>NC_045544.1:130808506-132008506 GCF_009769535.1 Thamnophis elegans
GCTCTTCTCTACACTCTTTCTAGAGTCTCCACATGTTTTCTACATTGTGACGACCAAAACTGAACGCAGTATTCCAAGTGTGGCCTTACCAAGGCATTATAAAATGGTATTAACACTTCACGTGATCTTGATTCTATCCCTCTGTTTATGCAGCCTAGAACTGTGTTGAAGTTGAGTGACTGTGGAAATTGAAGTTGAGTGACTGTGGAAAAAGAAATTATGTGTCGTCCCGATTGTAATTGGAGCCCTTGGAGCAATACTTAAAGGGTTATCTCGCTATTTGGAAATTCTAAATTTACCTGACTTGAACATTCTGATTCTACAAAAAACCACCCTACTTGGAACAACTTACGTTACCTTAACAGTTCTTAGGTCAGTTGGAACTCGAGCTGTTGAGCTACCAACCAGCCCCAAAGGCTGTGAATCTCACCAAAGATTAACATAATAATAATACATCCAGTTTTGATCACCACACTATAAAAATATGTTGAGACTCTAAAAAGAGTGCAGAGAATAGCAACCAGGATGATTAGGAGGCTAAAACATATGATGAACAGTTGTAGGAACTGGGCATGGCTAGTCTAGTGAACAGAAGGACCAGGGGAGACATGTTAGCAGTCTTCCAATATTTGAAGGGCTGCCACAGAGAGGAGTGGGTGGTGGTGTCAAACTGTTCTCCAAAGCACCTGAAGGCCAGACAAGGAATAATGGATGGAAACTGAACAAGGAGAGATTCAGCCTAAAAATAAGGAGAAATTTTCTGACAGATTTTCTGAAATCTCAATATGCTGATGATACGCAACTTTTAATCTCTACCCCAAACCACCCAAACGATGCCCTCAACGTGATGTCCCAATGCCTGGAGGCTGTGCGGATCTGGATGGGGAGGAACAGGCTCAGACCCAATCCCTCCAAGACTGAGTGGCTGTGGTTTCTGTCATTCCGATTTGTGCGTCTTGTTCCATCTTTGATGATAGGGGGAGAAATTTTAGCCCCCTCAGAGAGGCCCCGCAATCTGGGTGTCCTCCTGGATATGTGGCTTAGTTTAGAAGAAAACCTAACGGCTGTGACCAGAGGGGCCTTTTACCAGGTTTGCCTGGTAAGTCAGTTGCGCCCCTTCCTGGATTGGGATGCTCTGTGCACAGTCACTCATGCCCTCGTCCTTTCTCGCCTGGACTACTGTAACGCTCTCTACATGGGGCTGCCATTGAAGAGCACCCAGAGGCTTCAACTGGTCCAGAATGCGGCTGCGCGGGTTATCATGGGGGCACCTAGGTGCTCCCATGTTACACCCCTTTTAGGCGGCCTGCACTGGTTGCCGGTTGTCTTCCGGGTGTGATTCAAGGTACTAATTATGACCTTTAAAGCGCTCCATGGCTTAGGGCCAGGATACCTGCGAGACCACCTACTGCCACCGGTAGCCTCCCACCATCCAGTGCGATCTCACAGAGTTGGCCTCCTCATGGTGCCGTCGGCCAGACAGTGTCAGCTAGCGACCCCCAGGGGGAGAGCCGTCTCTGTGGGAGCACCTTCCCTCTGGAATGAGCTGCCCCCGGAGCTTCGTATAATCCCCGACCTCTGGTCCTTCCGACGCACCCTAAAAAGTTGGCTTTTCCAGCAAGCCAGCCTGGCCTGAACAAAACAAAATAAATTATTGATCATTGTTAATTTTAATCGATTTTTTTAAAAAAAATGTTATTGTTACTCTTAATTGGGTTTGTTTTGCTTAATTTTTTTTTAACTTTTGTAATATGTGTTTTTTGTTAATGCTGTATGCCGCCCTGAGTCCTTGGGAGAAGGGCAGCATATAAATCCAATAAACCAAACCGAACCAAAAAGGGAGAAAATCAACCAATGGGACAGAAGTTGCCTTCAGAAGTTGCAGGAGCTCATCAATGGAGGCTTTCAAGAAGAGATTGGACTGCCATTTGACAGAAATAGTATAGGGTCTCCTGCTTGGGCAAGGGGTTGGACTAGATGACCTACAAGGTCCCTTCCAAGTCTGTTAATCCCCAAAAAATGATGATGATGTGTCATCAAGTTATTGACAACTCGTAGCATCCCTATAGACAGCAATAGCAGTAGCCCTTGTATACAGGTAGTCCTCGACAATTGAACCCAAAATTTCTGCTGTCAAGTGAGACATTTGTTAATTGAGTTTTTCCCTACTTTACAATCTTCCTTGCCAAAGTGAAGTGAATTAAGTGAATCACTGAAGCTGATAAGTTAGTAACCAGGTTGTTAAGCGAATCTGGCTTCACCATTGACTTTGCTTGTGAGAAGGTCGCAAAAGATGATCACATGGCCTTGGGACACAGCAATGGTCATACGTATGAACCAGTTACTAAGCATCTGAATTTTGATCATGTGATCATGGGGATGCTGCAAAGGTCATAAGTGTGAAAAACGGTCAGCAACCCAGGCTGACAAACTACCACTAGTTGGCCGAACCGGTCCAAACCAGTAGGAACCAGTAGGAACCCAGTAGGAACCCACCACTGGTGTGTATCTGTAAATACATACTTGATGGATGTATACATACGTTTGCTATGATTACCATATTTTTCAGAGTATAAGACGCACCGGAGTATAAGACACAGTATAAGATTTTGAAGAAGCAAATTTAAAAAATACGTTTTTGCCCTCTGCAGACCTCCCGAAAACAGTCCGTTTTTTGTGAAAACGGGCCCAGTTTTTTTTAAAGGGCATGAATAGCCTTTAGGAGACTTGTAGAGTGCTCCTGGGGGTGGGGTGGGGATATGGGCTGCTTTTCCTCCAAAAAAAGAGCATGCATAGCCTTTAGGAAGCTTATAGATTGCTCCTGGGGGCTGGGGGGGGGCAAAATTGAGCAAAAAACCATTTTTCACTCATTTCTGCCCTTCCCAGCCCCCAGGAGCACTCTGGAAGCCTCCTAAAGGCTATGCACGGCCATTTTGGTGAAGGGGATGGAGTTTCAGGAGGCAAAAAATGCTGTATTCAGTGTATAAGACGCACCCAGATTTTCAGCCCCTTTTTTGAGGGAAAAAGGTACGTCTTATACTCAGAAAAATACGGTAAGTGGTGCTTATTCCCAAGTAGATAGACTGCTCTTAGTAATATATACGTGCATGAGACAGTGGTATAAAATTAAGTGTAAAACCAACTGCCTGTGACCTTGTACATTTGTACGTGGTGTTGGCTGTATTTCGGAGTTACAGCCTTTCCCTGTTTGGAAAGTGGAGACGAACCTCCAGTGGGTTTTCCAAGCTGACTCAAAAGAGCCATCAATATCCTTGCCAAAGAAACCGTCATAACCATGACTTTTTGAAATCCATCTTGATGCCAACAAAGCTGTGGCGAGAAGGTGTGTTCCTCTCTGTGGCTACCCTTTCATGCTGACGTGGAAGCGATCAGGGTAAATGAATGAATTCTTGGGAAAAGCCCCATTTTTAATCCTGAAAAGAAGCCCAGCTTTAGAAAATTTGAGACAAATTGTCTGGAATTAGCAAAATGATGCAATGGGGTGGGTTTTTTTGGACAAATAATGTTATGTGACAAATCTACGTGCAGTTGCTCTCTTGTTTACATTCATTTAAAAAGAAGTATTATGATAGTGTGAGCCATAATTTACCTAACCAATAAAGATTACCCAGTGGATTTTTTTTTCTTAGTGGCCAGGCAATAAACACGTAACAAAATAAATAGACAATGAAGATAACCAGAGAGCTTTCCCCCTATAATATGGCTTTCTCATACACCTTCCCAGAAACATTGGCACACAAAACTGAAATACATGTGTTGGAAGAAATGTCCTTCTGGGTTCAGCTCCAAGTGGGGGAAAGACACTGGAGACATGCTTGGAAAGGTGGTTTTAATGGTGGACAGAACCACATGGCTTGAGTCCTGAACAGAAAAGGGGGATCACATACTTCAATGTTGGTGGAGAAGAGAAGGCAAAGAAGGAAGAGAAGCTGAGTCCCTGGTTTTATGCCCTCTCTGGCCTTTGATCTTGAGCTTGTATTCTGATTGGTTGTCAGAGTCCCATGGGGCTATGCAGGGGCAACTCTCTAGGCTGCATTTTGAATCCAGGTTTGGTTGAGTTCTCAGATGCCATGTGGCCAGTTGGGTAAAGGGCCAATATTATCATGCCTTAATCCCATCACTCTGGAGCTGAAGGGGAAAACTCTTTATTATGTAAAGCACAGGCTTTAAAGGCTCGTTGACAAAGGGGGATGGGCAGGAAGTTGCAGGCAGCTATTCTGTCTTTTAAAACATGTTTCTTTCTTTTCACATCCAGAGAAATATTCTGCCTTTTCAATATTTCCTAGGATATTTCATTTTTCTGGGAGAGGGCTAGGTGATAACTTCCTACAATCCCTCCTTTTTTTTTTCAAAATGTGTGAGTGGGACACACATGTTCTTGACAAAAGATTAAAATTGGTCAGATCAGGGAGACTTAATTCTTCTGATGGAAAGGCATTGAGACAGCAGAAGGATCCCTTCAGTGGCTCCCAGAGAGCTTTCCACCATGAAGCTCTAGCAACCAGGGCACAATTTCTGGAAAGAAATTTACAGTATCCAATTTTCTATGCCAATTAATATCAGATATCACTTTTCTGTGAACTTCCAGACAGGTTTCAAGCAAGCAGAAGTCCCAAAATTCTTCACAGCCATGCTTTTCCTTTAAATTACAGGCTGCCCATTTCGAAGGGATGGTTCTTGAACCTGCCCTAGCTCTGATTTTAGTGAGGACAAATTGAGTTTAGCTAGTGTGCAATCCAGGCTATTTAGTATTTTCTTTTTAAATTGCACACAATGAAGCTGGGGACTCCTACTCATGAGCCCACCAGTGCAACATATCCTGCTTTACTGGGCAATGGAGCAGCATCATTTTTGAGTCAGTCAGGGCTCAGGTTTTGAAGATCCTTTCTGTTACTCTTCAAGTAGGGGAATTGCCTGAGGGGAATTGACCTTTCCCCATGGAAATCCAGACATTTTGGACAAACTTTCCCTCCCACTAGACAGAAATCTAAGGTGTTCAGAACTTGCTGTGCTAGCCATTCTCAAAAACAATTCTTACATGAATACATTAAACTTTCTTTCTTTTTTTTTTTTTTTTGAAAATATATTTTATTCATTTTTCACATTCCATTTGCAATCACTTATATACAGGGTATTTACTATAAGAAAAGAAAAAAAGAAAAAGGGAATAAAACGAACAAATAAAAAGGAAACACAACTCATCATTCACAACCCCACCTAACCCTTCCATCCTCCATACACCCCATCTACCCCCTCCAACTTTCCTTTCTCCCTCTAACACTCCCCTCCTACTTCCCTTTCCCCTCAAACCTTCCTTCTCCCCTTACTCCCCAGACACCCTCCTTACATTCCCCTTACTCCTTCCTTACTCCTCCCTCTTCTTTCCCTCTACCTCCCTCCTTGGTGTATGCCTTTATTCGAGTGTTGTTTGATCTGATAAAAGTAAAATGAACCAAGGGGAAAAAAAATAAAAGAAAAAAAGAACCACCGTATATAAATACATTCTTGTTCTTATTAAGACTATGTTAACACCCCCCCCCCACAAATCCCCATCCCTAATCCTCCCGACTTCCCAGGGCCCACACCTGGCACTACCTTCTGTCTAAAGTATCTTGTATACATATGGATTAAAAAATAAAAGTAATATGTCAAAAGAAAGAAAAACAGAAAAAAAAAGAAGAGAGAAAAGAAAAGAGAAAAGAAAAAAAAAGAAAAAAAAAGAAACCACTCTTTGTGTTGATCTCAGCCCCCCATCTTTATCTATGCTTAAATAGTATAAATCATTCTATCTATATTTTATTCTCGTCTCTTACTTCTTTGCTATTTACCCCAACCTTCTGTAGACTCTCC
The DNA here is from genome assembly GCF_009769535.1 of Thamnophis elegans. Taxonomy (NCBI): domain Eukaryota; kingdom Metazoa; phylum Chordata; class Lepidosauria; order Squamata; family Natricidae; genus Thamnophis; species Thamnophis elegans. The sequence continues at coordinate 130,814,378 of NC_045544.1, forward strand.
CGTTCCTCTTCCTAAACCTCATGATCCCTTCCGATAAAATTTAAGCAACGTGGTTCATGCCACATATTCAAATATGACTTTACAGAAGAGTAATCAAACTTTCCCTTCTAGTAAAATTTAAACAGCGTAAATGATCTTTCTTAACCTCCTTTTCAAACAGTAATTCAAAATAATCTAGCCAAGCTTCCCCTTCTTAGTAAAATTAAGCAGCGTAGATCAAATATTACTTTACACAGAAATCAATTTCTATCTTAAGATAATTCCAACCGACTTTCTCTTCTAATAGGATTTAAATAACGTAGTTCATTCCACATGCATTTTACCCTCATCCCTTACTTGTCTGATATTTACCACTATCAAATTTATACTAGCATTTGTTTAAAATCTAACTCAAAGCAATTTCAACCAACTTTCCCTTCTAATAAAAGTTAAATAGCATGGATCATTCCACATATTCAAATAATACTTTCAGCAAGAGTCAGTTAACCTTCTGTTTTAAAGTAGTCCCTTCTAACAAAGTTTAAGCAACATAAATCATTCCGCATTCTTTTTACACTTATCTTAAGAAAATCCAAACCGGCTTTCTGTTCTAATAAGCTTTAAACAACGTAAATCATTCCACATATATTTTACCCTAATCCCTTGCTTGTCTGATGTTTACCACTATCAAATTTATGCTAACGTTAATTTAAAATCTAGCTCAAAGTAGTTTCACCCAGCTTTCCCTTCTAATAAGAATTAGTCCGCTTTTTCTACCGGAGAGAGGTCTCAAACCCCCATTCAGTCCTCAACTTTGGCGAGTATTTTGAAATGTCTAAATTCTCGATCTCCGTTTTTCTGCTTCTCCGAGGGAGGAAGGGCTACCCCCTCCATCTTGCAGCCACATGGCCTGTCGCTTGCCTTCTCCTTCCGCTTGTCTCTCCTCTCTTCCAAGCGAATCAGGAAGTCCCGCCTTCAGAGTCCTACAATAGAAATCTTGAGCCTCCGAAACAGAGTTAAGACGAAATCTTTGATTCTCAAATGTAACTGTGATACCGGCAGGGGCCTCCCATCTGTATCGAATCTGTTGACTCCTAAGCTCCTTAGTTAAAAAGGTGTAGTCCCTTCTTGCTTTCAGCATCTGGAAAGGAATATCTTTGAAGACAATCAGGTCCTGGTCATCAACTTGGAGACTGTTATTATGAAACTTTTGCACAATCGCATTTCTAGATTCTTTTGTAAAGAAATGTATAATTATGTCCCTCGGGAGCTGTTGCTGTTCCGCTATCAATGAGTTCTGGCGATAGATTTTCCGAATCTGCCAATCAAAGTTAAGTCCCGGGCTTCCCACCGCATGGCTGAAGGCTTCAGCAAAGGTCTGTTTCAGATTCTCTTGCTCCTTTTCACGGAATCCTCTGACTCTTATTGCAAATGCCTTCCTATTAAAATTTATCATCATAAGCTGTTCTTCATTGTCTCTAATTTTTTGTTGTAAAATTTGAATATTGGTAGTCAAATTAAAATTAGCCTTCTCCAAACTTTCCAATTTGTTCTCTATTTCAGCAGAGTAATCTGACAGGGCAGACACGGCTGCAAACGTATTCGCCTTCATTTGATTAACTTTAGACTTTAAATCATCATATAGTTCCAATACAAATTCCTTAATTTCTTGTTTAAAGGCATTAAACATTTTAAGGAGATATTCCTGTGTTAAAAATTCTCCAGTAGAGGGCATAGGAGACAAAGGCTGTGGTTCCAGTAAAAATTCTTTAAATTCTTTAGACACATTTGTAGCAAGACGCTTCTTTGACCTGGGTGCCATAATAAATAAACAAGTAAGCAGCGCTTTGCTCCCCTCTATTTCCAAAGAAGAAGAGTTTATTTTGTTAAGGAGCGGTCTGCAGGAAGGTAAAACCGGCTAAGTACATCCACTATCAATCATCCACGGAGAGAAATCGCCATTTTGAAGTCCATTTAAACAAAGAAGTCTCTAAGACAAATGGTGCTGGTATTTAAGATAGTAATAAAAGCATAAATCTCACAGGGGTGGGACCCGCCCGTATCAATTCTAGCTTGAAAAAACTTTGTTTTGTCCTGGGGGGGGCTAGCCTGTCTGGGGCTGCAAAAAAAAAAAGGCAGCTGAGAAGAACTGGCTGGAGATAAAAGCTCCGCTCCGGCTGGATCTAATCTCTATCCACAGCCAAAAAAAAGAAAAAGGCTGTGGCTTACGAATAGACCCTAGCCTACAGAGCTACTCCCTGCCCCTTTCTTAGCCAAAAAGGGGTGCTATCTATGATCTTATTTAGATATACAGACCAGATCTCTGAGGAGCTCGGTGGAGCCCTCCTCGGCAACAGGCCACGCCCCCAGGAAGTCCGATGAATACATTAAACTGATTACAATATAAATGAGACAAGAAAGAAAACCTTACAATGAATTTCTGTGAAGGAAGCAAAGAAAGAAAACCTTACAATCAATTTCCACCCTCCCCATAGTCTTTACAGCTGTCTTCTGGGAATTGAAAAGTCTTTTGGTCTTTACTTCTTCATCTCCTTCAGGGTTCTTTCATGTCTGCTAGGGTGGCATGCTTGGTTTGGTGGTAAGGCTGGTGAGTTAGGCTTCACTCTGGTTGCTGGACATTCAGTGGAGGACTGGATCCAAACCCAATTCCTGGCTCAAAAAAATGGAGGGTCTCCTCTGGAGGCATCTGGATCCATGTGCTCTGCTCATCTGTGCAGGCCTGAAAGACATGGGAACAAGATCTCCTCCCCCAGCAAAAAGGCATCCTTAGAGGATTAGAGGTAAGGGTGGGGGTAGATAGCTTGCAGGCAGAGTTTGAGAAAAAAAATATGAATTACCTATCAGATAAAATATGAGATAAACTGGTAACAATATGGGGATATCACAGATGAGAAAAGGGAGCTGGATTCACATGCTTCAGGAAAGAGCTGAACAGGTAAAATAATGTAAACACACAATAAACGCAAGGGTGAAACTTTTCTTGTAAATGAACTTAAAACATTTCCTGGGTTGTTACTTTAAGGTACAAGGAAGGAAGGAAGAAAAAAAATATTTCTCTTTACTCTGTTTCTGTTTGCCAAACAGACAAAAAATAAAGAGTCCCTTCCCCCTTTACTCAGTTTTCTGGGCCCGACAAACTGAGCAAAAGCAATTTCTGCCAGTTTACTCTTTTCTTTCTTTGAACAATTTAATGTTTTTGCCTTTTTTGGATTGGAGACATTTTATAGTTACAATAACCTCAAGGGTGCACAAAGACTTAGACACACAAATACCCAAGGACAAGGAGAAAATAAGAAGGGGAAAAAAAGAGAACTCTCAGGTTTACATAACCTAGTCATTCCCAGCACAAATCTGTTAAATTAGGGAAGGCACATAACAAACAAATCACGTGGTTGCATAGAAGACAGAGAAAAAGACAAACAGGCAAGAGAAAGAAAGAAACCCCAACGTTTTCCCTTTTCTTTTAAGTACCTTTATGTAGCCAAATTAGTTTTCCTGTATCATCTTTCAGCAAAGCCCATTTCTCTACATATCTGTTTTGCTTTCCTTTTTTTTCATTCCGGCCAGGACAGGCATCTGCTTTTCATCCCAGAACCCCATCACCTCCTCTAGGGGGGTTTCCGTGGCCGCCTGTGAGCTACTGCTTCCCATGATCCCACCCAGATAAGGGGCTCATTTCGTCCCAGCCGGGCTTGCCATTTCGTATTCCCCGCTTCAAATTCACGTCCCTAGAGGATCTTTTCACACCCTTTTAAAGGGACTTTTTCTTGCCCTTCGGAGAGACTCTGTTCGCGCCCTTCAGAGGGACTTTTCGCACTCTTCATTCCTCACTGCGGGAAACTTCTTTCACGCCCTTACTTGCAGGGACTTTTCAACAGTTTTCAAGTCTTGGGGAGAGACTCGGGAGGACCAGCCGCACAGCTACCCAGGAGGGGTCCTGTCGTCAGCGGGTATGCACACCTCCTCTTTTCTTCTATTTTACACACAATGGGCATTTACTTTTTGCTCTCACAGGACAAAAACAGCAATAAAAATTTTTCATTCACTTTTCCATCCATTTTCACACACACTAGTCACACACATGCAGGCATACACACATTTCCCACGCTTTAAAATTAGATTTTAGAGAATTAAAATTTAGAGGTACTCACCTTCTTTCCAGGCAGCCTTTGAGCTCAAACTCAAAACCCCTTTAAAACCTACATCCAAATGGTTAAGGCCAAGATAAAGTCCACCCACAGACTCGATGAGGTCTGTGCTGGTATGGGAGGCTTACCTGGGCCATATCCATTGGTTAGGCTAGCTTGGAGTCCCATCTGGGTCGCCAATTGTTGGAAAAAATGTCCTTCTGGGTTCGGCTCCAAGTGGGGAAAAAGACATTGGAGACATGGAGGCTGCTTGTAAAGATGGTTTTAATGGTGGACAGAACCACATGGCTTGAGTCCTGAACAGAAAAGGTGATCACATGCTTCAATGTTGGTGGAGAAGAGAAGGGAAGGCAAGGAAGGAAGAGAAGCTGAGTCCCTGGTTTTATGCCCTCTGGCCTTTGATCTTGAGCTTGCATTCTGATTGGTTGTCAGACTCCCATGGGGCTATGCAGGGGCAACTCTCTAGGCTGTGTTTTGAATCTAGGTTTGGTTGAGTTCTCGGATGCCATGTGGCCAGTTGGGTAAAGGGCCAATATTATCATGCCTTAATCCCATCACTCTGGAGCTGAAGGGGAAAACTCTTTATTATGTAAAGCTCAGGCTTTAAAGGCTCATTGACAAAGGGGGATGGGCAGGAAGCTGCAGGTAGCTATTCTGTCTTTTAAAACATGATTCTTTCTTTTCATATCTAGAGAAATATTCTGCCTTTTCAATATTTCCTAGGATATTTCATTTTTTGGGGAGAGGGCTGGGTGATAACTTCCTACATATGATGGTGTTAACCTGGCATATTGTAAAAAAAAAAAAAGGAACAACCACAATTGCATCCAAGTTTCTACTCCTAAGGATGCAAAAACAAGAAAAAGACGGCCCATTTTGTGCGAAAACCCGCCTGTTTTCTGCAAAAAAAGCAGGCCATGCATAGACTTTGGGAGGTTTAGGTTTAGGTTTAGGTTTAGGTTTAAGTTTCATTTTATTTATATGCCGCCCTATTCCCAGTGGGACTCAGGGTGGCGCACAAACCCAAGGGGGGAAAGGGAAACACAAAAAACTACAAATACAGGCATATAAAAAATGACCAACAGCCACACAGATCGAGAGGGGAAGGGAACTCATCAGCCCCAGGCCGGCCGACACAGCCAGGTTTTAACGGCTTTTCGGAAGGCCTGGAGGGAGATGAGGGTCCAAATCTCTGCGGGGAGTTCGTTCCAGAGGGCCGGAGCTGCCACAGAGAAGGCCCTCCCCCAGGTAGTAGCCAGATGACATTGGCTAGTAGACGGAACCCGGAGGAGGCCAGACCTGTGTGATCTAATGGGTCTTTGGGAGGTAATTGGCAGCAGGCGGTCTCTCAAGTACCCAGGTCCAATACCATGAAGGGCTTTATAAGTGACGACTAGCACCTTGAAGCGCATCCGGAGACCAATCGGTAACCAGTACAGCTCGCGGAGGATAGGTGTAACGTGGGTGTACCGCACGATCACTCGCGCGGCTGCATTCTGGACGAGCTGAAGTCTCCGAATGCTCTTCAAGGGCTGCCACATGTAGAGCGCTTATAGAGTGTTCCTGGGGGCTGTGGGGGACAAAAACAAGCAAAAACCAGCCCATTTTTAGCTCATATTTCCCTCCCCAGCCCCAAGGAGCACTTTGCAGACCCACCAAAACCTTTCACATTCATTTTTGCGAAGGTAGCAGCGTTTCAGGAGGCTAAAAAACTGTATTAAGTCTATAAATCGCACCCAGATTTTCACCCTCTTTTTTGGGGGGGAAAGGTGTGCCTTATACTCTGAAGAATATGGTAACTCCTTCCACCTCTGTTTACTTAGGACCACCAAAATAATTGATTATAACTATGATTTTTGCAACAAAAATTCTTGTAGCCCGGGCTGGCATTCATTTACTTTCCCTACCGATTCGCAAATGTGAGCACGCAACTTCCGTGTGTGTGCTTTGATTGCGTGTGCGGCTTTCATGCACGTGCGCGGCTTGAAAAAGTACCTAATTAGTACAGCATAGAACCAGGGCTGGTGGGTGATTTCCACTACCAGTTGGAGTGAATTGGTCCAAACTGGCTGAATAATCACCTCTGCTCGGAGTCCTTGGCATTCAGCATGTAGTGCAGTTGACATTCAGAAGGAGAACCTCACATTGCATTATATGTTCTCTTAAAAAAAGAATTATGGAAGGGACAGAGAACTTGGGTCAGTCTTGTGTCCAAATACAGCTGCTGAAATTGATGCAATGTTCTTGATTGTCCCAAAGGTGCTTTTTCATGAGGCAACTGGACTTTCTTGTTTGGTTTTTTTTTGAAGACTTTTCGCTTCTCATCCAAGAAGCTTCTTCAACTCTGACAGGATAGTGGGGAATGGAAGGATTTATACTCCTTGCAGACAGCTGGTAATCTGCATCTTTTTAGAGTGTCCTTGAAGCACTTGTAGGTTTATTTGTGTTCCCAGGGTCACCTGAGTGATGCTCCTGGTTCCTGTAGTCTGCAATTTTTCCTCTGGAAATCCATTCCTACTCCCACGCTATTCAAAGGGTGTTCAATATTCCATATTCAATCAATATTCTTGATTGTTCTTGATGCTCTGGTTGCCCAAGTATAGGATAGTTAAGAGTCATCCACGCTACAGCTACTTAAATCCTAAAATCTTTGGAGGCTTAGAGACGTCTAGGAGCAACCTGATCCCAAGAGATCTTGTATTAGACATTGTAAGGAAGTTCCGTTTTACAGGTGTGATCCCAGGATCAACAACTCTCTATCACTTAATCCCCAATTCTTTTTACCTCGTTCTGCATAATTCTCTGCAATCTGTTCATAATTCCATCTTTTTTATTATCTCTCCTACAAACATATAAGATTTTCTTCTTCATTCCCAGAATATCTGTAAGCCTGTGCCTTCAGACTAAATTAATCATAAACAATCAACTTAGTTGGGATATAAGAAAACCAAAGAAAGATAGTGTTTTGATATTTCGGGGGCTGCCACAAAGAAGAGGGAGTCAGCTATTCTCCAAGCTATTGTCCTGAGGGCAGGACGAGAAGCAGTGGATGGAAACTAACCAAGGAGAGAAGCAACCTTAAACTAAGGAGAAATTTCTTGACACTTAGAACAATTAATCAGTGGAACAACTTGTCTCCGCAAGTTGTGAATGCTCCAACACTGGAAGTTTTTAAGAAGATGTTGGACAATCATTTGTCTGAAATAGGGGGTTGGACTAGAAAACCTCCAAGGTCCCTTCCAACTCTGTTATTCTATTCTACAGGAGATGTCTGAACACAGGTAATTCTCAACTTAAGGTCATTGATTTAACGACTGTGCGAAGTTATGATGATCTACTTTAAAAAAATTATTGACAACTGCCCCGCAAACTTATGCCTGCCATGGCATTCCCACGGTCACGTGATTTGGATCAGGACAGTTGGCATCCAGCATGTATTTAAGATGATTGCAGCATCCCAATGTCATGTGATTGCCATATGTGGCTTTCCCTGGCAGCTTCTGGGAACCAAAGTCAATGGGAGAAGTTAGATTTGCTTAATGACTGTGTGATTTATTTGTTGTCCGTGCCAGAAAAAGTTTGTAAAATCAGGCATAACTCATTTAATTGGCCACATTGCTTAGCAATAAAAGTTCTGGTCCCTATTGGGGTCATAAGACATAATTGTGTAAGTCTAAATGTTATTGCTATTGCTAAATTCTAGGAGCAACCTGATCCCAAGAGATCTCTCTTTTTGTACGTATACAAATTCCTCCAACCGTTCTTCATATGCTTTAGCCTCTAGTCCAGAGGTGGTATTCAGCCTGGTTTTTGTGAATGGCTGCGGGAGGCTTCTCCCACCTGCCCCAACATAATGCGCAAGCACTGTGCGCTAACATTTGTGAACCAGTACGGAAGGTAAGTGAATCCCACCGCTGCTCCAGTCCCCTAATCATCTTCGTTTCTCTTCTCTGAATTCTCTCTCGAGTCTCAGTATCTTTTTAATATTGTGGCAACCAAAACTGGATGCAGTATTCCACAAGATCCTAAAGTGTTAGTCATTTGACACTTCTGATCTTCTCCTGCAAACACCCCAGTCAAGAAAGCTAAAACTCTGACTGGGATCAGCCGAAGTGGTGCAGTGGTTAGGGTGCAGTACTGCAGGCCACTTTAGCTGACTGTGATCTGCAGTTCAGTGGTTCAAATCTCACCGGCTCAAGGTCGACTCAGCCTTCCATCCTTGCGAGGTGGGTGAAATGAGGACCCGGACTGTGGGGGCAAGTTGCTGACTCAATTTGCTAAAAACAATTGTAAACCGCTTAGAGAGGGCTGAAAGCTCTATGAAGCGGTATATAAGTCTAATAAATAAATAAATAAATAAATAAAAATAAATAAATCAGTGAAGGTTGCTGAGAACCATAGAGGTCTTCTTTAGATGTCTTCGAGCTGACTTTAGAACATCATTTATCGGCTGTGACCAGGGGGGCATTTGCCCAGGTTCGCCTGGTGCACCAGTTGCGTCCCTACCTGAACTGGGAGGCACTCGCAACAGTCACTCACGCCCTCGTGACTCAAGACTGGACTACTGCAATGTGCTCTACATGGGGCAGCCCTTGAAGAGCATTCGGAGACTTCAACTTGTCCAGAATGCAGCCGTGCAAGCGATTGTGGGTGTACCTCGATAGACCCATGTTACACCTATCCTCCGCGAGCTGCACTGGCTTCCAATCGGTCTCCGGATACGCTTCAAGGTGCTAGTTATTACTTATAAAGCCCTTCATGGTATTGGACCTGGGTACTTGAGAGACCGCCTGCTGCCAATTACCTCCCAAAGACCCATTAGATTGCACAGGGTCGGCCTCCTCCGGTTCCATCCACCAGCCAATGCCATCTGGCTACGACCCGGGGGAGGGCCTTCTCTGTTGCAGCTCCGGCCCTTTGGAATGAACTCCCCACGGAGATTCGGACCCTCACCTCTCTCCCGGCTTTCCGAAAAGCCGTTAAAACCTGGCTGTGTCGGCAGGCCTGGGGTTGATGAGCTCCCTTCCCCTCTCGACAGGTGTGGTTGTTGGTCATTTTAAATGTCTGTCTTGTATTTGTATGTGCCCCTTCCCGTTTGAGTTGTTCGCCGCCCTGAGTCCCTTTAGGGAATAGGGCGGCATATAAATAAAATAAAACTTAAACTTAAACTTCGAAAGAAATGGAAAAGAAAAGAGTGTGTATCCCGCAGTTTGAAGAAAATGCCAAAATATAACAAGTACAGAAATCAAGAGAAGGCAGAGCTACTCCAACCCCTTTGCGGTTTAACCTTCATGAGAAAGTACACCGAGGCCTTGATTCAGAGGGGACCTTGATGCAAGTGATTCTGCAGAGATTGAGCCAAATTCCAGTAGCAGTTTCTCTCATTTGCGTCACGATTTGCATAATATTCATGCCATTATGCAAATGACATCCTCTTGCCATCCGATTCATGATATGTGTCTAACGTTGTATAAATCACTTACTTTGACGTGAATGCTGTGATTTGGGATGATGTCTTCCCTACAAAGGATGTGATTGCCACAATAATGTACTTTATATTTCATGGACATTTGTGAATAAAGACACTTCCTCTGCCAATGAGTCTGTTAAAACAAGGTTGCTCCCCACCAGGAAATAGTGAAGAAGAGGGATTGAACACGAAGACTGACCGAAATACTGTATCACCGGGAAATATCTATTTACTTTATATGTTTATTGCCAAATAAATTACATTATGGTGTATTCAGAAAGCTTCCTGGTAGCCTAGGTGAACCTTTATCTTTGATAACATCCTGGGAAATTTGAAAAGTTTCCAATCATTGGAGAGCTATAGTTCATCCACCTGGTATTGATGCCCGGATATATATTAAAAAGAGATTAATGGGCAAGCCTTTTGAAACCAGTATGGCAGGGGGCGGATTCAGCCGTCTCGGACCAGTTTGGCAAGCCAGATGTTAATTTTACATCTGATTTGCCGAACTGGCAGTTCCAAGCACTGGATGGCCCTGCCCACCCTGCTCCACCCCCTCCCAGGAGTCTCCACATGGCCCATTTTGGATGCCAGATAAGTGCAAGGTCTTCCCGGAGGCTGTGGAGAGCGAAAAACGGGCCTCTTGGAAGTTCCGGAAGTCTGGAAACAGGCCTGGAGGGGCTCTGAAGCCCAGGGGAGGCTGTTTTCATCTTCCCGGAGGGTCAAGAAACGCCTCCGGAGCCTGGGCAGGGTGAAAACGGGCCTCCTGGAAGTCCAGAAACAAGCCCATTTCCAGCCTCTGGAGGGCCTCCAAGGCCTGGGGGAGGCTGTTTCCAGAGGCTCGAGGAAAGCCTCTGGAGCTTGGGGAGGGTGAAAATTCCCTCCCTACTCTGGTGCAGGAGACCGGGTAGGCCATAACCACCATGGCCATGCCTGCCTAGCAACTGGGCAGAGAACTGCTTGCTAAAAATTTTCAATCCCACCCCTGCAGTATGGTAATAATTTTAAATTATCTGAAATTATGTAATTTAACAATCTACACACTATTAAAACTTCCCTGTCTGTTTGACTGTTTGTAACTTTCTATTAGCTGAAGCGGTGCATCATAAAGCAACAATTTGTAAATCAAGGCACCTCGAAGTTAAAGACCGTGTACAAAACCAGGGCGCATGACTCCTGTGGAATTGAGATTTCAAGGATTTTCAGACCAATTGTGTTTGCAAACTTGTGGCCACTGCAGCATCACCACAGGTTAGCCACAGTCATATGATTATGATTTCCAACACACCCTGCCAGCTTCCCACAAGCAACGTCAATGGGGAAGCTGGCAGGAAATCGGAAGTCGTTCCTGCTCCCACTGATTTTTTGCCAACTCGTGATCATTCCTTTTCACTATTTAGAGATAAGGAAATAGCGTTCAAAGAATGATCCATACATAGCTTACAACATTTTAAAATCAAATTTAAAAAACCCATACCCTCCTCCCCATGGTAGCAGCAACACAATCAAATCAATCACTTGATCAGCTCCATCACTATTCATGGTCTCCAGGCCTTTTGACAAAAACCTGTTTTAAGGCCTTTCCGAAAAGCAACAGGGTCCGGGCCAACTATACCTTTTTATATTACAGTCATTATTTTTAAATTTGTGACCGTGCGTAATGTCTTGGAAATATTTATTTTTATGACAGAATGAGACAGGCATGTTGGGGGATGGGGGGAATTTTTTAAAAGCAGGTTATAGGACTTTCCCAGACGGCAAGTGGATTTGTATTCCCAGCTCCTTTTTCAAGCCAACTCATGTCCCGATATTTTCCTGACTCGTTCTCTTTATTTTTGGGGTGAGGAATTTCCACGTTATAGTGCTGTCCAGCATGTAGGCACCACCCTAAATAGCAATTTTTAATCTGTTCAAATATTTCATGGCTCCTCACCAGTTTGCAGAATGAGTCAAGTGGCCAAAAAAAAAAAAGATGAGTGAAATTATACCACTTTCCAACTCCTATTGAAAAACGAATACATTTTCATACATTCATTGGACACACATATTTGTGTGTTCATGTATGTATATGTATATTGCAGTGATGGGTTCTAAATTTTCTTACTACTGGTTCTGTGGGCGTGGCTAGGTGGGGGGCATGTGACTGAGTGGGCATGGCCAACTTGATATAACTCACACACGTGCCCACTCAGTCACATGTCCCCCACCTAGCCATGCCCCCCCCCAAACTGGCAAAAATTTCTGGGAGGCTGGCAAAGAAGCCTTGCTTTTCCCGCCACTGCGGCTGCTTCTACCTCAGTGCCGAACAGTCCATGCCCCTCCCCACACATATACACACCCTGCGCTTGCCCTGGCGGCACCCCGGCGGTAGCAGCCGAGCGAGGGAAGGAGAGGGGGTTGAGAATGAAGCGAGCATGGCGGCAGCCAGAGCCACCACTTCTTTGCAACACCTGAAGACGGAAGAGGCACGTCTTGGCGGGCTCCCCGGTACCAGGCCCTGCCAGCTTGAGGTGTTCAAAGAGACAGACATACATACACACACACAGACAGACAGACAGACACACACACACACACACACATTAATACTCCTAAAGAACAGAGGAGAGAGAAGCAGAGCTTCCTGTCTGCCCAGGAACCCTGCAAAATGGGAAGTTTCTTGCCGTTGAGTACAGATAGTCCTCCACTTACAGCCATTCATATAGTGACCATTTGAAGTTACAACAGCACTGAAAAAAGTGACTTATGGACATTTTTCACCCTTACAGCAATTGCAGTGTCAAAATTCAGGTCCTTGGCAACGGGGCAATGTTTATATTTATATTTTACATTCTTGTTTATATTTAGGACAAATGTTGCGTTCCAGGGTTGTGTAAATTACCTTTTGTAATCTTTCCACTCGGCTTCTGACCAGCAAAGTCAATGGGGAAGCCAGATCTGCTTAATGACAGCATGATCCATTTAACAACTGCAATGATTCACTTAACATCTGGCAAGAAATCTCTTCTTGAAAGCCTCCAGTAATGAAGCTCTCTCGACTTCCGAAGGCAACTTCTGTTCCATTGGTTGATTGTTCTCACTGTCAGAAAGTTCCTCCTTGTCTCTATGTTGAATCTCTCCTTGATCGGTTTCCATCCATTATTTATTTGGGGCTCCATTCTATAATAGCAGTAGACTTAGACTTATATACCGCTTCATAGGCCTTTCAGGCCTCTCTAAGCGGTTTACAGAGAGTCAGCATATTGCCCCCAACAATCTGGGTCCTCATTTTACCCACCTCGGAAGGATGGAAGGCTGAGTCAACCCTGAGCCAGTGAGATTTGAACCGCTGACCTGCTGATCTAGCAGTAGCCTGCAGTGCTGCATTTAACCACTGCGCCACCTTGGCTCTATAAACTTTGGGCTCCATTGTGGTTGCAAATCGAGGACTACCTGTATCACCTCTCACTACCAGAGGTGGGTAGCTACCGGTTCACACCAGTTCAGGCAAACCGGTAGTGGAAATGGCAACTAGGTCACCGAACCGGTAGGTATGGCAGTCTCGTCATGGCCCCGAACCGGTTCCCCGATCGCCGCAGCTGGTTTTTGTGGCCTTTTTAATCTTCTGCCCATGTGCAGACTTATTTACAGGCAACTGCGCACATGGGCAGCGCATGTTAGTTGCATGTGCAAATCGCACGTGCACCGAACCGACAGTAACCCCAGCAGAAATCCACCTCTTCTCACTACCTATAAGAATTTAAAGACAGTCTTTAACTTACAAATTGGGCAGTGGTGGCTTTCACATTTTGTTACTACTGGTTCGCCCGGCACACACACCCTTGCTTCACACGGGCCCCTTTTGCACATGCACCCGATGTTCCGCGCATGTGCTTTGCTCACAAGTGCCCCAACCGTGCATGCACCTGGTCTCAAAAACATGCCTAAATAGGACAGCATAGAGCAGCCACAGGTGGGCAGGTGGGAGGGCTCACCCACGATTTCTGCTACTGGTTCAGGGGAACCGGTCCGAACCGGCTGAATACCACCTCTGAACTGGGGCCAGAATTTCTGTTGCTAAGCCAGGTGGTTGGTTAGCAACCGATTTTGCGGTATTTTTTTCCCCCTAAGTTGTTAAGCAAATCTAAGTTGGATAAAAATAGAAGAAAAGGAAGTACTGATGAGGGGACAAGTCAAAAAAGCTGCTTGTACCATTCACAACAGAGACAGCCAGCCCAAAAACTCTGCCTGCGAGCAACAATTGCAAACCTCGTGTTCCTGAAGCACACTTAACTTTGACCCAGACTGAGTTTGAGATTCAGTCATGTGGGTACATCCTTCCTCTTTATGTCACTTTAAAAAAAAAAGATGAAAATACGCATTTAGACAGAGCATGGAGGGGTTTTTTTTGGTTAGATAAAAGGATCTGAGGAAACAGAGATAACGTCCTGCAAAAGAGAAGCGAATCCATGGACGACAATCGCATCCTGTTGAGAACTCTGCTCTATTTTTAAAGGCTGTTCCTGAGGTGCCAGCCCTGTCTGCAAGGAGAACTGAAGAAGCTTCTTGGAAGAGGAGCAAAACATCTTCAAGGAAAAACAAAGCCCGTTTGCCGTTTGAAAAAAGAACCTTTGGGACAACTATGAGTTGGATGACTGAGAATTTCCAGAAATGAGGAGACAAGAAGGGCTTTTGATGCAGAAGATTCTGGTTTCCAACCAGTGGTGGGTTTCAAAAATTGTTCGAACCTACTCTGTGGGTGTGGCCTCCTTTGTGGGAGTGGTTTGATGCCCATGTGACCGGATGGGAGTGGCTTGCCACCCATGTGACCGGATATGAAGATGCCGACGACACTTGTCAGAACCACCTTAAATTACCTCACACACAGCACTGGCATGCATAAGAATATGATGTAAACTTCTTTTTTAAAAGGCATCTTGGGTTTGCGTTAAAACAACTTCAACACACGCAATGTTCTGATTGCACCACAAACGCAGTAGTCATCCTTACCTTTCACAGAGGCACTGAGTTTTATAAATAGGAGCATGATAGTGTAGAATAATCATATCCAAGGACCAGTGGTGGGTTTCAAAAAAATTTAGAACCTCTTCTGTAGGTGTGGCCTGCTTTCCGGGTCCACTCTTCTAACTGGTTCGGTAGATTTGACGAACCGGTTCTACCGAATAGGTGCGAACTGGTAGGAACCCACCTCTGTTTCAAACCCAAGCAACCCCCAAGAAGTGTTAAAGAAGACTCTGTAGTGGGGGAAAAAGCCATTCAGCCTGTCTCGTGCCTGCTCTGGATAGACTTTGGGCTTACTGAGTTGTCCCCCCTCCCACTCTACAGCAAGATTTACATGTTGAGGCAAGAGGCAAAACAGTGCCCATAAGGCATGAAGTAACTTTGAGAAATCGGCACTTTGCACACATAAATCTCTCCCACTTTTGACTAGCAGCCTGCCTGGTTGCAGCAGCTTAAATCGCAACCTGACTCTGGCTAATAAACCAAAGTGGAAATTTGTATTGATCAGAAATTTGTTCTTCATCTTCCAAGCGATCCGAGCGATTGCTTGTACTCTTAGCTGGTATGTGCAACATTATTCCAAGTAGAATAATAATTTAAAGACAGTCTTTAACTTACAAATTGGGGCAGCGGTGGCTTTCACATTTTGTTACAACTGGTTCGCCCGGCACACACACCCTCGCTTCACACGTGCCCCTTTTGCACATGCACCTGACGTTCCGAGCATGTGCTATGCTCGCAAGTGCACCAACTGTGCATGAACCTGGTCTCAAAAACGTGCCTAAATAGGACAGCATAGAGCAGGAACAGGGGGGCAGGTGGGTGGGTTCACCCACGATTTCTGCCGTGGCACGACAAAACCGCGCTCGACTAAAGCGCGCCCGATTAAACCGCATCGCTGACGTCATCAACAGGGCGACAACAGCGAGCGCGGAGAAAGAAGGGCGCTTTAAATAGCGCTTTGAAAGCAAGCCGATTCAACTTAAGGTAAGGGTTAGGTTTAGGGTTAGCTTTAGGGTTAGGTTAAGGGTTAGGGTTAGGTTTAGGGTTAGGTTAAGGGTTAGGGTTAGGGTTAGGGTTAGGGTTAGGGTTAGGGTTAGGGTTAGGGTTAGGGTTAGGTTAAGGGTTAGGATTAGGGTTAGGGTTAGGTTAAGGGTTAGGTTTAGGGTTAGGTTTAGGGTTAGGTTTAGGATTAGGTTTAGGGTTAGGTTAAGGGTTAGGTTTAGGGTTAGGTTTAGGGTTAGGTTTAGGATTAGGTTTAGGGTTAGGTTTAGGATTAGGTTTAGGGGGGTTAGGTTTAGGTTTAGGTGTTAATTTTAGGTTTAGCGTTTACAGCGTGCTTCTGTCTCTGCGTTGTTGTTGCCCTGTGATGACGTCAGCTACGCGGTTTTGTCGAGCGTGCTTTAGTCGAACGCGGTTTTGTGGTGGAACCGATTTCTGCTACTAGTTCAGGTGAACCGGTCCGAACCGGCTGAATACCACCTCTGAACTGGGGCCAGAATTTCTGTTGCTAAGCAAGGTGGTGGCTCAGCAACCGATTTTACGGTATTTTTTTTCTAAGTTGTTAAGCGAATCACTGCAATTGTTAAGTGAATTATGTGGTTGTTTACTGGATCTGGCTCCCCACATCCACTTTGATTGTTGAAAGCTGGCTGGAAGGTCGCAAATAACCATCATGTGACCCTAGGATGTTGCAATTGTGGTAAACACATGCTGGTTGCCAGGCACCCAAATTCTGACCACATAACCATGAGGGGTTGATTTTTTTCCCCTGACGCATTTTTAAAGTCGAATTCCGTCTTCGCTCAGGGTAGTCCCATAAGGAAACAGTTGGAACTGATTGTCTGCTTTGGCTCCAAATAGCCTTTGGCTGAGTTGAGATTTAAATCTCTTGCTGGCTCTCGCCTTAAATCTCATCTTTTCAGTTACTGTTAGATACATTAGCTTAGTGTTTCTCAACATTGGCCACTTGAAGACCTTAAGGGCTCGATGGGGAGCAACGGGCTGAAAGAGAACTCTGGCAAGACAGAATGGCTCTGGGCTTGGGATTCTTTGGTCCATGGAGAATTGCCATCTTTGGTTTTGGATTGGGTAGCACTGCCCCAGACAGACCCAGTGTGTAATCTGGGTGTTTTCCTGGACTCATGACTCCTGCTTAAGGAGCAGGTAGCAGGTGTGACCAGGAGGGCCTTTTGTCAGAGTAAATATATTCATGAACTGGAATAGGGCTTAGTAACAAGGTCAGCCAATGGAAGATGAAACACTTTGGAGCCTGGGCATGGCTTAGCTGTGCAGCTCTGAGTCTTTGCTAAAGCCAAACTAGTCTGCTCTCTGAAACTGAAACTAAACTGTTCTTTCCTCTGCCTGTGTCTGTACTCTCTATCATGTTGGAAAAACCACCCATTGGTATTGTAGATAATTTATGTGTTATTATTATGTATATAAAGAGAAGTTAATGAATCCTGCTAAATCGGTTACCGCTATGTGCTGTCTGGATTTGATTTCTGCAACAAACTCATGACCCCTTTGCACAATTGCAAGTTGTGTACCAGTTATGCCTTTGCCTGAACCAACAATATCTGCTCACAGTCATTCATGTACTAGTTACCTTCCATCTTGACTATTGCAACGTGCTCTACATATGGCTGCCCTTGAAAAGTATCCGGAAGCTCCAATTGGTTCCAAACACAGCAACCCATATGGCTTTGTGCAGGATCAAGGGTACACATGTGTCACCTCTCCGCGGGAGCTGCATTGGCTGCCAATTTGCTTCCAGGTCCAGTTCAAGGTACTGATTATCACCTTAAAGCCCTACATGGCTTGGGACCAGGTTATGTGAAGGACCGTCCACGGCATGGTGCTGGGGCAGCCGTGGGGCACAAACATTCACGGCTTTCAAAGCTATGCTTACATCAGCGGCTGTGTTAGTCCAATACAGTGACAAGCTGCCGCTGACATTAGCATGTGATGCCTCCCCTTTAGGTGTGGGAGCAGTTCTGAGCCATGTCCTCCCCAATGGCTCAGAAGCCCACATAGCTTTTTACTCCCGGACACTCTCCTCCACTGAGAGGAACTACAGCCAGATCAACAAGGAGGCTCTGGCTGCTGTATCCGGGATTAAAAAGTTCCATGATTATCTCTTCGGACGGCATTTCACTCTGTACACCGACCACAAGCCTCTCCGTGGACTTCTGGTCGGTGACCATTCGACCCCTCCCATCCTGTCCCCTAGGATGATCCATTGGACGGAGTTCCTCACAGTGCATCTTATACCCTACACTACCGTCCAGACAAGCAGCAGCTGGGTATGCAAATGCCCTCAGCCGCTGCCCTCTCCCTGACTCTGATGCCAGCCCTGTTCCATCAGCTTCTGTCCTGTCCATTGGCTCTTTGGACCTGCCGCTCACCTCTTCTGACGTAGCGGCCCACTCCCTAGCAGAGCCCATCCTGTCCCAAGTGTTCATTTGGATTCAGAGGGGGTGGCCTTTGGACAGGGTGTCCAAGGATTTCCACCCCTTCAAGACCCGCCAACTGAAGCTCTCCCTTCACAGTGGGTGCTTGCTCTGGGGTGACAAGGTCATCTTTCCTCCCTCCCTCTGCCATCAAGTGCTTGACCACCTCCACCAAGATCACCCAGGCATAGCACGCATGAAAGCCTTGGCACGCAGCTATGTCTGGTGGCCCAGAATGGATGAGGACATAGCGACTTGTGTGGGCCACTGCACCTCCTGCCAGGAATCCCGCCCCGCTCCCCCTGCTGCACCTGTTAGGGACTGGGAGCTTCCCAGGGGACCCTGGTCGAGGCTCCATTTGGATTTCATGGGTCCCTTCCATGGTCAGAACTTTCGGGTGGTCGTGGACGCCTACTCACATTGGGCGGAACTCATGCTCATGCCATCTACCATTGCAGAGTCCACCACACAGGGCCTACAACGTCTGTTTGCAACCCATGGGTTGCCGG
Source organism: Thamnophis elegans (assembly GCF_009769535.1). Taxonomy (NCBI): domain Eukaryota; kingdom Metazoa; phylum Chordata; class Lepidosauria; order Squamata; family Natricidae; genus Thamnophis; species Thamnophis elegans. Next base: position 130,832,955 of record NC_045544.1, read on the forward strand.
ACACTGTCATGACCGACAATGGGCCACAATTCACCTCCTTGACCTTCCAGGAATTTCTGGCCAAACAGGGGAGCTGCCATGCACCAACAGCCCCTTACCACCCTGCTTGTAATGGTCGGGCAAAAGGTGCTGTCCGCTCGACCAAGGAGGCATTGGGCAGAATGGACTGAGGAGATTAGCCGGATAAGGTGGCAGTTTAACTTCTCAGTCAGCACTACACTCCATGTCCAACAAAAGCTCCGTGGAGCTAGCAATAGCAGTTAGACTTATATACCACTTCATTGGGCTTTCAGCCCTCTCTAAGCGGTTTACAGAGTCAGCATATTGCCCCCAACAACAATCCGGGTCCTCATTTTATCCACCTCGGAAGGATGGAAGGCTGAGTCAACCCTGAGCCAGTGATGGGTCACCACCGCCGGACCACCCTGGACAAGCTGCACCCCCACTACAACATACAGCAGCCTCACAACCTGAGGGCACCACCCCGCCACTTTGGGGAGGGTGACCTGGTCTACGCCAGGAATTTCTCAGGGGGTCCGAGGTGAGTGCATGCCACTATTTCTGCAGTAACCGGCCCCTGTTCTTACAGGGTCGGACTCCCTGATAGAAGCGAGTGGCAGCGCCATATGGATCAACTGAGGTGCCGCCTTCCACCTGAGGTCTTCTGCCAATCAGCCTTCTCCTACATGGCCGCCATTGCCCAGCAGCCTGACCAGGAACCTCCTCCGTCTGACACGTCACCGTTTTGCCATTTTCCAAATGAGGCCTTCCCCCAGTCAGGCCTCTCCTGCCCGGCCACTGCCTTCTGCCACGTAGCTACTGTTCCACTTACCTGGTTCCACTTACCTACCTCATTCCGCCTCTGAGGGTAGGCCCCGATGACATCACCCGGAGCTCCACTCCCATTGTGGAGGAGCTACCACAGGGACATGTTACCTCGGCGAATGCTCCACCGCAATTGAGGCGTTCTGGGCGGGTCCGGTGCCGCCCCGCCTATTTGAACGATTACGCATGTGCCACTGCCGCGCATGCGTCCTCTCTGGGGGGGGAGAAGTGTTGAGTCCTCGACTTGCGACCATTCCTAAGTCCTCAACTTACAACTGGCCGCAAGTCCTCGACTTATGATTGACAGCCGCCAATAGCTCAGCTGTGCCTGATTGGCTAAGGCACGGCTGGCTAAGCGGGGGCTGTCTGCTTCGTTCCCATTGGTCGCCCTGCTTGACAGCTCCAGTATAAATAGCTGTCAAGCAGGGCAAAGTGCTGAATCTTGTATATAGTTATCTATTGTTGAGTTCTATTAAATAAACGCTGTTCAACTTACCTCAGCCGTCTCACATCTCCTCAATCAGTCCAGAATTCAATAGGGGAAGCCTTGTGTTGGAAGAAAAATCCAGTCCGGTTCCAATCAGGGAGAAAAACGCTGGAAATAAAATGGAGGCTGGCTATAACAAAAGAAGGTCTCTGCTTATTTGATTTCCAGAAACTTCAGTGACGGCAGCAATGTTTCAGGGATGGCTGACAAAATGACCGGGTGAGTGGATGGATTTTTATAGGGTTCTGGGGTTTTGTAATTGAGATGCTCCAGGGGTTTTTCCAATAGTGTGAGCCTTGTGTCTTTTGTGTTCTAAAGGTCATATCCGGTCCTTAGAATTTGGGTGGATGAATGTAAATTTTTAATCCCATCAGCTCCAGCTTTCTGTGGGAGCTGGGGCTGAAGGCGTTTTTTTTTTTTTTAATGAATAGGATAGCCTGGCTTTCTTAATAGGTACAAAATATCCATCTTAGAATATAATAGAATAGAATAGAATAACAGAGTTGGAAGGGACCTTCGAGGTCTTCTAGTCCAACTCTCTGCTTAGACAGGAAACCCTCTACCACTTCACACAAATGGTTGTCCAATATCTTCTTTAAACTTCCAGTGTTGGAGCATTTATAACTTCTGGAGGCAAGTCGTTCCACTGATTAATTGTTCTAATTGTCAGGAAATTTCCACCCATTGCTTCTTGTCCTGCCCTAAAGACTTGAGGCTTCTGCTTGAGGCTATGGCATGAAGACTGGGGCTGCTTTCTGCCTTTATTAGGATTTTTCTACATTCTCCTTTGGGGAAATACAACATTCTGCCTCTTTTAATGTTTCCCAAAACATTTCATTGTAGGGAGGCCCATGGCAACACCTGTGATAGGCCTCCTAGTTCCTCCCCCATCCTCTGCTTAATGACCCACAAGTTTGTTTAACAACTGCATCGGAAACAGCAGGGATAGAGCGTCACAAGCGTGAGGGAGTCACCTGGATGCTTCACTTAACAGCCAGCATGACTTTTAACTGTAATGGAGAGACTCCATTGTGGTCGTGAGTCCAGGACTACCTGTATTTGTTAGTCGCATCTTTGCTCATTTGATGTAGATTCTTTACACTCTAGAAAAACAGCAAGAATCTGCAAGAAGTCAAAATTGCTTGGACTGATCCCAGCTTCCCTCTGTTTTTGCCATTGCAGTGACGATATCTATGGCTTTGGGTATGGAAAAAAAAGCTGGGCTGAGAAAATGTCAACATGTTACTTTTCAATTTTACAGCTCATGGTGGTTTTTCGACAGTATCTGATAGCAAATTGCAGCAGGATAGCTTCCTCTCATACCACTAAATTGCTTTTCAAATATCCAACAAAGGCACACCGTATATACTGAGAAAAAACAGAAAGGAAAGGGACAAAATTTCTGTTCCTTTTTCGTTTGGTTGTCATCATGAGGTCAGCTAGATTTGGTCACCACGATGTAGAAAAGATGTGGAGACTCTAGAAAGAGTGCAGAGAAGAGCAACAAAGATGATTAGGGGACTGGAGACGAAAACATATGAAGAACGGTTGTAGGAACTGGGTATGTCTAGTTTAATGAAAAGAAGGACTAGGGGAGACATGATAGCAGTGTTCCAATATCTCAGGGGTTGCCACAAAGAAGAGGGAGTCAAACTATTCTCCTGTGGGTAGGACAAGAAGCAATGGGTGGCAACTAATCAAGGAGAGAAGCAACTTAGAGTTAAGGAGAAATTTCCCGACAGTGAGAACAATTAATCAGTGGAACAGCTTGCCTCCAGAAGTTGTAAATGCCCCAACACTGGAAGTCTTTAAGAAGATGTTGGATAGCCATTTGTCTGAAACAGTATAGGGTTTCCTGCCTAGGAAGGGGATTGGACTAGAAGACCTCCAAGGTCCCTTCCAACTCTGCTATTGTATTGTATTGCCTTCTGGACCAAATTCACAAACAGAAGTAATACGAGGGGGTGAGGATGGGACAATGAGGATACAGTACTAAACACTATAAAGTTCCAGAGTTTTCTGCAAATTGATTGATTTTTAGTTTGGGGTGGAATTGCATAATACAGAATCTTAACAAGTAAAAGATCAGAAATGGATTTCTGAATAAATCATTGCAATCAGTACAGGGAATCCTCGACTTACGACCATTGCTTTAACAAACAGTTTGTCAGTTGCCTAGGATGACTGGGAAATTCAAGCAATTGACTTGAGGTTGTCTGTTTCTTGTTTTGAAAATCGACTCAATTCCCCTTTCCCCTTTCCTGGCATGTGTTTTCACTTAGTTATTTTTACTTATTTTTTCCACCATGAAGTTGGTTGGGCCAGGTTTTCATTCATTTGTTCATTCATTTTGGGATGGGCAGAAGATGGACTGATTCATTTCTCTCTTCAACCTGATTTCCCAGCAAATTACATAGGTCAGTTGAAAATTTCTGGGCAAGCGTCTTAATTCAGCTGAGAAACTGAAATGAATGGAAAACTTTCCTAGCAGAATCTGGTTTGGGACATCCCCTGATACTTTAGATGTGCCTTCAGTAGCTTTTCTTCTCTAGGAATTATTTATTCCAATTTTTTTGTTGCAGTACAAATATTTTTTTTAAAAAAAATCATCAGCAGGCCTTTATCTCAAGGCTGTCCACTTAGCTGGGTTCTCCAATGCCATTTCTTTTTAAACATTTCAGAGCTGCCCTTTTTCTGCCATCTCAGGATATTCAGAAAATGTGCAGATTATTTGCAGGCAGCCTGTGGCAAACCACCAACATTTTAATTTGAAGAAACAAAAGAAAAATGCTGCCAAATGAATTGGTGAAGTATGGAAGGTGATCAAACGATGAATCCATAAAAACAAGGTTTTTCCTTCAGAAGCCCTACATATTTTCATGGAAGTAATTTCATAAAATTGGAGTTTTAGTCTCAAGCATTTTTCTGGGGTGGGGTGGGGAGGGGTAGCCCTTAAGCCATTTTTCTCCCTCAAATCCTCAATCAATCTCAGTTGCAGAATTGTGAAAATCAGAAGGATCTTTTCTCAACCAGAAATGCAAGCATATAGAAGCCTCAACCTAAGTGTTAATTCGATTTCTTATAAAAAGCAAAAATCACTAGGTATCAGCTAGCAACTTTTCAGACTTCTAATAAAATTTGTTAGTTTGAAAAGGTGCTAGCAGATTCCTTCTAATTTTTGGCTACCAAAACCAAAAACAAATGCCGTTCTCCTTAAAAATTTAAATTTGATTCCAATCCAGATTGTGAGAGGAATTTAAGTAAGTATGTAACTATGGAAATGATTAAATTCAGGTTTAGCAGACATTTGGATTGAATGGACAATCTTCATGAATGGTCCCATTGAATTGAGATGTTATTACATGATCATGATTATGAGATTTAACGAAGACCATTGTCGGATAAGGCTGTAATGACATCAGTTTGTTAACACCCTTGGGTATTGTCCTAAAGGTGCTTTTCAAAAGGCAACTAACTAACTTGGAAAGTTAGTTCTTGAAAATGTTTCGTTTCTCATCCTAAAGGTTTCTTTCAAACTTGAATGAGAAGTGAAACATTTTCAGTGAAAAAATCCCCAAGAAACTCCAATTGCCTCTTGAAAAAAAAGTACCGTATTTTTTGGAGTATAAAACACACCGGAGTATAAGACGCACCAAGGTTTTGAAGAGGCAAATTAGAAGAATAAAATAGGTAGGTAGATAGAAGGAGAGAGAGAGAGAGGGAGAGAGAGAGAGAAATACAGTAGGTAGGTAGGGAGAGAGAGTAATTAGGTAGGTACGTAGGTAGATAGATAAAGCGGGGGAGAGTAAGGTGACCAGATTTTCAGATTGGTAAAGAGGGACACCTTTGACCGGGGCGGGGTGGGTGGGGCTTGATTAAAAAATTTATACGGAGCAACAAAAATTTTCATATAACGCAAAAATAGTATTGTAATTTTTTTTAATTTCAACATAACTACAATTTACAAATATAAATTGTAACTCTTGCCAAACATCAACATTTTGATCACGTGACCATGAGGATGCTGCAATGGTCACTAAGTGTGAAAATGGTCGCTAAGTGTGAAAAATGGTCATCAGTCACTTTTTTCAATGCCATTGTAACTTTGGTCACTATACCACCTTTCTTGCCACAGTTCTTAAGTGAATAACTGCAGCTGGTATTTTGTATTTTGGATAGAATCTTTTTTTAAAATAGTCTAAGACAATTTAAAAAAAGAATCCACACAGAATAAATTGAAGTAAAACATTTCAAAGTATTGTGCATAGAATTTTTAAAAATTGTTTCACTTCAATTTATTTTGGATAGCAAATCCACTGGGCTTTCAACATGAAGCCAGAAAATCGGGACATTTTTAAAACGCCCCAGGACACGGGACAAATTGTTATAAATCGTGACTGTCCCACTGAAATCGGGACGTCTGGTCACCTTAGGGGAGAGAGAGAAATACAGTAGGTAGTTAGGGAGAGAAAGAGAGAGAGTAGGTAGGTAGAGGGAGAGAGAGAGAAAGAGAGAGAAATACAATAGGTAGGGAGGGGGAGAGAGAGTAGGTAGGTAGGTAAATGTTTCCAGGTGTATTTATCCATGTGTTGGAGAAGAAAATTGCTGACAATCTGCAGCACCTAAGACTTTGTTTTTGCTGGCACAGCACTTGATCAATCTAATTCTCATCAATCACTCTAACTAAAGAGCTTTCTGAAAGGAAAGAAAAAAGTCTCTTACAAGCTATGCACGACCATTTTGGTGAAGGGGTGGGGCTTCAGGAGGCAAAAAATACTGTATTCAATGTATAAGATGCACCCAGATTTTCAGCCTCTTTTTTGAGGGAAAAAGGTGTATCTTATACTTCGAAAAATGACTGAGAATCACCATGGAATAAATAGATACTCTCTGGTCTTATTCTTTGTTGAACTCTAGAAAAATGCCAATCTATGCCACCACCACACAGTTTTTTTTTATTACTCTCTAGCTTTGCTTTATCTGAATAAAGTTTTTGGCTATTTATAAAATCATGTTCATAAAATCTACTCGGAACGACCCTCTTCCAGATTTCTAGAACCAGGCACGTACGAAAACAAATCAAAATTTCACTTAAAACACCAAATGATCAGACAGAAAAGAAAAGGCATAGCCACTTTAAAAATAATCCCTGACTATTCTCTGGGAGATTTTCCTCCATATCTGAGATAAGGAGCCAAGGTGGCGCAGTGGTTAAATGCAGCACTGCAGGCTACTGCTAGATCAGCAGTTCAGCGGTTCAAATCCCACCGGCTCAGGGTTGACTCAGCCTTCCATCCTTCCGAGGTGGGTAAAATGAGGACCCGGATTGTTGTTGGGGGCAATATGCTGACTCTCTGTAAACCGCTTAGAGAGGGCTGAAAGCCCTATGAAGCGGTATATAAGTCTACTGCTATTGCTATTGCTATTGCTATAATCAGTGATATACAATTCTATGAAGATGCAATCCACTTGTCTAGCAGTCTCTGGTTGGACTCCCAAGCAGACGGCTGTGATTCTAACATTAATAACTTTTTTCTCCCTTCTTGCTTTTTTTTTAGCCTGCTAATTTGTTGCCTGCCTGAATTTGTATTGCAGCACCTTCATCAGACAGCTTGGATCCTTCCCCAAAAGGAGCCTCTGTGCCAAATCAGCTTGGTTCCTCTTAGGATCAGGAATTGCAGCAGAGGATGGTCCCAAAGCGAAAGGGGGGAAAAATTGAATATGTTCAACAGGCTTGAGCAGCTTGGTTCAAGATCAAATGATTTTATTTTGGTTCGGTCCTTTGAGTCAGTGTTAAGTCCTGGCCACTGCGGGTTTCTTGGCAAGATTCCAGAAGTGCTTTGCTATTGCTGGCATCCCAGGGCTGAAAGAGAGTGACTGGCCCAAAGTCTCCTAGCTGGCTTTGTGTCTGAAGTGGGACTAGAACTTTCTGGCCTGGTGGTTTAACCACTGTACTAAACTCTTCCATTATCCTTCCTCTTCACTCCTACCCCAAAAAGTCCCTGCAGTTTTCTTGGCAAGTGTCCATGGAGATTCTCGGTTATCCAGGTCTTGGTTGTCCCAAAGATTCTTTTTTTTTTCAAGAGGCAACTGGACTTTCTGGTTGTTCTTTGAAGATGTTTCGCTTCACATCCAAGAAGCTTCTTCAGCTCTGAATAAGCTTCTTGGATGCGAAGCAAAATGTCTTCAAAGAAAAACCAGAAAATCCAGTTGCCTCTTGGGGGGAAAAAAAAGCACCTTTGGGATTTTCTTGGCAAGGTTTTTCAGAATTGGTTTGCCATTGACTTTGCTCCTAAGGCAGGAGTAGAATTCATGATCTCCCAGTTTGCCTTAACAACTACGCCAGGTTGGCTCTCCCGAAGTTAGGTTTCCATGTGGAATTAATCTCCTATGCCAAATTGGCTCTCTATTACTTCACATAGTATACAAGAATATGAACCACCATATTTTTCAGAGTATAAGAAACACCCTCCCAAAAAAGAGGGTGAAAATTTGGGTGTGTCTTATACACCAAATGTAGTCCTGCCTCCTCGCCGCCCCCCCACCCCATCCTTTGGCCTCTGCCTCCCAGCAATTTATCTCCTAACAGCAAACAGCCTGTTTCAGTTTCAGCTTCAGCACAGCCTGATTAGCACAAGCAGCTGATTATTGGTTGGATCAGCCAACCGACCATCAGCTGTTTCAGGTTGTAGGGATTGCCATTGCCTATTGCTGCCTCCGTGTGCCCCATTTCCAGCCTCCGTGTGCCCCATTTTCCACCCAGTCCGATCTCCATCGCCCAGAACAGGCGGAAAATGGGGCGCACAGAGGCTGAAAACAGGGCACACGGAGGCAGCAATAGGCTATGGCAATCTGGTTCACCGACAAATGCATGATAGACATATGCGCGATGGACAAAACCGTGACGGACAAATGAGCACCGTCAAAATCGCTAATTGATTTTTGACAATAGCGCAATGACAAATGTGCGACCACAAAATCGCGTCAATTTTAAATGGTGTGTGGTCACATTGAACTAATTCGCTAATCAAACAGTAACAGTAATTTTTTTGACCCTAACCCTAACCCTAACCCTAACCCTAACCCTAACCGTAACAGTAATTTTTTCAATTTTATTGTGCTTGTCATCGCGTTTTTGTCGTCGCGTTTTTGTCGTCCCGATTTTGTCATCGCGATTTTGACGTCGCATTTTAATCGGTGCTATTTTGTCGGCACACATATGTCTATCACGCAATTGTCGGGTCACGTGGCAATCCCTACAGCCTGAAACAGCTGATGGTCGGGAGGCCGATCCAACCGACAATCAGCTGATTGTGCTAATCAGACTGTGCTGAAATTGAAACAGAAGCATGCTGTTTGCTGCAAGAAGGCAAATTGCTGGGATGCAGAGGCAGATTTTTTTTTATTTTTTTTCCTCCCCAAAAGCTAGGTGCGTCTTATACTTCAGAGCGTCTTACACTACAATATGTATATGTATATGTATATGTATATGTATATGTATATGTATATGTATATATATTAGTGTCACAACCCCTGGTAAGCCCCAATTATGGGAGGAAGCTAACCTGTGGCTTGATGGCTAAGACGTTTGCCTAAGATGCAATACAGCACAGGTTCGAATCCCAGTAAGGGTATGGCTAGCTGATGAGAGCCAAGGTGGCGCAGTGGTTAAATGCAGCACTGCAGGCTACTGCTAGATCAGCAGGTCAGCGGTTCAAATCTCACCGGCTCAGGGTTGACTCAGCCTTCCATCCTTCCGAGGTGGGTAAAATGAGGACCCAGATTGTTGGGGGCAATATGCTGACTCTCTGTAAACCGCTTAGAGAGGCCTGAAAGGCCTATGAAGCGGTATATAAGTCCACTGCTATATACATATACATATACATATACATATACATATACATATACATACATACATACATACATACATACATACATACATACATATATATATATATATATGTTGTATTTGTGCTGATAAATAAATAAAGGGAGACTAGTATAGATCTATTTCAAGCTATTTAGCTCTCATCAGCTAGCCATATCCTTACTGGGATTCGAGATATTTATCAGCACAAATACAACACAAATGTGTAACAAAGGCAACAGTAAAAATATTGGGTTTCTGTCGTGATGGTCTCTTGTGACGAGCCGATGGACAGAGAGTGGAAGCGGTTGGCTTCCTCCCATGATTGGGGCATACCAGGGGTTGTGACACTATATACATATACATATACATATACATATACATATACATATACATATACATATACATATACATATACATATACATATACATATACATATACATATACATATACATATACATATACATATACATATACATATACATATACATATACATATACATATATATATATATATATATATATATATATAGTGTAGTATATATATATATAGCAGATATAAAATTGAGAACTTGCAACATTCAATAAAAAGTGAAAGGGGCTGTGTGTCCAAGCCAATAGCTTAAGCAGAGGTTGTTAAATTAGAGTTAAACCAGAAATGGGGTACCATTGCCCCTCTAAATATTAGATTTCATTACTTAACAGCTCCTGACCCAGTTGGCCAAGGATAATTGGAAGCAGAGTCCAATAACCTCTGGAAAGTCACAAATTGTCTAGTCGCATGTCAGATTAACTGGTCACTATGGGATAACCAGACATATCATGGTTTGAGGGGCAGCAATTTTGTGGACAGTGTGGGTGCTCAGTCTTTCAACAAAAGGGCCACACTCTAAAAAGTGAATGAGGCCAGGAGAAAAAAATAAGTAGGGAAAAAAATGCTTCAAACTGAATTAAAAATGTCACTGCAATACAACGATAGTACTGCAATTATATTCAGACATTTATTTTCTTCTTTATGTTATTTTCGGTTAAAAAGTATTTCTTCATCGTTACATCATCACTCCTGTCTGCAGGATCTGATTTGGAGGAAGAGAAAACTCATCAGTCTTGGAAATTCCCTCATTAGCAAGCCCCACAAGATACCGGTGAGTTTTATATATAAAAAAATACATAAACAAACAAACTTAACTATTTTGTGCTGGCTAATATAATAGCAATATAACTGTGTTGTTAAACATCCTGCCCATTTGTGTAGGAAAGCCAAAGATGACTCATCTGCCCACTTAAAATAAGGGACTCCCCACCTACCTTTGCTTGCCTTTAAAGAGGGTATAAAATGCAATTGACTTTGTTTTATGTTCCAATGAGTGGGTGAATATTCAGAGAGAGGAACCTTCTGGCTACAAAGGCCTTGCAAAAGACAGGTTAAAAAAGAAAGAAAGAAAGAAAAAGTTCAAGGTAAGATCGTTTTCTCCTGCCAGCTGTGTGAAAAGGAATGTTGAAATAGTTGCCTCTGTGGGGCAGCAGAGGTTTCTCAAGTTGGATCAGTGTAGTAGATATTTTGGCTGAGAGAAGACATTGGCCAATATTGTCTCCGGCTAACATGCAAGAGAAAGAAGACTGATGCTTGCTTAAGAAACATGCACATTCCTGGCACGGTTTTTGTCTGTCAGGTTTTCTATGGCAACAGTAAACTCCAGAAGGTTCTAGGAACCCAGCCAGGTAGAGACTCCAAAGTGATTTTTAAAAATCTGATCCCGGGCAGCAGCAGGGACTGATTCAAGAGCTCTGAATCTGAAATCTGCAGCAGGGGAATGATGCTGAGGTGTGTGTCCCGTTGAGTTTCTTGGTCTGGTAAGTTCATGGGAAATTGCAACTTTCCTAGGACTTCCCTTGCTCTTGGCACCATCTTCGAATTGATTGGAATTTTGTACAAGTTGAGTGCGGGCAATTTTAATGCATGGGGATGAGGGGAATGTCTTACAAGCTGGTCTAAAGTTGGAGTAAGCTCTTTAAAGAAATGATTGCAATGCCTTTTACAAATTTAGAAATACCGGATTCCTTTCTACGAGTCCCTCAAAAAGCAAACTACTCCACTTTTGTCAAATGCGATGGAACAATGACCATTATCTTGTGATTCATAAATATAGCATGGCATTTAATGTTACCTTTCAAGAGATTTTTTTTTTAATAAACGCATTTTGGATTCAGCCCTGCTCAAATCCATTTACTTCTGGATTAAATTAAAAAAACAACAACCAAAGGATGGTAGATTTTATATATTTGTTTTATTTTATGTATTTCATTTATATACTGCCCATCTTGTTATTTGGGATAAAGGTGGGAGGCTATAGATTTGCGTTATAACTCCACTGGCTGCATTAAAGAAAAGATTGTTCAATATGTTACACTTACAACTGGCAATTGGTGGTATTTAGGATGAGTATTTAATGCATTAAGATGGAAAGTCTCTGCGAAGATCTGTAGCCCTCTCTATTTAGGGAGGTTTATTCACTTATAAATATGAGATTTGGAGTTGCAACTTAAATTTTGTCCATTAGTAGCAAAATGGCTTAAAAATGCTTCCTTGTGCTCTGAATGGGTGTGTGTACATATACATATAAGCTACGAATCCCCTAGAGACAGTTGTGACGTATGGTTTAGAAAGATGGGTGAGTGGTTTTGGAGCAGTGTTTCCCTCTTAGCCCAATCAACCTCACAGGATTGTTGTGGGAAAAATAGGAGGAGGAAGGGAATATTAGCTATATTTGTTACCTTGAGTTATGGTGGGATAAAAATAAATAAAATTAATATAGATACATGGATAAAAGGCAGACAGATAACTTTGCCCATTTAAAATTTATTTAAATATTACCTAATTATCATTCATGTCCATGTTGCATGTTCCCCAGTTTTTCCATGACATTGCAAAATAATGGCGTTTCTTAATTCTTTTTTAATGGAAGGAAGCCAAGAATGAAAGTTTTATCCCATTTGTCAGAGAATGAGAGCCAACTGCTTAAAGGTTAAAAGTATAGTAATGCTCCTTTGAGTTTATTTATCAAATTTGCATGAATTTAGTTAGTGCCATAGATATGTCTGTGTGCTTTTTTTTTTTTTTTTTTTTGCACTTGTACGGAAATAATTTAGCACTGTCTTCTTTAAGGATGGTTTCGGGTCAGCCTATTGCCCTGAGATTATTATTATTATTATTGGTCTCCCAAGCCATCTTAGTGTTCAGAGATCAACCAAGAGTGCAGAGAAAAGCAACAAAGATGATTAGGGGACTGGAGGCTAAAAGATATGAAGAACGGCTGCAGGAACTGGGTATGTCTAGTTCAATGAAAAGAAGGACTGGGGGAGACATGATAGCAGTCTTCCAATATCTCAGGGGTTGCCACAAAGAAGAGGGAGTCAAGCTATTCTCCAAAACACTTGAGGGCAGGACAAGAAACAATGGGTGGAAATTAATCAAGGAGGGAAGCAACTTAGAACTGAGGAGAAATTTCCTGACAGTGAGAACACTTAATCAGTGGAACAGAAGTTGCCTCCAGAGATTGTGGATGCTCCAACCCTGGAAGTTTTTAAGAAGATGTTGGATAACAATTTGTCTGAAGTGGTGTAGGGTTTCCTGCCTAAGCAGAGGGGTTGAACTAGAAGACCTCCAAGGTCCTTTCCAACTCTGTTATTCTATTCTATTCTAACATCACCTCTTTCGTCACCTCTCCCTACTTGTGTTGATCAGGAAGTAATAAGGACAGAATTAACGGAAAGATGCTTCTAATAAAAACAGGAAGGGACTTTTTCTTAATGGGACCTGATTGTGAAAAACATCGGAAGAGGTTCTTGGGTACGTTAAGCACTGTGTAGAATCTTTATTTAACCCCGTTACCTTCCTGGGAATCAACACCAAAGACTCTGGTGTCAAAATAGCCTTGGAGAAGAGCAAAAGGGCTTGCTTATGGGATATATCTGTTTTCTACATACAGGTGTCCTCAACCTATGACCAATTGTTGAGCGACCAAAGTTATGATTTACCTGAAAAAAAGGGAGTTACAGTCTGGAAGTTCCCATAGTGGTTGTGAGTCTTCCCTGAAGTCACGTGATCACACAATTGGGCACTTAGCAACATGGCTGCATTTGTGGTTCCTGCGGTCATGTGATCACGTATGATGGCGGCTTTGCCAAATACTAGAAACCATGAATAGAGAACCATGGGTTTGCTTAATGACTATGCCACTCATTTAATGACAGCAGCATTCATTTTTATGACTGCGGCATTTGCTTAACAAGCTGGTTGTGTTATGGTCATAAGTTGAGGACTACCTGTATTAATCTGAAAAATATGGAAGCATTATATGGTTATTTTGAAGCAACTGCCAAGGGACTTGTATACAGTCTGGGGTGGAATGTAATCGCACAATGGAAGCCTTGCTCTCCTTTTATGCGAAGGCGGCCATCTTGACTTTTTGGCCCCACCCAAACACCCCTGGCCTTCCCTTGCTGTTAAAACAAAAAGAATCTTCTTTCTCTCTTCATGCCTCCCATTTATTTCCTTTGCAGACATGGAATTTTTGATCTTGCTTGGCTAGGATCTGAACGGCACCCAAACCGCCTTGGTCTAGATTATGCAGAGAATGAAGTATCCGTGGGCATTGCTTTGTGTGCCACCATCCAGTCACTCCGAGTTGTGGGAAGAGATGGATCTCAACAATAATCTGGAAAAAGCAACTGAGAATGTCCACAGGTAAGGCTGCTTCCCATTTCTCCTTGGCTCAAATCTGGGCATTTCAGGAGAAAAGACATTCTATCGGCACCTCTGGTCCACAGTCTGAGAGTTGGGGAGGAAATCTATTTGTGTGGGGATGGCATCTTAAGTTTAGGAAAATCTCAGCCATGGTATTGATGGTGAGCCCTGGGTCCAATCCTCTTTCTTAGTACAGCCTACCTCACAGGACCGTCATCTGAACAGAACAGCAAAAGGAAAGCTCAGCTGGGAACGGCTTAAAGGAAAAGTGGGAAAGCATGATAAGTTGTTTTTTTTTAAAAAAACAAAACAAAACCCTTTTTCCTTTGCCCAGCATGGAAACGAAAAGGAAGGGAGACAAGTTCAAAAATCTTTATTATTACATTCTACAGGAAAGCAATGAAATTTACAACTATTTTCTTAACAAGGGCGCATCTGGAATTCTTTGAAGTACCCACCCAGTTAATTCCCCAAAGCCATCCATTCTGTGAATTGCTTTCCCTGTCTTTGTTTTGTTCCTATAACCAACTTGTTCCCCATTGATCCCTGAAGCAGCTTGACGTGATTCTTTGTTCAGCTCAATGGGTGGTACCCTGGCTTGGCACTCCCTCTACCAGTGGTGGGTTTCAAAAATTTTTTGAACCTACTCTGTGGGTGTGGCCTCCTTTGTGGGAGTGGCTTGCCGGGCATGTGACCTGGTGGGAGTGGCTTGCCGGCCATGTGTTCTCTCTCTCTCTCTCTGTCTCTCTCTCTCTCTCCTTCCTTTTGTCTCTCTGTCCCTTTTTCTTTTTTTTCTTTCATCTCTCACTTTTTCTTTATTTTTTTTCTTTTTTTATTTCTTTCTTTCTTTCTTCCTTCCTTTCTTTCTCTTTCTCTTTCTCTCTCTGTGTGAGTGTGTGTGTGTGTGTGTGTGTGTGTGTGTGTGTGTGGTGGGTTTCAAAAATTTGACGAACCCGTTCTACCGAACTGGTGCGAACTGGTAGGAACCCACCTCTGCCCTCTACCCACCACCAGCACCCCAGGAAGCCTCTTAGATTTATCAAAGCAATGGGACCATCACTAGGTCTTTCACACCTGCTTCTCCCCTCTCTGTCTCTGTCTCTCTTTGTGTCTGTGTGTGTGTGTGTGTGTATATCTCTCTCTCTGTCTCTCTCCCCACCCCCCAGTGTTCAAGCAGTTGTCCTGTTGGCTTAATTTTCTCTGGGGTGAGACCTTAGTTTTTCTTTCTGCTGGAACGATATTACAGAAAAATATTTTCATCCCATCACCTTTATTTACAAGCAGTTCTCGACTTACCACCGTGTGTTTAGTAACCGTTTTAAGTTACAATGGCACTGAAAAAAGTGATTTACGATGGGTCCTTGCACTTATGACTGTGGCAGCATCCCCACAGCCGTATCATTAAAATTAGGGCATTTAGCAACTGGTTGCAGAGTCTCAGAATCATAGCAATAGCAATAGGAGTTAGACTTATATACCGCTTCATAGGGCTTTCAGCCCTCTCTAAGCGGTTTACAGAGTCAGCATATTGCCCCCAACAACAATCCGGGTCCTCATTTTACCCACCTCGGAAGGATGGAAGGCTGAGTCAACCCTGAGCCGGTGAGATTTGAACAGCCGAACTGCAGAACTGCAGTCAGCTGAAGTAGCCTGCAGTGCTGCATTTAACCACTGCGCCACCTCGGCTCATATGCAACCTTCTCATCCGAACTTCCAATAAGAAAGGTTAGTAAGGGAAGCTGGATTCACTTTACAATAGGGTGATTCACTTAACAACTATTGTGATTTGCTTAACAACCTTGGCAAAAAAAATATTGTAAAATCAAGTACAACTCACTTAACAACCACCTTGTTTTACAATGGAAATTCTGGTCCCAATTGTGGTCTTAAATGGAGGACTGCCTGTACTAATACACCATCATAGAACTTCTCAGTTTTGCTGCATTATTTAAGGGCATCCATGGAAGGGAGTAGGTCAAAAAAGACAAGATGGTGGCTACACAACCACACAGTCAAAGTGTCACTCTTTTTTGGCAAGTGTGGCATATGAAAAAAAGGCAGGCATTGAACCCACAGCCACAGTCCCTATCTTGACAGTTTTAACTCCTCTATGGTAGATTCTCCTGACAACAGGCATTTATTATCTAATGGGATTTAAGTAATTGCATTACCTTTGAGTAGTGCTTCATGAATGGTCCTTCTTCTCCATAATTCGGATTTAACCCAAAACTGAATTCCCTGGATATTTAGGAATGATTCAATTATATTAATTGAAGTGTAGTTTAATTAAGTGTAGTTTAACCACGTTGATACATTGCTAACCTTTTTTCTTACTCATATGTTGTATATATCACTGCGCAGACAGTGAAAATACCTTTCTGGATTCCTGGGATATTTTATTTTATTATTTAATTTAATTCGTCAAATATGAATTAGATAACACATATAAGTATAAACATGATTATGAATACATGAAATGAATACGAATACAAGGGAAAATTAGGACAGGGACAGTAGGCACACTGGTGCGCTTATGCACGCCCCTTAAAGACCTCTTAGGAATGGGGTGAGGTCAACAGTAGACAGTCTAAGGTTAAAGTTTTGGGGGTTTGGGGAAGAAACGACAGTATCAGGTAGTCCATTCCAGGCATTGACAATTCTGTTACTGAAGTTCGTATTTTCTGCAATCAAGTTTGGAGCAGTTTACCATAAGTTTGTATCTATTGTGAGCTGGTGTGTTGTTGTGGTTGAAGCTGAAGTATTCATTGACAGGTAGGACATTGTAGCAGATAATTTTATATACTACACTTAGGTCAGATCGAAGATGGCGAAGTTCTAAGTTGTCTAAGCCCAAAATTTCTAGTCTGCTGGCCAGTGGTGGGTTTCAAAAAAGTTTGGAACCTCTTCTGTAGGTGTGGCCTGCTTTCCAGGTCCACTGGTGGAACCTCTTCTAACCGGTTCAGTAGATTTGATGAACCAGTTCTACCGAATAGGTGCGAACTGGTAGCAACCCACCTCTGCTGCTGGCATAAAGTATTCTGTTGCGAGCAGAGGAGTGATATCATCCTATCTTATTCACACATTGACATTACAGCTGTTTATTTATAGTTGCTCATCAATGTTTTTTCCTGCTCTGGAAAATCCACTTTTTAATACATTAAGCAGTGATACCAAATATAATTTCTAGTTTTAAAAAAATCCTCAACTATGATGTTTGTTTTCAGGTGGCGTTTCCTCCCACATGTTTTTTTCAGTAGTCATTTGCTTTTTCAACTTTAAGAAAGTATAAAAATAAATCTGGGGACTTATGACTTCAGATCTCCATCTTAGCCAGAAAATTATCTCGGTATCCTTGGATCAGTCTCTTTCAGCCTGCTTTATCGCTTAACTTTCTAGCAAGAATGGCAACAGTGGAGAACACATATGCCACCTTAAGAAAATATGATACAAATGAAAAGGATATAGCATATAATTCACCAATTGGTTTTTATGGAAACACCCCCCACTTCCCTGGGTAATTTATTATACATTATCTACATCTGTTTGGATATTTGGGATGCCATAGAAGGATGGCTTCCAAAGAAGATAACATTACTAGTTGATATCCCTCTTTTTAAAAAAAAAAAAAAAGTTCCATCCAGGTCAGCGCAATCATAAATGTCATCCTTGACTTACGCCCATATCTGGGATTGAACTTCTGTTTCTTAGTGAGGTGGTTGTTAAGTGAGACACGCCCAATTTTATGATCTCTTTTTGGCGCAGTTGTTAAGTAAATCTGGCATCATCTATTGACTTTGCTTGTTGGACAATGACTGGGAAGGATATAGTGATCACGTGACTCAGGACACTGCAACTCTCCTAAATACACACCAGTTGTCACTTGTCAGCATCTTGATCACATAACTGTGGCGATGCTACAACAGTCATAAACTGCCATAACTATGAATGAAGTCAAGGATACCTGTATAGCCATTCTTCTCTAATAGGGTCATCATAAAGGACAGGAAAAACCGACCAGTTTTTGGATGTCTTAGGGCATGATGACTCAGTGGTTAAAGACACACCTTGTCGGTTGGAAAGTCGAGAACCCGGGTTTGAGACCTGAGTGTTGCGCAAGAGCTCCCGTTCTTGCCCCAGCTCCTGCCCACCTAGCAGTTCAAAAGTATGCAAATGCAAGTAGATTAATAGGTACCACTTTGGTGGGAAGGTAACAGCATTCGGTGCACCTTTAGTGTAGGAGTCGTGGGTAGCACAGTGGTTAGAATGCAGTATTGCAGGCTAACTTTGCCCACAGCCAGGAGTTTGATCCTGACTGGCTCAAGGTTGACTCATCCTTTCATCCTTCTGAGGTCAGTAAAATGAGGACCCAAATTGTTGGAAGCAATATGCTGATTTTGCAAACGTCTTAGAGAGGGCTATATGAAGCATTATATAAGTCTATAGCCATGCTGGCTACCTGACCATGGAAAATGTCTTAGGACAACACTGGCTCCCTCAGCCAAGAAACGCAGATGAGCACCACATCCTAAAGTCGGGCACAACAGGACATAGAAGCCTTTACCTTCACCTTTTCTGTGGAAGCATGTGATCATATCCACTTATTTATCATAGACTGAATGCTTTACCATCATGAATTGTTATTTCTCCTTTCTTCTAGTGTGGCAAAGCAGGAAAATGCTCTTGTTAAGAGCCTGAGCAGGAAACCCAATGGCATCACATTGCTTGGGAAGGCAAAAGAGGTGAGTTTGGGGCTCCCTCGATCCAAAGTTAAGACTATGAAATACAGGGGATAAGCAAAGGTGGGGATTAGATGACCTTCCATGGAGCCAGGGATGATTTTGTTTATTTAATTATTCCTTTATTATTACATTTATTTGCCACTCATCTTATGGTTCGAGGTAACTCTGAGCGATGTAGGATGGTCAGCTTCATCTGAAGAGAAGCATAATCCAGTAGCTAGACTATGATGTAATTGGTTTGGCCTTTAGCACGTTTTATTATGAAACTAGCTTGAGTTATAATGGCGAGTGAAGTGACGACTGTAAAATGACAATTGTGAGAGTGTGCCCAAACCTGTATCCACAGAAACATGCATAATGAAGACAGTTACAAATCTAGTTGCTAAATCTGGCTAGTTTTTATTGTTTCCTGTGTAGCATCAACTCCAATTCACTTGGTAGTTTGTGTTCAGAATATTATGCAAAGGCAGACAATGTAGTACAGGGCAGATGGACGGACGAACAGACAAACAGACCCAGAGGTGGGTTGCTGTCAGTTCAGCACGGATTGGCCAAACTGGTGGTAGTGGTGGCGGGAGGCTCCGTCCACCTGCCCGACACTTCTGTGCATGTGCAGAAGCGGCGAGCGCGCCTAAACCAGTAGTAAAAAGATTAGTAACCCACCTCTGAATAGACCTGATTTTTAGAGAAAGACTGCAATCAAATCCAAATTAAATTTAATCAAATGCATTGTTTGGGGGTTTTTTTCTGCTCAGAAACTTCTCCAGAATAATACCATACAAACATCTAGATGCCCAAGGCATTTAAAAATTAAAAATTGGGAGACTGGAACAATCCTTCAAGATGCATTGCACCATGAGGCCAAAGAGGTAAGAGAAATGCTTAGATTTACAGGGTTTTTTTTCCCCTAGCTCTCTAGCAGACCACACACACATGTTGAAGTGGCCATGTCAGACTCTCCTCTATTCAGAGAAAGCTGAAGAAGACTCTTTAAATAACTGAAGGATTGTTATCTGGCATTCCAAGTGGAGACCACAGCAGTTACGCTTAAAATTACAGGAAGGCGTATCCCCATCAAAATTAGGAAAAAACTGTACTAATGAAAGAAGTTGGCAGGGAAACAATTTGCCCAGGAAGATAGAGGCCTTCCTTTCACTTTTCTTGCTTCAGCAATTTGAGCAGGCATCTCTCAAGAATCCATCTGGATTCCTGTTCAAAACACAAGTTGGATTGCTACCACTTCACTTTCACTATCTGTAGGTTCTATCTAATGATTTTTTTAAACATTTATTAATTGCAAAAAATAAAGAAAGAAGAATACACAAAATACATAAATAAATACATAAAAGAAAAACGCTAAAAACTAAACAGAGGTATAGATTCACATACATACAAACTGTACATACATACACAGCTGTACAGCAAACATTTCAGTGAAAGGAAGCCCTCATTTGTTATAGTCATATATTAATTGATAAATTGTGTGAGATCAAATTGTTTTCAACTTCTAGCAACCACATAGGTAGAGCTCCTCCAGGATTATCTATCTCTAACTTGGTCCTTCAGGTTTCCCAGTGGTTCATCATCCATCTTGCTGCTGGTTGTCCTCTTCTCATTCCTTCCACCAGCAATTTTGTCCTCTTCTCATTCCTTCCATCAGCAAAAAAACCAGAGCCTTTTCCTGGGAGCTGGGTTTCTATACAATGTGCTTGAAGTAGGATAATTTGAGCCTGGTCATTTGTACCTCAAGTGAAAACTCAGGATTGATTTGCTCAATGATCCATTGGTTTGTTTTCTTGGTTGGTCATATTATTCTCAGGAGTACAATCATCCATAATTAATCCATATTGATCTGAGATCCTGAGCAAAATTTTTCCATACTGCACTTTTCGGTTCAAAAGTTTTATTTCTTTTAAAACAAACATTTCATCATTCCTCAATCAGTAAAACATCGAAGTACAATTTTTTGTATGTCAAGATAGTTCTAGTTTCTAGCCTAATGTATACCCCTCCCTCCCTCCACCCCACCAACCTCCCTCCTCCTCCCCCCCCCAACTTCCCAGAACCTGTACACGGTATAGATTTTTAATAAACACAGTCTAAAATCTATTGAGAAAAAGAAATAAAGAAATTAATGACATTCTACATTGACCTTAGCTTCTTCTTGCTGAACTAACTTTAAACAATTTAAATCATTTCTGATCTTAAGCATAGGCCATACTGCACTTTTCATCGTAAGGGCAATGTTTCATTGAAGTGGGTATTAAACCACCCCAAAGGTTAAACTCTGTACCTATGCCTATTTCTGATTCTGGAAATGTTTGCTAATCCATCCCTTTTGCCTGTACATATTTTCCCCCAGGTTCTTAACTGTCAGAACAAAGTTTGCCAGGGATCTCTTATGAATCCGAAAGGGTTAATCCGAGGTCCCCGAGAGGAACCGATCCCCAGAGACAAATTACTACTCCAAGCAACTGAGTTTATCCATCTTTTCTACAACACACTTCAAAAGTGAGTCAGGTTTTTCTGTTTTGTTTTGCTTATTTTGAGCTTCTATCCTGTGATTCACTTCCTTTCGGCAATTTTGGAAGACCTTTTTAAAGACTCAGGCTGTGATTGGCATAATAGTGTTGCTCTAATTATAGAGCAATAAACTGTCTTTGTGTTGTCTTAAGTTTGTAAGTGAAACAAAAAGGAAAGAGCAGGTTATCAGGGAAGGCATCTCTCAGAACGGAGAAAAGAACTGAAGCAAAATTAGAGAACATTTACATTTGAACTCTGCTTCCACACATCCAAGCCAGAGCTGGGATTCAGCAGGTTCTGACCAGTTCTGGAGAACCGGTAGCGGAAATTTTGAGAAGTTCGGAGAACTGGCAAATACTCCCATCTATTCTCTGCCTCCCAAGTCCCAGCTGATCAGGAGGAAATGGGGATTTTGCAGTAACCTTCCCCTGCCACGCCCACCAAGCCACATCCAGCCAGCTATGTCACGCTTACCAAGCCATGCCCACAGAACTGGTATTAAAAAAAATTGAATCTCACCATTGATCCAAGCTGCTTTACATACAATCCTGCAACCAACATCAAAAACATTTTTGTGGGGTTATGTGAGAGGACTAATGGTAGTCTTGATGTTCTGACATTTTTTGTCTAGATAATGCAAATTATATAATGATGCAGTGATGCACACGGCATTCTTATATCAGACATTTGTGGCAGGTGCAGAGACCCACATCTGCATTCTCAGCACTTAGAGCCGAGGTGGCGCAGTGGTTAGGGTACAGTACTGCAGGCCACTTCAGCTGACTGCTATCTGCAGTTCGGCGGTTCAAATCTCACCGGCTCAAGGTTGACTCAGCCTTCCATCCTTCCGAGGTGGGTGAAATGAGGACCCAGACTGTGGGGGCGATATGCTGACTCTGTAAACCGCTTAGAGAGGGCTGAAAGCCCTATGAAGCGGTATATAAGTCTAACTGCTATTGCTATTGCTACTTGCATCCTTGGCAAGTCAGATAAAGGGACAACTTCATAGATAGGTAGCTCTACAATCTGCTCTCCTTAAGCCCTTCTTTCGTGCAGAGGCAGTCTGGAACAGTCTCACTTTGAAAGGAAGAAACCTGTCATGTTCAGAAAGCTTTGCCTCTCGGGGCTAGAGATGAAGGGTGAAGAACACACAAAAAACAATTGCCTTGGGAGGCCTGACCTTATTATCTCCAAATAGCTCCTGACAAGAGATTAGAAATATAATTGCTGAAAAACCACAATTTCTGTACTCTAGGAGAAATCAGAAGAGGGGGAGAGAGATGAAGATAAGCTAATAGGATTTGGCAGGACAGATGGAGGCCTCGGCAGGCCATTTGTGGCCTGCAGGACTGAAATTTGTTTGGGTAATTATTCATTTAGAATCTAAGCCGTGCACTGCTGGATCAGACTCCTGGCCCATTTCATTCAGCAGTCTGTTGTCACAGTGGGCAACCAACTGGCCAAGGAAACCCATCATCTCCCAGCAGATGGCCTCCTGAGATAGTCTCATGACCGTCAAGGCTAAGAACCAATAGCAATAGTAATAGCAGTTAGACTTATATACCGCTTCATAGGGCTTTCAGCCCTCTCTAAGCCGTTTACAGAGTCAGCATATTGCCCCCAACAACAATCCGGGTCCTCATTTTGCCCACCTCGGAAGGATGGAAGGCTGAGTCAACCCTGAGCCGGTGAGATTTGAACAGACGAACTGCTGAACTGCAGTCAGCTGAAGTAGCCTGCAGTGCTGCATTTAACCACTGCGCCACCTCGGCTCCAATGGCTGCTTTCTTTACTGTATATCGCACTATGTGCAATATAACAAAAGTCTGTATTATTTAGTATCTTGCAAAATCTAGGAAGAGCTTCCACTTGAGACCATACTGTAGAGCGCTAACAATTTTCATGCCTGCTGCATTCATATATCCAGCTTGCTTAGCTTTGGCTTAGTTCTGTGTGTGAACATTGCCATCTTGGTTCGTTCTATATACCACGGCAGGGGTGGTTCCTGCCAGTTCTAACCTCTTCTATAGAAGAGGTTCCACAAATCTACAGTGCCGTTTAGAACCGGTTTCAGCTCCCTCCCCCCACCCTCTGCACATCATCAAGATGAAGAGCGAGAGGAGGAGTTCTGGGAGTTGAAGTCCACAAGTCTTAAAGCTGTCAAGTTTGAACACCCCTGGGGTGCAAGGGTCTTGTAACTTGACAGATTTAAGACTTGCGTGCTTCAAATGCCAGAGTTTCTGAGCCAACATTTTGGTTGCTAAGCAAAAGCGTTGTTAAGTGAGTTTCACCACATTTTACAAGTTGGCCATGCCCACCCAGTCACATGACTGCTAAGCCACTCCCACACAGTCACCTGGCCAGCAAGCCACTCCCACAAAGCAGGCCACACCTACAGAAGAGGTTCTAAAAAAAATTGAAACCCACCACTGTACCAAGGTAAATGAAAGCAATGCCTTTACAGGTTTTATGTATCTGCTAAGATGAGATTCATCTTTCTTTAGTGTTTGTTGACTTCGGTCACTTTAAGTCATGTGGACCAATTCCCAGAATTCCCCAGCAAGGTAGCCTGGGTTGAAGTATATGAGGTTGGAAAACTAATCAAGGCATTTTTGTGCCTGTTTATGACTGGCAAAAGAATTTATATTGTTTTATTAGTTTCTTAGTATAATTTGATTGCTTATTAGTAACCTATGACTATCACTAAGGGTTCTATCTTATGATTCTTGATGAGTGTATTCTATTTTATTTTTCTTTATGTACACTGAGATCATATGCACCAAAGACAAATTCCTTGTGTGTCCAATCACACTTGGCCAATAAAGAATCCAATTCTATTCTAAAAGAATATTTAACCATGTAACTGGAGAAGAAAAATGGGGTTGAAGTTTCCTAAATATGCCTGTGCTTTTTTATGCGCTGAGGGCAATGGTGGAACAGTGATATAAACCAGGCAGGATTACTTGTTATAAATGGTTCTCTCCTTGCATTGATTATGTGACATCCAGTTGTTTTTGAGTCCTAACAATTACATAGATAAATTCCCCTTTCCAATCCTGGTTTGATGGGTTATGGCTTAGGCACAGAATATGAAGGCAACTTCTTTACTATTTATTCTTATTAGTAAACCATGGTTTATGGCTTTGCAGTTTGATAAACTACTGTGCTGATTATAGCTGATTAAACAAACCATGGTGTATTAAATGGTGGAAGCAAGTCATTAGGTGAAGGATTCTTTCTACTATCTTGAAAGCTGTATTTTTAATGTTTGGAGGCAGGGTTTTCAGACTACTTCTAATCTTACAAGCAAACCACGATATTATTGGCGCTGCAAGACAAAAAAAAATCTTATTATTATGACTCCTGCAGCAATGTGTCAAGGTAATGAGGAATTTTTACAGGCTCTCTTCTCCTCCTAGGAGCACCATCAATTCAGGATCACTCGACAGCCATAGGAAAGAATGATGGTTTTCAACATTCACTTGTTTCTTCTGTGCATCTCTTTGAGGGGGAAATCCCTGCATCATTTTGGAAATCTCTCTGAATTGTGTTACTTACCATTATTGCTTACTGTCCTGTTCCCCACTGATGCCATTTCCTTTATTTCCTTTGCAGGGCAGAAACGGAAGAGCACACAACACGGCTGGAAGCAGTGGCTCAAGAGATAGAGAGAACAGGAACTTATCAACTCACCAAAGAAGAGCTTATCTTTGCCACAAAACAAGCCTGGAGAAATGCTCCTCGGTGCATCGGGAGAATCCAGTGGTCCAATTTACAGGTGATCCGTTTGTTTTGGCTCTTACCAGATTCTACTGAAAAAGCCAAGGGTTCAGCTCATCCTATTCCATAGTGATACCTCCGCAAAAATGATAAGACAAAGAATGGAACTCTGGCCCAGCATTCTAGGACCCCTGCTGCCCCCGCGCCAGGGATGGGTTCCTGCCAGATCTAACCTCTTCTACAGAAGAGGTTCCACAAATCTACCGTGCCATTTAGAACCGGTTCCAGCTCCCTCCCCCCATCCATCTGCACATCATCAAGATGAAGAGCGAGAGGAGGAATTCTGGGAATTGAAGTGTGCAAGTCTTAAAGCTGTCAAGTTTGAACACCCCTGGGGTTTTTTTTTCTAAAGGGTTAGGGGTACAAGGGTCTTGTAACTTGACAGATTTAAGACTTGCGTGCTTCAAATGCCAGAGTTTCTGAGCCAACATTTTGGTTGCTAAGCAAGAGCGTTGTTAAGTGAGGTTCACCACATTTTGTAAGTTGACCACACCCACCACAGTCACATGACTGCCAAGCCACTCCCACTCAGTAACATGGCTGACAAGCCACTCCCACCGGTCACATAGCCAGCAAGCCACACCTACAGAAGAGGTTTTAAAATTTTTGAAACCCACCACTGCCCCGCGCATGCGCATGCTCCCGCCCCCATGGCCCGTTTTGAAGCCTCCTAAAACCAAAACCAAAACTGGGGCGGTTGGGGGGGGCGCACCGCACACCCCATGCTCCCTGGGCATGTGCATGCGACCCAAAGATGATGGATCTTCTCTTCATCGAAGTTGGAGCTACGTGATCTATAAGTGTCCTTTCTGTGAGGTTATTATCTACAAAACATGCTAAACTAACTAGTTTCTAAGATTCAAGTACGGGTTACCTAAGAGTTATTTAAGATTGCAAAAGTTATATTTCTGGGATTGGATTGGAAAGCAAACTTGGAAGCATGTAGTACTAATATTTTATTTTCTCATTTGCCGATTAATGTCTTTTAGGTGTTCGATGCTCGCAGTTGCACTAATGCTAAAGAAATGTTTGAACATCTTTGTCGCCATTTGGAGTATGCTACGAATGGAGGGAACATAAGGTATGAGCCATTATGTTTGTGTGTGTGTGTGTGTGTGTGTGTATTGCATTTGTGCTGATAAATAAATAAAGGGAGACAAGTATAGATCTATTTCAAGCTATTTAGCTCTCATCAGCTAGCCATACCCTTACTGGGAATCAAACCTGGGCTGTATTACATATCAGGCAGTTATATTAGCCACTAAGCCACTGGCTCTCTTCCTTTATCAGCTAGGCCAGGGAAATAGGTATGTACAAATGTAACATAGGCAACAGTAAAAATAATGGCTTTCTATCATGATGGTCTCTTGTGATGAGCCGATAGACAGAGAAAGGAAGCAGTATGCTTCCTCCCATATTTGGGCATACCAGGGGTTGTGACACTAAATACATACATACATACATACATACATACATACATACATACATACATACATTTCATCTGGATCTATAGAGTCACTGAGTAAGCTGTCATTCCCTCCCACTCTCTTGAAACAGGTCCACCATCACTGTCTTCCCCCACAGGACTGATGGAAAGCACGATTTCCGAATATGGAACAATCAACTCATCCAGTATGCTGGCTACCAGATGCCAGATGGATCCACTGTGGGAGATCCAGCCAATGTGGAGTTTACACAAGTATGTACAAAATAAATATCGAGAGTAGCGCCTTTTTATTACTATTATTAATTTATTAAATTTATATATTATTGATTGATTGATTTGTTTCCCGCCTTTATTATTTTTATAACTAACTCAAGGTGTTGAACATACCCAACACAATTTTCTCCTCCGATTCCTCCCCCACAATAACAACCCTAAGGGGTGGGTTGGGCTGAGAGAAAGTGACTAGCCCGAGGTGGCGCAGTGGTTAAATGCAGCACTGCAGGCTACTTCAGCTGACTGCAGTTCTGCAGTTCGGCTGTTCAAATCTCACCGGCTCAGGGTTGACTCAGCCTTCCATCCTTCCAAGGTGGGTAAAATGAGAACCCGGATTGTTGTTGGGGGCAATATGCTGACTCTGTAAACCGCTTAGAGAGGGCTGAAAGCCCTATGAAGCAGTATATAAGTCTAACTGCTATTGCTATTGCTAAAATAACCCAACTAGCTTTTCAGCTAAGATGGGAGTTTGAAGTCACAATCTCCTGCTTTCTACTCTGATGCTGTAACCACTAGACCAAACTGGCTCTATGCCTTCCATCTCCCTGGCAGCTTACAACACCATAAAAGTGCAATATAAAACAATGAGAGCATTAAAACATGAAAAACATTCACTGTTAAGGCATTAAATGTTAACAAGAGATTAAATAAAAGGGATGAATAAATGACTGGGATGGAGGTAGGATCTTCTCCTAATCTACTAACCAGCTCCAAAGTGGAACATCCCCATCGAGACCCCAGGGCAGTTGGCAGAACCAGGTTTTAAAGTTCCTTCGGAAGAGCAAGATGGTAGAGGCTGATCTTACCTTAAAGGGCATGATCAGAGATGGTATTCAGCCAGTTCTCTCCAGTTCAGGCGAACTGGTAGCGGCTCCGCCTACCTGCCCCGACATAATGTGCAAGCACTAGCATGCGCAGAATGCGGTGCATATGCGCAGATGAGGTGCATGTTTGCAAACTGGTAGGGAAGGTAAGTGAATCTCACCCCTGGGCATGATGTCCCAAAGGGCAGGAGCCACAGCAAAAAAGGCTCTACTCCTAAAACCCCACCAGCTTAAACTCCTAATATACCTCTTCTGCAATCCCATTGGGTGGGATTCTCAGTTAATGTGGATCCATGCCATAAAAGTCTTTGAAGACGATAACAACACACCTTGAATTGGACCTAAAATCAAACCCGCAACCCGTGCAGTTCCCACAGCAGTGGTGGTGTTACCTGGGCCACACAGGGATGCCTAAAGCTGTATGTGCCGCTACATTCTGCCTCCCTTATAGAATGCATTGCAATCAGAGGTAGGATTCAGCCGGTTTGGACCGGTTCGGCCGAACCTGTAGCGGAAATCGTGTGTGGGCCCGCCCCAGCTCTATGCGGTCCTATTTAGGCATGACTTTGAGGCCTGGCGCATGTGCAGAAGGTATGCACGCCAGCAAAGCGCATGCGAAGAAGGCCAGAAGGGGCGCCTGTGAAGCGAGCGAGCGCTCATGGGGCAAACCAGTAGTAACAAAATGTGAAACCCGCCGCTGATTGCAATAGTCCAAACATGGGATGATCAGGGCATTCCACCTTTTACCGAAACTGCATCCAGTTCCAGAACCCATAAGTCCTGTTCTTTGGGCGTTCAAGGATTCGAATACTTTGTCTCCTCTTAAGAAAGAAAGAAAAAAGAATCACCACCTTTCTCTTTCCCTTCTCTCAGCTCTGCCTCCAGCTTGGCTGGAGAGCCAAATATGGCTGCTTTGATGTGCTTCCACTGGTCCTGCAAGCCAATGGTCAAGACCCAGAATTATTTGAATTGCCGCCAGAGCTCATCCTGGAGGTGTCGATGGAGCATCCCACGTAAGCATCTTGGCTTCAGATGACAGGAGCCCAGACGTGTTTGTGACGGGTCAGCTGGGGGCACTCTATCAAAGCAAGATTGTGTGCGGAGACCTTGGGGCAGGTCGGCTTGGCTCTTGTTTGGTTAAAGGTGTCCTTGGAGATAACAGGCAAGCAAAATTGAGCCGAAAGTAATGAAACAGCAAGAATGTTTAGTCCCGAAGCTTTCCAGCTTTTCCTCATCTTGTGTTTAATCAAAATGAGCTTTTTCTCTCACTCTCTTAATGATTCAATAGGGGAAAACTTTCAGCAGATGCTAAGACTGCTGTTACAAAACAGAGTCCAAATATAGATAGCAAGGGCCCTTGTAGTCCAAATTTCCATTTATTTGGGTTTTTCCCCATCCAGCAAAGGAACTTAATGAGAAGTGGCTGGTGAAGTGCAGTGTGAATTTACAATGAAAGAACCAATAGGCTATCCAGTCAAAATAATAGATAATGGATGGCTTGTTAATACAACTCCTTGACAAGACAAGACAAGACCGAGTGGCTACTGATGTTCCCTCCCAAAGATTGGCCAAGTTTTCCATCTCTCAGGCTGGGGGGTGAAATTATACACCCCTCAGAGAGGGTCCGCAATTTGGGAGTCCTCCTGGATCCCCAGCTGACTTTAGAACACCATTTGTCGGCTGTGACCAGGGGGACCTTGGCCCAGGTTCGCCTGGTGCACCAATTGCGACCCTACCTTGATCGGGAGGCCCTTCAGACAGTCACTCATGCCCTTGTGACCTCAAGACTGGATTACTTAACGCGCTCTACATGGGGCTGCCCTTGAAGAGTGTTCGAAGACTTCAGCTGGTCCAGAACGCAGCCGCGCGAGCAATTGTGGGTGCACCCAGGTACACCCACATCACACCTATCCTCCGTGAGCTGCACTGGTTACCCATTAGTCTCCGGACCCCCTTCAAGGTGCTGGTCGTTACCTATAAAGCCCTACATGGCATCGGACCTGGGTACTTGAGAGACCGCCTCCTGCCGATTACCTCCCATAGACCGATTAGATCTCACAGGTTAGGTCTTCTCCATCTGCCAGCCAATGTCGGCTGGTGACTCCCTGGGGGAGAGCCTTCTCTGTCGCAGCTCCAGCCCTCTGGAACGACCTCCCCGTGGAGATCCGGACCCTTACTACCCTCCCAGCCTTCCGCAAAGCCATTAAGTCCTGGCTGCTCCACCAGGCCGGGGGGCTTTCGAAATATCCAGCCCCACGGAAACTGTGACTGTTGTGGATTTTAAAGTATTGTTTTGTTTATTTATCCCCTCCCTTGTTTATTGTAAGCCGCCTGGAGTCCTTCAGGAGTGGGCGGCATACAAGACAAATAAAACTAAACTAAATTAAACTAAACTAAACTTGTGATCCTTTCTGCAGATATGAATGGTTTAAAGACCTGGACTTGAAGTGGTATGCCGTTCCAGCTGTGTCTAATATGCTCCTTGAAGTTGGTGGGTTGGAATTTACAGCCTGTCCTTTTAATGGCTGGTACATGGGGACTGAGATTGGCGTACGGGACTTCTGCGACGTCCGGCGCTACAATATTCTTCAGGTAACCCTTTGTGAAGGTTGGTTGGGTGGTTAAAGTGTGTTTCAGGTGGCCAGAGGGATCTGCAGAGGGTAGGTGCAGACCAGTGGTGGGTTTTAAATTTTTTTAGAACCTCTTCTGTAGGTGTGGCCTGCTTTGGGGGAGTGGCTTGCCGGCCATGTGACTGGGTGGGAGTGGCTTGCCAGCCATGTGATCAGGTGGGATTGGCTTGCCGGCCATGTGACCAGGTGGGAGTGGCTTGCTGGCCATGTGACCGGGTGGGAGTGGCTTGCCGGCCATGTGACCGGATGGGCGTGGCCAACTTGTAAAATGTGGTGAAACTCACTTAACAACGCTCTTGCTTAGCAACCAAAATGATGGCTCAGAAACTGGCATTTGAAGCACACAAGTCTTAAAGCTGTGAAGTTACAAGACCCTTGCACCCCTAACCCTTTAGAAAAAAAACCCCAGGGGTGTTCAAACTTAACAGCTTTAAGACTTGTGGACTTCAACTCCCAGAATTCCTCCCCTCGCTCTTCATCTTGATGATGTGCGGATGGGCGGGGGCAGGGATCTAGAACCGGTTCTAAACAGTAGATTTGTGGAACCTCTTCTATAGAAGAGGTTAGAACTGGCAGGAACCCACCCCTGGTGCAGACAATAAAGGCTGTATCTGTATGCCATTTTCAATGAAGCTAGAATATGACACACGGTTTGTCCCCCATTTTGTCTGCTTGATCCAGGAAGTGGGGAGAAGGATGGGCCTGGAAACAAACAAACTCTCTTCCCTGTGGAAAGACAAAGCTGTTATAGAGGTGAACGTTGCTGTGCTCCATAGTTTTCAGGTGAGTGGAAAAAGAAGAAGCAAAAGGTCGCTCTTCTCTATTTCTAGCCACTTCCTTTGCAGCGAGAAGGTCTGAAGTTCCCCCCCCCCTCCCCAAAGAAGAAAAGGCTTTGTTGGAAATCTTTGCAAACAACTAACCCAATCAGGGGTGGGATTCTACCTGTTCGGACTGGTTCGGGCCAACCGGTAACTCTGACAATCAGCTGGGACTGAACTGGTTTGCTCCACCCACCCTTGCATTTTACTGACCTAAATATTCTCAGCTGAGTTGCACGGCAGAACAGATTGCCGCAGCTCAGCTATTTTCCTCCCCACCAATAATGCGACAGGTAAGTTTTCTTAAAACTATGCATGTGCGCGAAACTCGCGATCACCGAACCAGTTGTTAATCTGGTAGGATCCCACCACTGAACCCAACCATTGATTGGATTAGTTGTTTCTAAATTGTTCTGTTGCTAAGCAGCAGGAGTGTCAAACTCAAGACCCGGGGGATGGATCCGTCCCGCAGGGTGCTTAGATCTGGCCTGCGAGGCTGCCCTAGAAACAGCAAAGGACCCCCCCTCGAGCTCCATTTTCATTGGCAGATAGTGGCAGGAGGCCGTCGCAGCTGAAAACAGAGCTCGGGAGCCTGTTTTCACTGGCAGAGCACTCCAGCCACCACAGATGTCTCTGACACAAGTGACATCAAGCTGGCCATGCCTACCCTGGCCACGCCCACTCTGGCCCACCCCGAGGTCAAACACAATCCTGATGCGGCCCTCAATGAAATTGACAGCTCTGCTAAGCAGCATAGTTGTTAAATGGATTTTTGCCCCATTTCATGACCTATCCTGCCCCTGTGAATTGCTGCAGTGAAGTTACTGAGACAGTCGTTAAGTGAATCAGACTTCCCCATTGAGCCAGCTTGTCAGAAGGTCACGAACAATAACCCCATGATCCAAGGATATTGCAACTGTTGTAAGTACAGTTGCCAAGGATATGACAAATTTGGACCACAGGATACTGCAATGGGTGTAAGTGTGAAAAACAGTTGTAAATCGCTTTTTTTCCCCAGTGCCGTTGTAAACTTCAAACGGTCACTAAACAAATGGTTGTAATTCAAGGACTGCCTATAAGGCCATGTACCCGAAAGTCTTCTTAACAAATGTGTACACTGGCGCCAAGTAAGTTTTACATGTCTGTGATTCTTTCTAGAAACAAAGCGTCACTATCATGGACCACCATTCTGCTGCCGAATCCTTCATGAAGTACATGCAGAATGAATACCGGATTCGTGGGGGGTGTCCGGCTGATTGGGTTTGGCTGGTTCCCCCCATCTCGGGTAGCATTACCCCCCTCTTCCATCAGGAGATGTTGAATTACATTATTTCACCCTTTTATTATTATCAGGTGAGCTCAGTTCAATTCAGTTGGTTGCCCGGTTCACATTAGCATCTTTCAATTCAAAATCGGCAATGTTTTTTTTCCCCCCATGAAACATTGGAAAACTGGGTTTTGTAATTATTTTATTTTTAACTAGTGCTGATAACCCGGCGTTGCCTGAGTATTTATTTATAGGGGGGAAATGTCCGGACCAAACGTAATTTCTAATGTTGGATCTTCCCCGTTACCAGAGGGAGGTCCTTGTGGAGTACTGTGAAGCCTTTACCATGGCAACTCCACTGTGCTGCACAGTAGAAGCCATTTTAAGGCACAACAGGCTGTATCATAACAGAACAACACCACCCCCCTCCCAAGGGGTGTTAGGAGTGTCTTACCCCCACAGTATTTGTTTCCAGAGAGTAAGTCATCTGTGTACAGAGTTTGGTTGAAATTGCTCGAGGCATTTCACACACAGAGATGTATGTATGTATGTATGTATGTATGTATGTATGTATGTATGTATGTATGTATGTATGTATTAGATTTCTAGTTTATAAGTAACTCAAGATGACTAACCTACCTAGCATTCCTCCCTCAACAGCCCCATGAGATAGGTTGGGCTGAGAGAGAGTAACTTGCCCAAGTTACCCAGCTGACTTTCATGCCTAAAAGGGGATTAGAACTCACAGTCTCCAGGTGATTGGCTAAAGTTATCCAGCCAGCTTTCATGCCTAAGATGGAACGGGAACTCACAGTCTCCTGGTTTCAAGGCCAGAACCTTAACAACCACAAATTGGCTTCCATTACATTGGAACCAATATATTAGGGATATATAGAATGGATGGATGGATGGATGGATGGATGGATGGATGGATGGATGGAGTATTTTCCCCAGGTTCTAAGCATAATTCCCATGAAAATTGAGTCCAGACTACCAGTTCACCTCTGCCACCAGCTAATTCAAACTTAATCCATTCTTCCTTCCTTCTTTTACCCTTATCCCACATTTCATCTAGTTCTAAGCAGAAATTTAGAAAAGGTAATTTTGGGGAGCAAGGAATATCTTAGAACATTATTAAGGGAGCAATTGTTTGTGATCAACACAAAATATAAATATATTATAACTAGGCTTGGCAATGATAAGAGGTATGGTGATGGTGGCACAGTAGTTAGACTGCAATATTGCAGGCTACTTCTGCTGACTGCCAACTGCCTACAGTTCAGCAGTTTGATCCTGACCGGCTCAAGATTAACTCAGCCTTCCATCCTTCCGAGATGGATAAAATGAGGACCCAGATTGTAGGGGGCAATATGCTGGCTCTGTAAACCACTTAGAGAAGGCTACAAAGCACTGTATATAAGTCTAAGTGCTATTGCTATTTGTCACAGAGCAGTATTCAAGTGTATCCCTATGTGAAGCTTCCTTGATTCCTAAAAGATTTCAGAATGACCCAATGGTGGACCAGGATCCAGAGGAAGAAATACAATTCACCAATGCTCCAAGTTCAATTTAGCCAGTGTAGAAATCCAATTGTTTTCCACAACAAAGGGAATAAGGGATAGAAGCAGAATGAGGAAAGAGCCAGTGAAGGAAACATTTGGGGGAGAAGTCATAGGTCTGTGGAATCAGCGATAGCTTTATAAGCAAAATTGGGTAACTGGCTTAAATCATGGTAATCTGACATTGAAACGTCCAACTTCTCCTATCCTTCAAGGTGGATGCCTGGAAAACACACATCTGGAAAGACGAGAAACACAAGCCAAAGAAAAGAAAGATCAGATTCTGCATATGGGCCAAGTACGTTTCCAGGATAAGTTACGATACCCGTCTGAAAATCGACTCTTGGATCTGGGTCAAAGAAAACGTTTTTCTTTGCAGGGCTGTGTTGTTTGCGTCCTCGTTGATGCGAAGAGCCATGGCTGTCAGGATCAAAGCAACGGTGCTCTATGCAACAGAAATGGGGAAATCAGAGACTCTCGCTCGAAAGCTGGGGGATATATTCAATTGTGCCTTCAGTACCAAGGTAAGATGCAGTGGTGGGATCCTGCTGGTTTAATTGCGTGCTCTGCACATGTGCTCAGTTTAACAAAACTGAGAAGAAAGGGGGGAAGGAAGGAGGGAAGGAGGAAGGGATGCAAGGAGGGAAGGAAGGAGGGAAGGAAGGAGAGAAGGAGAGAAGGAAGGAGGGAAGGAAGGAGAGAAGGAGAGAAGAAAGGAGGGAAGGAAGGAGGGAATTAGGAGAGAAGGAAGGGGGGGAGGAAGGAGGAAAGGAAGGGGGAAAGGAAGGAGAGGAGGAGAGAAGAAAGGGAAGGAAGGAGGGAAGGAGGAGGGAAGGAGAGAAGGAGAGAAGAAAGGGGAGGGAAGGGGGAAGGAGGGAGGGAAGGAAGGAGGGAAGGAAGGAGAGTAGGAGAGAAGAAAGGAGGGAAGGAAGGAGGGAAGGAAGGAAGAAGAAGTAGGAATGTTGTAAGATAAGATGGAGTTATGGGATGGTAAGAAAGCAATTTCAAGTATATTGTCAACTGTAGGGGAAAAATGTTATAAATACATATTATTAATAACAGTTATGAGATCATATAATTGTGAATGTATATATGAAATTAATAATATTTAAAAAAAACAAATTTACAATGGAACTGAAAAATGAAAAAAAAAACACAAAACTTATCTCCTACGTTACTACTGGGGAGTAACACACCTGAGGCACGGCAATCCGCTCTGCCGCTCGAATCAGCTGGGAGGATATAGATAAGTAGGCGGGGCCACCTGATCATCGGAGCAATCCGGTTCACTCCCCAGCTGATTGTCAGAGCTACCGGTTCACCCGAACTGGTCCGAACCGGCTGTATCCCACCCCTGATAAGATGCCTGTGATGGACCGTGACAATATTGTTTTACGTGTGAAGAACAGCAATACGGGTAGTCCTTGAATGACGACTACAATTGAGCCCCAAATTTCTGTTACTAAGCGAGAAGTGAGAAGTGAAGTGAATTTTGCCCCATTTTATGACCTTTCTCACCACAATTGTTAAAAGAATCACTGCAGTTGTTAAGTGAGTAACATGATTGCTAAGCGAATCTGGCTTCCCCATTGACTGCTTGTCAGAAGGTCATAAAAATATGACCCCAGGGCATTGCAATGGTCATCAATACAAGCCAGTTGCCGAGCATCCTAATTTTGATCATTGGACCATGGGGATGCTGCAATAGAAAGTTGTTAAGTGTAAAAAATGATTGTAAGTCACTTTTTTTCAGTGCTGCTGTAACTTTGAATGGTCACCAATGAACTATTGTAAATTGAGGACTATCTGTATTATTACGGATACTTAGAAGATAGCAATAGCAGACTTAAACTAAACGCTTTACAGTGTTTTTACAGCCCTCTCTAAGCGGTTTACAGAGTCAGCCTATTGCCCCCAACAGTTTGGCTCCTCATTTTACCGACCTCGGAAGGATGGAAGGCTGAGTCAACCTTGAGCTGGTCAAGATTAAACTCCTGGTAGTCAGCAGAGTTAGCCTGTAATAGCAATAGCACTTGGACTTATATACCACTTCACAGTGCTTTTACAGCTCTCTCTAAGCGGTTTACAGAGTCAGCCTATTGCCCTCAACAATCTGGGTCCTCATTTGACCGACCTCAGAAGGATGGAAGCAGTGGTGGGTTTCAAAAATTTTTCGAACCTACTCTGTGGGTGTGGCCTCCTTTGTGGGAGTGGCTTGCCGGCCATGTGACCTGGTGGGAGTAGCTTGCTGGCCATGTGTTTTCTTTCTTTCTTTCTTTCTTTCTTTCTTTCTTTCTTTCTTTCTCTCTCTCCCCCTCTCTCTCTCTTTCCTTCCTTTTGTGTCTCTGTCCCTTTTCCCTTTTTTTTCTTTCATCTCTCTCTCACTTTCTTTCTTTTTTTCTTTTTTTCTTTCTTCCTTTCTTCCTTTCTTTCTCTTTCTCTTTCTCTTTCTCTCTCTGTGTGAGTCTGTCTGTCTCTCTCTCTTTCTCTCTCTGTGTGTGTGTGTGTGTGTGTGTGTGTGTGTGTGTGTGTGTGAGTGAGTGGTGGGTTTCAAAAATTTTTGGAACCTCTTCTGTAGGTGTGGCCTACTTTCCGGGTCCACTGGTGGAACCTTTTCTAACCGATTTGGTAGATTTGACGAACCGGTTCTACCGAATTGGTGCGAACTGGTAGGAACCCACCTCTGGATGGAAGGTTGAGTCTACCTTGAGCCTGGTGAGATTCGAGCTGCCAAATTGCAGTCAGCCGGCAGTCAGCCGCAGTAGCCTACAGTACTGCACTCTAACCACTGCACCACTGCGGCTCTCTGTGCAGTGTCCCTGCCTCCCACTTATATAAAGCAGAGACAGGGTTGATGACGTAAACATGGTAGCTTTCAGGGAAGCTGGTCTTCCACAATGTATTGTGTCCGTACTAAAGCTTGGCTACGTTCTTAAGTAACCTGTGACCCCTGGAGTTCACTTAGCAACTGACTATATGTTTGTTCAGGGATGCGGTGGCTCAGTGGCCAAGACGCTTGCCTTGTTGATCATAAAGGTCAGCAGTTTGGCGGTTCGAATCCCTAGCACCGCGTAACAGAGTGAGCTCACGTTACTTGTCCCAGCTTCTGCCAACCTAGCAGTTTGAAAGCATATAAAAAATGCAAGTAGAAAAATAGGAACCACCTTTGGTGGGAAGGTAACAGTGTTCCATGCGCCATCTTTGCCATTTAGTCATGCCGGCCACATGACCACGGAGAGTTCTTCGGACAGCACTGGCTCTTCTGCTTTGAAACGGAGATGAGCACCGCCTTCTAGAGTCGGGAACGACTAGAACATATATGCAAGGGGAACCTTTTCCTTTACCCACACGTTTTTCGGGTTCTGAAGAAGGGTGGACAATGAATATTTTTTTGTTTTGCCTCACAATTTTTTATCTTCTCCAGTTCCTGATAACATTTCTTTCTCCTTTTAGGTTACTTGTATGGTGGATTACAACCTAAGAGACCTTGAGAAGGAAACTCTACTTCTGGTGGTCACCAGCACTTTTGGAAATGGCGATGCACCAAGCAATGGCAAAGTAATACTTTTAATGTCTGCTATATATGATTTTCCACAATAAATCAGACTATCCATGCAATATAACAGTATTTCTTTTTTATTATAGACTCTGCAGAATGCCCTCTTATCAATGAAACAACTGAGTAACAAATTCCGGTAATTACTTCCAGAATTTTGCTTATCCTAGTAACCATTTTTTATTCTTTATTGAATCTTTTAAGTGCTCTTATTTTAAGATGAACTGCTACTCATTTATTTCATCTACTATAATATAACCTAAACTAGTTTGCCCCAATCTGGAATTCTCTGTATAAATTGATTATAACTTCAATGGTTTCAGTGGGGATCAATGGCTCATAATTTGTTGGGAATAGGACTACGTTTTAAGATTATCTGCTGGGAGATCAGTGGATTTCCTTGTACAGTTGGTTGTTCTCTATGAGAAGAGATTGCTCAATTAAATGGACCAGGGATCCAATCCAGCAGTACGCTGATTATGTCCTTTTTTAAAAATTAATTTTCTATTTATTACATTTCTTAGTGTTTAATAAACATCATGTTGTCTGGATATTTAAATTGCTTAACAATACAAATTCCTTTCTTACTTTCCGCCCTTTTCCCCCCAGCCATTGACAAAATAAGTTCCGTGTTTGATAATATTCCGTGTCTTCTTTCCGTTTGATTTCCAGTGTAAATCTATCCATTTCTACACAATCTAATATCTTCCCAGTGGTGGGCAGCAACTGTATTCTCAGTTCTATCAAGCAGCAGGCTTGTGAACATTTCAATAGGTTGTTAAGAGAGGTACTTCAACAGGGACAATCTCAGAAGGAAAAATCCCTGTTTTAACATGAGGTCTCCTTCAACACACATACATTGTTCATTTATTATATATATATAAAATGATAACGGATAAGAGCCTGTGGCCTAATGGCTAAGAAGTTTGCCTAGGATGTAATATAGCCCAGGTTCAAATCCCAGTAAGGGTATGGCTAGCTGATGAGAGCTAAATAGCTTGAAATAGATCTATACTAGTCTCCCTTTATTTATTTATCAGCACAAATATATATATATATATATATATATATATATATATATATATATATATATATATATATATATATATATATATATATATATATATATTCAAAACCCAGCATTAAGGCAGCTTTTCTCTTGAAACAGGTATGCTGTCTTCGGCTTGGGTTCAAGCATGTATCCAGAATTCTGTGCCTTTGCCCATCTTGTGCACCAAAAACTTGCCCAGTTGGGGGCATTTCCAGTCAGCCCAATGGGTGAAGGAGATGAACTCAACGGGCAAGAAGAAGCTTTTCGGAACTGGGCCATTCTTACATTTCAGGTAACTATAATAACCTTTACGGCCAAGGAGTTTCCGAGTTTCCAATGTCTCTGCAGCGGATACCAGAATCCAGTGATTTAGCTCAGTGTCTTTCAAACTTGGCAACTTTTAAGATGTGTGGACTTCAACTTCAAAAAAAGATGTTGAGACACTAAGAAAGAATGCAAAGAAGAACAGCAAAGATGATTAGGGGACTGGATGGCTAAAGCATGTAAAGAACAGTTGCAGGAACTAGATGTCTAGTTTAATGCAAAGAAGGACTAGGGGAGACATGATAGCAATGTTCGAATATCTCAGGGGCTGCAACAAAGAAGAGGGAGTCAAACTATTCTCCAAGGCACCTGAGGGTAGAACAAGAAGCAATGGGTGGAAACTAATCAAGGAAGGAAGCAACTTAGAACTAAGGAGGAATTTCCTGACAGTTAGAACAATTAACCAGTGGAACAACTTGCCTCCAGAAGTTGTGAATGCTCCAACACTGGACGTTTTTAAAAAGATGTTGGTTAACCATTTGTCTGAAGTGGTGTAGGGTTTCCTGTCTAAGCAGGGGGTCAGACTGGAAGACCTCCAAGGTCCCTCGCAACTCTGTTATTCTATTCTGTTCTATTCTATTCTCAGAATTTCACAGGCAGAATCAGGAATTCTGGGAATTGAAGCCCACACATCTAAAAGTTGCCAAATTTGAAATACATTGCTTTAGCTGATTTCCCTGGGAGAAATGAGAGGTTTGAGGTTTGGCCCAGCCCAGAAACATTATTTATCCTGAGGGAGAGAGCCTATAAAGAGGGAATCTAAATGAGATAAATGCAGTACAGCAAAAATAAATGTATTTGACTTTTATAGAAAGGTACCCCTAGTCTCTGTAACTAACTTACAGATAGTTCTCATTTTGCAACCACAATTGGGACTGGCAGCTCCAGTTAAGCAAGGAGATTGCTAAGTGAAACCACAACTGCACTTAGGGTCTTCTTCAATTTTCCTTGGCTTTACAAGCTGCAAAGTTTGTACAAAGATTGGTCTTAAAATTACTTTTTCATCAGCTTCCTAAACACAGCAGTCATTTAACAAAAATGGCTCAGTGGCTAAGACGCTGAGCTTATCGATCAGAAAGGTCGGCAGTTCTGCAGTTCGAATCCCTAGCGCTGCGTAAGGGAGTAAGCTCCCATTACTTGTCCCAGCTTCTGCCAACCTAGCAGTTTGAAAGGATATAAAATGCAAGTCGAAAAAATAGGAACCACCTTTGGTGGGAAGGTAACAGCATTCCGTGCACCTTCGGTGTTTAGTCATGCTGTCCACATGGCTACGGAGTCATATTTGGACAGCGCTGGCTCTTCGGCTTTGAAACGGAGATGAGCACCGCCGCCCTAGAGTTGAGAACGACTAGCAGACATGTTAGGGAATCTTTACCTTTATCCTACTTGTATATGTTCACCAATTGCTGTTTCACTTCCTGTTTCTTCTTGTAGAATGCCTGTGTAGAGTCTGCATTGACACCCCAATGCTGATTAGCTAGGCTATTGAATTAACTGGCTCTTTTCTTGGCTGTTTCCCTCTCATTTCCAACAGTGTCCCCTAGTTTTCCATTAAATTGTTCTAAGGCACAATGGGGCTAATCTTCTAATCCAGCTTTGCTTTCCAAAGAAGCAAATCATGTCACTTCCATGCATAATGGATGTTAATTACATTGAAAACTCTTTCCTTCTCCATGCACATATTAGTCTTGGCCTCCCCAGAAGGGAGAAAGCTTTATTGTTTTGTGTAATCTTGGCAGTTGCCATGCTTGTGAATTGAAACCATCTTTTTAAACAAGCCACTTGACTGAAATTAATTTCATTTGCCTTCAACCCCCCCTAATTGGAAGGTTCAAGATGACTAACCCAAAGGCTTTCGATGATTACATTATAGAGTCCTCGATAACTTTAATCTATTCTTTTTCTATCTATATTTGAGAAGACTGCCTGTGAAATGTTTGATATCCGTGGAAAGCACAAGATCCTGTTGCCAAAAGAATATACATGTAAGGAAACCTGGAACCCCAAGGATTTTAGGATTGTATATGATTCTCGGCCATTGGAGTTAGAGAAAGGTATGTTCTCCTCTGATCCTTAATTGTCTTTATTTTTAATTGAATGATACTATCACCACTTTGATCCTTTTTAATCAGTATTTTTCAACATTGGTGATTTTAAGATGTATGGATTTTATGCTGGCTGAGGAATTCTGAGAGCCCATATTTCTTAAAGCTGCCAAGGTTGGAAAACAGTGGGTTGAGATGGCCAGCCAGTTCCAGGCCCCGATGCAGTCCCACTGGAACAAGGCCCTCTGGCTCTTCACCACCAGCAGCACTTCCCTCCAGTTTTCGCCCAAAGTCCTGCACCAGGAGGGCAAAGCAGACCCCGAGTCAGAATTTCTGCCCCCCAAAAGATTCCAAAGGGGGAGACTCTCTGCAGCAACACAAATGTTCATTGCACGTATCAGTCCCTGGGGGCGTAGTTTGAGGACCCCTGATTTAGTGCAATATAAAAGATGCAAATAATTGTTCTGCGGACCACCAAAATTTTCTCACGGACCACCAGTTGGTGACCGCTGGTTTTGAGGTCTTATCTGGAATGGTCCCATTTTTTTTTAACTGTGGCAAAAGAGAGTTTGTTTCTTTGTTTGTTTTCTCTGTAGCACTTGGTGATATTCATGGGAAAAATGTACTTCCATTGACCCTCAAATTTCGGCAGAATCTTCAAAGTTCACAGTCCAGGTATTCTTTCCTGCTTGCCATACTCCGTTTTGTTGCTGTTGTTTGAACCCATTAAACTTCTAACTGCACATAAAATATGCATTCAAATTTGCAGAGAAAGATTTTATTTTTAAATTTGGGCCAACTTTGTGGTTATATTAGCTATTGTGTACTTAGATATGAGGGATGCGGTGGCTCAGTGACTAAGATGCTGAGCTTGTTGATCAGAAGGATCGGTAGTTCAGCGCTTTGAATCCCCAGTGCCGCGTAACAGGGTAAGCTCCTGTTACTTGTCCCAGCTTCTGCCAACCTAGCAGTTCGAAAGCATGTAAAAAATGCAAGTAGAAAAATAGGGACCACTTTTGGTGTGAAGGTAACAGCGTTCCATGCGCCTTCAGCCTTTAGTCATGCTGGCCACATGACCATGGAGACAACTTCGGACAGCGCTGGCTCTTCAGCTTTGAAACGGAGATGAGCATTGCTCCCTAGAGCTGGAAACAACTAGCACACATGTCCGGGGGAACCTTTACCTTTTATTTAGATATGCATTTTGACCGGAACTGCCTAAACTTTTCCAAGTGATTATATATACAAACATACAGTTATATTTCAATAAAAGAATTACATAGTACCGATAAATGGTTGAATATAATTGTTCCAAAATAAAATAACGT
Organism: Thamnophis elegans; assembly: GCF_009769535.1. Taxonomy (NCBI): domain Eukaryota; kingdom Metazoa; phylum Chordata; class Lepidosauria; order Squamata; family Natricidae; genus Thamnophis; species Thamnophis elegans. The sequence goes on from NC_045544.1 coordinate 130,875,046, forward strand.
TTAAAGTCACTGAATTGTAGCTCAATGTAAGGAAGAGAGACACTTCTTTTTAAGGGCCAAAAGCTACGTTCAGTCTTTAAAAGATCTACCAACCTGTACATGGCAATAGCTAGCTAGCTAGATAGCTAGATAGCTAGATAGATAGCTAGCTAGCTAGCTAGCTAGATAGATAGATAGATAGATAGATAGATAGATAGATAGATAGATAGATAGATAGATAGATAGATAGATAGATAGGGATGGATGGATGGATGGATAGAGATAGATAGATAGATAGATAGATGATAGATGATAGATAGATAGATAGATAGATAGATAGATAGATAGATAGATAGATAGATAGATAGATAGATAGATAGATAGATATTCCCTTTTCTTGCTGGAAAAGGTATTAACATTTTTTAATCCCTTGGTGTTAGTCAATTGTATCTTTAAATGTATACAAGTTTAAAATCCTTGTCTAAAGAGATTCTCAATCATCCAGGTCATGGTTGTCCCAAAGGTGCTTTTTCCTAAAGGTAGCTGGACTTTCTTGGTTATTTTCCTTTGAAAAAATGTTTCACTTTTCATCCAAGAACTGAAGAAGCTTCTTGGCTGAGACATGAATTGTTTTTCAAAGGAAAAATGCAAGAAAAAAACCAAGGCAATCCAGTCCTTGCTGTCTATCTCGTTAGCTTATGGTTTATGTGGCTTATGGCTCTAGAACCCTTCCCTCAACTAAAAATATAATGACATGTATTGAAGTTCAAAAGTCTTCCCATAAATGGTGCCAAAGAATCACACCGTAATGCTTCCTGCATGAAGTTTGAGAAGTATCCTGTCTGTGGTTTTAAACAAGGAAATCCTGTGACGGTTGACTTAAAATGGGTTTGTGTTTCCCTTTCCTTTTCAGCCGTGTTACCATGCTAATTAAACTTTCCTGTGAAACCAATCAGGAAATCAACTATCTCCCAGGAGATCATCTTGGGATCTTCCCTGCAAACCGAGAAGCTTTGGTTGATGGGATCATCTCCCATGTTGCAGATGCTCCTCCATTCAACGAAACCTTTAGACTGGAAACATGCCGCGATTGTAAGTTAGGAGTCCTCTTTCCATCCTTTTTTTTTTTTTTTTTTTTGCTGTGGGATAGGATAGAAGAGCCGAGGTGGCGCAGTGGTTAAATGCAGCACTGCAGGCTACTCAGCTGACTGCAGTTCCGCAGTTCGGCTGTTCAAATCTCCCTATGAAGCGGTATATAAGTCTAACTGCTATTGCTTATTGCTATTGCTACATGGTGGCTCAGTGGCTAAGACGCTGAGCTTGTCAATCAGAAGGTTGGCAGTTTCCACAATTCGAATGCCTAGTGCCTCTTAACGGAGTGAGCTCCTGTTACTTGTCCCAGCTTCTACCAACCTAGCAGTTTGAAAGCACATAAAAATGCAAGTAGAAAAATAGAGAACACCTTTGGTGGGAAGGTAACAGCGTTCCGTGTGCCTTCAGCATTTAGTCATGCCGGCCGCATGACCACGGAGACGTCTTTGGACAATGCTGGCTCTTCGGCTTTGAAACGGAGATGAGAACCGCCCCCTAGAGTAGGGAACGATTAGCACATATGTGCGAGGGAAACCTTTACTTTTTCTTACAACCTTTCTTACCACAGTAATGCAAGTAGAAAAATAGGGACCCCTTTGGTGGGAAGGTAACAGCCTTCCGGCGTTGAGTCATGCCGGCCACATGACCATGGAGACATCTTCTGGCAGCGCTGGCTCTTCGGCTTTGAAACGGAGATGAGCACCTCCTCCTAGAGTCAGGAACGACTAGCACATATGTGCGAGGGGAACCTTTATCTTTACCTATGAGCGGATATCTTTACAAGAAAGGGGCAATGAATTTGGAGTGAACAAGAGAAAGAAAAGGATACCTGAGTTATCTTGGCATTCAGCTCTTTTCCAGTTGAGCAAGAGTAGGCAGCATTTTAGCCTTTCACCTCCCAAAGGGACCTCATGGTGAAGGGATGGCCTTATCAGAAAAGGCATATGTGGGGAATTTAGGGCTTCCTGTGTTCCATTTGGGGTGTGGCATTTTTGTCAACTAATTTTTCCCTGGGTGTGTTGAGTCAATTGAAAGTTTAAAGCTCCTGTTTTACTACTTTCACACTCCAAAATGGGGAAACCATTCATTCTAACTTGGACAGCATGATTTAAAGACTCTGGGGATGAGGTATCCCCTGCAGGGATTCAATTAACACTTCGGGTCAACGGGAAAGGCCGTGTTGGAAGGCAACTGGTCAGACGTATTTATTTTTTGACTTAGATGAAGTCTCTCCCCAGCTGATTTCCTCTGTTTAATCTCAGAATATATTCTCACCCATTTCCTCTTTCATTCCAGGTGGCTACTGGACTCCTTACAAAAAGTTTCCAGCATGTTCACTGTCCCAAGCTTTGATGCATTTCCTTGATGTCACCTCTCCTCCTTCCCAGCAGTTGCTAAGATCATTTTCCCAGCTGGCAGAAGATAAAAGTGAGAAGGAAAGGCTGAATCTCTTGTGTCATGTGAGTTCGAGACCAGTTACGGGCAGGGAGAGAAACTTTTGCTTATAGAGCATGTCTTGTTTCATCTGCTAGCAGGTGGCCAACCACGGGTGATCGCCAAAAGTTAGGCAAGATTGGACTTAGTTCTAACGCCAGTTTATAATGACATGGTAAGACCACACTTGGAATACTGCATCCAGTTTTGGTCATCACAATATGAAAAATACTGTATTTTTCGGTGTTTAAGACGCACCTCCCCCCCCCCCAAAGAGCGTGAAAATGTTAGTGTGTCGTATAGATTGAATACAGCAATTTTGGCCTCCCAAAGCCCCGCACCTGCTCCCCATTTTTGCAAAAATCAGGTCATTTTTCACAGAAACAGATGTTTTTCTCATCCTCCAGCCCCCAGAAGCACTCTGCAGGCTTCAGCAGGGATAGGGGAAGGAGAAAACACCCCAGTTTTTGTGAAAAACAGCCCATTTCCCACCCATTTTTAGCAAAAACAGGGACATTTTTGCCTTCCCCAGCTCTACTGAAACCTGCAGAGTGCTCCTGGGGGGCGGGGAGAACAAAAACATTTTTTCTTACTTACCTCTTCAAAATCGTGGTGCATCTTATACACTGGTGCGTCTTATAGTCCAAAATATGGTATATTGAGACTCTAGAAAGAATGCAGAGAAGAGCAACAAAGATGATTAGGGAGCTGGAGGCTAAAACATACACAGGACAGTTGCAGAAATTGGGAATATATGGTTTAATGAAAAGAAGGATTAGGGGGTGACATGATAGCTGTGTTCCAATATTTGAGAGGCTGCCACAAAGAAGAGAGATCGGCCTATTTTTCAAAGCACCTAAAGGCCGAACAAGAAGCAATGGATGGAAACCAATCAAGGAGAGAAGCAACCTAGAACTGAGAAGAAATTTCCTGACAGTCAGAACAATTGATCAGCGGAACAACTTGCCTCCAGAAGTTGTGAATGCTCCAATACTGGAAATGTTTAAAAAGAGATTGGACAACTGTTTGTCTGAAATGGTATATGGTTTCCTGCCTGAGCAGGAGGTTGGTTGAGAAGACTTTCAAGGTTCCTTCCAACTCCGTTATTCTGTTAGTGCTTGGATGGGAGACCATCAGGAGATTTCATGGCTGTAGACCATGGTTCCACCACAAAACCGCGTTCGACTAAAGGGCGCTCGACGAAACCGCATAGCTGACATCATCACAGCGCGAGAACAGCACGGAGATAAAAGCACGCTGTAAACGCTAAACCTAAAATTAACCCCTAAACCTAACCCCTCTAAACCTAATCCTAAACCTAACCCTAAACCTAACCCTTAACCTAACCCTAAACCTAAACCTAAACCTAACCCTTAACCTAACGCTAAACCTAATCCTAAACCTAACCCTAACCCTAAACCTAACCCTTAACCTAACCCTAACCCTAACCCTAACCCTAACCCTTAACCTAACCCTAAACCTAACCCTAAACCTAACCCTAAACCTAACCCTAAAGCTAACCCTAAACCTAACCCTTACCTTAACTTGAATCGTCTTGCTTTCAAAGCGCTATTTAAAGCGCCCTTCTTTCTCTGCGCTCGCTGTTGTCGCCCTGTTGATGACGTCAGCGACACGGTTTCGTCAAGCGTGCTTTAGTCGAGCGCGGTTTTGTCGTGCCACGGTAGACGATACTGGGAAGTTGAAAACATTCCAATAGCAGATCACGTTTATCCTGCTACTAAAAAAAGCTACATCAATAAATACTTGTATGGTAATCCGGAGTCACGCTCAATTTAACAGGCTGTTTAATATAGCTACAATAGTCAATCTCAGTGAACTGATGTGGGATGAGTATCGTAATAACTTTGTTTAGGATTTCCATCTCTGGCTTTGAGTCAAACTTATGCCTATTGTAGATTATTTCTAAGCTCTTTTCCTGTTTTATAGCAATAGCACAGTGCTTTACAGCCCTCTGTAAGCAGTTTGCACAATCAGCACAACAATCTTGTGTTATCTTTTGGAATTTTATAAGGTACCATTGTTTCTACAACAAGCTGCACCCCCATTTTGGAGGAGATATAAACATAAATCCATAAATAGCCCCAGGAGGCTGACCATCTGTTTGTTTGTTTTTCACCGTAGAATTTGGAGGAATACAACAAGTGGAAATTTTACAACAGCCCCAATCTCTTGGAAGTCCTGGAGGAATTCCCATCCATCAGGCTCTCAACATCCTTCTTGCTCTCTCAGCTGCCTTTACTCAAGCCCAGATATTACTCCATCAGTTCTTCGCAGGATTGGGACCCCCAGGAATTGCATTTGACTGTGGCTGTGGTGACCTACAGACCTAGAAGTAAGCAGGCTTTCTGTTCTGAAACTTCATTTGGCCCTGTGTTTGCAGTGATTCTCCATCAAATGTGAGAGCCGGTTTGGTCTAGGGCAGGGGTCCTCAAACTATGGCCTGGGGGCCGGATATAGCCCACCGAAGCCATTAATCCACCCCGCGAGGGGCCACAAGGGTTCCCCACCCACATCGCCCCACCTACCGGTTCAGGCGCGCTCCCGTGCTTGCTCCCCTCTGCACGAAACGCTTCTACGCATGCTCAGAATAATCCAGGGGGTGGGCGGGGTATCCCGCCGCCGCTACTATCGGTTTGGCTGATCTGGTCCAAACCAACAGCAACCCACTTCTGCCCCTCCCCCCCCAAAAAAAACCTTCTGGAGGCTGAGGAGGCCAAAAATGGGATGCGCGGAGACCTCAGGAGGCCAGAAATGTGTCTGTTTTGGGGCAGCAGAGTTGGACCCATTTTTGGCCTCCCCAGCCTCCAGAGGGAGAGAGGGCAGGAGAGAGGGAGGCCACACCCCTTCACTAACCTGCTTTCTACCCCCAGGAGCATAACAAATTAAAGTTTCATTTGTGTATATTGTTTAATGGACTGTTAAATTGGCCACACCCACCCAGTCACACGACCATCTGGCCACACCCAGCAAGTCACACGACCACCTGGCCACACCCAGCCAGCCACATGGCCACCTGGCCACACCCAGCCAGTCACATGACCACCTAGCCACACCCTGCCAGCCAGTCCGGCCTCCCAACAGTCTGAGGGAGTGTGAATTGGCCTTCTGTTTAAAAAATTTGAGGACCCCTGGTCTAGTGGTTAACGCACCAGACTAGGAACTAGGAGACTGTGAGTTCTAGTCCCATCTTAGGCATGAAAACCGGCTCGGTGACATTGGGCCAGTCATTCTTTCTCCACCCAGTCCACCTCATAGGGTTGTTGTTGTGGAGAGTTGTTTAAAAATAATAAAAGCAGAACAAAAAACAATTTAAAATGTGCTTTTGAATAGCTCAACAGATACTAACACTCCAAGATTATATCCTCTTTCCAGCTGTGCTAGGAATCATCCTTTCTTGGAGATGATAAAAAGTTCCCACAACAGTAAATACAGATAGTCCTCGATTTACGACCACAATTAAGCCCCACATTTTTGTTGCTAAGTGAGACAGTTGTTAAGCCGAGGTGGCGCAGTGGTTAGAGTGCAGCACTGCAGGCTACTTCAGCTGACTGCAGTTCTGCAGTTCGGCTGTTCAAATCTCACCGGCTCAAGGTTGACTCAGCCTTCCATCCTTCCGAGGTGGGTAAAATGAGGACCCGGATTGTTGTTGGGGGCAATATGCTGACTCTGTAAACCGCTTAGAGAGGGCTGAAAGCCCTATGAAGCGGTATATAAGTCTAACTGCTATTGCTATTGCTATAACTGCTAAGTGAATTTCCCCCCATTTTACAACCTTTCTTGTCCCAGCTGTTAAGTGAATCACTGCAAATGTTAAAGTAGTAATATGGTTGTTAAGTGAATTTTCCTTGTTGAGTTTGTTTGTAAGAAGGTTGAAAAAGGTGAAGGCAAGGCAAAAAGCAATGAATGGAAAGCTAATCAAGGAGAGAAGCAACTGAGAACTAAGGAGAAATTTCCTGACAGTTAGAATCATTAACCAGTGGAACAACTTGCCTCCAGAAGTTGTGAATGCTCCAACACTGGAAGATTTTAAGAAGAGATTGGACAATCCTTTGTCTGAAATGGGATAGGGTTTCCTGCTTGAGCAGGGGGTTGGACTAGAAGACCTCCAAGGTCTCTTCCAACTCTGTTATTCTATTCTATTCTATTGCTACTCTAAGGTGATCACATGATCCTGGGAGACTCCAATCATCATAAATATGAGTCAATTGCCAAGTGTCTGAATTTTAATCATGTGACCATGAGGATGCTGCAATGGTTGTAAGTGTGAAAAACGGTCATAAGTTACTTTTTCAGTGCTGTTGTAATTTTGTATGGTCTGTAAATGAACTGTTGTAAATCGAGGACTGTTGTAAGTCGAGGACTACCTGTAACAACTGAATTCTAAGGAGTCTTCTCCAACAGCAAAGTTCAAAAACATTAATTCTCTTCCTAGCCTCTGAGTGGGGCCTATTAAAATCACCATACTGCAAAGTCTGTTCCAGGGGTAGGTTTCTTGCCCCATTCCAACCGGTTCGGTTGGAACGGGGCCGGCGGCGTCCTCGTGCATGTGCGCAGTGCACGCATGTGTACTAGCATCTGTGCGATGCTCCAGCTGTTCCTGGAGGATCGCGCAGGCACTGTATGCGTCCTGCGCATGCGTGGAAGCGCAGAACTAGTCAAAACCGGGTAAGCAACGCGGCCGGGCGGGTGGGCCCTTCGCCGTTCCCGGAAGTTACTTACTTCCGGGTTCGCCGACCAACCGGTTCGCAGGGACTGCCGCGAACCGGTTGAAACCCACCCCTGGTCTGTTCACTTCTCTTGTGATTTCATCTAAACTTCCTCAAAATACTTCACCAAAACATTGTGTGTATCTTCTTTTGCTCACCCTTTCTTCTCAGATGGGAAAGGTCCAGTGCACCAGGGCGTTTGCAGTGCTTGGTTGAACACAATGGCCCCGAAAAAGACAATTCCCTGTTTTATTCGCAGGTAAGATTGCAGCTGAAAAATAACTTGCAACAAAAACTTTTGTTCTCAATATCCAAATGGTATCCTCTGAAATAGAGGTTGATTCTGTTAGGAATGTACAGCATGTGGACTAATTTCTGTGCTATTCAAAGACCTGTAAATAGAAATTAACAAAAACAAGAGAATGGGCTCCATGTTAGTCTTTTCTTCAAGGGAGAGCGAAAAGAAAAATAAAAACAGACCAATTAGACCTAAACATTTCCAATTGGCATACGTAGAATCTATCTCAATGTACAGGTAGTCTTTCCTTATGAACTGCCCATTTAGCACCCATTTGAAGTTACAATGGTGTAAAAAAAAAAACAACTTTGTCGCCAAACCTTGCGTTTACGACTGTCACATTATATCATGGCCACATGATTGCCATTTGCAAGCTTTCTAAGTGGCTTGTGACAAACAGAGTTAACAGAGAACACAGAAGGAAAATCGCAAATCAGTCACATATGGCGCTTTGCGGAAAGTGTTATAAGTCCGTTTGTGTGATTTTCTGCTTAGCGACCACAATGCTTAGCAATGGACTTGCCAACCCCAATTGTGATCGCTAAGGGAGGACTACCTATATCTATTTGAAATCTAAAGGAATTAAAGACCCATGATCGGTGGCAAAATAATCTGAGAAGTGTATTCATGAAAGAAGAGGGATTTGCACTTCCTGCTTCTCTAGGAGTAAGATCAGAAGTGGTATTCAGCAGGTTCTGACCAGTTCTGGAGAACCAGTAGCAGAAATGTTGAGTAGTTGGGAGAACCGGCAAATACCACTTCTGACTGGCCCCACCCCCATCAGGAGGGAATGGAGATTTTACAGTATCCTTCCCCTGGAGTGGAGAGGGAATGGAGATTTTACAGTATCCTTCCCCTGGAGTGGGGAGGGAATGGAGATTTTACAGTATCCTTCCCCTGGAGTGGGGAGGGAATGGAGATTTTACAGTATCCTTCCCCTGAAGTGGGGCGGGAATGGAGATTTTACAGTATCCTTCCCCTGGAGTGGGGAGGGAATGGAGATTTTACAGTATCCTTCCCCTGGAGTGAAGAGGGAAAGGAGATTTTGCAGTATCCTTCCCCTGGAGTGGGGAGGGAATGTAGATTTTACAGTATCCTTCCCCTGAAGTGGGGCGGGAATGGAGATTTTACAGTATCCTTCCCCTGGAGCGGGGAGGGAATGTAGATTTTACAGTATCCTTCCCCTGAAGTGGGGCGGGAATGGAGATTTTACAGTATCCTTCCCCTGGAGCGGGGCGGGAATGGAGATTTTACAGTATCCTTCCCCTGAAGTGGGGCGGGAATGGAGATTTTACAGTATCCTTCCCCTGGAGTGAAGAGGGAAAGGAGATTTTGCAGTATCCTTCCTCTGGAGTGGGGCGGGAATGGAGATTTTACAGTATCCTTCCCCTGGAGTGGGGAGGGAATGGAGATTTTACAGTATCCTTCCCCTGGAGTGGGGAGGGAATGGAGATTTTACAGTATCCTTCCCCTGCCATGCCCACCAAGCCACACCCACAGAACCGGTAGTAAAAAAAATTGAATCCCATCACTGAGTAAGATATTTGTTTGTCTCATTGTTATCTAGTGCTGATGGATTCCAACTTCCAAAAGATCCAAGAAAACCGTGCATCCTGATTGGTCCTGGTACAGGAATTGCTCCTTTTAGAAGCTTCTGGCAACAACGACACTTTGACTTAGAAAAGAAAGGTGAAGAGGGCTTTGCTACTTTCTGGTTGGGCCAATCCACGTGCCACTGAAATGGGAAGTGTTTAGGGGTTAGCATTATCTAACAATTAGCACTAGCAATAGCTCTTAAACTTATATAATACTTCATAGTGCTTTACACCCCGCTCTAGGCAGTTTACAAAGTCAGCATCTTGCCCACCAACAGTCTGGGTCCTCGTTTTACTGACCTCAGAAGGATGGAAGGCTGAGTCAACCTTGAGCCCCTCAGGATCGACAATCGGCAGAGTTAGCCTGCAATACCGCATTCTAACTACTGTGCCACTACAGCTCTAATTAGAAATTAGATGTTCCAATTTCTTATTTGGGGTCATGGAATACAAGCCTTACACTTTTGGAACATCTGCTTAATCCGGTGAAGTAGACCTCACAAAAAGAACCTCTTTAAGATAGGTCTAAAGGTCAATCCCAAGCTAGTCTGAGGCAGCCTTTGATGCTTCCTTCATGAGACCCATGCTCACCTGTCCCATTCAGTGCTGCAGTTGAGTCATTAAATTGTGGTTTTGCAACATGGCGTTGTTCCTCTTTAGATGACACTGTGAGTTGCTTCTCTTCTTTCGAAATGTGATAATATTGTGGCGTTTAGGGGCCCTCCTGTTCGTTCTGATGACTTGGATACTGAAACCTTCTCCATATTTAGACTCAAACAGTGCCTTGAGCTACCTAAGAAGCCCAACTCATTTTGCCCTTCTGGTTTTTAGGGATCCAAGGGAGGGGTCTGATCCTGCTGTTCGGCTGCCGGCACTCAAGCCTGGACCACCTCTATCGAGAGGAAATGGAGGAGATGCATCGGAAAGGGATTCTCCAAGAGGTCTACACAGCTTACTCCAGAGAGCCCGGGAGTCCCAAAGTAAGCCTCCGTTGCATCTTGCTTTGATCCTTTTCTCAGGGCAGGGCACTAAATTGTATCCAGAAAGTCCTGGGTTCAAGCTCTGGTCCCACTGATTAAAAAGAGTGGGAACACAAAGACAGTAAGGAAGCAGGATGGCCAAAAGCAGTACAATACAGGTATAATATGGGTAGTCCTTGACTTACAACCAGAGGTGGTATTCAGCAGGTTCTGACCAGTTCTGGAGAACCGGTAGCAGAAATTTTGAGTAGTTCGGAGAAACAGTAAATACCACCTCTGGCTGGCCCCACCCCCCCATCTATTCTCTGCCTCCTGAGTCCCAGCTGATCGGGAGGGAATGGGGATTTTGCAGTATCCTTCCCCTGCCACGCCCACCAAGCCACGCCCACCAAGCCACGCCCACAGAGCCGGTAGTAAAAAAAAATTGAGTCCCACTACTGCTTACAACAGTTCATTTTGCGACCATTCATTACAATGGCACGAATTGGTGGAATTATTTTAGTATGCAGGTAGTCCTCAACTTACAACAGTTCATTTAATGACTGCTCAAAGTTACAACATCACTGAAAAAAGTGACATGGCCATTTTTCACTCTTTCAACCACTGCAGCATCCCATGGTCAGGTGCTCAAATTTCATACACTTGTCAATGGACTCATATTTATTTATTTATTATATAAAGTTTTTATTTTTAAACAAACATAGATAAACGAGACACATAACATAAAAACATCTTCCATTATGTACAGTGTGTCGATTGGTTACAAGGTTTTTGTGCGTCCTTTCCATAGTCACCAGCTTAAACTTTATCTAAAGTCACATATCATCAATCAAATAGATTTGTATACATTAATATTATAGTACTTCATTTGTTTGATTATCACTATTGTTTCTTCATTTTAAATGAGGTATTCTAAATATGGGTTCATTTATATTATAATAATTCATTACATCATCATCAACACGTCCAATAATAAAGTATTTTTATATCCTATTTTAAATCATTCTATTATTTTGGTGTTGGTAACATTCTCTAATAATTTTCAATTCCATGGGTTTTTTAAAATCTGACCACTAATATAATAAATCCTATGTCCTATAAATTTGTTTATCTTCTTGTTCTCTTGATTTCATATATCAACTCATTTCAGCACATTCCATTGCTCATATCATCAATCTAATATATATGTATGCAATTATTATGATTATTAAACATTCATTGAGTGTAGCTATTATTACATCCTTTTTATGTGAAGCATAGTACATTTAAAGTGAATTTATATTACGGCATTTCGTTACATCATCCTGGACTCATCCAATGGTGTTACATTTTTGTATTCTATTCTATATAGAATTGTTTATCTTTTATAAAAAGACTTTTCCACAACATCTCCATAGTCCTCACTTACAGCTTATATAAAATTCCATATTATCAATCTAGTATATATAAATGCATTATTATCATTGTTAATCATTTATTTGACTATAACTATTATTACTTTGTCTTATACATAATACTCAAAGTTTAACTAAGTTTAGCTTAATTTTATTGTGACATTTCATTTCATCATCCTGTATCCTTCCAGCAGTAGTGCCATCCAATATTTCTTGCCATTTGTAGAATCTGTATTCTGTTTTCTTGATAAGACTTATGTAGACTTCTCTTGACAGCTTGTTGTTCATTGCATATTTTGTGAAGACTCGAAACCCTCCATCTGTTCCTTCCATCAGCTTGCCTTTGATTATCACTGGTGCTTCTACCAAAGTTACTCTCATTGTTTCTGCTAAATTTTCTCCCCTTTCTTCATCTATTTTTTGAAGCATGAGATAGCGTTCCAGTTCGTCTACCTCTCCTTTCAGTATTCCACACATATCATTTCCCTCCACTCTTGGTTTGCTGTCAGTGTCAACATTTTTCTTATCACTTTGTTCATATTTTTCTGCAATTTTTTGAACTCTATCTTCAAATTTCATCATTGTTTTGTCAGTATTCTCAACTCTTCCCTCCATTCTTTCTATTCTTTGTTCTATAATCTCAAGACTCTTTTCAATTCTTTCGGTGCTTATTAGGACTTTTTGAATTTCTAGCATAATTCTTTGCAATGTAACTTCCTTTTCTTCTTCATGTTGCACAATTTTTCCCAGTTGTAAACACTGCCACTGAGACATTCAAGACGTTTTGCTAGGTTTCAAATAAATTCAATGTAATCTTTCAAGTCAAGGCTTTCTCTTTATTCCAAAAGAACACCTGTATAAACAAGATGTGTTTTCTCTCTGTCCCTTTTGGTAAACAAAGCCAATAGCCTTGAGATATCAGATGTAACCAAGCCTCCAGCCTCTAGATGGCAGTGTTACTTCTTTTTCTTCTGCTTTTACCTCTCTCTTTAAGCTCCGAGTTTAAGAAGAGAAAAAAAAAGCTTAAAATACTTAAAAGTTACGCCGAGCATTGAGAGGAAAGAGATTCTTAATCCACAAATACAGATAATGGGGAAAAATAGAAGAAGAAGGAAAAAAGAGACCAGTCCAATTTAAAAGTAAGACATTTGTAAAAATCCCATCCATAAAAAAGAAACGAAATTAAAGAAAAAAGATAACACAATAGTTTTAATTCAGGCTAATTCGTCACTTACTCTCTTCTATCTTCAATTTTAATTTTGGTCAAAGTCTTTTTGGGTGTTCTCTTCTCTAATAGTAAAATTTATCTCACCAATTTCGATATACTCTCTCTCCTGCTCTGCTTCCATTCAGGGGGCTGTCCCAACCTTCTGCAGCTTCATTGGCTGCTTCTCTTGTAGCCAGGGGAAAAAAGCTTTTCCTGGATCAATCAGGGGCTTTGAGATGCTCCTAAGATCAGCAGGACGTGCCCTTCTCTATCACCGTCTCTACAGTATGGTTTAGGTCCAAAAAGGACTATCCATCAGCAGAGATATCAACAGCAATCCTGGAGCCCCAAGATTGCATGTCATAGTGTCATAGCGACGTCAGCCCCGCCCCTCCTACGGACTCATATTTATGACAGTTGCAGTGTCCCAGGGTTATGTGACCACCTTTTGCGACCTTCTGACAAGCAAAGATCAGCAGGGAATCCAGATTCACTTAACAACTGTGTCATTAACTTAACAGCTGCAGAGATTCACTAAAGAACTGTGGCAAGAAAGGTCGTGAAATAGGACAAAACTCACTTAACAAATGATTCGCTTAGCAACAGAAATGTTGGGCTCAATTTTGGTCATAAGGTGAGGACTACTTGCACGTGATATTTATCTTCTCTACCTAACTAAGTAATCTCCTCGGCACAAGTGTGCAAGGCAGCAAATCTTCCACTTGCTTGCAGTGATGAATTTACCTAGTTGGGTCATAAAAATTCTACAAGCAAACAACCAACTTCCAAGAGCACCAAGAACTTCACAGTCCAACTCTGAGCTATAGATAGTCTCTTCTAATGGGTATTGTTACGGGTATTGTGCTCTAAAATAATTATTTGTCCCAGCTGTGGCATAGATTATGCAACTACTGGGCGATAGACACCCTCGTGCCTTCAAAATGTTTTGAAGCCACTTCAATTTTCTCCTTCCCTTCTTCCTTATTTTCAAAGTGTTAAATTTGTCAATCTTTTAAAAAAAGAATTATTCACTTTTAATTTGCTCTGCTCTAAAAAGCTTTGTAGCCAAAACATCCCGTTCCATGTCTCCAACAGATAAATGAATTTCATAATCCTGGCCACGAGCCTCCCTGGGGTGGCCTAATGGGAACTGTAACCCAGAAACCTCTGGCAAGCACTAGACCAGGGGTGTCAAACTCTTTTTCATTGAGGGCCTCATCAGGGTTGTGTTTGACCTTAGGGGGTGGCCAGGGTGGGGGTGGCCAGCTCGATGTCACTTGTGTCGGGGGCGCCAGTGTTGGCTCGAGCTTTCTGCCAGCAAAAACAGGCTCTCGAGCTCCGTTTTCAGCTGCACTGACCTCCTGCAATCCTCTGCCAGCAAAAACAGAGCTTCAGTGGGCTGCCCGTGGCCCTCCCGAACTCTGTTTTTGCTAGCGGAGGCACCACGGGCCGGTCCTTTGCTGTTTCCAGGGTGGCCCCGTGGGCCAAATCTGACCCCTGGGCCTTGAGTTTGACACTCCTGCACTAGACTAATGATCCCGTTTATTAAGTGATTAAATATTGCAGCTCTCGTAGAAAAAAATCTGAATGCTATGCAAATCGTTCAGGTTTATGTGCAGGACCTCCTTCGGAATGAATTGGAAGCAGAGGTGTACAGACTTCTCCATGAAGAAGAGGGACACCTGTATGTCTGCGGGGACATCCGCATGGCCAGCGAAGTGGCTAAGACCTTAAAGGAGATGTTTGCAAAGAAACTGAGTTTGACCGAAGAGGAAGCAGAGGACTACTGTTTTCAGCTGAAGGTATGATGAGCCGTTTCCATTTGGTTGGCTGCCAAACTCAATCCTAAACCTAGTCCGCTTTGTAAACATGGTCTATGGAACGGGTGAAAGTTCTCAATTCATATTTTGTCATCTGGGGTCAATACAGGCTTCTGGCATTCCTCAACAAAAGGGGGCTGAATTGATTATTTGGTTGAATGGCTTTAGGAATGATCTTCTAAGTGGGCAAGGAAATGTCTTTGAGGGACACAAATACTGTGGGAAGTCTTAAGAAGTTGGCAATCCTTGATTTTTAGATAGGCTTTCCAAGCCCAGACCCTAAAAATATGATGGATTCTAATTTCCATTATCTCCCAAATTGTAGTCCAGCACATTGCAGTAGAGAGTGGCATGGGGGCTCAGCAGTTAAAAAGCTGGACTTGTCAGCTGGAAGCCGGTAGCCCAGGTTCGAGACCTGAGCACTACACAATGGTCTGAACTCCCATTCCTTGCTCCAGCTCCTACCAACCTATCAGTTCAAAAGTGTGTGAATGCAAGTAGATAAATACTTCCCACTTTGGTGGGAAGTTAACAGCGCTCTGTAACATCATGCCAGTCACATGACCATGGAAATGTCTTTGGGCAGCACTGGCTCAATGGTGTTGAAACAGAGATGAGACCTGCCCCCTATAATTGGCAATGACTAGCAGAATCAAATCTGCAGGGACTTCTTTACCTTACCTTTACACTGGATTAGAGAAGATTACTTTAAAGGTGAGCTTAATTCCCATTTCAGAATTGACTAGTTCGATCTTCTCCTCTCCTGTGGCTTTCGACTACATTATGAGTATCTTTATTTCTGCAAGGTTCCAGGGACAGACCACAAAGTTTAATCTAAGTGCAAATTATACTATGACCGTTAACTTTTTGGCTACTTTTCTTGTCAGCTATTTAATTCTTTACAAGTATAATGACCCCCGCATTTTTCTGCTCTTGTTCATTCAACTTTGTAGCATTGATTTCAATTTTTAATGGACTGATGATCCGGATGGATTAAGAATATCAGGATGGAAATGTTTAAAAAGAGATGCAGGAGTTCTGCATGTTTCTACATGTGTTTGTGGTGTTCGCTGTGATGGTTGCCATTATTATAGTTTGCTGCACAACCAGTCACATGTTTAGACTGGATTGGGAATTTTTATCCCGCTACTGAGTCCTTCCGAGATCCTGGGATAGTCAGATGTTGCTGTTTGATAGTGTTAAAGGTATCATTGCAGGATGCAATCTGTTCCAGATAAAGTTGTCTTTTGCAATTGACTAGTGTTGGTTTTGTCAATGCTGCCCAAATACAGAAGAGGGGCAGAAGTCTTGGACCCCAGATCTCAAAATGAGCAGGAGGGATCCAATAAGGCTGTTAACTAATTCAGAAGTGATGATTGGCTCTGCCAGTATGGGCCCCATTCTGAAACCAATAGCAATAGCTCTTAGACTTATATACTGCTTCATAGTGCTTTACAGTCCTCTCTAAGTGGTTTATAAAGTCAGCATGTTGCCCCCAACAATCTTTTTACCGACCTCGGAAGGATGGAAGGCTGAGTCAACCTTGAGCCTGGTGACATTCGATCTCCCAAACTGCTGGCAGTCGGTGATCAGCAGAAGTAGCCTGCAGTACTGCACTCTAACCCCTGTGGCTCAGCCAAGCTGGCTAAGATAACCTTGGAGCTGGTAGTGAGGACTTATTAGATGGCAATCCTGGACATCTCAATTTATTTATTGAATAAGTTGAATAACATATTTATAGAATATTTTTCCCAATTTAACTTCTCTTCTTTAAAGAGCCGAGGTGGCGCAGTGGTTAAATGCAGCACTGCAGGCTACTTCAGCTAACTGCAGTTCTGCAGTTCGGCGGTTCAAATCTCACCGGCTCAGGGTTGACTCAGCCTTCCATCCTTCCAAGGTGGGTAAAATGAGGACCCGGATTGTTGTTGGGGGCAATATGCTGACTCTGTAAACCGCTTAGAGAGAGCTGAAAGCCTTATGAAGCGGTATATAAGTCTAACTGCTATTGCTATTGCTATTAACTGAGTTTGCATTGGAGGACTGCCCACAGCGAATGATCAGAATGAAAGGCAGGTAGCTATAATCCAAGCCTTACCCCTTTTTACATGCTTGTAACGATAGGATATGGCTTGGATCAGGGCAGATTTTAAGACCCTCCCTATCAATGCTGCTGGTTTGAACAATTTGTCTTTTAACGCAGTCCTTTCATCCAGGCCTCTGTTTAAATTTCCACGGGAATTAATACTAAAACAATCCCACCAATTCTTAGCTTTCCTTGTTTTGTTTTTACAGAGGCAGAAACGATACAAAGAGGACATTTTTGGAGCAACGTTTCCAAAAGAGAACCAAAGAACCATGGAAGAAGTTAAAACTGAAAGAACCATAAAAGTTTTAGAAGCTCAAGCCCAGCTAAAACTTTAACCGTAACTTCCTACCCAGGGGCCTTCTTTAGCCTCAACAGGGGTCCCCAAATGTTGCTTTTACAGCAGCATCTGCCAATGTGGACCAGATCAGCAGAATTTGCACCACAAAACCAAATCGTTTGGGTTTTGGATAAAACACTACATACTGTAGTATTTTATTTAATTATATTTAATTCTTTTAGACATGTCTATTTTATTGGAACTTTTGTAGCAATCAGTCTTTATTATATTATTATTATTTAAATTCCATTCTTGGACAAAGGGGGCAGCTTTTGTGGGCTGTTTTCACCCTGCTTTTATACGTTCAGAAGAGAAAAGGCAAACCTCATTTAATACCAAAAACTGGAACTGCTTATACGTGCTTGCATAGGGGCATCTGGGGAGAGGATATTAAAAAATCAAGACTACAACAGTAAGCACATTATTGCATGCACACATCATGCATAAAAATGTGTGATTTTTATTAATTCTATCAAGAATTAATTATGCCATTGCAGTTGCCATCTTGACTTTTCTGACTTCCTCTGTGGATGTTCCTGGCCTTCCATAATATGTGCCTAAGGGATTGTTTTTGGAGGTCATGTTTTCCAGGCTCATAATATTACAAGGAAAGGAGGGTGATTTCTGGACCTTCTTCTTCCCAGGGCCGAGAGAGGGACTGGCTGAAGGGTCACCCAGCAGATTTGTCCCTAAGATAGGGCTAGAACTCAAGAGTTGTTAGCCAGTGCCTTAACCTTCACACCAAGCTGGCTCTCAACACCACAATCCGATTTCACATTCCAATGGCATCAACTCATCCCTTATACGTTGCTACAGTATTTGCTGAAAATGAGTCTACTCTTTTGAGAACTTCAATGATGGCATTACAGCCACCTATCAAACAAAGGACCAGCATTTGTTGAGACAGAATTGGTATTGATCATCCTAACCTCTGTCCCAAAGGGTGGGCTATGGATTGTCCCACCTTGAATGCTCTTCAAGAGCCTGTCTCGCCCTTCTGAAGGAGCCGGTCTCGATCAGCACAGGGCAAATAAAATGAGACCATCTATTGACTTGAATATGGTTGTTGTTGTTTTTTTGTCTCACACCTTGGGCGATTGGGAAGGATCAATGTGAGGGAAAGAACTGTGCAACGGGACTTGAATAAAACCATTGGTGAGTTCCTCATTGGCACTATTCGTTTTTCTTCTTGATTGTGTAAACTTTAAAGAAATGACTGTCCATCGTAGATTAGCAGAATTCCCCAACCATTCTCTGTAGTGTTCTCAATACTCTGCATCTGGTGACGGAGCTAGAATGCTGAAAAGCATTAAACTCCCCATGTTTAATTGATTCATATTTGGATACATTTAGAGTTTCTTTTGACAAGATGGGTATCACCTCACATCTTGGGCTGTTTTTCATGGACTAGCTTTTTCCATCGGAGCAATTCACAAAGTTGTTGGGCTGCAGTTCTTCGCTGTCGCTTGACCATCTCCATCCATCCACCCATCCAACCATCATCCATCCATCCATCTATCCATCCAAATCTGTTATAGCTGCCCAATAGAGTCTTTGTAGAATAGTGAATGACCTTCCTGAATCAGATTGTGGCTCTCCCAATCCCACAAGGAACATTCTAGTTGCTTTCCCCAGAAGCTATTGTTGCAGCAGATTGAGGTTTGTAATCTACTTACGAAAGACCAGGACTTGAGACCACGAAGGTGAGAGAAAAAGGTTTATTGGATGCATTGAGTTCAGCGTGTTCACACACCAAAATCTGAACTGCCTGGGCTCTGCCCAGGATGCTACTTTTATGCCGTGTTCCCCACTGTGCATTCTCAAGGCGTTTCCATACACGAGACAAGCATGACATTTCAAAAAGGGGAAGTTCATTTGGAATGTCTTAAGCTGTCAGCAGTTTTTACCTCTGTTCTATCTCTCACCCATGTCTGGCTTCCTGTGCCCCTCCTTTACAGAGTCTTGCCACACTGTTCAGCCCTATTTTTAATACTTATGAGGAAGTTGGCGAGAAAGTTCACTCCAGCTAAAAGTCAACTTTGGGACTCCAGGGCACTAGAATGAAAAGCCAAGCTAATATGAATTTATAAGGTCCATTCTATTAAGACCACCTAACCTTGCCAGCCACTGGTGGGTTTACCTGTGCACCCCCTCCTACATCACTATCATGAATAGCGCATGGAGGTGACTAGTCTAAGCTGCTGGTCTCACATGGGGAGGCCACGTGGTGAAGAAGACACTTTCTGAAAGTGTGTGATTTGGAAGCAAAGGAACAAATGGCCCAGCAATGGCCATTCTCTGCTCATGTGTCCCTGTAATGAGGAGTGAGAAGTCATCTTCCTCCTCTTCAAAACTGTCTCTACTCTAAGGTAGAGCAGGAGGAGCATCTGCTCTGAGATGATAACACTTGGATTCCTCTGCAAAGGCCACTGACATCCTTGACTGATGTTTAAAGCTTTCTTTTTTTCTCCCCAACTACTTTCTTTATAAGTCATGTCTTTTTAGATTATAAATTCAAAGACAGAGACAATTATTTTGTAAGATGTTTTTCAGCAAGCAAAGTGCTTTTTAAATACTCTCACATCGCCCAAATAAATTGGGCACTATCTGTCAGGAATATTGTTGCCATTTGTCCCATTGAAATTCTTTTCCCACTTACTTAAACTCTCGAGTCCAAAGAATCAAAAAGGAAGGATACAATCCTGAAATTTCCATGGTGTCTAATTCGTAATAAGAATATCAATTTTTACCACACTTGAGTCAGCAAACAAAACTAGATATGAACAAAACTAGTTTATTCAAACAATTAGAGTGGAAGGGAAAAAAACAACTATGGTTCTTAAAAACTGAAAAGAGCATTTGTTCAAACTTTAGGCAGTAAAGCTACTCATGAATTGCACATCTATCCAGTGGTGAGATTCAAATAATTGAACAACTGGTTCTGTACCCTAATGACCGGCTGAGCAGGCGTGGCTGGGTGGGTGGGCATGTGACTGGGTGGGCGTGGCCAACTCAACGTCACTTATGTTGAGGAGTCCCTCACCCAGCCAGGTCTCATCCTTCCCCTCCCAGCCACTCCTTGTCACACCTGACCTCACCTCGCCTTATGACCACAATTGAGCCCAAAATTTATGTTGCTAAGTGATAAATTTATTAAGTGATTTTTTTGCGCCATTTGTTAAGTGAATCACTGCAGTTGTTAAGTTAGTAACATGGCTGTTAAGTGAATCTGGCTTCCCCATTAACTTGGCTTGTCAGAAGGTTGCAAAAGGAGATTGTACGACTCTGGGAGATTACCACCATCCTGACCGTGAGGATGCTGCAACGGTCGTAAGTGTGAAAAATGGTCGTGTCACTTTTTTTCAGTGCCATTGTAACTTTGAATGGTCACTAAATGAACTGTTGCAAGTCAAGGATTATCTGCAACACAAAAAGCTTCTTTGCTTGCAAAAAGCTGCCCTAAATGCCAATCATTAGATTAGAAATGTGGGGGGGGGGGGATACAGACTGAAGACAGTCACAGCCATCATGGAAATCTAAACCATTCTGCCTGAATATTTTCCTTTTCATCGGGAATACCTCCAACCCAGAGTTACAGATCAGGCAGGGTGCCAGAGCACCTTGAGGAATTAAAATAGTTAAAATGCAATGATAACTATCAGCAGCCAACTCTTGCTCATAAAGCAAAACCCTCTAGCAGAGAGGTCATTTAAGCTCTCCAGAAAATGGGTGGGCAAACTTGGGCTACAAAATGCCAAGCTAAAGAGACAAATTAAGAAAATATCCCACCACTGCATCTATCCAAAAATGGACTTCTATTGGCGGCTTTAAATCTGGATGTCGGTCAATGTTATGTCACCGTCCACTTCGAGCACATTTATGAAAAACAGGTTACATATGCGATGGTTGTAGTCAAACTGATGACATCCGTTCACAGTTACCTTGAAGCAGTGTGCTTCACACTGAATACAGATCTACAAAAAGAAAATGCACATTTGTGATCACTTTAATAGGACCCAATAATATAACCCAGATCTTTACATTTTTATTTTGTTTATTAGCATCACAAACTGCCCATTTCCCAGACAGCAAAGCAGCAAAGATGTTTCACAGAAGCACCTGCAAAATCTGAATGATGAGTATCCAGAACAACTAAAAGTAACTTTGATACAGATTTTAACTCAGTTCTGTGACTTTAACCTAGTACATGGATTGGTACTGCACCCCAAATTTGGATTTATCTTAGAATCATATTTCAATTTTAAAAATTTAAATCAGAATAAATGTTTAGTACAGTAGTAAGGATGAAATGGATACATTGTACTATATTATTTATACATCATATTATTAGTAAGTGTAATATATTATTTTATTTGGCGATTTATGTTGTGCTAACCATGGTTCTGATATTTATTACTAGTTCAGGTTTAACGGTGATTTTAGTTAGTGACTGAACCGTGAAACAGTGATTTGCTTTACGGCCACTGTAAAAATGGTTCTAAAATCAGGTCTGATAACAGGATGACTTGACTACAACTGCGCCAACTTATGACCAAAAATCCAGTCCTAATTTTCATTGTAAGCAGTGCAGGTTTTAAAGGAGGGTTATTGTATGGGCTAACCAAGGATCCTGAAATCTATGCATTAGGCTAGTCCAGTGGTTCCCAAATTTGGCAACTTTAAGACTTGTGGACTTCAACTCCCAGAGTTCTCCAGCCAGAAGAGCTAGCTGGAGAATTCTCGGAGTTGAAGTCCATAAGTCTTAAAGTTGCCAAGTTTGGGAACCACTGGGCTAGCCTGATAAATGCAAATTTAAGTCAGTTCACACGATCTTCTGGCCTGGGTGGAGCAACTAGACTGCTTTGACTTACGGTAAAGGGTTGGCCACGCCTCAGAGGCATTCCACAGGGCAGGTGTCGCTCCTCTGGGCCCCAGCACAGGTTGAGGTAAGAGTTTCGAACAATCGCGTTCTGATCAAACCGTGGGTTGAGGTGGAAAGCAATATCGAGCCCTGTTTTCAGATTGATGTGGAACCTACATAAAAAGACCCAAATGTTGCGCTGCACCATTAGCAGGAAACTATCCACATCCAGAATCTACACAATGAACACTCCAACTTCTGAAGATATTATATTGCTGATTTAAAACCCATTATATTTCCCAAAGGAAATTCCTCCTTTTGCCTAATAGATTCTCTTTTTTTAGGACTTAATGAAGAGATCTCCACTTCTGGAAAAAAAGGGTCATTTGATAAAGATAGATGAGAGAGAGAGAAAGAAAGAGAGAGAGAAAAAGAGATGATAGATGATATAGATATGATAAATGAGAGAGATAGATGATAGATAAATATAGATAGATAGATAGATAGATAGATAGATAGATAGATAGATAGATAGATAGATAGATAGATGATAGATAGATAGATAGATAGATAGATAGATAGATGATAGATAGATAGATAGATAGATAGATGATAGATAGATAGATAGATAGATAGATAGATAGATAGATAGATAGATAGATAGATAGATAGATAGATAGATATAGACAGACAGATGATAGAAATAAAGCATAGATAGAGATACTGTATATGATACAGAGATAACCAGTGGTGGGATTCAAATAATTTAACAACCGGTTCTCTCCCCTAATGGACAGCTGGGTAGGCGTGGCTTGGTGGTCATGTGACTGGGTGGGCATGGCCAACTCAATGTCACTCGATGGGCACTTCACCTTAGCTGTTACAATGTAACGAGGGTTAACCGGAGAGGCAGTTTCTGTAAGCAGGGCAATAAAGATGAGGCTAGAAACAACACCAGAATGTTTCCTTCCTGCCTTCCTTACAGGATTAGCCCTGTAAACTGGGGAAAAAACAAAATGAGATTTCTTCCAACAACCGGTCCTCTGAACTGCTTAGAAAGTTAACAACCGGTTCTCTCGAATAGGTGCGGACCGGTTGAATCCCACCACTGGAGATAACCTACCTTATCATGCATGGAGGGTGACCAACAATAAGTCTTTATTTGAACTTAAGTTCATTTTATCACATTCAGTACATTTGGAATGGGTGTATGCATGCCTGAGTGTGTGTTTTTCCCACTCATTTTATTTCATAGGGCAAGGAAACAGATCCGAACAACGAGCGTAGATGACGGAACATTGAGGAAGTATTGGCAGGTCACTCTAGGTACACTGATGTTCGTTTGTGGTATCCCTTTTATCATCTGTTGAGGGAGCCTCACTTTATTTCCCCCCCCCAAACATGTTTATTTACTGTATTTTTCAGAATATAAGACGCACCTTTTTCCCTCAAAAGAGTGGCTGAAAAACTGGGTGCGTCTTATACACTGAATACAGCATATTTTGCCTCCCAAACCCCACCCCCTTCACCAAAATGGCCATGCATAGCCTTTAGGAGGGCAGAAATGAGCGAAAAACAGGCCATTGTTTGCTCATTTTTGCCCCCCAGCCACCAGGAGCACTCTGCAAGGCTCCTAAAGGCTATGCATGTCCTTTTTTTAAAAAAACGATGGGCCCATTTTCCCGAAAAATGGGCCGTTTTTGGGAAGTCTGCAGAATGCAAAAACTTGTATTTTTAATTTGCCTCTTCAAAATCCTTGTGCGTCTTATACTGCAATGCGTCTTATACTCCAAAAAATACGGTACTTTTTATGGCAAAAGATAAAATACAAAACACAGAAACACACTTGCTTTTTCCAAAGGAAACTGACTGTTTTTAACTGTGCAGCCCAGAATCATTCATTTGAAAGGAATTCTGAATAAATGAATCAGGAATAAAATTGTGTAGAAGGAAGTTTTACCATCAATATTTCTTTACCTGTGAGCACAAGGGGACACAGTGCCTGAGACTTTTATTAATTTGGATGGGACAAAGCCCCCCCAGATGATAGCGTGGTAAGGGAGAGGCTGTGGAGAGAACACACACAGACACAAACAATATTAAAATTAATCTGAATTTTCCCACGTTTTGCACCTTCAAGTTATCAGACAGAATTTAGCAAATTGGTGAATACAGGGTTTCAGTGGAGTGAAAAAATCAAAATGTCTGAAGCCACCACATAATCAAATCCAGGCTCTTTTTAATATGGATGCTCATTCACATAAAAAGAGGACAGAGCTTCTATTGCCATGTTGACTGTTTTGACCTCCTCCTGCGGACATCTTCCAGCTAAGTGTAGCCTTTTCCCCTGAGAAAGCACCAATGGTCCTTCCTGGCCATAGTTGTAAATGTCCACTGTTGGCCTTAGCCTCTGGCTGAATGTGATTGTCAGGGCTGCAATCATTTGCTTCAGTTTCACTTTCGCTATCAGTCTGGGGGAGGGGGAGTCAAAAGAGATGGATTTGAATGCTTGGGGGAAAGCGAAACTAATGAAGCCAACTACTCATCCTACCATCCAGAGATACCAACTCAAGGTCAACATTCTAGGAATGAAATGCAATGACTCACCAACCTGCCAGCTGTTGAAGTGACTGCTCCCAAAGCAATTTATTCAAATATATTTGGACAATATGGGACCAAGGAAGGAGAGGAACTGGATGGGGAAAGTTAACCAGGGAATTCTGGCATGGGAACGTTAGTTCTGGTTTTTGCTAGACTGTAATCCACTTGGCTCTTAGTAAAAGTATACCTTTCACTACAAACGGAGTCAAGGGTCTTTCTTCACTAAAGGACCAAATCGGGCAGGTCTGACAGCGATGGCCTGATTCCCATAATGTGCAAATATGGTGACTGAGTTCTCATGCTGAGCCAAAATTCCTACCCATGCTCCATTGTGCCCATTTTAGAGGATTCCTACCTGAGTAGTATCAGATCCCTAAATGTGTGGGACTTGGGACTTTCATAATCCCATGTTAGCCTAGGGGTGAAATCCTTCCTAATTGATGGCCCAGAAAAAAATGACAAGTGCAAATATTGCTAATATGATAAAATACTTACATACATTTGTGGCTGAAAGCAATGTGCAATGGGACAGGGAATTAGCTATGAAGAAAAAAAGAATAGCAGTTAGGATTTTTCATGACAAGATTTTTTTAAAAAAATCCAAACATACACATAAGCCAAAAGTTTATCAAAGACCTTGGGAATCCAACAATTCCTTAAAGCAGGACTGATAGTAATTCCTACCCAGTAAGATACATTTTTAACCCTGGTTTCTCCTTTTCCTGTGAGAGTTAACTGCTTTGCTATGCCAGCTACAAATCACCTGCCATTTTAGTTACCCATAATGTTTTCTTTTTTAATTAAAAGTTTTAAAAAAGGTTTTACAAATATATACCTCCCATCCTACCCTGAACCCAACTCCCCACCACCAAACCTCCTCCCCCAACCTCCCAGAGCAAATACAGGGTATAAACATTAAAATACCGGGTATAAATATTAATCCCATAATGTCTTCTGACAATCTAGGACAGTGATGGCTAACCTTTTTTGGATCGCATGCCAAAAGCGGGGGGAGCGCAGGAAGGGTGTGCACAGGCATGCGCCACACCCATAATGCTATGCATGCAACCCGCGCATGCATGCACGCACAATAACTGGCGCAAGCCCCCTTTTGGTGCGTTTTTTTGCCCTCCCTGGACTCCAGAGGCTTTTAAGGATCCTGGGGACGGCAAAAACAGCCTCCTCCGCCACACTCCGGAGGGCGAAAAATGGCTCTATGGACAACCTGGAAGTTTGGGAATGGTGACTTTCGGTTTGTCCGTATGGCTGTTTTTTGCCCTCTGGAGCCTTCAGGGAAGCCTCCTGAAGGCTCCGGAGGGCAAAAAACAACCCTACGAGCAAACTGGAAGCCCATTCCTCAATTTCCGGTGTGCCCATAGGGGCGGTTTTTTCACACTCTGGAGGCTTCAAGGAAGCCTCCGTAGGGTGAAAAACGGCCTTAAAGGAAGACCAAAGTCAGCTGGCTACCGTGCACATGCGTGCTGGAGCTGACAGGACAACGCCTCGCGTGCCCTAACAAATGGCTCCGTGTGCCATAGGTTCACCATCACAAACCTAGAAAATTTCAATAACAGCTCACATTAGATACTCCAGTTTGGCAACCTCACAGCCTGGATGCAGGGACCAGCTCCAGCATGAGTAAAAATTTCCCAACCAAGAGCTCTCAACAGCTGTTGTCCCCGTATTTCTCAATCTTCCCCACCCTGAGATACCTCGTGTGCATGCTGATATTCTTAGGAAAGTATCCCTACTTGCAAACAGCTATTTCCAGTGGGGAAAACAGGACAAAGCAAGTGGGTAAAAACAGTTTCCTCTGCTATATTTCCAGTTTGAATTAAACCATGGCAGGGTCCCTATAGAAGAGCTCTTCTAAGGATTATAAATTAAGAGAAAAGCAACTAATTTTCCTAATTTACTTACACCACACTGGTATATCTATAGGCTATTATTGTTCTTTAAACATGTATTGACCTCCATCTAGTGGCCAAAGAGAAAATCTTTCATTGTTTAGAAAGTTGGTTTTAGTGATGTTTTGGCACTACAGAATGCCCATCCTCCCTCATTCGGGGTGGGGGGAGAGCACTGATGTGGCCCTCAATGAAATTGAGTTTGACACCCCTGACCTACCACAGTCTCCGAAGTAGTTCAGGCTAAATACGTTTAAGCTAACAAGATTGTTTCTATTTTTTTATTTGTTTGCTTGTTAGATTTATATCTAAGGTGACCAGATGTCCCGATTTTGGCGGAACAGTTTATAACAATTTGTCCCGTGTCCTGGGGCGTTTTTAAAAAGTCCCGATTTTCGGGCTTCATGTTGAAAGCCCAGTGGAAATCAAGAGGGGGTCTAGTGCCATGCAATCAAAGTCGTGTCTCTGTTGAAATGCGTGATGTCTGTGACACACTTGAGGGATTGTTGCCATTTTTTAAAGTAAAAGACTGTATGTCATACCTGTGAGGATGTTGGGAAAACTGGTTTGGAACGATCTGGATTGGCCTGAAAAAAAAAAAAACAGAAATCAAAGGAAATTGCGTGAGCAAATATCGGAACGAAGAGCTACTTCTACATCAGTGTTTCTCAACCGCAACAATTTAAAGATATGTTACCTTCAACCCCCAGAATTTCTCAGCCACCTTAAAACTGTCCTTAGACCAGGGGTGTCAAACTCAAGGACTGGGGGCCGGATCAGACCCGAGGGGTGCTTAGATCTGGCCTGCGGGGCTGCCCTGGAAACAGCAATGGACTGGCCCATGGTGCCTCTGCCAGGAAAAACAGAGCCTGGGCGGGCTGTGGCGGCCCTCCCAAGCTCCGTTTTCTCTGGCAGAGGGTTGCTGGAGGCTGTCGCAGCTGAAAATGGAGTTCGGGAGACCATTTTTCTCTGGTTAGAGTGCTCGAGCCAAAGTTGTGTCTCTAGGTCTGAAGTGCACTAGGTCTGTGACACACATGAGGGATTGTTGCCATTTAAGTAAAGGACTGTATGTTATACCTGTGAGGATGTTGGGAAAACTGGTTTGGAACTAACTGGATCAGTCTGAAAAAAAAAACAGAAATCAAAGGAAATTGTATGAGCAAGTATCAGAACGAAGAGCTGATTTTTTCTCGGAGTATAAGATGCACCTTTTTCCCTCAAAAAAGAGGATGAAAATCTGGGTGAATCTTATACACTGAATACAGCATTTTTTTGCCTCCTGAAACCCCGCCCCCTTTGCAAAAATGGCCATGCATGGCCTTTAGGAGGCCTTCAGTGAGCTCCTGGGTGCTGGGGAGGGCAAAATTGAGCAAAAAACAGACCATTTTTTGCTCGTTTTTACCCCCCTCCTCAGCCCCCAGGAGCACTCTATAAGCCTCCTAAAGGCTTTGTGTGCCCTTTTTTTTGACAAAAACAGGCCCGTTTTCACAAAAAACAGACCATTTTTGGGAGGTCTGCAGAGTGCAAAAACTTTTTTTTTAATTTGCCTCTTCAAAATCTTGCTGTGTCCTACACTCCAAAAAATATGGTACTTCTACGTCAGTCAAGATGGCGTCTAGTGCCATGCAATCAAAGTTGTGTCTCTGTCGAAGTGCATGATGTCTGTGACACACATGGATTGTTGCCATTTTTTAAAGTAAAAGACTGCATGTCATACCTGTGAAGGTGTTGGGAAAACTGGTTTGGATTTAACTGGATCGGTCTGGAAAAAAAAAAACAGAAATCAAAGGAAATGGTATGAGCAAATATCAGAACGAAGAGCTACTTCTACGTCAGTGTTTCTCAACCCCAACTATTTTAAGATATGTGGCCTTCAACCCCCAGAATTCCTCAGCCAGTGAAATATAAAATTTATCTTCCCATACCATAAAAAGGCATGCCACCCTAGTTGAAGATCATGCCCTCCTAATGTTAATAATCTTACATGTCTCAAGCTAATCCATTCTATTAGATACCAGAATCAGTTACAATGGTTTTCACCAAGGTCCTCTGTTCCGTTGGGAACAGAGATTCAACCTGATTGGTCGAAGGATCTGCCAGCTCCTATAAAAGTGTGGTCACCTCAAGGCTGCTGCTGTGTTGCAACATTTTCAGGGGAGGGCTTATTTTGGGGGGAGGGCTTATTTTAGTGCATGCGCTCAAAAGCTTGATTGGACTTATTATCTGGGGAGGTCTTATTTTCAGGGAAACAGGGTAGTTGTAAACTTGGAATAAGAAATTATTTTTCTAACTCTATTTTGATGTCATATCTGGATTTTTTTAATCTAATGTTTCTGTGCTTTTATTTTGATTAGGAGTAAGAATTTTTTTATTACATATTTATATCTGTACTGCAGAAATTTCCAAATGAATCTCTCTATTTTGTCACTTTCCCCCCTTTTTGATCCCCTTTCCCTCAATTTTTCTTTTTTTAAATTTTGTATTTCAATATTTTATCTCTCTTTAAAACTTAATAAAGTCAATTTTTTAAAAATTAAATATGACATTAAAAAAAACCTCCTGCTTGTCCAGAGGTTGGATCAGAAGACCGCCAAGGCCCCTTCCAACTGTGTTATTCTGTTAAATAATAGGTGAACCACGTAACCTGACCTTGGCTCAATCACAGTTATGTCTATCTTGGAAACACGCCAGGAGAACAACTTCCCACTAGATACTGAATTATAGGATGCCTGGCATCATAAAGTGAAATGGATAGGTGGGAATCCTAGAGCCGAGGTGGCGCAGTGGTTAAATACAGCACTGCAGGCTACTTCAGCTGACTGCAGTTCGGCTGTTCAAATCTCACCGGCTCAGGGTTGACTCAGCCTTCCATCCTTCTGAGGTGGGTAAAATGAGGACCCGGATTGTTGTTGGGGGCAATATGCTGACTCTGTAAACCGCTTAGAGAGCACTGAAAGCCCTATGAAGCGGTATATAAGTCTAACTGCTATTGCTATTGCTATAATCCCCTTCCGTCCCTTCCCTTCTTAAGCAAACCCAACTTACCATTTTCACATCAAATGGTTGTGAGGCCATATTCTGCAGCTGGCAGTGGACTCTGAGAAAGAAAAGGAAATTCCAGCAAGTTTGCCAAGTTTGGTGATAGGACTTTTTCCTCCAACCGTAAGGGAATGAGATCCTTGCCAATGCAGCATCGCACTTAAATAGAGCAGAGCAGAGCCATGAAGGGGCAGGTTAAAGAAAGAGGCGGAGCCTTCCTGGAGATGGAGGGGGCAGAGGGAGGAGATAAGTTGTGAGGAGGGATCAGTGCTATTCCCTAAAAGCCCACAGTGGCTTGAATGTGAGGGGATGGGATGCTGGTCAGGCGATCTGCTTGGCCCCATTCCTACAACCTCTCAATTTTCCACCCACTCTCTGGTTTTTCCCTATCACCAGTCGCAGAGGTGGGTTGGAGGGAGGTGATGGGTCAACTTAAGGAAGAATAGCAACATGCCAGTGGGGTCTTATCCATGATTGGTGTCATGGGACCAGAATTGAAATATTGAGAGGTTCAAACCACATTAGACGAACTTTGCAGCTAATTGCTTTCCAAAATTCAGCCTATTTTGGGGAGGGGGGGAGGAATCTCACAAGCCGGAACCTTCCAGTATGATCAAGAGGCAGACTACAGTCTCCATAATCCTTAACCATTTGTCCTGAATGGTATAAGGTCTCCTACTCGAGCAGAATAATTCTCTTATTCTGTATTCGGTGCATGGGCTAAGTCATCTGGTGTTACTTCAGCGACATCAGGTATGACCAACTTAAAAGAAAAAAATCAACTTGCAACCCCCACTCCTCTCGCTACACTCTGATGAAGCAAAGCAAAGAAATCTTTCAGCTTGAAGCAGCTTGCAAGGAGGAATTCACCGGGTGGGAAGGTGGGAAAGTGATAGGGCTCAGTGGAACAGGTGGGGGGGGGCAAGTAAGTCCTCCTGCCTCCTTGCTTCCCGTTAACCACATGCTTTTTCTGCAAGACCCTGATGGACATTCTTTGGCTTACTTTCACTTTCTTATTTTTACGCTGGAGGGGCTGGGCAAAGAGCCACTTTCCTGCCTCTCTATTTCTCTTTGCTTGGGACACGGCTGATCTCCGCTCAAACGCTTTGATAATTGAAACCACTCCACCCTTCCCTCCTCCCCTTTCCCCAGCTTTACCCCTCCATCCCTGCAGCTGCTGCTTTGGAAAAAAGCCCACAGTAGCTTGAATGTGAGGGGTGGGGTGCTGATCAGGCAATCTGATTGCCCCCATTCCTACCACCTTTCGATTTTCCATCTACTCTCTGGTTTTCCCTATCACCCCTCTATGCCTGTAGCTGCTGCTTTGCAAGAAAGCTGGGAACCCCCCTCCTCTTTTTCCAGAAATGCCCACTGACAAATCTCCCAGAAATAATCCAGCGGCAGGGAAGGGAGAATGAAAATGAGACCCACCATCAAACCAGGGTGTTCATTTTTCTTCCATCAGTCTATCATTCTATGCCAGCTCGATTTTCCAGCCACTTTCTGGTTTTCCCCTATCACTACTCACAGAAGTGGGTTGGAGGGAGGCTATGGGTCAACTTAATGAAGGATTGCAACAGGCCAATAGGGTAGTACCCATGATTGGTGCCAGGGGACCAGAACTGAAATATTGCAGGGGTTCACACCACAGGGACAAACCTGCAGCTAATTGCTTTCCAAAGTCAGCCTATTTGGCAGGGGTGAAATCCTCCCGGTTTGGCCCAGTTCACCTGAACCAATAGAGACAATTTTCCTTGGTTCTACAAATTGGTAATAAAAAAGAAGCTTTCGAGGATCACAGCTGATCCACGCAATCATTGGAAGCTTTTAAAAACTTTTTAAAGCATTTATTTCCTGCCTATTTGCCTGAACCAGCAGGAAAAAAATGCTTTTAAAAAGAGAAAAAAGTTGGCCACGCCCAACCAGTCACATGACACCCCCCCAACACCAAGCCACGCCCACTGAACTGGTATTCTGCTTATGGGCCAAATCATCTGGTGATACTTCAATGAAAAGAAAAAAAATCAACTTGCAATCCCCACCCTTCTTGCTACACTCTAATGAGGCAAAGCAAGGAAATCTTTCCGCTTAAAGCAGCTTGCAAGAAGCAATCACTGGGATGTGGAGGTGGGGGGCAGTGACAGGGCTCAGTAGAAGGTGGGGAGAGCAAGTAAGCCCTCCTACCTCCTTCCCGTTAACCACATGCTGTTTCTGCAAGACCCTGGTGGACATTCTTTGGCTTACTTTCACTTTCTTATTTTTACCCTGGGGGGGCTGGGCAAGGAGCCACTTTCCTGCCTCTCTATTTCTCTTTGCTTGGGACACGGCTGATCTCCGCTCAAACGCTTTGATAATTGAAACCACTCCACCCTTCCCTCCTCCTCCCCTTTCCCCAGCTTCACCCCTCCATCCCTGCAGCTGCTGCTTTGGAAAAAAGCCCACAGTAGCTTGAATGTGAGGGGTGGGGTGCTGATCAGGCAATCTGATTGCCCCCATTCCTACCACCTTTCGATTTTTCACCTACTCTCTGGTTTTTCCCTATCACCGCTCCATGCCTGCAGCTGCTGCTTTGCAAGAAAGCTGGGAACCCCCCTCCTCTTTTTCCAGAAATGCCCACTGACAAATCCTCCCAGAAATAATCCAGCGGCATGGAAGGGAGAATGAAAATGAGACCCACCATCAAACCAGGGTGTTCATTTTTCTTCCATCAGTCTATCATTCTATGCCAGCTCTATTTTCACCCACTTTCTGGTTTTCCCCTATCACTAGTCACAGAGACGGGTTGGAGGGAGGCTATGGGTCAACTTAATGAAGGATTGCAACAGGCCAATAGGGTAATAATACCCATGATTGGTGTCAGGGGACCAGAACTGAAATATTGCAGGGGTTCACACCACAGGGACAAACCTGCAGCTAATTGGTCTCCAAAGTCACCCTATTTGGCAGGGGTGAAATCCTCCCGGTTTGGCCCAGTTCAGCTGAACCAATAGAGACTATTTTCCTTGGTTCTGCAAATTGGTAATAAAAAAGAAGCTTTCGAGGATCACAGCTGATCCACGCAATCATTGGAAGCTTTTTTTTCACTTTTTAAAGCATTTATTTCCTGCCTATTTGCCTGAACCAGCAGGAAAAAATGCTTTTAAAAAGAGAAAAAAGTTGGCCGCGCCCAACCAGTCACATGACACCCCTCCAACACCAAGCCACACCCACTGAACTGGTATTCTGCTTATGGGCCAAATCATCTGGTGATACTTCAATGAAAAGAAAAAAAATCAACTTGCAATCCCCACCCTTCTTGCTACACTCTAATTAGGTAAAGCAAGGAAATCTTTCCGCTTAAAGCAGCTTGCAAGAAGCAATCACTGGGATGTAGAGGTGGGGGGCAGTGACAGGGCTCAGTAGAACGGGGGGGGGGGGAGAGCAAGTAAGCCAGTGGTAGGTTGCTTATCCTGTTCCAACCGGTTCAGTTGGAACGGGACCGGCGGTGTCCTCGTGCACGGGTGCAGTTCACGCATGCGTCTTAGCGCCTGCGTGATGCTCCAGCTGTTCACAGAGAATCGTGCAGCCACTGTATGTGCCATGCGCCTACATGGAAGCGCAGAAGCCTTCAAAGACCGGTAAGGAGCGCAGGTGGGCGGGTGGGCCCTTCGCTTTTCCCGGGAGTTACTAACTTCCGGGTTCGCCATCCAACCAGTTCGCGGGGACCGCCACAAACCAGTTGAAACCCACCCCTGAAGTAAGCCCTCCTACCTCCTTACTGTTAACCACATGCTGTTTCTGCAAGACCCTGGTGGACATTCTTTGGCTTATTTTCACTTTCTTATTTTTACGCTGGCTGGGCAAGGAGCCACTTTCCTGCCTCTCCTTGGGACACGGCTGATCTCCGCTCAAGCACTTGATAATGAAACCACTCCACCCTTCCCTCCTCCTCCCCTTTCCCCAGCTTCACCCCTCCATGCCTGCAGCTGCTGCTTTGCAAGAAAACTGGGAATCCCCCTCCTCTCTTTCCAGAAATCCCCACTGACAAATCTTCCCAGAAAGGATCCAGCAGCATGGAAGGGAGAATGAAAATTAGACCTACCATCAAACCAGGGTGTTCATTTTTCTTCTATCAGTTTGATTGGATGTATTTGTTTAACGGTGGCATTTTTATACATTGGACCTGTTGCTCATGATTTTCCACCCAGAAGTTTTGAACCCGCTTTTATTACGTTTGTAAATAAGTCAAGGTGGCCAACGTGATCTAATAGTCCTTCCTCCTCTGATTTTTTTTTTGAAAAAAGCTGCCATGTTCTAAACCTTCATTAGCTACAAAATGCCAACTCAGAGGCTGGTCTAGCAAAGTTAGAACATCAAACACCAAACAAGGGAATAATAGGTTGGAAGCAATCTTGGAGGTCTTCTAGTTCCCAAACCCCGGTCCATGGTATGCCAGTGTTGGAAGAAATAACCATCTGGTTCAGTTCCAAGTGGGGAGAAAGAGACTGGAAACATGGAGGAGGATTGGAAAGATGGTTTATTGATGGACAGGACCACATGGGTTTTAGGTCTGAACCCATGGAAGTGGAGAGTGAGAGGTATTTATACCCCCCCTTGAGCTTTGAACTTGAGCTTCCTGTTCCTGTGGCAAGAGCATGTATTCTATTAACTGTCAAACTCCCAGGGGGATATGCAGGGGTCATAGCTAACTTTGTAGGCTGAGTCCCAGTGCTTGGTTGAATCTTGCTAGGTGATGCATTGTCCCCAGGTGATTTCATAATGCAAGATAATCCTATATTGTCCTGGAGGGTCATGTTTTAATCCCATCACCCTGGAACTGGAGGTCTTTTGTTTTGTAGATAGGGTGGCCTGTCCTTCTTAATGGCCACCAAATATCTGCTGTGGGCAAGGAGCTGGTTTCCGTATTTAGAAACATGTTTCTCCTTTAGGGAAAAATAATATTCTGCCATTTTAAATATTTTTCAAAATATTTCATTCTTCTAGGAGAGGTGACTTCCCTCAATCTCCCCTTTGGGACATAAAAGTGTGGGTTTCACACTTTTTCTGGTCCAAGATTAGGAATTGATCTGATCAGGGAGACTTGATTATTTAAAAAAAAATTCTGATGCAAAAGGGAAGGCATTGATAGAGGTATCAGAAAAGGAATCCTTCAGGGGCTTCAGCTTTGAAGCAAGCAAAAGCCCCCAAATTCCTCACAGATGGTTTTGCTTTCAATAACTACAGGCTGCCCATTTCTTTTTTTCTTTTTTTTGATTTGATTACTTTTAATTTGATTGACAATTTCGTTTTAGTAATTGTTATTATTAGATTTTTTTATTTTATTTTTTCCACATAATATTTTATTTCCATTTCATTCTATACAATCACATGTTTACGGTGCTTAACCGGAGCATATAACATTGAGTAATAACACAGCCTTCACTTATATAGAAAATGCCCCTACAATACAAACCCAATATACCACCTTGGCCCACCATACACCCTCTTTCAACCCCCTCCAACTTTCATTCTTCCTTCTTACATACCACTCTACTACCTACTTCCCCTCCCCCTCTATCCCTCCCTCTCTTCATCCATTCCCTCCCTTCCTTCTCCTCCTCCTCTCTCTCACCCTCTCCACCCTCCTTCTTCTTTCGCTCAACTCCTCCCTTCGGTATACTTCTATTACCTTCCAATATATTCAGCTTGTTCTATTTTAACACTAACTTTAAAAAGCCACAGTATACAAGTGCAATCATGTACTTTAGAATTTAACATGTATTATATTTCCCCCCTCCCCCCCTCCCCCTAGAACCCCACCTCCCTTCCCTCCCCCCGACTTCCCAGAGCCCATACACGGTATAACTTTTTAACAATCAGAGTCTAAAATGTCTCTACATTGAACTCAGCTTCTTACTGTTACCCAAATTTTAAACAATTTAAGTTATTACTGATGTTAAGCATAAGCTATCTGGAGTTTCTTAGTCCCATATTTACTTTGTGTATAATCAATCCATTTTTTCCAGTCTCATTTATATCTCTCGTTTGAATGTTCTTTGAGATATGCTGAAATTTTTGCCATTTCGGCTAAGTTTATAACTTTCAGAGTCCATTCTTGAATTGTAGGCAAATCTTTCTTCTTCCAGTATTGCGCCACCAAGAGTCTTGCTGCCGTTATTAAGTACAGAACCAAATTAATCTCTGCTGCTGTGAAGTCAGTACATATACCTAGTAAAAACAGCTGAGGGGTGAATTTTATCCTTCTTTTGAAGATATTTTGCAAGATCCACCATATTTTTATCCAAAATGCCTTAACATTACGACATGTCCACCATATATGAAAATATGTAGCATCAAGAGAACCACATCTCCAGCATTTAGGCTGAACATTCGGATACATAGAGGCAAGCTTTTTGGGATCTAAAGGTCATCTATAAAACATCTTGTAAAAAATTTCTCTCAGATTTTGTGCTTGTGTAAATTTTACATTTCTTACCCAAATTCTTTCCCATGTGTCCAGCATTATTGGTTCCTCAATATTCTGAGCCCATTTTATCATACAGTCTTTAATCAATTCCGTTTCTGAATCCATCTGTATTAATACATTATATATCCTCTTTATGTGCATTAAGCTTTGATCTCTTATTTGTTTAAACAAATTATCCTCAGCTTTTACAAAGCCAGTTTTTTGATCTATTTTCCACCTAGCCTGTAATTGGCCATACTGAAACCACGTTTGAACTACCTTCTCTTTTTTAAGTACCTCTAAAGATTTTAATTGCAACACCCCTCTTTCAGTGATAAGGAGTTGTCTATATGTGGTTCTATCGTGTTTTTGTTCTATATTCATATTTTCAATTGCGTGTCTAGGAATTGCCCACATGGGCAATTTGTCACTTAGTTTATATTGATATTTTTTCCAGACCCGCAATAAAGCATTTCTTAAAATATGATTTTTAAAATTCTTATCCAGTTTTTTGTTAAATAACAAGTAAGCATGCCAACCATATACCAAATCATGTCCCTCAATATTCAATATTCTGTCATTGGTTAAATGGATCCAATCACTAATTGCAGATAAAGCCACTGCATCATAATATAATTTTAAGTTAGGTAATTTCAATCCTCCTCTTTCACGTACATCTTGCATTATTTCATCTTTACCCTCGGCTTCTTTCCTGCCCATACAAATTTGTTGATACCCTTCTGCCATTCTAAAAGATTCACATCTCTTTTGAGTATTGGTAACATTTGAAAAAGAAATAAAAATTTTGGTAAAATATTCATTTTCACTGCCGCTATCCTACCCAGCAAAGATAAATGCAGTTTCTCCCACCTTTTCATCTCCGTCTGTATACTATGCCAGAGTGGTTCATAATTATGCTTATATAATTTCCCATTTGAAGTTAAAATATTAACTCCAAGATATTTAACTTTTTTAACTACCTCACATCCTAACATCGCTCCCAGTTCTTCCTTCTGTTTGGTATTCATATTTATAGCTAATATTTTGGTTTTTCCTAAATTAATTTTAAATCCAGAGACTTGACCATATTGATTAATCGTATTCATTAAGACCTTACTGGATTCCTGCGGTTGTTTCAAAATTATAACCAAGTCATCCGCAAAAGCGCGGACTCTGTATTCTTGCTGTCTGATCTTGATCCCTTTTAAAGCTTGCTGCTGATATATTGCACCAATTGACCGTAAAAAGCCATCTCCTATCTGCATTTTTTGCAATATCTTCAACAAGAATTGCCAATTGACTCGATCAAAGGCTTTCTCAGCATCCAAAAATATGAATGCGGCAGGGATTTGATTGTTCTTTCCCAAGTATTCTAAAGCATTAATAATTAACCTAACATTGCTCTTCATCTGTCTGCCCTGTATAAAACCTGTTTGGTCGGTATGTATCAGTTGTTGGATGACCACCATTAACCGATTTGCTAATATTTTAGTAAAAATTTTGTAATCTACATTAAGTAATGAAATAGGTCTATAATTTTTCGGCTGAGTAAGATCTTGATCTTCTTTGGGTATCAACGATATGAACGCTGTCTTCCATGAAGGGGGCACTTTACCTTCCGATTGAATTTTATTAAATAATTCTCTAAGAGGTTCTACCATTTCTAACTGTAAGTTTTTATAATAAACAGCTGTTAAGCCATCTGTACCTGGTGCTTTCCCTAGCTTTAGTTGTTTGATTACCTGCAGGATTTCCCCAGAGGTTATTGGTTGGTTCAACCTATGCCTGTGTTCTTCACTAACTAGGGGGATTTTCTCTTTATCTAAATATTTATTTATGTCTAAATCCCTAATTTTATCCCCTTTGTACAACTCTGTGAAAAATTCTCGAAATGCCTTTTGGATCTCTTCCTGTTGAAACACCTCCTTCCCTCTGTAACACAATTTGGAAACATTTCGAGTTTTCCTTTTTTTCCTAATCTGATAAGCCAACCACCTACCGGGTTTATTTGCATTGCAGAAAGTATTATGTTTAGCATATAATAAACTGGTGGCTACCTGGTCAGAAATCAGCATATCAAATTGAGATTTTAATATGGAAATTGCTTCCTTAGTTTTTGTATCACCTGGGTTCAGTGTTAATTCCAGCTCTTTCCCTTTAATTTCCTCTTCCAATTCTTTGCGTTTTTGCCCTTGTTTATGTCTATGTATTTTGTTTATGTTTATCAATACTCCTCTCATATACGCTTTGCTTGCATCCCATACATATTCCATAGGTGTACCCTT
Source organism: Thamnophis elegans (assembly GCF_009769535.1). Taxonomy (NCBI): domain Eukaryota; kingdom Metazoa; phylum Chordata; class Lepidosauria; order Squamata; family Natricidae; genus Thamnophis; species Thamnophis elegans. The sequence continues at coordinate 130,913,133 of NC_045544.1, forward strand.
ATTCATGTTAAAAACAAAGTATTCAGATAACAATTTTTTACAATCATTGACATACTTTTCATATCTGAATAAATTTTCATTCAGCCTCCAAGACCTTCTTGCCTGAACTACCCTTCCCAGCTCCATCCAGACTGGGTTATGATCCGAAAGAACTCTCGCCGTAATCTTTGTCTTCTTCACCCTAGAAAGTAAATCATTAGTAATTAATATAAAATCAATCCTTGAAAAAGATTGATGTCTGTCGGAAAAGAAGGTAAAGTCATATTCTTCTGCATGCCTTTTGCGCCAAACATCTCGCAGTTTGAAGTCGTCCATCATGTCAAAAAAGGATTTGGGTAACTTGGCTCGGAATTTAGTATTCGGGCGAGATGCCTTCTTATCTCTTTTGGTGTCAATCACGCCATTCCAGTCACCCAATAGTATACACGACTTAAAGTCCCACTGTACTAATTTAGCATGGAGATTCTATAAATCCATCTTGTTGTTGATTAGGAGCATAAATTCTCAAAAGCAATGTCTTTTTCCCTTCTAAGATTAAATCTAATGCGATATATCTTCCAAAGGGATCTGCTTCAATTAGCTCGGCTTTAATGTCTTTTCTTAAGTATACTACTATGCCATTTTTCTTTTCCGTAGCAGAAGTCGCAAAATGTTGACCAAATTTGGGGTTGATCAAATATTTTTGATCAGTTGATTTGATATGAGTTTCTTGCAAACAAATTATGTCGTTCTTAAACTGTTTGAGATAATGAAATATTTTCTTTCTCTTCTGTGGAGAGTTCAGTCCATTAACATTCCATGTCAAAATCTTAGTTGTCATTTTTGGTTGCCTGAAGTTTTTTTAGAGCCTCCCGCATGGCCTGTCTCACCTTTGGTCTGGCTCCTCCCACAGCTTCTGAGCTTGTTGCTGTAGCTCCTTGATCAATGGCCGGTGATTGTTGAGATTGTTGCATTGTAGCTTGTTTTTCTGTTTGTCTGGTGGTCGTACGGTTAGGTCTTTGTTCCTTAACCCCTTGCACTTCCGGGAGGGGGAGATGATACGTTTTGTCTGGTAGTTGTGTAGTTTGCTGTTTCTCTTGTCCTGCTCGTGGTTTTTCTCCATATCCCGATGGTTCAGGGTGTCCCACCTTCAGAATCTTATGATAGAAATCTCGAGCTTTCCATACAGAGTTGAGACGATATCTTTGCTTGTCAAATGTAACTATAATAACAAACGGAGCATCCCATCTATACTGTATCTGACGCTTTCTGAGCTCTTCCACCAAGAAAGCATAATCTCTTCTGGCTCTTAGCATTTGAGGTGGTATCTCTTTCAAAACCATCAAATACTGTCTGCCAATTTGAAGCTTGGTATTATAGGACTCTTGTAATATCATATTTCTGGATTCTCTTGTAACAAAATATATTACCACGTCTCGAGGGAGTTGCTTTGTTTTGCCGCCAAGAATTACGCGAAAAATTTTGTCAATCTGCCAATCAAAATTGGATCCCGGTCTTCCCACCAGACAGTCAAAGGCCTCAGAAACATCTGCTTTAAGTCCTCCTGTTTCTCTTCACGCAGCCCCCTAACTCTTAATGCAAGTTCCATCTGCTTATACTGTATCATAATAATTGTTTTTCAGCATTTGCAACTTTTTGTTCCACCTCTTCAGTTTTAGATGTCAAATTAGTTTTAGCTTCATTGAGAATCTCTAAGTTGTCTTCCATTCCAGCAACATATTCTGTGAGTATATTACAATTTCCCATCATATCATCATTCATTTTGGTAATCCTAGTATCAAATTTGTCATATAAGACTTTTATCTCATTGCTTATTCATTCCTTATTTCATCTCTGAACTCTCTGAGCGCTTCCAAATTCTGATCCCTGATTCTCTGAACAATTCAGCAAGAATTCTTTCGTTAGTACATCTCCACTAGGGGGCATAGAGGGTGGGGGCTGCAACTTTGTGCCAGGTATGGGAGACGTAGATCTCGGAATTAATTTCGCAGGGTTCGTTTTTGATGCCATTATATCTTTGCCTTAATCACTTAATCAAATTTTGCTAAACCACTATGTCGTTTGGAGAAAAAGGAAAAAATCCTCCCTTTTTGCAAAAAGTTTTACGGAGGATTTCAAAAGGCTTGCATTACACCAAAACAGTTCAGCAAAACGAAACAAAAAGACAGAGAAAAACCCTGTTTGGAATGTCTCTGTGTCAACAAAGAGTCTTTGAGAGCTTTTAATTAGATAAGAAAGAATCTTCAAAGGAGGTGAAGCTAATTAGATCATGGAAGGCTGCCAAGGAGTTAGAAATATACCATCATTGCAAATACGAAAGCTGGAAAATCGCCATCTTGAAAACAATTACACAAAAGAAACTTATAACACTGAAGCTTGAGTTTTTTCCTTAAAAAAAAGCAAATAAAGTTCTCAAATATGAGCTCCGCTTGTGTTAATTCATATAAAATAGTTTCAGAGCTTGTCCTAAGAGGGGGTTCTTTGGCCTTGCGCCGTGAATACAGCAGAGAAATCTGGCCGGAGGATGACTCAGCTTGGTATCTCCCCCCCCCCCCCCCGTTTGCAGCAGAAAAAAAGCTGCAAGCTTCAAGGAAAGTTCTTACCGCTGGGCCCCTCTTTGCAAACTTCTTGCCTGAAGATTGAGATATCTAAAGGATGTTTAATTAGATAACGGACCAGAAATCTGGAGCGGCTCAATTAAGCCGCTGCCGACGGCCAGTCCCTCCCCGGAAGTCCGGGCTGCCCATTTCCTGAACCTGCCTTAGTTCTTAGTTCAGTGAAGCCAAGGTTGTGAGGCCAAATGGAGGGTAGCCAGTGTCTTGGGGTTTGGAGATCTCTTTTCTGCTACCTCTTTTGAGTGTGGGCATTGCCTTGGGGGGGGGGGGTTGTTCCCTTCCCCATGGAATTGCAGTGAGGTATGACTGCTTGGGCCTTAGTGTCACACAGCAAGAACCAGTCTAGGAGAAGCTTTGTCTGGAGGTAGGTGAAGGGGATAGCCCAATCTTATTCTGAGTGGGATGTCTGTGTGTGTAGTGTATGCTACAATACAGGAAATGCAACATGGCAAATTTTCCTCCCCACCAGACAGAAGTCCAAGGTGTTCAGAACTTGATGTGCCAACCATTCCCACATGCCATCCCTCCACGAGTCCATTTAACCCTGTTACAACATAACTGTGGCAAGAAAGAAAATCTTATAATGAATTTCCACCCTCTCCTATAGTCTTTCCAGCTGTCTTCTGGGTATTGAAAAGAGTCTTTAGTCTTCATGGTCCATCTCAGAGTCTTCTCTTTCATGTCTATTGGGTGGCATTAGGCTTGGCTTGGTGGTAAGGCTGGTGAGTCAGGCTTGGGAAGGTTCAGAGGTGGCATTCAGCCAGTTCTGACAGGTTCTGGAAAACCGATAGTGGACATTTTGAGTAGTTAAGGTGTTGGTTATTATCTTGAAAGCCCTACATGGCTTAGGGCCAGGATACCTTCGAGACCGCCTGCTGCCACATATCTTCCAGCAGCCAATAAGATCCCACAGATTGGGCCTCCTTCAGATGCCGTCAGCCAAACAGTGTCAGCTGGTGGGCCCTCGGAGGACAGCCTTCTCTGTGGCTGCTCTGACTGTCTGGAACCAGCTCCCCCCGGAAATCCGGACCATACCCACTCTCATGGCCTTCAGGAAAGCTGTAAAACCTTGGCTGTTCCGGCAGGCCTGGGGCTGTTGACCTCACTGTTGAGATCCAGCCCCGACTAGAATGAATGTATGAGGGTGTTTGTTGTTTTTAAATTGTTTTCTTTTATCATTATGTGTTTTTTCTTATATTTTTTTGTAAGCCACCCGGAGTCCTTCGGGATTGGGCGGCATATAAATATATTTAATAAATAAATAAATAGTTCGGAGAACTGGCAAATACCATATGTGGCTGGCCCCGCCCCCATCTATTTGCTGCCTCCCGAGCCCCAGCTGATCGGCTTGGTCTTCTTTTGTTGCCCTGCACAGGAGAACAGAGCTGGGAAGCAGATTAGTGGGGTAAGGTGGAAATGGGCATTTTGCAGTAACCTTCTCCAGGAGTGGGCAGAGAATGAAGATTTTGTAGTATCCTCCGCTGGAGTGTGGAGGGAATGGAGATTTTGCAGTATCCTTCCCCCGGAAGTGGGGGATGGTGATGGGGATTTACAGTATCCTTCCCTTGGAGAGGGGAGGGAAGGACATTTGGCAGTATCCTTGCCCCGGAGTGGAATGGGAATGGAGATTTTTGCAATATCCTTCTCCCAGGAGTAGGGAGGGAATGGGGAACCCCGTCATTTTATATTGTAATTCAAAGACAGAGACTATTATTTTGTAATCTGTTTTTCAGCAAGCAAAGTGCTTTTTAAATACTCGACATCGCCAAATAAATTGGGCACTATCTGTCAGGAATATTATTGGCGGTTGTCCCATTGAAATTTCCCCCCCAATTACTTAAATTCTAGAGCTTAAAGCAGCAAAAAGGAAAGATACAATCCTGAAATTCCCAAGGTGTCTAATTCGGGATCAGAATGTCAGTTTACCACACGTGAGTTAGCAAACAAAACTAGGTTATGAACAAAAAGGGTTTATTCAAACAATTAGATTGGGAGGGGGAAAAACCTGAAATTCTATGGTTCTTAAACACTGAAAAGAGCAATTATTCAAACTTTAGGTAGTAAAGCTCAACATTTCACATGAATTGCACCCATCCATCCACAAACAAGCAACTCTAAGCTTGGATGTTGGTCAACTTTACATCACCGTCCACTTCGAGCAGATTTATCTGAAGCAGGTTACATATGCGATGCTTGTAGTCAAACTGATGTTGTCCATTCACAGCCACCTTAAAGCAGTGTTCTTCACACTGAATCCAGATCTATAAAAAGAAAATGCACATTTGTGATCACTTTAATGGGACCCGATAGTATAACTCAGGTCTTTAAATTTTTATTTTATTTATCTATGAACATCACAAATTGCCCATTTCCCAGACAGGAAAGCAGCAAAGGTGTTTCACAGAAGCACCTGCAAGATCTGATGATGTCCTCAGTCACTAAATGATGAGTATCCAGAACAACTAAAAGTAACTTTGATACAGATTTTAACTCAGTTCTGCGACTTTAACCCAGTACATGGATTGGTACTGCACCCCAAATTTGGATTTACCTTGGAATCATATTTCAATTTTACAAATTTAAATCAGAATAAATGCTTAGCAATAAGGTTGAAATGGATACATTGCATTAATACCATATAATTTATGCATTATATTATTAGTAACATAGTATAATGTATTGTTTTATTTGGCTATTTATGTTGTGCTAAACATGGTTCTGATATTTATTGCTAGTTGAGGTTTAACAGTGATTTTAGTTGGTGACTGAACTGTAAAACAGTGATTTGCTTTACGGCCACTGTAAAAGTGGTTGTAAAATCAGGTCTGGTAACAGGATGACTTGACTTACAACTGCACCAACTTATGACCAAAAATCCAGTCCTAATTTTCATTGTAAGCAGTGCAGCTTTTAAAGGAGGGTTGTTGTATGGGCGAACCAAGGATCCTGAAATCTATGCATTAGGCTAGCCTGATAAATGCAAATTTAAGTCAGTTCACACGATCTTCTGGCCCGGGTGGAGCAACCAGACTGCTTTGACTTACAATAAAGGGTTGGCCACGCATCAGAGGCATCCCAAAAGGCAGGTCTCGCTCCTCTGACCCCCAGCTCATGTTGAGTTTAGAGTTTCGAACAATCACGTTCTGATCAAACCGTGGGTTGAGATGGAATGCAGTATCGTTCTCTGCTTTCAGATTGATGTGGAACCTACATAAAAAGACCCAAATGTTGCACAATTAGCAGGAAACTATCCACATCTAGAAACTACACAATGAACATTCCAACTTCTGAAGATATTATATTGCTGATTCAAAAGCCATTATTAATCTCAAAGGTGTGTGAACCTGGTGAGCAAGAATCTTTTTGCCAAAAATTCTCTTTTTTAAGGATTTAATAGAGAGATCTGGAAAAAAGGGGTCACTTGATAAATGATTACGGTAGGTAGAAAGATAGATAGTAGTAAATAGATCAAGATACAGAGATAGTTAGGTGATATAGATAGATAGATAGATAGATAGATAGATAGATGATAGATAGATAGATAGATAGATAGATAGATAGATAGATAGATAGATAGATAGATAGATAGTCAGAGTCTGTAGCTATCCAGCTAGCACACAAGTAAATAATTCAGCATGATTCATTTGTAGAAGAAACTTCTTTATATACAATATAAAACATGATGCATGTATACAATACCCATGCAGGTCTTGCAACGTGGTAGAGAGAAGAAGAAGAAGAAGAAGTAGCAAGTACAAGGACAAGACGTAGAAAGAAATACTCTCAAGCAAAGACATACCAATTCTTATATACACAGAACAGTTAAGCTAATCCACACTCAGGCTCTGACCCATCTCACATGGCTCATAACAAATCCTGTGTCTCAGTCACCAAACACTTCACATTGGCTGGCTTGTTATGGCTATTCCAGTTCATAAATTCTTAAACACTAGATAGATAGATAGATAGATAGATAGGTAGGTAGGTAGGTAGGTAGGTAGGTAGGTAGGTAGGTAGGTAGGTATGGATGGATGGATGGATGGATGGATGGATGGAGAGGGAGAGAGACATCTTTTTTTCAGAGTATAAGACGCACCAAGGTTTTGAAGGGGCAAACTAAAAAAAAAGTAGGTAGGTAGATAGAGGGCTACAGAGGGAGAGAAAGAGAAATACAGTAGGTAGGTAGAGAGAGAGAGAGAGTAGTTAGGTAGGAAGGTAGATAAAGGGAGAAAGAGAGAGAGAGAAATACGGTAGATAGATAGGGAGAGAGGGGGGTAGGTAGGTAAGGAGAGGGAGAGGGAGGGAGCGAGACAAAGAGAGAGAAATACAGCAGGTAGGTAGGGAGAGAGTAGGTAGGTAGGTAGATGTTTCCAGGTGTATTTATCCAAGTGCTGGAGAAGGAAATCACTGACAATCTGCAGCACCTAAGACTTGGTTTCTGTTGGCACAGCACTTGATCAATCTAACTCTCATTAATCAGTTAAAGAGCTTTCCAAAGGGGGGGGGGGTTGCGCTCTGCAAACCTCCCAAAAATGGCCCTTTAAAAAAAAAAGCATAAATAGCCTTAGGGGGGCTTGCAGAGTGCTCCGGGGGGGGGGGGGGGGCAACAACGAGAAAAAAACAGCCTATTTTTTGTCAAACAATTGCATGCCTAGCACATGTAGGCTTATAGAATGCTCCTGGGGTCTGGAGGGGCAAAATTGAGCAAAACACGGCCCATTTTTTGCTCGTTTCTGCCCTCCCCAGTCCCCAGGAGCTCTCTGAAAGCCTCCTAAAAGCTGTGCGTGGCCATTTTGGTGAAGTGGGCGGGGTTTCAGAAGGCAAAGAAATGCTGTATTCAATGTATAAGATGCCCCAGATTTTTCAGCCCTCTTTTTTGAGAAAAAAGGTGCGACTTATACTCTGAAAAATACAGTGGGAGGGAGGGAGAGAGGGAGGGAGGGAGGGAGGGATAGATAGATGATAGAGATATACACACCTAGATGATAAGACAGTTAGAGACAGACAGACAACAATATTTCTTAGTCTTTACCTCTGAGCAGAAGGGAACACAGAGCCTGAAACTATTATTGGTTTGGATGGGCAAAAGCCCCCAATGATGGTAGCTTGGTAAGGGAGAGACTGTGGAGAGAACACAAACACAAACAATATTAGAATTAATCTGCCTCCCCCCCCCCCATTTTGTCCCTTCAAGTAATCAGAAATGGCAATAACAGACTTCAATACCGCTTCACAGCCCTCTCTAAGTGGATTACACAGTCAGCTTATTGCCCTCAACAATCTGGATCCTCATTTTACCTCAGAAGGATGGAAGACTGAGTCAACCTTGAGCCTGGTGAGACTCGAACTGTCAAAGTGCAGGCAGCCGGCAGGCAGCAGAAGTAGCCTGCAGTACTGCACTCTAACCACTGCACCACCATGGCTCACCAGCAAAGACCTACTGGGTTCAGTGGAGTGAGTCTGAAAAAATCAAAATGTCTAAGGCCACCACATAATCAAATCCGGGCTCTTTTTAACGGGGATGCTCCTTCTCATAAAAAGAGGACAGAGCTTCTATTGCCATGTTGAATGTTTTGACCTCCTTCTGGGGACATCTTTGATTATCCACCTAAGTGTAGCTTTTTCCCCTGAGAAAACACCAATGGTCCTTCTGGTCATGGTGGCAAATGTCCATGATGGCCTTAGCCTCCGGCATCTTTCAGATTTTCCAGATCATGCAAGCCGAACCGTGATTCACTGCTACCTCTTTAGATTTTTTCTATAAAAGGTTTTCTGGTCCAAGCCATTCAGATTTCCCACAACGCCCAAGGAGCCTAATTAAACCTGGTGCATTGTGGGAAATTCCAATGATGCTCGGCACTGATTCCTTCCTATTGCAGCTCTTATTACAAAAGATACATCAAATTACTACGGTTGGGTTCATACTGGTTCATTTTATTAGATATCTTAGATTTATGCCCTCCTTGTCTTCTGGAGCCTTGGGGGTCTTATATAACACTCCCCCCTCCATTATCTTCACATAACAATGACACAATGAGGCTGGTTGAGCTGTGAGAGAAAAACACCTCCAAAGCCCCCCATGGCAGACGAGGGGCTTGAAGCTGAGTTCAACACCTAATAGCCACCCAAATTTGCTCTCAGCCATGCTTAATCCTTAAGACATGTTAACAACTCCCAGTTGCTGAGTTTCCATATCAGGCACAGCCTACACCAAATCAATAACATTATGGCTGAATGTGATTGTCAAGGCTGCCGTCATTTGCTTGAGTTTCACCTTCGCTATCAGGACGGGAGTCGAAGGGGAAGGGGTTGAATGCTTGGGGGAAAGTAAAATTAATGGAGCCAACTACTCATCGTACCATCCGAGATATAATGGTGGGTTACGGATCCCGTTGCAACCGGTATGGTTGCAAAGGGGGCCGCGTCCTCCACACAAACGCACGCAGCGTGCGCACACATGTGAACAGCATGTGCATGGTCTTACCATCCAACGGAGTGTTGCGCAGGCACTGTACACGCTGTGCGCGTAAGCGCCGAAGAGTTTAAAGACAGGTAAGGAGCGAGGGCGGGCGGGTGGTACCCAGTGCTCCAGGCAGGCTCTGGTACACCCGTACCGGGGCGTACCGCCTGCAGCCCACCACTGCAGAAATACCAACTCAAGGTCAAAACTCCGGGAATGGAATGCAATGACTCACCAACTCATCTGTCGTTGAAGCAACTGTTCCCAAAACTATTTATTCAAATATATTTGGACAATAAGGGACAAGGGGAGGAGAGGAATTGGATGGGGAAAGTTAACCAGGGAATTCTGGCATGCGAACGTTAGTTCTGGTTTTTGCTAGACTGTAATCCACTTGGCTCTTAGTAAAGTATACCTTTCACTACAAATGGAGTCAAGGGTCTTTCTTGACTAAAGGACCAAGTCGGGCAGATCTGACAGCGATGGCCTGATTCCCATAATGTGCAAATATGGTGACTGGGTTCTCATGCTGAGCCAAAATTCCTACCCATGCTCCATTGTGCCCATTTTAGAGGATTCCTACCTGAGTAAGTATCAGATCCCTAAATGTGTGGGACTTGGGACTTTCATAATTCCATGTTAGCCTAGGGGTGAAATCCTTCCTAATTGATGGGCCAGAAAAAATGACTTAAGTGCAAATATTGCTAATATGATAAAAGACTTACATAAAGTTGTGGCTGAAAGCATTGTACAATGTGATAGGCACTTGGCTATGAAGAAAAAAGAATAGCAGTTAGAATTTTACATGTGAAGGTTTTAGATTTTTTTTTTAAAAAAACCAAACATACACATAAACCAAACGTTTATCAAAAAGGTTGGGAATCCAACAATTCCTTAAAGCAGGACTGATAGTAATTCCTACTCGGTAAGACACATTTTTAATCTTGGTTTCTCCTCCTTCAGCAAGAGTTAACTGCTTTGTTATGCCAGCTACAAATCGTCTGCCATTTTAGTTACCCATAGAGAATAGGGATCCGGTGGCTCAGTGGCTAAGAAGCTGAGCTTGAAGGTTGGCAGTGGACAGCGCTGGCTCTTCGGCTTTGAAACGGAGATGAACACCGCCCCCTAGAGTCCGGAACGACTAGCCCAGATGTGCAAGGGGAACCTTTGCTTATGCTGTTATTCTTCTCTAAACATGTATTGAGCTCCATCTAGTGGCGAAAGATAAAACTTTTTATTGTTTAAAAAGTTGGTTTTATGATATTATTTTGGCCGTACAGAATGCCCACCCTCTCTCATTCCGGGGTGGGGGGAGGGGACCCTAGGTGCATCCTGAGAAGCCAGACTCCAGATATTCTAAGATTCTGAGGAAACAAAATCATCTGGAAGAATCCAGTCTAATCTGTGGCATATGTTCATTGAAGGACAAAAATCTATGTCCCTATAGCATTGTTGGTGAAACTTGCACTTTATCTGTAATTTATTATACCAGCAACTCAACATTGTTTATTTTGTATTCGGCTTCTTACCATATGTATTTCTATTTTTTCCCAGTTTCACCATCTTGTTCCTTTAATAAAGTGTCGAGATCTAGATAGATCAGGGGTGTGTTGGATTTTCCAGAGGGAGCCTCCTTGTGGAGCACTGTGAAGCCGTTACCATGGCAACTCCATTATGCTGTAGAAGCCATTTTAAGGCAGTACGGTAGAAACCATTTTAAGGCACAAAAGGCTGTATCTTAACAGAACACACAACACCGGGGAGTGTTAGGGGTGGTCCTTACCCCCATAGTATTTGTTTCCAGAGAGGAGTAAGTCATCTATGTATCAAGTTTGGTTGAAATTGCTCAAGGTGTTCCAGAGCTATGGTGGAGAAAAACACACACACACACACACACACACACACACACACACACACACACTTTTATATAGATAGATATAAAAGGACTGTATGTCATACCTATGAGAACATTCCCAGAATTCCTTAGACAGAAAGCTGGCTGAGGAATTCTGGGAGTTGAAGTCCACAAGTCTTAAACTTGCCAAGGTTGGAGACCCCTGCTCTAAATCAGTGGTTCTCCATCTCAGCAACTTTAAGTTGTGTGGACTTCAACTCCCAGAATTCCGCAGGCAGTGAAAAACACTTCTTAGATGGTACAGATAGTTTTGCTTAATGAGCGGTCATTTAGCGACGCTCCAAGGTTACGACAAACGCCTGGTACTTATAACCCAATTTTTGACAAAGACTTACACACACCTCTAGTCACATGACCTCATTTTGCACACTGACTCAATTTTTATCAGTTGCAGTGTTCCATGGTCCTGTGACTGCAATTTATTTGTTTATTTTTGGTTAGTTTCCAGTCTTTTTTTGGCTGGTTTGTGCTAAAAAAAAACCCACGCCCATAGGAGTGGACTCGCTTTATGACTGCTGCGTTTTGCTTAACATGCGTCACAAAAACGGTTTGTAAAATCAGCTCTGTCATGTGGGAACCTCCACTTATGACGATCATGGCTTAACGACAGGAATTCTAGGCTCCCATTACCGTCGTAAGTTGAGGACTACCTGAAATTACAATACAAAAATGTGGCGCTTTCTGACATCCTCTCACAACAATCCCGCTAAGCTTCAAAAGAGGGAGAGAAGCGATAGGTGCTGCACTGCCGCTGGTCCTGTCCGAGCTCCTCCCCCAAAAATCAAAGATGGCGACTAATGCCATGCGATCAAAGTTGTGTCTCTGTTGAAGTGCATCATGTTTTTGACACACATGAGGGATTGCTGGCATTAGGCCACCACCAGGACCTTATTTTGATTTTCCCTCCTCAAATCACTTGGGAAACTGTCAGAAAATCTTTGCATTATTCAAAGAGTGGAAGGAAAGAAGAAAGGGAATATATTGATCCACCCATTTAATCCCAAGAAAAATAAGGGTACCCATTTGTTTATCAGAGGAAGGCAGGAGAGGTGTTTTTTAAGTAAAATGAAATCAATGGAATACCTACATTTAGCCCTTGGAAGCTGATCGAGACAACATCTAGTTCTCCTGAAATTCCGATGGTATCTACCCGGGAAAGAGGGATTCTGTGTTTGAATTCCAAAAACAGATTTCCATCGACGAAAACTGGCCCAAACAGAAGGGAGCAACTTGTCATATCAAGTCACACAAGAACAACAGAGAAGAAATGTCTCTGGAGATTTTCTATCACCCAGCAATTATATACTGCCCCATGGAGCTTTAGAGCCTGCTGGTGGTTTACAATGTCAGCAATTGCCCCCCCCCCATCTGGGTCCTCATTTACTGACCTCAGACAGAAGGCTGATCAACACTGAGCCAGTCAGGATCAAACCCAGACTGGTGGCAGAGTCAGCCTGCAAATACTTCATTCTAACCTCTGTGCCACCAGGGCTCCAGTCACAGTTGTCCCAAAGGTGCTTTTTCCAAAAGGCAACTGGATTTCTTCACTTTTTCTTTGAAAATGTTTTGCTTCTCATCCAAGAAGCTTCTTCAGTTCTGAAGTCCAGTTGTCTTTTGGAAAAAGCAGCTTTGGGACAAGAAGAGAAGGAAGCAAAATATTGTTCGGACTCAGCTAACAAGCTAACCCCAGTTAGTACGTCATGAAGGCCAACTGGGAAGTCACAAACCATATTTTAGAAATGATAAGGACTAGATTCCTCAGAAACTCTTAAACCAAGTTGAGATAACTGGTTGTGCTGCCCCAGCAGTAGTATAGATAGTGTAGGAATTAAGAGCTGTCTCCTTTAAGAAATTACCTCCTGGGAAATGTAGACAGAGGCTGCCTTATGGGAAATGCAGTTCCATGACATGTGATCATATCTGTGTGTCTGATTGGCCACTGGGGCGTTCTGCCTGTGCGCAGAACAAAGCTGGTCATTTTAAATGCCATTGTGAACCAGAGAAGCAACCTGTGTGCCTCCTCTCAACGTGGGAGCCAATTCATCATCTTTTTACACCCCCTGATGGGAAAGTCAGACTGTACTGTAAGGTTTGTTATTAAGAATGCCTGATAATAAACTTGATCTGAATGAGATTCCTAAGCGTGGAGTTAACCGCATACCCCGAGCAAGCCTATAGCGCTGGTGGTGCTTGACTTACAACCAATGGCCTAGTGACAGATGATCCAAAAGATACAACCTTGTTGCAAAGTTACAACCTCTCTCTCCCAATTGTGTTTTGGGAACATGGCAATCAGTCTGCATCAAAGCCATTTGCAGTTTCCCACTGTCACATGACTGTGATTTGTGATGTTTTTATAGGAAATCAGCATTTACTCCCAATTTTTGGCAAAAATGACCCATAATGAAGAATGGGCTGTCTTGCTTCTCACCTTAGAAAGAGGTGTATTACAATTAAAAAACCCTTGAATGTACTAAAAGAGGAAAAGGCAATTCAAACATGGTTTCAGTATGGCCATTACAGGCCAGATGGAAAAAAGATCAAAAAATCGGTTTTATGCAAAATGAGGATACTTTACTAAACAAATTAGGGATCAAAGTCCATGCATATAAAGAGATGATATAATGTATTAATAGAGATGGATTCGGAAACAGAATTAGTTAAAGACTGTATGATAAAGTGGGCACAAAATTTTGACGAACCATAACGTTGGATACATGGGAAAAAGATTTGGGTAAGAAATGTAAAATTTACACAAGCCTAAAATTTGAGAGAAAACTTTTATAAGATGTTTTATAAATGGCATTAGATCCTTAAAAACTGGCCTTTATGTATCCGAATTTACAACCTAAATGTTGGAGATGTGATTGTCTTCGATGCTACATACTGTCATATATGGTGGACTTGTAAAAAGGTAAAAGCATTTTGGATAAAAATACGGTGGATTATGCAAAATGTTCTTTAAAAAAGGATAAAGTTTACCCCTCAATTATTCCTGTTAGGTATAACTTACTGATTGTACAGTTATAGAGACCTAACTTGATTTTGCATTTAATAACGGCAGCTAGACTGTTGGTGGCGCAATATTGGAAGAAGGAGATTTGCCTACTATTCAAGAATGGACATTAAAAGTAACAAACCTAGCAGAGAGGCTAAAATATCAGCATATCTCAAAGACCACTCAAATGAGAGATATAAACTGGAGTGGAGAAGATGGATTGACTATACTCAAATAATATGGGACTAAGAAATTCCAGATAGTTTATGACTGAAGAAACAAGGAATAATATAATCTGTTTAGAGTTAGCCTAGCAAAGAGGAGTTAAAGCTCAAATGAAAGATGAAACTAACCCTTTTTTAAAAAGTTTATCTTAGAATATCTTTGTTAAAGATTTTTACCCTGTATTGGTTCTGGGAAGTCGGGGGGGGGGGGGCGTGGTAGGTTGGGGGGAGTTGGGTAGGGATGGTAGGGGGAGGGAGGTAAATATTTGTAAAAGTTTTGTTTTCAAAATTTTCAATAAAAAAAAAAGAATGGGCTGTCTTAATGAACTCTGCAGAAAAGGAAGGAAAAACAGGTCTGATGATCTATATTATGACGGTCACAACTGACGACCATAATGGGCAGGCTCCATTGGGAGACTGTATAGAGCACCCAAAGTGGGTAAGAGACTTGAGGTTTTGCTCCGTGAAGGAGACGGTTTCTAAACCGATAAATAAAAATAAAGACAAGATCAAAAGGAAGTGTGCTCAAACTCCATCGGTTTATGTGTGCATTGGTGGGGCCCATTTTGCATTTGAGATAACAGTTTTGCCCTCAGCAAGGATTATTTTGAGACATTTTGTGTTTCAGACATTTTGAAAAATGCTTTTCCATTGCCACAAGATAAAAATCAATAACCAAACCAAGACTATTTTTTTTAAAAGATGGTGATTATAACCCACGAAGAGGACTTATCGTCTTCGTACCACATAGGAGGAGATGTTCACAACAAACCAGATCTCAAATGGTTGCCCTTTGTGGAAAACCATCTCTTTTTTCCTTTCTTCTTGCTTCCAGTCTCCCTTTTCGTGTGAATTGCATACAATACAGTTCTGATCAAAACGGACATTGAAATGGAAAGCGATATCTGATCTGGACGTTTGGGATTTGCCACACTGAAAGTTAACCTGGAATCTGCAGAGAGAGCAAGAAAGAGAAATTTACAGTTCAACAAGAGTTGGAAGGGACGTTGTAGGTCATCTAGTCGAGGTGGCGCAGTGGTTAGGGTGCAGTACTGCAGGCCACTTCAGCTGACTGTTATCTGCAGTTCAGCGGTTCAAATCTCACCGGCTCAAGGTTGACTCAGCCTTCCATCCTTCCGAGGTGGGTGAAATGAGGACCCAGACTGTGGGGGCGATATGCTGACTCTGTAAACCGCTTAGAGAGGGCTGAAAGCCCTATGAAGCGGTATATAAGTCTAACTGCTATTGCTATTGCTAGTCCAACCCCTCGCCCATCTGGATGAGGACCATGCGGTATTAAGGTAAATTGAAGAAAGATGGACCTGGCAAACTACTTACAAACCTAGTCTTTTCTCTGGCCTGCATACTCTCGGATCCTCCCTGGAAGGCAGCTCTTCCTCTTTTTCACTGACCTGCAAACTGTCCCCAGCTGAAGCCCCCCATAAATCTCTTTTGGCTGGCAGTTCAGAGTCATTAATTAACCCAGTTCCTGATGTATCAGGAATGAGCTCATCCTCCAGCCAGCCAACCTCCGAGGAAGAGGAGTCAGAGAAGTTGTCCAAGGGAGACATCACAGAGTCATGGTTCCCCAACCCGGTTGTACAATATGAATGTGTTGGGAACGGGTCTGTTTAAGAAGTGTTTGTATCATAAAGCAACATGAGTTAAGGTGTTGTGGCCCACCAGTGGCCAGCAGAGCTGGCAGCCGAGTCGGACAGTGAGGAGGTTGGGGAGCAGCATGGGCCAGTCCTGGAGGCTGGGGAAGCCTCGGACGAGGGCTCTGCGTCGGAGGCAGAGATGGGGCTAAGATCGTCTGGCAGTTCTCAGCCGCCTTCAGAGCTAGACAGCAGTGAGGCAGAGGAACAGCTGGAGCCTGTTCCCAGTGTGCACATGCACAGAGCTGCCAGAAGAACAACTAAGAAATCAGGGTCGATTTGGGAGTAAAGCCACAGGCGGACGGTGAATGGCCCCTCCCATAGGAAATAAAAGAGAAGCAAAAGGAGAGTGGGCTTTCATTCGTTTCCGGAGTGTGTAGATCTGTCCGTGAAACTCAGAGACTCTGTGCCAAGTCTTTCCTTGCACAGCACCGTGTTTGGAAAATATTTACACGGCAGCTTTCCAAGCTAGATATGGTCTGTAGTCATAAATCCACCTTTGAAAGCCTGTTTATCTGGCCTTTGCTGAATGTGAATGAGAGGAATTCATATTTGTTTAATAAAAGGGGTTTTGTCAGGATCAGGATACTTCGGGCTTTTTGGGGAAGCCTAGGTCAGAACAGAAGGTTCAAACTGACCAGCAATTTCTTTGTACTTATTTGCAAAACTTCAAATCTGTCAGAAAAGTATCATTTTGTTTCATAACTCACTCCCATCAATGCCCGGGTGGTTGATGATGGTTTTACAATACAATGTCCACCTTGTTCAGAGATGGCGCTTCCTTCTGGTTGTGGCTTCATTAGTTCTATGGCAGCCTAGATATTTTGAAAAGATTTGGATTTTTTTGGTGGAACTTCCCATACGCTCCTTTTCCCCTCCATTCGAATGACTCACCTTGCGCAGGACTTCCAAACACTTCCGCTGACTAATACAGTCATCCCATTTTTCAGGCCACCGTAAATTGGACCACTAAAAGGAATAATCTGACCAGAAGTTAAAAGAAAAAACAAATAGCCATTAAATGGAGAATCTGCTGCAGCTCAAAGACATTAATTCAACTGGTTCATGAATAAATGCCTGGGAAATATAACATGTGCTGTCCCAACAGTATATAGCTAATATAGGAATTAAGAGCTGTCTCCTTTAAGAAACTACCTCATGGGAAATGTAACTACCTTATGGGAAATGTAGTCCCATAACATGTAACCACATCTGTGCTCCCTGATTGGGCAGTGGGGTACTCTGCCTGGGAAATTGATTTATTACTGGGCACTCACTGAATCGCCATCGGCTCTACCAGAAGCAGCTTTGCACCAGCAGCATGGGTTAGAGGAATTAATGTCCTTTTACACTACGTGATGTGACAGATCATGGAAAGTCAGAAGAATCTTAACACTGAACTGTAAGTTTTGCTATTAAGGATGCCTGATAATAAACGTGATCTGAAAGATATTCCTAAGCGTGGAGTTAATTGGCTGCCCGAGCAGAACCTCATTGCCCGGAGAAGAACAGTAAAAAGACATTAAAACTCCTTTAGCTTCCTTTGTCTTCCCCTCTGAGCTCCCAAGCAGAAGACAGTAGAAATACTTTAACCTCCTCAGAGTGAAAAGGATTTGAAGTTTATTCCCCTCAAGAAAAAGATGATGAATGATTTGCCCCCATCCAGAAGCTCCCAAGTAGATAAGACGTGGAGGTGGAATCCCAAACTCTGTTTGCATTTTAACTGAGAAAAGCTGCCAGGATTTCCCCCCCCCCCTCCGCTTTTTGGAGCAAAGAGAAACATCCCATTTCAGCAAGAAAGGCTGATTATCTCTCCTGAGATGAAGGACATTGTTGTGATTAAGAAAGTGTGTTAAAAGGAAATCAGGATTTGCATGATAAAGCAACCCCCCTTTCTTTCCCAAAACTAACAAGAAGAGAAGTTCTTTGTGTAGTAAATGCCTCATGGAAAAATCTCCATGCAAACGAAAT
Organism: Thamnophis elegans; assembly: GCF_009769535.1. NCBI lineage: Eukaryota > Metazoa > Chordata > Lepidosauria > Squamata > Natricidae > Thamnophis > Thamnophis elegans. The sequence continues at coordinate 130,930,971 of NC_045544.1, forward strand.
TTGAGTAAGGAAGAGGTCATCAGCCCAGTGCAGACCTCCCAACTCCTTTGAACTTTATTGATGAGTTGTCCTGGCAACGAGAGGCAATAAAGAGGCCATCTGATGCAAGCCTGCAGACAGCCAAAAGAGACATAAGGCAGAGGCAGACCAGCTGAGTGAATTAAAAGAGAGTGCATGTTATGTTCTTGCTGATTTGTTATTGTTTGTGAAGTGGGAAAAGGTGCAAGCCCTTAGGAGGTATCAAGCCAACCAGGTCCAAGAGGGGTTCCGAGTTCGGGTGCACTCCCTTAGGAATCCCAACATTGGAGAGGCAGCTGAGCAAGAACCTCAATAGGAAGCAGCCATTGCCCGTCACTCCAAACGATAGACACAAGCAGCGCCATCTAGTGGCTACTCTAGAACTACAGTCAAGTACCTTAAGCCAACACTAGCAACGCACTCAAGAGGCTGGCAGGTGAACTGCGCCTGCATCTCCAAAGCTTCTCAACGCACCCTAGTGGCTGGCAGGTGAACTGCGCCTGCATCTCCAAAGCTCCTCAACGCACTCTAGTGGCTGGCAGGTGAACTGTGCCTGCATCTCCAAAGCTTCTCAACGCACTCTAGTGGCTGGCAGGTGAACTGCGCCTGCATCTCCAAAGCTTCTCAACGCACCCTAGTGGCTAGCAGGTGAACTGTGCCTGCATCTTCAAAGCCTCTCAATGCATTCTAGTGGCTGGCAGGTGAACTGCGCCTGCATCTCCAAAGGTTCTCAACGCACCCTAGTGGCTGGCAGGTGAACTACGCCTGCATCTCCAAAGCTTCTCAACGCACCCTAGTGGCTGGCAGGTGAACTGCGCCTACGTCTCCAAAGCCTCTCAACGCACCCTAGTGGCTGGCAGGTGAACTGCGCCTGCATCTCCAAAGCTTCTCAACGCACCCTAGTGGCTGGCAGGTGAACTGCGCCTGCATCCCTGAAGCTTCTCAACGCACTCTAGTGGCTGGCAGGTGAACTGCGCCTGCATCTCCAAAGCTTCTCAACGCACTCTAGTGGCTGGCAGATGAACTGCACCTGCATCTCCAAAGTTTCTCAACGCACCTCAGTGGGCAACAAGTGTACTGCACCCACATCACCAAGTGTAGCAACGCACCCTAGTGGCCGACGAGTGCACTGCACCCACATCTCCAAGTGTAGCAACGCACCCTAGTGGCCGACAAGTGCACTGCACCCACATCTTCAAGTCTTGCAATGCACCCTAGTGGCTGACAAGTGAACTGCAGCTACCTCTTCAAGTCCTGCAACGCAGCTACATCTTCAAGTCTTGCAACGCAACCTAGTGGCCAAAGAAGGGAGTTGGCCTCAAAAATTGATAATGGATTCTAGACATTTTCTGAATTAATCCTAGTTATAGAACCTTTCTAACCATGGTAGAAGGGTCAGACATGCTTGAATAGACTCAGAATTGGTCATCCAAAGCTCAGAATTGGATGTCCAACTATCAGAAAAGGCAGAAACACGTCAAATAGACTATGACCTAAGACAGCACATTACACAGCCCCAGATGAGAAGGCTGAGTCTAAAACATCTCAACAGTCATATGTAGTTCCCTCTCATGCTTCCAAGAAAGCATCCTCATCCAATCCCAAGGACAAGAAGGCTGAGTCTGAAGCATCTCGACAGTCATATGTAGCTTCCTCTCATGCTTCCAGGAAAGCGTCCTCATCCCATCCCAAGGACACATCAGAAACAAATGCCAGATCTGAAGTGTCTCATCGTTCGCGAGCACCATCTCAGTGGTCAGATGCAGCCCCCTCTCACGCTTCTAAGAGAACATCCCCATCTAGTCCAAAAGTTACACAGGGAGAAAAGACCGCATCAGTGAGGTCTCATCGTTCACATACGACATCTCAACAGTCACACGCAGTTTCCTCCCATGCCTCCAGAAAGGCCTCATCTTCCCGATCAAAGGCAGGTAGCAGCGTCTCACAGCAATCTTCCCATTACAGCCAAAGGCCACGGATATCTGCAGCTACAGAAGCACAAATAGAAGTTGAGGTGGCTGAGTTGGATCTAGAGTTTATACGAGAAGAGCAGCTGCTGAAGGAAAAGTAAGCAACCACGGCAGCAGAGAGGGCAGCTGCAGCAGCCAAAGCTCAGGCAAAGAAGGTGGCTGCAGAAGCCAAAGCTCAGGCAGAGTTGGCAACCATGGAGGCAGAGAACGCAGCTACAATAGCCAAACTTAAGGTTCGACTGGAATACCTTCCGCGCAAGTGGGAAGCGAAAAAAAGACTAATACGGGCCAAAGTTCTACAGATGAAGGCTAACTGTTCCTCCCTCAGCCACAGTCCTAGGAAGCTGGAAAAAGATAACCAGCACAAGCATGTTAAGGCCTACATGGAAGACCCAAGCCCACCACAACAGGAACAAGGTGGAAAATCTCGATCTGGATCACGAGACTCAATAATCGACAGTCTCATCAATGTCCAAAATGAAGAAACGCACATCATGCCATCAACATGCACCGGGTCCCAGTGCATGGTGGGGAGGGAAGTCAATGGATTCTGCAGAGAAGAGTTAGATGAGAGTGCACAGCTCCCACTGCCACTGTTACTAGAATGGGACAACCCACCAGATGATCGCAGTGAGATTACGACACCAGAGGTAGCAAGCATCCCACCTCACCTGAAGCACATGAGTAATCACTCTCCTGTTCTAGATCCCAAAGCCAAAATCCTGCTCTTGCCAGGAACAGACTCCTCCAACGCTTTCACCCCTCAACAAGTGGTCAAAGGTCCAAAGGACGCCCCATCCGCCCTCAAGACAGAACTTGGAAGGGGCATCTTTGGGATGGTGTGTGTCGATCGGCCGCAGGTCCCAACCCAGACAAACGTCTTCACAACTTCCACTCTCAGTAATGGGAGAACATCCCACTTGAAACCATGCCAAGAACATTTCACAACTTCATCGATTAAGCCAGTTTTAGGAGCAACAGTATTCCAGACCAGCAAAGAAGACAATGACTTAGCCTTGTCAATAGAGAACAAAGAATTTCTTAGGCTCATGGTCAAGGAATTCCAACAGAAGGCCACCAAGAATTGGATGGCTCCAATACCCTCTTACATACCAAGACAATGGTTTCCAAATAACTATGAGCAACCTTTCCCTCGTCTCTTCAATCTGAGACAAATCATATACATGAAAGCTAATTTAGTAGAGTTCATAAACCAGATGGTCCAGAACGGACATGCAGAACTTACTCCACCTCTGAAAATTGATGAAGAATGCTGGCACCCAACATCCTTTAGAAAGTGCCAGCCACAAGAGCCAGACCAGATTCGAGCACTTTTCAATACCAGCGTGCAATCCCAAGGCCCCTCTCTGAACAAAGTGTTCTTCAAAAGTCCCGACCTCACAAACAGTCTACTCAGCATGCTCATTCAGCCCAGAAAGGAAGCCATAGCCATCATGGACAACATCCAGCAGATGTTCTACTTATTCCTTGTCAGAGAAAACCATCAAAGTTATCTATGTTTCATGTGGTCCAGCAATGGACAGCACAACCAACAGAAGCAAGAATGGCCAATATGGCGAGAATCCCTGAGTTGTCTCCAAGGCGTTCCTGTCCAGCGCAACTATGTTCCCACCTTGCCTATCGCCACAACGAAGGCAGTAACAGCTGTAGGATACATCAAGATCTACGGTGGGGAGAACAACGTTCACATCGTCTACGGTGGGGAGAACAACGTTCACATCAGTCTCATCATGGGAATGGTGAAACTAGCACCACAACTACCCGACAACCAGTCCCAAGAACCAACTCGCTTCAAACAACTATCCAGACGGAAGCCTCTCATGTTGGGCTTAGCAGTAATCATCTTCACCACCCTCGTGGTAGAAGGTGCAGCCATCATCAACTCTCAAGCCTTGGTTCCAGAGTTTTTGGATCCTGAAATGCCAACTGCCCTTACTCCAGCCACCTTACTGACCCAGAAGACAGGTGACTGGCCAGAACCAGCAGGGAACTTCATTCCCAAAGACATGTATTGGAACTTGTGGCCTAAGGGACTTGTGTCCACTGGAACTCATGGCCTATGGGACTTGTGCACCAAGCCCCACCCAGTAATGATGAACTAGTTCGTCAGATGGAGGCTCAGGTCGCGAAGAGGATTTCCACCAAGAAACTCTACTCCAGACCAATCAGCGACCCAGAACTGTTGCCACGAAAGACTGAACTAGAAGATTGAACCTCAAGCTTTGCATGCTTTGTGTTTACATGATTGTTTGCACTGTTTGATGCTATGACTTATGTAACCCAGTTAATTCAGTTAGGTAGAGTTCCATCCCAGGCCATACCGCCTACAACCCACCACTGCACGAGCCCAAAGCCAAACCCCCAAACCCACACCCACAGAACCGGTAATAAAAAATGTTGAATCCCACCACTGGTCTCCAACCCCGGGGCCATGGCATGCCAGAAGCTGGGCCATGGAAACAAGCAAAGCTATTTAATCAGCCTAATCACAGTTCTTATCTAATCTTTCTTTATCTGAGGAGATTAAATCAAACAACTTTTCCTCAGGCTCCAGATAACCAGATTTTGAGCCATACAAAAATTCTGTGTAGGAGCACAACAGTAGACCTGGTGGACCACATGATTTTGGTTTGTGAATTGTATTCTGATCAGAGACAAATTATGGCTAGACTACAACTCAGAGACTCCTGGTTCTTAACTGGTGCCTTAACGGCTAGACAAAGTGGACTTCAACTTCCAAAATCATGCTGGCTGGGGAATTTGGGGTCCTGAAGTCCATACAATTAAAGCATGTTTTGCTGGGGAATTCTGGGAGCCAAAATTTATTTATTTATTGAATTTTATATCACCCATCTTCCCTACAGGGCACTCTGGGCAGCTTACAAGAAATCCACACATCTTCAAGCATGGCTGGCTGGTGAATTCTGGGAGTTGAAGTCCATACATCTTAAAGTTGTCCTAGTGGACAATTTTAACTGGAGTCCCAGTGGACACTAATTTGAACATAAGCCATGTGTGTGGCAACAATCAAAAAAGCTAATACCATCCTTGGTTGTTATAAAAAAAGGCATAGAATGAAAACCATGTGATCGTGAAACACATTTAGAAAGCTCAGTAGTAAAGCCACATGTGGAATACTGCATCCACATTACCAAAAAGAGGTTGTGATTTTGGAAAATGTGCAAAGAAGAGCAACTAAGATGATTAAAGGCCTGGAGACAAAAACATGAAGAACGGTTGCAGGATTTGGGTTACGATAGCATGCAGGAGATGATAGCAGTATTCCAGTATTTGAGAGGCTTCCACAAAGCAGAGGGGGTCAACTTATTTTCCAAAGCACCAGAAGGCAAAACAAGAAACAATGGATGGAAACTAATCAAGGAGAGACGCAACCTGGAATTGAGGAGAAACCTGCAAATAGTGAGGGCAATTAACAAGTGGAACAGAAGTGGCCTTCAGACGTTGTGGGAGCTTCATTTCTGGAAGCTTTCAAGAAGAGATTGGACTGCCATTCATCAGAAATGGTGTAGGGTCTCCTGCTTGGGTGTGGGGGTTGGACTAGATGTGATGGCTAACTTTGTCGTCACTGCATGCCGACCTGCGCGCCAGAACCTGGAAGAGCAGCGTTCCTGCATGCACAAGCAGCCAAACTTCTGGTTTCCGGTAGCAATAGCAATAGCAGTTAGACTTATATACCGCTTCATAGGGCTTTCAGCCCTCTCTAAGCGGTTTACAGAGTCAGCATATTGCCCCCAACAATCCGGGTCCTCATTTTACTCACCTCGGAAGGATGGAAGGCTGAGTCAACCCTGAGCCGGTGAGATTTGAACAGCCGAACTGCAGAACTGCAGTCAGCTGAAGTAGCCTGCAGTGCTGCATTTAACCACTGCGCCACCTCGGCTCTTATGCAGGTGTGCAGCTGACAAACAGCTAGCCATCACATATTTGCGCAATGTAAACCCAGAAGCAGCTGGCCGGTACGCATGTGTGCACAGGAATGTGGAAGAGGAGAGCCAGTGAGGCAGCGTGTCCTGCGCGGGATTGCTCTGTGTGCCGTTTTCGGCATGCGTACCACAGGTTCGCCACCATTGACCTACAGGGTCCCTTCCAACTCTGTTAATCTGTTATGTTCCCTTCCCTTAAAATAATTCCCCTTATTGGGAAGGGAAATGAAACAGACCATGTGCTAGAAAGGAACTGAAACAGAAACCACAACCATCATGTGGGTCACAGGTATCACAAGGTCAGAAGGAGGTGACTTTGTGGAAAAATGATGTTGTGGCCCTTGGCTGCTGTCTGCAAGTATTATTCAGTGATTTGATTTCTGGTGGCTGCCTATCTTAAAACACAACTCTGGGTGTCTCACAACAAAACTAAAACCCAGAACTAGAACAACCCTAGAAATGTTCAATCATAAAGTTATGCTTTGGAACCCACCCTTTTGATCGTACTTCAAATGCTTCAATAAAGCAATTTTTGGAACATTGTGGATATAAGTTCCCTGTACACAGCTGTATGCAGGTATTTGGTATAAAAACGTGTACATTGTATGGCTGAGGAGGAAAAAGATGGCTGCCAGGGAGGGGACTGTGGACTTCAATTCCCAGAATTCCCCAGTTAGCCATTCCCTGAGTAAGGAATTCTGGGAGTTGAAGTCCGTACATCTCCATGTTGCTGAGCTTGAGGAAGACTGAGTTAGAGGCTTTAACCAAGATGCCATCTTGAGGAGAGAAAAATGGCACCTTCTCGGGAGATTAAAAGAAGCTGAGAAACACGGCTCTCACGTTAGCAGCATCATTGCTTGATCTATGCACCTTGAAGGAATTAGACCAGGGGTCTGGAGCTGCATGTGGCTCTTTCATCCCTCTGCTGCGGCTCAAAATATGCATCAATGTGCAACACCCGCTGGCACATGATTTATTGAGTTTTTCAACCCCTGGTAGGTCAACCATGGATAAATCCAAGAAAAAAAAAGTTTCAGAAGAAAACAGAATTTTAATTAAACTACATATACTAGTATTGTGGCCGTTTAGAGTTAGGATTAGGGTTAGGCACGGGAAGGGTTTTGTGGCTCCCGGTGTTTTCTTTCTGTGGGAAACGCCTCCAAATGGCTCTTGGGAGTGTTTAAGGTTGCTGACCCCTGAATTAGACCAACACCTCCATCCTTAAGCAAACAAGAGAGCCAGTGTACTATACAAAGTCTGATTGGTCACTTTAAATGACTATATGACAGACATTCAAAAGGGTGTTTACAATGCAAATTCAAAGTTCTGACTGACACACACATACACAAACTCATAAGTTTGCATTTTGGGTACTCAGCACCCAGCTCACATTTACCATTGATGCCAGAATTTCATTTTGTTTGGCTTATTTAGTATAAACATTTAATAAATTATTATGACTTTTATTTAAGCAGTCATTAAAATTCATGTGTCGCCCTTCAGAAACAGGCTTTTCATAATGTGCTGGATAGCTCCAAGAAAGATAGCTCCAAGAAAGCAGCTCCATTCCTTCAAAAGAGGAAGGACAATTTTAGAACCATGTTAGAATCGTAATTTAATTTTTGTTACTATATTGGGAGTTCAGTATGATTTGGGTGACTGTTTTCACTATGTTTCTTAAGTTTTAAAGTATTATTTTGGATTTCCTGCTTGGAAAAGATAAAAATGAAGCTTTAATTTTTTTTTTGATTTGATGATTAGATTTGTTATGATTTTAGAAATACTGTGTATTTTCAATTTTACTATTGGATACACAGACACACAAAATACCTACTGTAGGTGTAAACTTGAAGTAACAATTATTTTCTTATATAATTCTAACTCTGTTTTAGAATAGAATAGAATAGAATAGAATTCTTTATTGGCCAAGTGTGATTGCACACACAAGGAATTTGTCTTTGATGCATATTCTCTCAGTGTACATACACATAAAATAGAATACATTCATCAAGAATTATAAAATACAACACTTAGTGATAGGTCATAGGTTACTAATAAGCAATCAAATTATACTAGGAAACAAATAAAACAATATTTTAAAGATACAAGCAACATGGTTATAGTCATAAGTGGAAAGAGATGGGTACTAGGAAGGAAGAGAAGAATAATAGTAATACAGTCTTAGTAGATAATTTGATGTCTAATATGGGTTTTTAAAAACATTTTTGTGCTTTAATTTTGATTAGAAGAGATTATTTTTACTACATGTATCTTTATCTGTGCCGAAGAAAATTTCAAGTAAATCTATTTTGCCACTTTAACTTTTCCCCATTTTTGATCCCCTTTCCCTCAATTTTTCCCTTTTTGTTATTTTGTATTTCATCTCTCTTTGAAACTTAATAAAGTCGAGTTAAATAAGATCAAATTAAATATTACATAAAAATAATAAACTGCAATGGACTATATTCAAAATAAATACGATACTAAGAAATTCCAGATAGTTTATGACTGAAGAAGCAAGGAATGATATAATCTGCTTAGAATTAGCCTAACAAAAGAGGAGTTAAAGCTCAAATGAAAGATGATACTTTTTTTTAAAGTTTGTTTTAGAGCATCTTTGTTAAAGATTTATACCCTGTATTTGTTCTGGGAAGTCGGGTGGGGGGGAGGTTGAGGGGGATTGGGTTCGGGTGGGGAGGGTGGAGGAGGGGAGGTAAATATTTGTAAAAGCCTTTTTTTTTTCCAAAAATTTTCAATAAAAAAAATAACAATAAACTGCTTGTGCAGGGGGTTGGATCAGAAGACCTCCAAGGCCCCTTTCAACTCTGATATTCTGTTAAATAACGGGGTGAACCTTGTCCTACAAAGCCACGTAACCTGGCCTTGGCTCAATCATGGTTATGCCTATCTTGGAAGCGCACCAGGGGAACAGCCCGCCACAAGATCCTGAGTTATAGGATGCCTGGCGTCGTAAAGTGAGGCGGGTGGGTGGGTGGCTGGGAATCCCCTTCCCGTCCCTTCTTAAGCCAACCCAACTTACCGGTTTTAAATAAGGCGACTGCAAGGCCATTTTCGGCAGCTGGCAAAGGAATCCGAGAAAGGACAGGAAAGTCCGGCAAGTTTGCCAAGTTGGGCGATAGGACGTTTTTCTTCTCACCCGATCCTCGCAGATGCGGCGCCGCGCTCGAATGGAGCGGAGCGGAGCCGCAAAGGGGGGTAAAGGAAAGGGGCGGAGCGTGCCTGGAGATCGGGGGTTGGGGGTGGAGATAAATCGAGGGGGGGGGGGGGTCAGTGGCCGAAAGTGGCTTGACTGTGACCGAGGGATGCTGCTTGTCACGAGATCTACCTGCCCCCCCCACCAACTCCCACGACTCCTCGATTTTCCACCCGCTTTCTGTTTTTTCCCTATTGCTAGTCGCAGAGTTGGGTTGGAGGAAAGTTGTTATGAGTCAATTTAAGGAAGAATTGCAATCTGCCAATTGGGTAATAATACCCATGATCGGGGTATTATTCGGAGAGCACATCTGGAATACTGCCGAGGGGAGCGGGGTTGTCCCACCCCAGGAATGAACCTGCAGCTAATTGCTTTCCAAATTCAGCCTATTTGGGGGGGGGGGGGGGAGAGAAATCTCGCAAGCCAGAACTTTCCGGTTATGGTCAAAAGAGGGAGACTACAATCTCCATCATCCTTAGCCTGGGAAGATTGCTATGAAGCCTCCATGTCTGGGACAGGCTTTTTTTTTTCTTTAGCCGTGTTCCGGCATCTCAGGAGCTGCCACAAAGAAGAGGAGTCAAGCTCTTCTCCAAAGCACCTGAGGGCAGGACAAGAAGCAATGGGTGGAAACTAATCAAGATGAGAAGCAACCCAGAACTAAGGAGAAATTTCCTGACAGTTAGAACAATTAATCAGTGGAACAACTTGCCTCCAGAAGTTGTAAATGCTGCAACACTGGAAGTTTTTAAGATATTGGATATCCATTTGTCTGAAGTGGTGTAGGGTTTCCTGCCTAAGCAGGGGGTTGGACTAGAAGACCTTCAAGGTCCCTTCCAACTCTGTTATTTTATTTATTTATTCATTTTGCATTAGAAAGTCAATCAGACTTTCCATGAAACCCTTCAGCTACAGAGATTGTAGCTGCCCTTGAAGAGCATCCGGCGACTTCAGCTAGTCCAGAACGCAGCCGCGCGAGTGATTGTGGGTGCACCACGGTTCACCCACGTAACACCTATCCTCCGCGAGCTGCGCTGGCTACCTGTTGATCTCCGGGTGCGCTTCAAGGTGCTACTTGTCACTCATAAAGCCCTTCATGGTAGTGGGTCTGCGTACTTGAGAGACCGCCTCCTGCCAATTACCTCCCTGCGGCCAATAAGATCACATAGATTAGGCCTCCTCCGAGTCCCATCTGCCAGTCAGTGCCGACTGGCAACTACACGGAGGAGAGCCTTTTCAGTAGTAGCTCCGACCCTTTGGAACGATCTCCCCGTGGAGATTCGTACCCTCACCACCGTCCAGACCTTCCGCACAGCCCTTAAGACCTGGCTAGCCCGTCAGGCCTGGGGACAAAGATAATTGCCCCCACCCGAATGATGAATGAATGTTGCTTACTATTTTACTTCTATGTATTTGTTGTGTTTATTGTCTGTATACCCCCTCCCTTCATTTTATGTAAGCCGCCCTGAGTCCCCTCAGGGAAAAGGGCGGCCTATAAGTATTAATAAATACCAAATACCAATACCAAATTGTGCAAGCTCTTTCAACAAATAGAGAGAGAGAGAGGGAGGGAGGGAGGGAGGGGGGAGGGGGAGAGGGAGGGAGGGAGCCCTCCCTGGAAAGTAAACTAAGGTTAACATTTGGCAGAAATCAGATACTACTGAATAATCAAATGAAACAATCATGTATGACCCAAAGTTAAGTTTATTCTTCGAAATGCAATCCTCCTTTAAATGATTAATAATTCTCCGTCTAAAATTTGTGTAAACTGGAAAAAAGGTCTTTGGAGTTTTTTGCTGGAATAAAAGTGAACTGTGTGCCCAGTATACTATATTGTTCAGAAGAAATTTAGGCTAAATTCTTGCAATGGTTTTGAAATCAAAGCAGTGATATTTCAACATCTTTCTTCTTTCAATTATCTGTATCCCCAGAATAGCAATAGGGAGGCCACCTTTTTAAAATGGCTGTTGTTGGCTGGGGACAACATAGCTATTGCCTACCTATCAGCAAAGCTGGGCACATCAGTGTTCCTACCAGATTAACAGATCAACAGAGTTGGAAGGGACCTTATAGAACATGTTGGAAGAAATGTCCTTCTGGGTTCAGCTCCAAGTGGGGAAAAAGACGCTGGAAACATGGAGGCTGCTTGGAAAGATGGTTTAATGGTGGACAGGATCACATGGATTGAGCTCCTGAACAGGAAAGGGGGATCACATGCTTCCAGATGTTGGGTTAAGAAGCAAAAGAGACCGAGATGCTGAAAGTCCCTGGTTTTATGCTCTCTCTGGCCTTTGATCTTGATCTTGCATTCTGATTGGTTGTCAGGCTCCCATGGGGCCATACAGGGGCAACTCTATAGGCTGTGTTTTGAGTCCACGTTTGGTTGAGCATTGCTTCTTCCCAGGTACCCTATGGTGAGATGGGTAAAGGGCTAATACTATCAGGTCTTAATCCCATCACGGGTCGCTGGAACTGCAGGTTCCAGCGACCCAGACCTCCAAATTACTATTCAGCCAAACCGGGCCAAACTGTAAGGAAACCCTCCCCCCCTGGTATATTTTAGTCGTCCTGCTTCATACTACAACTGTACAGTTCATACAGAAATGTTTGCCAACTTTGTTAGGGGTTTACAGATTTTCTGCCAGCGAAGTTGGCAAAGATGTTTAAAGACAAATCAGCTAAATGATGGAAGTGCCACCAGATACCTGGATTTTACTATCATATGTGGTGGGCATGTGGAGAAGCAAAGAAGGACTGGACAAAAATAAAGATGGTTGGAAAGGATGATAAAACCACGTATTGAGTTAAAACCAGAAATATTTTTTTGCTGCGGTTGTTACCTGAAACTTATAATAAAGAGAATTTAATTATTCATGTATATTCCACGAGAATTGTATTTGTACAATATTGGAAAAATGAAGAGATTCCTACTGATGAGGTGATTAGGGAAATATTAGAATGTGCAGAAATGAATAGATTAATAATAGCAATTAAGGAGAAAGAACAAACTGATCATTATATGATATGGGAAGTGTTTTGCCAATGGTTAGAGAATAAAAAAGGAAATTAGAAATAAAAGAAGGAAAAAAGGATAGAAAATATATCAAGATAGAGATAAGAATAAAATGACAATTGTTAGTATTAGTATAATGAGAATAACTATGTTTAATGTTGTTAATGTATTTTTATTAGAAGATATGTTAATAAGGAAATGAAGAGGAAGAGCCGAGGTGGCGCAGTGGTTAGAGTGCAGTACTGCAGCCACTTCAGCTGACTGTTGGCTGCAGTTCGGCGGTTCAAATCTCACCAGCTCAAGGTTGACTCAGCCTTCCATCCTTCCGAGGTGGGTAAAATGAGGACCCGGATTGTTGTTGGGGGCAATATGCTGACTCTGTAAACCGCTTAGAAAGGGCTGAAAGCCCTATGAAGCAGTATATAAGTCTAACTGCTATTGCTATAAGAGTTTTACAATTACTAGTAGTGCCAGTTCGCATCTATTCGGGAGAACTTTTTGTTAACTTTCTAAGCAGTTTGGAAAACCAGATGTATTACATTCTAACAGCGCCCATCGACCTGAGTGACGTTGAGTTGGCCACACCCACACGGTCACATGACCACCGAGCTACGCCTATCCAGCTGGTCATTAGGGCAGAGAACCGGTTGTTAAATTATTTGAATCCCACCGATTGTATCATTTGAATCATGAGGTTGGCTGTGAAAACAGAAGTTGTGTTATATGGGGGGAAACGTAGTAGGGATGCACCTGTGATCAAATGACATATTGTATGTGATGATGGGGGGGTTTTTTGTCTTTTTTTTTTTCCTTTTTTCTTTTTTTTCCTCTCCTTTTCCCTTTGTTTTTTTTTTCTATTGTTATGTGATGTTGTCTATGTAATAAAAAATAAAATTATTAAAAAAAACAAAAAACAGAAGTTGTGTTATTTCACCTGTGATATCACAAAACACACGTCATTTGCCCCCTATTCCCCCCCCCCTTGGATTCCCCCTCCCAAACTTCTAAAAAGTTAGTATTTTTGCAGAAGAAAAATATAGCAGCTCCTTTTTCAGGAATCCAATGTTTTCTACAGAATCCCCAACTCCCAACTATAGTTATTCTAAGTGAAGGTAAAGGTTCCCCTCACACATGTGCTAGTCGTTCCTGACTCTAGGGGGTGGTGCTCATCTCCGTTTCAAAGCTGAAGAGCCAGGGCTGTCCGAAGACGTCTCTGTGGTCATGTGGCCGGCATGACTAAAAGCCAAAGGCACACGGAACACTGTTACCTTCCCACCAAAAGTGGTTCCTATTTTTCTACTTGCATTTTTACATGCTTTCGAACTGCTAGGTTGGCAGAAGTTGGGACAAGTAATGGGAGCTCACTCCATTACACAGCACTAGGGATTCAAAAGGCTGAACTGCAGACCTTCTGATCGATAACCTCAGCATCTTAGCCACTGAGCAACCGTGTCACTAAAGTTATACTAACCCAAGTTATATTTTAGTTACATCCCAAAGCCACATCAACCGTCAGCATTATTTTTGTAGAAAAAAAAAGTCATCACATCAGGCATTTCATCCAGAGCAAAATTTTATTCACTCCAAGGCCTTTCAGCTCCAGCAGGCCTTGGAGGAAGCCAGCTATCTTGACCCATTCCAGTCCGGCTTCAGACCTGGCTACAGCACAGAAACCGCTTTGGTCGCATTGACCGATGATCTCTGGAGAGCCAGGGATCGAGGCCGCGCCTCCATCCTGGTTCTCCTTGACCTCTCAGCGGCTTTCGATACCATCGACCATGGTATCCTTCTGCGACGACTGCGAGAGGTGGGGGTGGGAGGCACTGTTTTGCAGTGGTTCTCCTCTTACCTCTCGGACAGGTCGCAGTCGGTGTTAGTCGGGGGGCAGAGATCGAACCCTAGGCCCCTAACATATGGGGTGCCGCAGGGTTCGGTCCTGTCTCCCCTACTTTTCAACATCTACATGAAACCGCTGGGCGAGATCATTCGGCGGCACGGGATAAAATACCACCAGTATGCGGACGATACCCAGCTGTATCTGTCCGCCCCATGCCAACTCAATGAAGCGGTGGACGTGATGAACCAGGGACTTGAAGCTGTTAGGGACTGGATGAGGGCTAACACACTTGTGCTCAACCCGGATAAGACCGAGTGGCTGTTGTGTTTCCCTCCCGCCAATTTGGCAAATATTCCATCTCTCAGGCTGGGGGGTCAAACATTATACCCCTCAGACAGGGTCCGCAACTTGGGAGTCCTCCTGGACCCACAGCTGACCTTCGAACACCATTTGTCAGCTGTGACCAGGGGGGCATTTGCCCAGGTTCGCCTGGTGCACCAGTTGCGCCCCTACCTGAACCAGGAGGCTCTCACAACAGTCACTCGGGCCCTTGTGACCTCTAGGCTGGAGTACTGCAATGTGCTCTACATGGGGCTGCCCTTGAGGAGTATTCGGCGACTTCAGCTAGTCCAGAATGCAGCCGCGCGAGCGATTGTGGGTGCACCTCGCTTCACCCACGTAACACCTATCCTCCGCGAGCTGCGCTGGCTACCTGTCGATCTCCGGATACGCTTCAAGGTGCTACTTGCCACCTATAAAGCCCTTCATGGTAGTGGATCTGGGTACTTGAGAGACCGCCTACTGCCGATCACCTCCACACGACCCATTAGATCTCATCGTTTAGGCCTCCTCCGAGTTCCATCTGCTGGCCAATGCCGACTGGCCACCACGCGGAGGAGAGCCTTCTCGGTGGTAGTCCCGACCCAATGGAACGATCTCCCCGTGGAGCTTTGTACCCTCACCACCCTCCAGACCTTCCGCACAGCCCTTAGAACCTGGCTATCCCGTCAGGCCTGGGGCTAAAGATTATAACCCGCCCGAATGGTATGAATGTTGCGTTTTAATCATGTACTGTCTTATATGTAAAGTCCGTCCCCCCCTTCCTTTTGATTGTGAGCCGCCCTGAGTCCCCCCAGGGAAAAGGGCGGCATACAAATAAATAAACTATAAACTATAAACTATAAACTATAAAGAAACTCTAAAATATTCAGAATTTCATTAGCATAGAATGTTCTTTTTCAGACTTTCCCCCCCCCCCTCTCAACAGCTGAAAAACACAATACAGAACTCTTTGTTAATACTAACCGTTTTTAAATTAAATTAATAGCCATTTCAGAAGACAAACTTAGTTGATAGAAAATATTTATATATTTATATATATTTATATATAGGTGTGTGTATTTACTGTACAAAGTTTACATTTAGAAAAAAAAAAGTAAATTTTCTCCAATATTACAGACTTATTACGTACAGGGTTTAAATTGTAACTAGGGAGACTCTTGATGTACAAATGTGCTTCCCTTTAAAAAGAACCAGAAAGACATAACCTCACAATCTCACAGTGCTAATTCATTTTCTTACAATCAGCATAAAAAGAGTAATTAACAAATGATAGCGGGTTTTTTTTTCTTGATTTGTTTTTTGTGTTTATGTGTGTTCCTGTGAAATATTCCTTTTACCTTAGATGAGGGGGAAACATGAGTCATTCTTTTACTTGCTGGGAGATGCATCTGAATATATAACAGTGTAAACATAAAGGGTTTATAAGAGTAGAATCTGTATTGAAAGTAGAAATTTTAGGTGGGGGGGATCACACTTAATTTCAGCTGTCAATTGAACCAGGACACAGGAATTCAGTGGAGCAAGGATATAACCTTAAATTTACTATAATAATTACAACTAGTATGAATTCTCTTTTGTATTTTGTAATTTTCCTTCCTGGCATATTAAAAATAATAATTGTAATTTGCAGGCAACTTTTTAAGGAATTGGCAGGCAGAGACAGTCAGACAGAAATGGCTTGTAACCTCAGGTCAGTATTTTTTTTACCTTAGCAGCTTTAAGATTTGTGGACTTCAATCCCCAGAATTCCCTTGGTTGGCTTGGGATTTCTGGGAGCTGAAGTCCACACATCTTAAAGTTGCCAAGGTGTGGTGTTTAATGTCAAAAGCGGACCGAGCCATAATGTCACCAGTGAACCAATCATTTCCCAGTATCCAGACCACCACTCCAATTTTTATTCTCCATGTTTCATTGATCAGAGAGATGGAAAAAGAATGTTTATACCACTTCCATTACTTCCATTCTGTGTTTCTGGATGTTAAATCCAAAGAATATTTCAGAAACAAGGAGAAAGAAAATAAAATATTGCGCCAACCACCTAAGAGTTGGGTCCAGATTAAAGGCAATATACTTAGTTTAATACTTCTTGTGATCATAAAAAGGGCATTTCGGAATAAATTCCTTCCACATTCCTTCACAAGGGGGGCAGGGGAAACATGGGTTTAGATCATGGTTAAGAATAGGATAGAAGCACATCAAAGCAAGCCTGGATGAATGTTACCCCTTGTGTCAAGAAGCCAGGATGATGGGATCTAGATTCTAACAATACAGAATCTTGATTCCAGAGCAGGGGTCACCAACCTTAGCAACGTTAAGAATTGTGGACTTCAACTCCCAGAGCAAAGCTGGCTGAGGAACTCTGGAAGTTGGAGTCCACAAGTCTTAAAGTTGTTAAGGTTGGAGACCCCTGTTCGAGGGGGTACAGGTTTCTGTATTCATGCCTTAAGATTAAGTAGTTGTTACTTAGGAAAGGGGGGTAAGCGTGTAGAAGTATGCAAGAACTACACACATGCACACACAATTACCTTAATTCCCGCCCCATCCCTCCCCTCTCAAGTATGAGAAACTCTGCTTCTAATCTGCATCCCATAAACGATGATTTACAAAGTCTGAAAAGAAACTTAGAATGCAGATCCCAAAGAAAGGGATCAGGTGGTTTAACAAGATTCTGGAAAAATCGATAGTAAGCCACTTTTAGTTTGTTGTTTTTTTAAAAAAAAACAGTGACCAGGGAATGCCCTTGGTCACCAGCATCAGAGGTGGGTTCCTACCAGTTCAGCCAAGTAGGTAGTAAGTCAGGAGCTCACACACCCAACCGGTTCTATTGTTGGTGGCGCCATCTTGGTTTTTGGTTCTGCGCATGCGCAGAACAATCTCCATTGCAGAAATGTAAATTTTGTTACCTTTTGTAATGTTCTGCGCATATGAAGACCTTTTTAGGTGTAAATGTGCACATAGCTTTTTGCACGCCGAAGCGGCAGTAATGCCGGTAGCAACCCACCCCTGACCAGCATCCAACACAATTTGGGGGAATTCTTCTTCTTTACAAGATAAAAGTTAAGAGGCAACCTATCTCAGGTCCGCAGGTAAGACGGCTTTATTATGGCATGTATTTTATTTCATGCTCATTTTCAATTTGGCCGCTTCAGTGATGCACATACGGGCTCAGAGGTCCTGTCTACCCAGCAGGATTATAACACTTTCAAACTGGGAAAGTTGGAGAAAGGGCCCCACAATTTTCCAGGCCTTTCTCCAAGTTGGAAGGCTCATTGGAGGAGAGAAACAATGCCCCCCCCCCCGCAGACAGCTTTGATCAGAGATGGGGAGGTATGGCCCCTTTGCGGCTTGTGGACTTCAACTCCCAGAATTCCTGAGGCAGCCACACTGAATTCTGGGAGTTGAAGTCCACAAGCCATAAAAGGGCCATAGTTCCCCACTCCTTAGATGCCCTCAAGACCTGTCAAAATCTTCCAGCTGACAAAAAGGTCCATTCTCAACACAACATTCAAAACTTTGCTTCTTTACCAACAAAACCCAGATTTGTAACCATACGGCTTCAATAGTGCCCGAATAATTCGAAATAAGAAAAGTGCTAGTGAAAATGCTTGGTGGTGGTGGTGGTGGTTGTTTTTTGTTCTTTAAAGAAGACACCTTTTTATCATGTTTATTATCAACAGTTAAATCCACACAGGAAGAAGAAAAAAGTCATCCAAATGTAAACATTTCAAAAAGGAAGCCTCTGATTTAAGCAAACACATCAAACATCCATATCGCTAGGACAGCGTCTCGCCATCTTCTCCTTCCGTAACTTTCGGGACTTTCCGTTTTAAGTTTGCAGTGAAGTTTTTTCCCCAGGCGTGTGAACGGCACAGAAGGGGGGGGAAAAAACCCAGGAGCCAAGGATCGTTAAAACACAGCATGCTATATCTTTTGGTTACTGGATTCCAGATCTCCCAGAGCAAATCGTTCAAGGCGTCCCATCTCTATGGCGGACACAGCACTGGGGTATCCAAAAGCCCTGCCGCTATGTCCGACATAAAAAAAAGTGCCAGCCCAGCCCGCACGCCTGCAGAGGCGGGTAAAACTCTCTCACACACACACACAAAAATTACTTACAATAATACAATTACTTACAAATTACATTAATTTTGAATTCCTCCCCCTCCCTCCGACCCACATACCTTTTCCAGCTGTTTCACAGAGGATTTCAACTCTGCTCTTGCCTGCCATCATGAAAATGTAAAAATGTAAAAGGAAAAAGGCAAGAGCTGCTGAGGTCAGGCTGGGCTAGCTGCTGCCAGAGCCTCCAATGGATGACTCTGCTTAACTGTTTAAAAAAGCCTCTTAAAAAACGCCCTCTACAGGAGGAGGCAAGAGAACCACGTGCCTCATCTACATAAGGAATTTTTCGGCTTTTAACTCTTGCTTAACTCTGCTCGAGTGATCATAAAGATAGACTAAATGAGGCACGTGGTTCTCCCGCCTCCTCCTGTAGAGGGCACTTTTTTAGAGGCTTTTTTAAACAGTTAAGCACTAAGCAGAGTCATCCCCTCTGACTCTGGCAGCAAGCAGCTCTGCCTTTTTCCTTTTAATTTTTTTTTTCTTTTCATGATGACAGTGGTGAGGCCCTGCCTCCCCTGACTACATGTCACTGCTCCACTCTTCTGCTCGCAACAGAATCCCTTATGCCACCAGGCTTCAAATTTTCAGCTTGGACAATTTAGAACTTTGCCATCTTTGATCCGGCCTAAGTATAGTACATAAAATTATCTGCTACAATGTCCTACTTGCCAATGAATACTTCAGCTTCAACTACAACAACACACAAGCTCACAATAGATACAAACTTATGGTAAACCGCTCCAAACTTGATTGCAGAAAATACGACTTGTGTGGGATAGCAATAGCAATAGCAGTTAGACTTATATACCGCTTCATAGGGCTTTCATCCCTCTCTAAGTGGTTTACAGAGTCAGCATATTGCCCCCACAGTCTGGGTCCTCATTTCACCCACCTCGGAAGGATGGAAGGCTGAGTCAACCTTGAGCCGGTGAGATTAGAACTGCTGAGCTGCAGATAACGGTCAGCTGAAGTGGCCTGCAGTACTGCACCCTAACCACTGCGCCACTCGGCTCTTGGAGATGGAAAAGGAGAACCCATGGCTAGTCCTCAACTTACAGAGCCTGGAATTTTTGTTGTAAATCATGATGGTTGTAAATTGAGGCACCTACATCATCATCTTCTTTTAACGATCCCATAATCCTGGTGAAATCTGGGCAACTGAATGGAAATAGCAGCGTGTTTTACTGGCCTGATGCCTTTCCTTCTGCCAACGCAGAGTTTTGTTCAGCAGATATATTCTCAGTGTGCCCAGAGAGAGAAATATCTGAAATTAGGGTACCTACATGATGGATCTGAATTTAGATTTTTTTTGCAGCAGCAGCCATTAGGTGAGTACGGCAGTCATAAAACAAGCACGATGTTTAAGTGAACATGGCAGTCGTTAAACAAGTCAATGCATTCCTATGAGATTTTTTTTTTTTTGCATGAAACCAGACTTTGTCTTAATCACATCACATGACTGCAGAATACAGCAACTGGTCATAACGGCGAGCCAGTTGCAATGCACCTGAAAATGTAAGTCATGTTACCATGGGGGAGTGGCACTGTTGGAACTCCGGAACTGGGTCATAAATACTTTGGGGGAGGGGTCTGTTGTATCTTCCACTGGTTGCTAAGTGACTGATCGTTTAAGTGAGGACTACCAGTATTGCTAATTATTTTAAAGAGGATCGAGTACCATGGGTGCCATCTTGAGCTCTCAAGTGAAATGAAATTAACGAAAAGGAGGCATACTTGGGTGCCCAAGGAAAAAGCTCCAGGGGGGGATTGAGAACTTAAATTTAAGCCCCACCTGATCCATGAGACAAGGGCAGAATATATGAATGGGAAACGTATCCTTCCTCTCTGTTGCCCCAGGCAGCACCTAGTTCCAAGATTCCTGGATCCAACTCTGGGTCGTTGAGGTTTGGCCAGGAGGGCAGAAGCCATATCTACTTACCCCAACTTCTTTCCCCAGGCTACTCGTTTGCAGGACATGCTTCATTCCTTCACCACTTCCGATCTGCCAAATCAAGGCCTCCGCTGGCTGACTCTGAAAGGGCCACTCTCTGGCCTGGAGCTCATACCACACGGTCCTGAGAAGCAAAGCAGTCCCAAGATGAAGGTCTGTAATATTGACAGTCATGTCACCAAATATTCATTCATTCATTCATTCATTCACTTCTTCACTCATTCATTCATTCACTCACTCACTCTGACTCATTCATTTACTTTTTCATTCATTCACTCACTCATTCATTCATTCACTCACTCACTCACTCTAACTCAATCATTCACTCATTCATTCACTCATTCACACACTCATTCATTCAATGGCTCATTATTCACTCATTCATTCACTCCATTCATTCATTCACACACTCTGACTCATTCATTCATTCACTCACTCTCATTCATTCACTCACTCTCATTCATTCAGTCATTTACTCACTCACTCATTCATTTACTCACTCACTCGGTCACTCACTCATTCATTCACTCTCATTCATTCATTCATTCATTCACTCTCATTCATTCATTCATTCGCTCACTCATTCATTCATTCACTCACTCATTTACTCACTCACTCATTCATTCATTCATTCGCTCACTCATTCATTCATTCACTCACTCATTTACTCACTCACTCGGTCACTCTCACTCATTCATTCATTCATTCATTCATTCGGGCTGTTTTAAAATCAGTCAGTGGAACATGAAGCAGCACATTCTAGCTGGAAGATTGGAGTGAACCCTGTGTTTGCCACTTGAACGTCCGTATAAAAAGTGGGATTTAAATAAATCAAATGCCAGGCCAACCTGGAGGAATTTTATCTTTTTAAATTTTAGGGCTGACAGAATCCTGAAGGTGACACAAGCTGTTGCAAAACACTGCTTTTCCTCCGACGCTCCAATGTCAGGCTGGCTGGTGTTGTTGGGTGTTGCAAACCAAAACACCCCATTGGGAATATTGTTTAACTAGCTGGAGGCAAACTTGGAAGCTATTATTGTGACAACATGCTCTTGGCGTTTTCATAAAGTGGTTACCACTTACCATAAAACCTCCAAAAGCCCCTGGGCAAGTGAATTCTCCAACATCCTTAATTCTGTTCCTGACCTAACTCAGTATTCTAGGGTTGCACAACATCCTGAACTATTAACTTTACAGTTGTACTTTGGTACTCAATTGCTTTGAAACTCATTGAATTTGGTAAAAATTTTGTGCCAGTGCTCATCGTTTGTTTAGTATTCAACACAAAGCTAGAACTTCTCGGTGTCGGCTGTCTTGCGACTCACTGCATTATTCCTTATTGGAAAAATTTGTTTGGTACCCATCATTTTTGGTATTCATTGGGCCTCCAGGAACCAATTAACAATGAGTACCGAGATACCACTGTAAATCCCACAATCTAGATCAGTGGTGTCAAACTCGCCTCCTGCGGGCCAGGTGCATCATGGCCACGCCCACCCCCCCATTTTAGCAGAGGGAAAAAGTCACGATATGACACCTGACGACAACGTGACGCCACAAGTTTGACTCTTGATCTAGATTATCACAACACATTTTAACAAATAGAAAATGCACAAATGAAGCTGCCAGATAGGTTTCCATTAGCTTAATTAAGCATGACACACAAATGGTCTTGGAGTTTTCCAACATATAGAGCTCCTATTTTTTTCATCCTGATGCTCAAGCATTTTGCTTTTGAATTATAGTTCACCAGGGCTGGGTTCCGGATTCTTTTACTGCTGGTTCGCTCAAGGATGTGCTTCGGATGCCCACGTGTGCATGCACAGTAGTAAAAAATTGCTTTTGCACATGCGCAGGAGCAAAAAAGATGGTGGTGCCTATGGCGCTGCCAATAGAACCAGTTCAAGGGTGTGGATGGCCAAGTTACTACCTATTCAGCCAAACTGGTCTGAACTGGTAGGACCCCACCTCTGTAGTACCTCCCTTCCAGTCTGGGGTCCAAGTCAAAGTTGCAAAGAATTGTAAATCCACATCTAATTCAACCAAGGACCATAATAATGCTGAAAACTGCAATGCAGGTAGTCCTCAACCTACTAACACAATGGAGCTGGTAATTTCTGTCACTAAGTGAGATAGTTATTAAGTGAGTTTTGCTCCATTTTACAACCTTTCTTGCCACAGTTGTTAAGCAAATAACTGCAGTTGTTAAGTTAGTCACACGGTTGTTAAGTGAATCTGGCTTCCCTGTTGATTGACTATGCTAGTCAGAAGGTTGCAAAAGGTGATCACATGACCCCGGACACTGCAACCGTCATAAATATGAGTCATTTGCCAATGGTCCGAATTTTGATTACATGACTATAGGGATGCTGCAATGGTCATAACTATGAGAAGCAGCCATGTCACTCTTTTCAGTGCCATTGTAACTTTGAACTATCACTAAAACAAGCTGTTGTAAGTCAAGGACTTACTGTTCTGTCTGAGGCTTCCCAAGATCATGAAGCAAACTCCTTGCCCTGACAAAAACCCTTTTTATTAATTTATTGTGAATTCTGCTCATTCACATCCAGCAAAGTCTTTCAAGGGAGGATTTCATGCCAGGCCCATATCTGCAAAACTTGGCGAGGAGTCTCAGAGAGTCACAAACCAATTAAGTAAACTAATTGACTCCTTCAAACTCCACTCCCCTTACGCTCCTCTTTTATTTCCTCTGGGAGGGGCCCTTCATCGTCCATCTGAGGCTTTACTCCCAAGTCAACCCCTGTTCTTTAGCTGTTCTCTTCTTCTTGCAACTCTGTGCATGCGCACACTGGGAACAGGCTCCAGCTGTTCGTCTGCCTCACTGATGTCTGACTCTGAAGGCAGCTGATAACTGTCAGATGGCCCTGGCCCCCACTCTGCCTCCGACGCAGAGCGCTCATCAGAGCCCTCCCCAGACTCCAAGACTGGCCCATGTTCCTCCCCAACCTCCCTGCTGTCCGAATCTGTTGCCAGCTCTGCCGGCTGCTGGCGGGCCACAACAAGGACTACCTGTGTAAAACATCAAGACAGCTCTTAACGTAATAGTTTAAGTTAATAATAACAGGTAGACAAAAATGCCAATCTGAACATCTGGCAGACTATGTGACAAACTTTTATAATTTTTTAAAAAAAAACTCTTAAGTTAGAGAAGATTGCTGTACAGGTAGTCCTTGATTTACAACCTCAATGGAGCCCAAAATTTCTGTTAAGTGAAACATTTGCTAAGTGTGTTTTGCCCCAATTTAAGACTTTTCTTGCCACAGTTGTTAAGCGAATCACTGCAGTTGATAGGTTAGTAACCTGGTTGTTAAGTGAATCCGGCTTCCCCATTGACTTTGCTCATCAGAAGGTCGCAAAAGGGGATTACGTGACCTTGGGACACAGCAACGGTCATAAACACCAACCATTTACCACGCATCTGAATTTTGACCACCTGACCCTGGAGATGCTGCACAGGTCGTAACTGTGAAAAAGTGTCCTAGGTCACATTTTTCAGAGCTGTTGTAACTTTGAACAGCCCCTAAACAAAGTGTTGTAAGTCGAGAACTACCTGTGCTATGATTGGGACTGTGCTTGGAGAGAAAAAACTATTTTTTTTCTTTTTTCAGAAGAGTTGAAGTTTCCCAGAACAGCAATTTTCAAATGTCATGACTTTTGAATGAAATATAATTTTGAAATGTAATTAATTTTCACAAGATATAAAACATAAAAATAAGTGAATGCAGGTTAACACTCACACCCACGTATGCAAATATTTCACCAGATCTTTTGAAAACATGTTAGCTACTGTTCTCAACCGTTTTCAACACTTAATTGCATCGCCTATCACTGCTAAGTAAAAGTGAAAATACCGTGGTCGCAGCAACAACCCAGAAGCAGCCCTGTGGGGGCTGCACTGAAGCAGCCACAACTTCCCCAAGTCTCAGTCTCACGGGAATCATAGGTGCTCGTATTTCGCATGCATTGTGCAATTGAGCTCATTTGAGGTATTTCTTCTAACTCAACTAAATCAGCTAGCGGTACCTGAACACACTTGTAAGTGGATCACAAGCTTCCTAACAGACAGGAGGCAGCAAAATCACATCAGATACCTGCACAATTAGCACAGGAGCCTCCCAGGGTCTAAGCCAGGCCTGTTGAACTCCTGGCCCACAGACGAACGTGTCATGCACTGGCCACGGCCACGCCCAGTTTAGTAAGGGGGGGGGAGTCCCAATACGTCCCGTGACGCCACCGTGAGAATGTGAGTTTGACACCCTTGCTCTAAGCAGTTTACAGAGTCAGCATATTGCCACCAATAATCTGGCTCCTCATTTTGCCCACCTTGGAAGGATGGAAGGCTGAGTCAACCTTGAGGTGGTCAGGATTGAACTGCTGGTAAGAGTTTGTCTGCAATGCTGCATTCTAACTAGTGCGCCACCTGGTTGTTAGAATTCATGATTACGTACAACACAGTATGATTTTTCCACTGTGATATGGGATACCATCAAGGCACTGACTGAGTATTTCTCCACATTCCCTAGCCAAGTAAAAAAAAATGGGCTATCTGGGGTTTTCAGATTGTTCCCCATCCAGGTGCTAACTTTTGCATCTTGGAGCGAGGAGGAAAGACGCGACAAGAGGATAAACTAAGCAGCAACCTTTATTCAACAAAGTAACTACGATTCAACGTGGCGTGGTTCGCGCCAAACATTTATACCTCCGAGTTTAAGCAAGGAGCCAATGGGGCGTCGAGTAACTCGACCAATCAGACGAGGATTGAACCGGCTCCGCCCAAGAACCAACCAGCCAGAGAGAGGCCTCATTTCTCGCGCTAGTATTCAACACCCCTCCCCCCCTAGTGAAGATACCCTTAGATGGGGCAAACATAGTCTTGTAAGTAGGTGGGACGGTGACGCTCTCGTCCCGACCTTCGTAACTCCCCGGCAGTTGTCGTCGGGGGGGAAATTGCCGGCGGAAACGTGTCCCTGGCGGGGCGGTGAGTCGGCGACGCGGCCCCGAGAGATGGCGCTGGCCCCGGGCCCCGTGCCTGATGTCCGTTTGTCCGCGATGGCGTCTCCGTGGCAACAAGGGTGTCCGACAATGGCCCCATACCATCCGGTTGAGATGTAGGTTCAGAGTCTCGGTAAGGGCTTCGAGGAGAAAGATAGCCGGATGGAGCACGTCTGTCCGAAATGCTCGCATCGGCTTGTCCTCCGTTCCCCGCGTGGAGGCAGTCCGTTGGGGAAAAGGTCATCGAGGGTAGCTCATGCTGAGAACGAATGTCTGTGAGGCTCGGGCCGTCTGCTTCCGCGGGGAGGCGTCGCCTTAACTGGTCCAGGTGGCGCCTCCATTGTGTTCCGTCGGCCAGGCCGGCCCTGAAGGAACAAGGGCCAGTCAGGGCTGTGATGGTTGCGGGAACCCACCGTGGATCCCCAGAAAAGGACCGGGCCCATACGGGATCCCCTAACTTAAACGCGTGGGAAGGAAGGGCCCCCAGGCTGCCCGGCAAATCCCCTGCGTAAAGTGGATGGAGTCTGTCTAGGGGGGTTCGCAATCTCCTACCCATCAAGAGCTCCGCCGGACTTTTATTAGTCGTTGGACAGGGTGTGGAGTGTTGGCTGAAAAGGTAAGCCGCCACTCTTTCTTGCCAATCGCCCTGATCCATGCGGCCCAAGGCTTCTTTGGCTGAGCGAACTGCGCGCTCCGCCCGGCCGTTACTCGCTGGATGATAAGGGGCTGTGGCTGCGTGTCTAATTCCTTGTTTGGCCAGGAATTCTTGGAATGTGGTGGAAGTAAACTGGGGCCCATTATCTGAGACTATCACATCCGGTAACCCATGTGTGGCAAACATCTTACGGAGGGCCCTCACTGTGCTCTCTGCTGTAGTGGAAGTCATGATTACCAACTCCACCCACTTAGAGTAAGCATCGACTACTATCATGAAGCTTCGGCCATGGAAGGGGCCGGCAAAGTCAATGTGTAGACGGGACCATGGGCCTCTAGGAATTTCCCACTCACGAGGAGCGGCTGTGGGGGGATTCGGCCTAGAATTTTGGCATATCTTGCATCGGCCTACGTAATCTGCAATTTCCGAATCTAGCAAGGGCCACCACACATAACTGCGGGCTAAGGCTTTCATTCTCGCTATGCCTGGATGGTTTTTATGGAGTGCGGGCAGGATTCGTGCCCGTAGGGCTGTGGGAATCACTACCCTATCCCCCCAAACAAGACAACCCCCGTGAAGAGCAAGTTCGGCTTGTCGCGCTTTAAATGGTCGGAATCCTTCCGCTACCTTTTCCGCGGGCCAGCCCCTCAAAACCCATGAAGCTACTTGGGATAAGACGGGGTCGGCCTTTGTACAAGCTGCAACGTCCGCAGCAGAGACGGGGAGGTCGGATTCGGCAATGGACAAGATAGAGAGAGCGGGCACGTGGGCTGTATCCGTCTGTGGCAAGGGGCAACGGCTCAGGGCGTCTGCGTGCCCTAACTGCTTACCCGGACGGTATAACAGCGTATACGAATACGCTGTTAGGAACTCAGTCCAACGTGTCATACGGGGAGACAAGATGGGGGGGGTTGGCTTGTCGCCTGCCAATAGCCCCAGGAGCGGCTTGTGATCCGTGACAAGGGTGAAATTCCTGCCATAGAGGTAATCATGGAATCGCTTAACACCGGACACTGCAGCCAGAGCTTCTTTATCAATTTGGCTGTAGTTCCGCTCCGTAGAGGAGAGTGTCCGGGAGTAGAAAGCTATAGGAGCCTCTGAGCCGTTTGGGAGAGCATGGCTCAGAACCGCCCCTATGCCATAGGGGGAGGCGTCGCACGTCAAGACTAGAGGCATCCTATCGCTATATTGAATTAGGACTGCCGACGAGGTTAAAATATCTTTTATAGCCGCGAACGCGTGCGTTTCACGGCTACCCCATTTCCAGGCCGCTGACCGATCAAGCAGTCGGTGTAGCGGCTCAGCTAACGACGCCTTGTGGGGGATAAAAGGGGCATAGAAATTTAAAAGCCCCAGGAACGCCTGCAATTCCGCCCTAGAGGTGGGTGCCGGTGCGTTTTTGATGGCGGCAACTTTGGAAGGAGTGGGGTGGATGCCTTGTGCATCGATGAGAAATCCCAAAAATTCTACCTTGGGGACAGCGATTTCGCATTTGCTGCGCTTTAGTTTCAATCCTGCCTCCCTAAAACGTGAGAGGACCTCCCTCAGTATTTTTAGGAGTTCCGAGTGACTGGGGGCTGCGACCAGGACGTCGTCAAAATAAGGAACGACGCCTGGGAGCCCATGGAGCAACCGCTCCATGAGGCTCTGAAAAATCCCCGGGGCAACCGAAACGCCGAATTGAAGACGGCGGCAACGGAAGGCCCCGCGGTGAGTGACGATGGTCTGGGCTGTAGCCGCATCATCATCTACGGGGAGCTGCTGGTAGGCCTGTGCCATATCTAACTTGGCGAAAATACGGCCTTGCCCTAAGGAGTGGAGTAGATGTTGTACTACGGGAACAGGATAAGGATTTGCCTGCAGGGCCAAATTAATGGTCGACTTATAGTCGGCACATATTCTCACCGATCCATCGGGTTTGACCGGGAGAACTATGGGGGTTTCCCAACAGGCATGATCCACAGGCTCAATTACCCCCTGCTCTATAAGCTTATCGAGTTCCGCGTCTACCTTTGCTCTCAATGCGAAAGGGACCCTACGTGCCTTCAGCCTGATGGGCACGACCTGGGGATCGAGGCAAAGGGAAATAGGGGTACCCTTATAACAGCCCAACTTCCCATCGAACACATCTGCGAACTCATCTAAAACGCTGTCTACGGTGCAGGGAACTACCCTGTGCACCCCCTCTATAGTGAGGCCCAAGGCAGGAAACCAATCCAACCCAAGGAGAGGGGGCAGGTCATTCCTGACAATTAAAACTGGAAGTTTCCCCTTAAAATCTCCGTATTCCACCCGGATGTGGAATATTCCTGCCGTGGGAATCCCATTTCCCTGGTAGTCTAAGAGGGAGACCCCAACGGGGCGCAATTTACTCTGGGGAACCCTAGGACAAAGGCGGGAAAACAGGGCCCAAGATAAAAGGGAACGGGAAGACCCAGAGTCCACCTCCATTCGGCAAAGCTGACCTTCAAGCCGGACGGCGGTGCTAATTTTGCGATCGCCGGCGGGGACGTGGGTAGCCTGGTAAACCACGCAGTCAGCGCTAGAGAGCTGGTAGGTAGAATGGCAGTCCTCAGCTCGCCTCGCAGGACGTGGTTGTTGGTGGCGTTGCGGTGCCTGGCGTTGGTCGCTGGGCTGCATAAATGATGGAGCTGGCACAAGAGCCCGGCAGACCCTGGCGAGGTGTCCTTCTCCTCGGCAGCGACGTCAAACAGCGGAACGGAACGGGCAGGATGCGCGGCTGTGGCGGCCGCCGCATCCGCGGCAAGGTGCGTTTGAGACTGGCTGAGCGGACGTCGGTGGTTGCTGGTGTGGTCTCCGCTTCGACTGCGTCCTCATTTGCCCGACGGTTTCCTCCTCCTCATCTTCCGTAGGAGGGAGGTCGTCGACGAGGTTCGTCTGGGTGGAAGGCCCCGCAGCCGTTTGCGCGGGGGGTTTCAGCTGGAGGCGCTCGATGTCGGCCGTGGATTGTTCAGAGAGCTCTGCTGCTCGTGCGGTCTCCACGGCTTGCACCAAAGTAATTTTATGATTCCGGAGCATACGGCTGCGCAATTGCACGTCACGGACCCCGCATACAAACTGCTCCACGAGGTTCTCCTCCAGGTCTGCAAAGTCGCACTGGGCGGCCACTGTGCGCAAGGCCTCTAGGAACTGGCTGATGGATTCGTTGGGCTTTTGCACTCGGCGGCGAAAGGTGAAACGGCGTGCGATCAGAGAAGGTGAGGGAGCGTAGTGATCCCTCAACCTGGACATTAGCTCATCCCACCCAAGTTTGTAAGCTGGCCTCGGGGCGGCCAGAGCTCTCGCAGAGGCGAACATGGAAGGCTCACAACAAGACAAGAAGAAACTGCACTTCTCTTCATCGGTCTGTGCCCGGTTCTTCGATGCAATTAAATAGCACTCGAAACGCTCCATGAAGCCATCCCATGATTCTCCGGCAGATCCGAACGGCGCAAAAGGAGGGAGCGCTGATGCCATTGTGGTACGGAACAGGCGGAAAAATTTTACATTCGCTGCCGGGGTTCTCAGCCTGAAGAGCGTATCCGTGCTGGTTCAGACGCGGTGGCAAGCTGGCTTGTTCTTCTCCGTAGTCGCGGGGGTCTAATCCCACCTTCGTCGCCAGTTTTGCATCTTGGAGCGAGGAGGAAAGACGCGACAAGAGGATAAACTAAGCAGCAACCTTTATTCAACAAAGTAACTACGATTCAACGTGGCGTGGTTCGCGCCAAACATTTATACCTCCGAGTTTAAGCAAGGAGCCAATGGGGCGTCGAGTAACTCGACCAATCAGACGAGGATTGAACCGGCTCCGCCCAAGAACCAACCAGCCAGAGAGAGGCCTCATTTCTCGCGCTAGTATTCAACACTAACCACTTCCAGACCTGCTTAGCTTTCTCCAGATGTCTTCCTTTTTTCTAGAAAGACAGGATATTTTGGCTGACCTTGACAAGAAGCTCCTGCTATGACCTTTCATTATTCTTACCCAAAAGCGTAGACATCCGCAGCTTCGGAGAAGGGCAGCTTATCTTCACCTTTCCTGGGAGCCATCTCACGCACAATCTCGGGAGCCAGGTAGCACAGCCAATCATGAGGCAGCTTCAGTTCATTTTCACGCCTGATGTCAGAAAGGAGGAGATTAAAACAGGACAGGGTTGCAGGCAGGGCTGGCTGAATTCAGGTGGACCTGAACCAAATCAGCCAAGACTCTGATTCCCAAATATATAATTGATCCACCAACAAATGATTCTTTACTTCTCAACCTCAGCAGCTTTAAGATGTGTGGACTTCAACTCCCAGAATTCCCCAACCAGCCACACGTCTTAAAGGGATGACATGATAGCAGTCAGCCTATTTTCCCAAGCACCGGAAGGCAGGACAAGAAGCAATGGAGGGAAACTAATCAAGGAGAGGCTTCATTATTAACATTTAACATGGTAGTCTGGGCCTCTTTTTTTCAAATTTAAGAAAACACGTTTCCCCCTTCTTAGCCAAGGCCATTTCTTTGGTATGGGAGAACTTGCTTTTTCAGAAACTACACAATAGAGGGTGTGTTTGGGAAGTCCTTGGGAAGACTGAATAGAGCCAAGGTGGCGCAGTGGTTAAAAGCAGCACTGCAGGCTACTGCTAGATCAGCAGCTCAGCGGTTCAAATCTCACCGGCTCAGGGTTGACTCAGCCTTCCATCCTTCCGAGGTGGGTAAAATGAGGACCCAGATTGTTGGGGGCAATATGCTGACTCTCTGTAAACCGCTTAGAGAGGCCTGAAAGGCCTATGAAGCGGTATATAAGTCTACTGCTATTGCTATTGCTATTGCTATTGCTATGTATCATATCTTCTTTACCCTGTAAAAAGATTTGTAAAAGGTAAAGGTTCCCCTCGCACATATGTGCTAGTCGTTCCTGACTCTAGGGGGCGTTGCTCATCTCCGATTCAAAGCCGAAGAGCCAGTGCTGTTCAAAGACGTCTCTGTGGTCGTATGGCTGGCATGACTGAACACCGAAGGAGCACGGAACGCTGTTACCTTCCCATCAAAGGTGGTCCCTATTTTTCTACTTGCATTTTTTACGTCCTTTTGAACTGCTATGTTGGCAGAAGCTGAGACAAGTAATGGGAGCTCACTCATTACACAGCACTAGGGATTCAAACCACCAACCTGCCGACCTTTCTGATCAACAAGCTCAGCATCTTAGCCACTGAGCCACCATGTCCCACAAAAAAATAAGGACTTGATCCACCCTTTAATAAATGTGTTTTGCTTTGCCTAAATGCTGCGGTGATTCTTGTTTTCAGGTGGGCAAAGAAGCCCCTTTGCAAAGGTTAAAATGTCTCTCTCTAATTCAGGGATCAAGTTCTTATCAGGCCATACTCTGGTGCCTGGATTTGAAGCATTAACCCTATGTAGCCTCTACCAGTGGTAAAATTCAAATACTGCTAGTTCTGTGGGAGTGGCAGGAAAAGGATACTGCAAAATCCCCATTCCCTCCCGACTCCTAGCAGAAGGATATTGCAAAATCTCCATTTCCACCCCCACTCTGGTGGGATTTGCTGGTTCTCTAAACTACCCAAATTTTCCATTATATCGGTTCTCCAGAACATGTCAGAACCTGCTGAATTTCACCCCTGGCCTCTACCATTCCTGAAACATGGGCCTCTGCTTGAATTCCAAGTCTTAAAAAAATATTTCGATAGTGAATTTAAGCCCTACAATGAACCTTAAGCATGTTCCACTTAAACTTAAACACCCATTGAATTCACCAAGAAGGTTCAAAACAGGGGCTTAACAGTCTTTGTTACTGGAGAAGAGCCTAATGCTGGGAAAGATGGGGGGCAAAAGAAGAGGGGGATGATGGAGAATAAGGTGGCTGGATGGAGTCACCGAAGCAGTGGGGCGTGAGAGGATGGCAGAGGACAGGAAGGCCTGGAGGAACGTTGTCCATGGGGCAGTGGTGGGTTTCAAAAAAATTTCGAACCTACTCTGTGGGTGTGGCCTCCTTTGTGGGAGTGGCTTGCCGGCCATGTGTTTTCTCTCTCTCTCTCTCTCTCTCTCTTTCCTTCCTCTTGTCTCTGTCCCTTTTTCCTTTTTTTCTTTCATCTCTCTCTCACTTTTTCTTTCTTTTTTCTTTCTTTCTTTCTTCCTTTCTTTCTCTTTCTCTCTCTGTGTGAGTCTGTGTGTGTGTGTGTGTGTGTCTGTGTGTGTGTGTCTGTGTGTGTGTGTCAGTGGTGGGTTTCAAATTTTTTTGGAACCTCTTCTGTAGGTGTGGCCGGCTTTCCGAGTCCACTGGTGGAACCTCTTCTATCCGGTTCGGTAGATTTGACGAACCAGTTCTACCGAACTGGTGTGAACTGGTAGGAACCCACCTACCAGTGGGGTCACGATGGGTCGGACACGACTTTGCAACTAACAACAATAATGAGTTTTCAAGTGCAGAAGGCTGTTTCCGAGCAAAAGAAGTGATAAAGAACAGTACAGCTCATTCTTTCTCGGCGGCAAGCCCAGAAACCAACAGTCCAAGGAAAATGTGGTCACCGGCTTTCTAGAATTATTACGTGGTTGTGGCAATTGGGTGAAGAGTCAAAAGCAAACTCTGAAGTTTGCTTCTGACAGGAAATTTGAAATATATGACTTACTGCATGCCAGACAAGTTTATCAGCAGAGTTTATTTCTGTTGGAATGAAGTGGCTTTCCAGTAATGAAATAACCAAATACGTCAAACATCTAAAACCTAAGAACAAGCATTTGCCATCTCATGTGATATCTTATGAAAGTTTCCAACAGAAGAACAGGCGGTAAATTTGAAAGCAGCAAAACTGAAATTAAATCCAGGTGAATGAAAAAAAAGCACTAGAGAATTATATGATGGCACATGATATGATGATGTAATATGACCTTATAGCGGCATTCCAGGATTTGAGGAGCTGCCATAAAGAAGAGGGAATCAACTTATTTTCTAAAGCATCAGAAGACAAGACAAGAAACAATGGATGGAAACTAATGAAAGAGAGAAGCAATCCAGAACTAAGGAGACACTTCCTAACAGTGAGGACAAGTAACCAATAGAACAACTTGCCTTCAGAAATTATGGGTGCCCCATCACTGAAGGTTTTTAAGACAGCCACTATTCTCAAATTGTATGGGGCAGTGAAAGAGAAAAGAGCAGTGCATGCCAGCACCCAAACTTCCAGTTTTCTGCCCGTGGGTGCACCCAATGAACAGCTGGCCAGCATGCATGCGCACACCAAAACCCCAAAAATTCAGGTGCCGGCACATGCATGCACAACTTAATGCTGCTCTTCCGGGTTTCAGCGCTCCATCGTGCACGAAGAAGGCCAGCTGAACAGTGCGTGTACGGCACAGGAACA
This sequence comes from Thamnophis elegans, assembly GCF_009769535.1. Classification (NCBI taxonomy): domain Eukaryota; kingdom Metazoa; phylum Chordata; class Lepidosauria; order Squamata; family Natricidae; genus Thamnophis; species Thamnophis elegans. Next base: position 130,964,427 of record NC_045544.1, read on the forward strand.
CAGAACAAGAGCCAATGAGGCCGCGCATCCTGCACGGGATGTCTCGATGTGCTGCTTCCGGCACGTATCCCATAGGTTCGCCAACACAGGTATAGGGTTTCCTGATTAGATTAGTCACTAGAAGACCTCCAGGGTCCCTTCCATCTCTATTCTGGTTAGATGGAGAACAGTGGTGGGTTCCGGATCTCGTTGCAACCGGTGCAGCTGCAACGGAGCCCGGCATCCTCCCCATGAATGCACGCGGGGCACTCCACAAGCCTCCCCGGCGCTCCAGCTGCTTGGTGGAGTGTCACGCAGGCGCTGTACGCGCCCTGTGTGTGCGCAGAAGCCCCGAAGGCTTTAAAGGACAGGTAAGGAGCTTGGGCGGGTGGATGGGCGCTCCGGAGCACCTTCCCGGAACGGTACCTGGTGCTCTGGGCAGGCTCCAGTATGCCTGTTCCGGGGCGTACCGCCTGCAACCCACCACTGATGGAGAGCCATCTTTATGGAGAGAAGATGCATAGTTTTATTTCCATCTCATCTATGGATATTGAAACCTGAATTTGGAAATCTTTCTCTTTGAAAAGCTAAGTCAAGTCCATACAGAATGAAACTATTTCCTAATCATAAATGGTTGAGGTACTGAAGATCAGTATCATTTTATTTTTAATAAACCTTAAACCAAGAAGAAGCCCCATGCCAATAGTTACATATCTAACCATGTTAATATAGGCACGCTGCCTGGGGAATTCTGGGAGTTGAAGTCCACACATTGGTGGACAACGTTGATGGAATTGAGAACCACTGATTTAGAGACTGCCCAATTCCAAATAACTGTGGGCGGCTTGCAAAAATAAAAATAAAAGTACAGATGTTGTGAATTCAAAAGAAATGCAGGTAGTCCTCTACTTAAAACCATCACTGATCCTGCATTTTGGTTGTAAGTGTGACAGTCAGAAGGCAAGTCATCATATTACAACATCTAATTTTATGATCTTTTTTGTGGTGGTCATTAAGCAAACACATGGTTGTTAAGCAACCCCATTGTTTGTTATGGGGTGGATTTTTGTTGGAAACTATAAATAAATGCTAATTTCTGTTCAGACCAAGGCTTCCTAAGAACATGAAGCAAACTCAACGAAAACCCCTTTTATTAATTTGCTGTGAATTCTGCTCATTCACATCCAGCAAAGTCTTTCAAGGGAGGATTTACAGTCACAGACCTTATCTGGCTTGGAGAGCTGCCGGGCCGATATCTTCAAAACTTGGCAAGGTGTCTCGGAGAGTCACGAACCAATTAAGTGAACTAATGGTCTCCTGCAAACTCCACTCCCCTTTTGCTCTTCTTTTATTTCCTCTGGGAAGGGCCATTCATTGTCCACTTGTGGCCTTACTCCCAAGTCGCCCCCTGTTCTTTAGCTGTTCCCTTCATCTGACAACTCTGCGCATGCGCACACTGGGAATAGGCTCCAGCTGTTCGTCTGCCTTACTGATGTCTGACTCTGAAGGCAGCTGATAACTGGCATACGGCTCTGGCCCCATTCTGCCTCCAACACCGAGCCCTCATCAGAGTCTTCCCCAGGCTCCAGGACTGGCCCATGTTCCTCCCCAACCTCCTCACTGTCTGAATCTGCTGCCAACTGTGCTAGCTGGCCACAACAATTTCTGACAAAAACATAGTTAATTGTGGTCATATGACCATGAGTCACTGCAAGCTGCTATAAATGTGGGCTGGCTGCAGAGCACTCAAAATGAAGTCATGTGACTGCAGTGTGTGTGTCAGAACCTTAAATTCAGGCCATAAATTTGTTTCTAGGACTCCATTGTAATGTCAAACTGTTGCTAAGCAACCAGTTAGGGATTACCTATACTTCTGGTGGATGGATTCTGGATTACACAGTTAAATCAGAGGTGAAGATTTTGAACCTGATGGCTAAGAGAAACTAACCAAAACTGAAATCATGGAAAACTTACCTTCCTTCTTGAACCACTCCAGAAATTCCAAACAGGCCGAAGTCAGTGATCACGACTTTTCCATTTTCATAGAAAATGTTCTTGGGTTTGAGATCTTTGTGCACAATCCCTTTTGCATGAAGGTACCCCATGCCCTAGGAGGAAAAATAATCACATATATGTGTAATGAATAGAAGAAAGAATGTTAAAACAGACAACTATATCATTGTTTTGATCTTGTTTCAACAATAAACAGAAAAATATATAATTGTTTCGATCTTGCTTCAGTCTTCATTCAAAGCCCACTCAATTGTCCGATTTACATTCCCTAGGTGGGTTGTTTAGGGACGTGGTGGCTCGGTGCCTAAGACGTTGAGCTTGTTGATCAGAAAGATCGGCAGTTTGGCGGTTCGAATCTCTAGCACCGCATAATGGAGTGGGTTCCCATTACATGTCCAGGCTTCTGCCAACCTAGCAGTTCGAAAGCATATAAAAATGCAAGTAGAAAAAATAGGAACCACTTTGGTGGGAAAGTAACTGCGTTCCATGCGCCTTCGGCGTTTAGTCATGCTGGACACAGGATCACAGAGACTTCTTTGGGCAGCGCTGGCTCTTTGGCTTTGAAACAGAGATGAACACCGCCCCCTAGAGTCAGGAACGACTAGCACATATGTCCGAGGGGAACCTTTACTTTTACCTTAGGTGGGTTGTTTGACTGTTACTTAGCAAATTGTGTGAAGTTAGCTTCCGTAAAACAGTTAATGGCTTTGTGTGTGAATTCTGTATTGTAATTAACTAAACCATGGTTAAATGACAATAGTTTAACACAGTGTGGAAACGCCCAAACAATGATGCCATGGATGTTTGTTTTGAAACGTCCCCAGCAACAACAGATCTGTGATTCATGTTATTTTAAGACCTCGCCACAGCCAAGAATCTTGCATACATATCTAGGTTTGAGGCCAATGAGTACCGTATTTTTGGAGTATGTGATGCACCAAGATTTTGAAGAGGCAATTTTTTTAAAAAAAGTTTTTGCACTTTGCAGATGTCCCCCAAATGGCCTGTTTGTCCAAAAAAAAAAAAGGCATGCATAGCCTTTAGGAGGCTTGTAGAGTAAGGTGACCAGATTTTCAGATTGGAAAAGAGGGACACCTTTGACCGGGGGGAAGGGGGGGGGGCTTGATTAAAAAAAATTTTTTTTGTCAAAAGGTCACCCCAGGACACTGAAACCAGCATAAATACGAATCTGTTGCCAAACAAAATTTTGATCACGTGACCATGAGGATGCTGCAACGGTCGCTAAGTGTGAAAAATGGTCGCAACGGTCGCTAAGTGTGAAAAATGGTCATAGTCACTTTTTTCAATGCCATTGTAACTTTGGTCACTAAATGTTTTCCCCCTCCTCGAGACTCCTCACTTCTTCCTTCATTCCTCTTGCTTATCTACCTTCACCTTATCTGTCTTCTGCTCTTTCCCTCTCTTCCTTCCTTTCTCCTTCCATCCTCTCTTCTTTCCTCACTCACTCCCTTCCTCCTTTTTTCTCTTCCTTCCTCCTTCCATTCTTTCAGCTTCATTTCTTTTGCCTATCTACCTTCTCTGTCTTTCTGCTCTTTCCATTTCTCTCTTCCTCTTCGCTTCTGTTCCTTCCTCCTTCCCTCCTTTCCTATTTCTTCCTTCTTCCTTCCTTCTGCCTATCTACCTTCACCTTCTTTGTCTTTCTGCTCTTTCCCTGTTTTCCCCTTTCCTCCCTCCCTTCTTTCCTTTCTAGTTCCATCTTTTCTTCTTTCCTCTCTCCCTCTTTTTCTTTTTTCCTTCCTTCCTCCTTCCTCTTGCCTATCAACTTTTTTATTTTTTTTGTTACATAGAAGACACATACCCACAATAAAAACAAAACAAAACAAAAAGAAAAAAACCCATCATCACATATAGCATGTCATTTGGTTACAAGTGTTTTAACATTTATCATTCTTATACATTTATTATTTCATTTAATAGGTTATAATATACAGTTTGGGTTGCTTTGTTTACCATCCCTTCCTCCTGTTATAACACCACCTTATTTTCCCTTTCTTTTCTCCCTTCCTCCCTTCTCTACTTACTTCCTTCCTGCTCTCCTTTCCCTTCCTTCTTCCTGTACCTTTCTCCTACTCCTGCTCTTCCTCATCCCCTTCCTACCCTCTCTCCTCCTCTTTCTCTCCTTTCCATCCTCCTCTCCTTACCTCTTTCTTTTCACCCTCTCTCCCTTCTCTACTTTCTTCCTTCCTCCTCTCCTTCCCCTTCCTTCTTCCCTTACCTCTCCTTTGCTCCTGCTCTTCCTCTTTCCCTTCCTACCCTCTCTCCTTCCTTTTCTCTCCCTTCCATCCTCCTTTCCTTTCCCTTTCCTTTCTCCCTCCCTCCCTTCTCTACTTTCCTCCTTCCTCCTCTCCTTCCCCTTCCTTCTTCCCTTCCCTTTCTCCTACTCCTGCTCTTCCTCTTCCCCTTTCTACCCTCTCTCCCCTCTTTCTCTCCTTTCCATCCTCCTCTCCTTACCTCTTTCTTCTTTCCATCTTCCTTTCATTCTCTCCTCCTTTCTCCCTTTCTCCCAACTCCCTTTCTGGGAGTTGAAGTCCACACACTTTCAAGTCTCCAAGGTGGAGAAAGATTGATCTATCTAATTAATATAATTATTTCTCCCTCTCTTTTTCACTCTCTCTCCAGCGCACACACGCAAATGCATAGGGCAGCCCACCTCACACACAGGTAACTCCGGGCGGCTTACGGGAAGAGGACAGCCGACCACTCACCCACGCGGGGGGGGGGGCAGGATTTCGCCAAGAAAAGTTAACTTTCCTGCGAAAGGGGCCGGCAGCCTCTCAGCTCTTCCCGGCCGGGGAGACCTCCCCCCACTTCCACTCCTGCGACCCTCCTCCCGCCTCCTCGGAGCTTCAAGCAAGCTAACTGCGAAGGCCAGGGAAGAAGAAGAAGCAGCGGCGCGAGGTCAGCGGTCCTTGGGGGCGCGGCAGAAGCCCTGCCAAAGTGCCCCTTCCCCAGCCCGGCTGCCGTTTCTGCTACTGAGGGCGGAAGGGGAGGAGGAGGAGGAGAAAGATAAAGTGGCGGCATGATCCCTGCTGCAGCCGAGGCGGGAAAGGTGCGTTTTGACAGGTCTTCCACAGCGCTGTGGAAGCCCTGCCAAAGTGCACCTTTCCCTCCTCGGCTGCCGTTGCTGCTGCTGAGTGCAGAAGGGGAGGAGGAGGAGGAGGAGGAGGAGGAGGAAGAAGGAGCGGGATGAGCAGCGAGCGGAGCCTCATTTAAAAGCAACGACGGCTGTGGCCGCTCGTTCGCTCCGCCGCTCTTGCGTGGAGGTCTGAGAAGGCAGAGGGGTGGGAGGGGCGCGAAGGAACCAGCGCGGCAGCAGCCGCGCTGGGTAGGTGCTGCCCCGGAGTCCAAGGGTGGGCGGGCTAGCAAGCGGGCGCCTTTCTCGCACACAGGGAAGGGAAGGAGGGCTGCGGCGGCTGTTTTCAGTAACCCCGCACAGGTTACTAATTCCCACCGGTTACTCACCAGTGAAGCTGAAGCAGCAAAACAAAGCAAATGCCCGCGAAATGAAATGGAGACTCCTGCGACTCACGCGGCGTGCTAAGCGGAATCCAGCCAATCAGTGAGCTGCCTGGGATGGAAAACTTCCCGTGCGTGCTTAAAGTTTTCCATCCCAGCCAGCTCACTGATTGGCTGGAGTCCAGGCCAATCAGTGAGCGGCAGGCTGGGCTGGCTTAGATTTTTAGAAATAGATAAGGAAATAACGAGCGAGCTAGCGGCAGCTGATGGGCGGGGGAGCCAGCGAGCGCCAAAATAAAGCGGGGGTTTTTGAGAAGCGGGCGGGACGCGGGAAAAATGATGAAAAATCGTGCCTGTCCCGCCAAATCCAGGACGTCTGGTCACCTTATTGTAGAGTGCTATTGGGGGCGGGGGGGGGGGAAAGGAGCAAAAAACAGCTTGTTTTTTTTGCTCATTTTTGCCCTCCCCAGCCCCCAGGAGCACTCTGGAAGCCTCCTTAAGACTATGCATGACTTTTTTTTACAAAGGGGGCGGGGTTTCAGAAGGCTAAAAATGATGTATTCAATGTACAAGACACACCCAGATTTTCACCCTCTTTTTTGGGGGGGGAAAGGTGTGTCTTACACTCTGAAAAATATGGTAAGACTTATGGCTTGGATTACAGCTATGTTTCTGAGATTCACGGGAGAGAAAATAGCTTTAAATTAGTGTTTTCCAACCTTAACCATTTTAAAGATGTGTGGACTTCAACTCCCAGAATATCCCCAGTCAGCACTGTATTCATTACCCATCTTAAAATGGCCAAGGTTGGGAAAAACTGCCTTGAATAAACACTGCGTAAAAGGAGAAAGCAATAGGAAGAATAATAAACTTTTTAATGTATCTAAATAAAATCCAGAGACCCTTTTACAACCGGAGTCCAGCGCAGTGAAATTGTTCTCCTCCAGCAGAATGAAGCCTAGAAAAAGCAGCTGCCTTCTTCAGAAAACATTCAACACAAATCCCTCTGCAAAGTCCTTCTTACCTTAATAATCTCCTGAGCTATCTGCCTGGTCTTATTGATATCCAGAGGAGTTTTTGGATCCCTGACTACGGAGTGTAGCGTCCTTCCTTTGCAGAAACTAACACAAACAGACAAATATGTTAGATACAAAGCTTAATGATACTTGGCATCTACTGTAGAAGCAGTACAGGTACTCTTCAACTTATGACCACAATTAGGACTGGAATTTCAGCCACTGAGAGTTGTGGTTATTAAGTCAGCAATCACATGAGTGCGCTCTCTCCCCCTCTCCTCTCTCTCTCTCTTTCTATTTTACTATCTTTTTTTGCCATGCAGCAACAGCAGTTGTTAAGTGAATCACACAGTCATTAAGAAAAACTGGCTTCCCCCATTGAGGCTGCTTGTCTGAAGCTTACTGGGAAGGTCATGAATGTTATTTATTTGTTTGTTTATTATTTGATTTCTACAGCCACCAATCTCAGTCAATCATGAAATTAATTAATTGATTGATTGATTAATTCATGCATTCAATTTCTGCAGCCACTCAACATGATCAATCATGAAATTCATTCATTCATTCATTCGATTTCTACAGCCACCTATCTCGGTCATTCATTCATTCATTCATTTATTTGATTTCTACAGCCACCTATCTCGGTCATTCATTCATTCATTCATTTATTTGATTTCTACAGCCACCTATCTCGGTCATTCATTCATTCATTCATTTGATTTCTACAGCCATCTATCTCGGTCATTCATTCATTTGATTTCTACAGCCACCCATCTCAATCAATCATGAAATTCATTCATTCATTCATTCATTCATTCATTTAATTTCTACAGTCATCCATCTCAGTCAATCATGAAATTCATTCATTCATTCGATTTCTACAGTCATCCATCTCAGTCAATTACTCCAATCTAATGCCAATCATTAGATTAGAAATGTGGGGAATACAGACTGAAGACAGTCACAGCCATCATGGAAATCTAAACCATTCTGCCTGAATATTTTTCTTTTCATCAGGAATACCTGCAACCTGGAGTTACAGATCAGGCAGGGTGCCAGAGCACCTTGAGGAATTAAAATAGTTAAAATGCAATGATAACTATCAGCAGCCAACTCTTGCTCATAAAGCGAAAGCCTCTAGCAGAGAGGTCATTTAAGCTCTCCAGAAAGTGGGTGGGCAAACTTGGGCTACAAAATTCCAAGCTAAAGAGACATATTAAGAAAATATCCCACCACTGCATCTATCCAAAAATGGATTTCTATTGGCGGCTTTAAATCTGGATGTCGGTCAATGTTATGTCACCGTCCACTTCGAGCACATTTATGAAAAACAGGTTACATATGCGATGGTTGTAGTCAAACTGATGACATCCGTTCACAGTTACCTTGAAGCAGTGTGCTTCACACTGAATACAGATCTACAAAAAGAAAATGCACATTTGTGATCACTTTAATAGGACCCGATAATATAACCCAGATTTTTAAATTTTTATTTTGTTTATTAACATCACAAACTGCCCATTTCCCAGACAGCAAAGCAGCAAAGATGTTTCACAGAAGCACCTGCAAAATCTGAATGATGAGTATCCAGAACAACTAAAAGTAACTTTGATACAGATTTTAACTCAGTTCTGTGACTTTAACCTAGTACATGGATTGGTACTGCACCCCAAATTTGGATTTATCTTAGAATCATATTTCAATTTTAAAAATTTAAATCAGAATAAATGCTTAGTACAGTAGTAAGGATGAAATGGATACATTGTACTATATTATTTATACATCATATTATTAGTAAGATAGTGTAATATATTATTTTATTTGGCGATTTATGTTGTGCTAACCATGGTTCTGATATTTATTACTAGTTCAGGTTTAACGGTGATTTTAGTTAGTGACTGAACCGTGAAACAGTGATTTGCTTTACGGCCACTGTAAAAGTGGTTGTAAAATCAGGTCTGGTAACAGGATGACTTGACTTACAACTGCACCAACTTATGACCAAAAATCCAGTCCTAATTTTCATTGTAAGCAGTGCAGGTTTTAAAGGAGGGTTATTGTATGGGCTAATCAAGGATCCTGAAATCTATGCATTAGGCTAGCCCAGTGGTTCCCAAACTTGGCAACTTTAAGACTTGTGGACTTCAACTCCCAGAGTTCTCCAGCCAGAAGAGCTAGCTGGAGAATTCTGGGAGTTGAAGTCCACAAGTCTTAAAGTTGCCAAGTTTGGGAACCACTGGGCTAGCCTGATAAATGCAAATTTAAGTCAGTTCACACGATCTTCTGGCACGGGTGGAGCAACTAGACTGCTTTGACTTACGGTAAAGGGTTGGCCACGCTTCAGAGGCATCCCACAGGGCAGGTGTAGCTCCTCTGGGCCCCAGCACAGGTTGAGGTAAGAGTTTCGGACAGTCGCATTCTGATCAAACCGTGGGTTGAGGTGGAAAGCAATATTGAGCCCTGTTTTCAGATTGATGTGGAACCTACATAAAAAGACCCAAATGTTGCGCTGCACCATTAGCAGGAAACTATCCACATCCAGAATCTACACAATGAACACTCCAACTTCTGAAGATATTATATTGCTGATTTAAAACCCATTATATTTCTCAAAGGAAATTCCTCCTTTTGCCTAATAGATTCTCTTTTTTTAGGACTTCATGAAGAGATCTCCACTTCTGGAAAAAAAGGGTCATTTGATAAAGATAGATGAGAGAGAGAGAAAGAAAGAGAGAAAAAGAGATGATAGATGATAGAGATATGATGATAGAGATAGATGATAAATGATAGATAAATAGATAGATAGATGGATAGATAGATAGATAGATAGATAGATAGATAGATAGATAGACAGACAGACAGACAGACAGACAGACAGACAGACAGATATAGACAGACAGATGATAGAAATAAAGCATAGATAGAGATACTGTATATGATACAGAGATAACCAGTGATGGGATTCAAATAATTTAACAACCGGTTCTCTCCCCTAATGGACAGCTGGGTAGGCGTGGCTTGGTGGTCATGTGACTGGGTGGGCATGGCCAACTCAATGTCACTCGATGGGCACTTCACCTTAGCTGTTACAATGTAACGAGGGTTAACCGGAGAGGCAGTTTCTGTAAGCAGGGCAATAAAGATGAGGCTAGAAACAACACCAGAATGTTTCCTTCCTGCCTTCCTTACAGGATTAGCCCTGTAAACTGGGGAAAAAACAAAAGGGGATTTCTTCCAACAACCGGTTCTCCAAACTGCTTAGAAAGTTAACAACCGGTTCTCCCGAATAGATGCGAACCGGTTGAATCCCACCACTGGAGATAACCTACCTTATCATGCATGGAGGGTGACCAACAATAAGTCTTTATTTGAACTTAAGTTCATTTTATCACATTCAGTACATTTGGAATGGGTGTGTGCATGCCTGAGTGTGTGTTTTTCCCACTCATTTTATTTCATAGGGCAAGGAAACAGATCCGAACGAGCGTAGATGACGGAACATTGAGGAAGTATTGGCAGGTCACTCTAGGTACACTGATGTTCGTTTGTGGTATCCCTTTTATCATCTGTTGAGGGAGCCTCACTTTATTCCCCCCCCCCCAAACATGTTTATTTACTGTATTTTTCAGAATATAAGACGCACCTTTTTCCCTCAAAGGAGTGGCTGAAAAACTGGGTGCGTCTTATACACTGAATACAGCATATTTTGCCTCCCAAACTCTGCCCCCTTCACCAAAATGGCCGTGCATAGCCTTTAGGAGCCTTGCAGAGTGCTCCTGGGGGCTGGGGAGGGCAGAAATGAGCGAAAAACAGGCCATTGTTTGCTCATTTTTGCCCCCCAGCCACCAGGAGCACTCTGCAAGGCTCCTAAAGGCTATGCATGTCCTTTTTTAAAAAAAACAATGGGCCCATTTTCACGAAAAATGGGCCGTTTTTGGGAAGTCTGCAGAATGCAAAAACTTGTATTTTTAATTTGCCTCTTCAAAATCCTGGTGCGTCTTATACTGCAATGCGTCTTATACTCCAAAAAATACGGTACTTTTTATGGCAAAAGATAAAATACAAAACACAGAAACACACTTGCTTTTTCCAAAGGCAACTGACAGGGGACACAGTGCCTGAGACTTTTATTAATTTGGATGGGACAAAGCCCCCCCAGATGATAGCGTGGTAAGGGAGAGGCTGTGGAGAGAACACACACAGACACAAACAATATTAAAATTAATCTGAATTTTCCCGCGTTTTGCACCTTCAAGTTATCAGTCAGAATTTAGCAAATTGGTGAATACAGGGTTTCAGTGGAGTGAAAAAATCAAAATGTCTGAAGCCATCACATAATCAAATCCAGGCTCTTTTTAATATGGATGCTCATTCACATAAAAAGAGGACAGAGCTTCTATTGCCATGTTGACTGTTTTGACCTCCTCCTGCGGACATCTTCCAGCTAAGTGTAGCCTTTTCCCCTGAGAAAGCACCAATGGTCCTTCCGGGCCATAGTTGTAAATGTCCACTGTTGGCCTTAGCCTCTGGCTGAATGTGATTGTCAGGGCTGCCATCATTTGCTTGAGTTTCAGTTTCGCTATCAGTCTGGGGGAGGGGAAGTCAAAAGAGATGGATTTGAATGCTTGGGGGAAAGTGAAACTAATGAAGCCAACTACTCATCTTACCATCCAGAGATACCAACTCAAGGTCAACATTCTAGGAATGAAATGCAATGACTCACCAACCTGCCAGTTGTTGAAGTGACTGCTCCCAAAGCAATTTATTCAAATATATTTGGACAATATGGGACCAAGGAAGGAGAGGAACTGGATGGGGAAAGTTAACCGTGCGAACGTTAGTTCTGGTTTTTGCTAGACTGTAATCCACTTGGCTCTTAGTAAAAGTATACCTTTAACTACAAATGGAGTCAAGGGTCTTTCTTGACTAAAGGACCAAATTGGGCAGGTCTGACAGCGATGGCCTGATTCCCATAATGTGCAAATATGGTGACTGGGTCTCATGCTGAGCCAAAATTCCTACCCATGCTCCATTGTGCCCATTTTAGAGGATTCCTACCTGAGTAGTATCAGATCCCTAAATGTGTGGGACTTGGGACTTTCATAATTCCCTGTTAGCCTAGGGGTGAAATCCTTCCTAATTGATGGCCCAGAAAAAAATGACAAGTGCAAATATTGCTAATATGATAAAATACTTGCATACATTCATGGCTAAAAGCAATGTGCAATGGGACAGGGAATTAGCTATGAAGAAAAAAAGAATAGCAGTTAGGATTTTTCATGACAAGATTTTTTAAAAAAAATCCAAACATACACATAAGCCAAAAGTTTATCAAAGACCTTGGGAATCCAACAATTCCTTAAAGCAGGACTGATAGTAATTCCTACCCAGTAAGATACATTTTTAACCCTGGTTTCTCCTTTTCCTGTGAGAGTTAACTGCTTTGCTATGCCAGCTACAAATCGTCTGCCATTTTAGTTACCCATAATGTTTTCTTTTTTTATTAAAAGTTTTAAAAAAGGTTTTACAAATATATACCTCCCCTCCCCACCCTGGACCCAACTCCCCCCCCCAACCTCCTCCCCCAACCTCCCAGAGCAAATACAGGGTATAAACATTAAAATGCTGCTGCCAATTACCTCCAATAGACCGATCAGATCCCACAGATTAGGCCTCCTCCGAATTCCATCCGCCAGCCAGTGTCGACTGGCGACTACCTGGAGGAGAGCCTTCTCTGTGGCTGCTCCGACCCTCTGGAACGAACTCCCTATGGAGATTCGAACCCTCACCACCCTCCAGGCCTTCCGCAAAGCCCTTAAAACCTGGCTGTTCCGACAGGCCTGGGGCTAAAGAGCTTTTGCCCCCCCCCCCTCGAATGGTATGGTTGTTGTGTGTTTTTAAATTGTGTATTGTTATGTTCGTCTTTTTATCCCCTGTCTGTACCCCCTTCCCTGACTGAATTGTGAGCCGCCCTGAGTCCCCTTCGGGGAAAAGGGCGGCATATAAATGTAATAAATCCAATCCAATCCAAAATACAGGGTATAAACATTAATCCCAAAATGTCTTCTGACAATCTAGGACAGTGATGGCTAAACTTTTTTGGATCACATGCCAAAAGCGGGGGGAGCGCAGGAAGGGTGTGCACAGGCATGCGCCACACCCATAATGCTATGCATGCAACCTGCGCATGCATGTACGCACAATAACTGGCGCAAGCCCCCTTTTGGTGCGTTTTTTTGCCCTCCCTGGGCTCCAGAGGCTTTTAAGGATCCTGGGGAGGGCAAAAACAGCCTCCTCCGCCGCACTCTGGAGGGCGAAAAACAGCCCCACGGACAACCTGGAAGTTTGGGAATGGTGACTTTCGGTTTGTCCGTATGGCTGTTTTTTGCCCTCCGGAGCCTTCAGGGAAGCCTCCTGAAGGCTCCGGAGGGCAAAAAACAACCCTACGGGCAAACTGGAAGTCCATCCCTGAATTTCCGGTGTGCCCATAGGGGCGGTTTTTTCACACTCTGGAGGCTTCAAGGAAGCCTCTGTAGGGTGAAAAACAGCCTTAAAAGAAGACTAAAGTCAGCTGGCTACCGCGCGCATGCGTGCTGGAGCTGACAGGGCAACGCCTCGCGTGCCCTAACAAATGACTCCGCGTGCCATAGGTTCACCATCACAGACCTAGAAAATTTCAATAACAGCTCACATTAGGTACTCCAGTTTGGCAACCTCACAGCCTGGATGCAAGGACCAGCTCCAGCATGAGTACAAATTTCCCAACCAAGAGCTCTTGACAGCTGTTGTCCCCGTATTTCTCAATCTTCCCCACCCTGTGATACCTAATGTGCACGCTGGTATTCTTGAATTCGGAGCTCTTAGGAAAGTATCCCTACTTGCAAACAGCTATTTCCAGTGGGGAAAACAGGACAAAGCAAGTGGAGAAAAATAGTTTCCTTTGCTATATTTCCAGTTTGATTTAGACCATGGCAGGGTCCCTATAGAAGAGCTCTTTTAAGGATTATAAATTAAGAGAAAAGCAACTAATTTACCTAATTTACTTACACCACACTGGTATATCTATAGGCTATTATTGTTCTTTAAACATGTATTGAACTCCATCTAGTGGCTAAAGAGAAAATCTTTCATTGTTTAGAAAGTTGGTTTTAGTGATGTTTTGGCACTACAGAATGCCCATCCCTCATTCTGGGGGGGAAAAGCATTGATGTGGTCCTCAATGAAATTGAGTTTGACACCCCTGACCTACCACAGTCTCCGAAGTAGTTCAGGCTAAATACGTTTAAGCTAACAAGATTGTTTCTATTTTTTTATTTGTTTGCTTGTTAGATTTATATCTAAGGTGACCAGACGTCCCGATTTTGGCGGAACAGTTTATAACAATTTGTCCCGTGTCCTGGGGCATTTTAAAAAGTCCCGATTTTCGGGCTTCATGTTGAAAGCCCAGTGGAAATCAAGAGGGGGTCTAGTGCCATGCAATCAAAGTCGTGTCTCTGTTGAAGTGCGTGATGTCTGTGACACACATGAGGGATTGTTGCCATTTTTTAAAGTAAAAGACTGTATGTCATACCTGTGAGGATGTTGGGAAAACTGGTTTGGAACGATCTGGATTGGCCTGAAAAAAAAAACAGAAATCAAAGGAAATTGTATGAGCAAATATCAGAACGAAGTGCTACCTCTACGTCAGTATTTCTCAACCGCAACAATTTAAAGATATGTTACCTTCAACCCCCAGAATTTCTCAGCCACCTTAAAACTGTCCTTAGATCAGGAGTCTCAAACTCAAGGACCGGGGGCCGGAGCAGACCCGAGGGGTGTTTAGATGTGGCCTGCGGGGCTGCCCTGGAAACAGCAATGGACTGGCCCATGGTGCCTCTGCCAGGAAAAACAGAGCCTGGGCGGGCTGTGGCGGCCCTCCCAAGCTCCATTTTCTCTGGCAGAGGGTTGCAGGAGGCTGTCGCAGCTGAAAATGGAGTTCGGGAGACCATTTTTCTCTGGTTAGAGTGCTCGAGCCAAAGTTGTGTCTCTAGGTCTGAAGTGCACTAGGTCTGTGACACACATGAGGGATTGTTGCCATTTAAGTAAAGGACTGTATGTTATACCTGTGAGGATGTTGGGAAAACTGGTTTGGAACTAACTGGATCAGTCTGGAAAAAAAAACAGAAATCAAAGGAAATTGTATGAGCAAGTATCAGAATGAAGAGCTGATTTTTTCTCGGAGTATAAGATGCACCTTTTTCCCTCAAAAAAGAGGGTGAAAATCTGGGTGCATCTTATACACTGAATACAGCATTTTTTTGCCTCCCGAAACCCCGCCCCCTTTGCAAAAAATGGCCATGCATGGCCTTTAGGAGGCTTTCAGTGAGCTCCTCAGTGCTGCGGGAGGGCAAAATTGAGCAAAAAACAGACCATTTTTTGCTTGTTTTTACCCCCCTCCTCAGCCCCCAGGAGCACTCTATAAGCCTCCTAAAGGCTTTGTGTGCCCTTATTTTTGACAAAAACAGGCCCGTTTTCACAAAAAACAGACCATTTTTGGGAGGTCTGCAGAGTGCAAAAACTTTTTTTTTAATTTGCCTCTTCAAAATCTTGCTGTGTCCTACACTCCAAAAAATATGGTACTTCTACGTCAGTCAAGATGGCGTCTAGTGCCATGCAATCAAAGTTGTGTCTCTGTCGAAGTGCATGATGTCTGTGACACACATGGATTGTTGCCATTTTTTAAAGTAAAAGACTGCATGTCATACCTGTGAAGGTGTTGGGAAAACTGGTTTGGATTTAACTGGATCGGTCTGGGAAAAAAAAACAGAAATCAAAGGAAATGGTATGAGCAAATATCAGAACGAAGAGCTACTTCTACGTCAGTGTTTCTCAACCCCAACTATTTTAAGATATGTGGCCTTCAACCCCCAGAATTCCTCAGCCAGTGAAATATAAAATTTATCTTCCCATACCATAAAAAGGCATACCACCCTAGTTGAAGATCATGCCCTCCTAATGTTAATAATCTTACATGTCTCAAGCTAATCCATTCTGTTAGATACCAGAATCAGTTACAATGGTTTTCACCAAGGTCCTCTGTTCCGTTGGGAACAGAGATTCAACCTGATTGGTCGAAGGATCTGCCAGCTCCTATAAAAGTGTGGTCACCTCATGGCTGCTGCTGCGTTGCAACATTTTCAGGGGAGGGCTTATTTTGGGGGGAGGGCTTATTTTAGTGCATGCGCTCAAAAGCTTGATTGGACTTATTATCTGGGGAGGTCTTATTTTCAGGGAAACAGGGTAGTTGTAAACTTGGAATAAGAAATTATTTTTCTAACTCTATTTTGATGTCATATCTGGATTTTTTTAATCTAATGTTTCTGTGCTTTTATTTTGATTAGGAGTAAGAATTTTTTTATTACATATTTATATCTGTACTGCAGAAATTTCCAAATGAATCTCTCTATTTTGTCACTTTCCCCCCTTTTTGATCCCCTTTCCCTCAATTTTTCTTTTTTTTAATTTTGTATTTCAATATTTTATCTCTCTTTAAAACTTAATAAAGTCAATTTTTTAAAAATTAAATATGACATTAAAAAAAACCTCCTGCTTGTCCAGAGGTTGGATCAAAAGACCTCCAAGGCCCCTTCCAACTGTGTTATTCTGTTAAATAATAGGTGAACCACGTAACCTGACCTTGGCTCAATCACAGTTATGTCTATCTTGGAAACACGCCGGGAGAACAACTTCCCACTAGATACTGAATTATAGGATGCCTGGCATCGTAAAGTGAAGTGGATAGGTGGGAATCCTAGAGCCGAGGTGGCGCAGTGGTTAAATACAGCACTGCAGGCTACTTCAGCTGACTGCAGTTCGGCTGTTCAAATCTCACCAGCTCAGGGTTGACTCAGCCTTCCATCCTTCTGAGGTGGGTAAAATGAGGACCCGGATTGTTGTTGGGGGCAATATGCTGACTCTGTAAACCGCTTAGAAAGCGCTGAAAGCCCTATGAAGCGGTATATAAGTCTAACTGCTATTGCTATTGCTATTGCTATAATCCCCTTCCGTCCCTTCCCTTCTTAAGCAAACCCAGCTTACCATTTTCACATCAAATGGTTGTGAGGCCATATTCTGCAGCTGGCAGTGGAATCTGAGAAAGAAAAGGAAATTCCAGCAAGTTTGCCAAGTTTGGTGATAGGACTTTTTCCTCCAACCGTAAGGGAATGAGATCTTTACCAATGCAGCATCGCACTTAAATAGAGCAGAGCAGAGCCATGAAGGGGCAGGTTAAAGAAAGAGGCGGAGCCTTCCTGGAGATGGAGGGGGCAGAGGGAGGAGATAAGTTGTGAGGAGGGATCAGTGCTATTCCCTAAAAGCCCACAGTGGCTTGAATGTGAGGGGGTGGGATGCTGGTCAGGCGATCTGCTTGGCCCCATTTCTACAACCTCTCAATTTTCCACCCACTCTCTGGTTTTTCCCTATCACCATTCACAGAGGTGGGTTGGAGGGAGGTGATGGGTCAACTTAAGGAAGAATAGCAACATGCCAATAGGGTCCTATCCATGATTGGTGTCATGGGACCAGAATTGAAATATTGAGAGGTTCAAACCACATTAGACGAACTTTGCAGCTAATTGCTTTCTAAAATTCAGCCTATTTTGGGGAGGGGGGGAGGAATCTCACAAGCCGGAACCTTCCAGTATGATCAAGAGGCAGACTACAGTCTCCATAATCCTTAACCATTTGTCCTGAATGGTATAAGGTCTCCTACTGGAGCAGAATAATTCTCTTATTCTGTATTCGGTGCATGGGCTAAATCATCTGGTGATACTTCAGCGACATCAGGTATGACCAACTTAAAAGAAAAAAAATTAACTTGCAACACCCCACTCCTCTCGCTACACTCCAATGAAGCAAAGCAAAGAAATCTTTCAGCTTGAAGCAGCTTGCAAGGAGGAATTCACCGGGTGGGAAGGTGGGAAAGTGATAGGGCTCAGTAGAACAGGTGGGGGGGGGCAAGTAAGTCCTCCTGCCTCCTTGCTTCCCGTTAACCACATGCTGTTTCTGCAAGACCCTGGTGGACATTCTTTGGCTTACTTTCACTTTCTTATTTTTACGCTGGAGGCGCTGGGCAAGGAGCCACTTTCCTGCCTCTCTATTTCTCTTTGCTTGGGACACGGCTGATCTCCGCTCAAACGCTTGGATAATTGAAACCACTCCACCCTTCCCTCCTCCCCTTTCCCCAGCTTCACCCCTCCATCCCTGCAGCTGCTGCTTTGGAAAAAAGCCCACAGCAGCTTGAATGTGAGGGGTGGGGTGCTGATCAGGCAATCTGATTGCCCCCATTCCTACCACCTTTCGATTTTCCACCTACTCTCTGGTTTTTCCCTATCACCCCTCCATGCCTGCAGCTGCTGCTTTGCAAGAAAGCTGGGAACCCCCCTCCTCTTTTTCCAGAAATGCCCACTGACAAATCCTCCCAGAAATAATCCAGCGGCAGGGAAGGGAGAATGGATATGAAACCCACCATCAAACCAGGTTGTTCATTTTTCTTCTATCAGTCTATCATTCTATGCCAGCTCGATTTTCCACCCACTTTCTGGCTTTCCCCTATCACTACTCACAGAAGTGGGTTGGAGGGAGGCTATGGGTCAACTTAATGAAGGATTGCAACAGGCCAATAGGGTAGTACCCATGATTGGTGCCAGGGGACCAGAACTGAAATATTGCAGGGGTTCACACCACAGGGACAAACCTGCAGCTAATTGCTTTCCAAAGTCAGCCTATTTGGCAGGGGTGAAATCCTCCCGGTTTGGCCCAGTTCAGCCGAACCGGTAGGGACGATCGTCCTTGGTTCTGCAAATTGGTAATAAAAAAGAAGCTTTCGAGGATCACAGCTGATCCACGCAATCATTGGAAGTTTTTTTAAAACTTTTTAAAGCATTTATTTCCTGCCTATTTGCCTGAACCAGACGGAAAAAATGCTTTTAAAAAGAGAAAAAAGTTGGCCACGCCCAACCAGTCACATGACACCCCCAACACCAAGCCACGCCCACTGAACTGGTATTCCGCTTATGAGCCAAATCATCTGGTGATACTTCAATGAAAAGAAAAAAAATCAACTTGCAACCCCCACCCTTCTTGCTACACTCTAATGAGGCAAAGCAAGGAAATCTTTCTGCTTAAAGCAGTTTGCAAGAAGCAATCACCGGGATGTGGAGGTGGGGGGCAGTGACAGGGCTCAGTAGAATGGGGGGGGGGGGGGGGAGAGCAAGTAAGCCAGTGGTGGGTTGCTTATCCTGTTCCAACCGGTTCGGTTGGAACGGGACCAGCGGTGTCCTCGTGCACGGGCGCAGTTCACGCATGCGTCTTAGCGCCTGCCTGATGCTCCAGCTGCTCACGGAGAATCGCGCAGGCACTGTATGTGCCATGCACCTACATGGAAGCGCAGAAGCCTTCAAAGACCGGTAAGGAGCGCGGGTGGGCAGGTGGGCCCTTCGCTTTTCCCGGGAGTTACTAACTTCCGGGTTCGCCATCCAACGGGTTCACGGGGACCGCCACGAAACAGTTGAAACCCACCCCTCCTACCTCCTTACCGTTAACCACATGCTGTTTCTGCAAGACCCTGGTGGACATTCTTTGACTTATTTTCACTTTTGCTGGCTGGGCAATGAGCCACTTTCCTGCCTCTCCTTGGGACACGGCTGATCTCCGCTCAAGCACTTGATAATGAAACCTCTCCCCCCTTCCCTCCTCCTCCCCTTTCCCCAGCTTCACCCCTCCATGCCTGCAGCTGCTGCTTTGCAAGAAAGCTGGGAATCCCCCTCCTCTCTTTCCAGAAATCCCCACTGACAAATCTTCCCAGAAAGGATCCAGCAGCATGGAAGGGAGAATGAAAATTAGACCTACCATCAAACCAGGGTGTTCATTTTTCTTCTATCAGTGGGATTGGGTGTATTTGGTTAACGGTGGCATTTTCATACATTGGACCTGTTGCTCATGATTTTCCACCCAGAAGTTTTGAACCCGCTTTTATTACGTTTGTAAATAAGTCAAGGTGGCCAACGTGATCTAATAGTCCTTCCTCCTCTGATTTTGTTTGAAAAAAGCTGCCATGTTCTAAACCTTCATTAGCTACAAAATGCCAACTCAGAGGCTGGTCTAGCAAAGTTAGAACATCAAACACTAAACAAGGGAATTATAGGTTGGAAGCGATCTTGGAGGTCTTCTAGACCAGGGGTCCATGGTATGCCAGTGTTGGAGGAAATAACCATCTGGTTCAGTTCCAAGTGGGGAGAAAGAGACTGGAAACATGGAGGAGGATTGGAAAGATGGTTTATTGATGGACAGGACCACATGGGTTTTAGGTCTGAACCCATGGAAGTGGAGAGTGAGAGGTATTTATACCCTCCCTTGAGCTTTGAACTTGAGCTTCCTGTTCCTGTGGCAAGAGCATGTATTCTATTAACTGTCAAACTCCCAGGGGGATATGCAGGGGTCATAGCTAACTTTGTAGGCTGAGTCCCAGTGCTTGGTTGAATCTTGCTAGGTGATGCATTGTCCCCAGGTGATTTCATAATGCAAGATAATCCTATATTGTCCTGGAGGGTCATGTTTTAATCCCATCACCCTGGAGCTGGAGGTCTTTTGTTTTGTAGATAGGGTGGCCTGTCCTTCTTAATGGCCACCAAATATCTGCTGTGGGCAAGGAGCTGGTTTCCGTATTTAGAAGCATGTTTCTCCTTTAGGGAAAAATAATAATCTGCCTTTTTAAATATTTTTCAAAATATTTCATTCTTCTAGGAGAGGTAACTTCCCTCAATTTCCCCTTTGGGACATAAAAGTGTGGGTTTCACACTTTTTCTGGTCCAAGATTAGGAATTTATCTGATCAGGGAGACTTGATTATTTTAATTTTTTTTTCTGATGCAAAGGGTGATGCATTGATAGAGGTATCAGAAAAGGAATCCTTCAGGGGCTTCAGCTTTGAAGCAAGAAAAAGCCCCCAAATTCCTCAAAGATGGTTTTGCTTTCAATAACTACGGGCTGCCCATTTCCAAGGGTAGTTTCCTTAACCTGCCTTAGCTCTTAGTTCAGTGAAGCCAAGGTTTGTGAGGCCAAATGGAGGTTAGCCAGTGTCTAATCCGGGCTATTAATTGAACCCTGGAACTCCTACTAATGAGGCACCAGTGGAACATACTCAGCCTTGTTGGGCGGCATCATTTGTGAGTCACAATGAGGGCTTAGGGTTTGGAAATCTCTTTTCTGCTACCTCTTTTGAGTGAGGGCATTGCCTTGGGGGGGGTGTCCCCTTCCCCATGGAATTGAGATATAACTGCTTGGGCCTTAGTGTCACAGAGCAAGAACCACTCTAGGAGAAGCTTTGTCTGGAGGTAGGTGAAGGGGATAGCCCCAGTCTTATTCTGAGTGGGATGTCTGTGTGTGTAGTGTATGCTACAATACAGGAAATGCAAACATGGCAAATTTTCCTCCCACCAGACAGAAGTCCAAGGTGTTCAGAACTTGATGTGTCAACCATTCCCAAATGCCATCCCTCCACGAGTCCATTTAACCCTGTTATAACATAACTGTGGCAAGAAAGAAAATCTTATAATGAATTTCCACTCTCTCCTATAGATTTCCAGCTGTCTCCTGGGTATTGAAGAGAGTCTTTAGTCTTCATGGTCCATCTCAGAGTCTTCTCTTTCATGTCTATTGGGTGGCATTAGGCTTGGCTTGGTGGTAAGGCTGGTCAGTCAGACTTGGGAAGGTTCAGAGGTGGCATTCAGCCGGTTCTGACAGGTTCTGGCAAACCGATAGTGGACATTTTGAGTAGTTAAGGTGTTGGTTATTACCTTTAAAGCCCTACATGGTTTAGGGCCAGGATACCTTCGAGACCGCCTGCTGCCACATACCTCCCAGCGGCCAATAAGATCCCACAGATTGGGCCTCCTTCAGATGCCATCAGCCAGACAGTGTCGGCTGGCAGGCCCTCGGAGGAGAGCCCTCTCTGTGGTTGCTCCGACTCTTGGGAACCAGCTCCCCCCGTAAATCTGGACCTTGCCCACTCTCATGACCTTCAGGAAAGCTGTAAAAACTTGGCTGTTCCGGCAGGCCTGGGGCTGTTGACCTCACTGTTGAGGTCCAGCGCCAACTAGAATGAATGTATGAGGGTGTTTGTTGTTTTTAAATTGTTTTCTTTTATCGTTATGTGTTTTTTCTTATATTTTTTTGTAAGCCACCTGGAGTCCTTCGGGATTGGGCGGCATATAAATATATTTAATAAATAAATAAATAAATAGTTCGGAGAACTGGCAAATACCACCTGTGGCTGGCCCCGCCCCCATCTATTTGCTGCCTCTCGAGCCCCAGCTGATCGGCTTGGTCTTCTTTTGTTGCCCTGCACAGGAGAACAGAGCTGGGAAGCAGGTTAGTGGGGTAAGGTGGAAATGGGCATTTTGCAGTAACCTTCTCCAGGAGTGGGCAGAGAATGAAGATTTTGCAGTATCCTTCCACTGGAGTGTGGAGGGAATGGAGATTTTGCAGTATCCATCCCCCAGGAGTGAGGAGGGAATGGGGATTTTGCAGTATCCTTCCCCCGGAGTGGGGAGGTGATGAGGATTTTACAGTATCCTTCCCTTGGAGAGGGGAGGGAAGGAAATTTTGAAGTATCCTTCCCCCAGGAGTAGGGAGGGAATGGGGAACCCCGTCATTTTATATTGTAAATTCAAAGACAAGAGACTATTATTTTGTAAGCTGTTTTTCAGCAAGCAAAGTGCTTTTTAAATACTCTGACATCGCCCAAATAAATTGGGCACTATCTGTCAGGAATATTATTGGCGGTTGTCCCATTGAAATTTTCCCCCCAATTACTTAAATTCTAGAGCTTAAAGCAGCAAAAAGGAAAGATACAATCCTGAAATTCCCAAGGTGTCTGATTCGAGATCAGAATGTCAGTTTACCACACGCGAGGCAGCAAACAAAACTAGGTTATAAACAAAAAGGGTTTATTCAAACAATTAGATTGGGAGGGGGGGGAAACCTGAAATTCTATGGTTCTTAAACACTGAAAAGAGCAATTATTCAAACTTTAGGTAGTAAAGCTCAACATTTCACATCAATTGCACCCATCCATCCACAAACAAGCAACTCTAAGCTTGGATGTTGGTCAACGTTACATCACCGTCCACTTCGAGCACATTTATCTGAAGCAGGTTATATATGCGATGCTTGTAGTCAAACTGATGTTGTCCATTCACAGCCACCTTAAAGCAGTGTCCTTCACACTGAATCCAGATCTATAAAAAGAAAATGCACATTTGTGATCACTTTAATGGGACCCGATAGTATAACTCAGGTCTTTAAATTTTTATTTTATTTATCTATGAACATCACAAATCGCCCATTTCCCAGACAGGAAAGCAGCAAAGGTGTTTCACAGAAGCACCTGCAAGATCTGATGATGTCCTCAGTCACTAAATGATGAGTATCCAGAACAACTAAAAGTAACTTTGATACAGATTTTAACGCAGTTCTGAGACTTTAATCCAGTACATGGATTGGTACTGCACCCCAAATTTGGATTTACCTTGGAATCATATTTCAATTTTACAAATTTAAATCAGAATAAATGCTTAGCAATAAGGTTGAAATGGATACATTGCATTATACCATATTATTTATACATTATATTATTAGTAACATAGTATAATGTATTGTTTTATTTGGCTATTTATGTTGTGCTAAACATGGTTCTGATATTTATTGCTAGTTGAGGCTTAACAGTGATTTTAGTTGGTGACTGAACTGTAAAACAGTGATTTGCTTTACGGCCACTGTAAAAGTGGTTGTAAAATCAGGTCTGGTAACAGGATGACTTGACTTACAACTGCACCAACTTATGACCAAAAATCCAGTCCTAATTTTCATTGTAAGCAGTGCAGCTTTTAAAGGAGGGTTATTTTGTGGGCTAACCAAGGTCCTGAAATCTATGTATTAGGCTAGCTTGATAAATGCAAATTTAAGTCAGTTCACACAATCTTCTGGCCCGGGTGGAGCAACCAGACTGCTTTGACTTACGGTAAAGGGTTGGCCACGCATCAGAGGCATCCCATAGGGCAGGTGTCGCTCCTCTGACCCCCAGCTCATGTTGAGTTTAGAGTTTCGAACAATCACGTTCTCATCAAACCGTGGGTTGAGATGGAATGCAGTATCGTTCCCTGCTTTCAGATTGATGTGGAACCTACATAAAAAGACCCAAATGTTGCACAATTAGCAGGAAACTATCCACATCTAGAAACTACACAATGAACATTCCAACTTCTGAAGATATTATATTGCTGATTCAAAAGCCATTATTAATCTCAAAGGTGTGTGAACCTGGTGAGCAAGAATCTTTTTGCCAAAAATTCTCTTTTTTAAGGATTTAATAGAGAGATCTGGAAAAAAAGGGTCACTTGATAAATGATCAGATAGAAAGATAGATAGTAGTAAATAAATCAAGATACAGAGATAGTTAGGTGATAGATAGATAGATAGATAGATAGATAGATAGATAGATAGATAGATAGTCAGAGTCTGTAGCTATCCAGCTAGCACACAAGTAAATAATTCAGCAGGATTCATTTATAGAAAAAACCTCTTTATATACAATATAAAACATGATGCATGTATACAATACCCATGCAGGTCTTGCAACGTGGTAGAGAGAAGAAGAAGAAGTAGCAAGCACAAGGACAAGACGTAGAAGCAAATACTCTCAAGCAAAGACATACCAATTCTTATATACACAGAACAGTTAAGCTAATCCACACCCAGGCTCCGACTCATCTCACATGGCTCATAACAAATCCTATGTCTCAGTCACCAAACACTTCACATTGGGTGGCTTGTTGTTATGGCTATTCCAGTTCATAAATTCTTAAACACTACATAGATGATTGATAGATAGATAGATAGATAGATAGATAGGTAGATAGATAGATAGATAGATAGATAGATAGATAGATAGATAGATAGATAGAGACAGACAGACAGACAGACAGACAGACAGACATCGTTTTTTTCAGAGTATAAGACGCACCAAGGTTTTGAAGGGGCAAACTAAAAAAAAAGTAGGTAGGTAGATAGAGGGCTACAGAGGGAGAGAAAGAGAAATACAGTAGGTAGGTAGAGAGAGAGAGAGAGTAGTTAGGTAGGAAGGTAGATAAAGGGAGAAAGAGAGAGAGAGAGAGAAATATGGTAGATAGATAGGGAGAGAGAGGGGGTAGGTAGGGAGAGGGAGAGGGGAGAGGGAGGGAGCGAGACAAAGAGAGAGAAATACAGCAGGTAGGTAGGGAGAGAGTAGGTAGGTAGGTAGATGTTTCCAGGTGTATTTATCCAAGTGCTGGAGAAGGAAATCACTGACAATCTGCAGCACCTAAGACTTGGTTTCTGTTGGCACAGCACTTGATCAATCTAACTCTCATTAACCAGTTAAAGAGCTTTCCAAAGGGGGGGGGGGTTGCGCTCTGCAAACCTCCCAAAAATGGCCCTTTAAAAAAAAAAAGCATAAATAGCCTTAGGGGGGCTTGCAGAGTGCTCCTGGGGAGGGGGGCAAAAACGAGAAAAAAACAGCCTGTTTTTTGTCAAAACAATTGCATGCATAGCCACATGCAGGCTTATAGAATGCTCCTGGGGTCTGGAGGGGCAAAATTGAGCAAAACACGGCCCGTTTTTTGCTTGTTTCTGCCCTCCCCAGTCCCCAGGAGCTCTCTGAAAGCCTCCTAAAAGCTGTGCGTGGCCATTTTGGTGAAGTCGGCGGGGTTTCAGAAGGCAAAGAAATGCTGTATTCAATGTATAAGATGCACCCAGATTTTCAGCCTCTTTTTTGAGACAAAAAGGTGCGATTTATACTCTGAAAAATACGGTTGGGAGGGATGGATGGAGGGATGGATGGATGGATGGATAGATAGATAGATGATACAGATATGCATACCTAGATGATAAGACAGTTAGAGACAGACAGACAACAATATTTCTTAGTCTTTACCTCTGAGCAGAAGGGAACACAGAGCCTGAAACCATTATTGATTTGGGTGGGCAAAACCCCCCAAAGATGGTAGCTCGGTAAGGGAGAGGCTGTGGAGAGAACACAAACACAAACAATATTAGAATTAATCTGCCTCCCCCCTCCCCCATTTTGTCCCTTCAAGTAATCAGAAATGGCAATAACAGACTTCTATACCGCTTCACAGCCCTCTCTAAGTGGATTACACAGTCAGCTTATTGCCCTCAACAATCTGGATCCTCATTTTACCTCAGAAGGATGGAAGGCTGAGTCAACCTTGAGCCTGGTGAGACTCGAACTGTCAAAGTGCAGGCAGCCGGCAGGCAGCAGAAGTAGCCTGCAGTACTGCACTCTAACCACTGCACCACCACGGCTCACCAGCAAAGGCCTACTGGGTTCAGTGGAGTGAGTCTGAAAAAATCAAAATGTCTGAGGCCACCACATAATCAAATCCGGGCTCTTTTTAATGGGGATGCTCCTTCTCATAAAAAGAGGACAGAGCTTCTATTGCCATGTTGAGTGTTTTGACCTCCTTCTGGGGACATCTTTGATTATCCACCTAAGTGTAGCTTTTTCCCCTGAGAAAACACCAATGGTCCTTCCTGGTCATGGTGGCAAATGTCCACTGATGCCCTTAGCCTCTGGCATCTTTCAGATTTTTCCAGAGCATGCAAGCCGAACCGTGATTCACTGCTAACCTCTTTAGATTTTTTCTATAAAAGGTTTTCGGGTCCAAGCCATTCAGATTTCCCACAATGCCCAAGGAGCCTAATTAAACCTGGTGCATTGTGGGAAATTCCAATGATGCTCGGCACTGATTCCTTCCTATTGTAGCTCTTATTACAAAAGATACATCAAATTACTACGGTTGGGTTCATACTGGTTCATTTTATTAGATATCTTAGATTTATGCCCTCCTTGTCTTCTGGAGCCTCAGGGGTCTTATATAACACTCCCCCCTCCAATATCTTCACATAACAATGACACAATGAGGCTGGTTGAGCTGTGAGAGAAAAACACCTCCAAAGCCCCCCATGGCAGACGAGGGGCTTGAAGCTGAGTTCAACACCTAACAATCCTTAAGACATGTTAACAACTCCCAGTTGCTGAGTTTCCATATCAGGCACAGCCTACACCAAATCAATAACATTATGGCTGAATGTGATTGTCAAGGCTGCCGTCATTTGCTTGAGTCTCACCTTCGCTATCAGGACGGGAGTCGAAGGGGAAGGGGTTGAATGCTTGGGGGAAAGTGAAATTAATGAAGCCAACTACTCGTCATACCATCCGAGATATAGTGGTGGGTTACAGATCCCGTTGCAACCGGTATGGTTGCAACGGGGACCGCGTCCTCCACACAAACGCACACAGCGCGTGCACACATGTGCACAGCATGCGCAGGCATCTTACCATCCAACGGAGTGTCGCGCAGGCATTGTACATGCTCTGCGCGTAAGCACCGAAGAGTTTAAAGACAGGCAAGGAGCGAGGGCGGGCGGGTGGTACCCAGTGCTCCAGGCAGGCTCTGGTACACCCGTATCGGGGCATACCGCCTGCAACCCACCACTGCAGAAATACCAACTCAAGGTCAAAACTCCGGGAATGGAATGCAATGACTCACCAACTCACCTGTTGTTGAAGCAACTATTCCCAAAACTATTTATTCAAATATATTTGGACAATAAGGGACAAGGGGAGGAGAGGAATTGGATGGGGAAAGTTAACCAAGGAATTCTGGCGTGCAAACATTAGTTCTGGTTTTTGCTAGACTGTAATCCACTTGGCTCTTAGTAAAAGTATACCTTTCACTACAAACGGAGTCAAGGGTCTTTCTTCACTAACGGACCAAGTTGGGCAGGTCTGACAGCGATGGCCTGATTCCCATAATGTGCAAATTACTGGGTTCTCATGCTGAGCCAAAATTCCTACCCATGCTCCATTGTGCCCATTTTAGAGGATTCCTACCTGAGTAGTATCAGATCCCTAAATGTATGGGACTTGGGACTTTCATAATTCCATGTTAGCCTAGGGGTGAAATCCTTCCTAACTGTTGGGCCAGAAAAAAATGACAAGTGCAAATATTGCTAATATGATAAAAGACTTACATAAAGTTGTGGCTGAAAGCATTGTCCAATGGGATAGGCACTTGGCTATGAAGAAAAAAGAATAGCAGTTAGAATTTTACATGTGAAGGTTTTAGATTTTTTTTAAAAAAAATTCCAAACATACAAATAAACCAAACGTTTATCAAAAAGATTGGGAATCCAACAATTCCTTAAAGCAGGACTGATAGTAATTCCTACTCAGGATTTTTAATCTTGGTTTCTCCTCCTTCAGCAAGAGTTAACTGCTTTGTTAGGCCAGCTACAAATCGTCTGCCATTTTACCCATAGAGAATAGGGATCCGGTGGCTCAGTGGCTAAGAAGCTGAGTTTGAAAGGTCGGCAGTGGCTCTTCGGCTTTGAAACGGAGATGAACACCGCCCCCTAGAGTCTGGAACGACTAGCACAGATGTGCAAGGGGACCTTTGCCTTATGCTGTTATTCTTCTCTAAACATGTATTGAGCTCCATCTAGTGGCCAAAGATAAAACTTTTTATTGTTTAAAAAGTTGGTTTTATGATAGTATTTTGGCCGTACAGAATGCCCACCCTCTCTCATTCTGGGGTGGGGTGGGGGGACCCTAGGTGCATCCTGAGAAGCCAGACTCCAGATATTCCAACATTCTGAGGAAACAAAATCATCTGGAAGAATCCAGTCTAATCTGTGGCACATGTTCATTGAAGGACAAAAATCTATGTCCCATATACATAGCATTGTTGGCGAAACTTGCACTTTATCTGTAATTTATTATACCAGCAACTCAACATTGTTTATTTTGTATTCGGCTTCTTACCGTATGTATTTCTATTTTTTCCCAGTTTCACCATCTTGTTCCTTTAATAAAGCATCAAGATCTAGATAGATCAGGGGTGTGTTGGATTTTCCAGAGGGAGCCTCCTTGTGGAGCACTGTGAAGCCATTACCATGGCAACTCCACTATGCTGTAGAGTAGAAGCCATTTTAAGGCAGTATAGTAGAAACCATTTTAAGGCACAAAAGGCTGTATCTTAACAGAACGCACACACCGAGGAGTGTTAGGGGTGTCTTACCCCCATAGTATTTGTTTCCAGAGAGGAGTAAGTCATCTATGTACCAGGTTTGGTTGAAATTGCTCAAGGTGTTCCAGAGCTATGCTGGAGAAAACACACACACACACACACTTTTATATAGATAGATATAAAAGAACTGTATGTCATACCTGTGAGAACGTTTGGGAAACTGGGTTGGAAGAAACTGGATAAAGCTGGGGAAAAACCAGAAATTAAGGGAAATTGTATGAGCAAGTATCAGGACAGAGAGCTACCTTTAGAGCAGGGGTCTCCAACCTTGGCAATTTTAAGACTTGTGGACTTCAATTCCCAGAATTCCTTAGACAGACAGCTGGCTGAGGAATTCTGGGAGTTGAAGTCCACAAGTCTTAAACTTGCCAAGGTTGGAGCCCCCTGCTCTAAATCAGTGTTTCTCCATCTCAGCAACTTTAAGTTGTGTGGACTTCAACTCCCAGAATTCCGCAGGCAGTGAAAAACGCTTCTTAGATGGTACAGATAGTTTTGCTTAATGAGCGGTCATTTAGCGATGCTCCAAGGTTACGACAAACGCCTGGTACTTATAACACACACACACTTCTAGTCACATGACCTCATTTTGCACACTGGCTCAATTTTTATCAGTTGCAGTGTTCCATGGTCCTGTGACTGCAATTTATTTGTTTATTTTTGGTTAGTTTCCAGTCTTTTTTTGGCTGGTTTGTGCTAAAAAAAAACACCACGCCCATAGGAGTGGACTCGCTTTATGACGGCTGCGTTTTGCTTAACCTGCGTCAAAAAAACGGTTTGTAAAATCAGCTCTGTCACGTGGGAGCCCCAACTTACGACGATCATGGCTTAACGACAGGAATTCTAGGCTCCCATTACCGTCGCAAGTCAAGGACTACCTGAAATTACAATACAAAAATGTGGCGCTTTCCGACATCCTCTCACAACAATCCCGCTAAGCTTCAAAAGAGGGAGAGAAGCGATAGGTGCTGCACTGCCGCTGGTCCTGTCCTAGCTCCTCCCCCCAAAATCAAAGATGGCGACTAATGCCATGCGATCAAAGTTGTGTCTCTGTTGAAGTGCATCATGTTTTTGACACACATGAGGGATTGCTGGCATTAGGCCACCACCTGGACCTTATTTTGATTTTCCCTCCTCAAATCACTTGGGAAACTGTCAGAAAATCTTTGCATTATTCAAAGAGCGGAAGGAAAGAAGAAAGGGAATATATGTTCCATCCATTTAATCCCAAGAAAAATAAGGGTACCCATTTGTTTATCAGAGGAAGGCAGGAGAGGTGTTTTATAAGTAAAATGAAATCAATGGAATACCTACATTCGGACCTTGGAAGCTGATCGAGACAACATCTAGTTCTCCTGAAATTCCGATGGTATCTACCAGGGAAAGAGGGATCCTGTGTTTGAATTCCAAAAACAGCTTTCCATCGACGAAAACCTGGCCCAAACAGAAGGGAGCAACTTGTCATATCAAGTCACAACAAGAACAACAGAGAAGGAAATGTCTCTGGAGATTTTCTATCATCCAGCAATTATATACTGCCCCATGGAGCTTTACAGCCCTTGCTGGGTGGTTTACAATGTCAGCAAATTTCCCCCCCCCCCAATCTGGGTCCT
This sequence comes from Thamnophis elegans, assembly GCF_009769535.1. Taxonomy (NCBI): domain Eukaryota; kingdom Metazoa; phylum Chordata; class Lepidosauria; order Squamata; family Natricidae; genus Thamnophis; species Thamnophis elegans. The sequence goes on from NC_045544.1 coordinate 130,994,708, forward strand.
CATTTACTGACCTCAGAAGGACAGAAGGCTGAATCAACACTGAGCCAGTCAGGATCAAACTCCAGACTGTGGGCAGAGTCAGCCTGCAATACTGCATTCTAACCTCTGTGCCACCAGGGCTCCAGGTCACAGTTGTCCCAAAGGTGCTTTTTCCAAAAGGCAACTGGATTTCTTCACTTTTTCTTTGAAAATGTTTTGCTTCTCATCCAAGAAGCTTCTTCAGTTCTGAAGTCCAGTTGTCTTTTGAAAAAGCAGCTTTGGGACAAGAAGAGAAGGAAGCAAAACAATGGTTGGACTCAGCTAACAAGCTAACCCCAGTTAGTATGTCATGAAGGCCAACTGGGAAGTCACAAACCATATTTTAGAAATGGTAAGGACTAGATTCCTCAGAAACTCTTAAACCAAGTTGAGATAACTGGTTGTGCTGCCCCAGCAGTATATAGATAGTGTAGGAATTAAGAGCTGTCTCCTTTAAGAAATTACCTCCTGGGAAATGTAGATAGAGGCTGCCTTAAGGGAAATGCAGTTCCATGACATGTGATCATATCTGTGTGTCTGATTGGCCACTGGGGCGTTCTGCCTGTGCGCAGAACAAAGCTGGTCATTTTAAATGCCATTGTGAACCAGAGAAGCAACGCGTGTGCCTCCTCTCAACATGGGAGCCAATTCATCATCTTTTTACACCACCTGATGGGAAAGTCAGACTGTACTGTAAGGTTTGTTATTAAGAATGCCTGATAATAAACTTGATCTGAATGAGATTCCTAAGCGTGGAGTTAACCACATACCCCGAGCAAGCCTATAGTGCTAGTGGTGCTTGACTTACAACCAATGGCCTAGTGACGGATCATCCAAAAGATACTTACAACCTTGTTGCAAAGTTACAACCTCTCTCTCCCAATTGTGTTTTGGGAATATGGCAATCAGTCTGCATCACAGCCATTTGCAGTTTCCCACTCACATGACTGTGATTTGCGATGTTTTTATAGGAAATCAGCATTTACTCCCAATTTTTGGCAAAAATGACCCATAATGAAGAATGGGCTGTCTTGCTTCTCACCTTAGAAAGAGGTGTATTACAATTAAAAAACCCTTGAATGTACTAAAAGAGGAAAAGGCAATTCAAACATGGTTTCAGTATGGCCAATTACAGGCCAGATGGAAAAAAGATCAAAAAATCGGTTTTATGCAAAATGGGGATAATTTACTAAAACAAATTAGGGATCAAAGTCCAATGCATATAAAGAGATGATATAATGTATTAATAGAAATGGATTCGGAAACAGAATTAGTTAAAGACTGTATGATAAAGTGGGCACAAAATTTTGACGAACCAATAACGTTGGATACATGGGAAAAGATTTGGGTAAGAAATGTAAAATTTACACAAGCCTAAAATTTGAGAGAAAACTTTTATAAGATGTTTTATAAATGGCATTTAGATCCTTAAAAACTGGCCTTTATGTATCCGAATTTACAACCTAAATGTTGGAGATGTGATTGTCTCAATGCTACATACTGTCATATATGGTGGACTTGTAAAAAGGTAAAAGCATTTTGGATAAAAATACGGTGGATTATGCAAAATGTTCTTTAAAAAAGGATAAAGTTTACCCCTCAATTATTCCTGTTAGGTATAACTTACTGATTGTACAGTTATAGAGACTAACTTGATTTTGCATTTAATAACGGCAGCAAGACTGTTGGTGGCACAATATTGGAAGAAGGATGATTTGCCTACTATTCAAGAATGGACATTAAAAGTAACAAACCTAGCAGAGATGGCTAAAATATAAGCATATCTCAAAGACCACTCAAATGAGAGATATAAACTGGAGTGGAGAAGATGGATTGACTATACTCAAAATAAATATGGGACTAAGAAATTCCAGATAGTTTATGACTGAAGAAACAAGGAATAATATAATCTGTTTAGAGTTAGCCTAGCAAAGAGGAGTTAAAGCTCAAATGAAAGATGAAACTAACCCTTTTTTAAAAAAGTTTATCTTAGAATATCTTTGTTAAAGATTTTTACCCTGTATTGGTTCTGGGAAGTCGGGGGGGGCGTGGTAGGTTGGGGGGAGTTGGGTAGGGATGGTAGGGGGAGGGAGGTAAATATTTGTAAAAGTTTTGTTTTCAAAATTTTCAATAAAAAAAAAGAATGGGCTGTCTTAATGAACTCTGCAGAAAAGGAAGGAAAAACAGGTCTGATGATCTATATTATGACGGTCACAACTGACGACCATAATGGGCAGGCTCCATTGGGAGACTGTATAGAGCACCCAAAGTGGGTAAGAGACTTGAGGTTTTGCTCCGTGAAGGAGACGGTTTCTAAACCGATAAATAAAAATAAAGACAAGATCAAAAGGAAGTGTGCTCAAACTCCATCGGTTTATGTGTGCATTGATGGGGGCCCATTTTGCTTTGAGATAAGTTTTGCCCTCAGCAAGGATTATTTTGAGACATTTTGTGTTTCACACATTTTGAAAAATGCTTTTCCATTGCCACAAGATAAAAATCAATAACCAAACCAAGACTATTTTTTTAAAAGATGGTGATTATAACCCACGAAGAGGACTTATCGTCTTCGTACCACATAGGAGGAGATGTTCACAAGAAACCGGATCTCAAATGGTTGCCCTTTGTGGAAAACCATATCGTATTTCCTTTCTTCTTGCTTCCAGTCTCCCTTTTCGTGTGAATTGCATACAATACAGTTCTGATCAAAACGGACATTGAAATGGAAAGCGATATCTGATCTGGGTATTTGGGATTTGCCACACTGAAAGTCAACCTGGAATCTGCAGAGAGAGCAAGAAAGAGAAATTTACAGTTTAACAAGAGTTGGAAGGGACTTTGTAGGTCATCTAGTCGAGGTGACGCAGTGGTTAGGGTGCAGTACTGCAGGCCACTTCAGCTGACTGCTATCTGCAGTTCGGCGGTTCAAATCTCACCGGCTCAAGGTTGACTCAGCCTTCCATCCTTCCGAGGTGGGTGAAATGAGGACCCAGACTGTGGGGGCAATAGGCTGACGTTGTAAACCGCTTAGAGAGGGCTGAAAGCCCTATGAAGCGGTATATAAGTCTAACTGCTATTGCTATTGCTAGTCCAACCCCTCGCCCATCTGGATGAGGACCATGCGGTATTAAGGTAAATTGAAGAAAGATGGACCTGGCAAACTACTTACAAACCTTGTCTTTTCTCTGGCCTGCATACTCTCGGATCCTCCCTGGAAGGCAACTCTTCCTCTTTTTCACTGACCTGCAAACTGTCCCCAGCTGAAGCCCCCCATAAATCTCCTTTGGCTGGCAGTTCAGAGTCATTAATTAACCCAGTTCCTGATGTATCAGGAATGAGCTCATCCTCCAGCCAGCCAACCTCCGAGGAAGAGGAGTCAGAGGAGTTGTCCAAGGGAGACATCACAGGGTCATGGTTCCCCAACCCGGTTTTACAATATGAATGTGTTGGGAACGGGTCTGTTTAAGAAGTGTTTGTATCATAAAGCAACATGAGTGAAGGTGTTGTGGCCCACCAGTGGCCAGCGGAGCTGGCAGCTGAGTCGGACAGTGAGGAGGTTGGGAGGAGCATGGGCCAGTCCTGGAGGCTGGGGAAGGCTCGGACGAGGGCTCTGCGTCGGAGGCTGGGGCCAAGACCGTCTGGCAGTTCTCAGCTGCCTTCAGCAGTGAGGCAGAGGAACAGCTGGAGCCTGTTCCCAGTGTGCACATGCAGAGCTGCCAGAAGGATGGGCTAAGAAATCAGGGTCGATTTGGGAGTAAAGCCACAGGCGGACGGTGAATGGCCCCTCCCATAGCAAATAAAAGAAGCAAAAGGAGAGTGGGCTCTTGTAGAAAACAATTCGTTCATTCGTTTCAGAAGTGTGAAGAATTGTCTGTGAATCTCAGAGACTCTGCGCCAAGTCTTTCCTTTGCACAGCACCTCATTTGGAAAATATTTACACGGCATCTTTCCAAGCTAGATATGGTATGTAGTCATAAATCCACCTTTGAAAGCCTGTTTATCTGGCCTTTGCTGAATGTGAATGAGAGGAATTCATATTTGTTTAATAAAAGGGGTTTTGTCAGGATCAGGATACTTCGGGCTTTTTGGGGAAGCCTAGGTCAGAACAGAAGGTTCAAACTGACCAGCAATTTCTTTGTACTTATTTGCAAAACTTCAAATCTGTCAGAAAAGTATCATTTTGTTTCAGAACTCACTCCCATCAATGCCCGGGTGGTTGATGATGGTTTTACAATACAATGTCCACCTTGTTCAGAGATGGCGCTTCCTTCTGGTTGTGGCTTCACTAGTTCTATGGCAGCCTAGATATTTTGAAAAGATTTGGATTTTTTTGGTGGAACTTCCCATACGCTCCTTTTCCCCTCCATTCGAATGACTCACCTTGTGCAGGACTTCAAAACACTTCCGCTGACTAATACAGTCATCCCATCTTTCAGGCCACCGTAAATTGGACCATTAAAAGGAATAATCTGACCAGAAGTTAAAAGAAAAAACAAATAGCCATTAAATGGAGAATCTGCTGCAGCTCAAAGACATTAATTCAACTGGTTCATGAATAAATGCCTGGGAAATATAACATGTCTGCCTCTATCCTCCCCTGAAATACAGATGTGTGAAAAAGTCCTGCACCTTTCAGTTTTAAGCTGTATTTACATATTTAATCAAGTTTTCACTCATAGAAACTACGCAAAATTAGTACTTCGATGAAAATTTCTAGAGTCTGATTGAGATGCATATTTTTAATTAATATAACCAAAGTCTTTTGCTTCTCTTTTATTGAGTGAGTTTATGTGCTAAAACAATCACAACTTGAACTTTTGAGAATGTTAGGATCAAAAGAAATTTAATTTAGCTCTGGCTGCAGGCAAGGATGAAGGCCTTTTCTTTCACCAGTACTGAGCAGCGGCATCGCATCATTGTGCTTCATAAAGAGGGTTACTCCTACACAGAAATAGTCAAGAGAGTGAAATGCCATCGCACCACAGTGAGCAGAGTGGTTGACAAATACCAAATAACTGGTTCAATGGATGACAGGCTCCGCTCTGGAAGACCAAGAAAGTCGACAAAACGGCAAGATTGGGCTCTGCAACGCCTTTTGATGGCTGACAGGAAGCTCACCTCACCTCGGATTACAAGAATTTGGGGTGAAACATGTGATGTAAAAGTGTGCACAAGCACAATGCGTCTCAGACTGCTTGCCAAAGGGCTCAAAGGCTGCAAGGCCAAGAAGTATGCCAAGTGGATCAACAAACAGTGAGCCAAAGTCATCTTCAGTGACGAGGGCAATTTCTACTTGACTGGGAATCAGTGCAATAAGTATGTCAGAAGATTTCCAGCTGAAGAATTTAGGCCGTACTACCTGAATCTATCTGTAAAGCATCCATTGCACGTGATGATCTGGGGCTACATCGCTGCTTCTGGTATTGGTCGGATACAAATCGTACAGGGAATCATGAATTCCAAGTAGTATGTTGAAGTCCTGGAAAAGACCTTGCTTCCTTCAGCTCAGCAAATTGTAGAGAAGGAATTTTACTTCCACGATGACAACACTCCTTGTCATCGAGCCACGTCCGTCCAGCAGTGGATGAAGAAGCATGGTATACAACTCCTGGATTAGCCGGCTCAGAGCCCGGATTTGAACCCAATGGAGAACTTGTGGGCCAAGATTGGTTACAAAATAAGCAAGAAGCATCTGAAGACCAAGCAGGAGCTGATTGAACCCATTATTGCAGCCTGGCACCACATTGTCACCAAAGATCACGTGCCAAGGTGGAGCCGCCTAGTGATAAGCAATAAAGGCTAGCCAATTTCATATTAGTAATCATGTTTGGTTACCTAAACGGTCCTTTTCAGGGCCACAAACAATAAAAACGTTAACAAAACATTAAGCATGCATTGTAAGCATGCAAAAAATTCACAATCCACATTCAAACAGCACCAAATTGCAAAAAGCTTATGCTTTTCACTTAAAAACCACCAGTATTTATTTAAATATAATAATATTTGCATAGCAGTTAGCATAAAATATCATAAAATCAATGGCCTATCCAAAAAAATGTCATAAACTGTAAAGCATGCAGGACTTTTTCACACAGCTGTACTTTTTCTCAATCTCAGAACTTTCAAGATGTATGGACTTCAATTCCCAGCATTCTCCAGGTCCACCACCAGTAATAGTTTGCCTAACCAATAGATCTTGACAACTGTTAAACCGGTATTTGTCAACCTTGGGCACTTAAAGATGTGCGGACTTCATCTCCCAGAATTCCTCAGAGTTCTGCCTGAAGGATTCTGGGAGTTGAAGTCTACACCTCTTAAAGTGCCCAACGTTGAGACACACAGCAATATACACATTTTAATTTCACTAGCATCTTAATTTATTTATTTATGTTTTTAGTATATATCTTTGGGTGTACGTGTTTATCTTTTATGATTTAAAGCCACCCAGAGTTATCCTCTGGTAAAATAGGCAACTAGTAAATTTTATATATAAATACATAAATCTCAGGCAATCTGCATAAACAAACAGATAAAACGAACAAAACAAGATCAGCAAACGGCACAAATAAACAGATAAAACAAACAAACAGACTCCCAGGATTCTTTCTTAGGCCTAGTACTCTTCAACAGCTCCATAAGTGATTTAGATGAGGGCATAAAGGGGAAATTCATCAAATATGGGGGAAATAGCCTCAAGATAGGTTCAAAATCCAGAAAGATCTTAACAAGACTTGAACACTGGGCCCTATTCAACAAAATGCAATTCAGTGGTGAGAAAATAAGGTTTTTGCACTTAGACAAGAAAAACCAAATGCACAGGTATAGAATAAAATAGAAATAGAAATAATAATAGAATAGAAATAGAAATGGAATAGAAATAGAAATAAAGTGGAGTGGAGTGGAGTGTAGCAATGGTGGGTTGCAAGTGGTACGCCCCGGTATGGGCATGCCAGAGCCTGCTCGGAGCACCGGATACTGTCGCAGGGGCTCGCAGAGGCACTAAGACGCATGCGCGTGCTGCACGCATCCATGTGGACAATGCCGGGCCCATTCCAACTGTACCGGTTGGAACGGGATCAGGAACCCACCACAGGAGTGGAGTGAAGTGGAGTGGAGTGAAATGGAATGGAATGGAATAGAATAGAATAGAATAGAATAGAACAGAATAGAGTAATGGAGTGGAGTAAAATGAAGTAAAATGGAATATAATAGAAGTACCTGGCTCAACAGTAATATCTGTGAGAGGGGTCTTGGGGTGCTGTAGCTTCCAAAATATTAATGCAGTCCTAGACTGCAACAACAGAAGGCTTGCATCAAGGTCACATGAAGTGTTACCACTGTTTTATACTGGTTTGGTAAACCCACACTTAGAATATTGCACAAGTTTGGGTATGATATAATAATATTTATAACGATATAAAAAAGAGTTGAGAACAGAAGCAACTTAGAACTAAGGAGGAGTTTCCTGACAGCGAAAACAATTAATCAGTGGAACGGTTTGCCTTCGGAAGTTGTGGGTGCTTCAACACTGGAGGTTGTTAAGAAGAGATTGGACAGCCATTTGTCTGGAATGGTATAAGGTCTCCTGCTTGAGCAGGGGGTTGGGTGGGCTAGAAGACCCCCCAAAGCCCCTTCCAATTCTCTTATTCTGTGTTCTGCTTAATGGGCCAAATCATCGGGTGATACTTCAGCGACGTCAAGTATGACCAATTTTTTTTTAAATCAACTTGCAATCCCCACCCCTCTCGCTACACTCTAATGAAGCAAAGAAGGACCAGCTGGAAGCAGCTTGCAAACAGCACTCACCCATGATGGGGAGGTAGGACAGTGAGAGGGGTCAGTAGAATGAGGAAGCAAGGGTCCTCCCGTCTACTGTTAACCACATGCTGTTTCTGCAAGATCCCCTGGAGGATAATCTTTGGCTTATTTTCACTTTCTTATTTTTACCCTGCCTGGAGGAACTGGGCAGGGCATCCCTTTCCTGTGTGTCTAATTTCCCTGTGCTGGAGACACAGCTGATTCCAGCACTTGATAATGGAGCAGCTCCACCCTTTCCTCCCCTCCCTCCTTCCTAAGCAACATTCCTCCAGGCCTGCAGCTGCTGCTTTACAGAAAAAATCTGGGAATCCATTCTCTCTTTCCAGGAATGCCCACTGACAAATCTTGTCAGCAATGATCCAGCCGCATGGAAGGGAGAATGAGAATTAGATCCATCACGGTAATAGAATAACAGAGTTGGAAGGGACCTTGGAAGTCTTCTAGTCCAACCCCCTGCTTAGGCAGGAAACTCTATACCATTTCAGACAAATGGCTACCCAACATCTTCTTAAAGACTTCCAGTGTTGGAGCATTCCCAACTTCTGGAGGCAAGTTGTTCCACTGATTAATTGTTCTAACTGTCAGGAAATTTCTCCTCAGTTCTAAGTTGCTTCTCTCCTTGATTAGTTTCCATACATTGCTTCTTGTCCTGCCCTCAGGTGCTTTGGAGAATACTCCCTCTTCTTTGTGGCAGCCCCTGAGATATTGGAAGACTGCTATCATGTCTCCCCTAGTCCTTCTTTCTATTAATCTAGACATACCCAGTTCCTGCAACTGTTCTTCATATGTTTTAGCCTCCAGTCCCCTAATCATCTTTGTTGCTCTTCTCTGCACTCTTTCTAGAGTCTTTACCTCTTTTCTACATTGTGGCGACCAAAATTGGATGCAGGATTCCAAATGTGGCCTTACCAAGGCATTATAAAGTGGTATTAACACTTCACTTGACCTTGATTCTATCCTTCTGTTTATGCAGCCTAGAACTGAGTTGGCTTAGCAGGTTAGTGAGGTGGGGTAGGAATGGAGATTTTGCATTATCCTTCCTCTGCCACGAGCCCAGTGGTGGGTTCCGGATTCGCCCTGGTGTCACCCACAGGAATGTGCGCAGTGCACGCGCACTTGCACGCAGCGCGCACCTGCGTCATACTTGCCTGCGAAACTTCCGCAACCCTCCACGATGCTCCAGCTGCTTGGTGGAGCATTGCGCAGGCGCCGTACGTGCCATGACACGTGTACGGAAGCGCCAAAAGCTTAAAGCACAGGTAAGGAGCGAGGGCGGGCAGGTGGGCCCTCCAGAGCACCGTACTGAACAGTATACAGTGCTCCGGGCAGGTTCCGGTATGCCCATCCCAGGGCATACCGCCTACAACCCACCACTGCACGAGCCCAAAGCCAAACCCCCAAACCCACACCCACAGAACCAGTAATAAAAAATGTTGAATCCCACCACTGGTCTCCAACCCCGGGGCCATGGCATGCCAGAAGCTGGGCCATGAAAACAAGCAAAGCTATTTAGTCAGCCTAAATCACAGTTCTTATCTAATCTTTCTTTATCTGAGGAGATTAAATCAAATGACTTTTCCTCAGGCTCCCGATAACCAGATTTCGAGCCATACAAAAATTCTGTGTAAGAGCACAACAGTAGACCTGGTGGACCACATGATTTTGGTTTGTGAACTGTATTCTGATCAGAGACAAATTATGGCTAGACTACAACTCAGAGTCTCCTGGTTCTTAACTGGTGCCTTAACGGCTAGACAAAGTGGACTTCAACTTCCAAAATCATGCTGGCTGGGGAATTTGGGGTCCTGAAGTCCATACAATTAAAGCATGTTTTGCTGGGGAATTATGGGAGCCAAAATTTATTTATTTATTGAATTTTATACCACCCATCTTCCCTACAGGGCACTCTGGGCAGCTTACAAGAAATCCACACATCTTCAAGCATGGCTGGCTGGTGAATTCTGGGAGTTGTAGTCCATACATCTTAAAGTTGTCCTAGTGGACAATTTTAACTGGAGTCCCAGTGGACACTAATTTGAACATAAGCCATGTGTGGCAGCAATCAAAAAAGCTAATACCATCCTTGGTTGTTATAAAAAAAGGCATAGAATCAAAACCATGTGATTGTGAAACACGTTTAGAAAGCTCAGAAGTAAAGCCACACGTGGAATACTGCATCCAGTTTTGGTCACCACGTTACCAAAAAGACGTTGTGACTTTGGAAAATGTGCAAAGAAGAGCAACTAAGATGATTAAAGGCCTGGAGACAAAAACATGAAGAACGGTTGCAGGATTTGGGTTACGATAGCATGATATATCATGCAGGAGATGATAGCAGTATTCCAGTATTTGAGAGGCTTCCACAAAGCAGAGCGGGTCAACTTATTTTCCAAAGCACCAGAAGGCAAAACAAGAAACAATGGATGGAAACTAATCAAGGAGAGAAGCAACCTGGAATTGAGGAGAAACCTCCAAATAGTGAGGGCAATTAACAAGTGGAACAGAAATTGCCTTCAGACGTTGTGGGAGCTTCATCACTGGAAGCTTTCAAGAAGAGATTGGACTGCCATTTATCAGAAATGGTTTAGGGTCTCCTGCTTGGGTATGGGGGTTGGACTAGATGTGATGGCTAACTTTTTCGTCACTGTGTGCCGACCTGCGCACCAGAACCTGGAAGAGCAGCGTTCCTGCATTCACAAGCAGCCAAACTTCTGGTTTCCGGTAGCAATAGCAATAGCAGTTAGTCTTATATACCACTTCATAGGGCTTTCAGCCCTCTCTAAGCGGTTTACAGAGTCAGCATATTGCTCCCAACAACAATCCGGGTCCTCATTTTACCCACCTCGGAAGGATGGAAGGCTGAGTCAACCCTGAGCCGGTGAGATTTGAACAGCCGAACTGCAGAACTGCAGTCAGCTGAAGTAGCCTGCAGTGCTGCATTTAACCACTGCGCCACCTCGGCTCTTATGCAGGTGTGCAGCCGACAAACAGCTAGCCATCACATATTTGTGCAATGTAAACCCAGAAGCAGCTGGCCGGCGCGCATGTGTGCACAGGAACGTGGAAGTGGAGAGCCAGTGAGGCAGCGCGTCCTGCGCGGGATGGCTCTGTGTGCCGTTTTCGGCATGCGTACCACAGGTTCACCACCATTGACCTACAGGGTCCCTTCCAACTCTGTTAATCTGTTATGTTCCCTTCCCTTAAAATAATTCCCCTTATTGGGAAGGGAAATGAAACAGACCATGTACTAGAAAGGAACTGAAACAGAAACCACAGCCATCATGTGGTTCACGGGTATCACAAGGTCAGAAGGAGGTGACTTTGTGGAAAAACGATGTTGTGGCACTTGGCTGCTGTCTGCAAGTATTATTCAGTGATTTGATTTCTGGTGGCTGCCTATCTTAAAACACAGCTCTGGGTGTCTCACAACAAAACTAAAACCCAGAACTAGAACCCTAGAAATGTTCAATCATAAAGTTATGCTTTGGAACCCACCCTTTTGATCGTACTTCAAATGCTTCAATAAAGCAATTTTTGGAACATTGTGGATATGAGTTCCCTGTACGCAGCTGTATGCAGGTATTTGGTATAAAAACATGTACATTGTATGGCTGAGGAGGAAAAAGATGGCTGCCAGGGAGGGGACTGTGGACTTCAATTCCCAGAATTCCCCAGTTAGCCATTCCCTGACTAAGGAATTCTGGGAGTTAAAGTCCATACATCTCCATGTTGCTGAGCTTGAGGAAGACTGAGTCAGAGGCCTTAACCAAGATGCCATCTTGAGGAGAGAGAAATGGCACCTTCTTGGGAGCTCAGAAGAAGCTGAGAAACACGGCTCTCACGTTAGCAGCATCATTGCTTGATCTATGCACCTTGAAGGAATTAGACCAGGGGTCTGGAGCTGCATGTGGCTCTTTCATCCCTCTGCTGTGGCTCCCTGTTGCTCAAAATATGCATCAATGTACGACACCCGCTGGCACATGATTTATTGAGCTTTTCAACCCCTGGTAAGCCAACCATGGATAAATCCAAGAAAAAAAGTTTCAGAAGAAAACAGAATGTAATTAAACTACATATACTAGTATTGTGGCCGCTTAGAGTTAGGGTTAGGCACGGGAAGGGTTTTGTGGCTCCCGGTGTTTTCTTTTCTGTGGGAAACGGCTCCAAATGGCTCTTTTGAGTGTTTAAGGTTGCCGACCCCTGAATTAGACCAACACCTCCATCCTTAAGCAAACAAGAGAGCCAGTATACTAATTGGTCACTTTAAATGACTATATGACAGACATTCAAAAGGGTGTTTACAATGCAAATTCAAAGTTCTGACTGACACACACACACACTCATAAGTTTGCATTTTGGGTACTCAGCACCCAGCTCACATTTACCATTGATGCCAGAATTTCATTTTGTTTGGCTTATTTAGTATAAACACTTAATAAATTATGACTTTTATTTGAGCAGTCATTAAAATTCATGTGTCGCCTTTCAGAAACAAGCTTTTCATAATGTGCTGGATAGCTCCAAGAAAGATAAACAGCTCCATTCCTTCAAAAGAGGAAGGACAATTTTAGAACCATGTTAGAATCGTAATTTAATTCTTGTTACTATATTGGGAGTTCAGTATGATTTGGGTGACTGTTTTCACTATGTTTCTTGAGTTTTAAAGTATTATTTTGGATTTCCTGCTTGGAAAAGATAAAAATGAAGCTTTAATTTTTTTTGGATTTGATGATTAGATTTGTTATGATTTTAGAAATACTGTGTGTTTTCATTTTTACTATTGGATACACAGACACTCAAAATACCTACTGTAGGTGTAAACTCAAAGTAACAATTATTTTCTTATATAATTCTAACTCTGTTTTAGAATAGAATAGAATAGAATAGAATAGAATAGAATTCTTTATTGGCCAAGTGTGATTGGACACACAAGGAATTTGTCTTTGATGCATCTGCTCTCAGTGTACATAAAGCAAAATAAAATAGAATACATTCATCAAGAATTATAAAATACAACACTTAGTGATAGTCATAGGTTACTAATAAGCAATCAAATTATACTAGGAAACAAATAAAACAATGTTTTAAAGATACAAGCAACATGGTTATAGTCATAAGTGGAAAGAGATGGGTACTAGGAAGGAAGAGAAGAATAATAGTAATACAGTCTTAGTAGATAATTTGATGTCTAATATGGGTTTTTAAAAACATTTTTGTGCTTTAATTTTGATTAGAAGAGATTATTTTTACTACATGTATCTTTATCTGTGCCGAAGAAAATTCCAAGTAAATCTATTTTGCCACTTTAACTTTTCCCCGTTTTTGATCCCCTTTCCCTCAATTTTTCCCTTTTTGTTATTTTGTATTTCATCTCTCTTTGAAACTTAATAAAGTCGAGTTAAATAAGATCAAATTAAATATTACATAAAAATAATAAACTGCAATTGACTATATTCAAAATAAATCCGATACTAAGAAATTCCAGATAGTTTATGACTGAAGAAGCAAGGAATGATATAATCTGCTTAGAATTAGCCTAACAAAAGAGGAGTTAAAGCTCAAATGAAAGATGATACTAACTTTTTTTTAAAGTTTATTTTAGAACATCTTTGTTAAAGATTTATACCCTGTATTTGTTCTGGGAAGTCGGGTGGGGGGGAGGTTGAGGGGGATTGGGTTCGGGTGGGGAGGGTGGAGGAGGGGAGGTAAATATTTGTAAAAGCCTTTTTTTTTTCAAACAATTTCAATAAAATAATAATAATAAACTGTTTGTGCAGGGGGTTGGATCAGAAGACCTCCAAGGCCCCTTTCAACTCTGATATTCTGTTAAATAACGGGGGTGAACCTTGTCCTAAAACGCCACGTAACCTGGCCTTGGCTCAATCATGGTTATGCCTACCTTGGAAGCGCACCAGGGGAACAGCCCGCCACAAGATCCTGAGTTATAGGATGCCTGGCGTCGTAAAGTGAGGCGGGTGGGTGGGTGGGAATCCCCTTCTCGTCCCTTCTTAAGCCAACCCAACTTACCGGTTTGAAATAAGGCGACTGCAAGGCCATTTTCGACAGCTGGCAAAGGAATCCGAGAAAGGACAGGAAATTCCGGCAAGTTTGCCAAGTTGGGCGATAGGACGTTTTTCTTCTCACCCGATCCTCGCAGATGCGGCGCCGCGCTCGAATGGAGCGGAGCGGAGCCGCAAAGGGGGGTAAAGGAAAGGGGCGGAGCGTGCCTGGAGACGTGCCTGGAGACCGGGGGTTGGGGGTGGAGATAAATCGAGGGGGGGGGGTGGTCAGTGGCCGAAAGTGGCTTGACTGTGACCGAGGGATGCTGCTTGTCACGCGATCTACCTGCCCCCCCCCCCCCAATTCCCACGACTCCTCGATTTTCCACCCGCTCTCTGGTTTTTCCCTATTGCTAGTCGCGGAGTTGGGTTGGAGGAAAGTTGTTATGAGTCAATTTAAGGAAGAATTGCAATCTGCCAATTGGGTAATAATACCCATGATCGGGGTATTATTCGGAGAGCACATCTGGAATACTGTCGGGGAGGGGATGGGGGGGTTGTCCCACCCCAGGGATGAACCTGCAGCTAATTGCTTTCCAAATTCAGCCTATTTGGTAGTGGGGGGGGGGGGAGAAATCTCCCAAGCCAGAACTTTCCGGTTATGATCAAAAGAGGGAGACTACAATCTCCATCATCCTTGGCCTGGGAAGATTGCTATGAAGCCACCATGTCTGGGACAGGCTTTTTTTTCTTTTTCTTTAGCCGTGTTCCAACACCTCAGGAGCTGCCACAAAGAAGAGGGAGTCAAAATATTCTCCAAAGCACCTGAGGGCAGGACAAGAAGCAATGGGTGGAAACTAATCAAGGAGAGAAGCAACCCAGAACTAAGGAGAAATTTCCTGACAGTTAGAACAATTAATCAGTGGAACAACTTGCCTCCAGAAGTTGTAAATGCTGCAACACTGGAAGTTTTTAAGATATTGAATATCCATTTGCCTGAAGTGGTGTAGGGTTTCCTGCCTAAGCAGGGGGTTGGACTAGAAGACCTTCAAGGCCCCTTCCAACTCTGTTATTTTATTTATTTATTCATTTTGCATTAGAAAGTCAATCAGAAATATTCCATGAAACCCTTCAGCTACAGAGATTGTGCAAGCTCTTTCAACAAATAGAGAGAGAGAGAGAGAGAGAGAGAGAGGGAGGGAGGGGGGAGGGGGAGAGGGAGGGAGGGAGCCCTTCCTGGAAAGTAAACTAAGGTTAACGTTTGGCAGAAATCAGATACTACTGAATAATCAAATGAAACAATCATGTATGACCCAAAGTTAAGTTTATTCTTCAAAATGCAATCCTCCTTTAAATGATTAATAATTCTCCATCTAAAATTTGTGTAAACTGGAAAAAAATGTCTTTGGAGTTTTTTGCTGGAATAAAAGTGAACTGTGTGCCCAGTATACTATATTGTTCAGAAGAAATTTAGGCTAAATTCTTGCAATGGTTTTGAAATCAAAGCAGTGATATTTCAAGATCTTTCTTCTTTCAATTATCTGTATCCCCAGAATAGCAATAGGGAGGCCACCTTTTTAAAATGGCTGTTGTTGGCTGGGGACTACATAGCTATTGCCTACCTATCAGCAAAGCTGGGCACATCAGTGTTCCTGCCAGATTAACAGATCAACAGAGTTGGAAGGGACCTTACAGAACATGTTGGAAGAAATGTCCTTCTGGGTTCAGCTCCAAGTGGGGAAAAAGACACTGGAAACATGGAGGCTGCTTGGAAAGATGGTTTGATGGTGGACAGGATCACATGGATTGAGCTCCTGAACAGGAAAGGGGGATCACATGCTTCCAGATGTTGGGTGAAGAAGAAAAAGAGACCGAGATGCTGAAAGTCCCTGGTTTTATGCCCTCTCTGGCCTTTGATCTTGATCTTGCATTCTGATTGGTTGTCAGGCTCCCATGGGGCCATACAGGGGCAACTTTCTAGGCTGTGTTTTGAGTCCACGTTTGGTTGAGCATTGCTTCTTCCCAGGTGCCCTGTGGTGAGATAGGTAAAGGGCTAATACTATCAGGTCTTAATCCCATCACCCTGGAGCTGAAGAGGGGGTATCTTTGTTATGTAGAATAGATTGACCCACACTTTTTTTTTGCGAAGGTGGGGGCTATTAAGAGTGCTTCCTGCCTAAAAAACATGTTTCTCCATTTCTGATCCAGGGAAATATAATAGTCTGCCTTTTCAATATTTCTCAGGATATTTCATTTTTTCTAGGAGAGGGGTTGAATTTTAACTTCTTATAGTCATCAAGTCCAACCCCCTCCCACCACCCAAGCGGGAGACCCTACACCATTTCTGACAAATGGCAGTCCAATCTCTTCTTGAAAGCCTCCAGGGATGAAGCTCCCAGAACTTCTGAAGGCAATTTCTGTTCCAATGGTTGATTGTTCTCCCTGTCAGAAAATTCCTCCTTATTTCCAGGTTGAATCTCTCCTTGTTCAGTTTCCATCCATTATTCCTTGTCTGACCTTTGGGTGCCTTGGAAAATAGCTTGACCCCCTCCTCTCTGGGGCAGCCCCTCAAATATTAGAGCACTGCTCTCATGTCTCCCCTGGTCCTTCTCTTCACTAGACTAGCCATGCCCAGTTCCTGTAACCATTCTTCATATGTTTTAGTCTCCAGTCCCCTAATCACCCAGCATTGGACCCAGAATGGGCTCAAGAAAAGGAAGCCCGGATTTTAATGACAGGGGAAGAAGGGGTACCAGGACATGTTACAGGTAGTCCTCAGCTTACAACCATTCGTTTAGCAACTGTTCAAAGTTACAATGGCACTGAAAAAAGTAACTCATGACTGGTCTTCGCATCCCCACGGTCAGGTGATCAAATGTGGGTGCTTGGCAACCAGTATGTATTTATGATAGTTGCACATCATGTGACTTCCAGTTATGACCTTCCCAGCCAGCTTCCGACCAACAGAGTCAATGGGGGAAGCCAGATCTGCTTCATGATCGCCTGTTTCACTTAACAACGGCAGGGATTTGCTTAAAACCCAATTGGGCATGACTCACTTAACAATTGCCTTGATTGTCCCAAAGGTGCTCTTCAGAATTGAAGAAGCTTCTTGGATGTGTAGGAAGTCAGCACCCACCCCTCTCCTAGAAAGATGACATATTTTAGGAAATATTAAAAGGGCAGAAAATGTCCCCTAAAAAGGAGGCAGAAACTCACATCCCCCCACCTTTGTCAATGGACCATTAAGGCCTGAAGCAGTCTATTCTATATGACAAAGATCTACCTTCTTCAGGAAGGAATTGCCCAAAGCCCCTTCATTACATCATCACCCAGTAAGGCTCAACCAAGCCTGGGAGACAGACAACCTACAAAGTTACCCCTGCATTGCCCCACGGGAATCTGACAACCAATCAGAACACAAGCTCAAATTCAAAAGCCCGGAGAAGGCATAAAACCCAGGCACTCTCAGCATCTCTTCCCTTTTTCTCCCAAGACTTCAAACCATGCAGTCCTGTCCACCATTAAAACCATCCTTCCAAGCAGTCTCCATGAATCCAGTGTCCTTTTCCCCACTTGGAACTGACCCCAGATGGACATTTCTTCCAACAGATGAGAAGCGAAATGTCTTCAAGGAAACAACTGAGAAAGTCCAGTTGCCTTTTGGAAAAGCACTTTTGGGGCAACCCTGGACGATTGAGATTTTCCATAGACAGTTGCCTTGATTAGCAATAAAAATTCTGGTCCCAGTTGTGCTTGTCCATATAATTTCAGGTTGGAGGCAGGCTGCTATTGCGATAACTTTGCAAACTACCCATGCTGACCTTCCGGACATGGCTACCCTTCGCCTTATATTTGTCATAAGTCTCTAGGTCAGTGTTTCTCAACCTTAGCAATGTAAAAACTTGTCGGCTTTTTAAAATTCTCGTTTCCTCCTTCATTAGTTCCCTATTCCTGGAAGGCTTTGTCTTCATAGGTTAGGAATGCATGAACTTCTATCAGTTTTGTGTCCATATACCAGGTAGATGCCAGATCCATTGGGGAGGCTCTGAAGTTTTAAAAAGACAAATGGCTCTCTTACGTGGTAAGACCTGTAAATGTACATAAAACGACTAACATTTTTGGCTTTGCCCACTTTGAAAGGGCCCCAGGAACTATAAAGAAGATCACCTGAGCATAAGATACATTTCAGGGGTGGGTTCCAGCTGCCTGTTTGCTCAGGGACACGCCACACACACGCGCTTTGGTGCGCTTGATGCGCGCAATGCACGCACAATATTAAAAAATGCTTCTGTACCTGCGCAGAAGCCAAAAACAAGATGGTGCTGCCTACAGCGCCACCAAGAGAACCAGTTTGGTGGCGTGGCAGGCCTGAGTTGCTGCAGATTCCAGCGACCCAGGCCTCCAAGTTACTCTTCGGCCAAACCGGGCCACACCGTTAAGAACCCCCCTCTGGTACATTTTAGTCGTCCTGCTTCATACTACAACTGTACAGTTCATACAGAAATGTTTGCCAACTTTGTTAGGGGTTTACAGATTTTCTGCCAGCGAAGTTGGCAAAGATGTTTAAAGACAAATCAGCTAAATGATGGAAGTGCCACCAGATACCTGGATTTTACTATCATATGTGGTGGGCATGTGGAGAAGCAAAGAAGGACTGGACAAAAATAAAGATGGTTGGAAAGGATGATAAAACCACGTATTGAGTTAAAACCAGAAATATTTTTTGCTGGGGTTGTTACCTGAAACTTATAATAAAGAGAATTTAATTTTTAATGTATATTCGACTAGAATTGTATTTGTACAATATTGGAAAAATGAAGAGATTCCTACTGATGAGGTGATTAGGGAAATATTGGAATGTGCAGAAATGAATAGATTAATAATAGCAATTAAGGAGAAAGAACAAACTGATCATTATATGATATGGGAAGTGTTTTACCAATGGTTAGAGAATAAAAAAGGAAATTAGAAATAAAAGAAGGCAAAAAGAATAGAAAATATATCAAGATAGAGATAAGAATAAAATGACAATTGTTAGTATTAGTATAATGAGAATAACTATGTTTAATGTTGTTAATGTATTTTTATTAGAATATATGTTAATAAGGAAATGAAGAGCTTTACAATTAGTAGTAGTGCCAGTTCGCAACTATTCGGGAGAACCTTTTGTTAACTTTCTAAGCAGTTTGGAAAACCGGATGTTGGAAGAAATCCGGTTAACCCTTATTACATTGTAACAGCTAAGGCGAAGCGCCCATCGACCTGAGTGACGTTGAGTTGGCCACACCCACACGGTCACATGACCACCGAGCTACGCCTATCCAGCTGGTCATTAGGGCAGAGAACCTGTTGTTAAATTATTTGAATCCCACCACTGATTGTATCATTTGAATCATGAGGTTGGCTGTGAAAACAGAAGTTATGTTATTTCACCTGTGATATCACAAAACACATGCAATTTGCCCCCTATGCCTAAGGTGACCAGACGTCCCGCTTTTGGCAGGACAGTCACGATTTCGCACAATTTGTCCCGCGTCCCGCAGCATTCTTAAAAAGTCCCAATTTTTTTTAAAAAAATTTATTTTTACCAATGTAAAGAGGCTGCAAGGGCAAGGCCATGGCAGATACGGGCCGCCAGTGGGTCTTACTGATTTTCTAGGATACATACAAGTTGCCCACTACGTCCTCCATATTCGGGGAGAGACACTCGCTCCCGCACAGCACTATCACACTGCAGGTTTTCAAAGCCACACTCTTGATTGGCTCGCAAAGGTCACAAGAGGCTTCCAAAGGAGGACAAAAAGCACTGTAGCTGCGCCTAAAGAATAGCCGTCTCTGTAGGAACGAGAATGTCACTCATCCCAGGAACTTGCACGGCCTGTCTCCTAGGACCTACTAGGTGCGGTACGGACAGTATTTTGTGCCAGCCGCGATCGGTCCCCAAGTCGTCCCGTGCCGCGTTCTGCTGGAGCCAGACGGCAGCGGCAACAGCAACAGGAGAAAGCCTGAGCTTGTCAAGCCACCGCGGCGAAGAGTCCCCGGAGGAGTCGAGAGCCTTGCGAGGGGGTGATTGCAAGCAACTTCCACCTGAGGGAAGGTGAGAAGGCGTGGAGAGGGAGCTCAGGCAGCTGCCACAAGTTTGCTGCAGGGGGGGGAAAGAACTATCCCCCACCTCCTCTTTCTCCCTCTTTCTCCTTTTTGTCCTTTCTCCTCCTTCCCCCCAAAAAGAGAAAGAGCACCAAGCTCAGAAAGCAGCAAGGATCCCACTATCCCCCCCACCTCCTCTTTCTCCCTCTTTCTCCTTTTTGTCCTTTCTCCTCCTTCCCCCCAAAAAGAGAAAGAGAGGGAGAAAGAGGAGGTGGGGGGGATAGTGGAATCCTTGCTGCTTTATTTTCTGGATTAATTGGTGGAAATGTGCTCTCATTCATGATCCATTCCTATGACTTTTTGTATGTCCTGGAATAAATGTACAATAGTTATTGTTTCTTTTTCCATCATATTTTTCTTACAAAAAGATGAAAAGGACTGTTGATGGAGCTACCTGGCGTTTGGAAGGCAGGATTGCTCAGGTAGTCCTCGACTTATGCCTGGTAACTGAGTGACTGTTCAAAGTTATTACAGACCGCTCCCTCCCTCCCAAAACAAACTTATCTTATGACCTGGTTCGAAGTTCTGACGCCTCATGTCTCCCCTGCAGTCACTCCATAACTGACCCACATTTAGAGCCATTTGCAGCATCTTGTGGACATATGACTGTGACTTACATTTTTAAAAATTCTATGCACAATACTTTGAAATATATTGTGCATAGAATTTTTAAAAATAGTTTTACTTCAATTTATTCTGTGTGGAATAGTTTGAAATGTTTTACTTCAATTTATTCTGTGTGGATTCTTTTTTTTAATTGTCTTAGACTATTTAAAAAAAGATTCTATCCAAAATAAATTGAAAAATTCTATGCATAATACATTTCAAACTATTGTGCATAGAATTTTTTAAAATGGTTTATTTCAATTTATTTTGGATAGAATCTTTTTTTAAATAGTCAGGAGTCATTGACACTGAATTTGCACTTTTAATAATCAGGAAGCACATACTGAGTTTCTTTGAAAGAAAATCCAATAATTTAAAAATCCAATAATTTGTTTCCTAGTATAATTTGATTGCTTATTAGTAACCTATGACTATCACTAAGTGTTGTAGCTTATGATTCTTGATGAATGTATTCTATTTTATTTTTCTTTATGTACACTGAGAGCATATTCACCAAAGACAAATTCCTTGTGTGTTCAATCACACTTGGCTAATAAATTATTCTACTCTACTCTACTCTATTCATTTCTATTTCAATTCTAATAAGGAGTTTAGCTTCTCTCTCTTGAAAATGTAAGCTAGCATAAGGCATTATAATGCAAGCTAGCCTTAGCTTTCAAACAGTTCATTTAGTGACCAAAGTTACAATGGCGTTGAAAAAAGTGACTGATGACCATTTTTCACACTTAGTGACAATTGCAGCATCCTCATGGTCACGTGATCAAAATTTTGATGTTTGGCAACAGATTCGTATTTATGATGGTTTCAGTGTCCTGGGGTCATGTAATCAATCGCCTTTTGTGACCTTTTGACAAAATATAAATTTTTAATCAAGCCCCTCCCCCCCGGTCAATGGTGTCCCTCTTTACCAATCTAAAAATCTGGTTACCTTACCTATGCCCCCCCCCTTGGATTCCCCCCCCCAAAGCTCTAAAAAGTTAGTATTTTTGCAGAAGATAAGAAAAATATAGCAGCTCCTTTTTTCAGGAATTGCTGAAAACATCCAATGTTTTTTACAGAATCCCCAACTCCCAACTATAGTTATTCTAAGTAATGGTAAAAGTTCCCCTCACACGTATGTGCTAGTCGTTCCCGACTCTATGGGGCGGTGCTCATCTCCATTTCAAACTGAAGAGCCAGTGGTGTCCAAAGACGCCTCCGTGGTCATGTGGCCGGCATGACTAAAAGCCAAAGGCACATGGAACATTGTTACCTTCCCACCAAAAGTGGTTCCTATTTTTCTACTTGCATTTTTACATGCTTTCAAACTGCTAGGTTGGCAGAAGCTGGGACAAGTAACGGGAGCTCACTCCATTACGCAGCACTAGGGATTCAAACGGCTGAACTGCCGACCTTCTGATCGATAACCTCAGCATCTTAGCCACTGAGCCACCGTGTCACTAAAGTTATACTAACCCAAGTTATATTTTAGTTACATCCCAAAGCCACATCAACGTTCAGCATTATTTTTGTAAAAAAAAAATGTCATCACATCAGGTGTTTCATCCAAAGCAAACTTTTATTCACTTAAAGAAACTCTAAAATATTCAGAATTTCATTAGCATAGAATGTTCTTTTTCAGACTTTTTTCCCCCTCTCAACAGCTGAAAAACACAATACAGAACTCTTTGTTAATACTAACCATTTTTAAATTAAATTAATAGCCATTTCAGAAGACAAACTTAGTTGATAGAAAATATTTATATATTTATATATATTTATATATAGGCGTGTGTATTTACTGTACAAAGTTTACATTTAGAAAAAAAAAGTAAATTTTCTCCAATATTACAGACTTATTACGTACAGGGTTTAAATTGTAACTAGGGAGACTCTTGATGTACAAATGTGCTTCCCTTTAAAAAGAACCAGAAAGACATAACCTCACAATCTCACAGTTCTAATTCATTTTCTTACAATCAGCATAAAAAGAGTAATTAACAAATGATAGCGGGTTTTTTTCCTTGATTTGTTTTTTGTGTTTATGTGTGTTCCTGTGAAATATTCCTTTTACCTTAGATGAGGGGGAAACATGAGTCATTCTTTTACTTGCTGGGAGATGCATCTGAATATATAACAGTGTAAACATAAAGGGTTTATAAGAGTAGAATTTGTATTGAAAGTAGAAATTTTAGGTGGGTGGGGGATCACACTTAATTTCAGCTGTCAATTGAACCAGGACACAGGAATTCAGTGGAGCAAGGATATAACCTTAAATTTACTATAATAATAACAACTAGTATGAATTCTCTTCTGTATTTTGTAATTTTCCTTCCTGGCATATTAAAAATAATAATTGTAATTTGCAGGCAACTTTTTAAGGAATTGGCAGGCAGAGACAGTCAGACAGAAATGGCTTGTAACCTCAGGTCAGTATTTTTTTTACCTTAGCAGCTTTAAGATTTGTGGACTTCAATCCCCAGAATTCCCTTGGTTGGCTCGGGATTTCTGGGAGCTGAACTCCACACATCTTAAAGTTGCCAAGGTGTGGTGTTTAATGTCAAAAGCGGACCAAGCCATAATGTCACCAGTGAACCAACCATTTCCCAGTATCCAGACCACCACTCCAATTTTTATTCTCCATGTTTCATTGATCAGAGAGATGGAAAAAGAATGTTTATACCACTTCCATTACTTCCATTCTGTGTTTCTGGATGTTGAATCCAAATAATATTTCAGAAACAAGGAGAAAGAAAATAAAATATTGCGCCAACCACCTAAGAGTTGGGTCCAGATTAAGCTAAAGGCAATATACTTACTTTAATATTTCTTGTGTTCATAAAAAGGGCAGTTCGGAATAAATTCCTTCCACATTCCTTCACAAGGGGGCAGGGGAAACATGGGTTTAGATCATGGTTAAGAATAGGATCAAAGCACATCAAAGCAAGCCTGTATGAACAGACTGTTACCCCTCGTGTCAAGAGGCCAGGATGATGGGATCTAGATTCTAACAATACAGAATCTAGATTCCAGAGCAGGGGTCTCCAACCTTAGCAACTTTAAGACTTGTGGACTTCAACTTCCAGAGTTCCTCAGCCAGCTTTGCTTCAACTCTAAGAGTTGAAGTCCACAAGACTTAAAGTTGCTAAGGTTGGAGACCCCTCTTCAAGGGGGTACAGGTTTCTCTATTCATGCCTTAAGATTAAGTAGTTGTTACTTAGGAAAGGGGGGTAAGCGTGTAGAAGTGTGCAAGAACTACACACATGCACACACAATTACCTTAATCCCCGCCCCATCCCTCCCCTCTCAAGTATGAGAAACTCTGCTTCTAATCTGCATCCCATAAACGATGATTTACAAAGTCTGAAAAGAAACTTAGAATGCAGATCCCAAAGAAAGGGATCAGGTGGTTTAACAAGATTCCGGAAAAATCGATAGTAAGCCATTTTTAGTTTGTTGTTTTAAAAAAAAAAACAGTGACCAGGGAATGCCCTTGGTCACCAGCATCAGAGGTGGGTTCCTACCAGTTCAGCCAAGTAGGTAGTAAGTCAGGCGCTCACGCACCCAACCGGTTCTATTGTTGGTGGCGCCATCTTGGTTTTTGGTTCTGCGCATGCGCAGAACAATCTCCATTGCAGAAATGTAAATTTTGTTACCTTTTGTAATGTTGTGCGCATATGAAGACCTTTTTAGGTGTAAATGTGCACATAGTTTTTTGCACGCCGAAGCGGCAGTAATGCCGGTAGCAACCCACCCCTGACCAGCCTCCAACACAATATGGGGGAATTCTTCTTCTTGACAAGATAAAAGTTAAGATGGTGATTTTCAGAGGCAACCTATCTCAGGTCCGCAGGTAAGACGGCTTTATTATGGCATGTATTTTATTTTCAATTTGGCCGCTTCAGTGATGCACACACAGGCTCAGAGGTCCTGTCTACCCAGCAGGATTATAACACTTTCAAACTGGGAAAGTTGGAGAAAGGGCCCCACAATTTTCCAGGCCTTTCTCCAAGCTGGAAGGCTCGTTGGAGGAGAGAAACAATGCCCCCACCCACCCCCCCCCGCAGACAGCTTTGATCAGAGATGGGGAAGTATGGCCTCTTTGCGGCTTGTGGACTTCAACTCCCAGAAATCCTGAGGCAGCCATGCTGAATTCTGGGAGTTGAAGTCCACAAGCCATAAAAGGGCCATAGTTCCCCACTCCTTAGATGCCCTCAAGACCTGTCAAAATCTTCCAGCTGATAAAAAGGTCCATTCTCAACACAACATTCAAAACTTTGTTTCTGTACCAACAAAACCCAGATTTGTAACCATACGGCTTCAATAGTGCCCAAATAATTCGAAATAAGAAAAGTGCTAGTGAAAATGCTTGGTGGTGGTGGTGGTGGTGGTGTTTTGTTCTTTAAAGAAGACACCTTTTTATCATGTTTATTATCAATGGTTAAATCCACACAGGAAGAAGAAAAAAGTCATCCAAATGTAAACATTTCAAAAAGGAAGCCTCTGATTTAAGCAAACACATCAAACATCCATATCGCTAGGACAGCATCTCTCCATCTTCTCCTTCCGTAACTTTTGGGACTTTCCGTTTTAAATTTGCAGTGAAGTTTTTTCCCCAGGTGTGTGAACGGCACAGAAGGGGGGAAAAAAAACCCAGGAGCCAAGGATCGTTAAAACACAGCATGCTATATCTTTTGGTTACTGGATTCCAGATCTCCCAGAGCAAATCGTTCAAAACGGATAACCATTTTGCTACTGTTAAGGCTGAAAGGGGGAAAGGAGAAGGAGAATGGGGAGGGGGAGGGAGGAAATTAAAACAGTTACAGGTTAATTTCTACTATACAATGAAATGCCAATGAACAAACTAGTTCTAATTCTTTCTAATTTCCAACACAGAAAGCAAGACATTGAGGCTCTCCTATATACAACGTGCGTGCACTTCAAATGTTTTGAACAACTAGGGCAGGGGTGGGAGTGAAAAATTTTAGCAACCGTTTCTCTGCCCAGCTGCTAGGTGGGCGTGGTCATGGGGGGCGTGGCCTAGTTGGCAGGGGAGGCGTTTTTGCCCTCCCCAGGCTCCAGAGGCTTTCCTTGAACCTCCGGGAGGGCTAAAATGGCCTCCCCTGGGCTCCGGAGCCCGGAAACGGACCGGTTTCCGGTACTTCTGGTAGGCCCGTTTTTCACCCTCCCAGAGCCCCCATGCAGGCCCTGCACTTACCTGGCCTGATGAATGGGCCACATGGATACTCCTGGGACGGGAGGGGTGTAACTGCCGGTTCGCAAACCAAATTAAAATTAACACCAAGTTCGCCCGAACTGGCTGAATCCCTGCCCTGAACTAAGGACTTTCTCCCGTTATATTTTCTCATTAAAAAATAATTTTTCAGGCTAAGAGAACCTCATTCACATCCCTATCTTACAAGAAGGGCCCCTCTAGAGTATTTGTGAGTCTTGGGGCACTTTTTGGTCTTGACTCCTCCTCCAGGTGACTTACCTTAATGGAGCCTCCCAATTACCATCACACATTGTGACTGTCGTAAAACAGGTCATCCACTTCTGCAATTTTATTACATTTTGGGGGGAAGGTTGTTAAGCAACCGCCATGGTCATAAAGTGAACTCTTTCTCAGCAAGCGTTCTAAGTTATGATAAGACAGGTTCAAAGATCTGATGGCGATCCCCCACCTGCCACTCAGGTGATCGAATTTTGGGTACTCAGTAACCGGCCCAAATCAACGGCCATTTGCAGCGTTCCATGCATAACCGATAAAGGAGAATGTAACTCAGGATTGAAATAGGGCTCCTTGGTGCCCTCTTGAGCTTTACTTGTTTTCTAGCGGGCGTTTCATTACCCAAACTAGGTAAACTCAACTAGCACTGATGACGTTACCTAGTTAGGGTAATGAAATGTCTGCAAGACAACAAGCAAAGCTCAGGGAGCACCAAGAACCCTTCAGTCACATAGCTTACAACTTTTTTTTGCTGGTTTTGGTTTTTTTGGTTTCCAGCAAAAAGCAGCCATTGCGGATAATGACTGCCGTATTTGCTTAATGACTGCAGAGTTCACTATACAACCGTCACGTTCACTTAATGACCATTGTTTAAAAAAAATTGGGTTGGTCACGTGGGTTCCACAACTTGGCGTGTGATGGAAATTCCAGGCTCCTTTACAGTTGCAAGTCAAGGACTAGCTGCACTACGAAAGGAAATAGTGTGTTGGATGTTATTTAGGGGCCAAATTTAAATATAAACACGGAGAAATATTTTGAGTTTAGCTGGGTAATTCTCTTCTGATGCTTTGCTCACTATTGTCTATGAAACAAAAGTATCCTGGGCATTTGGAAGGCTAAGTGGAATGAAACCCAGGTCCTTTCTAGCTATCAGACTGTGGGCCTTTCATTTTGAGATCCTTTACAGAAGAAAAGCTGGGATTGGAAGACCCGGAGTTTCCCATGCTCTAAGGCAAGGGTGTCCAAAGTTTGGAACTTTAAGACTTGTGGACTTCAACTCCCAGAATTCCCCAGACAGCCATGCTGGCTGTGGAATTCTGGGAGTTGAAGTCCACAAGTCTTAAAGTTCCAAACTTTGGACATCTCTGCTCTAAGACATCGTATCATCAATTCAATTCCTTCTACAATTGATTAGCCAAACAGGAATAATTAATCTCTCCACTGCTTTCTCCTATAAGATTTCCATAAATGCCATGGGTGAAACTGGATCTGTTGAAACATTTAGGCTCTAATGATTTCTTGCTTATTTTAAAACAGACATAAAATACATTTGGATAAGTAAGAAATTCAGAACTGAACCGTGGAGTCCTTGACGTTCTCTGGATTTGTTGGTTAATTGCAGATATTTCATAACCCAACTGGGTAACATCATCAGTGCTAGTGTGGGGTTTGCTCCCTGTTCAGCCCTCAACAGCTACATCGAAGTAAACCACATTTACACACCTTTCAAGAGACAATAAAAGCATTAAGAAAGAAACGAAAAGATCCTCTCCAGCAATCAACAACAAGATAAGCAAGGATCAACACCATACAAGCAACCAAACAAAAGACAATAGTCTAATCAAGGAACTACCCAAAGAGAAAAACCACATCCCAACCTGCACTGGTAGGCAAGCTATTGTATATAAAAAGGGAGCAAACCTCTCACTCATTAGCACTGATGATGTCACCTAGTTGGGTCACGAAATGTCTGCAAGCAAACAAGCTGAGAGAGCACCAAGGACAAGGCAAACATAAATACCGCATTTCCCCGAAAATAAGACAGGGTCTTATTTTCATTTGACCCCACCTGAAATAAGCGCTTGGCCTTATTTTCGAGGAGGTCGTATTATCTTTGAGGTGCAGGAGGTGGTGAGCATGATCACTTCATGGCTGCTGCTCTGTTGCAATATTTTCAGGGAGGGCTTATTTTAGTGCATGCACTCAAAAGCCCGATTGGGCTTATTATCCAGGGAGGTCTTATTTTCAGGGAAACAGGGAAGGACTATACTGTAAATCAGCAAAACGACTTCATGTTCAAATTCCCCATTAAACTATTGTTCCCATTTCAACTGGACAGCCATTTTAAAATGTTCTTGCTTTTAATACAAATAATCATGTACAAAGCACAATCTTAAAAAGGAGCAATCCTCTTCCCCGCCCTCCTTTCTTTCTTTCCCTTTCATGCATGCAGTAATGCTTCGTCCATTTATAGAAAGGCAGAATATACATTAAAGTGATCAACAGGAAAAAGTATACAATATATTCTAAAAGACAACGGAAGTGAGGCCATCGCCTTTGAAACATGCAAAGATATATACCACTTTTGACACAATGAAAAATTAGCCAACTCAGCACTTGTTACAATTACTCATCAGTTCGGTATTATTTTTTTTTTTAAAGACTCGGTCTTAATTCATCCCCAGGCTGGGTGGGATAAAAATTTATACATTTCTAATTAGCCCCACTGGAGCTGTTACGGAAGAATCAATTTTTAATGTCTCTTTTGCTGGAAGTCAAATGCACACTACAGTTCAACGTGTCTTTATTTCAAAACTCGCCTACAAAAGACAAGCAATGCTGTTTGGTTTTTGCATTTTGAGTTTGCTTACACCTTGCAGACCAGGCTGGTGATAGAAGTACATAGAGAGAGAAAGAGAGAGTGACAAAGAAAGCACTGGGGGGGGGGGGCGAGGAACCCGACAGGTGAGCAAGGGGGCCTGGAGCACTGGGGGCAGAATTTCCCCTAAGTTCAGTGTTAATAGAGAGGCAAAGAGTTCTTAACAGACAGGTCACTTCACGTGAGCAGCCCACACCAAGAAAAGAGGCGGGACGGAAGAAGGAACCGTTAGCAGCATCGGGGAGGGCACTCAGGGGTTAAAAATGGAAACGGTGCACACAAGGTCCGAGCTGCTGGGTGGATTAGTCACAAGTGCTCATGCAAGAGGAAATTCAGCTATGGCGCCAGGAGCTACAACCTGTAAGAGAGAAAGCAGAAGGAAGACACACAAAAAGGGAAGAGAGTTAGTTCACAGTCAAAAAAAGTTCGAAGGTCAGAAGCACAGGGGGGGAAAAAAGAGAGATTTGTGTGTTTGGCCCTTTCAGAGCTCATTTTTCCTAACTGAACTGATTGTCTCTGGAGATTCTCAAGTCATCCAAAGGTGCTTTTCTTTTCAAGAGGCAACTGGACTTTCTGGTTTTTCTTTGAAGACGTTTTGCTTCTCATCCCAAGAAGCTTCTTCAGCTCTGACTGGATGGGAAATTCCTGAAGAAGCTTCAGGACCCTGGAGTACTCATCTCAAATGATCTAAGTACCAGAGCTCACTGTAGCAGCATTGCTAAAAAGGCATTAAGAGTTGTTAACCTACTCTTGCATAGCTTCTTCTCCAGTAATATTGAACCGCAAACTAGGGCATACAAAACTTTTGCTAGACCAATTCTTGAATAAAAGCTCATCTGTCTGGAACCTGCACTGCATATAGGACATAAATACAATCGAACGAGTCCAAGATATTTCACGAGAAGAGCCCTCCACTCCAGTGACGTGTGTTGAGGTTTATGGCTGGTGAGGCAAGCGTCCAAAAGCTCTGCTGCTGTGTCCGACATAGAGGCATCCCACCTCTATGGCGGACACAGCACCAGGGCATCCAAAAGCCCTGCCACTATGTCCGACATAAAAAAAAGTGCCAGCTCAGCCCGCGCGCCTGCAGAGGCGGGTAAAACTCACACACACACACACACACACATACATAAAAATTACTTACAATAATACAATTACTTACAAATTACATTAATTTTGAATTCCTCCCCCTCCCTCCGACCCACATACCTTTTCCAGCTGTTTCACAGAGGATTTCAACTCTGCTCTTGCCTGCCATCATGAAAATGTAAAAATGTAAAAGGAAAAAGGCAAGAGCTGCTGAGGTCAGGCTGGGCTAGCTGCTGCCAGAGTCTCCAATGGATGACTCTGCTTAACTGTATAAAAAAGCCTCTTAAAAAACGCCCTCTACAGGAGGAGGCAAGAGAACCACGTGCCTCATCTACATAAGGAATTTTTCGGCTTTTAACTCTTGCTTAACTCTGCTCGAGTGATCATAAAGATAGACTAAATGAGGCACGTGGTTCTCCCGCCTCCTCCTGTAGAGGGCACTTTTTAAGAGGCTTTTTTAAACAGTTAAGCACTAAGCAGAGTCATCCACTCTGACTCTGGCAGCAACTACCTCTGCCTTTTTCCTTTTACATTTTTTTTTCTTTTCATGATGACAGTGGTGAGGCCCTGCCTCCCCTGACTACACGTCACTGCTCCACTCCTCTGCTTGCAACAGAATCCCTTATGCCACCAGGCTTCAAATTTTCAGCTTGGACAATTTAGAACTTTGCCATCTTCGATCCGACCTAAGCATAGTACATAAAATTATCTGCTACAATGTCCTACTTGCCAATGAATACTTCAGCTTCAACTACAACAACACACAAGCTCACAATAGATACAAACCTATGGTAAACCGCTCCAAACTTGATTGCAGAAAATACGACTTCAGTAACAGAATTGTCAATGCCTAGAATGCACTACCTGACTTTGCGGGTTTTTCCCCAAACCCCTCAAACTTTAACCTTAGACTGTCTACTGTCGACTCCATTCCTAAGAGGTCTTCAACGGGAGTGCATAAGCGCACCAGTGTGCCCACTGTCCCTGTCCTAATGTTCCCTTGTATTCGTATTCATTTCATGTATTCATAATCATGTCTATACTTATACCTGTTATTTAATTCTTTTTTTTAAAAAAACCAGAAAGTCCAGTTGCCTCTTGAAGAAAGCCCCTTTGGGACAACTGAACTGATCCCAATTGATCTGAATTGATTATTAAATAGGCACTTTATTTAGGAAACACACACAAGCCTTCCCTATTAATATGTTATCATAAATACAGGGGTGTCTCATCAAACCTGCTGCCCTAGTTCATCAATCAAAAGCCTAACAAAATGCAATTTTTGGAAATAGGCAGGACAAGGAGAGGCAATACGTACTCAGCTGATTTCCAGAAGTGTCCCGGGTGAGAGAGCCTCCGGTTAAGCTTTGGCAATTTTTCAAGCATTTCCATCAAGAGGGTGAAACTGGGCCGCTCATCCACATCAAAAGCCCAACATGCCGAGAGGATTTCCTACAAGACAACAATCATCTTTTTTAAATATTAAAAAAAAAAGATTACCCCATAGCATCCTTGGAAAAGAAAGTCATTTGATTACGAAGAGCCCAAATTGTAGAAGGTTTAAAACATAGCCTGGGTTAATTGCAAGCGGCCCAAAAAAGATGCACTACAACATCTATAAACCTTTGTGGCAATGTATTCTCCAAAGCACCCGAGGGCAGGACAAGAAGCAATGGATGGAAAATTAATCAAGGAGAGAAGCAACTTAGAACTAAGGAGACATTTCCTGATAGTGAGAATCATTAATCAGTGGAACAACTTGCCTCCAAAGATTGTGGATGCTCCAACACTGGAAGTTTTTAAGAAAATGTTGGACAATCCTTTGTCTGAAATGGGATAGGGTTTTCTGCCTGAGCAGGGGGTTGGACTAGAAGACCTCCAAGGTCCCTTCTAACTCTGTTATTCTATTCTGTTCTGTAGTCCAAACTGTCAGTTTGAAGATGGCGATTTCTAAGAGCTGCTTTTAACCAGCCTGACTTGGAAGGAATTGCAAAGCCACAAGTTAGACCTTGAGATTTATAGATTCAACAGCTGCAGATCTCTGGCTCAGTTCATGTCTACAAATGAAGGCATTAAGAAGAGACTGGACAGCCACTTGTCTGGAATGGGATAGCGTTTCCTGCTTGAGCAGGGGTCTGGACTAGAAGGCCTCTAAGGTCCCTTCCAACCCTGTTGTTCTATTACTAATTGGATACAGGAAACAGGGCCCCCAATTGCACAGGAATCAAACATACTGCATCTCTTCTTGCATCTCCTGTAAAACCTCTCATCTGCTGCAGGGGATACTCAATTGACATGATCCTCTACAAGGGGAAGGGGAAGTTCAGATACCTGGGAAACTGAGTGGGATGGAAATGGAGAACCAATGGCTAGTCCTCAACTTACAGAGCCTGGAATTTTTGTTGTAAATCATGATGGTTGTAAATTGAGGCACCTACATCATCATCTTCTTTTAACGATCCCATAATCCTGGTGAAATCTGGGCAACTGAATGGAAATAGCAGTGTGTTTTACTGGCCGGATGCCTTTCCTGTTGCCAACCCAGAGTTTTGTTCAGCAGATATATTCTCAGTGTGCCCAGAGAGAGAAATATCTGAAATTGGGGTACCTACATGATGGATCTGAATTTAGATTTTTTTTTGCAGCAGCAGCCATTAGGTGAGTACGGCAGTCATAAAACAAGCACGATGTTTAAGTAAACATGGCAGTCGTTAAGCAAGTCAATGCATTCCTATGAGATATTTTTTTTTTTGCATGAAACCAGACTTTGTCTTAATCACATCACATGACTGCAGAATACAGCAACTGGTCATAACGGCGAGCCAGTTGCAATGCACCTGAAAATGTAAGTCATGTTACCATGGGGGAGTGGCACTGTTGGAACTCCGGAACTGGGTCATAAATACTTTGGGGGAGGGGTCTGTTGTATCGTCCACTGGTTGCTAAGTGACTGATCATTTAAGTGAGGACTACCAGTATTGCTAATTATTTTAAAGAGGATCGAGTACCATGGGCGCCATCTTGAGCTCTCAAGTGAAACAAAATTAACAAAAAGGAGGCATACTTGGGTGCCCAAGGAAAAGCTCCAGGGGGGGATTGAGAACTTAAATTTAAGCCCCACCTGATCCATGAGACAAGGGCAGAATATATGAATGGGAAACGTATCTTTCCTCTCTGTTGCCCCAGGCAGCACCTAGTCCCAAGATTCCTGGTTCCAACTCTGGGTCATTGAGGTTTGGCCAGGAGGGCAGAAGCCATATCTACTTACCCCAACTTCTTTCCCCAGGCTACTCGTTTGCAGGACGTGCTTCATTCCTTCACCACTTCCGATCTGCCAAATCAAGGCCTCCGCTGGCTGACTCTGAAAGGGCCACTCTCTGGCCTGGAGCTCATACCACACGGTCCTGAGAAGCAAAGCAGTCCCAAGATGAAGGTCTGTAATATTGACAGTCATGTCACCAAATATTCATTCATTCATTCATTCATTCATTCATTCATTCATTCATTCATTCACTTCTTCACTCATTCATTCATTCACTCACTCACTCTGACTCATTCATTTACTTTTTCATTCATTCACTCACTCATTCATTCATTCATTCACTCACTCACTCACTCTGACTCAATCATTCACTCATTCATTCACTCATTCACACACTCTTTCATTCACTGGCTCATTATTCACTCATTCATTCACTCCATTCATTCATTCATTCACACACTCTGACTCATTCATTCACTCATTCATTCATTCACTCATTCTGACTCATTCATTCATTCACTCACTCTCATTCATTCATCCATTCAGTCATTTACTCACTCACTCATTCATTTACTCACTCACTCGGTCACTCACTCATTCATTCATTCATTCACTCTCATTCATTCATTCATTCGTTCATTCATTCATTCACTCACTCACTCATTTACTCACTCATTCACTCACTCATTCATTCATTCACTCTCATTCATTCATTCATTCTCTCACTCATTCATTCATTCACTCACTCATTTACTCACTCACTCACTCACTCACTCATTCATTCACTCTCATTCATTCATTCATTCTCTCACTCATTCATTCACTCACTCACTCGGTCACTCACTCACTCACTTACTCATTCATTCATTCATTCATTCACTCTCATTCATTCATTCATTCATTCACTCACTCATTCATTCATTCACTCACTCACTCACTCATTTACTCACTCACTCGGTCACTCACTCATTCACATTCATTCATTCATTCATTCGGGCTGTTTTAAAATCAGTCAGTGGAACATGAAGCAGCACATTCTAGCTGGAAGATAGGAGTGAACCCTGTGTTTGCCACTTGAACGTCCGTATAAAAGGTGGGGTTTAAATAAATCAAATGCCAGGCCAACCTGGAGGAATTTTATCTTTTTAAATTTTAGGGCTGACAGAATCCTGAAGGTGACACAAGCTGTTGCAAAACACTGCTTTTCCTCCGACGCTCCAATGTCAGGCTGGCTGGTGTTGTTGGGTGTTGCAAACCAAAACACCCCATTGGGAATATTGTTTAACTAGCTGGAGGCAAACTTGGAAGCCATTATTGTGACAACATGCTCTTGGCGTTTTCATAAAGTGACTACCACTTACCATAAAACCTCCAAAAGTCAGGAAACAAACCACACCCCCATTTAGCCCCTGGGCAAGTGAATTCTCCAACATCCTTAATTCTGCTCCTGAATTAACTCAGTATTCTAGGGTTGCACAACATCCTGAACTATTAACTATACAGTGGTACTTTGGTACTCAACTGCTTTGAAACTCATTGAATTTGGTAAAAATTTTGTGCCGGTGCTCATCGTTTGTTTAGTATTCAACACACAAGCTAGAACTTCTCGGTGTCGGCTGTCTTGCGACTCACTGCATTATTCCTTATTGGAAAAATTTGTTTGGTACTCCTCATTTTTGGTATTCATTGGGCCTCCCGGAACCAATTAACAATGAGTACCGAGATACCACTGTAAATTCCACAATCTAGATCAGTGGTGTCAAACTCGCTGCCTGCGGGCCAGGTGCATCATGGCCACGCCCACCCCCATTTTAGCAGAGGGGAAAAGTCACGATATGACACCTGACGACAATGTGACGCCACGAGTCTGACTCTTGATCTAGATTATCACAACACATTTTAACAAATAGAAAATGCACAAATGAAGCTGCCAGATAAGTTTCCATTAGCTTAATTAAGCATGACACACAAATGTAGTGCCGATATAAATCACATATGTTTGGGACAAAGCGTAATTGACATGTTTTTGACACATTGGTCTTGGAGTTTTCCAACATATAGAGCTCCTATATTTTTCATCCTGATGCTCAAGCATTTTGCTTTTGAATTATAGCACACCAGGGGTGGGTTCCGGATTCTTTTACTGCTGGTTCGCTCAAGGGCGTGCTTCAGGTGCCCGCGCGTGCATGCACAATTGTGAAAAATTGCTTTTGTGCATGCTCAGAAGCAAAAAAGATGGCGGTGCCTATGGTGCCGCTGATAGAACAAGTTCAAGGGTGTGGGCGGCCAAGTTACTACCTACTCGGCCGAACTGGTCTGAACCGGTAGGAACCCACCTCTGTAGTACCTCCCTTCCAGTCAGGGGTCCAAGTCAAAGTTGCAAAGAGTTGTAAATCCACATTTAATTCAGCCAAGGACCATAATAATGCTGAAAACTGCAATGTAGGTAGTCCTCAACCTACGACCACAATGGAGCCGGTAATTTCTATCACTAAGGGAGATAATTATTAAGTGAGTTTTGCTCCATTTTACAACCTTTCTTGCCACAGTTGTTAAGCAAATAACTGCAGTTGTTAAGTTAGTCACACGGTTGTTAAGTGAATCTGGCTTCCCTGTTGATTGACTATGCTAGTCAGAAGGTTGCAAAAGGTGATCACATGACCCCGGACACTGCAACCGTCATAAATATGAGTCATTTGCCAATGGTCCGAATTTTGATTACATGACTATAGGGATGCTGCAATGGTCATAACTATGAGAAGCAGCCATGTCACTCTTTTCAGTGCCATTGTAACTTTGAAGGATCACTAAAACAAGCTGTTGTAAGTCAAGGACTTACTGTTCTGTCTGAGGCTTCCCAAGATCATGAAGCAAACTCCTTGCCCTGACAAAACCCCTTTTTATTAATTTATTGTGAATTCTGCTCATTCACATCCAGCAAAGTCTTTCAAGAGAGGATTTACAGCCACAGACCTTATCAGGCTTGGAATGCTGTCAGGCCCATATCTGCAAAACTTGGCAAGGAGTCTCGGAGAGTCACAAACCAATTAAGTAAACTAATTGACTCCTTCAAACTCCATTCCCCTTATGCTCCTCTTTTATTTCCTCTGGGAGGGGCCCTTCATCATCCATCTGTGGCTTTACTCCCAAGTCAACCCCTGTTCTTTAGCTGTTCTCTTCTTCTTGCAACTCTGTGCATGCGCACACTGGGAAGAGGCTCCAGCTGTTCGTCTGCCTCACTGATGTCTGACTCTGAAGGCAGCTGATAACTGTCAGATGGCCCTGGCCCCCACTCTGCCTCCGACGCAGAGCCCTCATCAGAGCCCTCCCCAGACTCCAAGACTGGCCCATGTTCCTCCCCAACCTCCCTGCTGTCCGAATCTGTTGCCAGCTCTGCTGGCTGCTGGCGGGCCACAACAAGGACTACCTGTATAAAACATCAAGACAGCTCTTAACGTAATAGTTTAAGTTAATAATAACAAGTAGACAAAAATGCCAATCTGAACATCTGGCAGACTATGTGACAAACTTTTATAATTTTTTTTAAAAAAACTCTTAAGTTAGAGAAGATTGCTGTACAGGTAGTCCTTGATTTACAACCTCAATGGAGCCCAAAATTTCTGTTAAGTGAAACATTTGCTAAGTGTGTTTTGCCCGATTTAAGACTTTTCTTGCCACAGTTGTTAAGCGAATCACTGCAGTTGATAGGTTAGTAACCTGGTTGTTAAGTGAATCCGGCTTCCCCATTGACTTTGCTCATCAGAAGGTCGCAAAAGGGGATTACGTGACCTTGGGACACAGCAATGGTCATAAACACCAACCATTTACCACGCATCTGAATTTTGACCACCTGACCCTGGAGATGCTGCAAAGGTCGTAACTGTGAAAAAGCGTCCTAGGTCACATTTTTCAGAGCTGTTGTAACTTTGAACAGTCCCTAAACAAAGTGTTGTAAGTCGAGAACTACCTGTGCTATGATTGGGACTGTGCTTGGAGAGAAAAAAACTATTTTTTTTCTTTTTTCAGAAGAGTTAAGTTTCCCAGAACAGCAATTTTCAAATGTCATGACTTTTGAATGAAATGTAATTAATTTTCACAAGATGTGAAATATAAAAATCAGTGAATGCAGGTCAACACTCACACCCACGTATGCAAATATTTCACCAGATCTTTTGAAAACATGTTAGCTACCGTTCTCAACCGTTTTCAATGCTTAATTGCATCGCCTATCACTGCTAAGTAAAAGTGAAAATCCGGTGGCCGCAGCAACAACCCAGAAGCAGCCCTGTGGGGGCTGCACTGAAGCAGCCACAGCTTCCCCAAATCTCAATCCCTCGGGAATCATAGGTCCTCGTATTTCGCACGCATTGTGTAATTGAGCTCATTTGAGGTACTTCTTCTAACTCAACTAAATCAGCTAGTGGTACCTGAACACACTTGTAAGTGGATCACAAGCTTCCTAACAGACAGGAGGCAGCAAAATCACATCAGATACCTGCACAATTAGCACAGGAGCCTCCCAGGGCTGTGTGCTCTCTCCACTTCTCTCTCTATACCAATGACTGCATCTCAAGCGATCCCTCTGTTAAAGTACTGAAGTTTGCAGATGATACAACAGTGTTGGTATCATCGTTTGAGACAACGACAAATCTGCATACAGATGGGAGGTTGAACAACTAGCTTCGTGGTGCGACCGGAACAATCTGGAACTGGACACACTCAAAACAGTAGAAATGGTGGTAGACTTTAGGAGAAACCCTCCCATACTACCACCTCTTACAATACTAGATAGCACAGTATCAACAGCAGAGACCTTCAAATTTCTAGGTTCTAAAAATGTCATCAAAAAAGCACAACAAAGAATGTTCCTTCTGGGACAACTCAGGAAGTTCAAACTGCCCAATGAGCTGCTGATTCAGTTCTACAGAGGAATTATTGAGTCTGTCATCTGCACCTCCATAACTGTCTGGTTTGGTTCTGCAACCCAACAAGACAGAAACAGACTTCAACGGATAATTAGAACTGCAGAAGAAACAATTGCTACCAACCTGCCTTCCATTGAGGACCTGTACACTGCACGAGTCAAAAAGAGGGCTGTGAAAATATCTACAGACCCCTCGCATCCTGGACATAAATTGTTTCAACTCCTACCCTCAAAACGATGTTAAAGAGCACTACACACCAAGACAACTAGGCATAAACACTGTTTTTTCCCCGAACGCCATCACTCTGCTAAACAAATAATTCCCTCACCACTGTCAAACTATTCACTAAGGCTGCATTACTATTAATCTTCTCATCGTTCCTATCACCCATCTCCTCCCACTTCTGACTGCATGACTGTGACTTTGTTGCTTGTATCCTTACAATTTATATCAATATTGATTGTTTCCCGATTGCTTATTTGTACCCCGTGACTATCATTAAGTGTTGTGCCTTATGATTCTTGACGAATGTATTTTGTCTTTTATGTACACTGAGAGCATCTGCACCAAAGACAAATTCCTTGTGTGTCCAATCACTCTTGGCTGATAAAGAATTCTATTTCTATTCTATTCTACTTGGTTCACAACTGTTGCCCTACAATGTACAACATGACCCAGTTAAAGTCATGACAAAGAGAGTATTAGTAGTACATTGATTATTTGGGAGGGGGAAAAAACCTAATCTTCCTGCTTTACAATAGCAATAGCACTTAGACTTATATAGTGCTTCACAGTACTTTGCAACCAGAGGTGATTTTCACATAATCTTACCACAGGTTCGCCGCATACTGAAAATGTGAGCATGCACACTCCCTTGCTACAATCACACATCTTCCACAGATGCGTGCGGCCTCCCATGCATGCACTCTGCTTGTGCATGCAGCTTGCATGCATGCACACATCTTAGAAAACATCCCACCTGCAGTTCTCCATTACCAGTTTGCCCGAACCGGTCCAAGCTGGCTGAATAACACCACTGTTTGCAACTCTCTCTAAGCCAGGCCTGTCGAACTCCTGGCCCACAGACGAACATGTCACGCACTGGCCACGGCCACGCCCATTTTAGTAAGAGGGGAGAAGTCCCAATACATCACGTGACGCCACCGTGAGAATGTGAGTTTGACACCCTTGCTCTAAGCAGTTTACAGAGTCAGCATATTGCCACCAATAATCTGGCTCCTCATTTTGCCCACCTTGGAAAGATGGAAGGCTGAGTCAACCTTGAGGTGGTCAGGATTGAACTGCTGGTAAGAGTTTGTCTGCAATGCTGGATTCTAACGAGTGCGCCACCTGGTGGTACAGTTGTTAGAATTCATGATTACGTACAACACAGTATGATTTTTCCACTGTGATATGGGATACCATCAAGGCACTGACTGAGTATTTCTCCACATTCCCTAGCCAAGTTAAAAAAAAAAGGCTATCTGGGGTTTTCAGATTGTCCCCCATCCAGGTGCTAACCACTTCCAGACCTGCTTAGCTTTCTCCAGATGTCTTTCATTTTTCTAGAAAGACAGGATATTTTGGCTGACCTTGACAAGAAGCTCCTGCTATGACCTTTCATTATTCTTACCCAAAAGCGTAGACATCTGCAGCTTTGGAGAAGGGCAGCTTATCTTCACCTTTCCCGGGAGCCATCTCACGCACAATCTCGGGAGCCAGGTAGCACAGCCAATCATGAGGCAGCTTCAGTTCATTTTCACGCCTGATGTCAGAAAGAAAGAGATTAAAGCAGGAATGGGTTGCAAGCAGGGCTGGCTGAATTCAGGTGGACCTGAACCAAATCAGCCAAGACTCTGATTCCCAAATATATAATTGATCCACCAACAAATGATTCTTTACTTCTCAACCTCAGCAGCTTTAAGATGTGTGGACTTCAACTCCTGGAATTCCCCAACCAGCCACACATCTTAAAGGGATGACATGATAGCAGTCAGCCTATTTTCCCAAGCACCGGAAGGCAGGACAAGAAGCAATGGAGGGAAACTAATCCGTGGCACAATAA
This sequence comes from Thamnophis elegans, assembly GCF_009769535.1. Taxonomy (NCBI): domain Eukaryota; kingdom Metazoa; phylum Chordata; class Lepidosauria; order Squamata; family Natricidae; genus Thamnophis; species Thamnophis elegans. The sequence continues at coordinate 131,034,748 of NC_045544.1, forward strand.
AACCGCGCTCCACTAAAGCACGCCCGATTAAACCGCGTCGCTGATGTCATCAGCAGGGCGACAACAGCAACCGTGGAGAAAAAAGGGCGCTTTAAATAGCGCTTTGAAAGCAAGCCGATTCAAGTTAAGGTAAGGGTTAGGGTTAGGGTTAGGGTTAGGGTTAGGGTTAGGTTTAGGGTTAGGGTTAGGTTAAGGGTTAGGGTTAGGTTTAGGGTTAGGTTAAGGGTTAAGGTTAGGGTTAGGGTTAGGGTTAGGGTTAGGGTTAGGTTAAGGGTTAGAATTAGGTTTAGCGTTAGGTTAAGGGTTAGGTTTAGGGTTAGGGTTAGGGTTAGGGTTAGGTTAAGGGTTAGGGTTAGGTTAAGGGTTAGGGTTAGGTTAAGGGTTAGGTTAAGGGTTAGGATTAGGTTTAGCGTTAGGTTAAGGGTTAGGTTTAGGGTTAGGTTAAGGGTTAGGTTTAGGATTAGGTTTAGGGGGGTTAGGTTTAGGGGTTAATTTTAGCTTTAGCGTTTACAGCGTGCTTTTTTCTCTGTTGTCGCGCTGTGATGACCTCAGCTACGCGGTTTCGTCGAGCGCGCTTTAGTCGAACGCGGTTTTGTGGTGGAACCAACTAATCAAGGAGAGAACCAATTTAGAACTTTTGGCATGTGACAACAAAAAGGTTAGCCATCACTCCCCTAGGGACTGTTCTTTCAAATTTTAGGCTTCATTATTAACATTTAACATGGTAGTCTGGGCCTCTTTTTTTCAAATTTAAGAAAACACGTTTCCCTCTTCTTAGCCAAGGCCATTTCTTTGGTATGGGAGAACTTGCTTTTTCAGAAACTACACAATAGAGGGTGTGTTTGGGAAGTCCTTGAATACTTGCAAGAAAGATACAAATCTAGCTGGGAAAGAGTCATGTGACCCGTAAATATGTCACTTGTGGAATGTTATCTAGAACCAGTCTTTTCTATTGTTCAAGCTTCACATGCAATCCATCTCTTTTACTGTTTGATTTCGCTTACTGACGTATCAGAGACTGAATGTATGTATCATATCTTTCTTTACCCTGTAAAAAGATTTGTAAAAGGTAAAGGTTCCCCTCGCACATATGTGCTAGTCGTTCCTGACTCTAGGGGGCGTTGCTCATCTCCGTTTCAAAGCCGAAGAGCCAGGGCTGTCCAAAGATGTCTCCATGGTCATGTGGCCGGCATGACTAAATGCCAAAGGTGCACGGAACGCTGTTACCTTCCCACCAAAGGTGGTCCCTATTTTTCTACTTGCATTTTTTACGTCCTTTTGAACTGCTAGGTTGGCAGAAGCTGAGACAAGTAACGGGAGCTCACTCATTACACAGCACTAGGGAGTCAAACCACCAAACTGCCAACCTTTCTGATCGACAAGCTCAGCATCTTAGCCACTGAGCCACCATGTCCCACCAAAAAATAAAGACTTGATCCACCCTTTAATAAATGTGTTTTTCTTTGCCTAAATGCTGCGGTGATTCTTGTTTTCAGGTGGGCAAAGAAGCCCCTTTGCAAAGGTTAAAATATCTCTCTCTAATTCAGGGATCAAGTTCTTATCAGGCCATGCTCTGGTGCCTGGATTTGAAGCATTAACCCTATGTAGCCTCTACCAGTGGTGAAATTCAAATACTGCTGGTTCTGTGGGCGTGGCAGGAAAAGGATACTGCAAAATCCCCATTCCCTCCCCACTCCTGGCAGAAGAATATTGCAAAATCTCCATTTCCACCCCCACTCTGGTGGCATTTGCTGGTTCTCCGAACTACCCAAATTTTCCATTATATCGGTTCTCCAGAACATGTCAGAACCTGCTGAATTTCACCCCTGGCCTCTACCATTCCTGAAACATGGCTCTCTGCTTGAATTCCAAGTCTTTAAAAAAAATATTTCGATAGTGAATTTAAGCCCTGCAAAGAACCTTAAGCATGTTCCACTTAAACTTAAACACCCATTGAATTCAACAAGAAGGTTCAAAACAGGGGGTTAACAGTCTTTGTTACTGGAGAAGAGCCTAATGCTGGGAAAGATGGGGGGCAAAAGAAGAAGGGGATGATGGAGAATAAGGTGGCTGGATGGAGTCACCGAAGCAGTGGGGCGTGAGAGGATGGCAGAGGACAGGAAGGCCTGGAGGAACGTTGTCCATGGGGCAGTGGTGGGTTTCAAAAATTTTTTGAACTTACTCTGTGGGTGTGGCCTCCTTTGTGGGAGTGGCTTGCCGGCCATGTGACCTGGTGGGAGTGGCTTGCCGGCCATGTGTTTTCTCTCTCCCTCCCTCTCTCTCTCTCTCCTTCCTTTTGTCTCTGTCCCTTTTTCCTTTTTTTCTTTCATCTCTCTCTCACTTTTTCTTTCTTTTTTTTCTTTCTTTCTTCCTTTTTTTCTCTTTCTCTCTCTGTGTGAGTCTGTGTGTGTGTGTGTGTGTGAGTGTGTCTGTCTGTCTGTCTGTCTGTCAGTGGTGGGTTTCAAAAATTTTTGGAACCTCTTCTGTAGATGTGGCCTGCTTTCCGGGTCCACTGACGGAACCTCTTCTAACCGGTTCGGTAGTTTTGACGAACCGGTTCTACCGAACTGGTGCGAACTGGTAGGAACCCACCACTGCCATGGGGTCACGATGGGTCGGACACGACTTTGCAACTAACAACAATAATGAGTCTCCAAGTGCAGAAGGCTTTTTCTAAGCAAAAGAAGTGATAAAGAACAGTATAGCTCATTCTTTCTCGGCGGCAAGCCCAGAAACCAACAGTCCAAGGAAAATGTGGTCACCGGCTTCCTAGAATTATTACGTGGTTGTGGCAATTGGGTGAAGAGTCAAAAGCAAACTCTAAAGTTTGCTTCTGACAGGAAATTTGAAATATATGACTTGCTGCATGCCAGACAAGTTTATCAGCAGAGTTTATTTCTGTTTGAATGAAGTGGCTTTCCAGTAATGAAATAACCAAATACGTCAAACATCTAAAACCTAAGAACAAGCATTTGCCATCTCATGTGATATCTTATGAAAGTTTCCAACAGAAGAACGGGCTGTAAATTTGAAAGCAGCAAAACTGAAATTAAATCCAGGTGAATGAAAAAAAAGCACTAGAGAATTATATGATGGCACATGATATGATGATGTAATATGACCTTATAGCGGCATTCCAGGATTTGAGAAGCTGCCATAAAGAAGAGGGAGTCAACTTATTTTCTAAAGCACCAGAAGGCAAGACAAGAAACAATGGATGGAAACTAATGAAAGAGAGAAGCAATCCAGAACTAAGGAGAAACTTCCTAACAGGGAGGATAAGTAATCAGTAGAACAATTTGCCTTCAGAAATTATGGGTGCTCCATCACTGGAGGTTTTTAAGACGAGACTGGACAGCCACTATTCTGAAATGGTGGTATAGGGGAGTGAAGGCTAACCTCTTACATCACCACATGCCAACCTGCATGCCAGAAATGGCACACAAAACCACCCCACCTGGAACATGCAGCCTCGCTGGCCTTCGCACATGGGGGAGCACCAAAACCCAAAAGAGCAGTGCACGCCAGCACCCAAACTTTCAGTTTTCGGCCCGTGGGTGCACCCGATGAACAGCTGGCCAGCATGCATGTACACGCCAAAACACCAAAAGTTCAGGTGCAGGCACATGCATGCACAACGTAATGCTGCTCTTCCGGGTTCCGGCGCTCCAGAAGAAGGCCAGCTGGCCAGTGCGCTTACGGGCACAGGAATATGGAACAGGAGCCAGTGAGGCCGCGCATGTCCTGCACGGGATGGCTCTGCGTTGCTGCTTCCGGCACATATCCCATAGGTTTGCCAACACAGGTATAGGGTTTCCTGATTGGATTAGTCACTAGAAGACCTCCAGGGTCCCTTCCATCTCTATTCTGGTTAGATGGAGAACAGTGGTGGGTTCCAGATCTCGTTGCAACCGGTGCAGTTGCAACGGGGCCCGGCGTCCTCCCCATGAATGCACGCGGGGCATGCGCACGTGGGGCGCACCTGCGTCGTTCCTTCCAGCGATGCCTCCGCAAGTCTCCCCGACATTCCAGTTGCTCGGTGGAGTGTCACGCAGGCGCTGTACGCGCCCTGTGTGCGCGCAGAAGCCCCGAAGGCTTTAAAGGATAGGTAAGGAGCTTGGGCGGGTGGATGGGCGCTCCGGAGCACTTTCCCGGAACGGTACCTGGTGCTCCGGGCAGGTTCCAATACGCCCGTTCCGGGGCGTACCGTCTGCAACCCACCACTGATGGAGAGCCATCCTTATGGAGAGAAGATGCATAGTTTTATTTCCATCTCATCTATGGATATTGAAACCTGAATTTGGAAATCTTTCTCTTTGAAAAGCTAAGTCAAGTCCATACAGAATGAAACTATTTCCTAATCATAAATGGTTGAGGTACTGAAGATCAGTATCATTTTATTTTTAATAAACCTTAAACCAAGAAGAAGCCCCATGCCAATAGTTACATATCTAACCATGTTAATATAGGCACGCTGCCTGGGGAATTCTGGGAGTTGAAGTCCACACATTGGTGGACAACGTTGATGGAATTGAGAACCACTGATTTAGAGACTGCCCAATTCCAAATAACTCTGGGCGGCTTGCAAAAATAAAAATAAAAGTACAGATGTTGTGAATTCAAAAGAAATGCAGGTAGTCCTCTACTTAAAACCATCACTGATCCTGCATTTTGGTTGTAAGTGTGACAGTCAGAAGGCAAGTCATCATATTACAACATCTAATTTTATGAACTTTTTTGTGGTGGTCATTAAGCAAACACCATGGTTGTTAAGCAACCCCTTTGTTTGTTATGGGATGGATTTTTGTTGGAAACTAGAAATAAATGCTAATTTCTGTTCAGACCAAGGCTTCCTAAGAACATGAAGCAAACTCAACGAAAACCCCTTTTATTAATTCGCTGTGAATTCTGCTCATTCACATCCAGCAAAGTCTTTCAAGGGAGGATTTACAGTCACAGACCTTATCTGGCTTGGAGAGCTGCCGGGCCGATATCTTCAAAACTTGGCAAGGTGTCTCGGAGAGTCACGAACCAATTAAGTGAACTAATGGTCTCCTGCAAACTCCACTCCCCTTTTGCTCCTCTTTTATTTCCTCTAGGAAGGGCCATTCATTGTCCACTTGTGGCCTTACTCCCAAGTCGCCCCCTGTTCTTTAGCTGTTCCCTTCATCTGACAACTCTGTGCATGCGCACACTGGGAACAGGCTCCAGCTGTTCGTCTGCCTTACTGATGTCTGACTCTGAAGGCAGCTGATAACTGGCATATGGCTCTGGCCTCCTCTCTGCCTCCAACACAGAGCCCTCATCAGAGCCTTCCCCAGACTCCAGGACTGGCCCATCTTCCTCCCCAACCTCCTCACTGTCTGAATCTACTGCCAGCTGTGCTAGCTGGCCACAACAATTTCTGACAAAAACATAGTTAATTGTAGTCATATGACCACGAGTCACTGCAAGCTGCTATAAATGTGGGCTGGCTGCAGAGCACTCAAAATGAAGTCATGTGACTGCAGTGTGTGTGTCAGAACCTTAAATTCAGGCCATAAGTTCGTTTCTAGGATGCCATTGTAATGTCAAACTGTTGCTAAGCAACCGGTCAGGGATTACCTATACTTCTGGTGGATGGATTCTGGATTACAGAGTTAAATCAGAGGCGAAGACTTTGAACCTGATGGCTAAGAGAAACTAACCAAAACTGAAATCATGGAAAACTTACCTTCCTTCTTGAACCACTCCAGAAATTCCAAACAGGCCAAAGTCAGTGATCACGACTTTTCCATTTTCATAGAAAATGTTCTTGGATTTGAGATCTTTGTGCACGATCCCTTTTGCATGAAGGTACCCCATGCCCTAGGAGGAAAAATAATCACATATATGTGTAATGAATAGGAGAAAGAATGTTAAAACAGACAACTATATCATTGTTTTGATCTTGTTTCAACAATAAACAGAAAAATATATAATTGTTTCAATCTTGCTTCAGTCTTCATTCAAAGCCCACTCAATTGTCCGATTTACATTCCCTAGGTGGGTTGTTTAGGGACGTGGTGGCTCGGTGCCTAAGACGTTGAGCTTGTTGATCAGAAAGATCAGCAGTTTGGCGGTTCGAATCTCTAGCGCCACATAACTTCTCCAGGCTTCTGCCAACCTAGCATTTCAAAAGCATATAAAAATGCAAGTAGAAAAAATAGGAACCACTTTGGTGGGAAAGTAACTGCGTTCTGGGTGCCTTCGGCGTCTAGTCATGCTGGACACAAGATCATAGAGACGTCTTTGGAAAGCGCTGGCTCTTTGGCTTTGAAACAGAGATGAACACCGCCCCCTAGAGTTGGGAACGACTAGCACATATGTGCGAGGGGAACCTTTATTTTTACCTTGTGGGTTGTTTGACTGTTACTTAGCAAATTGTGTGAAGTTAGCCTCCGTAAAACACAGTTAATGGCTTTGTGTGTGAATTCTGTATTGTAATTAACTAAATCATGGTTAAATGACAATAGTTTAACACAGTGTGGAAACGCCCAAACAATGATGCCATGGATGTTTGTTTTGAAACGTCCCCAGCAACAACAGATCTGTGATTCATGTTATTTTAAGACCTCGCCACAGCCAAGAATCTTGCATACATATCTAGGTTTGAGGCCAATGGGTACCGTATTTTTGGGAGTATGTCATGCACCAAGATTTTGAAGAGACAAAAAAGTTTTTGCACTTTTGCAGATTTCCCCCAAATGGCCTGTTTGTCAAAAAAAAAAAAAAAAAAAAAAAGGCACGCATAGCCTTTAGGAGGCTTGTAGAGTGCTAAAAAACGAGCAAAGCCTGTTTTTTTGCTCATTTTTGCCCTCCCCAGCCTCCAAGAGTACTCTGGAAGCCTCCTAAAGACTATGCATGGCCATTTTTGCAAAGGGGACGGGGTTTCAGAAGGCTAAAAATGCTGTATTTAGTGTATAAGACACACCCAGATTTTCACCTTCTTTTTTTGGAGGGGAAAGGGGTGTCTTATACTCTGAAAAATATGGTAAGTCTTATGGCTTGGATCACAGTTATGTTTCTGAGATTCACGGGAGAGAAAATAGCCTTAAATTAGTGTTTTCCAACCTTAACCATTTTAAAGATGTATGGACTTCAACTCCCAGAATATCTCCAGTCAGCACTGTATTCATTACCTGTCTTAAAATGGCCAAGGTTGGGAAAAACTGCCTTGAATAAACACTGTGTAAAAGGAGAAAGCAATAGGAAGAATAATAAACTTTTTAATGTATCTAAATAAAATCCAGAGACCCTTTTACAACCGGAGTCCAGTGCAGTGAAATTGTTCTCCTCCAGCAGAATGAAGCCTAGGAAAAGCAGCTGCCTTCTTCAGAAAACATTCAACACAAATCCCTCTGCAAAGTCCTTCTTACCTTAATAATCTCCTGAGCTATCTGCCTGGTCTTATTGATATCCAGAGGAGTTTTTGGATCCCTGACTACGGAGTGTAGCGTCCTTCCTTTGCAGAAACTAACACAAACAGACAAATATGTTAGATACAAAGCTTAATGATACTTGGCATCTACTGTAGAAGCAGTACAGGTATTCTTCAACTTATGACCACGATTAGGACTGAAATTTCAGCCGCTGAGCGTTGTGGTTATTAAGTCAACAATCACATGAGTGCACTCTCTCTCCCTCTCCCCCCTCCCTCTCTTTCTATTTTACTATCTTTTTTTGCCATGCAGCAACTGCGGTTGTTAAGTGAATCACACAGTCATTAAGAAAAACTGGCTTCCCCCATTGAGGCTGCTTGTCTGAAGCATACTAGGAAGGTCATGAATGTTATTTATTTATTTGTTTGTTTGTTTATTATTTGATTTCTACAGCCACCAATCTCAGTCAATCATGAAATTAATTAATTGATTGATTGATTAATTCATGCATTCAATTTCTGCAGCCACCCAACATGGTCAATCATGAAATTAATTCATTCATTCATTTGATTTCTACAGCCACCTATCTCGGTCAATCATTCATTCATTCATTTGATTTTTACAGCCACCTATCTCGGTCATTCATTCATTCATTCATTCGATTTCTACAGCCACCTATCTCGGTCAATCATTCATTCATTCATTCATTCATTCGATTTCTACAGCCACCTATCTCGGTCAATCATTCATTCATTCATTCATTCATTCATTTGATTTTTACAGCCACCTATCTCGGTCATTCATTCATTCATTCATTCGATTTCTACAGCCACCTATCTCGGTCAATCATTCATTCATTCATTCATTCATTTGATTTTTACAGCCACCTATCTCGGTCATTCATTCATTCATTCATTCGATTTCTACAGCCACCTATCTCGGTCAATCATTCATTCATTCATTCATTCATTTGATTTTTACAGCCACCTATCTCGGTCATTCATTCATTCATTCATTCGATTTCTACAGCCACCTATCTCGGTCAATCATTCATTCATTCATTCATTCATTCGATTTCTACAGCCACCTATCTCGGTCAATCATTCATTCATTCATTCATTCATTCGATTTCTACAGCCACCTATCTCGGTCATTCATTCATTCATTCATTCATTCGATTTCTACAGCCACCTATCTCGGTCATTCATTCATTCATTCATTCATTCGATTTCTACAGCCACCTATCTCGGTCAATCATTCATTCATTCATTCATTCATTCATTTGATTTCTACAGCCACCCATCTCAATCAATCATGAAATTCATTCATTCATTCATTCATTCATTCATTTAATTTCTACAGTCATCCATCTCAGTCAATCATGAAATTCATTCATTCATTCGATTTCTACAGTCATCCATCTCAGTCAATTACTCCAGGCAGCTTGCAATTCAGAAAAAATATATTACCATTAAAAGACTATCCTTTGATGCTCTTGTTAGGTTCTATTCGGTCATTGTTATTGGCCACACAGAGGTGTGACAAGATGAGCAGCCATACAAATAGAAACAAATGGCCTGAGATCGACCAAGATGATGATCCTTACCTGGTAATGATTGCTAGATGAGGGGGGTTCATGCAAGCACCCATAAAAAGCACCACATTCTCGTGCCTGGTTTGCCGATAGTTCATCACTTCCTTCTTGAAGAGCTTCAGGTGATCCTGGTTGTTCCCGTCTATCTCCAGCAAACGGATGGCCACCTCCCCATGCCATCTCCCTCGGTATACCTTGCCCCACCGTCCTTGGCCAATAGGGTCCCCCAGTTCAATCTGCTCAAAGGGAATGTCCCATTCCTGCAAGTAGACGCTGGTTTGGCTAGCCTTGCGTGATATCATCCCCCGCCATCGCGAACGCCGGGTGGGCAGGTCGTCAATCTCGTCTTCATCGTCCTCAGCTTCCATCTTATTTTGCTCCTGGTCATCCGTGTGCTTGGGAAGAAAAGGGGAACACAATCGCAATGAAGATAAACACCCGGACTTGGAATCCTACCACAGTGATGTGCTGAAAGTGAAAGCGACTTCCCACGCTCCCCTTACCCCACCCCATGTGTGTGCGACACCTCCCCCAGGCGCCGTTTTGGGCCTAGTAGGCCTCCCTGCAGCCTCCTGGGAGCACAAATGGGCTGCCGGGGGGGTGTGGTACGCCCACGCCCCATTTTGGGCCTAGTAGGCCTCCCTGCAGCCTCCTGGGAGCACAAATGGGCTGCCGGGGGGGGTGTGGTACGCCCACGCCCCATTTTGGGCCTAGTAGGCCTCCCTGCAGCCTCCTGGGAGCACAAATGGGCTGCCGGGGGGGGTGTGGTACGCCCACGCCCCATTTTGGGCCTAGAAGGCCTCCCTGCAGCCTCCTGGGAGCACAAATGGGCTGCCGGGGGTGTGTGGTACGCCCACGCCCCATTTTGGGCCTAGTAGGCCTCCCTGCAGCCTCCTGGGAGCACAAATGGGCTGCCGGGGGTGTGTGATACGCCCACGCCCCATTTTGGGCCTAGAAGGCCTCCCTGCAGCCTCCTGGGAGCACAAATGGGCTGCCGGGGGTGTGTGATACGCCCACGCCCCATTTTGGGCCTAGTAGGCCTCCCTGCAGCCTCCTGGGAGCACAAATGGGCTGCCGGGGGGGGTGTGGTACGCCCACGCCCCATTTTGGGCCTAGTAGGCCTCCCTGCAGCCTCCTGGGAGCACAAATGGGCTGCCGGGGGGGTGTGGTACGCCCACGCCCCATTTTGGGCCTAGTAGGCCTCCCTGCAGCCTCCTGGGAGCACAAATGGGCTGCCGGGGGGGTGTGATACGCCCACGCCCCATTTTGGGCCTAGAAGGCCTCCCTGCAGCCTCCTGGGAGCACAAATGGGCTGCCGGGGGGGTGTGGTACGCCCACGCCCCATTTTGGGCCTAGTAGGCCTCCCTGCAGCCTCCTGGGAGCACAAATGGGCTGCCGGGGGGGTGTGGTACGCCCACGCCCCGTTTTGGGCCTAGTAGGCCTCCCTGCAGCCTCCTGGGAGCACAAATGGGCTGCCGGGGGGGTGTGGTACGCCCACGCCCCGTTTTGGGCCTAGTAGGCCTCCCTGCAGCCTCCTGGGAGCACAAATGGGCTGCCGGGGGGGTGTGATACGCCCACGCCCCATTTTGGGCCTAGAAGGCCTCCCTGCAGCCTCCTGGGAGCACAAATGGGCTGCCGGGGGGGTGTGGTACGCCCACGCCCCATTTTGGGCCTAGTAGGCCTCCCTGCAGCCTCCTGGGAGCACAAATGGGCTGCCGGGGGTGTGTGATACGCCCACGCCCCATTTTGGGCCTAGAAGGCCTCCCTGCAGCCTCCTGGGAGCACAAATGGGCTGCCGGGGGTGTGTGATACGCCCACGCCCCATTTTGGGCCTAGAAGGCCTCCCTGCAGCCTCCTGGGAGCACAAATGGGCTGCCGGGGGGGGTGTGGTACGCCCACGCCCCATTTTGGGCCTAGTAGGCCTCCCTGCAGCCTCCCGGGAACACAAATGGGCTGCCGGGGGTGTGTGGTACGCCCACGCCCCATTTTGGGCCTAGTAGGCCTCCCTGCAGCCTCCCGGGAGCACAAATGGGCTGCCGGGGGTGTGTGGTACGCCCACGCCCCATTTTGGGCCTAGTAGGCCTCCCTGAAGCCTCCTGGGAACACAAATGGGCTGTCGGGGGGGTGTGGTACGCCCACGCCCCATTTTGGGCCTAGAAGGCCTCCCTGCAGCCTCCTGGGAGCACAAATGGGCTGCCGGGGGTGTGTGGTACGCCCACGCCCCATTTTGGGCCTAGTAGGCCTCCCTGCAGCCTCCTGAGAGCACAAATGGGCTGCCGGGGGTGTGTGGTACGCCCACGCCCCATTTTGGGCCTAGTAGGCCTCCCTGCAGCCTCCTGGGAACACAAATGGGCTGTCGGGGGGGTGTGGTACGCCCACGCCCCATTTTGGGCCTAGTAGGCCTCCCTGCAGCCTCCTGGGAGCACAAATGGGCTGCCGGGGGTGTGTGGTACGCCCACGCCCCATTTTGGGCCTAGTAGGCCTCCCTGCAGCCTCCTGAGAGCACAAATGGGCTGCCGGGGGTGTGTGGTACGCCCACGCCCCATTTTGGGCCTAGTAGGCCTCCCTGCAGCCTCCTGGGAACACAAATGGGCTGTCGGGGGGGTGTGGTACGCCCACGCCCCATTTTGGGCCTAGAAGGCCTCCCTGAAGCCTCCTGGGAGCAAAAAACCAGCTGTGGATGGCCCACACTGCACCCCCCCATGCTCCTCCTGCCCCTGCGCGCACCCCTCACGCATGTGTGCACATATCCCACATGCACCCCGCTCCCCACATATGTGTGTCAGAGACCCAAAAATCAGGTGACCCGCGGGAGATGTGCGCACACAAACAGTGGAGCTGAGCTGGAGCGATGGCTTGCGTACCTGCCCAAGAGGGCTCTGCATGTCACTTGTGGCACGCACACCATAAGTTCGTCATTATGGTCCCACCACATTTTCCCCAACGAAACCCACTGTGCAACTCTTTGGGCTATTCTCTATCCAGGGTTATTCAGCACCTTTTAAGTGCTGAGATTTCAACTCCCGGAATTCCCCAGGCTGAGAAACGCAGCTCCTTCCTATGTCATTCTCTTACATTCTCTTATGCTCAGCTTCCATGGTTCCCTACACATTCACCAAATAAGCTATAGTCTATAAAGGAGATTATCTGTAGCCAGTGACGTGCGGTCAGCTTTAGGCCTGGTGAGGCACTTTTTACACTTGTGGACTTCAACTCCCAGAATTCCACAGCCAGGCATGCTCAGTTCCAATTTAAAGCGACAGCATTTTTCCCCCTTGCAAAATAAGTTTTCCCATTTTTTTTCTTCTCCCTCCCCCTCCTTCCTCCCTCTCTCCCTCCCTCCCTCACTCTCAAACAAACACAGAAGTTGGATTGGATATATTTTCCAAAGGCTTGAAAGCAGCTCCTCTGCCATACCCCTTCCCCTGCTGCCTTCCGATCAAACCTTTTGAATTCCTCCCCCCCTCCCCACACACGCACCTTTTCCAGCTGTTTCAGAGATGATTTCAACTCTGATTCTCCCTGCCTTGCCCTGCCCTCCCCTCATGAAAGGCCAGAACTCCATCAGACTGAGCTAGTTGCTCCCAGAGAACTCTAAAAAGCCTCTAAAAATGCCCTCTACAGGAGGCGAGAGAATACTGTGCCTCATTTGCATAAGAAATTCTTTGCATTTTAACCCTTGGTTATCTCTTAAAAGGCGAAAAATTCCTTATGCACAGGAGGCCCCTATTTCTCTGGCCTCCTCCTATGATTAACACAAAGTACTGTTCCAAGTCATTGTGAATCTGGTAGCAACTACCTTGGCTTTAATTATTTTTTAAAAAATCTTTAAAATTCCTTTTCCTCATGACTGGTGAGGCCACGCCTCCCCTGCCTCTAGTGACTGCACGTCCCTGTCTGTAGCTCAGGGTTGAAATGAGGGGTCCTGGGCGCTCTCTGAGCTTGGCTGTTTTTCTTGCAAGAGATTTCCTTATCCAAACAAGGTGTATAACGTCATCAGGGCTAGTGGGGAGCACTGCTAGCAAGGGAGAACTTACCTCGGTGTCCCGTTCTTCAACTCCATCAGTCTCTAGGGGTACCTCAGCATTGCTGGAGAGAAGAAAAAGAAGAGAGGATGGGTGGACTGATCTTGCAAGATCATCCTTATGTCAGGCCTGCAATTATATTCCTTTTAGAATTTTGGCCTGCCACACTTTCTCTTATTTCATTATGCTGTTTCATTAGTATAGTTGATGGGAGGGGGGAATAGACAGGAGTAGGATTGTGGAATGTATCGTTTTCATTCTTTTCTAGAAGCCAAGGTCATCCTTTGTCTCCGGACTTTCACACCTGACCGGAAGAAGCTGGGCATGGACGCCAGTGTGGAAGAAGAAGATTGGACCGTGTGATGGGTTGTGGGTGTGGGGACAAGATCATGAACTTTTAACTGGGTGGAATTCTGATGTCATTTCCAGAATTGGGATTAACACAGATGTGCTAAGATGTCTGCTTTATTAAATTGGAACTTTAAAGATCATTTCTCCTTGGACTCTGATTTAATTCTACATGATACTTGGAACGCTGACAGCTTATTCTTTGAATGTGCAGGCTGTCAACTCCATTCAGACTCATGTTGCAGAAGAATTCATGTTAGATATTGTATCAAGATAATGCTGCAGGAGTTAAGTTATAGGAGAAGGAAACTCAGAACGGAGAGAAGACAATTCAGTAGATGTCTGTGGAGATTCTCAGTCATCCAGGTCATGGTTGTCCCAAAGGTGCTTTTTCAAAAGGCAACTGGACTTTGTTTTTTTTAAGATGTTTTGCTTCTCATTTAAGAAGCTTCTTCAGCTCTGAGAGAGCAAAACATCTTCTAAGAAAAATAAGAAAGTCCAGTAGCCTCTTGAAAAAGCACATTTGGGACAATTCAGAAGATCGGTTCCAGTGCTGGACCGTATCAGGGTTCAAGACTCCATTCCATCATGAAAGTCACGGCATGATCTACCAAAGTCACTCGTCCCAATCTTCCCTAGCACCTGAATTTTGACCACATGACCATGGAGAAGCTGTGACAGTCATAAGTGGAAGGACCTGAGCATAAGTTACTTTTTTGTGAGGGGGGGGGGGCATTGTAAGGGAACGGTTGCTAAATGAATTGTAAGTCAAGGACTATGTGTGATGTTTTTGAAAACTCTCACAGAAGCCAAAACCACAGTCACTGAAGTGTGAAAACATTGTGATCTTATTACTAGAACCCACGGAGACCAAGGGTGTCAAATTCAAAGCCCAGGGGCTGAATCTGGCCCGTGGGGTGTTTAGATCTGGCCCGGAGGGCTGCCCTGGAAACAGCAAAGGACCGACCTGCGGTGCCTCTGCCAGTGTACATGGAACTCAGGAGGGCTGCATATGGCCCACCCGAGCTCCGTTTTCGCTAGCAGAAGGTTGCAGGAGTCCATTGCAGCCGAAAACAGAGCTAGGGAACCTGTTTTTGTTGGCAGAGTGCTCAGGCCGCCAAAGGCGCCCCCTGACACGAGTGATGTTGAGGCCACGCCCACCATGGCCACACCTACCATGCCTCCCCCAGGTCAAACACAACCCTGAGGTGCCCTCAATGAAATTGAGTTTGACACCCCTGATGTAGACATTTGTTAATACAACAAACACTGTGAAAACAAGATGTGTAGATGGCGTAGTTCATATTGACGGTGTACAGTAAGACCCTCAGACTGTTGCCCCTAATGGGACATGGCCCAACATAGCTGTATTCAAACAACAATCGTTGAACAATGGGTTCTAGTTTTACAGAAGCTTATAAGGGAATTCATGGCAACAGTATGCACAAATAACAAGGGCTGAATTTATTAGTCATCACAGTTGTCCTATTCTCATTTCCAGGATTAACCGCTTCCAGTCTAAACTGCAAAGAAGACAGTTAGAGGCTTGTGAGGACCACATGTAGGGAAGGGCATGGAAGGAAGGGTGGAATAAAATGTATAACACAACACCAGATATGTAACACAATCTTGCTGCTACAGGCCTGCAGCCATCTTTTCTGTTGGATCTTTGGCCTGCCACACTTTCTATTATTCTATTATGCATTTTCTATTGTGGGAAAATGGGAGGGGGGATTGTAAGGAGTGAGATGCTATGTAGCCATAACAACATTCTTTCTAGAAAACCAAGGTCATCTTTTGTCTTTGCATCTCTGCACCTGACCGGAACTGGATGGGTTGGAACTGCCAGCGTGGCAGTGGAAGATTGGACCATGGGATGGACTTGTGAGTGTGGGGGCAAGATCTTGAACTTTCAACTGGGTGGGGGAAAACCGGGAAGCTTTCAGATTTGGGTTTTCCCAGATGGGCCAAAATGGCTCTCTTAATAAATTGGAACTTTGAGCAATACTTTGCCTTGAACTCTGATTTACTTTTGGGTGCTATTTGGAACACTGAAACTAGGTTTTTTTTTTCTCTTGAGGGTCACTTTTCTCTCCCCTTTTTTTCCTGCCCTCTCAGCAATTGTTACTAGGAAGAAACAATCATTCTGGTGAGAAAATATTGCTTGCAGAAAGTTGCTTGTTCTAATTAGGCTAAACATATGACTTTTGTTTAAATGGGGATCCACCACTATAAGCCATGAAACCCTCTTCCACATGGTGCCTTTCCCTATCCAGGCAAGATAACCTAACTCTATAGCTTATCTTGCTTGGGTAGGAAAGGTACCCTGTGGAAAGACATCTCATTAAAAGGATTTTGGGTAAGATTGTCTCAGCCCAGCTGGCTTAAGCATCTGGCAAATCGGACACCCAGAGCAAAATATTTAGAACAGAAAAAAGAATGTGGCTGTTATATTTGCTACTGACCACTAGGAGGCACCATACAACTGATTTTGTCCTTGTATTGGAATTTGTAAGAGCCTCCATATATTAGAACATATAAAGGTAATTCTGGACCTTTGACTGTAATTGAGTTTGGCAATGACACTCCTGAGTCACTTTTTTCAATGCTGTTGTAATTTGAAACAGACGCTAAATGAATGGTTGTAAATCGAGCACTACCTGTAAAGGGAAATGCTGGAGACAAATAAAAAGACTTACTTAGCACTTTCCGTAGTTTCAGGAGGCTGCGTTATTTGTGGAATACCAGGAATTTCTGAAAGAAAGAAGAATATATGGGGGTGGGGGGAAGACTGATGTGCACAATTCTCAAGTTCCCACTGTTTTTAGTAAATATTTAGCTGTAGAGAACTAAAAAGTCGAAATGGATAACCCACAAAGCGACAGGGTAAATAAAGCTTGCTTGAGGCGGGACTAGTTTTAGCTGGGGGATCACACACCCTCTATAAATTCCTATCTAGAAACAATGAAATATTTAATTAAGGAAAGTATTTGTAGCTCAGGGTTGAGATGTAGTTTTCAGACCAACAATTTACTGTATTTTTCGGACTATAAGATGCACTGGAGCATAAGACGCACCAAGATTTTGAAGAGGTAAATTTTTTTTAAAAAGTTTTTGCACTCTGCAGGCCTCCCAAACCCTCTGCATGCCTCGTTTTTTGTGAAAAACAGGACAGGCAGAGAGTTTGAGAGTGCTCCTGGGGGCTGGGGGGGGGGGAGAGAGAAATGGACAAAAAAAATGATCTGTTTTTCTCTCATTTTTGCCCTCCCCAGCCCCCAGGAGCACTTTGCAGACCTCCCAAACCTTCCATTTTTGCAAAGGGGGCGGGGTTTTGGCAGGCCAAAAATGCTGTGTTAAGTGTATAAGATGCACCCAGATTTTCACCCTTTTTGGGGGGAGGGGGAAAGGTGCATCTTATATTCCGAAAAATACGGTAAGAAGTAAACAATACCCAATCAAGGAATTCCTATATAGAAGCAATGAAATATTGAATAAAGGGAAGTATTTGTAGCTTAGGGTTGAGATGAGGCATCCTTGGTGCTCTCTAGCAAATTGTTGTTTTCAGACCAACAATCCAGAAGAAACAATACCCCAATAAAGGAACTGCCAAACAAGCCAACAGCAGCCCAACCAAAGAACCCCCAAGATAGCAGTAGACTTATATACCGCTTCATAGGCCTTTCAGGCCTCTCTAAGCGGTTTACAGAGAGTCAGCATATTGCCCCCAACAATCTGGGTCCTCATTTTACCCACCTCGGAAGGATGGAAGGCTGAGTCAACCCTGAGCCGGTGAGATTTGAACCGCTGACCTGCTGATCTAGCAGTAGCCTGCAGTGCTGCATTTAACCACTGCGCCACCTTGGCTCTAGATCATTCCCATCAACACTGACAAGGCAAGCCAGTAGAATATAAACTGAGAGCAAAGCCCATTCCTTACTAGCACGGATGATGTTACCTACTTGGGTAATGGAACGCCTGCAAGAAAACAACCAAGCTCAGAGAGCAACAAAGACCCCCGCACTGATGGGTTTATTTCGTTTATTTTCACACATGCGGGGACCTTCCAAAATGGGAATTCTCTCTACTGCATCAAAGCTTTTCAATCTGAAAAACCATCAATCTTGATGAGTGGCATACATAGGAGAAAGAGGGGAAGAGTCAAAAAATGACAATATGGCAGTGTCCTTGTGATGCAAACCCTACCTGTTCAAAAGGTGTGCGGGCTTGCTTTATGACACCCCAGGTGCCATCTTGTCTTTCTGACACAATCCTACAAATACAACTGACACTGGCATTAGTACTACTTTTATGTTTAGGCAGTGGTTTGCTCTCCAAGCTTGTTTCAATTTAGTTTCTGAACATTTCATTAAGACTAGATAACATGAGCAGCAGTATTTTGTCCTATTCTCCTTAGCTTAGAAATGTCTACATTTATGTACGTGTATCTCGGTAAAGGTAAACGTTCCCCTCACACATATGTGCTAGTCGTTCCCGATTCCAGGGGCGGTGCTCATCTCTGTTTCTAAGCTGAAGAGCCAGCGCTGTCCGAAGACGGAATGCTGTTATCTTCCCACCAAGGTGGTCTCTATTTTTCTACTTGCATTTTTACGTGCTTTCAAACTGCTAGATTGGCAGAAGCTGGGGCGAGTAACGGGAACTCACTCCGTTACGCGGCGCTAGGGATTCAAACCGCTGAATTGCCAACCTTTCTGATCGACAAGCTTAGCCATTGAGCTACCGTGTCCCTATGTATCTATGTACCACTAAAACTCCCATCCCTGTAACATTTCATTGGGAGAAATTTTTGAACCAAGGTTACCTTAAATAGGTCAACTTACAAAATATGGGTCTTAGGACTCCTGTTGAGCTGAAAATTTGGCAGGTTTTCTTTATCAAACACCTTGAAGTTACCACAAAACGGTTTATGACATAATGCAAAATGTCATAAAACATTTCCCATGATGTTTATGCCCCTACATGGGCAATTTCTAAGGCAGGTACTTCTATGAATTAATCCCAACTTTTCCAGTGAAGGCAGAGTATTAGAAGCTCTGTCCCCGTGGAAGACTTTGAGGAATGTGGTAAGGAAAGCCCTCTCTAATAGGTCACAGGTTGTCTAATTGTTAATAAAAAGTGGGAAATATATGGAATTGATTTGTGCAGAGAAAGGTCAAGGATCATGCTTTATTATTAGGGGACTGGAGGCTATAAAGAACGGTTGCTGGAACTGGGTATGTCTAGTTTAATGAAAAGAAGGACTAGGGGAGACATGATAGCAGTCTTCCAATATCTGAGGGGCTGCCACAAAGAAGAGGGAGTCAAGCTATTCTCCAAAGCACCTGAGGGTAGGACAAGAAGCAATGGGTGGAAACTAATCAAGGAGAGAAGCAACCTAGAACTAAGGAGAAATCTCCTGGCCGTTAGAACAATTAACCTCCACAAGTTGTGAGTGCTCCAACACTGGAAGTTTTTAAGAAGATGTTGGATAAGCATTTGTCTGAAGTGGTGTAGGGTTTCCTGCCTAAGCAGGGGGTTGGACTTGAAGACCTCCAAGGTCTCTTCCAACTCTGTTATTCTATTCTATGTCACGGTAATGCATACCTATAAAAATTTTGATATAAAGAACAAGAATTGGAACAAATGATGTCACAAGAAAAAGGAATGGTGTGTTTTCAAGTAAGCAGGAGTGCAGTGTGAGTGCAACATGCAGAAGAAAAATCTGTATCTCTCTCTGTGCTTGCAAAAAATAAATTAAAAAAAATGCAGGACATGCCGTGATGTTTGATGCAGCTACATGTTAGAAGATGAACTTACCTGGAAAGATAAACTGCTGTCTATGCTGAATGTAGTGAGCGGCTGTTTAGTTTGGGTTTGGTTTAGGCAGAAAAGGAGAAGAAAAGGGAAGAGAAAAGAGACAAAACAAAAGATCACAGTAGTTAAAAAGTTAGCACCTCAGGCGATGGATATGTGTGTGTGTGTACAGGGCGGGGCATAACCTTTTCCTAGGGGGTCACAGGAAGATCGACAGCAGTTTACAACTTCCGCGACACCTCATTTTAAAGCCCATAAAAAACTGAATTGAATGAGCTATTAAATGTTAAATTTGCTTTAAGAATGGCTGGAAAATTCGATTCGGAAGAACAAAGGATCATTGACAGAATAAAATGCATTGCCTTTCGAGAGGCTCGCGATGCTGGAGCGACGTTTATCAATCGAAAATGGATTGCAAACAAATTGAAACGTCATCCGGATTGGGTTACTGATAATTGGAACAAAACAGCCCAAGAATGTTTCACAAAATTTGGAGAAGGGCGTCCTCTGCAACTGTCCCAAGAAAGCAAAGCCATCATTGCAACTGGCAGTCGCAAACAACGAAAAGGAAACCGAAAAGTGGCCCAAGAAATCCTTCAAATTCGTGGAAAACGAGTTGATCAAAGGACAATCGGCCGATATCGAGAACGAGAAGGTTTGAAGCCATTCCACGTCATTTGCAAACCATTGAAAACTCAAACACACGTTCAAGATCGGCTTTGGTTGTGCGATTGGTTGTCTGAATGGACCGAGGAAGATTTTCTTCATTTGGCGCCATCTGACGCACTTATGCCATTCGAAAACCGAATTTCCAGAACGATCGAATTTGGGCTAAAGACGTCGACGACATCGCCAAACATGAACGATATCGACAAATCGTTCGCAATCCGACTTGCATCGGGATTTTCGTCATTTTCACAGCCAAGAAACTGCATTGGGTTTTGAAGGATAAAGGGGAATCCTGGGATGGCAGTTATTTCCGTGAGAAAATTTTATTTGAGAATGTCATTCCATTTCTCAGTGATCCAGACAATGTCTTGGTGGTTGGTGAGGCTGTCTTTCTTCATGACAAAGCTCCTTGCATGCGTGCAAATGCGACTCAGCAATTGTTAAAGGACAACAATGTCGAATTTTGGGGCAATGACGTCTGGCCGGGAAATTCGCCAGATCTCAATCCGGCAGAGAACATTGGGGCCATAATTAAGGATGAAGTGGAAGCTCTGATGATTCAGGAGCAAGGTCAAAATCGATATTCGGTTGAAACTTTGAGAATGAATTTGGAAACTGTGTTGAAAAATCTGGAAAATCGAACGGAACTGTTTGAAGATTTGTTGTGTTCTTATCCACCTCGTTTGAATGCTGTTCGAAGGGCTAATGGTGGTCATACTGACTATTAAATCGTGTCAATAAACTCAGTTTTTGATGGGCTTTCGAATGGTGTATGAATTATTTGTGTTGTTATTACAAGTGTTGCTGTGACCCCCTAGGAAAAGGTTATGCCCCGCCCTGTAGTAAATTAATCCCACTTCAGAGTTAGCAAACTGTAAATAAGCAACCAATGAGAATGCTTCTGAGTGCAAGCAATTAGAGAAACATGCAGCATTTGGAAAATGCTTTTATTTTATTTATTGATTATTTTATTTACTTTTTATTGTTATTTTTTAATTATTTAGAAGGGGCAGAAAAATAAGGCTGTCTCTAATGGAGAAACAGACCTAAGAACCATTGCAGAGGTGGTATTCTGTATTAGTGGCGTGACGGAAGCGGGAGGCTCCGCCCACCCGCCCAGACGTCATCATGGACGCTCTGTGCGCGCTCCCGGTTCTGAACCAGTAGCAAAGGAAGGGGCATTTCATGCCTGGGGTGTTGCCTCAATTAACAAACCGACTTCCTTTCCCCTCCTTTCTATGCTGCTTGCAAGTAGTCCTCGAGTTACAACTATTTGGTTAGTGACCACTTGAAGCTACAATGGCGCTAGAAAAAGTCACTTACAACTTGGTACTTGCACTTACAACCATTGCAGAATCAAAGTTACAACGGCACTGGAAAAAGTGACTTTTCAGTGTTTTTCCCAGTTACGACCTTTGCAGCATCCTCATTAGTGGTGAGTTCCTAATTGTTCGGACTGGATTGGCCGAACCAGTAGTAGCTTGGCGGCCCGGGTCACTGAAACCGGCAGCAACCCAGGCCTGCCATGCCTCTAAACCGGTTCTCCCAGCGGTGCTGTAGGCGCCATCTTTTTTGCTTCTGTACATGCGCAGAGCAATTTTCGTTGTAGTGCATATGCGCATGCAGCACACATCAAGGGCCTCCGGGCGGAGCACGTCCCAGAGCAAACCGGCAGTAGTGGCTGCTGGAACCCACCACTGATCCTCATGGTCACATAATCAAAATTCAGACTCGTAACAACTGGCTCATATTTATGACGGTTGCAGAGCCTTTTGTGACCTTCTTTTGTGACCTTCTGACAAGCAAAGTCAATGGGGAAGCCAGATTCACTTAGCAACCGTGCTGCTAACTTAACCGCAGTGCTTCACTTAACAACTGTGGCAGGGCAGGTCATAAAATGGAGCAAAATTCAGGCAGCTGTCTTGCTTAGCAACAGAAAATTTGGGCTCAGTTGTGGTCCTAACTCGAGGACTATCTGTAATGTTTTGTTTTTTTCAGGGAGAGAATGACATCAGTATGGTGGCGCAGTGGTTAAATGCAGCACTGCAGGCTACTTCAGCTGACTGCAGTTCAGCAGTTCGGCTGTTCAAATCTCACCGGCTCAGGGTTGACTCAGCCTTCCATCCTTCCGAGGTGGGCAAAATGAGGACCCGGATTGTTGTTGGGGGCAATATGCTGACTCTGTAAACCGCTTAGAGAGGGCTGAAAACCCTATGAAGCAGTATATAAGTCTAACTGCTATTGCTATTGCTATATTTTAGCAAATACACAAATTGCCAGAGAACATATGGGCAAGGAAATGTATTACAGCAGAAGGTCTGATGAACAGATATCCGACAGGAACATACTGTATGAACACTGTTCTATGCACCAAAGTTTCAGGCTAAAAATATTTTGGAAGTGCTCAACTTCTGTGGGGAGGGGAACAGAGCAGACTTGGTTTTTAAGTGATCTGCTAGAGCAGGGTGTCAAACATGATTTCTTCGAGGGCTGGATTGATATTGTAGTTCTCCTCCGTGGGCTGGCAAAGGGGGGGGGCAGCAGGGAGCAAGGGGAAGACGGGATGGATGCCTGCTATAGCACCCTGCTAGCTAAAATAGGGCACGGGTGTGGCGGGCATGCGCGTCCCCCTCTGCCCTGTTTTCAGCCTGAACAGTTCCTGCAACACTTTACTGTGGGCAGGGGTGGGTTCCGGCAGTTGCCTATGACCGCATGTGCGCATGCACAGTGCAATAAAAGTTGCTGCTAGTTCCCGCGACCCAAGCCACGAAACCACTACCGGTTCGGCCGAATCAGTCCGAACTGGTAGGAACTCACCACTGGCATGGGGGACCAAATGTGCCTCATTTTCACCCTCCATGCCCTCCTGCAGCACCCTCTGGTGGCTGAAAATGGGCCAAAAATGGGCCATGCGGGGACCCCCTGCAGCCCATTTTCAGCCTCCCTGGCCTCCAGGAGCACTCTGCCAGCCAAAAATGGGCACTTGGCTCATTTTAGCCGGCAGAGGCATTACGGGCCAGTCCTTTAATATTTGCAGGCCGGTTGTATGGGCCGGATTTAAGCACCCCGTGGGCCGGATCCTGCCATGGGCCTTGAGTTTAAACCCCACCCCCTGTGCTAGAGACAAAGAAGTAGGTTTGTGGCAGGATTTTTAATTGCAGACATTAAGTATCCCAACACTACCTTGTTTCTGTTTTGGCTATTCTAGGCCTTCTTGGAACCAGGTAGAGGAGAATCCTTTCTATCTCTACGCAAAATTGCTTTGCGTAGAGAGACGGGCAGCACATAAATTTAATAAATAAATGTGGGTTGGACGGCTTTATTGTTTTTCATGTGAACATCACCCAGACAACTCTTGTTAGGGGGTAACTGATAAATTAAAGCAAGATGCCGTGGCAAAAAAAAAAAAAATTGCATTAAAAGTGCATTAAGACAAACAGGTTGCATCTTAACTTCACTGAGTTGAATTTTCATTTTTATTTCTTCTTTGGCTAGGCAGACCACGCAAAAGGTAGTTGTTAGCAAACCTGGGGTTTTATTTTTGCTCCTCTGAAAACAACTTACCTGGGAAATTGAACCGGCTGTCCCGCTGGCCCATGGGAGATGGGTTTGGGGGAGGCGTTGCGCTGGGGGGGTTGGAAGACTGGAAGGGGGCTGGAGAGGACGGTGTGGAAGAGGTGGTAGAAGAGGGGTTGCTACTGGAGTCGAGGTGATTGATTGCTGTGGGATCCTGCAAGAGATCAAAGCAACACAAAAATCTTGGACATTAGGGATTTTTGAGACGAGACAAAACATCATTCTTGGCTTTCCTTCCTTTGTTTTAAGACTCCGAGGTCAACTGGCTATGACTGGCCAACCTCTTAAGCCAGGAGGGTCAATTCATAAGACACTTGCAGCCTTTTTAATCCCAGATTGGCTTTCTCTATAGATCACAATAGGAATGGCGTGGCTCAGGGGCTTAGACGCTGCGCTTGTTGATCAGAAAGGTCGGCAGTTCGGCGGTTCGAATCCCTAGCACTGCGTAACGGAGTGAGTTCCCGTTACTTGTCCCAGCTTCTGCCAACCTAGCAGTTCAAAAGCATGTAAAAAATGCAAGTAGAAAAATAGGGACCACCTTTGGTGGCAAGAGAACAGCGTTCCGTGTGCCTTCGGCGTTTAGTCATGCTGGCCACATGACCACGGAGACGTCTTTGGACAGCGCTGGCTTTGAAACGGAAATGAGCACTGCCCCCTAGAGTCGGGAACGACTAGCACATATGTGCGAGGGAAACCTTTACCTTTACCTATGGATCACAATACTGCTAAAAACTGGCGTCTAGATACAAGTACTTCTCGACTTACAACCATTCACTTAGCAACCATTTGAAATTACAGCGGCACTGACGAAAGTGACTTAAACTGATCCTGACATTTACAACTGATGCAGCATCCCTGCGGTCACAAGTTCAAAAATTTGGGTGCTTGGCAACTGGCATGTAATGACAATGGTTGCAGCATTCTGGAATCAGTGTTCGCCATCTGCAATCTTCCTAGCCAGCTTTTGACAAGCAAACTCAGTGGGGATTCGCTTAGTGACTGTGTGATTCGCTTAACAAAGGCAGAGATTTGCCTATCGACCTCGGCAAAAATGTAAAATTGAGTGTGACTCACTTAACTACCTTGCTTAGCCACAGAATTTCTGGTTCCAATTGTGGTCATAAGATGAAGACTACCATGTTTTTCGGAGTATAAGATGCATCTTTCCCCCCCACAAAAAAGAGGGTGAAAATCTGGGTGCGTCTTATACATTGAATACAGCATTTTTGGCCTACCGAAACACCACCCCCTTTGCAAAAATGGATGTGCAGAGTGTTTGGGGGACTTGCAAAGTGCTCCTGAGGGCTGGGGAGGACTGTTTTTGCTCGTTTTTGCCTCCCTGCTCCCAGGAGCACTCTACAAGCCTCCTAAAGATCTGCATGCCCTTTTTGTCTGCAAAAAATGAGACGTGCAGAGGATTTGGGAGGCCTGCAGAGTACAAAAACTTTTTTTTTTTAATTTACCTCTTCAAAATCATGGTGTGTCTTATACTCCAGTGAGTCTTATAGTCCAAAAAATATGGTACTTATACTGGCTTTCAGCACAGGTTTCATTAAAATGTGTTTGCTAAACACTGTGTTGGAAGGCAACCGCAGGTGGTTTTAACTGATCTCAACCCACATGGCTCTGTGCGTGTCCTTTGTAAATCTCAATACTGTACCTTTTTAGCTTGGGCTTTTGGGAGAGTCCCAAACTGTGGTTCTGAAGGCCGGTCCACCGGATTATTGATATCGGAAGGGACACTCTCTGTTCTCCTTAACCGTGGTACTATTGAATCAGAGAGAAGACAAAACCAGCATTTTACTTGGCCTTCTTAAAAATACAACAGCAACACTGAATTCAGAATAAAGGCGTTGGAAGGGACCTTGGAGATCTTCTAGTCCAACCCTCTACCCAAGTAGGAGACTCTATATCAGTGACGGCAAACCTTTTCGGCACCATGTGGCCAAACCGGAATGTGCATGCAGGCCAGCTGGTCTTTGGGTTTCTGGAATGCATATGTTTGCCGGCCAGTTGGTCATTGTGCGCACTGGAGCACTGGAAACCAATTTGGTGGCGTGCGCATATCTGATTTTTGGCAATTTTTCAGGCAGTTTTCAGGCCATTTTTTGGGCCAAAAACGGCCCGGAAAACAGCCTGAAAGCCGCCCCAGAACAACCTGGTTTTTGGCTGTTTTTTGGGGCATTTTTCGGGCCGTTTTCCAGCACGGAGCCTGCGAAGACCAGCTGGCCAGCGCGCCAGAAACCTGAAAAGCAGCTGGTGATGGCACGTGTGCCCACAAAGAAGGCTCCGTGTGCCACCTCTGCAGCATGTGCTATAGATTCACCATCATGGCCCTATATCATCCTAGATATATGGCTGTCTAATCTCTTCAGTGTCACCTTCAGTGATGGAGTACCTACAACTTCTAAAGGCAAACCATCCCAGTGGTTAATTGTGTAGCCAACAAGAGAGAGACGGGAGTAATATGTTACGTCAAAGGCTCTCATTTAGTCAGAATAACAATAACAGAGTTGGAGGGGACCTTGGAAGTCTTCTAGTCCAACCCACTGCTCAAGTAGGAAACCCTATACCATTTCAGACAAATGGTTGTCCAATCTTCAAAAGTTTCAGTGAGGGAGCACCCACAACTTCTGGAGGCAAGTCATTCCGACGATTAATTGTCTTCGCTGTCAGAACATTTCTCCTTAATTCCAAGGTCTTTCTCTCCTTGATTAGTTTCCATCCATTGTTTTTTGTCCTGCATTTTTGGTGCTTTAGAAATAGGTTGATCCCCTCTTCTTTGTGGCAGCCCCTCAAATATTGGAACACTACATTCCTGGCCTCTCTATTCCCTTTTCACTAGGCTGGACAACCCAATTCCTGCTCACCATTCTTCATATGTTTTATCCTCCAGCCTACTAATCATCTTTGCTGCTCTTTTCTGCATTCTTTCAGGTTATCTACATCTTTTTAATGACCCAAACTTAACTTAAACAACAAGTAATCCGGTAAGAGGAAGAAAAGTTTAAAAAGAATATAAAGGCACTTACTAGGCAAGAAAGATATTCTACAGGGTGGGGCTTCTTTGGTGCATTTATTGTGGCATTTTAATCTGCAAAAGGGAAAAGACATATTAGGTACAAGCTAAGCTAAATTGTATGGGACGCTGTGGCTCGGTGGCTAAGATGCTGAGCTTGTCAATCCGAAACGTTGGCAGTTTGGCAGTTTGAATCCCTAGCGCCACATAACGGAGTGAGCTCCCGTTACTTGTCCCAACTTCTGCCAATCTAGCAGTTCGAAAGCATATAAAAATGCAAGTAGAAAAATAGGAACCATCTTTGGTGGGAAGGTAACAACATTCCGTGCATCTTCGGCATTTAGTCATGCTGGCCACAGGACCAGAGAGACATCTTCGGACAGCGCTGGCTCTTCGGTTTTGAAACGGAGATAAGCACCACCCCCTAGAGTCTGGAATGACTAGCACATATGTGCGAGGGGAACCTTTACCTTTACCTTAAGCTAAATTGTGGACAGAAAAAATACTCCCACTGCTTTTCTCAGGGGAAAGCAGGAGGCACCGATCAGAGTGTGAAAATGGGATTGGAAAGACCAAATTCAGCCACAGAACTTGGCTAGTAAAATTTATGGATATCCAAGGTCCTGCAGCTGTGTTAGATTTACATTCCCATTAAACCCAACTAGCATTAGCCTAGAGCGCCGCTGGAGGACCAGTAAATCCGAGTCAGACCGAGCACTCTTAAAAGCCTGCATCGGAGCATATCTATCGGCATTACGGACAGCAAAGAACAATCACATTGCCGCTCTGATTGTGTCCGCTGAGTCCCGCCCTGCCGCCTTGTTTAGGGTGACCCGCTCCCTTTTAAACACGAGGGTTGCGGGGAACCCTTTACAAGGTAGAGCAGAGGAATATGTCCAGTTCCTCGCGGACAAAGTTGCTCGGCTTCGGATGGACCTGGACTCCAATTGCGCAGAGCCAGCCGAGGTACCGGGGGAAGGTCTTGAACGACACCTCTGGACTGATTTTCAACCTGTTGCTCCTGATGAAGTGGACAAGGCCATGGGAGCGGTGAGTGCCTCCACATGTGTACTGGACCCGTGCCCCTCCTGGCTGGTCGCGAACAGCAGGGAGGTGACGCGGGGCTGGATCCAGGCGATGGTGAATGCCTCTCTTTGGGAGGGTTTCTTTCCACCGACATTGAAGGTAGCGGTGGTGAGACCCCTCCTGAAGAAGCCATCACTGGACCCAGCCAGTTTGAACAACTACCGTCCAGTCTCCAACCTCCCCTTTATTGGGAAGGTTGTTGAGAAAGTGGTGGCCTCGCAACTCCGGCGGTCTTTGGATGAAGCCGATTATCTAGACTCCTTTCAGTCTGGTTTCAGGCCTGGCTATAGCACGGAAACCGCTTTGGTCGCACTGACCGATGATCTCTGGAGAGCCAGGGATGGAGGTCATTCCTCCATCCTAGTGCTCCTTGACCTCTCAGCGGCCTTCGATACCATCGACCATGGTATCCTTCTGCGACGACTGCGAGAGGTGGGGGTGGGAGGCACCGTTTTTCGGTGGTTCTCCTCCTACCTCTCGGACAGGTCGCAGTCGGTGTTAGTTGAGGAGGAGAGGTCGACCCCTAGGCCCCTGAAATACGGGGTTCCTCAGGATTCGGTCCTGTCCCCCCTGCTATTTAATATCTACATGAAGCCACTGGGTGAGATCATTCGACGGCACGGGATAAAACACCATCAATATGCGGATGATACACAGTTGTATCTGTCCGCCCCGTGCCAACTCAGTGAAGATTTTGACATGATGTGCCAGTGCCTGGAGGCTGTTAGGGTCTGGATGGGGGTTAACAAGCTTGTACTCAATCCAGATAAGACCGAGTGGCTGTTGTGTTTTCCTCCCAAAAACTTGGTCAATATTCCATCACTCAGGCTGGGGGGTGAAAAACTACGCCCCTCAGACAGGGCTCGCAACTTGGGGGTCCTCCTGGATCCACAGCTGACTTTAGAACACCATTTGTCGGCTGTGACCAGGGGGGCATTTGCCCAGGTTCACCTGGTGCACCAGTTGCATCCCTACCTGGACCGGGAGGCACTCGCAACAGTCACTCACGCCCTCGTGACCTCAAGACTGGACTACTGCAATGCGCTCTACATGGGGCAGCCCTTGAAGAGTATTCAGAGACTTCAACTCGTCCAGAACGCAGCCGTGCGAGCGATCGTGGGTGCACCTCGGTACACCCATGTTACACCTATCCTCCACGAGCTGCACTGGTTACCGATCAGTCTCCGGATACGCTTCAAGGTGCTAGTCGTAACTTATAAAGCCCTTCATGGTATTGGATCTGGGTACTTGAGAGACCGCCTGCTGCCAATTACCTCCCACAGACCCATTAGATCTCACACGGTTGGCCTCCTCTGGGTGCCATCTACAAGCCAATGCCATCTGGCTATTACCCGGGGGAGGGCCTTCTCTGTGGCAGCTCTGGCCCTCTGGAACGAACTCCCCGCAGGGATTCGGACCCTCACCTCTCTCCAGGCCTTCCGAAAAGCCATCAAAACCTGGCTTTGCCGGCAGGCCTGGGGGTGATGAGTTCCCTCCCCTCTCGACATGTATGGTTGTGCGATTGTTGTCGACTTTTATTATTTGTATTTTGTCTTTTATGTTCCCCCTTATCCCCTTTGAATTGTTCGCTGCCCTGAGTCCTCCCGGAGAAGGGCGGCATACAAATAATAAAATACAAATACAAATACAAATACAAATCTCATCCAATGACTTTGTCATTAAATGGAAATCAAAATACTAGCCGCCCAGAGTCCCAAGGGAGTGGGCGGCATACAAATTGCATTAAACTAAACTAAACTAAACTAAACTAAACTTATTGTTGTGAACATAAGCCAGCATCCTAACTATTACATCATGCTGGAAGGTTTTTTGGTTGTTTTTTGAAGCCAGGGAAATGACAGCATCTAACTCAGTGTTTTTCAAACTCAGTCAGCCTCATGCTGGCTGGGGAATTCTGGGAGTTGAAATCCACACATAGTACTGTAAAGCTTAGAAAGTTTATTTTACTTTATTATCATTGCACCTCATACAATGAAATTAAATGCCATCTGCAGTGTACATCATACATAAGAGAACTATACAAATAAAAAGACACAGCCTTCACATTGTGAATTGAATTGAAAACCCCTGATACTTGCACTATGCAGTATTCTTATTTCCTGTATGACCATTTTCTTTTAAGGTACTCCAGAGGCAC
Source organism: Thamnophis elegans (assembly GCF_009769535.1). NCBI lineage: Eukaryota > Metazoa > Chordata > Lepidosauria > Squamata > Natricidae > Thamnophis > Thamnophis elegans. The sequence goes on from NC_045544.1 coordinate 131,064,434, forward strand.
TTTCCATAGCAGAGACTTTATCTGAACTGATTAATGAGAGTAGTCATACAGTGATTCATTCACTTTTGACTCTTTTCTGGCAGAAAGACAGATATTATAATTACAGACTCCAGTCCTTTGCTTTTACCATTCAGGGTTGTTGTTTTTTAAAGCTTTTATTTTATTTTTTATTCTCTTACCAGGCTCCCACTTAGCAAAATATAAACTTTTGACTAAAGAAGAAAAAAATCGCTTGGGATTCTCCCCAAAACACCCATTAAGTTGCACACTCAACAAGTGACTGATCTTAGGACTCCGGCTGCTTTGTATTTTTCTTACTATCTCTGCTTACTCAGCCGGAGTAAGCTCACTGGACAATCAGCAGATTTTACACAGCAGTCCTTGTAATCAGCAGTTCTTCAGGGAATGATTTTTTTTCCCCTGCTCTGGAGCTGAGTGTGCAATCTTTAGAATATGCAGGTTCTCTACTCATTTCCCTCCTTCCTTTTCTGTTGAATTCCTGCTAGGGTTCTTTGCTTGCTTGCTGTGCTTTTATAGACTAGCTGATAACCGGGTATTTATTTATCCTCCCAACCCTCCTCCCATGAACGTCACCTCAATTTCTAATGTTGGATTTTCCCCCTTACCAGAGGGAGCCCCCTTGTGGAGTACTGTGAAGCCGTTACCCTGGCAACTCCTCAGCGCTGTATAGTAGAAGCCATTTTAAGGCACAACAGGCTGTAGCGTAACAGAATACCCTCCCGAGGGGTGTTAGGGGTGTCTTACCCCTCCCCCCCAACAGTATTTGTCTCCAGAGAGTAAGTCATCTGTGTACCAAGTTTAGTTGAAATTGCTCGAGACGTTCCAGAGTTATGCTGGAACATACACACATACAAACATATATATGGAGGGAGGGAGGGAGGGAGAGAGAGAGAGAGAGGAGGAGGAGGGAGGGAGGGAGAAGAGGAGGAGGAGGAGGAGGAGGAAGAAGAAGAAGAAGAAGAAGAAGAAGAAGAAGAAGAAGAAGAAGAAGAAGAAGAAGAAGAAGAAGAACAAGAACAACAAGAACAAGAACAAGAACAAGAACAAGAACAAGAACAAGAACAAGAACAAGAAGAACAACTACTACTTTCAACCACAAGGGGAATATCGTTATCACTGGCTTACCTGCAGTGTTTGCATTTTACTCCAAACATCATGCTTTTCTGACACACTTGGCACACCTGAGAGAGCCAGGATTTTGTCGAAAACCTGAATGAGAGGAAACAGAACACACCTATTGAAGATGACACTGGATTAAGGAAAGCAATATTATTGGTGAAAGACACACAGGCAAACTACAAGGCCACATATCAAAATAAAGGTAGTCCTCAACATACAACAGTTCATTTAGTGACTGTTCAAAGTTACAACAGCACTGAAAAAAAAGTGACTTATGACCGTTTTTCGCACTTATGATCTTTGTGCCACTGAGCCACCGTGTCCCTATTGTACGGTAGTTAGTCTTGGGTATATATCTTGCATGTTTGCATGCAAACTGAACAAGTCACTGAACAGCCTCTGTAATGCTTATCCTGGGTGCTTTCAGGAAGGAGTTTTAATGTCAAACTAACCAATCAAAGCTGTTGTTTTTTTTGGGTGGGGGTTTAGTTTGAGAGGCATCCAGGCAGCTTCCTCGGTTAAAGCAGGGCAATTAGGCAGAGTGTTGTTGGAATGTACCAACTCCTGCCACATCAACCTTAGGGGTTCCCTCCTCAAACAGAGGTGGGCTGCTCCCGGTTCGGCCGAACCGGTAGTGGTGGTGGCGGGAGGCTCTGCCTACCCACCCGGATGCTTCTGCGCATGCGCAGAAGCATCACGCGCAAGAGAGAGTGTGTGCGCACACAAGCGAACCGGTAGTAAAACGAGTACAAACCCACCACTGTCCCCAAAGTTTGTTGCAGACAACTCTACCCAGATGGCGCTGAGCATCCTCATCAACGTTGGAGTTGCGCGTTCAGCCATCTGAAAAACTTACCTGTGTGTTACAGACAGGCCGATATCTCTTCGTACCGCTTGTGGAGATCCCTGGGGTAAATCTAGGAAAATAAGATTTCAAAAAGTCGACATGTTAGTTGGCTCAAACGCCTTTTGTCAAATGGCCTGCAAGACAGACGGCATGTCAATTATGAAACGGATCTAGGCTACCACAGCTAACTTTTCATTTCTTAGCTTGCCATACTGTATGGGGTGGGATTGGGGGATGCTTGGAATGTCAGACTACATAATAACACCAGATCATCCTGTGGGAACCAAGGTCCTCTCAACAAGTGCTGGCCAGAAGGAGGAGGAAGGAGTTGCCAGGGAGATGCCAGAACACCTAATTGGATAATGTGACCTGTGACGAGGAGGGAGGGAGGACATCTATTCTTTAATTATACTAAAACCGCAGGAAACAGAGTTGGTTTTGCTTTCATGTGTGCCAAAATGATGGACTCAATAACACAGTTCTTTGAGAAGAAGTCTGATCGTCTTGGAGTGATGAGTTGGTTGGGTTCGTCAGTCAGAAACTTGACGCAGCCATTGAGATTGAAACAAAGGAGGCAGCTTTAGATGGCTCCTTTGGACTTTCTGGTACAAGTGGTCCTCGACTTAACGATTCATTTAGCAACCAATGGATCTTGCAACAGCACTGGAAAAAAAAAGACTTTTAACCAATGCTCAAAACTACGACTATCGCAGAATTCTCTCTGGTCACGTGATTAAAATTCAGGTGCTTGGCAATCAGCGTGGATTCATATGGTTGCAACATCTCAAGAGTCACGTGATCATCATTTGCGACCTTCCCAGCCGTCTTCCCAAAAAGCAAAGTCAATGTCGATTAATATTTGCTTAATGGATGCATGCTTCAATTAACAACTGCAATGATTCATTTAACAACCATTGAGGGGTGGGGGAAGCTCGTAAAATCAGGCACTTCACCGCCTTGCTTAGCAATGGAAATTCTGGTGCCAGCTGAGGTCGTAAGTTGAGGAGTACCTGTGCTCTATGTCAATCAACTAACTTTCTACTCAAGAAGAGCAGTTTTTGTTAGCCTAGTTCACACCCAGTCACAGCACACGAAGAGCTGCATTCCAGAAGGGGATGGGGATAGGATAGCAATAGCTACACCATGCTTCCCTGAAAACAAGACCTGGTCTTATTTTCTTTTCAGCCCCAAAATAAGCACCAGGTCTTACTTTCAGAGGATGTCTTACCCACTGACCTTAGGACCACCGCGGCCATGCCTCCCACGCCCTGACACCTGTCACTCCACTGCCTGATTTCTTCTGCGACTGCTCGCGGCCAGACGCCACAAGACTCGTTGCACTGGTGCCGCCACTCACAGCAAGCAGCTGCAGAAGAAGTTGGGCAGGTGTCAGGGCTTGGGAGGCTGGTGAGGGCGCATGGGGGCAGCTCCACCCACCATGCCACGCTAGCTCGATTTTTATGTCTATGCCTTGCAGTGGGCAGGGCTTAACCAGGCCTTATTTTTGGGATAGGGCTTATATTAGGTGCAGGAGTGAAAATCGGGGTACGGCTTGTTTTCGGCATAGGTCGTATTTTCAGGAAACACAGTAGCACTTAGACTTACCGTATTTTTCGGAGTATAAGGCGCACCTTTTCCCTCAAAAAGAGGCTGAAAATCTGGGTGCATCTTATACACTGAATACAGCATTTTTTTTTTTGCCTCCTGAAACCCCACCCTTTCACTAAAATGGCCATGCATAGCCTTTTAGGAGGCTTTCAGAGTGCTCCTGGGGGCTGGGGCAGGCAGAAATGAGCGAAAAATGGGCCGTTTTTTAATTTGCCTCTTCAACATCTTGGTGCATCTTATGTGCCGAAAAATACGGTATATACCCACCCATAATGGTTTACAGGTGCGTCTTATGTGCCGAAAAATACGGTATATACCGACCCATAATGGTTTACAGGATCCTCTTGGCAAGAGGGAGACAGGTTTTAAGTGATGAAGTAGGGGCCTTAAGCCTTTGCAAGGTTTTTAGCGCTATTTTGTGCTGGGAAAAATTCTGGGAGTTGAAATCTTCCCATCTTAAACTTGACTGAGTTGAGGTACATCCTACAAAGCTTCTAGCAGTTTCCCCCCCCCCCCCTTTCCCAACTCTAGGTGGCACCAAATTCTCATTTCTCAATGTCTTCTGCTACTGAATGTCTATTTCTCAACAGAATTTTGAATTACTTTTATTTTTTTAAAAAAAATATTGTTTTCCCAACAATGGCAGAGGGGACTGCCAGCCCAGTCAGTTGCTGGGAATGTAAGAGTAGCAAGCTCATTTTCCATAAATCCATGAGGTTGTTCAAATAACAAGCAAGTCTTTCCAGAAGCAGAAGAAACTAGAGGTTACTGTAGATTAAAATTAAAATAACAGACTAACGGAGTTGGAAGGTGTTCAATTTGCTAATGCAGGAACATGCTATGAATAGAGTGGAATGGAATGGAATAGAATAGAATATTCTCAAATGAATGTAGATCTTTAGGTGTTAAATAAAAAGAGAAGATACATTCTTGCTTACATACAATTTTGCATTGCATACAAGATACATGCAATGCATACATCTTAAAGCATAATTTTGTCACCTAAGGGCTAGATTGTTCAGCCCCTAGCCATATAAAGAAGGCTAATTTCACATACATCTGTGGTTGTGAGCTTACAATTTCATGGTTCAGAGTTTTGAAATGCTTCATAATGAGATTGAGGTTTGAGTTAGCAGCATTTTGGCAATTGTGTCTGATAGCGATTATGTAGTAATGCTGTTTGAGTGGCTGAGGAAATGAAGGAACTATACAAAGCAGTGTGTTGCTCAAGCTTGGGAACTTTAAGATATGGACCTCAGTTCCCAGGATGGCTCACTGGAGAATTCTGGGAGTTGAAATCCATTACCTTAACCTTCTCAAGGTTGAGAAACACTGTTATAAAAAAAGAAGAGCTTTGTGGGGGCAGGGGAGAATTCAAATATTTGACAGTCCAGATGCAAAGCTGTTGAGCATCCAGAATCTAACAGATTTAACAGATTAATAGTGTTGGAAGGGACCTTGTAGGTCATCTAGTCCAACCCCTGCACCGAAGCAGGAGACCCTACACTATTTCTGACAAATGGCAGTCCAGTCTCTCAGCTCCCACTGTGGCTGCTCCGACCCTCTGGAACGAGCTCCCCATGGAGATTCGAACCCTCACCACCCTCCAGGCCTTCCGCAAAGCCCTTAAAACCTGGCTGTTCCGACAGGCCTGGGGCTAAAAAGCTTTTGCCCCCCCCCCCTCGAATGGTATGGTTGTTGTGTGCTTTTAAATTGTGTATTGTTTTGTTTGTCTTTTTATCCCTTATTTGTATCCCCTTCCCTGACTTGGATTGTGAGCGGCCCTGAGTCCCCTCCGGGGAAAAGGGCAGCATATAAGTGCAATAAATTCAAATTCAATTCAATTCAATTCCCACAACTTCCAAAGGCAACTTCTGTTCCATTAGTTGATTGTTCTCACTGTCAGAAAGTTCCTCCTAATTTCTAGGTTGAATCTCTCCTTGATCAGTTTCCATCCATTATTCCTTGCCTGGCCTTCAGGTGCTTTGGAAAATAGCTTGACCCTCTCCTCTCTGTGGCAGCCCCTCCGATATTGGAAGACTGCTATCATGTCTCGCCTGGTCCTTCTCTTCACTAGACTAGCCTTGGCAAGTTCCTGCAAAAAGACCTACAAGGTCCCTTCCAATTCTGTTATTATTGTTATATAGGAGGCCTTTCATATGCTGCTGAACCACTATTTCCAGAAGCTTCAGCCACAGTCCTCAATTAACTATTAAGCAAGATAAGATTGGGCATTAAGGGAAGGGGGAAGGCACCCCGGAGTTATGTATTTATTAAACACATTGGCATGATCACCCAACTCACGCATGGTAACTCTGGGCAGCTTACAAACATCAAAATTCGACAATGTGAAAACCCATAAACTACCCAGCTCTGTTTTGATCTAATCTAATATTCTAAGACAAAGGTAACACTACCCAGCTGATTTTTGCTGATTTTTGAAGAATTAAGCAAGGTTGAAACTTCTTGTTTTTTAAAAGGAATGGGGAAAGGCACTGGCAAACCACATCCATATTCTTGCTAAGGAAACTGGCTGTTTCTGTGAAGTTATCAGGAGTTGTGAGGTAATTTTAGCTGTCAGCATCATTCCCAAGGACGTGGCATTGAAACTCTTGTTTTTCTCTTTATCTCTTTGATCCCTCTGTTCTCAAATTCTTTAAAACACTTGAGTTGTGGCTTTCTTGGTTGTTTGCTTGTAAACATTTCATGACCCAGTAGCAGTGGTGAAATTCAGCCGGTTCTATCCCGTTTGGGGCGAACCGGTAACGGCAGTGGTGGGAGGCTCCGCCCACCCACTCAGAAGTCATCCCCTCCCGTTTTTGACACTCTGCGCACAAGGTGGAGGACAGGTTTGGCCGAACTGGTAGTGGTTTTGTCGGCCTGGGTCACTGGAACCGGCAGCAACCCAGGCCTGCCATGCCCCCGAACCGGTTCTCAGGACGGCGCGACCATAGGCGCTGCCATCTTGTTTATCTGTTCTGCGAATGCACAGAACAATTTTAATGCGCGCAAACAAGCGAAACGGCAGTAGTGATCGCCAGAACTCACCCCTGCTCTGTACATGCGCAGAAGGGCCTGCGCATGTGCAGAAGGTGGTGCCCTCACATTTGTGAACAGGTAGCAAAGGTAAGTTGATTTCATCCCTGCCCAGTAGGTAGTATCTACACTCCCTCACACTGATAATGTAACCTAGTTGAGTCATGAAACATCTGCAAACAAACTACCAAGTTCAGAGAGCACCAAGAATGCCACGGTTCATCCCTGAGCTACAGATATCTACTGAAAAACGTGAGTAGCAATAGCAATAGCAGTTAGACTTATATACCGCTTCATAGGGCTTTCAGCCCTCTCTAAGCGGTTTACAGAGTCAGCATATGGCCCCCAACAATCTGGGTCCTCATTTCACCCACCTCGGAAGGATGGAAGGCTGAGTCAACCTTGAGCCGGTGAGATCTGAACCGCCGAACTGCAGATAACAGTCAGCTGAAGTGGATGCAGTACAGCACTCTAACCACTGCGCCACCTCGGCCTACCCAAAGACTTATCAGGCAGAAATGGAGTGAATATCCCCACAGCAGGCAGGACATAACTCTTATTTTCCAGAAACAGAGTTTTAGGAGTAAATTCCTATCATCAAAACTTTTTGGTAGCTGATTAAGTACAGGTAGTCCTTGACTTACAACAGTTCTTTGAGTGACCGTTCAAAGTTACAATGGCACTGAAAAAAATGACATGACCATTTTTCACACATGATCAAACTTCAGATGCTTGGCAACTGACTCATATTTATGACGATTGCAGTGTCCCGGGGCCATGGGATGACCATTTGCGACCTTCTGACAAGCAAAGTCCCATGGGGAAGCCAGATTCACTTAACAACCATGTTACTAAATTAATAACTGCAGTGATTCACTTAACAACTGTGGCAAGAAAAGTCATACAATGGGGCAAAACTCACTTAACAAATGTCTCACTTAGCAACGGGAATTTTCGGCTCAATTGTGGTTGAGGGCCCCCTGTATTTAGAGTTGGACTCCTGTAGCCTTTCAAAAATGCCCACTGTCTTTACAAAGAGGAATTGCTATCGATCACGGCGCAAATACAAATAAAACCTTCTTGGCTACCTATTGCACTAGGCCACGTGCAAAACGACTGCACTCCATCTACGAGGCCGATGTGAAATTCCCTTCCTCTCTAAAATGCACTTTGAAAACAATTTCCCTTTTATCAGCTTGAAAAGGGAAGCCTTGGGGGAAAAATAAGATACAAGAGAATGCCTTTGCTCGTCTCCAATTTTAGCCAAGCTTGAGTAGACAATCATCTGGTAGGAACATAGTAACTGGGTCATTTAATGTAAAGCAGGGATCTCCAAACTTTCCAGCATTGCGGGCTAGCGGCGGCTGGGGGTGGGTGGGTGAGATGAGATGGTTCTGTATAAGCACAAATGGAGTGTGAGGGCTCATTGCTGCCGTAAATAGAGCTTCCTGCACAAGTGTAAGCACTTGCTACTCTCAAAAATGGAGATTCCTGTGCAAACATGAATGCACCATGCAGGTCGCACAAATCAAGTTGCACTGTTTGCACAGCCTGGTTCCAAATGGGCCAACAGCCCGATACCAGGCCATGGCCCGGAGGTTGAGGATGTAAAGGCTCCCTCCACAATGTTCAACTTATATGTTCTCTAAACACCCTTCTAAGCCACCCATGCGGTGGCTCAGTGGCTAAGACGCTGAGCTTGTCCATCAGAAAGGTCAACAGTTCGGCAGTTCGAATCCCTAGCGCCGCACAACGGAGTGAGCCCCCATTACTTGTGCCAGCTTCTGCCAACCTAGCAGCTCGAAAGCATGTAAAAATGCAAGTAGAAAAAATAGGAACCACCTTTGGTGGGAAGGTAACAGCGTTCTATGCGCCTTTGGCGCTGAGTCATGCCAGCCACATGACCAAAGAGACGTCTTCAGACAGCGCTGGCTCTTCAGCTTTGAAGCGGAGATGAGCACCGCCCCCTAGAGTCGAGAATGAGTAGCACCCATGTGCGAGGGGAACCCCTACCTTTACCAAATACCCTTCGATAATTCGGTGAGTGCACTCACCCCATTTTTTTAGTGTTCCTAATTTGTTTTTTATTTCCCTACTGCTAAATTTTAGGTGAAGAATGGGGAAGAGGGATAGGGGGCTGTCCCCCCTCTCCCCGGATGGTTTCTGGGTAAAAGAAAGTAAGCACAGAGAAGGCGTAGCTGTAGCTCAATTCAAGCACTCCACTCTCTGTTATTCTATTTTCAGCACTGTCATAACTTCAAACTGTCTCTAAACAAATAGTCATAAATGGATGATTGCCTGTAAGCCAGTGTGATTTCCTCTCAGGTACAAAACTAATTGTTATTCACACTTGGCTCAGTGCTCAACCTTCTTGAATGATATTACTTCTCTGATAAAATTCTGAGATTTGCTTAACAATTGCATGATTTGCTGAATAACCACAGTCATTCGCTTAACAACTGTGGTGGGAAAAGGTGATCAAATCAGACATTGACCCACTTAATGATCGCCTTGATTAGCGACCATGTGGTCCCAATTGTGATTTTAAATTGAGTACTATTGTGCCTTTAAATTATTCTCTGAATGTAAATATACACATCTTCAAATTTCTTGGCTAGATTAACCGAAATAAAACCCAGGTTAACCAAACACAGTTACCATGCTCCAGACTTGCCAAAGCAAATAAACCAAGGTATGGTTTTATATCATGGCCTGGTCCACACAACATGCTAGATTCCCACAATACGTTGCATCACAAAGAACCCCACACCATCTCGGAGAGACTCAAGTTTAAACATGGGTATATCTTGATAATCATTGAAAGCAGAGGTAGTATTCAGCAGGTTCTGACCAGTTCTGGAGAACCAGTAGCAGAAAGTTTGAGTAGTTCAGAGAACCGGCAATTACCACCTCTGACTGGCCCCACCCCCATCTATTCTGGAACGATCTCCCCGTGGAGATTCGGACCCTCACCACCCTTCAGGCTTTCCGTAAAGCCGTTAAGACCTGGCTGTTCCAGCAGGCCTGGGGCTCCTGAGTTCCATCCCTACTCGAATTGGTGTGCTTGTTGAGACCTTTTAAACTGGCTCTGTATTGTTGTTTGTCTTTATTTTCTTTTTCCTTTTGTATTGTGTCCCTTCCCTCCCAGTTTGTTAGCCGCCCTGAGTCCCTCGGGAATAGGGCGGCATACAAGTTGAATAAACCTCTAAACCTCTATTCTCTGCCTCCCGAGTCCCAGCTGTTCGGAAGGAAATGGGAATTTTGCAGTATCCTTCCCCTGCCATGCCCACCAAGCCCTGCTCACCAAGCCATGTCACGCCCACCAAGCCATGCCCACTTAACCAGTAGTAAAAAAAATTGAATCCCACCACTGATTGAAAATATGAGAGAAGTGAGAATTCAGGGACTCAAACACTTTGCGGAAGTACTTTGTCAGCTTCCTTTCCTCCCCTTAATTTTTTAAAAAAACTTTCATTAAGAAACAGTTGGTCCTACTATTCCGAGGTCAACTTTCTGGGGAAGATCATTCTTTCTGCAGCCTTTTCACCCCCTCTGGAGCAGGAATAAAGTTTGCCAAAATAAAGCATCTCTTACCAAATCTAAAAAAGAAAGACACAAAAAGAAAGAAGGGATTAAAAGGTGAGTCGTAATCATGTATCAATCATGTTAACATACAAAAAACACTTTATAGTTGAGTCACACAATTGAATCACCCAACTCAGCATTGCCACATGACAACATCTCTGCAAGATTTCACAAGGAGATGTTTAGGGTTGAATCTGAGATTGTTTGCATGTCAGGGAGAACCTGGCAAATTTCTAAGCCTGTGTTTTTCAACCTTGCTGGCTGGGGAATTCTGGGAGTTGAAGTCCACACATCTCCAAGTGGCCGAGGTTGAGAAACACTGATCTAAGCAAAGCAATGAAAATACATATATATCAATGCTTCTTGTGCATATTTTTGTCTTCCAATCTAACCAGGGGTGAAATGCTCTGAAGTCTGCTACCAGTTCGCTTTGCTACTGGTTTGCTGCGCTGCGCACCGCAGGCGCACCGTAGGCGCTTACTGTGCAGCGTTGAAAAAGGAGGATTAAAAAGCCTTTTCTGAGTCTGCAAATGTAAGTAGAACAGCAGGGGGGGAACAACTGTGCAGTGAGATTTAGATTCACTAGATTTATATTCTAGCAAACATAAATCGCGCGGCACAGCTAATTGTCACATAGCTGATCAACGATCAACTAAAAAAAATGATACCGGTTCAGGCAAAGCGGTAGTTCCGATGATCAGCTGTGTGACAATCAGCTGTGGCGCGCTATTTCACCCCTGGCTTTAACCAATGGATTTTGAAGACAGGTAGTCCTCGGTTTACAACAGTTTGTTGTTACAATGTTGCTGGAAAAAAAGCACTTATGAGTTGTCCTGGTAGAAGTTATAAGCAACCAGCCGCCCTGGTGATCCCGTGACTGAGATTCAGATGCTTGGCAATGAGGGTTGCAGCAGGATCCTGTGGTAACGGGTTCGCAATTTGCAATTTTCCCAGCCAGCAAAGTCAAAGGGAAGCCAACAGGGAAAGTCATAAATCATGATAAGAGTGATAGCATTTTAATTTTATATACTGTCCCATAGCGCTTTATAGCATTCTCCAGGTGGTTTACAATATCGAAACATTATTTGCATATTATTCCCAACAGAGTTTGCCTGCAATACAGGTAGTCCTCGACTTACTACCACAATTTATGCTGTTCAGTGAGAAATGTGTTGAGTTTGTCCCATTTTATGACATTTCTTGCCACAATTGTTAAGCGAATCACTGCAGCTGATAAGTTAGTAGCCTGGTTATTAAGTGAATCTGGCTTTCCCATTGACTTTGTATGCCAGAAGGTCATGAAAGGGGGTCAAATGACCCCGGGACACTGCAACGGTCGTAAGTATGAGCCAGTTGCCAAGCATCTGAAGTTTGATCACATGCAAAGGTCGTAACTGAAAAAAATGGTCAGAAGTCACTTTTTTCAGTGACACTGTAACTTTGAACAGTCACTAAATGAACTGCTGTAAGTTGAGGACAACCTGTACTGCACATTCACCATGGAGCCACCAGGGCTCTGTTGTGATAATGTGGTGCCTTACCTAACAACCACAGTGACTCAATTAATGACTGTGGCAAAAGAGGTTGTAAAATCAGGTGAGGTCACCTGATGCCTCATTTAATGACTATGCTGCTTAACTATGAATTTCCCAGTCCCAATTGGGGCTGTGAGTCAAGGAATACCTACCGTATTTTTGGAGTATAAGATGCACCTTTTTCCCTCAAAAAAGAGGCTGAAAATCTGGGTGCGTCTTATACACTGAATACAGCATTTTTGCCTCCCGAAACACCGCCCCCTTCACCAAAATGGCCGTGCATAGCTTTTAGGAGGCTTCCAGAGTGCTCCTGGGGGCTGGGGAGGGCAGAAGTGAGGGGAAAACAGGCCGTTTTTGCTCAATTTTGCCCCTCAGCCCTAAAGACTATTCATGCCCTTTTTTGACAAAAAATGGGCCCGTTTTGCGAAAAACGGGCCATTTTATGCTTGTTTTTGCCCCCCCCCATCCCCCAGGAGCACTCTACAAGCCTCTTAAAGGCTATCATTCCCCTTTTTTTTTTTACAAAAAAAGGGCCCATTTTAGCGAAAAACAGGCCATTTTGGGGAGTTTTGCAGAGTGCAAAAACTTTTTTTTTAATTTGCCTCTTCAAAACCTTGATGCGTCTTATACTCCAGTGCGTCTTATACTCCGAAAAATATGGTACCTACCCACAAATTACTAACAAGGAATATCTACCTACCTACAAGCTAATGAGAAGAATCAAAAGCTCTTCCAAATATCTTTCAGCCTGTACTCTAATTACTTTCAAGAGGAACAGACATAGCTCTACATTCTTGGGCTGATTCCAATCAGCTCCTGGGCATTTACAGCGTAAAAACAACATATAATCCAAAATGCACAACACAGTAGCAAGATAGGAAACCTGGCTAACATGACAAACACCTACAAGGAAATCTACTGGTAGTCCTCAATTAAGGACTACAATGGAACCTGCCCATCACGATCTTAAGTTGTGAAGGTTGTTCACTGTTTTGATTTTACAACTTTTTTGCATCAATCATTAAACAACCGCCACAGTTATGGGACTACCGTAGTTGTTAAGTGACCACTGTAGTTATTATTACTACATTTGTACTGGAAGCACCCTACCAAGACACTTATGGGTTGAAAGATTTAGCCAGATATCACCACTGCCCAGGAGATGCATGGTTTAGATAATTTCTACCCATGCTGTTTTAATTACCATGGTCTGAAAACAGGCTTACAAATCATGGTCGGCGAACCATCATTGCCTATTTCTGTCACTGCCAAACAGCAGTTTTAAAAATTGGGGGTTAATTCAAAGCCCATAACGTTGAAAACTATGTGCTAAGAAGCTGCGCATAAAAACTATTAACACAGCACTCTGACTCAGATGCAGCATTTTGCAAAAAAACCAACAGCAGCCCTATCATCCTTCCAACCTATAAGCGAATGTTTCTCAACCTTGGCAACTTTAAGCTACATGGGTTTCAACTCTAGCATGTGTCTGGGGAATTCTGGGAGTTGAAGTCCATACAGCTTAAAGTTGCCAAGGTTGAGAATCACTGCTAAACAGGTACAGTATAAGACGCATCTTTTTCCCTCAAAAAAGAGCCTGAAAATCTGGGTGCGTCTTATACACTGAATGCAGCATTTTTTGCCTCCAGAAACCCCGCCTCTTCACCAAAATGGCCGTGCACAGCCTGTAGGAGGCTTTCAGAGTGCTCCTGGGGGCTGGGGAGGGCACAAATGAGCAGAAAGCGTACCGTTTTTTGCTCAATTTCCCCCTCCCAAGCCCCCAGGAGCACTCTACAAGCCTCCTAAAGGCTATGCATGCCCTTTTTTTGACAAAATATGGGCACGTTTTCATGAAAAACGGGTCATTTTGGGAATGCAAGAACTTTTTTTAAAAAATTGCTTCTTCAAAACCTTGGTGCGTCTTATACTCCAAAAAATACAGGTAGTTCTCAATTTATGACCGATGGCTTAACAACTCTTTGACTGTCCACATTTACAGTGGCCACAGAATGAGTGCTTTACAAACTGTAAACACCCCCTGGTATTGTAAATGGGCACACGGCCCCTCCGCCAGGGGTGGGTCCAAGCCGGCATTACTGTCGGTTCGCTCGTGTGTGTGCTGGATGCGCGTTGTGTGTGCATTCGCAGTTCAATAGAAATTGTTCTGTGCATGTGCAGAACACCAAAAGAAGATGGCGGCGGCGACTACGGCGACCGGGAAACCAGTTCGAAGGCGTGGCCAGCCTGGGTTGCTGCCGGTTCTGCGACCTAGGCCAGCATACCACTACTGGTTCAGCCGAACCAAACCGGTAGGAGCCACCACTGCCCTCCGCCATGGTCATGTGATCACAGCCAGTTAGCAACTGGTCACCTTCAAAACCAGTTGTGGCATGCTGTGGTCAAGTGATCATGTTTCTTGTTGGTTTCTGGCAAAACTGTCCATTCAAATGCATGGATTCATACTTACAACTGTGCCACTTCTGCTCATGTGGCTGCCTTGACTTACAACCATAACGACTTATGACCAGATTTCTGGTCCCAATTGAAGTCATAAATCGAGGGTTACCTGTTAATCATTCAAGGTGGCTTCCCCCTTCAAATAAACACCACTGATGACCCAATGAAAAACAATGAAAAAAATAATGCCATCCATGGAACAACAGCTGAACAAGAAGGTCTTGACATCAGGGGTGGGATTCAAAAATTTTAGCAACCGATTTTCTGCCCGGTTGCTGGATGGGCGTGGCCTACTCGGCCTCCTGAGTATGGGGAAGGGGCATTTTTGCCCTCCCCAGGCTTCAGAAGCTTTTCTTGAGCCTCCAGGAGGGTGAAAATGGCCTCCCCCAGGCACCTGAGGTCCTCTGAAGGCTGGAAATGGGCCCATTTCCAGACTTCCAGGAGGCCCGTTTTTCAGTCCCCCAGGCTCCGGGGGCTTTCCTCGACTGTCTGGGAGGACAAAAATGGCCTCCCCCGGGCTCTGGGGGCCTTCCGGAGGTCATAAACAAGCTCATTTCCAGGCTTCTGGAACTTCCAGAATTTTCGTTCTCTCAGAGACTCCACATGGGCCCTGCACTTACCTGGCATCCAAAACGGGCCACGTGGAGACTCCTGGGAGGGCTGGGGCAGGGTGGGCGTGGCAGCCAGTCCTTGTAACTACCGGTTCTGCGAACCAGATGTAAAATTAGCATCTGGTTTGCCTGAACCTATCCGAACCGGCTGAATCCCACCCCTGCTTGACACCTTTCCTGAGATTCGGAAGTGAATATTTCCCGGGGTCAGGAGTCAATGCAGAAGGCCTTTGTACGTACTTCTCTAATACCGATAGCAAGGAGAGGCTAGAAGCAGGAGGACACTTACTTCATAGCAGGAACTTCATCTATCCGATTGCCGAGCTGGGACTCGTGAGATTTGCTCCTCGTGAGAGTTGGGAAGTTGGGCAGCAGCTGGAAAACCTTTCGGCTGGGTGGAGGCGGAGTCCGTGGCGGCTTCCCTCTCTTGAGCTGAGGCGTGGTCGGTGGGGTAATGGCGGTACTGTGAGGAGTTCTGAGGTTCCGCCGCCCGCAGTGAGTGGGGAAAGTAAAGGATTCCAAGAGGCCATCCGCAAAGGTGGGGGGACCTTGACTCGTGGGCGCGTTGTCCGAAGAGGGGATGGTGGAGACCGAGACAGAACGAGGCTGTGGGCCATTGCCTTTCAAATGGGAAAGGTTGCCTTGTATCCATGAGAGTCCTGGAGGGCAGGGTGAAAGTTCAGAAGGGGGCATCAGACTGGTTTCTCGGCAAACGGGTGGATTCCACACCAGGCAGTCTCTGTACTCTCCACCTGCATGGAGATAGGAAGACACTGTTCAAAGAAAGCCGTACTTGGAACAATGAGGAGCACGTGGGACACCGCAGACTAAGGCAGTGTTTCTAAGAATCTTGGTGACTTCAAGATGTGCGCAACCAGCAAGCTTGTGTGGAGAAACATTGTGTAGCATGCTGTCTGGGGAAGCCTTAAGAGTTGAGGCCCACGCCTCTTGAAGTTGTCATGGTTGACAAAATCAGTGGACCACACACAAATAGCAATAGCAGTTAGACTTATATACCGCTTCTTAGGGCTTTCAGCCCTCTCTAAGCAGTTTACAGAGTCAGCATATTGCCCCCAACAACAATCCGGGTCCTCATTTTACCCACCTCGGAAGGATGGAAGGCTGAGTCAACCCTGAGCCGGTGAGATTTGAACAGCCGAACTGCTGAACTGCAGTCAGCTGAAGTAGCCTGCAGTGCTGCATTTAACCACTGCGCCACGTCGGCTCTTAACAGTGTTAATACACAAAAAAAGGATAAAGTGGTATTATAAAGTCACTTTATAATGACTCGGTAAGGCCAAATATGGAATATAAGATCCAATTTGAATTGCCCCGATATAAAAAAGATGTGGAGACTCTAGAAAGAGTGCACGGAACAGCAACAAAAATGATTAGGGGGCTGAAGGCATATAAAAAATGCGTGGGGGGGGAGGGGTGGATCAGGTTGCCTCCAGAAGTTTTGAGTGCTCCATCACTGGAGGTTTTTAAGAAGAGACTAGACCAGGGATGGCTAACCATGTTTTCCTCGGGTGCCAAAAGCAAGCATGTGTGCGCTATTGCGCATGCAATAGCAATAGCAATAGCAGTTAGACTTATATACCGCTTCATAGGGCTTTCAGACCTCTCTAAGCGGTTTACAAAGTCAGCATATTGCCCCCAACAATCCGGGTCCTCATTTTACCCACCTCGGAAGGATGGAAGACTGAGTCAACCCTTAGCCATGCACCCATGCCCACAACCATGATGCAATGCCCCTCCCATGTGTCCCACCTCCATGCACATTTGCATGTGACCCCCCTATTCCCCTCACTCCCCACCCATGTGTATGTGATCCCCCCCACATGGTCGCCTCGCACATGCGCGCGCAACCCCCTCCCCTTTTGGACTTACATCCCAAAACAGCGCCGAGAGAGGGGAAAAGCCTCCCATTCCAAAACAGCACTGGGGGGGTGGAGGAAAGCCTCCCATCCCAAAAGAGCGCTGAGATAGGGAAAAAGCCTCCCATCGCAAAACAGCTGAGGGGGGAGGAAAGCCTCGCGTCTCAAAACAGCGCTGGAGGGGGGAATCTCCTGAGATCTGGGAAGGCACGGGGTGCAGAAAGTGAGGAGAAAAGTACGTGCGCGCGTCTCCCATCTGCAAGGCAAACCCGAAAATCAGCTGGCCAGTGGGAGGTGCGTGTACTGGGCAACAGCTCGTGTGCCCACAGAGAGGCACAAGTGGCACGCATGCTATAGATTCGCCATTGACTAGACAGTCAATTCTCTGAAATGGTATAGGGCAGTGATGGTGAACCTATGGCACACTGCGGGGGGGCATTTGTCAGGGCACGTGAGGCGCTGCCCTGTCAGCTGGCCAGCGCGCATGCGTGCGCTGGCCAGCTGAGTTCACCCTTTTTAAAAGCCATTTTTCGCTCTCCCCAGGCTCCAGAGGCTATATAGGAGCCTGGGGAGGGCGAAAAGAGCCCCCCACCCCACCCCGAGGCCCTCCGGAGGCTTCATGAGCTTCCCTGAAGCCTCCAGAGCGCTAAAAAACGGCCCTACAGGCAAACTGGAAGTTCGGGAACGGACTTCCGGTTTGCTTGGAGAATCGTTTTGACTGCTCCAGAAGCTTCAGGGAAGCCTCCTGAAGGTCCCGGAAGCCTTCGGAGGGTGTCCGGGGGTGAGAAGGCTGTTTTCACCCTCCCCAGGCTCCTATAAAGCCTCTGGAGCCCTGGGAGGGCAAAAAAAGCATGCAAAAAATGGGGAGGAGAGCCTGTAGTGCGCACATGTGCATTAATGGGGTCGGGCATTGCATTATGGATGTGGCATGCCCGCACGCCACCCCCCTGCGCTCCCCCCACTTATGGCACGTGAGCCAAAAAAGGTTCGCCATCGCTGATATAGGGTCTCTTCCTTGAACAGGGGGTTGGACTAGAAAACTCCAAGTTCCCTTCCAGCTCTATTCTGATTCAAGTGTGTCATGGGCTGTGGGAATAAAGAAAACAGGGGGAAAAGCCACAGCCGTGATAACATTCTGAGAAGAGACGCTCACAGTAGGAACGGGCGGAAACAGCGTTACAGAAAGGAACACCCTAGTTCTCTGGAAAGGAGAGGCAAGAACTATTTCCAGACTTACATGATTCTGTTACTATCACCCACTCATGGTTTCAATAGAAAAGAGCATTTGTAGCTCAGGGCTGAACTGTGGTGTCCTTGATGCTCTCTGAGCTTGGTTGATTGCTTGCAGACGTTACCCAACTAGGCAATATTCTAAAGGTAAAGTTAAAGGTTCCTCTCGCACATATGTGCTAGTCGTTCCCTACTCTAGGGGGCAGTGCTCATCTCCATTTCAAAGCTGAAGAGCCAGCGCTGTCCGAAGACGTCTCTGTGGTCATGTGGCTGGCATGACTAAATGCCGAAGGCGTACTGAGCACTGTTACCTTCCCACCAAAGGTGGTCCCTATTTTTCTACTTGCATTTTTTACATGCTTTCGAACTGCTAGGTTGGCAGAAGCTGGGACAAGTAACGGGGGCTCATTCCATTACGTGGCGCCAGGAATTTGAATCGCCGAACTGCTGACCTTTCCGATCGACAGCTCAGTGTCTTAGCCGCTGAGCCACACGTCACCAAGTTACTTAATAATACTTGCTTAATACTGCCTTAATTGGGTAATATTCTAACCAAGAAAACTACCGAGATGAACACTCAAGTAAAAAACAATATGTTAATTGAGAAACTACCTAGGAGAACAGGAGGACAAGCAGCTGTATACAAACAGGGAGCAAATTCCACCCTCCCTCTCCATGATGATGTTACCGAGCTGGGTCACGAAACGTCTGCACGCAAACAACCGAACTAGGAGAGCACTTCACCGACATACACAGGATTGCTTCGTCAATCAGTAAAAGCACTTCATGTTTCGATTCCAAATTAAACAAATTTCAAGTGGGCATGGCTGGGGAATTCTGGGAGTTGAAATCCACACATCTTAAAAGTCACCAAGGTTGAGAAATACTGCTTTAATGCCTGCTGTAATAGCTGAAGGCATGAACAGAGCCTTAAAAATAGAAGGGGTGAATCTTCTGTTGTTTTGCAAAGAATCGTATTCCTGGGTGGGGGGCTGGGGGGAGGGATAGTCCAACTAGGCTGCATGGAGATTGTGTGAGAGATTCTGAACCCAAAGCATAAAGTAGGGGGCAGGAAACCCAAAATTTTTTAAAAAGAACATTCAGTCTCACTTCCCTTGAATTTAAATTAAGCGTGATTAACTGGATTATTTTCACAATCCATTGATTTTAATACATTCTCCTCCTCCCAGGTCAAATATTTTGATTCGATATTAGCTTTGGAACTTAGGAAGTTGCCCCCAAGACTTTTTCACAAACTACCTTGAAACTCACTCCTAGTGATTGGACAACCTAGAACTACGCTGCCTACGGTCTGACCTGAGAATAGTACAAAAAATTGTCTGCTATAATGTCCTATCTGACAATGACTGCTCCAGCTTCAACCACAATAATACACGGGCAAAACCATAGATACAAAGTCAAAGCATGAAAATATTGCTTGCAGAAAATTGCAGAAAATGTAACTTCAGCAAGAGTGGTCAATGCCAGGAATGCTCTACCCGACTCCCTTGTTACATCCTTAAATCCCCAAAACTTTAACCTTAAACTGTCTACCGTGGACCTCACCCCATTCCTAAGAGGTCTGTAGGGGGGGGGCGTGCATAAGCGCAGCATCATGCCTATCGTTCCTGTCCTACTATTCCCATCTATTTGTACTCATTTCTTATGTATATACCAGAGGTGGGTTCCTACTGGTTTGGAGTGGTTCGGCCAAATCAGTAGTGGTTTGGCGGCCTGGGTTGCTGAAACCAGCAGTGACCTAGGCCTGCCACGCCCCCAAAACAGGTTCTCATACGGTGCCGCCATCTTGATTTTGGTTCTGCGCATGCGCAGAACAATTTTCATTGCACACATTTAATTTTTTTTCTTTTTAACTTTTGTGCATGCACAGACCTATTTTTGTGCAAATGCGCCCGAGCGCACCGAACCGGCAGTAATGCCGGCAGCAACCCACCCCTGGTATATACGTATACCCGCTTAAACTTATATGCTTATATGTTATATTCATACTTATGCTTGTTTTCTGTTTATTCATGCTTGACAAGCCAAGATAGATAAATAAAAATTAAAATAAAATAAATGAATAAAAACAGTGTCAACTCAGGTTAGGCCTTAACTCTTCCACCCCACACCTTTCTAAGGTCTAACCTATCCATGTGCCAAAAACAACAAGAATCCCAAAACAAAACAAAACAACAGAATAAGAGTTGGAATGGGCTTTGGAGGTCTTCTAGTCCAGCTCAGGCAGAAAATCCTATATACCATTTCAGACCAGTGGATGTCCACTCTCTTCTTAAAATCCTCGAGTGTTGGAGCACCCACCACTTCTGGAGGCAAGTCACAACCCATGGTGCTCGCCTGCTCCCGTTTTTCTGCACTTCCCTCTTCCCTCTGAGTTAGCCCCCATCTCCCATCTGAACCCTTCCTTCCCCCATCCTCATTCTCTTCGCCTCCCGCCCTCAAAATCCCACTGGTGCCCAGGAGTTTCTGTTTTACCCATCCGCGTTGCTTTCCTCAAGACGGTGAGGGCTCCGTTCAGCCGGGAACAC
Source organism: Thamnophis elegans (assembly GCF_009769535.1). NCBI lineage: Eukaryota > Metazoa > Chordata > Lepidosauria > Squamata > Natricidae > Thamnophis > Thamnophis elegans. The sequence continues at coordinate 131,084,909 of NC_045544.1, forward strand.
TCTTCCGGGCTGGCCCCGTATCTCTTCATCGTGTCTTTGACTTTCAAGTCGTTCATCTCCAAGAAGGCATCGAGCGTGAGGTCCTCTGGAATCCTCTGCAGAAAAGAGAGATGGGGGGGGGAGGGAGGGAGAGGTTTTCAGAAGAGGGTCGGCTTCCTTCTCCCCACCCGCGGGAAAGTTTTCAGAGATTAAGTTTGAGGGTTGCTCTCTGCAGTATTTGGAGACTGAGTGAGTCACCCCTTTGTGGCGAGCAGAGGATGAAGGGTTTCTCCAGGGTCAAAACCGAGACCTCCGCACACAATGCATTCAAAGCATCGCAGCAGCTGCTTTGGCTCGTAATCCTTCCTGCATTTCTCTCTCTCTCTCTGTCTCTCTCTCTCTCTCTTTAAAACAAGAATCAAGGAAGAAGACATGGCTTTTGCTGCTCAATGGTCCAGTCACGGCGGGCTTTCGGGCAGTGACGAAGCAGAAGCGGGAAAGGCTGGCTGAGGTTCATGCACCATCAACCCTACACGCTTCCCCCCCCCCTTACAAGCAAAAGAGCGACATTGTGCGCTGACCTTTGCCGGAATCGCAACGTTGTCAAAACTTTCCACCCAGCATCGCAAATAGCTAGGCGAGCCTGTTAAAGCCAGCTTGCAGGAGCGCATGCCAACGCTTTTAAAGAGGCTTGGGGCATGCCTGGCTGGATGGCATGGGTGTTGTGCTCCAACGCAGCTGAAAGGGAACAAAATTAGGGGGAGCAGATTTCAATCGGCCCAATAAAGCTGGAGAGGGAGGGGACTTTCAGTACATCTAGGACGGAAGCTGGGAGAGAGGGATTGATTTCCACCCTCCCGAAATCAAAATAATAATAATAATTGGAATATCTGCAGGAAATATCAATTTGCCTGTAGGCAAGTGCTGGGAGAGAACACAACCTAGGCAACGTAACAGAAAATATAGAAGCTTAAATGCTTGGCAGCTTTAGAACATAGCTGTTCTATGCTCCACCCAACACCCCAAGATTTAACAATTGTCGATAAGATTGGGGGGGGCGGGGATCTGCACAGTGGATATTGTGATACCCGGAGAGATCAGAAAGATAATAACAATTCTAATAGGTGTCTTGGATGCAATTCAAAAAACATCCGCAGCACCACTTGAATACCATCTGTATTGACAAAATCGCCCTCAATTGTAAAAGGCAGCTGTACTTGGAACGGTTTACATCCTGTGACAAGAAGATGTCATAAACACCATCAAACATCAACATCTGCCTATCTTGGGTTCTTGGGAAGGACTCAATAGGTAGACAAAAATGCCATACATCTGGTTGTGTGACAAACCATAATTATAGGGTAACCTATGGTTAGGTTGGCAGTCAAAAACTGGGGGGAGACGTAATAATTCAAGTCCAAGGACCTAAGAATTATTGGTAGCATCTGAGGATATATAGGCAGTTCCAAGCAAGCTGGTGGTTTTTTTTTAAAAAAAAAATAGAACATTCAGTTCCATCATATTTAAAGAGTCCAAATATCAAGAGAGTTCTATAGATATTGCTCCAAAAACTCCAATCATGATTAGTATAACAGCAAATTTCTTTTTCTATAAGCATTTGACTTTGATTTGCAAGTCATGGTATTTTGTTTTTGTTTTGTTTTTTTGGATTGCTTTTCCTAAGTCTTAGCAACAAAGAATCAAACTTTCTTGTTTTCAAAGATTGTTATATCAGACATGTTAAGAAAATTATTAATAATTATGATTATCACTTACGTCGGATCTGACTCCCAATAATTCTAATGCTAGAGGCTAACATGAAAATTAAATAGATTTATTTGAAGCTGGCTTTTAAACATAATTCAAATCAATGCATTTAATAAGATGACTCTCTGAAAGCAGGCAAATATTATTGTTTAATGGTCTCTCCTTTGGCCCATTATAATTACAATTTCATAAGGGCCCTGGGAAGTCTTGAGCCGTTTCAGCTTCAGATGCATTTCTTAGCACTAAATGCCTATGGAAATTCTCAGTCATCCAAGTCATGGTTGTCCCAAAGGTGCTTTTTCAAAAGCCCATTGGACTTTGTTTTTTTCCTTGAAGATGTTTTGCTTCTCATCCAAGAAGCTTCTTCAGGTTCTTCAGAACTGAAGTTCTCCAGAACTGAAGAAGCTTCTTGGATGAGGAGCAAAATGTCTTCAAGAATAAGAAAAAAACAACAGCCTTTTGAAAAAGCATCTTTGCTGTGCAGAGATGAACAGATTGACCTTGAATATAAAGGATAAAGAGGAATCCGTGTACTTCAAGACATGGGGAAGATGTTATGAATGGTTAGAGAAAGACATGGAACCCAGACGATACGCCATCAAGCAGAAAAGGGGAGGGAAGAGGGGGGAAGAAAATAATAATATATGTATATAAAGTAAAATACAAAGGGGGAAAACACAATCAGGATAGATGTGAGAAGGAAAGGGAATAAAAAATGATGTTCAACTATTTTTGGGTCTGTGGAAATACCACCCCAAGAAAATAAAAATTAAGAGCTGGAAGTGACACCTACAACAATAGAAAAAAGGAAGGAAGAGAGGAGGAGAGGAGATGAGAGGAAGAGGAGGGAAGGAAGATAGAGACAAGGAGAAGAAGATGGAAGGGAGAAGGAGAGAAGGCAGGAAGGGGAAGAGAAAGAGAGGAGTAAGGGAGAGGAAAGGGAAGAAGGAAGGGAAAGGAGAGAGGAAGGAAGGAAATAGAGAAGGGAAGGAGGGAGAAAAGAAAGTGAAAAGAAAGTGGTGTCAAAACAGGCGAGGGATGGTAAACAAAGCAACCCAAGTGGTATATTATAACCCTGTAAATGGAATGATAAACGTATAAGAATGATGAATGTAAAAGAAGACGAATAACTGTGAGTGTATACCTATAATTGTATATAGAGAACAAAAAATTAAAAAAAAATCCCCAAAAAGAAAAAAGAAAAAGGCACCTTTGGGACAATCTTAGCTCCACGTTATTATTCTCTCCAACTCAAGAACTGATCTGTGAGAGGGAGAGAAAGTCTTTGCGTAGGCCAACTACCTAACCAGCTCATAAGTCCAAAGTACAGAAGAGATCCAAAGGGAGAGCATCCAGATTCGTGACTCCGTCTCCCAAGCACCGAGCTGCATCAGCTGTCAAAACACAGGCTTTGCCTTAATACATGAAAGCCTATGGCGGGAGCCTAGAAAGGAAAAGGGCCGTGTGCAGCCCAAAAGCATGCCAGGGAGGGTTAGATAACCGAGAGCAGGCCGAGATCCAAGTCACGAAGCCAAGGAGTTGCAGCGTGCGCGAGAAATCTGTTCTAACACCAGATGATGCAAGAACATGGCTTAATGTGTACTGTACTTTCACAAAACAACAGCTTTGAGCCTCCAGAAGGGTGGGCTCCCCCTCCCCTTTTCTTCCCTCTCTTCCCCAGAACAAATAACCAAAAAAAAAAAAAAAAAAAAAGGCAGAAGCATAGAACTGGAATTACCCACCGTGAGCAACATCAATGCTCAAAAGCCGTGTTTCTCAACCCTAGCCACTTTTAAGATGTGTGGACTTCAACTCCCAGAATTCCCCAGCCAGCATTCTGGGTTAAGAAACGTTGGCTTATAGCCGTGATGGCGAACCTATGGCACGCATGCCGGAAGTGGCACGCAGAGCCATCTCTCCGGGCACGCAAGCCATCGCCCGTTGCTCTTCCGGGGGCAAGGTGGCGGTAGCAGTTCTCGCGCTGCTGCTTCCAGTTGGGATGCTGGAAGAGGAGGAGCCGCTGTCGGGGAGGCGAGCTGCCCCAGGAGGGCTGGAGGAGAGCCCAGCTCCTCACACATGGAGACGCCGTTGAGGGCCCGGCTAGCTGGCGGGGGAGTGGCTGCAGGAGCCGGCCCGTTGCTGCTGCCCCTTGCCCCGCGGCTACTGCTACTCTTCTGGGACAACGGGGTTGCACAGGAGCTGAGTCCGCACAGGAGGAACATCTGTCCGGTGCCAGGGTAAGAGGCGCGTTGGCCGAGAAGCAGTCAGGCTCTGGAGGGAGGGGAGGGGCTGCGCTGGCTTCTTCTCGGTGGTGGGGTGTGCTTCACTGACACTCTTCCAGTTTCTGGCGTGTCAATGGTGGGATTCAAATAATTTAACAACTGGTTCTCTGCCTTAATGACCAGCTGGGTAAGCATGGCTCGATGGTCATGTGACTGATTGGGTGTGGTCAACTCAACGTCACTCATGTCGATGGGCGCTTCACCTTAGCTCTTACAATGTAATAAGAGGCAGTTTCTGTATGCAGGGCAATAAAGATTAGGCTAGAAACACCACCAGAATGTTTCCTTCCTTCCTTCCTTACAGGTTTAGCCCTGTAAAGTGGGGGGAAAAAACAAAAGATTTCTTCCAACAACCGGTTCTCCAAACTTCTTAGAAAGTTAACAACCGGTTCTCCCGAATAGGTGTGAGCTGGCTGAATCCCACCACTGTGGCGTGTGCATGCATGCCAAAAACCAGGTGGCATGTGTGTGCTGGAATCCAAAAGATGTGTGTGCCGGGAGGCTGCTCTTCTTGTTTCCAGCACATGGACATTTGTGCGCTCCCGTTTCGGTGCCAAAAAGGTTCGCCAATACTTGCTTATTGGATGGAAGAATCATCAGAACCAGTGAAGGTTATGACAGATGCCCCAACAGGTATTTATGGCCTTGGTCCAAGTTCCCCTGGTCATGTGACTGCATTGTGGGCACTTGGTATTTACAGCTTGTGTGCAGCATCCAGCAATCACCTGACTGTGGTTTATGTATTTCTGTATTTCCTTGTTTTCCACAAAAATATACCCTAACAAACCATGGCTTTGCTAAATGAGCATGGATTCATTGAACCACCATAGAGTTGCTAATGGCCACCACTTTTAAACAAGGTCATAAAATCAGGCCCGTCCCATGATGAAACGCTTTATCACCCTGGTGGCTTAGGATTGTAATGATTAGGCTCCACGATGGTTGTATGTCGAGGACTACTTTACAATAGCGTGAAGTCAGGAAAAAAACATAACTCGGGTTATCCCCTCATCAAGCGTTACATCTTTTGGAAATATAGGTGTTCATCTGTATCTTGGCTGGCTAGTTTAATGCTCAGCGTAGGGCGATCCCTGAAAATGGGTTATGGGTTGAGTACTCAGGTTAAGTAAGGTTGCTTGGAGGACAACAGACACACCCCATTATTTGCTTAAGGCATCCATCCTGAATAATTCAGAATAAGAACTGGAAGGGACCTTGAAGGTCTTCTAGTCCAACCCGCTGCTCAAGCAGGAGAGCCTGTATCATTTCAGATAAGTGGCTGTCCTGCGTGTTCTTAAAAACCTCCAGTGATGAAGCACCCACAACTTCTGAAGGCAAAGCTCTTCCACTGGTTAATTGTTCTCACTGTTATGAAGTTTCTCCTCAATTCCAGACTGCTTCTCTCCTTGCTTACTTTCCATCCATTGTTTCTTTTCCTGCCATCTGATGCATTGGAAAATAAGTTGACCCCACATTTTTTGGGGCAGCCCCTCAAATACTGGAATACTGCTATCATGTCACCCCATGTCCTGTGGAGTAGAGCGGCACCGTCTTCCCACCCAGCCAGAAGATGGATTTCCCCCTCTTGTCAACCTGATGCAATCATGTGTAAGAAGTACCAGTTTCCAGCTATCAAGGGCAAACTGCAACAGAGCTCTTGAAGTGGTTTGAAAGTGGCACTTGAAAAAAATCTTGCTTTGCCACAAGCACATATGTATCTAGGCCAGCTAAAAGAGCACCATGCAGGCAGCACCCACAGAGAAAAGGTGACCTCCCTTGAAGAGGGATTCAAAGAATATCAAAAGGAAATTTTAAAAGCTCTAACGGCAGAAAGTGGAGAGGAACTAAAGAGCCTCTCGAGGCGGGTGAAGAGGGAGAGTTCAAAAGTTGGCTTGAAACTCAACATTGAGAAAACTAAGACCAGGGCATCCGGCCCTCTTAATTCCTGGCAAATAGATGGGGAAGAAATGGAGGTAGTGACAGATTTTATTTTCCTGGGCTCCAAGGTCACTGCAGATGGGAATTGCAGCCAAGAAATTAAAATATTCTTGTTCATGGGGAGGAAAGGAATGTCATACCTAGACAACATACTAAAAAGCAGACACCTCACCCTGCCGACAAAAGTGCATATAGTCAGGCTATGATTTCCCAGTTGCAATGGATGGCTGTGAAAGTTGGACCATATGAAAGGCTGAGCTCCACAGAACTGAGGCCTTTGAACTCTGGTGCTGGAGAAGACACCTGTGAGTCCCTTGGACTGCAAGGTGATCCAACCAGTCAGTCCTAGAGGAGATCAACCGTGACTGCTCTTTAGAAGGCCAGATCCTGAAGAGGAAATTCAAATACTTTGGCCACCTAATGAGAAGGAAGGACACCTAATGAGAAGAGCCGAATGCTGGGAAGGATTGAGGGAAAAAGAAGAAGGGGACGGCAGAGAATGAGGTGGCTGGATGGAGTCACTGAAGCAGTCGATGTGAGCTTAAATGGACTCTAGAGGATGGTAGAGGACAGGAAGGCCTGGAGGAATGTTGTCTATGGGGTCGTGATGGGTCGGACACGACTCTGCAACTAACAACAGAAGAATATTAAAAGGAGTGGCATGGTTGCATTTTTATCACCAGAGCAAAGTATACCCTTGAAAGTTGGCTGGTAGAAATCCAGGCACAGTGGAGTACTGAAAGGGTGCACAGACTGAAAAACAGATTGGAAGAATTGACAAAACAGTTTATCTGCCTCTCCCATAAACATACTCTTATTTATTTACCTGATGAAGCAGGTTGAGTTAAGAAACAGTAACTGTGCCCAAAGTCACCCCATTAGGGACATGCAAAACATTTCACTACAAAACATTTGCAGCCCAAGACTTTGCTAAACTTCTTGGGTTTGAAGTTTTTGTGCTTGAAACACGTCACTTTGTGGTCTTAAACTTGTAGCAGGTGGGTTTGTTTTATGAATTTGGGGTTACTGCCCATCATTTCCATGGCTGAAAGTAGATGTGACTTTGACTTTGTCTGCCCTAATACATCACTAAGTGTTGAATACCGCTGCAGAATAATATGCCCTATCTCCCTATTCCTCTCTTTGGTGATCTCCAAAAGCTAAGCAGAGAGGAACCGGGTTAGTTTCTGGATGGGAGACCACCAAAACATCTCCAGGCACTTGTGAGCCGAGGTGGCACAGTGGTTAGAATGCAGTACTGCAACCACTTCAGCTGACTGCTATCTGCAGTTCAGCGGTTCAAATCTCACCGGCTCAAGGTTGACTCAGCCTTCCATCCTTCCGAGGTGGGTGAAATGAGGACCCAGACTGTGGGGGCAATATGCTGACTCTGTAAACCGCTTAGAGAGGGCTGAAAGCCCTATAAAGCGGTATATAAGTCTAACTGCTATTGCTATTGCTATCAATGTTTCTTAAACTTGGCAACTCTTCAGATATGTTAACTTCAAATCCCAGAATTCCCAGGCCAGTCATATATCAAAACCACAGCAAATGACTTCCATTTTATGGCCAAGAAAAGTATATGGACAAGACCATGAAAACATCAGCAGCTAAGCTCAACTCAAAGAGGACTTGATAGATGACATCGGATGACAGTTACACCCATTGTAAACTATACAATTAGCTGTCAATCAATGAAATTAAAAAGTGGCACGAGGCTGGAAAAGTCATGAGTAAGGAGAATGGGGGGAGAGGGAGGAAGAAGAAGGAGAAGGAGAAGGAGAAGGAGAAGGAGAAGGAGAAGAAGAAGAAGAAGAAGAAGAAGTAGCAGCGAAAAAAGGTCATGTCACTATTTTCAGCCCCATTGTAACTTTGATCACTAAATGAACTGTTGTTAAGTCGAGGATTACTTGTATTAAGTTTGTTTGCCACATGGAGTTGTTTATAAAAATAATAAAAGCAGGATATAAATCAAATAAATAAAAAATGGAGCGAGAAACCGCACCACCAAACTAAAATCAGGGATTGAAAAATCACTAAAATTGTTTTTAAAAATGTTTAGACAAGATTAAAAATAAAACACAATTACAGAAAAATATCAACATTTATTTTGGGTAGGAGATTACCATGAAAACAATCATTTTGTTTAGCCAGAGAACATGTTCTAAATCTCCTCAATTGTCATTTTCCTGAAGTGCTGGACAATTCCTGCCTTTACCAGCTTAATGTGTTTTTCCGGAAACTGAGAAAAATGTAATGCAAACATCTGGAACATTCCAGTTCAAGGAACATTGATTAGTCTGTTCATTAACATAATTATGCATGCTGAAAAAACTGGCAATCTCTGCATTTCATGTGCTATCTTCGCACATAATCGGTTGCCAGAACTGGATCCTGGAACATGTTGTTAATGTTTGCCAATGGACTGGGCTTGCACCCAGAATCTTAAAAAGATCTGCTGTCAGTTTGCAGAGGAGGTTGGGAGTACAGTAAGAACCCATGAGAATAGTTGATTTTAGAATAGAATAGAATAATAGAGTTGGAGGGGACCTTGGAGGTCTTCTAGTCCAACCCCCTGCTCAGGCAGGAAACCCTACCCCATTTCACACAAATGGTTATCCAACATCTTTTTAAAAACTTCCAGTGCTGGAGTATTCACAAATTCTGGAGGCAAGTTGTTCCACTGATTAATTGTTCTCACTATCAGGAAATTTCTCCTTAGTTCTAGTTGCTTCTCACTTGATTAGTTTCCACCTATTGCTTCTTGTTCTACCCTCAGGTGCTTTGGAGAATAGCTTGACTCCTCTTTGTGGCAGCCCCTGAGATATTGGAAGACTGCTATCATGTCTCCCCTAGTCCTTCTTTTCATTACACTAGACATATCCAGATCCTGCAACCGTTCTTCATGTTTTAGCCTCCAGTCCCTTAATCATCTTTGTTGCTCTTCTCTGCATTCTTTCTAGAGTCTCAGCATTTTTTTTACATGGTGACCAAAATTGGATGCAGTATTCCAAGTGTGGCCTTACCAAGGCATTATAAAGTGGTATTAACACTTCACGTGATGTTGATTCTATCCCTCTATTTATGCAACCTAGAACTGTGTTGGCCTTTTTGGCAGCTGCTGCACACTGCTGGCTCATATTTAAATGGTTGTCCACTAGGACTCCAAGATCCCTCTCACACTTACTACTCACTCCTGCCTCTATACTTATTAAAAGCTTTTAATGTGCATCTTTTTGTTTCGGAAACAACAAGTCAGCCAACACTGCCAGCCCAGATCTAGGATCTAAGAGCCATGGTGGCACAGTGGTAAGAATGCAGTACTGCAGGGTACGGCAATTTGGCAGTTCAAATCTCACCAGGCTCAAGGTTGACTCAGCCTCCCATCCTTTCAAGGTGGATAAAATGAGGACCCAGATTGTTGGGGACAAGAGCCTGATTCTGTAAACAAACTTAGAGAGGGCTGTAAAGCACTGTGAAGCGGTATATAAGTTTAAGTGCTATTGCTATTGGTAGCTTGTTAGTGTCCCTGGTGAAAATCTCCTGTTGCTGTTGTTTGGTCTAACGTCGTGATTTAATAGGGATATACAGCATGGGTCATAATAATGAATTTTGTGTGTGTGTGTAAAATGTAAAAAAAAAAGTTTGATTGAACTGCTGGGGCTTCTGAGCAACCCAGAAAGAATCTTGTTCCTTAATCAACACTAGGCTGGATCCTTACTGAGAAATGCATAAAGAATTTTGCAATGGCTGCTTAAGTATCAAAGGTCAGAATTCAGGCGAAGCAGAACCCAGGACACCTGTCAGCCCAAGAGGAATGCATCCTTCACAGACACACAAACACACACAAGTGCAATATTCTAGCTCAAGCAAGCTATTATTAGCAAACAAGATCAGTGCCAACTTTGGGAGATGCATAGAAGCCTCGTACGTATTAAGCCTTGTGCCTGGGCTGGGCTGCCCCAGTTAGTAGCTGGGGTAAGCCCAGAGAGGAGAATAGGATAGGATAGGACACACCATCTTGAAGGTCTTCTAGTCCAACCCCCTGCTTACCCTACACCACTTCAGACAAATGGTTGGCCAACATCTTAAAAACGTCCAGTGTTTGAGCATTCACAAATTCTGAAGGCAAGTTGTTCCACTGATTAATTGTTCTTACTGTCAGGAAATTTCTCCTCAGTTCTAGGTTGCTTCTCTCCTTGATTAGTTTCCACCCATGGCTTCTTGTTCTGCCCTCAGGTGCTTTGGAGAATAGCTTGACTCCCTCTTCTTTGTGGCAACCCCTGAGATATTGGAATACTGCTATCATGTCTCCCCTAGTCCTTCTTTTCATTAAACTAGACATACCCAGTTCCTGCAACTGTTCTTCATATGTTTTAGCCTCTGGTCCCCTAATCATCTTTGTTGCTCTTCTCTGCACTCTTTCTAGAGTCTCACCATCTTTTTTTACATTGTGGTGACCAAAAATGGATGCCTGAAAAGAGGTCTGAAATCATCTCGCACAAATATGTCCCCTGAATCTAGAAAGATAGCATGTGAAGGACAGAGAGCAATTCTGGCAAAGACTTAATCCTTGATGTTTACTTTGCTAAGTGATTCCAAATGGAGGCTGGTTGGCTTAGAAAACTCCTAAGCTAAGAAAACCTACATTGAGAACCCTTGTAAATTAAGGAAGGAGAAAAATTCAAATGGGTAGCAAGCGGGATACTTGATTTTCTAAATTCAAGACTGCTGTTTCGGCCCCTTCCTTTTTTTAAATTCAGTAGGTCATTCAAATCAAAAGTTCCCCTCCTGTCCAAGCCACCCAAGTTTCATCACAGGAATTTTAGAACATCAGAATGGAAAGTAAGGGAAAGATTTAAACACAGCCAATGTGATTATATTTAGATTATATTTCCTAGGGACTTTAATCTGGCAGGCTGACCGGGGAATTCTGGGAACTGAAGTCCATGCAGCTTAAAATTGCCGAGACTGAAATATACACGTGGCCTGATGAATTTACCATGTAAGTGTAAATCTATAATGCCGAAGTAAAATCCCACACAGGGAATCATTAGCAATAGATCTACCAATATCAAATTGCCACTATAAGACAGTGCGTCCATGTTTGAAAAGTTCTATAAAGTTTAACTCAATGTATCTCAAAAAGAATTTGATGTGAGTTTCAAAAGAAAGAGAAATTGGGTAAGGACTTCAGCAAAAACTGCATTTTTATAACCTGAAGGATATTTTAATACCTTTAACTGGAATCCACAGTCTAGTTTCTAGCACCTGGACTTTCTACAGTCAATTCTGGATATATTATCTTTATAAATTACTTAAAGGAGAGAATAGAAGAGACACTCGCGAAACGTATGGATAACACAAAGCTGGAGGGTTTCCTAGCAGCTCAAAACACAGCCACAAATTTCAAAATAATCTTGAGAGGCTTTGGGCCCTATCCAACACAACAAGATTCAGTGTTGAGAAATACAAGATCCTGCATTAAGTCAGGAAAAACCAGATGCACAGGTAACAAGTTAGGCGGTAGCTAACTTAGTATAAAGAATCTGAGTATCTTGGTAGATCTTGGGTTAAGCACGAGCCAGCAATGTGCAACAGCTGCCAAAAGAGCCAATGCAGTTTTGGGCTAAGTCAACGGAGATACTGTATAATGTCAAGATCACGGGAAGTTTTAATATCACTCTGTGCTGGAGCACTGCCCAGTTGTGGTCACCAACACAAAGAGGATGCTGAGGAACAGGAAATAGTGCAGACAAGACTGAAAAAGATCATAAGAGGCTAAGAGGTCGAATCCTATGAAGAGCTATTGAAGGTAAACAGAAAGCCAAGGGGAGACATGGTAGCAATCTTCTAATGTTTGAAGGGTGCCACAGGGAAGAGGGTGTGGATTTATTTTCCAGTGCTCCCTAGGATAAGACAAAAACCAGTGGGAAGAAGTTTTTCAGAGAGAGAGAGAGCCAAACCTGAAATAAAGAGGAATTTCCTGATTGTGAGAGCTACTAAGGTGTGAAATAGATTGTCTTCTCCACCACTTGAGGGTTTCAAACAAAGGTTAGAGAGCCACTTGTCTGAAACATGTTTTTCAACCTCAGCAATTTTAAGACGTACCATATATAGCTGTAATGGAGAACCTATGGCACAGGTGGCACGCAGCACCCTCTCTGTGGGCATGCGAGCTGTCGCCCCAGTTTAGCTCTGCCACACATGCGTGTGCACCACCCACCGGCCAGCTGGTCATTGAGTCTCTGCCGCGCATGTGTGTGGGGGTGCCTGCGGGGGGTCACATGCCCATGTGCAGGGGGTGGGGTGGTTGAGCATGCATGCACAGGCAGGCACATGTGCATGCACGGGATGCATGTGGAGGGTTGCGCACACATGTGCTGGGCAAGCGCTTATTGCATTGGGGGGATTCGCACACATACGTGCAGATTTGGGCACTCCGTCTGGAAAAGGTTAGTCATCACTGGTATAGACGGTAGATTTCAACTCCTAGAATTCCCCAGTCAGCACTGGTTGGGCCAATTTTGGAAGCTGAAGTTCATGCAGTTTAAAGTTGTATAGGTTGAGAAATATCTGTGAAGGATCCACCTTGGGCAGCAGGTTAGACTACAAGACCATTAATGTTTTTTTCCCAGATTCTGTTATCTTAACCATTATGCCAAATTTGCTTTAGGTAAGAAATTTTAACTTTCTTCTTTAATCTATGCAGAAAAAGGAAAATTCAAGTCTTGAGTTTGGTTTGTGTCTTTAAAATAAAACGTAAAATTGAGCTGGCTAATTTGGGAAATTCTGTGTAAACCACTACAAGTAATCCTCAATTTATGACCCTGATGGGAGCTTGGCCATCACAATTGTAAGTCATGATGGTCGTAAATTGAGTCACTCAAATCATGAGTGAGTGCTTTGCAGCAGTCATTAAGTGAACACCACAATAGTTAAGTAAAGCAATGCTTGCTATAGGCTAGTTTTGCCAAACACCTTGAGCCAATGGCAGTTTTCAGCAAAACTGTTATAAAATGCAGCCATGTGACTGTGGGATGCTGCAAACAGCCATCAGCTGTTTTATGTAAAGTTACATAAAGCTGTAATTTCAAACAGTCACAAAGCAACCAGTCATAAATCAAAGATTCCCTGTAGTCAACACAAATGGATTTGCCCAGCCAGCTAGGAAAAAATGGGACTGATTGGTTTCTGGAATCGTATGCCAACACAGCCATTATCCACCCTTACAATTTCTTAGACTTGTGTTTGTCTAGTAGAGCAGAGCACGCTAGCACTGAAACTTTTTAAAAAGAAAGTACAAAAGGACAAACCTATCTAAAAATGAAACTTTGTACTTGAAGAGGTTTTCCTGCTTCAGAATAGAGAGGATTGCTTGCAGTTGCCTAACTGTACAAGCAAATTTACAATAAGGGTGTCCCTAAGCTTCATATCCTAGGAGCAAAAACCAGTACAAATCATGTGTTTCCTGTAAAACTGATGGATTGGTTCCCTTCTATCAACAATTCAGAATTTACTGGCTAAAAAAAAAAAAAAACCCATGATATAAATCAGTGTTTCTCAACCTTTGCTGGCTGGGGAATTCTGGGAATTGGAGTCCACACATCTTAAAAGTCGCCAAGGTTGAAAAACACTTCTGTAAATAAAGCAAGATCGAAACTTCACTTCTCAAAACTTAACAAGAAGGCAACTGGAAGGAAAATGGAATGAGAAAAACATTTCCAAACCAACGTGGAACACTGAAGTCTAAAAGCAGCTTATCAGAGAAGGGGTGTGTGTGTGTGTGTGTGTGTGTGTGTGTGTGTGTGTGTGTGTGTGTGTGTTAGGATGGTTCTTCAATTACTATGAAATTGAAGCAGGGGGATAGAATCAAGATCATGTGAAGTGTCAATACCACTGTATATAATGCCTTCGTAAGGCCCCTTGGACTATTGCGTCCAGTTTTAATAACCCCGGTGTAAAAAAGATGTTGAGACTCTAGAAAGAATGCAGAGAAGAGCCACAAAGATGATTAGGGGACTGGAGGCTAAAACATATGAAGAACGGTTGAAGGAACTGGGTATGTCTAGTCTTATGAAAAGAAGGACTAGGGGTGACATGATAGCAGTCTTCCAATATCTCAGGGGCTGCCACAAAGAAGAGGGAATCAAGCTATTCTCCAAGGCACCTGAAAGCAGGACAAGAAGCAATGAGTGGGAACCAGGGGTAGTTTCCTGTACTGGTTGGTACCGGTTGGCTTCGTGCACCCTTTGCACACACTGCTTGCACATGCGTAGTTGACTGTAAACATGTCAGCAATGGCAGAAGAGACTGGGGAACCGGTTCGAGGGCATGCCAGCCTGGGTCGCTGCTGGTTCTGCGACCCAGGCCAAATCACCACTACCGGTTCGGCTGAACTGGGCCAAACCAGGAGCAACCCACCTCTAGTGGAAACTAATCAAAGACAGAAGCAACCTAGAACTAAGGAGAAATTCCTGACAGTTAGCACAATTAATCAGTGGAATGACTTGCCTCCAGAAGTTGTAGAAGAGAGTGGACAAACATTTATCTGAAATGGCATAGGGCAGCAATGGCGAACCTTTTTTGGCTCGCGTGCCATAAGGGTGGGAGCACAGGGGGGAGTCATGCGTGGGTGTGCCGCACCCATAATGCAATGTGCGACACACCCCCAGTGCGCATGCGTGCATGAGAGGTGCTCCCCCCATTTTTTGCATGCTTTTTTCGCCCTCCTCAGGCTCCAGAGGCTTTATAGGAACCTGGGGAGGGCAAAAAAAGCCTCTCCCCCCCCCCCCCAAGAGGCGCTCCGGAGGCTTCAGGGACCTTAAACTGACCCTACGAGCAAACCGGAAGTGACTTCCAGTTTACGCATAAGGTGGTTTTTAGTCCTCCGGAGGCTTCAGGGAAGCCTCCTGAAGGTCCCTGAAGCCTCCAGAGAGACTCCTGGGGCGGGGAGGCTCTTTCCACCCTCCCCAGGCTCCTATAAAGCCTCTGGAGCCTGGGCAGGGCGAAAAATGGCTTTAATACCTCGCGTGCTCTGACAAATGACTCCACGTGCCATCTGTGGCACGCATGCCATAGCTTCACTGTTCTGACCCCCTTTCTTCGCTCGTTAACAGACGACAATCAGACAGACTTAAAAGGAAAGAACTTTATCAGCCTTGGCTCACGCTGGCTGTGAGCCCAAAAATAAACATAAAGAAAGTCTCTGGCAAGAAGATAACAGAATGCAAAAACAAAGATCTCTTACGGCCAAACCAGGTGTACAGAAAAAAAGCAAATCACTTCTCCAAATGCCTCTTACAAACAAACCACGACCGATGAACCATGAACCATGAACGAACGACGAATGTTGACTTCTGCCACCAGGGCGTGGCACCATTAGTCCTTTTATCTCCAGAAGACCACACTAACGAGCCCCAGCTACATTGTTATTCCTGCATCCCAACTCAACTCACTGCAAACTTCTGCTGAATCACAACAGTTCACCATCCCGGCCATAAGGTTTCCTGCCAGAGCAAAGGTTGGACTAGCAGACCTCCAAGATCCCTTCCAATTCTGTTAAATATTTTTTACACCTGCCATTCCCCGAAATTATTTCACTGCTCCAAGCCATTGCAATTTCCCCACTGGGAAAAAATATAGAAGGGCTGACTTGCTCAAATATGCCTTGAAGATAAGGAGTTGTTTTAACTATCTGGAACGCATCTCAACACAAACACGAGCAGGTATACAAACACACAGGACAACCACAAAGATATTCAGGGAAGGATCAGATGGGACATAGGGAGATAAAATAATCCACTTTATTTTCCGGCATTACTTGCTTCCTTGCTCAATCTTGTTTTGTTAATCAAAATCTCAACAGAGGGTTTGCCAAGGATGGAGTTTCAGGTAAAGCTGTGTTATAAAATAAGCAGAGGTTAGAACAGCTCTGAAGGGAAAAAAAAAGAAATCAATTTACCATCTAAAGAACTGCTCCCCGCTCCCCACCCAGTTCCTCAGTCTAAAATTAGCTAATTGTGCCACTGAGTCTATAGCACTTGATTTGCTCTAAGGGTGTATTTAACGCTTCACAAGTAAGAATAGAACTCGCTTAGGGGGAAAAAATATGCCCTTTTTTCAAGTGATAAGCCCAGTTAGAGGACGGCAGGCTGATTACAAAACACTTAAGACTGGACCTATTAGTAGATGGTTTATTAGTGATTTATTTTTACAGGTAGTTCTCCAATTACCACCACAGTTGGGACCATAGCTAAGCAAGGTACAGGTAGTCTTCAACTTACAACAGTTCATTCTATTATCTATCTCTCTATCGTCCATCATCTATCTACCTTCTACGAAATCTATTGTTGTCTGTCTGCCTATCTATCATCTACCATATCTATTGTTGCCTATCTATCATCTATTTATCTACCCTGTTTTCCCCAAAATAAGACCTCCCCGGATAATAAGCCCAATCGAGCTTTTGAATGCATTGCTAACATAAGCCCTCCCTCAAAAATAAGCCCTCCCCCAAAATATTGCAACACAGCAGCAGCCATGAGGTGACCCACGCTCGCCGCCTCCTGCCCCTCAAAAATAATAAGACCTCCTGGAAAATAAGGCCAGGTGCTTATTTTGGGGCTCAAAAGAAAACAACACCCTGTCTTATTTTCGGGAAAACACGGTATCTATCTATCTATCTATCTATCTATCTATCTATCTATCTATCTATCTATCTATCTATCTATCTATCATCTATCTATCTATCATCTATCTATCATCTATCTATCTATCTATCTATCATCTATCTATCTATCTACCTAACTACCTACCTAACTACCTACCTACCTACCTACCTACCTACCTACCTACCTATCTATCTATCTATCATCTATGATATCAGTTTAGTGACCATTTGAAGTTACAACGTCGCTGAAAAAAGTGATTTATGACCCTTTCTCACAGTTACCTATCTACGGCCAACTCACTCCAGGCCTTCCGAAAAGCCGTTAAAACCTGGCTGTGTCGGCAGGCCTGGGGTCGATGAGTTCCCTTCCCCTCTCGAATCGTGTGGCTGTTGGTTGTTTTACATGCTCTGTACGTTTTGTGTAGTTTTTGTGTTTCCCTTCCCCTCCTTGGGTTTGTGCGCCGCCCTGAGTCCCGCTGGGAATAGGGCAGCATATAAATAAAATGAAACTCGAAACTCGAAACCATGATCAACTCGCCATGGCCAACTCACCAATAACAACTTGCCGTGGGTGAATGTGTCATGGGCAGCTCACCATCATCGATTTGCCATAGAACAACTTGCCATGGCTAACTTGCTGCGGGTCAAGAATTACATTGATATCAAAGAAATGGTGAAATAGTATCATTAAACAAAGGATGCAAATGGAGGGTCAAAATGAAATCTGAATGATGAAAATTAACATAACTTTTTTTTAAAAAATTAAAATAATTAAATGGAATTGATAAATTGTCCTGCAGTGACTTGTCGCATAGCAAGTTGGCTGTGGCAAGTTGTCCCGTTCCTCCCACAGCTGCTTACAACCCGATTTTGAAGTAACAACAGCTGCATCCTCTCCCACAGTCACATGATCGCATTTTGGGTGCTCGCCTTTATGGCCATTTACAGCATCCCGTAGTCACATAACCGTTTTTGCTTTCATTTTACTTTTTTCCTGGTTTCTGGTATTAATTTCCAGTTTCAAATTTTTTAAAAAAAACACCCATTAGGTGAAACAGATTCACAACTAGTGTTTGCTTAGCAACCACCCAAGGAAATTGTCCCAAAATTTGGACCAGTCACACAGTGACCTGTTTTAACAACCGCAGTGATTTATGACTGTAATTCCAGACACAATTAGGGTCATAATTTAAGATCTGTGTATAGTTCTAAACACATGTATAACAATAGCGTGACCCGTCAAAACCGCGCCCGACTAAACCGCGTCGCTGACATCATCAACAGGGCGACAACAGCCAGCGCGGAGAAAGAAGGGCGCTTTAAATAGCGCTTTGAAAGCAAGCCGATTCAAACCCCATTTGGAATACTGTGTCCAGTTCTGGAGACCTCACTTTAAAAATGATACTGATAAGATTGAGTCCAGAGATGGCCAACAAAATGGTTCAAGGTCTGAAGGACAAAACATGTCAGAGGAGAGTGGAGGAATTGAATATATACAGCCTGGAGGACGATACGTATTGGACATTGGACTGGTTGTCCAACCTCTTCTTAAAAACCTAGAGTAGAGTAGAGTAGAATAACAGAGTTGGAAGGGACCTTGGAGGTCTTTTAGTCCAATCCCCTACTTAGGTAGGCAACCCTATACCATTTCAGACAAATGGTTATCCAACATCTTCTTAAAAAACTTCCAGTGTTGGAGCATTCACAACTTCTGGAGGCAAGTTTGTTCCACTGTTTAATTGTTCTCACGCTCCGGAAACGTCTTTTTAGTTCTAAGTTGCTTCTCTCCTTGATTAGTTTCTACCCATTGCTTCTTGTCCTGTTTTCTGGTGCTTTGGAGAATAGCCCCTCTTCTTTGTGGCAGCCACTGAGCTATTGAAAAACTGCTATCATGCCTCCCCCTAGTCCTTCCTTTCATTAAACCAAACATACCCAATGCCTGCAACCGTTCATATGTTTTAGCTCCCGGTCCCCTAATAGCAATAGCGATAGCCTTCTTAGACCTTTACACTGTTTCTCATTTTACTTCGCAGAAATGACTTCACAGAAAGAGTAGCGGAAGGTTGCAACCAACTTCCAGGAGAGGTAATGGGTCGATTGTCAGTAAATAAGTTTAAACATACTTGAGATAAACACTTGGCCCTTGTCCAACAAAAAATTTAAAAGTAAAATAAAGAAATAGATATAAAACAAATTTGAAAGTCAGACTCGATGGACTACTTGGTCTTTTCCTGCTACCAGTTTTCTACTCTGTTTCCTTGAAAATAAGACCTCCCTGGATAATAAGTCCAACCAGGCTTTTGAGCACATGCGCTAAAATAAGCCCTCCCCTGAAATGAGCTTTTCCCGAAAATATTGCAACATAGCAGCAGCCATGAGATGACCACACTCGTCGCCTCCTGCACCTCAAACATAATAAGACCTCCCCAAAAATAAGACCTCCCCAAAAAATATCGCAACACAGTAGCAGCCATGAGGTGACAATGCTTGCTGCCTCCCAACCTCAAAAATAGTAAGACCTCCCCAAAAATAAGCCCTCCCTGAAAATATTGCAACACAGCAGCAGCCATGAGGTGACCATGCTCACCACCTCAAAAATAATAAGACCTCCCTGAAAATAAGGCCAAGCACTTATTTTGGGGGTTAAAAGAAAATAAGACCCTGTCTTATTTTTGGGGAAGCCCGGTATGTTGCTATGTTTCTTCTTGCTACCACCTCACCACCTTCACTCTGCTCACAGAGAGCTGAACTGAATAGATGGGTGAAGAGATTTTGGTGTGGTTTCACCTACCTCAAGAACCGCGACATCCGGGCAGAGGAGGTCTCTCACGCTCCGCAGCATGACGGGCTGGGTGTCCTTCCTGCTCGCAGGAACTTTCCCAGTGGCCCAGTTCCATAAACACTCCATTGTTCAAACGGCAATCTCTCCTAAAGAACTAAAGGATCTGACAGCCAGTCATTAGCCTGGCTTTAAATATAGGCTTTCCAGATTTAAAATGGAAAGAAAGAAAGAAAAAGAACCGACGTAAGAAAGCAAGCCCGCTTGAACAGGGCAGAGTTTTCCCACCCCTGAAACCGGGAGCCGCTTGGAAAACATCGGCCTTGGAAAGACAAGCCGCTCTGAGGATCTGTGGAGTCAGCAGATATTTTAAATTGTAGTCTACGGGCTATTTATGAAAAAAAGGAGGGGGGGTCCTCGGGGCTTTCCAACCTGTCTGGAAGATTTATTTTTGGAATTGGCTGAGCAGAAAGGGAACGAAACAGCATCCCAACGCTGGGGAAATCTAAAGGCAGAGAAAACGAGGGAAAAGGGCTAATGGTCCATTTGGAGAAGCCACCGAGGGTGGAGTTTGTATCTTCTGATATTGATCAGATGGAAAGCAGCTCTGTTTGCACTTTCCCAGCTGTTTCTTTGACGAGGATGTCGTTATTCATTCAATCAGGTCTGACTCTCGGCATTTCTACGGGCCAAGACTTTCCACATCTTCTGATCTTGCGCTACTTCTTTGAGTTTTTTTATTGCAGGGATGGCTAACCTTTTGGGTTGTCACATGCCAAACGCGTGCGCGCCATAGCACGGATGTGCCCACACCCATAATGCAATGCATGCGTGACCCTCCCCCAACCCATCACGGGTTGAACCTCACACACACACCCGCCCAACTTTTGACTTCCAGGTTGGTGCAGGAGGCTTGCCAGGACCATAACGGGGCATGGGGGGGGGGGGCGTGTGGTGCCCCGTTTTGGTCCTGGAAAGGACCTGTGCCCCCAAATCAGGGCACAGGGAGGCTGTGTGCAATTCCCCACGCCTCGTTTTGGGCCTGGAAGGCCTCCTGCACCAGCCTGGAAACCAAAACGGGGCACAAGGATGCTGCCCAAGGCCCCAAAATGCAATGAGAGTACACCCCCCCGTGCATGGACCCCCCCCCATGAATTGGCGGCCGAGACTTGAAGGCCAGCTGGCTGGCGGGAGGTACAAATGCATGTTCGGTGAAGCTGGGCTGGGGCAACAGCTGGTGTGCCCACAGAGAGGGCTTTATGTGCCACCTGTGGCATGCGTGCCATAGGTTCGCCATCACGGTTCTATTGCTTTCGCTGGTGTCAACTTCGGTGGTGAAACCTGAAAGATGCCCGTGTTCTTTTCCACTTGGTCTCCTTTTACCACCTAATTCTTCCAAACATAATTGTTTTCTTCAGTGAATTCTCTCCTATGTGACGTGGCCAAAGTGAGGTGCCCTTTCGCGGTTTTGCCTTCTAGTGACACATCTGGTCTTCTGAACCTGGTCTTGGGGATATTTGCCACAGGGTCTTCAATGCTAGTCGAAAAGATCTTGGAGGTCCATAATAATCTGGGGTACAGTGTGCCTCAGCCCATTATACCTGACTGGTCTTTGCTGGTATGGCTGACAGGAGTTGCAGTCTTGTTTGTCTGGAAGGCACCAGTTTATTACGTTGGATTAAAACTGGGAAGATTTAAATCCCATCTCAGTTTAAATGTCTCCAATCTCTCTCTCTTTGAAATCAAGGAAGAACCATGATTACTAGGTGCAGGAATGCATTGTCCAGAAACCTAGCATCTATTTCACTTTTGCTGCAGAAATGAAGATATTGGAGATTGTCCCAAGATGCAGACAGCAATCTCCAAGTTGCTCAAACAAAATGAAAACAAAGTAGAGATGTAATGCCATGACCGCATTCCTGCTGGAGGTCTGAGCTGCCTTTTATCAGAGCAGGATTATACCCACATGCAACAAATCAACTGAGAGTATTCACTTGAGGTACAAAAGACGTAGCTCAAATTATCCTACTTTGGACACATTAGGCAAAGACCCAGCTCTCTGAAGAATACTTTAATAATGGGGAAGATGGAAGGAAAAAGAACAGAATGACCAGCCACAAGATTGAGGGGCTTGATTACGGCCCAATGGGTACATCATTAGAACAGGGGTCTCCAACCTTGGGAACTTTAAGACTTGTGGACTTCAACTCCCAGAATTCCTTAGCCAGCTGGCTGAGGAATTCTGGGAGTTGAAGTCCACAAGTCTTAAAGTTCCCAAGGTTGGAGACCCCTGAATTAGAAGACTCGAAATATCAAGCTTAGGGAACCATCAGAATGGAGAAAATCTTTCAACAGTCCTTGACATACAACCGGAATGGAACCTGCCCATTACGATATGTCAAGATGGCCATAAAATGGCTCCGCTACATGATCGACCAGATTTTACAATGTTTTTTTTTTTACGGCAGTTTTTTAAGCCAAGTGAAAATGGGGCCATGTTGCTAGGCTCCCGAAGTTTGCACATGACCACAGAGGAAGCCCAACTGTTGGAAATTCAAATTTGGGTTGGAAGTTCCCAAATCATTGTAAGTTGAGGATTACCTCTATGTGGTCGACCCCAATTTGATAGACTTATAATCAATCCCTCAATAGAAAAGGGGGACATGTAAACAAAGACGGATACAAGGGAATGGCTAGAAATTGGAGAGATTTTGTCAGAATGAGCTGGGGCCTGTTCTTACAGGCCTCAGCTCTCAAACAACAACAACAAAAATTATCTGTTACAGATAATTAGCAACTGTTAATTGGAAAGGGATAGAGGTAAAGGTTCCCCTCACACAGATGTGCTAGTCGTTCCTGACTCTAGGGGGTGGTGCTCATCTCCGTTCAAAGCCAAAGAGCCAGTGCTGTCTGAAGATGTCTTCGTGGTTATGTGGTTGTCATGACTAAATGTTGAAGGCGCACGGAACGGTGTTATCTTCCCACCAAAGATGGTTCCTATTTTTCCTACTTGCATTTTTTACATGCTTTCGAACCGCTAGGTTGGCAGAAACTGGGAAGAAGTAAGAGGGAGTTCACTCTGTTACATGGTGCTAGGGATTCGAACCGCCCAACTGCCAACCTTCTGATCGACAAGCTCAGCCGCTGAGCCATCGCATCTCACTTGGAAAGGGGTACATTGGTAATGGATGACAGCAAGAAGGAAGGCAGAGCTCATATTTTTAATCTCTCTTTTCTCAGGAGAAGTGAAACTGTGGCTGGCCATTGTTGTGTGACCAGCAGGAGGGAGCTGCAGCTCAGAACAGAACAAGAGCGCATAAAAGAACTCTTGGCTAATTAAACAAATGCCCGTCTTGAGGGCCAGATGGTTACATCATAGAGTACTGAAGGAACTAGCAGAACCGCTAGCTGTAATCTTTATGAACTCTTGAAGAACTTGCAAAAAAACTGAGGAGCAGTGCAAATATATTGCAGAGGGAGTCAGAAAGATCTAAACCAATGATGGTTAACCTTTTTGTCCTGGAGTGCTGAAAGTGTGTGTGCACTCGTGCCTATAATGCAACATGTGTGCGACACTCTCCCCTCACCCGGTGGGCCCCTTCACTTGCACATGTGTGCACGACCCTCCCATGCTCCCCCCGTGCATGCTTGTGTGACACCCACACACCCAGCGGCTCGTTTTAGGCCTAGCAGGCCTCCCTAAAGCCTCCTGGGACCAAAATTGAGGCGCACCACCTTTCCCCGTACTCCCGCCCCATCCCTGTGCATTTGCAATCCCCCTCGCCCTTCGACATGCTGGTGCGTTTCCCACATGCGTGGCAGAAACCCGAAAATCAGCTGGCCAATGGGAGGCGCGTGGGCATGCACGGTGGAGCTGAGCTGGGCGACAGCTCGCGTGCCCGCAGAAAGGGCTCCGCATGACACCTGTGGCACGTGTGCCATAGGTTCACCATCATGGATCTAGACAGACTTCAACTATGTGCTAAAAAGAATGAAATTACTAAAAGGAAATATAAAATCATCCATCAGGGAAGAGAAGTCTTCTGGTTTCTGGACCAGCCTCTTTAACCCCTAGACCAAGGGTCCCCAACCCCCAGGCTTGAGCCAATCGGAACCAGGCCGCAGAAATGGCAGGCAAGCATGTATGCACATGCGTGTATCCCCTCTTGCACTGACAGTGGGCGAGCACATTTTTGTGTGCTCCATTTGCCTAAGTGGTGGCAGGTATGCCCGCCACTCATGCAATGGAGCTGTGTGCGTGCCTACCACTGGCGCAGAATGCTCCCCTCTCCACCCCGTGCCGGTCCATAAACGCAGAAAGACTGGGGAACTGCACCAGTGCAAACCAGCTAGTCTAAATTAAATTAGCAAATTAGTCACAGAAACACAGCAGAAGACTGACAGCCAGCTACAGATAACAAAGCACCTAGAGTTGCCTTTGATGAGATGGGCAGCTATATAAATTTGATCAATACATACATGATTAATAAATCAAAGATTATTATTGCATACCAAAGGAGGCAATAATAATCTGTTTTTCAGAGATTATGAATGAAGTCAATATGGCAGTTAGGAGGAATTTCCTGGTAGCAGGAGCTCTTAACAGCCGAATACATTGCCTCACAAAGTAGTATGTTCATTCACCAGAAATCTTCAGAACCTGGATCTGTACTGAAGGGAAGATGGACTAGATGACCTCTGAGGTTGTTTCTAATGAAAAGTAGTCTCCATGTGATTTTTTGCCAATTACCACATCTCTAAGTGACTCTACTGAAAATTCACACACAAGTTCCTTATTTGGCACTTAAGATAGCAATAGCAATAGTACTTAGACGTATATACCGCTTCATAGTGCTTTTACAGCCCTCTGCATTTTGCCCCCAACAATCTGGGTCCTTCTTTTACCCACTTCGGAAGGATGGAAGGCTGAGTCAACCTTGAGCCTGGTGAGATTCGAACTGCCAAATTGCAGGCAGCCGGCACGCAGCAGAAGTAGCCTGCAGTACTGCACTCTAACCACTGGGCCACCTCGGCTCTTTTTGGAAAGACGTTGTGCAAATGTAACCCACAACGTTTTATTCAGCAAACCACAATTAACAAGCCATGGCTCAACATGCTATGTAAACTAAATTTAAATGTCACGGCCTAAAAAGAGGTGGATTCTTTTAAAGATTTAAAACAGCAATCCTGAGAAAGAAGGGCAAATGAGGATTTCTTAATAGGCTAAAGCTGGCAAAAAAAAATGTTTTTAGGCAAACAGATACTGGAAGTGTGTCTAGAAGCATTTTCTGTGAAATATTGATAGGGGATCTATGGCACAACTGTAATTAAGTACTGTGCAGTAGTCCTTGATTTATGACCATAATTGGGACCAGAATGCCTGTCGCTAAGTGGTACGGTTGTTAGATGAGCTGAATTTTATGACCTAGTTTGCCAAAGTTATTAAGAGAATCCCACAATCATTAAGTGAACGTGACTTCCCCCACTGACTTTGGTTTGTTGAAAGGTCGCTTGCCTGGGCAGACCTGAGGACTAGAAACTTGCTATTTTCCGCCAAACATAAAAGCAGACACGCACAAGTTAAATTCCCCAGCTATCAGCCACTTTTTCTGCGCAAATGTTAAAATAAACACAGGATTAGATCGTAAGAGTTCAGGAAAATGGGTTGCTAAACAAGTTTACTTTCCCCCCCTGATGGAAAGTTGAGCAGGGAAATTGGTTAGACGTGATAACATCTTGTGCATTTTGCTGATGTGTGTCTTTACTTGAAAACCGAGGCAGAAGTCAATAAAATTGTGCAAAACCTCACCCCACAAAAGGAAGGGCTGACATGAAATACAATGCAAGTTGATGAATAATATATCTTCCCTGGTGTGCGTTTTCCAAATAAAGGGAGACCTGGGATGAGCGGTTGGAAAAAATACCTTGCAATGGATTCTTGTATGCATTCCAACACCCTTTTCCAACACCCTTCTCATGCCAGCACCTTTCAAATCACTCAGAGGAACCCCCCCTCACCCCGCCCCCCAAGTTTCCTCTTTACAAAGAAGGTATGGTGTAAAAGCCTAGTTGGAGGAAACACTTTGAACAGCTGCCAGAAAATCATGTTGAGTTTTAATGAGGTTTAAAAGCAAACTCACTTTATGGACAATGAACTCTGGATATTATGTATTGAGGAAGAACATATGTCACAAAATCAGACTGCCCCCAAAAAAACCACCTCTCCACAAAAGGCATATAAGGCGGCATAGAATCAAGATCATGTGAAGTGTTCATACCACTTTATAATGCCTTAGTGAGGCCACACTTGGAATATTGCATCCAGTTTTGGTCGCCACAATGTAAAAAAGATGTTAAGACTCTGGAAAGAGTTAAAAGAAGAGCAACGAAGATGATCAGGGGACTGAAGGCTAAAACATATGAAGAACGGTTGCAGAAATTGAATATGTTTAGTAGGTTAATGAAAAGAAGGACTAGGGGAGACATGATAGCAGTCTTCCAATATCTCAGGGGCTGCCACAAAGAAGAGGGAGTCAAGCTACTCTCCAAAGCACCTGAAAGCAAGACAAGAAGCAATGGAGAGAAACTAAACAAGGAGAGCTGAAACTAAACAAGGAGAGCTGAAACTAAACAAGGAGAAATTTCCTAACTGAACAATTAATCAACGGAACAACTTTCCTCCAGAAGTTGTGAATGCTCCAACACTGGAGGTTTCTAAGAAGAGTTTGGACTATTTCTGTCTGAAATGGTATAAGGTTTCCTGCCTGAGCAGGTCTAGAAGACCTCCAAGGTCCCTTCCATCTCTGTTATTCTGTTACTGAGCAAGGCCGTTGTTAATTGAACTGTGCTCAATTTTACAACTTTTCTCCCATGGCTGTTAAGTGAATCACACAGCCATTAAGTGAATCTGGCTTCCCCCATCGACTTTGCTTGCCAGAAGTTGGCTGGGAAGGTTGAAAATAGCAATCATATAATTCTGGAGTGCATAAATGCATACTGGTTGCCAAGTTCCCAAATTCTAAACACATGACCATGGGGTGCTGTGCTGGTCTTAAGTGTGAGGACTAGTGCTCCATGGTCGTAGTTGTGAGGAACAGTCATCAGTAATCTTTTTCAGTGGCATTGAAAATTTCAAATTGCTGCTAAATGTATAGAACTATGTAACAATTGCCAACAAATTAAAGTTAAAAATTAAAGTTAAAATTAAAGAGAGAGAAATACTAAATAAAAAATAGGGGGTCACTTATATCCATTAACTATGACAATTATTCAATTATATCCATAAGAAAACCATGGACTTTCTTTCCCTATCTCAGGGGTGTCAAACTCAAGGCCCGCAGGCCAGATCCACGTGGAGCTTAGATCTGGCCACGGAAACGGTCTTAGATCTGGCCACGGAAACGGTCTGGAGACAACGAAGTACCGCCCTGTGGTGCCTCTGCCAGCGAAAAGGGGCTCCTGATCTCCGTTTTCAGCTAAGACGGCCTCCTGCAACCCTCTGCAATAAAAATGGAGCTTTTCCCTGGCAGAGAGTTGCAGGAGGCCGTCCCAGCCAAAAACGGAGAACAGGAGCCCCTTTTCACTGGCAGAGCACTTGGGCCACCACAGGCACCCCAACACAAGTGACATCAAACTGGCCACGTCTACCCTGCTTCCCCCCCGAAGTCAAACACAACCCTGATGCATCCCTTGATGAAATTGAATTTGACGCTACTGCCTTACCTGGATGACGTCCTTCCGGAGGTTAACAAGATATAACCAGTCGCTGAGCCTGGGATAGCTGTTCAGCTCAACCGTCCTGTCATTTAAGGGGACGCTGAGCTTGCACTGTAACTGGATTCCAATATAACGGACCAGTTTCACCTGTGGAAGGAGGAGAAAAAGGTTAAAATGGCCCCAAGAAGGGAGTCAGAAGCAGCAAAATGGGAAGGAACTGGCATGGATTTCATCTCATTCACAAACTGGCAGCCTTTCACTGTTGCTCATTCTGTCAACGGTTAGGGATGCATCAAGCTATTTTATTCACTGTCCCTTTGCTTGGTGATCAATGCTCAGCCTCAGTATTCCACATGTGTAAAATGGGTATAATTGATTTTTTATAACTTTGGGTGGGGTGGGGGGAATGTAAATGGTGTTACATTCCTTTTTGTCAAGACAAAAACCATGTGATGATCTAGTCCAGTGATGGTTAACCTTTTTGGTGCTGAGTGCCCAAAGTGTGTGTGTGGTTTGATCCCCAAAATGCAATGCAAACACCCACTGCATATGCACCCCGCACTTCCGCATGCAAGTGCATTCCCTGTGCATGCACCACCACCCCCGAAAAGCAGGAGGCTTTTCAGGCCCAAAACAGGGCGCAGGGGGGGCGGGGAGTTTCACGATTTCCACACTTTTTCTCCCCAGCGCCCCCTGGCTTTCTCCTCCATTCCTGCCACGGAGAGGCACCTGCAGAGGGTGGAACCTGTGGAGATCAGGGAAGGCACGGGCAGCAGAAATGCAGGAGAAAGGATAGACAATGTATTAGGTAGGCTAATCGTTAATGGTTGAGAGTAGCTGTATATAATGTGAATGTATGGTCACTTTGACTTTGCGGTACTGCATTGTTTTAAATGTAAAAATAATAAAAGTATATTAAAAAAAAAAGAAATGCAGGAGAAAGGTAGGGCGCGCTGGAGGGGGGGGAACTGTGGAGATCGGGAAAGGCCCCACCCCCACGCATGCGTGGCAGAGCCCCAAAGACCAACTGACCAGCAGGAGGCACTGTGCATGCACAGTGGAGCTGGGTTGGGGAGATGGCTGGCATGCCCACAGAGAGGGTTCTGCGTGCCACCTATGGCACGCATGCCACAGGTTCGCCATCACGGATCTAGTCAGTTACCTTGATGTTATTTTCCTTCACAACTTTTTTTTTCTTCCTCGCCCTCCCATCCCCATTTTCCTGTCTTGGCTTTTAAGAAAGCACAATTTACCAGGCCCTTCCGACTACCTACAGTTTCAAGTCTGCAATGTGATCACTCGACTTTGGAGATGCTGCTAAGGAAAGCTGTATTTTTTCTGATAACAGGAAAGAAAATCAAGCAAGGATATTTCCTCTTCAATAAAATTAATCAACTATTATAAATATACATATGTGTGTGTGTGTAAATAAAATAAAATAAAAAATAAATAAAAAATAAAATAAAAAATAAAATAAAAAATAAAATAAAAAATAAAATAAAAATAAAATAAAAATAAAATAAAAAATAAAATAAAAAATAAAATAAAAAATAAAATAAAAAATAAAATAAAAATAAAATAAAAAATAATACAAAATAAAATACAAAATAAAATAAAATACAAAATAAAATACAAAATAAAATTTAAATAAAATAAAATAAGTACTTCAGCAAGAAGGGGTGTGTGTGTATAAATTGATGATTACCTGTAATAAGATTATTAGCCGCAATCCAATTTATGTCATAGGTCTCAATATTTCTATTATTCTTTTTACACATGGAAACTTCTGTATCCCCCACGCCCCGGTCCCTTGCAACTTTCCTTAATGTAGGCTGTTAAAACGTTGTTTTTTTTAATTAACATCAGGAGCATCCACAGGATGATTTAAAAAATTAAGAGATTAACTGAGAGCACACTGCTGAAGCTTCTCCCCCTTTTATGTATGACCAATTGAAAAGAGGGCAGGGCTTCGTTTGTGTGGTCAGGAATGCCATTTTGACTTTTTGGAGCAGCCCTGTAGACACACCTGTCTAACTTGGTTTTTAAAATCAAATTTTCAGAAAATGAATGCCTTTGTGTACAAAATTCTGACTTGAGAGAGGTTGACAGCCCAAATCTTTGCAGCAGTATTCAGCAGGTTCTGACCAGTTCTGGCGAACCGGTAGCGGAAAGTTTGAGTAGTTCAGAGAACCAGTAAATACCACCTCTGATTGGCCCCGTCCCCATCTATTCTCTACCTCCCAAGTCCCAGCTGATTGGGAGGAAATGGGGATTTTGCAGTATCCTTCCCCTGCCACGCCCACCAAGCCACGCCACGCCCACCAAGCCATGCCCACAGAACCGGTAGTAAAAAATGTTGAATCCCATCACTGTTGCAGCCCATAAAAAACATAAAAGAAAATAAAGATAACAAAGGAAGGGAGGGAAGGATAAATAAAGAAATGGCTTCCAAACTTCTTGACAGCGATTATAGTTACCTTTATATTTTAACCTTCTCTCTCTCTCTCAAATTACATCTTAATTTCATTCTTTGCATTAGTTTTATGATCTTTAAACTCATAAATCACATGTTTGTTTTTCCCATTTTTCAGCAAAAAAATCCATAAAGGGCCAACTCATAACTTTTTCTCATGGCTTTTTACACTATGTCAGCTTAGGAAAAAAAACAAAGTTTCATAGTCATATCTAAAATCAAATACTCTTCCCCCTGGGGCAATTAGAAAAAATTCTGAAATGACAAGCTCCAAATATCTTCTTTGTTTGATAAACAACATGCTCAACCTTTCCTCTGCCTGTGGCCATAAAGTTTTTCCTCTGCTGTTTTTCCAGTAATTTCACTAACGAAAGCACATGGCTCTCTCTAGTCAGAATAAATGTGTCAGACCTTAAAATATTACAAGGCCGATTTTATGTACGAAGTTAGCACCTACCCCTATCCTAGAAAAATGAAATATTTTAGGAAATATTAAAAGGGCAGAATATTTCCCCTAAAAAGGAGGCAGACACTCAGGCGCCCCCACCTTTGTGAATGGGCCATTAAGTCCCGAGCCATTCTATTCTACATAACAAAGATCTATCTCCTTCAGACAGAGCCATTATAGGAATCCCAAAGCCCTTTCATTACATCATCACCCAGCAAGAGTCAACCAAGGTTGGGACTCAGGACAGCCTACAGAGTTGCCCCTGCATGGCCCCATGGGAGTCTGACAACCAATCAGAATACAAGCTCAAATTCAAAAGCTCAGAAAGGGCATAAAACCAGGGCACTCTCAGCATCTCTTCTCCTTCCCCCCCCCCCCCCGACCTCAAACCACATAGTCCTGTCCACCATTAAAACCATCCTTCCAAGCAGTTTCCATGTTTCCAGTGTCTTTCTCCCAACTTGGGAGAACCCAGATGGACATTTCTTCTATTTCTTCTTCATTTATTTTGAAGAAAAAAGTTTCAGTTGTCCCAAAGGAAGTCTGTAAATAAATAAATATATAAACACATACGCACGCGCGCACACGCACACAAACACGCCTTCTCAGTTTTATCTATTTTTCATGAACTAATTGTTTTTTCCTCCTTTTAGTTTCCTACATAGAGTACCTCTTTCTCTCCCCCTCCCAAATCAACTAGAGGAAAACTACCTTTAGGCTCTTTGGATCAAATTTCTATCATCTGGATAGATTTATGTACAATACTCTTTGCTGCCTGCCTAGCAGGAAGGCAGGGTTGATCAACTACTCTCATTTGCTAAGTCCAATTCCAACAATCTAGGAAATCACTCACCAGCAGGGGTGAAATTCAGCAGGTTCTGATAAGTTCTGGAGAACCAGTAGCGGAAATTTTGAGTAGTTCTGAGAACCAACAAATACCACCTCTGGCTGGCCCCAGAGTGCGGTGGGAATGGAGATATTGCAGTATCCTTCCCCTGCCACGCCCACCAAGCCACGCCCACAGAACGTAAAACAAAACATTTCCCCACTATTCACAAGTGATGCTTTATGACATCCTCAAAAGTCTAGAATCTCCAGTTAAAACAATCCAGCATGGTCTTGGTTCATAGAACAACTCAGAGAGTTGGACCTGGTTACTAATGGATGGAAACCAGGAATAATCAGGACCATAGTTTATTTGTTTCACAGCCTTTCCTGTGGAAGTGGGAATCTAGGGACAGGTAAGCAAGTGTGAACTATGGTAGACCATAATGATTGAATCAAAGTCACCCGGCTGGCTTTCATGCTTCAGGTAGACTAGAACTCATGGTCTCCTGGCTTTGTAGCCCAGTGTCTTAATCACTAAATCACCAAAATTGTTGGTTCTGCTACAGTAGGAGGGGGAATGGAGGTAAAGTGAAAAAAGGAATCAGCTTAGAATCCTTACATAGCCACAAGCAAACTAAGTCCAACTCTCCTTTGAGTGTTGTTAACTCCGACCCCCATCTTCAGAAGACCAGAACATAGTTTCCTGGTTTCTGGGCCCAGCACCTTTTACCACTACACCAACCTGTCCTTATATATCTGTTCTGATTGAGGCTTCCCAAGAGCATGAAGCAAACTCCTGATCCTGACAAAAAAAAACCTTTTATTAATTGACTGTGAATTCTGCTCATTCACATCCAGCAAAGTCTTTCAAGGAGGATTTACAGTCACAGACCTTATCTGGCTTGGAGAGCTGCCAGGCCGATATCTGCAAAACTTGGCAAGGAGTCTCGGAGAGTCACGAACCAATTAAGGGAACTAATTGTCTCCTGCAAACTCCACTCCCCTTTCGCTCCTCTTTTATTTCCTCTGGGAGGGGCCATTCATCATCCACCTGTGACCTTATTATTCCCAAGTCGACCCCTGTTCTTTAGCTGTTCTCTTCATCTCTGGCAACTCTGCGCATGCGCACACTGGGAACAGGCTCCAGCTGTTCGTCTGCCTCACTGATGTCTGACTCTGAAGGCAGCTGGCATATGGCTCTGACCCCCCTCTCTGCGTCCGACCCAGAGCCCTCATCAGAGCCTTCCCCAAATTCCAGGACTGGCTCATGTTCCTCCCCAACCTCCTCACAGTCTGAACCTGCTGCCAGCTTTGCTGGCCATTGGCAGGCCACAACAATGTCTTCACCTAGAGGTCAAAGAAGAGATGCAATGGGAGTCTGGTTCCAATAGGCAAGAAGGGACTGGACTCAGTGAAAAAGATCCAGCCGTGGCACGACATAACCGCGAACGTCAAAAGCGCGCCGACAACACCGCGGCGCTAAAACCGCTATGTCAAAAGCGCGCCAACAACAGTGCGCCGACAGAAGCGCGATTTAACTTAAGGTAAGGTTTAGGGTTAGGTTTAGGGTTAGGTTTAGGGTTAGGTTTAGGGTTAGGTTTAGGGTTAGGTTTAGGGTAGGTTTAGGGTAGGTTTAGCGTTAGGTTTAGGGTTATTTTTAGGGTTATGTTACAGCGCGCTTCTGTCGGAGCGCTGTTGTCGGCGCGCTGTTGTCGCGCGGTTTTGACGGTGCGGTTTTGTCACCGCGCTTTAGTCACACGCACTTTAGTCTACCGCGGTTTTGTGGTGGAACCAGATCCAGCAAGTGGGAGATGCTATCAATCTCGACACACTAAGGTACCTTGGATTTCTACTGCAACTATCATTTTTAATGGGGCTGCCTTGTTCTCCAGTACCATGGGCACAATCTGAGGTTCTCTTGGATTTATAGTCCCTACCAGAGTAATAGGTTGATGCTGTAACCTGGAGAAGCTTTGGCCAACTTTGGTTGATCTGAGCATTGTGATACACCTTGGACCAATAAATGCTTCTGACTGCAGCTCACATCCTTTTTCATTGCCAGGGTAGGTTGCCACAATCTACAAAGGTCTTTGGTATGGCAAACCCCAATTAAGCAGACAGCCGTGATGGGATTATAACTGTAATTTCAACTTTTTTAAAAACTTCAAGGTGAAAAAATGACAAACTGTAATAAGCAGGAAAAATAATACTACACTGATTACAGTCAAAAACATCAATATACCATAAAACAAACAAAAACAAACAAAACAGAAACTAAAAAAGAATCCATGTGTGATTAATATAGTACTAGCTCAATTTTTTTCACATAACAATAAATCTACAATACAGAGTATCCACGGAGTTGCTTATTTGCTGTTTATAGCCATGTGGATAGATAGATGATAGATAGATAGATGATAGATAGATGATAGATAGATAGATAGATAGATAGATAGATAGATAGATAGATAGATAGATAGATAGATAGACAGACAGACAGACAGACAGATATAGATAGATAGACAGATACATATATACATACACAAACACACACACACACTATACGAACAATTAAATGGAAAGTCAAAGGCAGTGTTTCTCAACCTTGGCAACTTGAAGATGTCCAGACTTCAACTCCTAGAATTCCCCAGCCAGCATTCGCACTGGTCAAAGGTCACAATTCAGACTAACAGTAACTTTTCCAAAAGGGAATGGAGAGGGTTCAAATGTGTTGAGAAACTATTGTCCTTGTTGACTTGGAATTCTGAAAGTTCTTGAGAACTTTAGGACACCAAGTTGGAGAAGACTGAGCTAGAACTAGAAGGAAAGATTGAGTGCTCCGGAGCCGAAACTATTTAAGCAGTTCCTTCTCAGACTAAAACTAAGATGAGAAGGGGCAAAGTGAAGAGACAGAGGAAAGATTTTTATTTATCCCGGGTTTAGGGAGGGAAGCTTTCAGAGGCTTCCTTCGTTTTTCCAACTCAAGACAATTCAAGCGTGTTTTAAGGCCCACACTAAAATTTTCATAAATTTCCTGTCTCAAAAGTCTGAAAAACCACACACCAGTTTTCAGTAAGTGAAGCCACAAATATTTCCAGGCAGGGGAGGTGGGGAGAAAAAGAGGTTGGGGGGCAGATGGTGTTCCAGGTCACCCCTCCCTGATTAAGACTGTAAAATTTTAAGAGGGAATTTTTTCTTTTGCAAAACTGTCGTGTTTTTGAGATGTTATCTGAGAACTGGGTAGGACTTGCTCATCAGAACAAAGACTCGCAGAGCTGGGAGAACAACTAAATGACTGAACAAGCTGCCAGGACATTAAACCCCTATAGATCTTGCCCAGAGTCACCTATGGGAAGTAGGGAAAGCTGCCTACACTTAGATGATGGCCACCTGTCAGCCTTTCGAAGTAGACCAAGCCAGGAAACACACTCCATAAGATGGCTAGAAGTCTACGTTATTGACATAGGCTAAAGTAAGATCTTGAAAACATGAGTGCATTTTCCCTTCCTTTTAGAGCCAGGAAATTAAGACAGAATTCGTGTGAATTTCTTTTTAACATTGTTCCCCAGGGTAAAGAACATGCGCAGAGAAGAGGAACAAAGATAATTAGGGGACTGGAGGCTAAAACATATGAAAAACAGTTAAAGAAACTGGGTATGTCTAGTTTAATGAAAAGAAGGACTAGGGGAGACATGATAGCAGCATTCCAATATCTCAGGGGCTGCCACAAAGAAGACGGAGTCAACCTATTCTCCAAAGCACCTGAGGGCCGGACAAGAAGCAATGGGTGGAAACTAATCAAGGAGAGAAGCAACTTAGAACTCAGGAGAAATTTCCTGATATAACAATTAATCAGTGGAACAACTTGCCTCCAGATGTTGTGAATGCTCCAACACTGGAAGTTTTTAAGATGTTGGATAACCATTTGTCTGAAGTGGTGTAAGGTTTCCTGCCTAAATAGGGGGTTGGATTAGAAGACCTCCAAGATCCCTTCCAATTCTATTCCATTCTGTTTTTAAAACTGTCTCCATTTAGTTTCTCTAGAGTTCTCACTGTGGCTCTTAGAATTGGAAGAGACCTTGGAGGTCTTCTAGTCCAACCCCCTGTTCAAGCAGGAAAACCTATACCATTTCAGACACATGGTTGTCCAAATCTCTTAAAAACCTCCAGTGATGTAGAACCCACAACTGCTGGAGACAAGTCGTTTCACTGATTAATTGTAACTACCACAAAATTTTTCCCTAGTTCTATGTTATTTCTCTTCTCAATTAGTTTTCACCCATTGCTTCTTGTCATGCCTTCAGGTACTTTGGAGAACAGGTTGACCCCCGTCTTCTTTATAGATATCGGAACACTGTTATCACATCACCCCCTAGTCCTTCTTTTCATTAAACTAGACATACCCAATTCCTGCCACTGTTACTTACATGTTTGGGCTCCAGTCCCCTAATCATCTTTGTTGCTCTTCTCTGCCCTTTCTCCACATCATTGCCAACAGCATAGCCAGACCTGGTGTAGATATATGTGTGTGTGTGTGTGTGTGTGTGTGTGTAAGTGTGTAAGTGTGTAAGCAAAGGTGTGGATCCTCCAAATTGCACTTCACGTGGTTCTTTTGAAGGTGTAGAAATGTATGCCGTGACTTTTGTCTATTCACATTCACTCTCACCTCTACCTCCCTTGGCCTGAACTCAAGAATAGGTAGTAGAATGTAAATTTAACAAATAAATAGGTAGTAGAATGTAAATTTAACAAATAAATGGTGCTAGGCGACCCATGACCCATTGGGACACCCTTTCAGAGAGATTTCCTTACCAGATTCCTCAATGCCTTCAACAATGGCAGAGATATTAATATACTGTCTACACTGGATCCCACTTGGGATACTTTCTGAGATGCATCTGCCTTGAAAATAGCCCATGTTGAATTATATAACCCAGTCAGACATCAACACAGGAACTGTTTTATGACACTTTGTATTAGCTCATAAAATGCTTTATGATCTATTTTTATGTCCTGAAATGTTTTGTAAAATTTGCCAAATTTTATAAATTTGCCAATTCCATGGGAGTTATGGGTCTCAGATTTTGGACACGTTCTGGACACATCTGTTAAGTTAGCCCATCTGAGATACCTTGGTTCAAAAATTGTTACCCTATGGGTTTTAGTAGTATATAGATGGTGAAGCAGGTCACCAAAGCAGTCGGCATGAGCTTAAACGGACTCCAGAGGATGGTAGGGGACAGGAATGCCTGGAGGAACGTTGTCCATGGGGTCGCGATGGGTCGGACACGACTTCGCAACTAACAACAACAAGATGGTGGTGAAAGTACTGGATTAGGAAATAGGACTACGGGAAATTTAGATTTTAGTTCCCATGGCACAGAAGCTCCCTGGTGAAAACTTGAGTCAACATCCCAAAGGTGCTTTTTTCAAAAGGCAACTGGACTTCCTTTGTTTTTGCTTGAAGAAGTTTTGCTTCTCATTTAAGAGGCTTATTTAAATGGAATATACATCTAATAAATAAATTAGTGATGCTTCCCAAGAGAATTTGGAAGGCAAAAGCATCCTGCATTAGGGATGGCTAACCTTTTTGTCGTTGTGTGTGCGCCCGCACCCATAATGCAATGCACGTAAGACCCCCTCCCGACCCTGCACATCCTGCCACCTGAGCATACGACACCCTGAACTCTCCCCACCCACCCCACCCACCCTGCTCCTCCTAGCCCTTTTTTGGCTTCTAGGTTGGTGCAGGAGGCTTTCCAGGCCCAAAATGGGACATTGGTGGGGGTGCCGTGTTTTGGGCCTGGAAAGCCTCCTGCACCAACCTGGAAGCCAAAACAGGGCATGGGGGTGCCGCGCGAGGCCCCAAAATGCAATGCAAGCACACACACCCATGTTTGCGTCTTCTCCCCCGTGCATGCATGCGTGCCCCCTGCATGCGCCCCATGTCGTGCATGCGCAGCAGACACCCGAAGACCAGTTGGCTAGCGGGAGGCGCACATGCATGTGCAGTGGCTGGGGTGATTGCTGGCGTCGCCGCAGAGAGGACTGTGCGTGCTATCTGTGGCACGTGTGCCATAGTTTTGCCATCACAATCCTATATTAAGTCTTTGCATGCCGGACACAAATATCCCCAACGTGTTGCTTTTCATTACTTTCTGGTTAACATCCATACGAAGAATGCAAATGGATTTTCTCAGAACTGGCTAAAGACTGTCTTTCCCCCTTTATCTGCATCATCTAACACCATTTACCACTTTCTAGGTTTCACGTTTCCTTCCACGTTGCCTACCTTTTCCAGAGGAGCCATGAAGCCAGGGGTATTGAATTCTACTTTTTAGTCAAAGGAAATAATGGGAAGTGGGCACTCCTTGGCTTCACATAGTATTTTATAATATTTTCATTAATCTCCTCAGGAACAAGTGTCTGGAACCTCTGCAAAAAAGTAAGATTTTACCCACAATTAAAAAGTACAATCTTAAAAATAAGATTTTACTTAAAATAAAATCTTAAAAGTAAGATTTTACTTAAAAGCCAGTGCAATCCTAAGCTTCATTAACAGAGGAATAAAAACCAAGATGACATGACATGTTAGTACTATATTATAATGCCTTGGTAAGACCATACTTGCGTACTGTTTTGGTCGTCACGATATAAAAAAGATGTGGAGACTCTAGAAAGAGTGCAGAGAAGACCTACAAAGATGATTAGGGAACCGGAGGCTAAAACATATGAAGAACGGTTGTAGGAACTGGGTATGTCTAGTTTAATGAAAAGAAGGACTAGGGGAGACATGATAGCAGTCTTCCAATATCTCAGGGGTTGCCACAAAGAAGAGGGAGTCAAGCTATTCTCCAAGACACCTGAGGGCAGAACAAGAAGCAATGGGTGGAAACTAATCAAGGAGAGAAGCAACTTAGAACTAAGGAGACATTTCCTGAGCGTGAGAATAATTAACCAGTGGGACAAACTTGCCTCCAGAAGTTGTACATGCTCCAACATTGGAAGTTTTTAAGAAGATGTTGGATAACCATTTGTCTGAAATGGTATAGGGTTGCCTAAATAAGTAGAGGATTGGACTAAAAGACCTCCAAGGTCCCTTCCAACTCTGTTATTCTATTCTATTCTATTCTATTCTATTCTACTCTACTCTACGTTTTTAAGAAGAGGTTGGACAACCAGTGGAACAATTAATCAGTAGAACGATTTGCCTCCAGAAGCTGTGGGTGCTGATTGGAAAACCATTTGTCTGAAATATTATAGGATTTCCTGCTTGAGCAAGGGGTTGGACTAGAAGACCTCCAAAATCCTTCCAACTCCATTATTCTGATAAGATGGACGCTGAACTTGGAGTGTGTTGCAAGCCCAACAGGTTGGCTCTCCCTGAGCTACAGTCCCTGCCTGTTTTTTCATGTTATGAGAACAAACAGGAAACTTACATCAAGTCCAACAAGCTGAGTATTTCTCTCTCGTCTACCGAATTTGTCCAACCTAGCCACTGTCAGAGTGCCGACAGAACAATTTCAACTATTACGCTGCTATAATATCTGGAGTGTGCCCGACCAGATAGAAAATGTGATTTTCAAAATGTGTTTTGCACAAGCCATAAAACTGATGAACTCAATTCTTTCTGTTGCTTCCTTGGGACTTAGAACAGGCTGCGGATATCTTCAAGAGTCCTCACCTTTGGGTTAGGGTTAGAAAGAAGGGGAGGGGAAGTAGGCGTAGAGGGGTGTGTGAGAAGGAAGAATGAAAGTTGGAGGGGGTTGAAAGAGGGTGTATGGTGGGCCAAGGTGGTATATTGGGTTTGTATTGTAGGGGGCATTTTCTATATAAGTGAGGGCCGTGTTTATTATTCAATGTTATATGCCCTGATTAAGCACAGTAAATATGTGATTGTATAGAATGAAAAACATAATAAAATATATATATATATATATAAAAAAAGAGTCCTCACCTTTGTTTCTAAAGTCTGGATAGGAAGTACACTCTAAGATAAGAAGAGTGAATGTAAAAGCAAGAGCCAATGTATGTGTGTGTGTGTGTTACAAAAAAAAAAAAGACAAGAGAATGAAACTAGCACACCAGTCCACACTATGTTTCATTTCCAAACCGAGCTGTGAAAGCTTCTCACAGTTCTCCATCCTACAAAATGTATGAACACATAGTTTCCCCCCCACCCACCTCCCCATTGCTGTTTAGTGGTAGACTTGTTAAACGTGGAGGCTTAAGTAATTTTCCCACCCAATAAGCTTGCCTTCAGAAATTATGGGTGCTCCAACACTGGAGTTTCTAAAGAAGGGATTGGACAACCATTTGTCTGAAACGGTGTAGGGTTTCATGCAGGGGGTTGGACTAGAAGACCTCCAAGGTCCCTTCCAACTTTGTTTTCTGTTAAGGTTGTCCAGAGATAAAGGCTTGCCATCTAGCTCTAATTTCCTGCTTTGTTTAATACATTTACTATGTAGAGCAATGTTTCTCAACGTTGGCAACTTGAAGATGTAGGTGGGCTTCAACTCCCGGAATCCCTCAGTCTACCCAACTTTACGTTGCCAAGAAATACTGAAATAGAGTCTTTCTTCCATCAGTTCCAGGCACCAGAAATTTTATTTCCTTTCCCAGTTATAGTTCCATAACAAGATCTGGCCAAAGGTCAGCACCCAGCCTCTCTACAGTCTGGATCACAAACATCCTGTTTAATTTTCTATGAATACCTGCACTTTTATCACATCAACCACATTGGACCATTGTAGAAAATACAGAAGTAGTAGCAATTAGCTAATCACAGAATCTATCTATCTATCTATCTATCTATCTATCTATCTATCTATCTATCTATCTATCTATCTATCTATCATCTATCTTAAAGCCAAACACCGCTCACTCATCACGAAATCTCTAGAACTGTACAGCCTACAAACCTGAAATTTGGCACGTATGTTCATCTTGGCTTCTAGGTGCTCGCTAAGAAAGGATTTTTCGAAATGACCATCAGATCATTAGTATTTCTTATACAGTAATTAACATGCTCTGATGCTAAGGAGTTCTACTCCCCCTCCCCACCTGAAAAGAACTCTGTTCCAACTGCCAGCTGCCTCACATTCTGTTACCTCAGTTCAAACTGGCAGACATTCCACTCCTTCAGACAGGAGTGGTCAGGGGTTCCTTATAGTACTAAATGTCGGTACCTCACTACAATGTCTACGCCTTCCATCTATGGAACTGCTCCCGGACTCAAGGCGGCGGAAGCGATATTCCCTTATGTGTTTCAATCACTGATCACCACTGAGCCAATGGATTGTGAACTGAATTTCTCCTGCATAGGAGAATCACATAGTTTCATTGCAAAGCATGGGTATCCAGCTTGTACGGTTATAAACTAAACATTGGGATGGTTATACATGTAAGAGATTAACCTTTAGCCAAGCCAGTTCTATCCCAGTTCAGAAGTCAACCTCAAACAGGACTTGAAAAAGGTTCTTGAGGATCTATCTTCTCTTCTGTATCCACTGAAATAGACAAGGAAAAAGGCAACTTCTCTATCACTCTGGTCCAACATCGGTTTAGCCCCCTGCCTCCCCAGCACCTCTGTCTCCCTGAGATTGCTACACAATCACATCAGTTCATAAGCAACTTTCAACTTCAGCCATTGAGCTACATAGCCTGTTTGGCTAAGGAATTCTGGGAGTTGAAGTACTCATGGCTTAAAGTTGCCAGCTTTCAGAAACATTGAGGTTACAGGTGGCTTCAGCTAGTATCCAGGTAGACAAGATTTTCAACTTTTCCATTTCAGAGACGCTGTGAAATCACTTTCGGCTGAAACCTGTTATCACACCATCATTGCCTTGCCTGCAATCTGCGTTGTACATATTTTTGGGAGGGCTTATTTTCAGGGGAGGGCTTATTTCAGCACATGCGCTCAAAAGGCCGATTGGGCTTATTATCCAGGGAGGTCTTATTTTCAGGGAAACAGAGTAGGTAGGTAGGTAAATAGATATAGATAAGTAGGTAGCAGAGGTGACTTGGTCCCATATCAGCCCAGAACCAGTAGTGGTGGCGGCGGTGGTGGGAGGCTCCGCCCACCCGCCCAGATGCTTCTGCGCAGAAGCGTCATGCATGCACACAAGTGTGCACACAAGCACAAGAGAACCGGTAGCGCTGGGATTTGAAACCCATCTCTAGTAGGTAGGTAGGTAGGTAGGTAGGTAGGTAGGTAGGTAGGTAGGTAGGTAGGTAGGTAGGTAGATAGATAGATAGATAGATAGATAGATAGATAGATAGATAGATAGATAGATAGGTAGATAGGTAGATAGGTAGATAGGTAGATAGGTAGATAGGTAGATAGGTAGATAGGTAGATAGGTAGATAGGTAGATAGGTAGATAGGTAGATAGGTAGATAGGTAGATAGGTAGATAGGTAGATAGGTAGATAGGTAGATAGGTAGATAGGTAGATAGATAGATATCAAAATGTGCATATACCCACATACATTATTATATGACACAGAGAAACAACATAATCTAGTTCATATGTATACATAGATGTATACATAGCGAGAAAAATGAATCTTGCGAGTTTACTAGACGGATGGCCTAGGGAACAAAGCTTTTACAGAATCTGGCAATCCTGCTAGAAATACTTCGAAACCTCCTCCCAGAGGGGAGCAACAGAAACAGACCTTAAAGCGGGTGTAGGGGGGGTCTCTAACAATGCTCCGAGCTCTAAGCACACAGCGCTTATAGTCTTGGCCACTTGCATTTAGCAAACCAGCTTCTAAACCAACTCCTAAGCTACTTTCTTCCTGTTATTATACAATACGTGACTGTGATTTTGTGGGTTTTTCTGCATGGCCGGTCAGCCCATGCTCTGGGACATTAACATCTTGATAGACGAGGAGGCCTTACGCAAAGCCCTTTTGCATCAGTTACCCATTTAAGTTACAGGAAAGACTGGCTGTAAAGTAGGCGAAAGGGGAAGGCTGTTTAGGCAGGGCTATTACGCTGCGGGATCCTCCGTTGCAATGCTCAGAAAGGCATTGAGACATTCATCAGCTATATTTGTTCAATCTCTGCCTCTCCCTTTGCATTGCAGGAGGTTAAAACCCAACCCCTCTCCTAGAAAAAATGAAATATCCTGGGAAGTATTGACAAGGCAGAATATTATATTTCCCTGGATCAGAAATGGAGAAACATGTTTTTTAGGCAGGAAGCGGACTCACTCTTAATAGCCCCCTCCTTTGTCAATGGGCCATTAAAAGGCCTGAGCCAGTCTATTCTACATAACAAAGATCTCCCACCCCCCTCAGCTCCAGGGTGATGGGATTAAGGCATGGTAGTATTCGCCCTTTACCCATCTCCCCACAGGGCACCTGGGAAGATGCAATGCTCCAGCAAACTTGGACTCAAAACACACCCTATAGAGTTGCCTCTGCATGGCCCCATGGGAGTCTGACAACCAATCAGAATGCAAGATCAAGATCAAAGGCCAGAGAGGGCATAAAACCAGGGACTTTCAGCCTCTCAGTCTCTTTGTCTTCTTCACCCAACATCTGGAAGCATGTGATTCCCCCTTTCCTGTTCAGGAGCTCAAGCCATGTGATCCTGTCCACCATTAAACCATCTTTCCAAGCAGCCTCCATGATTCCAGTGTCTTTTTCCCCACTTGGAGCTGAACCCAGAAGGACGTCTCTTCCAACAGCATCATTAGCCCAAACTGGCTCCGAGCCAGATGAATACAGGTAGTCCTCAACTCACAATAGCTCATTTAGTAACCGTTCAAAATTACAACGGCACTGAAAGGAAGCGACTGATGGCCGTTTTTCATAGTTACAACCATTCCAGCAATCATATGATCAAAATTCGGGTGCTTGGCAACTGTGTCCAAGGGGTCAAGTGATCCCCTTTTGTGACCGTTTGACAAGTAAAGTCAATGGGGAAGTCAGATTCACTTAACAACAGTGTTACTCACTTAACAACTGCAGTGATTCACTGAGCAACTGTGGCAAGAAATGTCGTGAAATGGGGGAAAACCCACTTAACAAATGTCTTGACTTAGCAATTGACATGTTGGGTTCAATTGTGGTCGTAAATTGAACACTACCTGTATCGCCTCCCGCAGAAAACCTTAAATCATTAAAACAAAACAAAATCTTGCCTTGCCAGTTTTTATTCTTTTTGTCTTTTGGCTCAATTGTAATATGCAGGCAAGTCCTGGACTTACAACCATTCGTTTGAACAACACCGGGAAAAAAGTTATTTGTGACCGTTTTTCACACTTACGACCCTTGCAACATTCCCCATGGTCATGTGATCAAAATTCAGATGCTTGTCAATCGACTCATATTTATAACAGTGATCCAAGGTTACGTGATCACCATTTGTAACCTTCTGAGCTGGCTTCCGACAAGCAAAGGTGGAAGTTGGGTTCCCTTAACAACCCTGGGATTCACTTAACAACTGCAGTGATTCTCTTAACCACTGAGGCAAAAGATGTCATAAAATGGGGAAAAAATAATTTAGCAAATACCCTGTTTTACCGCAAAATAAGACCTCCCTGGATAATAAGCCCAATTGGGCTATTCAGCACATGCACTAAAATAAACCATCCCCAAAAATATTTAAACACACGGACAGCCGGTTCCCGCATTTTACTCTGGTTGCTTGCTGCGCAAACAACACGGGGTGAGGAAGCAAGGCCGGAGGGGGGGAAAGGGAGGGGGGAAATGCCCCATGCATCCCGCACTCCCTTACCTAATGGCCGCTTCCGCAACCCTAGCCACAGCGCCCCTTCTGTCACGCTAATAGCCGCCAGAAAGAGAGTGGCAGGCCCAGCAGCACGCAACACGGCAGTAGCCATGAGGTGACCTCGCTCGCCACCTCCTGCACCTCAAAAATAATAAGACCTCTCCCAAAATAAGGCCAAGCGCTTATTTAGGGAATCAAAGGAAAATAAGACCCTGTCTTATTTTCAGGGAAACAGGGATGGAAATTTTGGGGTCATAAGTTGAGGATATTTCTTCTGGATTTTTGCAGCTCAGATAGCTATATTTTGGACATTACATACAGATAGTCCTTGTTTAGCAATTGCCTCATTTAGCAACGGTTGGTAGTTACGAAAGTGATGAAAAAGTAATTTTATTCATTAGCCACCCATCTTACCCCATGGTAACTTTGGGTAACTCTGCAATCAACCAACACATTGATGACCTTCGCAGGTCTGTAAAGCCAAGAAAATCTGAAGTAAAATTGTAAGTACCGTTGTGGTTTCACTTAGTGACTACTTTGTTTAACAACCATCTTTGGTCAATAAACAAAAAATATATCTATAGGTTTATATTATTTTCCTGCACTTTTTAAAAAAGGTTTCTATAAAGGATTGGGGGGAATAGGGGGGGGAGTCTTTCTACTCTATACTCTTAATGTTTTTTTACATGAAAATATGCTCTGTGCTCTTAACTGGAAAAAAATTAATAAATGTAATCTGTAACCTCTGGATCTATCTGTTAAGGATTAGGATGATTTTAAGGGCCTCTGGACATCTCTCACTCAATTAAAATTCCTGTCATTTTTTGGTTCATTTGTACCCCACTTTTATTATTTTTAGAAATAATTCAAAGTGGTGAATATATTCAACACACTTTCCTCCCCTTATTCTCCTCACAACAACAGCCCTGTAATCATGATACTGTACTGGATCAAGAATTAATGAGAGGTTCTTCTTTTTTAGTTATTTTTTTTAAACCCACCTTTATGATTTT
Source organism: Thamnophis elegans (assembly GCF_009769535.1). Taxonomy (NCBI): domain Eukaryota; kingdom Metazoa; phylum Chordata; class Lepidosauria; order Squamata; family Natricidae; genus Thamnophis; species Thamnophis elegans. The sequence goes on from NC_045544.1 coordinate 131,129,547, forward strand.
TATAAATAATTCACGATGGCAAACATATTTAATCTCTTTCCTCCTATTTTCCCCATAACAACTACCCTGTGAGGTAGGCTGAGTTGACTCTGAGAGAGAGTGATTGGCCCAAAGTCAACCAGCCGGCTTTCATGCCTAAGGTGGGACTTGAACCAGGGGTGGGTTCCTGCCAGTTCTAACCTCTTCTATAGAAGCGGTTCCACAAATCTACAGTGCCGTTTAGAACCGGTTCCAGCTCCCTCCCCCTGCCCGTCCGCACATCATCAAGATGAAGAGTGAGAGGAGGAATTCTGGGAGTTGAAGTCCACAAGTCTTAAAGCTGTCAAGTTTGAACACCCCTGGGTTTTTTTTTCCTAAAGGGTTAGGGGTGCAAGGGTCTTGTAACTTGACAGCTTTAAGACTCGCGTGCTTCAAATGCCTGAGTTTCTGAGCCAACATTTTGGTTGCTAAGCAAGAGTGTTGTTAAGTGAGTTTCACCACATTTTACAAGTTGGCCACGGCCACCCAGTCACATGGCTGGCAAGCCACTCCCACCCGGTCACATGGCCAGCAAGCCACTCCCACAAAGCAGGCCACACTTACAGAAGAGGTTCTAAAAAAAATTGAAACCCACCACTGCTAAGGCAGGATTAGAACTCTCAGCCTCCTGGTGATTGGCCCAAAGTCACCCAACCGGCTTTCATGCCTAAGGCGGGACTAGAACGCTCCGTCTGCTGGTGATTGGCCCAAAGTCACCCAACTGGCTTTCCATGCCATTGTAACTTCGAATGGTCATTAACTGTTGTAAATTGAGGACTGCCTGAACCTGTACTGCAATGCACTTTACAACCAATTTTGTTGTATTTAAGTACAGTGACAATAAAGATTATACTTATACTTAACCTGGGGCTACTGGCCCAGAATGCAGAGAGCAGGAAGGGATGATCGATGTGTCCATGTGATCGATGTGTCCATGTGTGTCTACTTTATGACCTGCCCTGGTTTTCAGGATGCTTATGGATGTAATTCCAGGTGCTGCTTATCTCCCTATGAAGCTATTATGGCACAGGACAAGATTAGTTGATGAACTACCAATCTTCCATGTTTCTTCCTGGCCAGGATGTGCCAGCAGAGTTGGAGTAAATCAGGGTTCCCCAAAGTAGTCAATATTGACCCTTAAGAATCAATGGGACTATCCAAAGGGCCAATGTTATTGCAGTACTATTACTTAAAGTATTACAGATAGTCCTCAACTTACGACCAGAATTGAGCCCAGAATTTCTGTTGCTAAATGAAACATTTGTTAAGTGAGTTTTGCCCCATCGCATGATCTTTCTTGCCACAGTTATTAAGTGATGAAAGAAAGAAAGAAAGAAAGAAAGAAAGAAAGAAAGAAGGAAGGAAAGAAAGAAAAAGAGAGAGAGAGAGAGAATGAACAGGGAGGGAAAGAGGGAGGGAGGAAAGGAGGGAGAAAGAAAAGAAAAGAAAAAAGAAAAGAAAGGAGGGAGGGAGGGAGAAAGAAAAGAAATGAAAAGAAAGAAAAGGAGGGAGGGAAAAGAGAGGAAGATAGAAAGGAGGGAGAAAGAGAAAGAAACAAAAGAATAGAAAGATAGAAAGAAAGGAGGGAGGGAGAAAGGAAAGAAAAGGAAAGAAAAAGGAAGGAAGGAAGGAAGGAAGGAAGGAAGGAAGGAAGGAAGGAAGGAAGGAAGGAAGGAAGGAAGGAAGGAGGGGGGGAGTGAATAGGGCCACACGTATACACACCACAGAAACCTTCTAACCCTTAAAAAAGCAGGCTAAAAAAAACCCCAATAAATTCCCATCTGCTTGTTTAGGTCAAACTACGCAAAGAAAATCTTTCTGTGCCAAAAATTTCAAATAATAGCACGTCTATAAACACAGAAGATTGAAAACATCTGTTGAAAATGTAGAAATACACAATGAAAGGGGCAGAGGTCTGTTCCTAATTGTCTCAATGGCATATTCCTTAATGGAAATTGTTTTATATCTCAATAGCTTCTCTAGGTAAATAATTATATTTTCCCAGATGTTTATTTTACCAGAAAGAAAATTAACTCCCAGGCCAAACGATTTTGCAAGTAACACTTATTGAAAGGTCAGAGCTCATTTTTTGAGGATTGGGAGGAGGGTAGATAAAATACAGTAGTTTAAACTAATACAATTGGCAGGATAGAAAATTGAATTAGCTGCTATGATTTTCATCCTACTGTGCTATGCATTGGTTCAGTGTATCTATTGCACGATTCTATGCTCTATTTAATCATGCTAAAGTTTTATTAAATTAAACTCAATTGGCTGAATTCCCACATCACTCTAATGTTTTTCAAACTTGGCAAGTTTAAGATGCGTGGAATCCAACTCCCAGATTTCCCCAGCTACCATGCTCGGTAGGGATTTCTGGGAGTTGAAGTCCATAGATCCTAAAGTTATTTAGTTTGAAAAGCATTGCTCTGTATTATCAATTATAATATCAAGCCACAACAGGGTTCACAGCCTAAACCCGTGATGGCGAACCTATGGCGCACGTGCCACAGATGACACGCAGCGTCCTCTCTGTGGGCATGCGAGCCCTCACCCCAGTTCAGCTCTGCCGCACATGCGCCAGTCAGCTAATCGTCGGGTCTCTGCCGCACAGGGGGCGGGGCACAGGCAGGGGGCATGAATGGGTGCAGGGCATGTGCAGAGGGCATATGTGCATGTGCAAGGGGGGCGCATGTGTGGGGGGGCGCATGTTGCATTTTGGGGGTTCAGGCATGCATGCTTTGGGCACTCGGTCCGGAAGAGGTTAGCCATCACTGTCCTAAACTAAGCCAAAGCCAGCCAAATGAAATTATTGCTTCACAAAGGTTTTTCAATTTTGGTGGCCTGGTCAGCCCATTTCAGATTAGGAAAAAGGTCTTAACACACTTCATACCAAATCTCTGAATCAAGATCATGTAGTGTTAGTGCTAGTTTATAATGCCTTGGTAAGATCACACGTGGAATATTACACTCCATTATTTTGGTTGCCACGATATAAAAAAGATGTGGAGACTCTAGAAAGAGTGCAGAGAAGAGCTTCAAAAATGATTAGGGGCCTGGAGGCTAAAACATATGAAGAACGGTTGCAGGAACTGGGTATGTCTAGTTTAATGAAAAGAAGGACTAGGGGAGACATGATAGCAGTCTTCCAATATCTCAGGGGTTGCCACAAAGAAGAGGGAGTCAAGCTATTCTCCAAATAACCTGAAGGCAGGACAAGAAGCAATGGGTGGAAACTATTCAAGCAACCTAGAACCAAGGAGAAATTTCCTGACAGTTAGAACAATTAAACAGTGAAACAACAACAATTTTTGGGTGCCCCAACACTGGAGGTTTCCAAGAAGAGATTGTATGAAGTGGTATAGGCTTTACTGCTTGAACAGGGATGTTGGAGTAAAAGACCCCCAAGGTCCTTCCAATTCTGTTCTTCTCCCATGATTCTCTGTGTAGCTTCTTTTGGTCTAAAGCAACACTTGATGGCACAAAGTTTGTATCCATAGCCTGTAGAACTCACACATTATTGAAAACATAATACATGAAGCATGATTTCTGCCATTCATGCTACATTATTGTGCTTTGTATTATAAAGTGTGTGTTCTTTCATGGGCTCTGATTCTGTAATCTACAATAAAGTTTGTTTGATTGGTTAAAAATGGTTTCTGCAGTCAGCAAAATCCATTTCTCAAATGGCAAATGAGGTTGCTTCCCTTACCATCATCTTTCCCAGGACTCTTCCAACCATCCTCAGATGAGGACTCAGATTGTTGGGGGTAATATGCTGAGTGTTGACTCTGTAAACCGCTTTGAGAGGGCTTTAAAAGCACTGTGAAGCGGTATATAAGTGCTTGCTATTGCCTCAGTTTCACCTTTGAGGAAGTGGAGATGTCGCAAGTCCTAATTCAGCAAGATTCAAAAGGAAGATGCAAGACTACCAGGTGAACTGTATCTCCAGCCCCGAAGTTCTCACTCTGTAGGCAAGTGAAATAAAGTGAAGCTTTGCTTCTAAAAAGGGCTCGCATTTTATACCTGGCAGTTTGTTATTTATTAGGTTTGTATCCCATACAGCATGTCATATTTGTTTGGTCCTTTCATCCTACAAAGATAATACAGGTAGACTTGCAACAGTTCACGTAGTGATCGTTCAAAGTTACAACAGCTCTGCCAGCAAAAACAGGCTCCCGAGCTCCGTTTTCAGCTGCGATGGCCTCCTGCAATCCTCTGCCAGTGAAAATGGAGCTCGGGAGGGTCGCACACAGCCCTGCCGAACTCCATTTTCGCTGGCAGAGGCACTGCAGGCTGGTCCTTTGCTGTTTCCAGGGCGGCCCTGCGGCCAGATCTAAGCACCCCGTGGGCTGAATCCGGCCCCTGGGCCTTGAGTTTGACACCCCTGCCCTAGGACCAATTCATGTGGCTGATAGCCATTTATTGAAGGGGCTAAGAAAGGGGAATGAAGATGTTATAGAAACTTGAGGGCATGCCTATGAGATGTGCAATTTGAAAAGATTTCCAGTGTGTGAGAATTTAGGATGCATCCATACCATCCATCCATCCACAATATATCTATATCTATCTACCTATCAATTAATCAATCAATCATAGATAGAGAATATGGTAGTTGTGTTCAACAAAAGCATAGTCTTATGCTGGCTAAGATAATTGCATAATACAGAATCACCGCTTTAAGCAAAACTATGAAGTTTTATTTATCCTTATTCAAAATATTTCCAAGAAAACTTTCAAGGTTAGGAATTCTCCCCAAGCAACTCACAATAAAACTTCATGCTATGAAAACCACATAAAAGCACTCAATACTGATAAAATCCCCAGATGTTTTCAAGAGTGAAAACTTTTCACCCAGTCAATACAGTACTAAGGGGGGGGGGGGGTGAGTGGGGAGCCAAGGCGTAGATGCAGTTCAAACTAGACTTGATTTATACAGTACATTTCACTGAAAAAAAAGTATTTTCAAGTTTTCTCCTTAGAAATTGAGCAACAGAGCCACTGCAGAAAATATGTTCTGATAGAGATGATGGATGGATGCATGCATGCATGCATGGAGATAGATATGCTGTAGACAGACAGACATTGTGGATGGATGGATTAAAATGCAAATCAATTTATAACTTTTTTGAAATGCATTTTTCTGGATTCTTTTATTGTTATTGTGTCTCTCACTGTTAAAATAAGCCTACCATGAACATTACAGACTGATCATTTCTTTGTCAGTGAGCAAACATACAAAATCAGCAGGGGATCAAATACCCGCCCCCCTCACACACACACTGTATATAGCTCAACGTTTACAATATTATAATTAAGATGCATTCATTGCTACTGCTACTTCTCTTCATCATTTTATACACACTTATACAGACACACACTGGGATGATGTGATCCCTTTTGTGATCTTCTGACAAGCAAAGTCAATGGGAAGCCAGATTCACTTAACAACTGTGTTACTAACCTAACAGCTGCAATGATTCCCTTAACAACTCTGGCAAGGTAGGTCATAAAAAGGGGCAAAATTCTCTTAACAATTGTCTTACTTAGCAGCATGAATTTTGGGCTCAAATTGTGGTCGTAAGCCAAGGACTAACTGTACACTGAACAACGATGCACTCATTATCACTGCACAGGTTGTCCTCAACTTACAACCATTCATTTAGCGACTGTTCAAAGCTACAATGTCACTGAGAAAAGTGCCTTAGAGACGAGACCTCACACTTATGGCTGTTGCAGCATCCCCATGGTCAAGTGATCGCAACTCCCAGAATTCCCCAGCCAATAGACATTTTAAACTTGTCAGGTTTAAAAAACATATAACTATTCCATGCCTTCCTGGCATGTCCAGGGGGTGTGGCCAGTTTGATGTGGCCAGGGGCGTCTGTGGTGAGCCAAGGGCTCTGCCAGCGAAAGTGGGCTCACGAGCTCTGTTTTCAGCCGCGGTGATCTCCTGCCGCTCTCCGCCAGTGAAAATGGAACTTGGGGGAGTGGTCTGTCCGAGCTCCATTTTCATTGGCAGAGGGTGGCAGGAACCGTCACGGCTGAAAATAGAACCGGGGAGGGGTCTCACGCGGCCCTCCTGAGCTCCGTTTTTACTGGCAGAGGCACCGTGGGCTGGTCCGTTGCTGTTTCTAGGACAGCCCCGCGGTCCAGATCCAAGCTCCCCGCGAGCGAGTTCCAGCCCCCAGCCTTGAGTTTGACACCCCTGAATTAAAGGTTGGGGAGACCGGTCTTTATTTCACCCAGAACAACATAATCCAAACAAATATAAAAAGGATCACTGTATTTGGGGGCAACGTAAAATTTCTGAAGTATTTGATAATACTGCTGTCTGAGGGCTGAGCAGACATTGTGGTCACAGGGTGAACACTTCTCAGTTTCACGGGTAGGCAAACGAATTAAATAATACATTTTTATTTCTTAGAATGGATAAGGGAACAGGATACCCAGGAAGAGTGACTCACAAGCCTTGGATGCAGCACCCATTGGTTCCTGCCCCAACACATTTGAGGTCATTCAAATCTTGCAACACAACCCTAAAACTACCCAGGAAAACCCAAAGTTGAGAAAAACCACGCCATGTGTTGCCAAGGTTTGCAACTGTGGCAAAGTTGCACATTTTCCATTTGTAACATGTACGTAAAAAGAAGCCTATCCTTCTTTTAAGAAGGCTTCGATTCTTTTAAAAGTTACACTTTGAGGGTTCAGGCCGACACCAGAGCTACCCAGAAGGGGATTATCACATGACTCTTTTATAGCAAGAAAACAGCCGTTTCCCCATTTTGGTATTTGTGCCACTGTAGTGTATACAAATTCAGCTCTCTGGTTTTAGGGTTTTGCCTCATTTATATTGAATACTAGCTGGATATCTGTGCTTTGCAACAAAACTATGTGATCGGGCTATGCAGGAGAAATTCGCTTCACAATCCGTTGGCTCAGTGGTGGTCAGTGATTGAAACACATAAGGGGATATCGCTCCTGCCGCCTTGAGTCCGGAAGCAGTTCCATAGGTAGAAGGTGTAGACATTTTGGTGAAGTACTAACATTTAGTACTGTAAGGAGCCCCAGACCGCACCTGAGTGAAGGAATGGAATGTCTGCCAGTTTGAGCTGAGTAAGGGAATGTGAGGCAACTGGCAGTTGAAACAGAGTTCTTTTCAGGTGGGGAGGGGGAGTAGAACTCCTTAGCATCACAGCATGTTAATTACTGTGTAAGAAATACTAACGATCGGCCGAACCGGTAGTGGGATTTAGACCTGGGTCGCAGAACCAACAGCGACCCAGGCTGGCCACATCCCCAAACTGGTTCCCTGGTTGCTGCTGCTGTTGCCGGCATGTTGTTTAGTAGTGCACGCATGTGCACAGTTCACTGTAAATTGTTCTGCTCATGCATGAAGAACAATTTACATTGAACTGTGCATGCAAATGCAGTGCATATCTGGCGCACTTGCAAAGTGAACTGGTAGTAAAACCGGGAGCAGCCCACTTCTGGGGTGCCTGTGGTAGTCCTTGCGCTCTGCCAGCAAAAACGGGCTTCCAAGCTCCATTTTCAGCTGCAATGGCCTCCTGCAACCCTGTCACTGGCAGAGACATTGCCAGTTGGTCCTTCACTGTTTGAGTTTGACACCCCTGCCTTACTGCTATCACATTCAGGAGCCAAGCTTAAAATCTATATTTACACATTTAAAACACTGTTTAATCCATGCTCATTAATGCTATGGTAACTTCTTCTCACTCAACAAATGTGCATAACGTTCCTACTTTTGTCAAAAATACAACTGATACGTCCCACTTTGTCTGGTACAAAATCACACTGTGCTGATTTTTAACATCTGTCCCTTTTCGATCACAATACCTTCGCAGGTGCACCTTTAACAAGGACACAGAAACGTATCTATTTCTTTCTTAGATTTCGTTTAGTAATTTCTTCTCCTTTTCAATTGCTCTTCTCACATTCCAAGGTGCAACTTTTCAGAATTACAATCAATACAGCCAGTCCACGACTTACAACACTTTGTTTAGTGACTGTTCAAAGTTGCAACGGCACCGAAAAATGTAACTTATGATATTTTTCAGAGTTATTGACCTTTGCGGCTTCCCCATGACCATGGGATCAAAATTCAGATACTTGGCAACTGGTTCACATTTATGACCGTTGCTGTGTCCCAAAATCATGTTATCCCCTTTTGCAACCTTCTGACAAGCAAAGCCAATGAGAAGGCCAGATTCACTTAACAACGGTGTTACTCACTTATCAACTGCAGTGATTCACTTAACAATGGCGGTAAGGAAGGTCATAAAATGGGGCAAATCCCACTTAACAACAGAGGCTCAATGGTGGTTTAAGTTGAGGACCAACCTGTACCAATGGACCCATAGAAACTGATTCCATAGTCCATCATGTCTTTGGTCAATATGAGCCAGCAGTGTGCAGCAGCTGCCAAAAAAGGCAGCACAGTTCTAGGCTGCATTAACAGAGGGATACAATCAAGATCACGTGAAGTGTTAATACCACTTTAGAAGGCCTTGGTAAGGCCACACTTGGAATACTGCATTCAGTTTTGGTCACCACGATTTTAAAAAGATGCTGAGACTCTGGAAAGAGTGCAGAGAAAAGCAACAAAGATGATTAGGGGGACTGGAGACTAAAACATGAAGAACGGTTGCAGGAACTGGTATGTCTAGTTTAATGAAAATAAGGACTAGGGGAGACATGATAGCAGTCTTCCAATGTCCCAGGGGTTGCCACAAAGAAGAGGGAGTCAAGCTGTTCTCCAAGGGACCTGAGGGTAGAACAAGAAGCAATGGGTGGAAACTAATCAAGGAGAGAAGCAACTTAGAACTAAGGAGAAATTTCCTGACAGTTAGAACTTAGAACAATTAATTAGTGGAACAATTTGCCTCCAGAGGTTGTGAATGCCCCCAAACTGGAAGTCTTTAAGAAGATGTTGGATAGCCATTTGTCTGAAATGGTATAGGGTTTCCTGCCTAGGCAGTGGGCTGGACTAGAACATCTACCAGGTCCCTTCCAATTCTGCTATTGTATTATATTATTGTATTAATTTCAGCTTTTACATACAGTAAAATTTGTGGTGGAATCCAAGGCTAAAGGATTAAACAGGTGCTCAGCCAGCCAGATTAATGAAAACTTTATCTACCACAATGGCCTCCAAACTTTGGTGCACCAGGGCCCAGTTCCGTGGAGAAAGTTTTTTCCATGCACCAGAGGGGGGTGGTTTCATGTGTTGTCTGCATCCTGCAGATAGGGCTTCGCTTGTTCACACAGCCTGGTTTCTGGCATGCTGAGGACCGGTGCCAGTCCAAGGACTGAGGGTTGGAGACCCCGGATCTACCAATTTCCAAGGGAATAAAATCAGTCTGGCGAGATTGTTGTAAAATAAGTGATCAAGAATAAAGAAACTAGTCTATTCACAGAGTTGTTTTTGGTTCCTTCCTCCTAATTATTTTTTTAATAGGATAGAACCGGGATGGTGAAACTATGGCACATGTGCCACAGGTGGCATGCAGAGCTATTTGTCAGGGCATGCGAGGCATTGCCCTGTTAGCTGGCCAGTGTGCATGCATGCCTTTTTCAGCCTTTTTTAAAGCCATTTTTCGCCCTCCCCAGGCCCCAGAGGCTTTATAGGAGTCTGGGGAGGACGAAAACAGCCTCCCCCCACCCCAGGAGGCTTCAGGAGCTTCCCTGAAGCCTCTGGAGCGCAAAAAAACAGCCCTATGGGCAAACTGGAAGTCACTTCTGGTTTGCTCGTAGGGCTGTTTTTAGTCCTCCAGAGCCTTCAGGGAAGCCTCCTGAAGGTCCCTGAAGGCTCTGGAGGACGAAAAACACCCCTACGAGCAAACTGGTAGGGTCGTTTTTCATCCTCCTCAGCCTTCAGAGAAGCTTCCGGAAGGCCCCTGAAGGGTCCGGAGCGCTTAAACCGGCCCCACGAGCAAAGCGGAAGTCCATTCCTGAACTTCCGGTTTGCCCGTAAGGCTGGTTTTTTGCACTCCGGAGGCTTCAGGGAAGCTCCTGAAGCCTCCATAGGGCCTCTGTGGGCAGTGGGGGAGGCTGTTTTCACCCTCCCCAGGCTCCTATAAAGCCTCTGGAGCTTGGGGAGAGCGAAAAAAGCATGCAAAAAATGGGGGGGGGGTGTCGCACCTGTCATGCACACATGCACACTGGGGGGGTCGTGCATTACATTATGGGTGCGGCACGCCCACGCATGACCCCTCTGCGCTCCCCTTGCTTATGGTACGCGAGCCAAAAAAGTTTAGCCATCGCTGGGATAGAAGATGCAAGTAGCCCTTGACTTACAACCACAATTGAGACCACACTTTCCATCACAAGTCATTGTGTCTCCCCTAGTCCTTCTTTTCATTAAACTGGACATACCCAGTTCCTGCAACCATTCTTCATATGTTTTAGCCTCCAATCCCCTAATCCTCTTTGTTGCTCTTCTCTGCACTTTTTCTAGAGTCTCAACATCTTTTTTACATTGTGGCGAGCAAAATTGTCTTTGGTGGTCTCTAAGTCTGGTTATTTGCACCAATCATATCTGGCACATTTTGACCAAGATTACATTTTATCCCAAATATGGTCATTTCTTTTATGCCAGCTAAGATCTCTAACTTTGCAAGCCAAGAGTCCATTGTCTGCCACACCACCAACCAGGAGCTAAATGTCATTTACTCACATAAACCAAGGAAGGCATTTATTCCAGCTGTTCAATGCATCTGGAGCAAAATAGACTGGCAATATCATTCAATGCAGAGCTGAACACTCGTATGAGCCGAAATAGTGACTGAGTTTTAAGAAGTGCATCGGTGCGACAATCTTTCTGGATCAAAAGGCATGTGGAAGTGATGTGCCAGTGCCTGGGGGCTGTCAGGGTCTGGATGGGAGCGAACAAGCTTGCACTCAATCCCGACAAGACCAAGTGGCTATTGATGCTCCCTCCCAAGGATGGTCCAGACATTCCACCTCTTAGCCTGAGGGGTGAAATTATACACCTCTCAGAGAGGGTCCGCAATTTGGGTGTCCTCCTGGATCCGCAGCTGACATTAGAATGATAATGAGTGCATCGTTGTTCTGTCGGCTGTGACCAGGGGGGGCCTTTGCCTAGGTTTGCCTGGTGCACCAGTTGCAGCCCTATCTGGACCGGGAGGCCCTTCACTCATGCCCTTGTCACCTCAAGACTGGATTACTGTAACACGCTGTACATGGGGCTGCCCCTGAAGAGTGTTTGAAGACTGCAGTTGGTCCAGAATGTAGCCGCGCGAGCGATACTGGATATACCTAGATACACCCATGTTACACCTATCCTCCGCAAGCTGCACTGGCTCCCCATTGGTCTCCGGACGTGCTTCAAGGTGCTAGTCGTTACTTTTAAAGCCCTACATGGTTTAGGACCTGGCTACCTGAGAGACCGCCTCCTGCCACTTACCTCCCAACAACCAATAAGATCACACAGATTGGGCCTCCTCCGGGTGCCGTCGGCCGGTCAATGTCGGTTGGCGGCCCCCCGGGAGAGGGCCTTCTCTGTAGCTGCTCCGTCCCTATGGAACAATCTTGGTAGAGATCCGGACCCTTACTACTCTTCCGGCCTTCCGTAAAGCTACTAAGACCTGGCTGTTCCGGCAGGCCTGGGGCTATTGATCAGTATCCAGCCCCACTCTAACAGTGTGCATGGTGTGAAATTTTAATAACTGTATTATTATTTTAATTTTTTTATATATGTTTCTTTTGTCTTGTCTGTAAGCCGCCCAGAGTCCCAAGGGAGTGGGCATCATACAAATGTCAATAAATTCAAATTCAAATTCAAAATGTGCACATGTACACTTACCCACCCATATACATATGCAAGATTCCTGCCAACGTTAATATTATTTATTGGCTATTTATACCACCTCAGCAAGTGGCAGCACCTGGTCTAGGCTTAGAAGCTAAGCAGGGTCAGGCCTGGTCAGTATTCAGATGGGAGAACATTCCATGGGGACTGGAAATTAGACTGGGAAATCATCCTTTTAAAAAATCCCAGAAGGCAGCAATTAAAACAATTTCCGAAGCATTGCCAAGAAAATTATATGGATATATTCATGAAACTACTCGGGGTCAAACCCTCAGAGAGAGTTGATTTTCCTTCCTTGCTATTTATACAATAACTAAGCAAAACTTTCAGTACACAAGCTTGCCTTTGAAGGGGGAAAAAAAACATGACGTCAAACGCTCAGAAAAACAACACACACCACAGGAGGGCAAAGTTTGCTGACATGATTTTATAACTAGCTTTATAGATTCTGGTTTGCTGACCTGCTTTCTTCTAAAGAAAAAAATAAAACGACGCTAGGATTTATAGATTTTTCAGGATAGATGTTAAAATCCAATTCTTGATTTAAATCGACTTCAAAACAATAACAAGACTTCAAAACAAGAAATAAGAAAAGGCCCTATGGGAAACACAACAAATGTTCACAAACAAAAAAACCCTGACTTGTGGATGTGAGTTCGTTTTTTTTATATAAGGTTTTGATCTCAAATACGCTGTGTTCAAAACTCGAGACCAGAAGCCTCTGAACTTCGAAAGTTAAAAACACTCGGTAACCAATGAGGTCAAGCCAACTCATCTCACAGCCTCAATTTTCCAATACTGAGAAAGATGTCCGTTGTGTTTCCACACACACGCACGTACGCACGCACACAGACACACAGGGTTTAACTAATTTAGTGAACTTCTTAAGTGGCTGAATGCATTCAAGATGCTAAATCTGTTTAGGACAGAGCTCAGCAACCTTAAACACTCAAACAGCCACAAAAGGTCCTAATTGGAAGCCCCCCATTCAATTCTGGAGCCGATCCAAAGTCTGGTTCCCCTACCATAGAGTGTCCTCCTAGCGCACCGTCCTTTTTCTTCTGTTGACCGGAAGTCCGGTTCTCCCACCATAGAGTCTTCTCCTAGTGCAGCATCCTTTTTCCTCTACCTGTCCTAATCGAAAGCCCTATCAATGGTGGAGCCAACTGGCAAAAGGGAGCCACACAGAGGTGGGTTCCTACCAGTTCGCACCTATTCGGTAGAACCGGTTCGTCAAATCTACCGAACCGGTTAGAAGAGATTCCACCAGTGGACCCGGAAAGCAGGCCACACCTACAGAAGAGGTTCCAAACATTTTTGAAACCCACCACTGGCCAGGATCTTGTAACTTGACAGCTTTAAGACTTGCATGCTTCAATGCCAGAGTTTCTGAATAGCTACTTGGACCGACCTAAGTACTAATTCATAATTTCATACCGGTCACATGGGTGGCAAGCCACTCCCATTTTGTCACATGGGTGGCAAGCCACTCCCACAAAGGAGGCCACACCCACAGAGTAGGTTCCATCAATTTTTGAAACCCACCACTGGAGCCACAGCAGAAGAGTGAAAGAGCCACATGCGGCTCCAGGTTGCTGACCTAATTTAGGATTAACCCCGGTTAGGTGTTTGGCAGCTTAATCTTTTGGCCAAACCCATTATTTTTTTATATTTAAGTAAAAGTAGTCCTAGGCATACAACAGTTCATTTAGTGACTGAAGTTTCAACGGCGCAGGGAAAAAAGTGACTTATGACCATTTTTCAGACTTACGGCCATGGTAGCCTCCCTATGGTCACATGATCCAAATTGGGATGCTTGGCATCTGGTTCGTATTTATGACGGTTGCAATGTCCCGGGGTCATGTGATCACCTTTTGGGACCTTCTCACAAGCGAAGTCAATGGAAAACCAGATTCACTTAACAACTGTTTTATTAATTTAACAACTGCAGGGATTCACTTTACAATTGGGGCATGGAAGGTCGTAAAATGTGGGGGGGGGGGAATTCACTTAAACAAATATCTCACTTAGAAACAGAAAGTTTGGGCTCAATTGTGGTTGTAAGTCGAGGACTACCTGTAGTTTGTAAATGCAGAAAGTGGATGAATTCAGCCACTGCAATTAGTTAGCCATGCAGTCACAGCTGTATCTTTTTCAAGGAAGCTCCTAAGCCCATGATGGCGAAGCTGTGGCATGCATGCCACAGGTGGCATGCGTAGCCCTCTGCAGGCTTGCAAGCCGTTGCCCCAGCTCAGCTCAACCGTGCATGCGTGCGCGCCTCCCGCCAGCCAGCTGATTTTAAGGTCTCTGCCACGCATGCACGGGGAGTGGGGCGCAGGTGGAAGATGTGCGTGCATTCATGGGGGAGAGGGGGGAATACACACGCTTCCATGGGGGGAGTGCCCTCCCCATGGCCAGATTTTGGTCTCAGGAGGCTTCAGGGAGGCCTGCTAGGCCCAAAACAGGCCACAGGGTGTGCGATGCCCTCCTCTGGCCCATTTTTGGTCCCAGGTGGCTGCAGGGAGGTCTGCTGTCGCAGGGGGGGGGGGTGTTGTCACACACACATTGCATTATGGGTGTGGGCACGTGACAACAAAAAGGCTAGCCATCACTGTCCTAAGTCAACAAACAGCAAAGATGATAAAACAAGATTTTTGAGACCCTCAGATTTTATTACTCAAACCACACCAACATTCCAGGTTTCTCCTATTCCTGCTGAATTATGACCTTTTTAAACCATACAAGTCTGCATTACACCTTCCGATGGATTCTTGGGTAGAGAATGGTGGTTACTATCTCAGCAATGCGGTGTTTCAAGCTTCCAGGGTCATCTGGATGCCAGCTAAGAAGTATAACAACTAACTCCATTTCTTTCCTGCATCCAAAAGTACAGGTAGTCCTTGACTTATGACAATAGAGCCCCAAATTTCTAGTTGCTAAGTGAGACATTTGTTAAGTCTGTTTCACCCCATGTTTCGACCTTTCTTGACACGGTTGTTAAGTGGATCACTGCAGTTGTTCAGTTAGTAACACGGTTGCTAAATGAATCTGGCTTCCCCATTGCCTTTGCTTGCAGGAGGTCACAAAAGGGGAATATACGTATGACCCCGAGACACTGCAATCATCACAAATAGGAGTCAGCTGGAAAGTGTCCAGATTTTCGTCACATGACCCTGGGGATGCTATAACGTCGCAGGTGTGAAAAACGGTCATAAGTTCACTTTTTTTCAGTGCTGTCGTTAATTTTGAAATGTCACTAAACAGTTACAAGCCAAGGGCTACCAATACTAGAAAATGATATCCCACTATTTTCTTTCCAACAGGAATGGATCAAAACAGAGAAAGTGGTTTGTAAGAGATAACCCCAACGTGAAAGAGAGATTATTATGTTTGAACAAGTAGCCATTGCCTGCTCTTTGGGCTTTAAAACATCCAGAAGGGTCAAGAGTCCAGATATGGGAGAGTTGCTAGTAGGGAGGGTCAGAGTAAATTCTATGTTAGTGTTGCATCCTTAGCAGGCTTAAGGAGTTGAGGTACTACCTCAGTGCAAAGCAGAGGACAATTGTTCTGACCCAGCCTGCACAGAAGCAAGAAACAGAGAAAAACCTCTCTTTATTTACCTCTTGTGAATTAATTGCATTCACCCACTGAAAGTCCAGGCACGAATCCTACAATCCTACGCAGCAGCAAACCTGATCAGTTCAGTATGATAATTCCAAGGCCATGAGCTCCCAAATTAAGTTCTGGCAAGGCAGCCTTTGTTGCACCAAACACAATGAGCAAAATCTCCAAAAAATACGAACTGTTGTCTCCTACGACCACCACTCCCCTTTCCTTCTATTTATTCCCCAGCCAGGGAGGGGCCATTCAGCGTACACATTTGCTTTGATTCCTGAGTCGACTCCTTGTCCTCCTTTGTTCACCTCTCCTATCTGCTCTGCAGGCCCCAGCTGTTCTTCCTCCTCCTCACTCATCTCAGCCACCGGAAAGGCAACTGCCTCTCCGGTGGCTGGGAAATGTGGGATGGCTCTGGCTCTATATCTGGGTTCGACGCTGAGCCTCCATCAGAGCCTTCCCCAGGCTCCAGAACTGGCTCAAGTTCTTCCCCGACCTCCTCGTCGCTCCACTGGCAGCTGGTGGGCCAACAACAATTTTAAAAAAAACCACCCAGATATAAGGGTATGTGGGAATGACCTTGGGGAGAAAAGGGAAGGGATGCAGAGAACAGAGGGCGTAGCCCCCAGCTGCATAAGCGGCAGAGAAAGAAACTCAGAAAGGATCCTCCCTAACTTATCAGGCCATAAAAGGAGGCTGGCCGGAGATCTGAACTTTCAGACTTGCGAGATTCTGTTCACGCGGCTTTACATAACGTTGAATTTGCTCTTCTGTCTCCTTCCTGTCTGGTCTACCTAGAAAAGCCGAGGACGAGTTGCTAACCCACATTGGTAAAGATATTAAATAGGACTAGAAGTTGAGAGTCTCGCTTTCTACTTTGGTTGGGACTCAAAGGTCAACCCACCAACTTTGAACCAATCTTTTGTCCAGCCGGGTTAACTTACTGACATTTTAAAGTGAAATCTGGTTTCCCTGAAACCTTTTGACTTCAGCAGATTGTAAACTCAGATAATCTCGATTGGTTTTAAAACTGGATCAGACCTGATCAGTACTTGGATGGAGGCCCTCAGGAAATCCCAGAGCTGATTGTGCCCATTGAAAACAGGAGGTGGGGGGGAAACCAACCCAAGGAAAATAAATTTCCCAGAAGAAACTATGACCCCCCCCTCCATATCAATATCAACAAAATTACAATCTCAGCTCAAGAATCTACTTTTACAGGGGAGGCAAGGCTTGGAATAACCCAGCATGTACATCCAACCATGCTGGGAGACTAAGAATAAAAAACAAAATTCAAAATCCTCCATAGAATTTAGGGGCAACTCAAATTACACAAACGTTTGCCCTCCCTCAACACATTTGAACAAGTCAGTGACAAACCCAGCAAGTGCATTTCTAGTAGAGGTCAGTGATGGCTAACTTTTTTGTTTTTGGGTGCCAAAAATGTGAGCGGGCGTGCTCAATAGCGTGCGGGCGTAGCGGCATCCATAATGCAAAGCACCCCCTACCTGAGCTTGCATGCACACACATATCATGCTCCTTCCCTATGTGCTCTGCATGGCTCGCCTCCAAACTGAGCTTGGTATTTCCTCCAAGGGGCCGTTCTCGCCCTTCCCAGCCTCCAGGAAAGCCTCTGGAGCCTGGAGAGGGCGAAAATGCCCTCCACCAGCCTCCGGAAGGCCGAAAATCAGCTGGCCGGCATGCGCATACACACTGGAGCTGGCAGCTCATGTGCTGGCAGATATGGCTCCACGTGGCACCTGTGGCACGTGTGCCATAGGTTCAGTATCACGGGTATAGGAAGTCCTGGACTTACAGCCGTTCACTTAAACGTTATTCCCCCAATAAGTTCCTTTTCTTCATCTCCAGAATGACACAGTTGATGTTTGACATCATTCCCATCGTAACTACATAATTATATTTTCAGTTTTGCATGAAGAATAATTACACAAAGAACATAAATTACATACTTTAAATGGACTTTTTTTATTGCAATGCCCCCCCCACCTTTTGAATGCTAGGGACCAGTTCCATTGGAGGGCATTTTTTCCATGGAGTGAGTGTGTGTGTGTGTCTGTGTGTGTGTCTGTGTATGCTCATTGCCTGGATCACGCGCACTTGCAAAATCCTGGATCACGCGCATTTGCAGATAGGATTTCGCTCACTTGTGAGGCCCCGTGTCGGTCCGCAGCCCAGAAGTTGCGGAGCCCTGCTTTAACGGACATCCTTTCCCTCCAATTGATGCATTACATCTGTCTTCTACTGTACATCGAATGATCAAATTATGGTGTCGGTCCTCAGCCCAGAGGTTGGGAAGCCCTGCTTTAACGAACATCCTTTCCCTCCAACTGATGCATTGCATCTGTCTTCTACTATACACCATATTATCAAATTATGGTGTGGGTCCGCAGCCCAGAGGTTGGGGAGCCCTGCTGCATCTGTCTTCTACTGTACACCGAATGATCAAATTATACTGCAGCTGATTTTACAACCTTTTTTTTGCTGCTGTTGTAAAGTGAACCACTGCAGTTGTTAAGCAGGACATCACTTGATTGCAACTTCTGACCTTGTGAGATTGATTGTCAGAATCCAGCTGGAAAGGATGCATATGTTGGCCATGTGACCTGATACTACTCAGTGCCACTGAGTCAGTGGTAGGATCCTGCCGGTTTAACAACCGGTTTGGTGATCATTCACGGACGCGATTTACCAAAACTTGCATTCCACGTTACTTCTTGGGAAGTAATATAACTGTGGTGCGGCAATCCGCTCTGCCCTGCTAATCAGCTGAGAGGATATAGGTAAGTAAAGCACAAGGGCAGGCGGGCAGGCCGAACTGATCATCGGCGAACCGGTTCGCTCTCAGCTGATCGTGCGAGCTACCGACGATTCGCCCGAAACGGTCCGAACAGGCTGAATCCCATCCTGGTGCTACTACCGTCATAAATGCACAATGGTTGCCAAGCATCCAAATCACAATGCTGTAATGGCGGAGATACTGCAAAAGTCATAACTATAATGCCTGGACATCACAGTTGTGACTCAACTTTTTTTCAATGCCATTGTAACTTCAAATAGTCGCTAAGCAAAACGGACAAAAGTTGAGGACTACCTGTTTACAGTACAGACAGCAAAGGTGCTCTGGTGCCCCCAGCACATACTAGTCTCAAAAATCAGTGTCCTAATCTACTTTCAATCCACGTTATCCTCCTGAGTGAAACAACTGGAAACAGGGAACAAGGATCCAAAACATTCTGGACATTAAATGAGGACCTGGCTATGTAGGCAGCTAAGTAAAAACAAGTGTCTTGTTGGCACTTGAATGGGAAACTTCCAGAGAATCCCAGAGAAGCTATAAATTAACTCAGACATTAAAAAAACATCCCACAAGCTAGGAACTCATCGTCTGCATTGTGTTTCCAAGAAATCTGTGTGGAAAGAGTCATGGAATCGCCCTCAGGAGCACAACTAGAAAGATATTTTATAGTACTGTTACTATTTTTCCCCTCACGTGCTTATGGCATCCCATGCCACAGGGCTGCCCAATTTCTATTGTCTCTTCAGAAATTGGCACGCCTTCAAATCAAGGCTTGCACGCCACTTGACTATTCTGTTAGAGCCAGCGAATGCTGGCTGGGGAATTCTGGGAGTTGAAGTCCGGACATCTTCAAGTTGCCAAGGTTTAGAAACACTGTGTTAGAGGTGCCACTGAAATAACAGAATAATGAAATTGGAAGGGACCTTGGAGGACTTCTGGTCCAACGCCTTGCTCAAGCAGGAGACCCTACTATTCCAGACAAGTGGCTATCCAGCCTCCTCTTGAAAACCTCCAGTGATGGAGCATCCATAACTTCTGGAGGCAAGCTGTTCCGCTGGTTAATTGTTCTCTCTGCCAGGAAATTTCTCCTTAGTTCTAGATTGCTTCTCTCCTTGATTAGTTTCTATCCGTTCTTTCTCGTCTTCTTGTGCTTTGGAAAATAAATGGACCCCCTCTTTTTTGTGGCAGCTCCTCAAACATTGGAACCCTGCTATCATATCACCCCTAGTCCTTCTATTCACTTAGAGTAGACATACCCCAAATCCTGCAACCATTCTTCATATGTTTTAGCCTCTACCTCCCTAATCATCTCAGTTGCTTTTTTTCTGCACTCTTTCTAGGGTCTCAACATCTTTTTTTAAATTATGGTGACCAAAACTAGATGCAGTATTGTTAAAGTTAAATGTTAAAGTGGGGCCAGGAGAAAACCTGAAGACTGGAACATCATTTACACAAAATTAAAAGAATGCTATGAAACCAATATTCCTGAATATTTCATTATTTCTCTCTTCTTTGGCAGTTTAAAAATTTCTACGTTTTTCCCAAAATAAGACAGGGTCTTATTTTCTTTTGGCCCACCCACCCCCTGAAATAAGCACTTTTTTTGGAGGCCTTATTATTTTCGAGGTACAGGAGGTAGCAAGCGTGGTCAACTCATGGCTGCTGCTGTGTTGCAATATTTTGGAGGAGGGCTTATTTTCGGGAAAAGGCTTATTTTAGCGCATGCGCTCCAAAACCTGTTTGGCCTTATTATCCGGGGAGGTCTTATTTTCAGGGAAACAGGGTATTTAGTGGTAATCTTTAGTGGAAAGAGCATCGAAGGACCACAGGTTTCCCAAAGGGTGCATCCAATAAAATTCTTCCCCCAGAAATCCTAGCTCGGAATCCTGGGAATTGAAGTCCGAGATGGCGCAGTGGTTAAATGCAGCACTGCAGGCTACTTCAGCTGACTGCAGTTCAGCAGTTCGGCTGTTCAAATCTCACCGGCTCAGGGTTGACTCAGCCTTCCATCCTTCCGAGGTGGGTAAAATGAGGACCCGGATTGTTGTTGGGGGCAATATGCTGACTCTGTAAACCGCTTAGAGAGGGCTGAAAGCCCTATGAAGCGGTATATACGTCTAATTGCTATTGCTAAGTCCAAGAAAGCTGGAGAGCCCCTGATTAAAAATGGCTCTGTTGTTAAGACCATTTAATCCCTTAAAGTATGTGATCATCTGCTAAGCATGCCAACACCCCAGGACTGAATCCTGCCCAGATGACTAAATCATGTTGGGAAATGTGGCCTTTTGCTAGAAAATGGGAGAACTGGGGATGGAGCGGTCACCAGCAGGGAAAATACACACCAATGCCATGTGGAACATTTTCCATATGAGACACCCTTTGTTGGAAGCCCCACTCACTTGAACTAGAGTTTACTGAACCAGTCCAAAAGCTGATGCACAAAACTGAGCCATAAACCAACCCTATAAAGTAGTCTGTTTTTATTTCCTTTCACTTTGCAGGCCTTGGCCTTAGAACAGTGGTTCCCAAACTTGGCAAATTTAAGACTTGTGGACTTCAACTCCCAGAATTCTCCAGCCAGCACTTCTGGGTGTTGAAGTCCACAAGTCTTAAAGTTGCCAAGTTTGGGAACCACTGCCTTAGAATGCTGAATACTTTGGGGGGGGGGGGGTGTAATTGTAAAGTTCAAAACCACAGAGCCATCTTTTTCACACTTACTCTTCTCCCAAGCAAAACCCACTGGGTTCATGAGTTGCATAACACGGCCTGCATAACACGGCGGGCTGATTGGAGTTTTTTCAGATTGTGTGAATCCCGCCAATGTGTTGATAAGCCATCATTCATAGTTTAGCCCAGTGTTTCTCAACCTTGGCAACTTGAAGTTGTGTGGACTTCAACTCCCAGAATTGCCTAGCCAGGATTCTTTAAGATTTACTTCAGCTCCCAGGCTGGTTGAAGGGTTCCAAGAATTGAAGTTCACACCGATTCAAGTTGCTGAGATCCATTCCACAAACGACAGCTTAGAGCAGCAAGTGATCTCGCTGTGAATCCAGTAGTGATTTTTTTCCCCTGATCCAAAGCATACTTTCCCGGTAATAAGGCTCCTTTGAACATGAATGTATGTTATAAGTCAATAAAGGATTGGATTTAATTAAAGAAGTATTTTCTCCTACATAACTTTGAACCATTTACTGATGAAGATTTTCTGCTCTTAACGGAAAGTCTTCTTGTCTTTTTTTTTTTTTAAGAAAAACCATGCTCTGTTTAGCATGGCAAGAGGAAAATGGAAAATGTTTAATGACCTGCAGATGCAACAAAATAAAATCCATGAAAGCAAGAACAAAAACAGGAAAATGTGGGGGTTTTCGCAGCTTTCCCCCCCTCCCCTTATCACCCACAAAGAACAGCGATGAAAACCCTGCCCACCCCCCACCTCTTACTAAAGTCTCACATTCCTCTACAGTACATGTGTGCTCTCTCAGATGTGCCTTTCCTGTTATTGAGTCTCACAGCAAGTTTTTTTTTTCAGTCCTGCACGCCATCCATCTCAAAATGGTTGGCAGAAGGATGAACCCACGTTTAAAAACACTGGGAGAACATTTGGAAAAAGACACTCTCCTCTCCCCCCCCCCACACACACACACCAGATCCGGGTGGCAAAATTCCAAATGTTGCATTGCATCACAACAGCTTTTAATCCCTTTCAAAAAGACTGCCAAAAAAAAGGTGAGAAAAAGAACTCTCGAACCCATGCTGATCACCTGGATTTTTTGCGGGGTTTTATTTGATGACTCCCTTAAACAAAAACCGAATTCGCAGCCATGGATTCAAGGCGGTTTGTTCCCACTCGCTGGACGGTGGATTTTAAGAGCCACGGTCTCACCACTCTGCAGGGCATTTTAAACATAAAAAAACCAGACTTCTAAAGTGGAAAGGTGAGTTTTTTTTTTCTCTCCCTCGGCTTCACTTTTCTGAGGGGGGGGGGGGAGAGAAAGCTAAGTGACTCTTGTCACCGTGAGAAGAAAATTCAGCTCCTGCCACCGGAGCGCACACATTGCCGTGACTCAGAGGTTTACACCCACAAGCTCAACCGTCTAAACTCAGACAGGGCTTCAAGGTTCAGTGCAGCCTCGTACGATCTCCTTTTACTGGATCCAAGCCACGGCCCTTTCTGTGCTCTGATTTAGCTGCCCCTCCCAAGATGCTGGAGCAGAGGGAGGGATCCCAGCAATCGCAAGAGCCCCCCAGGAGGGGAAAGCATGTTCTCACCTGGTCTCTCTTACCTGGCCCAAACCATCGCTTCTTCTTCCAGCTGTAGTGAGCGGTTTGCCCTTCCCACCAGGAAGTCCACCGCTTCAGAGAGATTTACCTGGACGCCCGGCTCCAGCTGTATAGCCGTTTATCAAAGGCAGGGCGGCTAGACCGGTCCAACCCTGTCGGCTCTGTCGTCACGGCCAACCCCCCCCACTCCTCCTTCCTGTTCCCCCCCCCCACTGCTACCGGATCAGCATGAAGTCAGTTAGCGGAGCTCAGCCAGCTGTGTCAGCGAGGCCAAATTGCTCAGCTCCTTGGGGAAAGCAGCAAGCCAGGCATCCTTCAGGCTGCGCACGGGGAAACTCAAAGGATCCACCCGTGTTTCTCTTCGCAAGGGGCAGGGAGGATTGCCAGTCCACAGGCTGTGGGGGTGACAGCATGACCAACAAACGCTTTGCATCGGAAAGCCACTTGGGACAAGAAAGCAAGCACGGATGTCTCACGCCAGGAATTCAACTCTGCCCATAAAAAGGGATATTATTGCTTTCCATAGAGAATGTGTTTTTTTGGGGGGGGGGGGACACAAACTAGGCCGGCTTTGTGAGTAGGCAGACAAGGGTAATGTTAGGATCTTAAAGGGTGCGCAAAGAGCAACACTCACAGGGAGGAGTAGGATGTGAAAATGGTAGAAGTTGCTGAAATAGCTACCCGGACTTTCCCTAAATGGATTAGGGCAGGGGTGAAATTCGGGGTTTTTTTACTACCGGTTCTGTGGGCGTGGCTTGGTGGGCGTGGCAGGGGAAGGATACTGCAAAATTCCCATTCCCTTCCCACTCCTGGGGGGAGGATAGTGCAAAATCTCCATTCCCTCCCCACTCCTGGGGGGAGGATATTGCAAAATCACCATTCCCTCCCCATTCCTGGGGGGAGGATACTGCAAAATCACCATTCCCTCCCCACTCCTGGGGGGAGGATACTGCAAAATCACCATTCCCTCCCCACTCCTGGGAGGGGAGGATACTGCAAAATCCCCATTCCCTCCCCACTCCTGGGGGGAGGATACTGCAAAATCTCCATTCCCTCCTCACTCCTGGGGGAGGATACTGCAAAATCTCCATTCCCACCCCACTCCTGGGGGGAATACTGCAAAATCTCCATTCCATCCCCACTCCTGGGGGGAGGATACTGCAAAATCTCCATTCCCTCCCCACTCCTGGGGGGAGGATATTGCAAAATCTCCATTCCCTCCCCACTCCTGGGGGGAGGATACTGCAAAATCTCCATTCTCTCCCCACTCCTGGGGGGGGGGGGAATACTGCAAAATCTCCATTCCCTCCCCACTCCTGGGGGAGGATACTGCAAAATCTCCATTCCCACCCCACTCAGGGGCCAGCCAGAGGTGGTATTTGCCAGTTCTCCAAACTTCTCAAAAATTTCCACTACCGGTTCTCTAGAACCTGTCAGAACCTGCTGAATTTCACCCCTGGATTAGGGAAGGAACAATTCTGTAACTACTTTAATATAAGTCTGAAAACCCTTTACAGTACAGGTAGCCCTCGACGTATATTTCATTGAGTTAGTTAGTTTACTTTATTGTCATTGCACTTCATGCAACAAAATTAAATACCATCTTCAGTGTACGTTGTAACTATAAAAATAAAACACAAACACACATCCTTTATATATCTATACAATTGAATTGAATTGAATGACTGTTCAAAGTTACGACGACACTAAAGAAAAGTGACAATCAGTTTTTACACCTATGACTGTAGCATCCCCATTGATTCAGACACTTAGCAATTCTTATATTTATCATGGTTGCAGTGTCCTGGGGGGGTCACGTGATTCCCCTCCCCCCTTTTGTGACTTTCTAACGAGCAAAGTCAACTGGGCAAACAGATTCATTTAGCAACAGTTTGTCTAATTTAACAACAACCGTGATTCACTGAACAGCTGTGGCAAAAAAGGTCATCAAATGGGGCAAACTCGCTTAACAAATGTTTCACTTAGCAACAGAAATTTTGGGCTCAATTGTGGTCGTAAGTCGAGGATTACCTATATGGACTTTTTGCTGAAAACAGAGAAAAATTAATCGGTGATTTGGGGTTTACTGATTTTAAAAAGTGTTGTTTATTGGAAGAAGGGAACTAAAATACATAATTTGGGAAGGTGGAAATGTAATAGTAACATACTACCATGTTTCCCCGAAAAAAAGACAGGGTCTTATTTTCTTTTGGCCCATAAAATATGGCTTGGGCCTTATTATCAGGGGAGAGCTTATTGTTTTGGGGTTGCTGGGCAGCTGCACTCTTGCAAGCGGGCTCTCGAAGAGCTGGGCACAGCCTCAGGGGCGAACGGTACGCTCTGGGAGTACACTCTGCTGGCAGCCTGCCCACAACCATAGAGTATACTCCCAGAGTGGCTACTGCCAGAAGACTCGGCATCCTACCTCTGTGGTTTGGAAGCCACAGAAAAAGCCATGCTGGGACAGCGGCAGAGGACCGTGGTGGCAGCGGGGGTGCACTGGCTCTGCAGGGAGAGTTGGGCCAGGGCATCGTGAGACTGGCAGGCATGTGAGTGAGGAGCGGAAAAGCCGCTCGCGCAACCCCCCTCTCCAGCCATGCAGAGGTCCTCCATTCACTGACCATGAGGCATTCCGAAGGTGCCAAGCCGCAGGAGCTGGGGGGCGGCGAATAGGCGGTCACGCAGCTTGGCGATACCCCTAGGTCAGTGAATGGCGCTGTGCCCGGCTGGAAAGAGGGTTTGCTAGGTGGCTGCTCATGAGCATGGTCACTTCATGGCTGCTGTGTTGCGCGGCTGCGACAGTGCATCACAGCCATTAGACCCTGAGGCTGTGCCTGGCTCTTCGGGAGCCCGCTCGCAAGAGAGCAGTGGCCCGGCAACCCCCCTCTCCATCCTGGCACAGCGCCACTCAACGACCTAGCGGTATCCCAAAGGTGCCAAGCAACGCAGCACCTTTGCCCCCTCCCCATTCCCACGACTTGGCGCCTTTGGGATACCTCTAGGTCAGTGAGTGGCGCTCTGCTTGGCCGCAGGGGGGGTTGTCCAGGGGGCTTATTTTCAGGGGAGGGCTTATATTTTTGCCCATCCGAAAAATGTGGCATGGCCTTATTTTCAGGACATGTCATATTTTCGGAGAAACATGGTAGTAATATTTGCAAAGATTGAAAGCTGCTTTGTTAGATCGTTTTGTCTCTTTCACTTCATCTTTTATCTTTTTATAACTTTTTTTACTCTTTCTCTTAAATTTTTGTAATCTAACTCTGCATAAAATACTTTTTAAATAAAATTATACATAAGTTTACACCAGTGGTGGGTTGCTAACCAGTTTACTACCGGCTCGCTCGTGCACACACGCACGCTTGCACACGCATGCAACCCTTTTGTTCATGCATACAGCATTTCTGCGCATTGGCAGAACCATCCAGGCGGGTGGGCAGAGCCTCCCACTGCCGCCACTACTGGTTCGGCTGAACCGGGCCGAACCAGGCCACACCGGCAGCAACCCACTTCTCCTTTACACATATACATATACACACACCCTTACATATACATACACACCCATGCATATTTGTTTGTATGCTTGGAGTTTAGGTGATAAGTGAGGGTCACCATTCTGTGGATAAACTGGGACAACACTGTTGCAAATGGGTGAATTTTGGATGCTCAGAGTCAAACTTTCTTTAACTGGGGCCTCCTAGATTTGTCGGACTTCAACTTCCAGAATTCCAAACAACCTGGCTAGGAATTCTGGGAGGTGGAGTCCAAGAGGCATTTCCCAATCATTCTTCTGCTTTCTGTCAAACTGCTGTTTGTTTGCTTTTGGCTTAAGAATGAGCCCAGTCATTTGTGATTTATTCAAGAATCATGGGAAAATAAGCAGTAGTTAAGTCTAATACATAAACCAGGACACTGTTGAACCAACTATGTCCACAGAGAAGATGTCAAAAAATCTGTAGGTTGAAGTTAACACCAGTTCTTCGATATAAATGCACCAGTCACCCCCCACTGCTATCTTAGCTCTCCTCAGGAAGGTTCAAGTGCTAAATTCTCCTATTTGGCAACTGACTCATGTTTATGACAGTTGTTGCAGTGTCCTGGGGCTGCGTGCTCCTGTTTTGCAACCTTCTGACAAGGAAAGTCAATGGGGAAATCCTGATTCACTTAACAACCGTGTTACTAATTTAACAATTGCAGTGTTTCACTTAACGGTGGCAAGAAAAGTCTTAAAATGGGGCAAAACTCACTTAACAACTACCTCGCTTAACAACAGAAAGTTCAGGCTACATTGTGGTCGTAAGTCGGGGACTACCTTTCCTGCAAATTCCACTATTCTGACTTTATTTATTTATCAAATCTGTATTATGCTGGAAATGTAACCTTTGCCAATTATGTTTCTGTCCCAGTGTTTGTCCTAATTCAGCAATTTCCATCCTCCCTCCCCCCAAAAGAATATTAAAGAAAGGCATTTTCTCTCCAGCCGCCAGACAGAGTAATCCTCTCTTCTCTCAGCACACTTTCCATGGAGGTAATTGCTCCCTTGTGTCAGTGCAGCAGTGAATAATTTATTGGCATCTCTTGGCTGACACTGATTGAAAGAAGAAAGACCATTTAATTAAAAGAGATGGAGGAGAAGGTAGATAAAATCCATTAGAAGAATAGATGGACAACCACAATCTGCCAGCCAAAGCACTTCCGAATCCAGAAATGATAGACAAAGGCTGGGATCAAAAGTCCCTTACAACAAGATTTCTAGCACTTAGATATTTTCTCTACAAGCAAATACCAGAAACTGAAAGCCAGCCAGCCAGCCAGCCTGCCTGCCTGCCTTCCTTTCTCCCTCCCTCCCTCTATCCCTTCCCAATATTCTTTCCTTCTTCTCCCTACACGCCCTCCCTCTCTTTTTCCCCCTTCCTTCCTCCCTGTTTTTCCTTCTATGCCCTTCCTTCCTTCCTTACTCTTTCCCTCCCTCCATGACCTTCTTTCCTTTCCTTCTTCTCCCTCCATGCCCTCTCTCTCTTCTTCCCCCTTCTGTCCTCCCTCTTTTTTCTTTTCCTTCTCTGCCCTCCCTCCCTCCCTCTATTCCTGATCTTCCTTTCTTCCCTTCTTCTCCCTCCATGCCAGTGGTAGGTTGCCAATTTTTTACTACTGGTTCGGGCACACTCCCACACATGCAAAGCATCCGGATGGTCGGGTGGATCTGGGCTGAACCGGGAGCAGCCCACCTCTGGAGTCCATGCCTTCCCTCTCTTCCTCCCTCCCTCCCTCTATGTTTTTCCTTTCCTTCTATGCCTTCCTTCCTCCCTCCCTCCCTTTTTAAACATGTACATATTGCTAATTTGCAAGAAGCCCTACAATCACTTTTTGTTCAATCCCATTTTTCCTTAAGTTGCAACCCCACCTTCTCAACGGAGGAGAGAGCTGGCTGAACAGCATATATGACCTTTCCCAATTCTATAATATAATTCTTTTTTTTCATTAATTTTTTTTTATTTTTTATTTTCAAAACAAACACAACACATAAAATCTTCCTTCTTTACATACTGTAGAAAGCGTATCAGTTGGTTACAAAAGACTTTCGTGCGTCTCTTCCACAGTCATCAAGCATAATTCATATTAACTCAAGTATTTTAACTCAGATATTTATACCTGTTATCCTCATCATACCTCCATTTTCATTTGACTATAGTTGTTTAAACGTCCTTCATCATAAAATATACCAAGATTTAGTACATAACCACATACTGGCATTTCATTTACTATTTCTAAAATCCCCAATGACACTAAATCCTTATGTCCTATTCTAGCTAAACATCCATAATATTTAATAACAAAGTTTTCTATCCTTCTTTCCAAATCACTATTTACAATTTACATCTCATTTCCTTATATTGTACCCATACATATATATACATATATACATTATTATCATTATCCCGCCTTTATTTGACTATATCTTATATCATATCATTTCCCCCCTAGTAATCAAGACTTAACTGAATCTAACTTAATTCTTTTATTGTTGTTGTTGTTGTTGTTGTTGTTGTTGTTATCCTTTATATATAATCCAAAAGGGTTTCTAATCTTCCTTTCACAGGTGCCATTCAATATTCATATCCAGTTATTAGTTATCATAACACTACAAATTGTATACATACATTGTTATCATTATCAATTATTTATTTAACTATATCTATTATCACTTAATTTCGCTAAGTTTAGCTAGTTTTAAATTATACTCTTCCATCTATCAACCATCTATAATATAATTCTTAAGCACATGTCCCTACATGAAATAAAACAATCATGCCAGCATGTGTGCTGAAGAAGGAGTAGGGCACATCACATTTACATCAAACCAACTTTTGCCAAAGCCTTAGGCTGCTCTTGACCACCACAACTTGGAACTTCCCAAGTGCTGAGCTCCACAAATTCATTCCTTTCTCTGCAAACAGATGTTTGGGATAAAGAAATTATCTTATCTCTGATTTATTAGCCAAGTCACAATTTTGAGAACGGTGAGGTTATCGGCCTTTTGTGAACACATCTAATCTCCTCAAGGCAACAGATGCAAGATCCTTGATTATCTAAAAGTAAAGACTGCTGAGTCAAGCTCCTCTCTCCAGTTTTTTTTGTGGCAACAATACTTAAGTGGTTTTCCACAGCCTTCTTACAGGATGTGTGTGTGTGGTTTTTTTTTTTTACTCCCTAGTTAGGTCCCAGAATGTCATGGAAATATTGTCATAGTATGTCAGAAGTTCTAAAGAAAGAGCTTTTATGTTTTGGACAAATTCAACTGTCCTAGGTCCAATAGGTTGAAAAGCATCTAAATATTTACTAAATCCCTCTAGTATGACAGGCTTGCGTGAGTGGCAGTCTGGTGCGTATGCACGCTTGTGTGCAGCTTCACTTACACATGCACGAGCCAGCCACTTATGCAGCCCAGTTTCCTCTCCCCTCCCCAAGACTGCCAAGCCTTAAAGGTTGAAGACCGCTCCCCTATACCATTTCAGATAAATGGTTATCCTGTCTCATTTTGAAAGCCTTCAGTGATGGAGCAGCCACAACTTCTGAAGGCAAGCCCTTCCCCTGGCTGATTGCTCTCACCGTTAGGACATTTCTCCTTACTTCTCTTTTTGGTTAGTGTTCATCCATTGTTTACGGTCTTTTGGTGCTTTGGAGAATCATTTTTGTAGGAGCCCCTCAAATATTGGAACATTGCTATCATGTCTCCGCTAGTCCTTCTTCTCGTCAGACTAGACACGAGTCAGGAAGTCACACTTTGGAGAAAATGTGATTTGAGTCAACATTATGGCCAGTCATTTAATGGATTCGTGATGGCCTTTGTAAAGCATTTCTGGCCTTCGTAAAATGTTTCCTTCCCCTGTGATCACCTGGCTGTATTTCTGATGGTTGGCAACTAGCTCTCACTTACAACTGGTTGCAGTATCCTGCAATCATGTGAGTGTGATTTGTGATGTTTTTGCCAGCAAAAAAAACCAACAACATTCCGGAGAATGAATTTGGGATTATGACCGCGTGATTTGCTTAGCGACCACCATAAAACAGCTGTAAAATTTGGATCCCATCATGTAGGTGCCTCAACTTATGATCTTCAGCCAGCGCCTCTCTCTCAGACCTAGGCAATGACAAACTATTTCTCAATTCTTGATAAGAAAACTACAGGGACTAATGTAGGCAATCGCCACCATCGATGCTGAACTCGACAGAGAGCGCGCACGCACGCGCACACACAGAGCAGTGAGGAGAAGGTAGAACAATGAAGCTATAACAGTCTTTGCTATATTTCTCAGCAAGGAGAACATTCTTTTTATGACAGGAAAAGCAATCCTTTTGTTTAAACTTCCCTTATGTCTCCACACTGATAGACGCTGCCCTTTTTTTTCATGCCGATCAATGATGTTATTATTTGTTTCTGTAGTACCGTGAGCCTACTATTTTGTCTTTAATACCAAGGTAAATGGCTCCTGTCATCAGTTTGCAACCTCTAGATTAGCGATCCCCAGCCTTTACGGCTTGGCGGCCCAGCGAGGGGGGAGAAGAGAACTGGGCCGTGTAAGCGGCTGGCCCGCCCCTTACGCAAGTCGAACTGCATGTGTGTGCACATATGTGACAGCCCACCGCTCGTGCAAGTTGAGCTGCAGCAGGGGTGGGTTCCTGCCAGTTCTAACCTCTTCTATAGAAGAGGTTCTACAAATCTACAGTGCCGTTTAGAACCGGTTCCAGCTCCCTCCCCCCGCCCATCCGCACAGCATCAAGATGAAGAGCGAGAGGAGGAATTCTGGGAATTGAAGTCCACAAGTCTTAAAGCTGTCACGTTTGAACACCCCTGGGTTTTTTTTTCTAAAGGGTTAGGGGTGCGAGGGTCTTGTAACTTGACAGTTTTAAGACATGCGTGCTTCAAATGCCAGTTTCTGAGCCAACATTTTGGTTGCTAAGCAAGAGCGTTGTTAAGTGAGTTTCACCACATTTTACAAGTTGGCCACACCTACCCACATGGCTGGCAAGCCACTCCCACCCGGTCACATGGCCGGCAAGCCACCCCCACAAAGCAGGCCACATCTAAAAAGGTTCTAAAAAAATTTGAAATCCACCACTGAGCTGCAGGCATGTGCACCAGCCTACTGCTTGCACAGCCCGGGTCCAAACAGGCCACAGCTCGCTAATGGACCGCAGCCTGGGGATTGGGGACCCTTGGTATAGGGTCTCCTGCTCGAGCAGGGGGTTGGAGTAGAAAATCTCCAAGGTCCCTTCCAACTGTGTTGTTCTATGTTCTGTATTTAGCAGGGGTGTCAAACTCAAGGCCCGGGGCCAGATCCAGCTAGTAGGGTGCTTAGATCTGGCTTGCAGGACCGCTGTGGAAACAGCGAAGGACCAGCCCGCAGTGCCTCTGCCAACAAAAACTGAGCTTGCGATGGCTGTGTGTGGCCCTCCCGAGCTCAGTTTTGGCTGGCAGAGGGTTGCAGGAGGCCGTCGCAGCTGAAAATGGAGTTCGGGAGACCATTTTCACTGGCAGACCACTCGGGCCACCTCAGGTGCCCCTGACATGTGATGTTGAGCTGGCCATACGTGCGCGCACGCGCACGTGCGCACACACACACACACACACGGTCGAACACAACCCTGATGCAGCCCTCAATGAAATTGAATTTGATACCCCTGATATATAGGCTTCAGAGGAAGCCAAGGAAACATTCTGAGTTTCCCATTTTTCCTAAGCACTTTCCACAGCTTGAAAAGGTCAACACACTCATCGGGCTTTCGATAATTAATGAAGCACACAGTGACTTATTTTTGGTGTTTTTTTGGCTTTCTCAGCTGTCCAGCATGCATCAGCAAGAATGTTTCTGGTTCCTCAGCCTTTTCTCAAATCAACATGAACATCTGGCATTTCCCTTCCCACGTAGGGGTCTTTAAGTTATACAAACAAAGGACACTCACCATATATTCTTAATGAGAATTCCCTTCCACTTCATCATCATTCTACTTCTGCAAAACTAGGACTGTTTTAGCTTCATTGAAACTTCTAATCTACACTTATGCTTGCCGGACACACAATCCCAAACACCACAATCAGAGGCTATAATCAGCGAGGCGGCTGCACAAGATAGGGGATGAAATCACCTTTCTGATGCTCAACATTCCTTATGCAATCTCTATCGAATGCTCTCCCTTAAGGATTTGCAGGCCAAGAGCACTATATGAATTCATATTTTTATGCACATCAAAGCGTGCAATGAACATACCTACCTTCCAGGGAATAATAATTTGCTGCCTATTTTATGTTTTTAGAATCTATAATAAACTGGACTTTTCAGATGCAGCACACAACTGCACAACCATCAATCTTTCTTATATATATATATATGTGTGTGTGTGTGTGTGTGTGTGTGTGTGTGTGTGTGTGTGTGTGTGTGTGTTCATTCCAGGATAACTCTGGAATACCTCAAGCAATTTCAACCAAACTTGGTACACAGATGACCTACTCTCTGGAAAAAAAATATTGTGGGGGTAAGACACCCCTAACGCCCCTAGAGATGTGTGTTCTGTTAAGATACAGCCTGTTGTGCCTTCATATGGCTTCTACTGTACTGCCATAAAATGAATTCTACTGTACAGCACAGTGGAGTTGCCATGGTAATGGCTTCACAGTACTCCACAAGGGGTTTGCTTCTGGTAAGGGGGGAAATCCAACATTAGAAATTACGTTTGGTCCGGACGTTTCCCCCCTATAAATAAATACCTGGGCAATGCCAGGTTATAAGCTAGTGCATAATAAAAATACCGTATGGGTGTTGGGTAATCTTTGACTTACTACCATTCATCTATCAAACATTTGAAGTTAAAATGGTAAAAGGATCTTACAATCAGCCCTCATACTTGTGACCATTACAGGATCCATGTAGTCACGTGATTTGGGCATTTGGCAACTGGCATGTACCGTATTTACAACAATTGTAGTTTCCCAGTATCATGTGATCATGAGCCCTTCTTAATTGGTTTTGACTACATGATTCAGTTAATGCAGTGATTCACTTAACAACTGTGGCACAAAAATGTTGTAAAAGTGGGTGTGATTCACTTATTAACCGCCTTGCTTAGGCACGGAAATTCTGGTCCCAGTTGTGTTAATAAGTTGAGAACTTCCCATATTGCATTCATGTTGGCTTTGGTCTCTTACTGGATTTAGGAGTCCTTCAAACATTTCTTTCATTATATTTGGTGCTCTGAAATATTTACCATTATCTGATGTCATAGAAAATGAGTGCCTTGCACAAATTTGTATAGAAGAAATGCTACTCTTTGTGCCACTAATTTAGATTTCACATAGGTGGAAAAAAAGCTAATCCATAAACATTTATTATACAGTATCGGAGGTGGTATTCAGCAGGTTCTGACCAGTTCAGGAGAACCGGTAGCAGAAATTTTGAGTAGTTCGGAGAACCAGTAAATAGAACCTCTGACTGGCCCATCTATTCTCTGCCTCCCAAGTCCCAGCTGATTGGGAGGAAATGGGGATTTTGCAGTAACTTTCCCCTGCCACACCAACCAAACCACGCCCACCAAGTCATGCTACGCCCACCAAGCCACGCCCACAGAACCGGAAGTAAAACTATTTTGAATCCCACCACTGTACAGTATTTATTAGAGTTTCCCAGCAAGTTTCATGAACATACGGCTATAGGAAGCATTTCCTTATCTAATAAAAGAGTGGAAAACATTTAATGAACTATGCAGTCTTATACATCTGGAAGGCAAAACAGTGTTTCAGGGTGCATAAAGACATGCCACCTGTCTGCTTAAAGCAGCTGCATCTTTTTAAAAAAAATCAATTTATGATATTGTACTTCAATTGTTTAGTTGTATTGTTTTATTCCTTGGTTGATATTATGTTTGCATTTGTATCATTTTTAAATTTTATTTCACTTTATCATTTTTATTTTATTTTGTTTATTGTTTCATCATTTTAAGCTACCCAAAATAACCCCATGGAGAGATGGGTGGAAAATAAATAACAAAAATAAATACTTTTCAATGTTTGTGACATTTGCATTGTTATACGGTTGCTTCATTTCTTGAGTGGCTATTTTTCGGGGGCAGGGGTATTATTTATGTTTTAATTGTACACTACCCAGAGTCATAAATGTGAGATGGGTGGCGATTTAAATTGAATAAATATAAATTAAATAATGAATGTAAGATATTAAAGTGTTTATCAGGACTGCGCAGCCATCTTCTGCAGCTTGATATTTAGAACAGAAATCTCCCCCAAATATCTTTTCTTCTCTGAATTTCTGATTCTGAAATGCTAATTCATTTCAGAAGGATAGAATCAAGATCCAGTGAAGTGTTAATACCACTTTATAAAGTCTTGATAAGGCCACACTTGGAATACTGCATCTAGTTTTGGTCACCACGATGTAAAATAGATGTTGAAACTCTGGAAAGAGTGCAGAGAAGAGCAACGAAGATGATTAGGGGACTGGAGGCTAAAATATATGAAGAACGGTTACAGGAACTGGATATGTCTAGTCTTATGAAAAAAAGGACTAGTGGTGACATGATAGCAGTCTTCCAATATCTCAGGGGTTGCCACAAAGAAGAGGGAGTCAAACTATTCTCCAAAACACCTGAGGGCAGGACAAGAAGCAATGGGTGGAAACTAATCAAGGAGAGAAGCAACTTAGAACTAAGGAGAAATTTCCTGACAGTTAGGACAATTAACTAGTAGAATGACTTTCCTCCAGATGTTGCGAATGCTCCAACACTGGAAGTTTTTAAAAAGAGATTGGATAACCATTTGTCTCAAGTAGTGTAGGGTATCCTGCCTATGCAGGGGGTTGGACTAGAAGACCTCCAACGTCCCTTCAAACTCTGTTATTTTATTCTATTCAGTATTTAAGGGAGTAATTAATTCACTCATGACTGTTACCTGTTTCCACTCACAAAATTGCCATCCCAGGCAAGGCTCTGACTGGTAACCTGCACACACATATCCCAACAAAGATCTAATGCTGCACTAAAAAACCGTATCTCAAGAAGCTGTTCGGTGCGCCCACTGATTGCCAAGACTCAGAGAGACGTGCAGCAGTCTTTTAAGGTTTTCGGCAAGGGGAAAAAAAAACACCTGTCAAGGATTGAGAAAGACAGCATGTCGCAAGCTAAGACGGCCCCATCATTTCCCTTTTGCCTGTAGCAACATTGTGAAGACAGGGAAAGTACCCCAGAGATAGGGAAGGTGCTTAGTCACTGCAAAACCAACAGAGTTTTTGAAAGAGTGGACGGGCTGATAAATCATCCTAACCAGAGGATTTCAGGAAAGTCATAAAATACAGGTAGTCCTTGACTTACAACAGTCCATTCAGTGACTGTTCGAACGGCACTGGAAAAAGGGACCATTTTTCACACTTACGGCCGTTGCAGCATCCTAATAATCTCGTGATCAAAATTTAGAGGCTTGGCAACTGACTCATATTTATCATGGTCACAGTGTTCTGGGGAGATGTGATCCCCTTTTGCGACCTTCTGACTGTTGTGGCCCACCAGCAGCCAGCAGAGCTGGCAGCCTATTCGGACAGTGGGGAGGTTGGGGAGGAACATGGGCCAGTCCTGGGGTCTGGGGAAGGCTCTGATGAGGGCTCTGCGTTGGAGGCAGAGAGGGAGCCAGAGCTGTATGCCAGTTATCAGCTGCCTTCGGAGTCAGACCTCAGTGGGGCAGAAGAACAGCTGGAGCCTGTTCCCAGTGCGTGCATGCACAGAGTTGCCAGACGAAGGGAACAGCTAAAGAACAGGGGTCGACTTGGGAGTAAGGCCAGAGGTGGACGATGAATGGTCCTTCCCAGAGGAAATAAAAGAGGAGCGAAAGTGGAGCGGAGTTTGCAGGAGACCATTAATTCGCTTAATTGGTTCGTGACTCTCCGAGGCTCCTTGCCACGTTTTGCAGATATCTGCCTGGCAGCTCTCCAAGCCAGATAAGGTCTGTGACTGTAAATCCTCCCTTGAAACACTTTGCTGGATGTGAATGAGCAGAATTCACAGTCAATTAATAAAAGGGGGTTTTGTCGAGACAAGAAGTTTGCTTCATGCTCGTGGGAAGCTTCGGTCAGAACACCAATGAGCAAAGTCAATGGGGAAGTTATATTCACTTAACCGCCGTGTTCCAAACTGAACAACTTCAGTGATTCACTTAACAACTGTGGCAAGAAAGGTCATAAAATGGGGCAAAACTCACTGAACAAATGTCTCACTTAGCAACAGAAATGTTGGTCTCAATTGTGGTCATAAGTTGAGGATTACCTGTATCAAAGGGTGGAAAGAGCAGGGAAGTAAAGCCACCCCATAGCTGACACATCTTGAACTGTGGAACTGCCCATCTCAGTTCCATCTTGGGGTGCTTTACCCCTTCTTCATGAAGGAAGAATAGCAGAGCTGAACCTCAGGTTTAAAAAGGCTTCCCCTCACCCAAACGCAAAAGTAAGAATGGGCCACCCAAAACTCAAGAACAAAACTCAATGGTTCATTTAATCCCCGCCACAATCCCAAAATTCTTCATGTTCCTATTTAGAATAGAACAGAATTCTTTATTGACCAAGTGTGATTGGATACACAAAGAATTTGTCTCCAGTGCATAAGCACTCAGTGTACACACACTTTGTACAACGACAAAGTGATAGGTCATCTATTATAAACAGTGGTCGGTTTCAAATCTTTTTAGAACCTCTTCTGTAGGTGTGGCCTGCTTTGTGGGAGTGGCTTGCCGGCCATGTGAGTGGGTGGGAGTGGCTTGCCAGCCATGTGACTGGGTGGGCATGGCCAATTTGTAAAATGTGGTGAAACTCACTTAACAACGCTCTTGTTTAGCAACCAAAATGTTGGCTCAGAAACTCAGGCATTTGAAGCACGCAAGTCTTAAAGCTGTCAGGTTACAAGACCCTTGCACCCCTAACCCTTTAGAAAAAAAAAACCCCAGGGGTGTTCAAACTTGATATCTTTAAGACTTGTGGACTTCAACTCCCAGAATTCCTCCTCTCGCTCTGCATCTTGATGATGTGCGGACGGATGTGGGGAGGGAGCTGGAACTGGTTCTAAATGGCACTGTAGATTTGTGGAACCTCTTCTATAGAAAGGGGTGGTAGAAACCCACCCCTGATTATAAATCACAATCATTAATCATACTCATTACAAGCAACAAGTGATAAATCATGATACCAATAGGAAAAGATAATAGGAAAGATGAGAAGATGAGAAAAGAAAGAGAAAGATAATAATAGCAGTACAGCCTACTATACGGGTAAATTTCTTAGGCCTAAGACAGTGCTGCGGGAATTAAATTTCAACAGTGTGAAAGCACAGGGGAACTGAGTTTTGTTGTTTTGCAACGCGAAACAAAGCTAAATTACTCTGCAAAAAAAAAAAATTTACAAAGAGAGGATATATAAAACCCATAATCCCGAATCGATGTTAACCGATCACGATTGGTGTGCTTTATAACATGAAAATCCTACCATTCAGCAATTCACAGTGCATTCCGCTATAGCTTAACATAATGTTCTGGTACACACAACCTTTTCAGTCAATGTGTGGGTTTCTGACACTGAGCCAGACACTTCCCACACCCATTTTCGCCTAGTCTAGCTTGTTGCACAGTTGACTTTGGGCCAACAAGTTGTAGCTGATACTTATCAGAATAGAGCTGGAAGGGACCTTGGTGGTCTACTAGTCCAGTAGTTCTCAAACTTGGCAACTTTAAGACTTGTGGACTTCAACTCCCAGAGTTCTCCAGCCAGAAGAGAGCTAGCTGGAGAATTCTGGGAGTTGAAGTCCACAAGTCTTAAAGTTGCCAAGTTTGGGAACCACTGTACTAGTCCAACCCCCTGCTCAAGCGGGAGACTCTATACGAGGGGTCGGCAAACTTAAACACTCAAAGAGCCACAAAGGTCCTAACCAGAAGCTCCCCCGTTCAATTCTGGAGCTAACCGGAAGTCCTGTTCCCCCACCATAAAGTCTCCTAGCTCCCATTTTCCTCTACCTGTCCTAACCGAAAGCCCTATCAATTGTGGAGCTGTCCAGCGACAGGAAGCCGCAGCAGAGGGATAGAGCCATAGGTTGCCCTGCCCCTGCCTTATACCATTTCAGACAAATAGCTGTCCAGTCGCTTAAAATCCTCTAGTGATGAAGCATCCACAACTTCTGAAGAGAAGCTGACCTACTGGTTAACTGTCCTCGCTGTTAGGAAATGTCTCCTTAATTCCAGGTCGTTTCTCTCCTTCATTAGTTTACATCCATTATTTTTCGTCCTGTCCTCTAGTGCAGTGTTTCTCAGCCTTGGCGACTTTAAGTCCTGTGGACTTCAACTCCCAGAATCTTCCAGCCAGCTGTGCTGGCTGGGGGATTCTGGGAGTTGAAGTCCACAGGACTTAAAGTCACCCAAGGTTGAGAAACACTGCTCTAGTGGTTTGGAAAATAAATTGACCTCCACAAAGATTTTTCTCCGGGACAGTCTGTCCAAATCCTGGTCCTTCACTCTTCCAACTGTGGACCACTTGCCACTATAACTACGTCCATTCACCTTGTCACTGGTTCTTCTTCACTTTCCTTCCAGCTTTCCAGCTTCAGGGAAGAGAGCTGGGCCTTCGCATAATATATCCAAAATGTGGTAATAGGAACCTGATTATTTGTGCCTCAAGTGAGAACTCTGGGTTAATTTGTTCAATGATTCATCGGTTTGTTTTCTTAGCTGTCTACAGTATTCTCGGGAGTCTTCACCAACATCAAAAGCATCAATACTCTCTCTTCTCCAAAGTTCAACTTTCCCGTCCACAGAGTATCATAGTAAATTCTATGGCTTCCACAATTCTGATCTTTATAGGTATACTATAGATCAATGTTTCTCAATTTTGGCACCATTAAGATGTCCAGACTTCAACTCCCAGAATTCCCTAGCCATGGCTAGGGAATTCTGGGAGTTGAAGTACGCACATCTTAAAGTTGATAAGAATGGAAAACACTGGTACAGACACACCACAGTACTTCAATCTCTTTTCCTAGGCCTTCATGATTGCTCTAAGTGTTGATTTGCAACATATTTTTGACAGCTTGTTCCTTTACTGTTGATGGTTGAACCTAAAAGGCAGAAACTACCTGCCATTTTGTTATCTTCATGGTCAGTTCTAATTCTGGTTGTTGTACTTGCTTTGGCCTTCTTTATATGTAATTTTGGTCCTATTTTTTTCCTCAAAACCCCTTGACTTTTATTAGTAGACCTTGCAAATCCTTTCTGCTTGTGGTTATTAGGCAAGTGTCATCAGCACAGTGCAAGTTGTCACGCACACCCACCCATAAAATTAGTTATTTTTACTAGGTATATGTACTGATTTTACAGCGGTAGAGACTAATTTGGTTCTGTACTTAATAACTGCAGCAAGACTGTTGGTGGCGCAATACTGGAAGAAGGAAGACGTACCTACAACTCAAGAATGGACTTTGAAAGTTATAAACTTAGCAGAGATGGCAAAAATCTCAGCATATCTTAAAGATCACTCAAACGAGAGATATAAACGAGACTGGAAAAAATGGATTGACTATACACAAAGCAAATATGGGACTAAGAAATTCCAGATAGCATATGCTTAAGATTAGTAATAACTTAAACTGTTTAAAGTTTGGGTAACAGTAAGAAGCTGAGTTCAACGCAGAGATCCTTTCGATCCTTTTCTTCTGCTTTGTTTTTAAGATACCTTAGACTGTGTTTGTTAAAAAGCTATACAGGCTCTGGGAAGTCGGGGGGAGGGAAGGGAGGTGGGGTTTTAGGGGGAGGGGGGGAGGGGGAAAATATAATATGTCTTAGATCTCAAAGCACATGATTGCACTTGTATACTGTGGCTTTTTAATGTTAGTGTAAAAAATAGGACAAGCTGAATATATTGATAGACAATAGAAATACACCGAAGGGAGAAGTAGAGTGAAAGAAGAAAGAGGGGTAGCGAGGGTGGGAGAGAGGATTGGAGGCAGGAGGAGAAGGAAGGGAGGGAATGTATTGGGAGAGAGGAGCGATAGAGTGGGAGGGAAGTAGGTAGTAGAGGGGAATGTTGGAAGGAAGAATGTAAGTTGGAGGGGGTGAAAGAGGGTGTATGGTGGGTCAAGGTGGCATATTGGGTTTGTATTTTGGGGGGTATGGTCTATGAAAGCGAGGGCTGTGTTTATTATTCAATGTTATATGCCCTGGTCATGCACAGTATACATGTGATTGTATGAAATGAAATGGAAATGGAAATAAACGTATTTTGAATAAGAAAAAAAAAAGTAAAAGAAAAATTAAAAGAAAAAAAATTGGAGAATGCAAAGGGATCTAATTCATCCTTTGCTGTCATACAAGTTTTCTATTTATACAAAGGATTATTTGGGTGTGTATTTCTCTCTTTTCTTCAAATTATTCACTGTAGGCAGAGATTGGGAAACGTTTTCCTCTTGAGATCTGCCTTGACTAGATGGGGATTACCCTAACAGGCATGGCCACAGGCAAAGATTGGACAAAGTTAACAAAAATGAGTGTTATCTATATTCAGGATGCAAGAGGGTGAACAATACAAAAGAAATTAGATTTTCAACAGTATTACTGCTGCTCGGAAGCTGGGAAGGTTTGTTGATTGGAGTTTGTGTATTGAAAATGGAACACTTTTTTTTCTCCACTGATCGTTTTAACTTGGCACTACAAGGTTTCACTGCTTGGCTACAGAGAGTGATAAGAAGGGAAGCACACAGATGTCCCTTTGAAGTATATAAATATTAATAAAATACATAAAAATACAAAATACAATATTTTTAATCAGAGAAAAGTGAAAACAAACGTTCTTTGTGAATCTATGGTTTAATTTTATTAACCTTCCAAGCTAGAGCAGCTGTGTTTGTTAGAATGGCATAATTTCAAAAGAAAACAGAAATCTCAAGTTTGCAAAAGATACTTTCAGAAATACAGAAATTATCAAATACATATGAAAGGATAGAGAAAAACTAGACGATTTAGAGCATATAACAACAAAATATGATGAAGAAATTGAGGATGTCTATCAAAGGCAAACCCCATTTTGGTTAAAACTCCAAAAAACAAAGTGGAAAATGAATATAAAGAGATTAAACCTGCTGATATTTATGGTGATTGGTTTGTCTCTGAAAATGGAAAGAATGGAATACTGAAAGAGGAATGAGAGATCTTATAAGCAAGGAGTTGCTAAGAGGAATCTATACAAAGCTGATCAAGAAGATGATTAGAGGACTGGCACCACAAATGGCAGAAGATATGAGACTGTTTTGCTATTGGAAAGATACAGGTTGATAGATGGAAGAATATAATTTAAAACTAGTTAAACTTAGTGAAATTTATTGACAATAGATATAGCTTAAATAAATAACTGATAAAGTTACTAATGTATACAATGTGTAGTGTTATGATGAATATAATTGGATATGAATATTGAATGGTACCCATGTAAGGAAGATTAGCAATCCCTTTGGATTGTACAGAAAGATTAATAATAATAAAGCTGAACTGAATGTATTAATTGAAAGCACAAAAGAATTTAGCCAAGACATTGGTATGCAGTTTGGAATTGACAAATGTGCTATAATGGCAACCAAAGCAGGCAAGGTCATAGAAGATGATGGAATAGAACTTGAGAATGAAGAAATGATAAAGGCAGTAAAACCAGAAGAAGGCTACAAGTACTTGGGGATTTTAGAGGCCTCTGACTTAATGCATAATAAAGTCAAGGAATTAACTTCAGCCAAGTACATTCAATGAATTTGCAAGATATTAAAGTCCAAGTTAAATGGAGGAAACATCATAAAAGCCATAAATACCTGTGCTATACCTGTGATTCGATACTCTGCAGGAATAATTGATTGGACCCAGATGGAGATGGACAATTTGGATGGAAAAACAAGGAAGCTTATGACAATGAATCATGCTTTGCACCCTAAAAGTGATGTTGACCGATTATATCTACCAAGAGCAGAGGGTGGTCGAGGATTCCTACAAGTAAAACAGACTGTGGAAGAAGAAAAACACAGCTTGAATGATTACATCCAGAAAAGTGAAGAACCAATGATTATGGAAGTAAATAAAGGAGGCCTTTTAAAGACAACTAAGACAAAAGACGAATATAAGAAAGAAGTAATTGAGAAGCGAGCTGAAAATTGGAAAAACAAAGCTATGCATAGCCAATACTTGAAAAGTATTGAAGGCAAAGCTGACACAATCCTGATTACAAATCCTGCAGAAAATTTGGAGAGTATCGCGTGCGCATTGCAATATAGGTGTGGGCACACGCACAACACGACAAAAAGGTTAGCCATCACTGCCCTACACCATTTCAGACAAAGAACCGAGGTGGCGCAGTGGTTAGGATGCAGTACTGCAGGCCACTTCAGCTGACTGTTATCTGCAGTTCAGCGGTTCTAATCTCACCGGCTCAAGGTTGATTCAGCCTTCCATCCTTTCGAGGTGGGTGAAATGAGGACCCAGACTGTGGGGGTGATATGCTGACTCTGTAAACTGCTTAGAGAGGGCTGAAAGCCCTATGAAGCGGTATATAAGTCTAACTGCTATTGCTAACTGCTATAAATGGTTGTCCAGTCTCTTCCTAAAAACTCCCAGTGTTGGAGCACCCACAATTTCTGGAGGCAAGTCATTCCACTGATGAATGGTTCTCACTGTCAGGAAATTTCTCCTTAGTTCTAGGTTGGTTCCAGAGGTGGGTTCCTACTGGTTCGCACCAGTTCGGTAGAACCGGTTCGTCAAATCTACCGAACCGGTTAGAAGAGGTTCCACCAGTGGACCCGGAAAGCAGGCCACACCTACAGAAGAGGTTCCAAAATTTTTTGAAACCCACCACTGGTTGGTTCTCTCCTTGATGTGACCGCAGGGATGTTGCAATGGGCTATAAGTGTGGAGATTGGTTGTGAGTCTCTTGTTTCAGTACTGTCGTACCTTTGAATGATCAGTAAGCAAATGGCTGCAAAGTGAGCACCATCTGTGTTCCACTCCCTGGACTCCTGAGATGAGGCTGAAGCTCCCATAGCCTAAGAATAAAGCAGCAAGCAGGCACAAAGGACAACAAAAGCCAGGAATTTTGACAAAAAGATTATTTAAAAGATCCCTTAATGCAGTGTTTCTCAACCTTGGCCACTTGAAGATGTCCGGACTTCAACTCCCAGAATTCCCCAGCCAGCATTTGCTGGCTGGGGAATTCTGGGAGTTGAAGTCCAGACATCTTCAAGTGGCCAAGGTTGAGAAACACTGCCTTAATGCGTTATTAAGGATCAAAGCAGAAATGTCATCAGAAAAGAAAGTAGGCCCTGGGCTCAATGTAGGTGAAAATAGCCAATCTCATCCACAGGTCCTGTGGCCCAAGAAAGCAAAGGGTTTTGGAGAGGACCTGAAGCCCATCTACTCTTGGAGAGTCATTCAGGATCTGGCCTTGTTGGCTTCTACCTCTGCACCTCAGTTTTTCAAAATTGGCAGCTTTAAGGTGTGTGGACTTCATCTCCCAGCATGCTCTACTAACTAGTGCCTGGCGGCCTATTGGAGGAGGACATGGTGGCTGGGGGATTCTGGGGATTGAAGTCCACACATCTTCACATGACCAAGGTTGAGAAGCCACACGTTTTTTTCCTTCCAGAGCGAAGAAGCCACCGAGAGAGCAAATAAACCTCAGACAAAATCCACACGGGGCCATGTCATGAGGAAAGACAGATAGCAGCTTTTGCCGAGCTGCTGCGCTTCACTCCACCCCAGCTGGCTCTTCTCATTTGCTTTGAAAAGAAGGGGAGAGACCGACCGCAGGGTATTTTTAGCCGCCAAACCACAATAGAACAGTCACAAGTTCCCAGCAGCCTATTGGTAGAACTTTCTCCCTTCTCCTCAACACACACACACACACACACACACACACACACACACACACACACACAGCGTTCTGGTTTTTATACACCACCCAGCTTAGGAGGCTGGGAGGAAGGCAACCAACCAACCAACCAACGGTTGCAGATATCTTCACACCATCTTTTCCCACTTTGTTTAGCGAAGTGCTGGATGGGGAAAACAGGGAAGTGCTGCAATTTAATTTTCTTCCCTCCCAAGTGCAAGTAGAAGGTAACTGTAGGCAATGCCATGCTCCAACAGGGAGGGAGGGAGGGAGGGAGGGAGGGAGGGAGGGAAGGAAGGAAGGAAGGAAGGAAGGAGGAAGGGGGGAGTGTGGGTTAGGAAGGGAGGGAGGGAGGGAGGGAGGAAGGGGAGGGAGGAGGGTGGGTTAGGAGAAGGAAGGAAGGAAGGGGAGTGGGTTAGGAGAAGAAGGGAAGGAAGGAAGGAAGGAAGGAAGGAAGGAAGGGGAAGGGGTGGGTTAGGAGAAGAAGGGAAGGAAGGAAGGAAGGAAGGAAGGAAGGAAGGAAGGAAGGAAGGAAGGGGAAGGGGTGGGTTAGGAGAAGAAGGGAAGGAAGGAAGAAGGAAGGAGGAAGGGGAGGGAGGAGGGTGGGTTAGGAGAAGACGGGGAGGAAGGAATGAAGGGGAAGGGGAGGGAGGAGGGTGGGTTAGGAGAAGAAGGGAAGGAAGGAAGGAAGGAAGGAAGGAA
Organism: Thamnophis elegans; assembly: GCF_009769535.1. Taxonomy (NCBI): domain Eukaryota; kingdom Metazoa; phylum Chordata; class Lepidosauria; order Squamata; family Natricidae; genus Thamnophis; species Thamnophis elegans. The sequence continues at coordinate 131,174,272 of NC_045544.1, forward strand.
GGAAGGGGAAGGGAGGTGGGTGGGTTGGGGAAGCAAGAGAGGGAGGGAGGGAGGGAGGGAGGGAGGGAGGGAGGGAGGAAGGAAGGAAGGAATGACATAATCATAGGTGCTGAAAGGGACCTCAGAGGTCTTCTAGTCCAACACCTTATACAACACCTTGTTTCCCAGTAAGAACATTTTCCCTTATTCTAGACTGGATCGCTCCTTAACAAGCTTCCACACCTTATTTCTTGTCCTATTATCCTCTGGCGCTTTGGAGAAATAAGTCAATCTCCTTTTTCCTGTTACAGAGACTCAAGTATTAGAAGACAGTTAACATGGATGGATAGATGGATGGATGGAACTCATACATGAAAAAGTTCATTTTTCATCTAACAGTCAAGTCTTTCTAAGAGTATCCTCAGCCAGATGTATTTCCCTCTGCAAAAAACTGGAGATCCAGCTCCACGCCATGCAGCCTTTTTATTCAATGTGCTACTTTTCAGTGGTGCTGCAATCAGCAAAACAAAATCCTATAAACCCCCTTTCGCATTTTTGCTGCTTTCTAAAAGAATGCGACAAGTGTGGCTCAGTGGCTAAGACACTTAGCTTGTCGATCAGAAAGGTTGGCAGTTCAGCAGTTCGAATCCCTAGTGCCGCGTAACGGAGTGAGTTCCCATTACTTGTCCCAGCTTCAGCCAACTTAGCAGTTTGAAAGCACAGGAAAAAAACGCAAGTAAAAAAATAGGGACCATCTTGGTGGGAAGATAACAGCACTCCGTGCACCTTTGGCATTTAGTCATGCCAGCCTCATGACCACGGAGACGTCTTTGGACAGCGCTGGCTCTTCGGCTTAGAAACGGAGATGAGCACCGTCCCTAGAGCTTAGAGCCGGAAACAACTTTACCTAAAAGGAAAGCCCCTCCTAAGTCAGCAGTCCACACTGAGGCCACATGATCGAGGTGAGGCCTACCAAATACCAAAATAGTTTTTCCTCTACCGTAGCACTACCGGACACAAGTTTAAAAACTCCCCAAATTATCAAGACAGTCTTCATAATAAGCCCATCAAGGGTTTCTAAAGTTGGAAGGGGGAGGGGTTTTTCCCAAGAACTCATTCAGCAGACAGAATGGCTTAAAATAATAAGCCATGACCAGAACAGGTTTCATTCTTTGATAAAGTGAAGCAGAATTGCCAGGCATGTAAATGACATCCTTTCAGAGACAGCGTTTGTCTGAAGGATTATCCAAAGTTTGTTGAAATAAGCCCAGGGAAGCTGGACTCCCGTCTCTGAAAATATGCAGGATAAGATCTGGATGAGAGACCACCAGGAAATCCTACAGTTAAAAGCTAGGTCTTTTTTCCTTTAACATTTGTCTTGCTTGGTTCCAGAGGCTACACCGTACTTGTCTACTGTAGTCCATAAAAACCACCAATGACTGATGCAACGGAGCGTGTTTCTACAGATAGCTTGTTGTCCCGGAGGCTGACACTGTTTGGGGCTGAGAGAGGAACTGATCCAAAGTGACCAAGTGGGTTTTCCTAGCTTGAGATTCTGGACTCCTAGTCCAGGCAGGGGTCGGCAATCTGTGGCTCTGGAGCCACATGTGGCTCTTTCATTCTCTGCTGCAGCTCCAGTGGTGGGTTTCAAAATTTGTTAGAACCCCTTCTGTAGGTGTGGCCTGCTTTGTGGGAGTGGCTTGCCAGCCATGTGACCGGATGGGAGTGGCTTGCCAGCCATGTGACTGGGTGGGCGTGGCCAACTTGTGAAATGTGGTGAAACTCACTTAACCACGCTCTTGCTTATCAACCAAAATGTTGGCTCCGAAACTCTAGCATTTGAAGCACGCAAGTCTTAAAGCTGTCAAGTTACAAGTCCCTTGCACCCCTAGCCCTTTAGAAAAAAAAAACCAGGGATGTTCAAACTTGACAGCTTTAAGACTTGTGGACTTCAACTCCCAGAATTCCTCCTCTCACTCTTCATCTTGATGATGTGCAGATGGGCAGGGGGAGGGAGCTGGAACCGATTCTAAACGGCACTGTAGATTTGTGGAACCTCTTTTATAGAAGAGGTTAGAACTGGCAGGAACCCACCCCTGTGCAGCTCCCTGTTGCCGGTCAGCTCCACAATTGATAGGGCTTTTGATTAGGACAGATAGATGAAAAAGGAGGAGGCACTAGGAGAAGACTCTATGTTGGGAGAACCCGACTTCCGGTCAGCAGAGGAAAAAGGACGCCATGCTAGGAGGAAACTCTATGATAGGGGAACCAGACATCTGGTTGGCTCCAAAATTGAACAGAGGGCTCCTAGGTTAGGACCTCTGTGGTTCTTTGAGTGTCTTTTGCTGACCCCTCTCCTAATATCACCTTCACCGTTAGATTGCACTGGCTCTCAGCTGCAAGTTAGCCTAGAAACCAAGAAAATATCCCAGAAACCTGCTCATCACTTCTGTATTTTTGCCAAGAAAACTCCAGGGGCCTGTCATCAGAAGAAGATGAAGTTTATATTTTATTTATATTGCAGGCATCAAGTCAAGGCTGTACCCTTGTTTTTGCAAGGCACAGTAGGTGGAAAAGCAAAGTGAGCTGGTCTGGCTTTGTATGGAATATTTCAGGTATCAGTTGCCATCTGGCTAGCGTGCTCGGAAGACATACACATGAAATTCGAGTTGTGGGACTTGAAAAGAATGGACTTTGAAATTCTGTGAGCAGAAAATACTACCCGGCTAACAAGCAAAAACAACATTTCCCCAGAATTCCAATCAAATCAAATGCAGACCCTCCTTTTAGAGGAAGGAGAACATGGCCAGATGTGGGGGAATCGGCATACATATATTATCACATCCTCAAGACATCCATTGTTTTGCACCTTTGCATCAGTCAATCCCAATCCTCACCAAAACACACACACAATTGGAAATATATTGCCTGAAGAGCAGAGAATAACAGAGTTGGAAGGGACCTTGGAGGTCTCCTAGTCTAACCCCCTGCTTAGGCAGGAAGCCCTATATCCCAGACGTCAAACCTGTGGCACGTGGAACCATATCTGCCATCCTGCCAGCCCTCAGCTTCGGCGCATGTGCGTGTGCCAGCCAGCTGGTTTTCGGCCTTCTGGAGGGTCAGGGGAGGCTGCTTTCACCTCCCCAGGCTTCAGGAAAGCCTCCGGAGTCTGGAGAAGGGGAAAAACAGGCCCAATAAACCAACCGGAAGTTTGCAAACAAACTTCCGGTTGGTCCGTTTTTCGCCCACCCCAGGCTTTAGGAAAGCCTCCGGAGCCTGAGGAGGGCGAAAAACAGCCCAACGGGGAGTTCCGAACTTCCGGTTGCCCCATTGGGCCCATTTTTTGCCCTCCCCAGACTTCGGAGGCTCTCCTGAAACCTGGGGAGGGTGAAAAACAGGCACAACGGGCAACCGGAAGTTCGGAAATGATCCGTTTCTGCCTTCTAGAGGGCCTCCAGGGGGCCGGGGGAAGCTGTCTTCACCCTCCTCAGGCTTCAGGAAAGCCTCCGGAGCCTGGGGAGGGTGAAAAATCCCCCTCCCCATGCATGCGTAGGTGGGTGGAGAGCATTCCATTGTGAGTGGGGGCACATTCCATTGTGAACACAATATTTTGGCACCTCTTTACAAAAAGGTTAGCCATCACTGCCCTATACCATATCAGACAAGTGGTTGTCCAATATCTTGGATTGGATTTGGATTGGATTTGGATTTATTACATTTATATGCCGCCCTTTTCCCCGAAGGGGACTCAGGGCGGCTCACAATTCAATCAGGGAAGGGGGTACAGACAGGGGAATAAAAAGACGAGACATAACAATACAAAATTTAAAAACACACAACAACCATACCATTCGAGAAGGGGGGCAAAAACTTCAGCCAGGTTTTAAGGGCTTTGCGGAAGGCCTGGAGGGTGGTGAGGGTTCGAATCCCCACGGGGAGCTCGTTCCAAAGGGCTGGAGCAGCCACAGAGAAGGCTCTCCTCCAGGTAGTCGCCAGTCGGCATTGGCCGGCGGATGGAATTCGGAGGAGGCCTAATCTGTGGGATCTGATCGGTCTATTGGAGGTAATTGGCAAGTCTTCTTAAAGACTTCCAGTGTTGGGGCATTCACAACTTCTGGAGGCAACTTCTGTTCCACTGATTAATTGTTCTGACTGACTGGGAATTTCTCTTTAGTTCTAAGTTGCTTCCATGTATCTAGCCTCTATGTACCCAAATTTAATTTTGTAAACTACCAGGTTACCCTTCCATCCACTTTGGTAGCCAAAGATACCTGATAAAGAGTTTAAACCACCTTTTCTTCTCATTCCCACATGGCTCCTTCTTCTTCTAGGACTTTCGCGAGGACTTTCATCTCCCAGAATTCTCCAGCCAGCCACAACCAGCATGGTGGGGGAATTCTGGGAGATGAAGTCAACAGATCTGAGCCGTGCTGGCGCAGTGGTTAGAATGCAGTATTGCAGGCTAATTCTGCTGACTGCCAAGGGTTTGATCCTGAACGGCTCAAGGTTGACTCGGCCTTCCATCTTTCCTTGGTGGGTAAAATGAGGACCCAGATTGTTGGGGGCCATATGTGGACTATAAATCACTTAAAGCACTATGAAGTGGTATATAAGTATAAGTGCTATTGCTATCTTAACATGGCCAAGGTTCAGGGGTGGGTTGCTGGGGGTTCGCAGGTTTGGAGAACCTCTAGAGGGGTTTGGAGAACCTCTAGCTAAGATTCTGTGCAGTTCAGATAACCCACAAATCCCACTCCTGGCTGGCCCCACCCAGGAGTCCCCAGGCAACCCGTTTTGGATGCACGTAAGTGCAGGGCCCACACAGAGGCTCAGAGAGGGCGAAAAATGGGCCTACAGTAAGTTTGGGGAGGCAGGAAACGGGCCTCCACAGCCTGGTGAGGCCATTTTCACCCTCCCGGAGGCTCAAAGAAAGCCTCCAGAGCCCGTGGAGTGCAAAAACACACACTCCCCCTGCCATGGTGCAGGAGGCCAACTAAGCCACATCCACCATGGCCACGCCCACCCAGCAACCAGGCAGAGAACTCTTGCTAAAAATTTTGAAGCCCACCCCTGCCAAGGTTGAGAAACACTTATTTATTTTATTTATTTATTTATTTATTAGACTTATATACCACTTCATAGGGCTTTCAGCCCTCTCTAAGCGGTTTACAACTTTTTTTAGCAAATTGAGTCAACAACTTGCCCCCACAGTCCGGGTCCTCATTTCACCCACCTCGGAAGGATGGAAGGCTGAGTCGACCTTGAGCCGGTGAGATTTGAACCGCTGAACTGCAGATCATAGTCAGCTAAAGTGGCCTGCAGTACTGCACCCTAACCACTGCACCACCTCGGCTCTACAACACTGTTGTAGTCCAAGCTTCTGGAATCCACTACAATTGTGAAACAGCAAATCAGCTTCTGGTTTCTGATCTTAAAATCAGGCTGAATGGGGAATTCTGGGAGTGCTCACATCTTCAAGATGTGAAGAGCATCCGAAGACTTCAGCTAGTCCAGAATGCGGCCGCGCGAGTGATCGTGGGCGCACCACGGTTCGCCCACATAACACCGATCCTCCGTGAGCTGCACTGGCTACCTGTTGGTCTCCGGGTGCACTTCAAGGTCCTACTCACCACCTATAAAGCGCTCCATGGTAGTGGATCTGGCTATTTGAGAGACCGCCTTCTGCCAATTACCTCCCTGCGTCCCATCAGATCGCATAGAGCTGGCCTCCTCCGTATTCCATCCGCCAGTCAGTGCCGACTGGCGACTACTCGGAGGAGAGCCTTCTCTGTTGCGGCTCCGACACTATGGAACAATCTCCCCGTGGAGATTCGTACCCTCACCACCGTCCAGGCCTTCCGCACAGCCCTCAAGAACTGGCTAACCCGTCAGGCCTGGGGATAATCTTATTTCGCCCCTCCCGAATGCTGAGTGAATGTTGAGTTTTATTGTCTAATTTACTTTGTGCACATTTCTTTTTTCGTATTGTCCTACACTCCCCTTCCTTTTGATTGTAAGCCGCCCTGAGTCCCCTCAGGGAAAAGGGCGGCCTATAAATAAATAAATAAATAAAAAAATAAAAAATAAAAAAAACAAACACTGCTCTAGGGTGCCTATAAGCACCTCTCTGGCCCAGTGGTGGGTTCCGGATCCCGGTGCAACCGGTACAGTGCAACGGGAACCAGTGTCCACCACATGAATGTGCGCAGCCTGCGCGCAGTACGCACATGCATCCTTATCTCTTGCAACGCCTCCGCAATGCTCCAGCTGCTTGGCGGAGTGTCACGCAGGCACCATGTGCTGCGTGTGTGGAAGTGCTGAAGAGCTCAAATACAGGTAAGGAGCTTGGGCAGGTGGGTGGGCCCTCTGGAGCACCGTACCGGAATGGTACCCAGTGCTCCAATTAGGCACCGGTACACCCGTACCGGGGCAAACCGCCTGCAACCCACCACTGCTCTGGCCCCAAACCACTTAACAACCGTGCTACTAATTCATCAAATGCAATGATTCACTTAACAACTGTGTGTCAGCCTCTGCTTTGCTACTGCTTCGGCTGCCATTGAAATGGGGGGGGGCATGGTATTTGGGAGGGGAATCATTATGTGCTGGAGGAGTGTTCTAGAAGCTGTCCTGACCATCTCTTTGCGCATGTGGAGAAAGGGAGTTTCCCGCCAAGGCTAACTGTCCAGCATTCCACCCTGATGATGCTTTTTGAAGATATCTCCCACTTGACAGTTGGGTGAATTATTATTGGACTATGGAAAGGGGTGCCAAGGGGAGGGGATTGAATTATACATGATATCCATGGCTTTCGCACCAATTTACCCAGACTCAGTTTTGCTTTGCTACTATTCGTTTGTAATTAGTAAAAGTACACTTAATTCTAAGAATGGAGTTGAGTGGTTTCTTTCCTGATTATTAAATGAAGCAGCACCTGACACTGTGGCAAGGAAAGTCATCAAATGGGGCAAATTGTTTCTTTCTTAGCAACAAAAATTTAGGGCTCAATTGGGGTTGTAACTCAAGGACTACCTGTATTTACAAGGCATCTCTGGGTCCACTTAGTCCTTCTTAGAAAATAAAAATAGCGGCCTGCCTAGATTCCAGATCTTACTGAACTGTGTCTGCCCACCCAGAGGGAAAGAAATAAACAGCGTGGGCATAGAAGAAACAGCTTTACAGTAATTAGATATCAAGCAACCACAGTATCTTCCACGCTACTCAATATTATAAATGTGTCTCCCCCCCCCCCCACCTTCAATTTAACTTGTCAGGAAAATTTGACTTAAAAAAAAAACCCATAAAGCTGTTTCCAACAGATAAAACCAACCCGTAGTGTCAAAAATATACTACTACAGCCTCAAATCAGGAGAGCCTGCAGGAGTGTCGTTCCAGTGAAACCCTCCGTAACTCCAAACCACATCCTTCCTTCCTTTCTTTTATATCCAGCTCGCTGACAACTCCCAACCAAGTTTTAACAAGCTGTAAATTCAGTTCCCCATGCAGCTCTCAACATCAGCCAATTCTGAACGTATGGGTCCCCGGAGAGCTTTCCGAAGCAGCTAGGCTCTTTGTAGTAGTTAAATATGCACAGCAAATAGACCGAGTGGAAATATCCAGCAGGTGGAAAATCCAAAGGAGACCTAGGCGAACATATGCTCGGCTCACCCTACGATAGCACACAACAGGCAACGTGTGCTATCATCTTTCAGCTACGCCCCACGACACTGAACGTGACCCACTTTGCCTGAAAGTCTGCACAAAAGACTGAAAAGGGGGTGGGGGGACAGAATGGATGTCGGGACTGGTGGGAGCACGCTTCTCTCCCAGCGGGAAGCCTTTGCAAAAAGGAATTACGAAGACCAAATTTCTCCTCTTAAGCTAAAATTCGCCAGTCCTAACACGACAGCTGGCAGATCAAAAGAAGAAGCAAAGCATCTTGTTACCTGTGTTAATTAACTATTTGGGATGAAACCGTGTTGTGCTTAACTACTATTTATTCATAAGCCCCTAAATCAAGGGTGGATTTCTACCAGCGTTGGTACTGGTTCGTTTCGCATGCGCTGTGCACACGCAGTTTATTTATTTATTTATTTGTTCACTGTAAATTGTTCTGTGCATCCGCAAAGACCATGAAAAACTAATAAAAAAAAACTTGCCAGCAATGGCAGCAGAGGCCAGGGAACTGGTTTGGGGGCATGGCCAGCCTGGGTTTCTGCCGGTTCTGCAACCCAGGCCAAATCATCACTACCGGTTTGCCTGAACCGGTGCAAACCAGTAGAAATCCCACTCTGCCCTAAAAGTTTCTCATCTTACTTTCACCATTCGTGATTTTCCAGTGACTTATGACAATTTTTCACACCTAAGACCTTTGTAGCAGACCCATGATCACAAGATCAACCTTGACAACTTGTATTTATGACGGTTGCAGTGTCCTGGGATTCATGGCATCCCCTTTGGTGACCTTTGGACAAGCAAAGTCAATGGGGAAGCCAGATTCACTTAACAACCATGTTACCAACTGAATCACTTAACAACTGTGGCAGGAAAGATTGTAAAACAGGGCAAAACTCACTTAGCAACGGTCTCGTTTAGCAATGGAAATTTTGGGCTCAACTGTGGTCATAAATCAAGCGCTACCTGTAGAGAGCAGGCTTGTATGATTGAATCTATTATACAGCGCCTTGGTCAGGGGTGAAATGCTCTGAAGTTTGCTACTGGCTCTCTTCGCATCCGCATATTTATAGCGAATATAAATCGTGCGGCACAGCTGATTGTCGCACAGCTAATTATCGGAAATACCGGTTCGTTTGAATCGCTAGCATTTCTTTTACTACCACTTCAGGTGAATCTATCTGAACCGGTATGCTGGTCTTGTTGTATTCGGGACTTTTCCTGTGTAAGATTGAGACTATCGTGGTGATTTTTCGACGAGGTCCCACTTGTCATCTTCAGGCTGGTGACTTCGGCTTTCTGAGTAGGACCCCGTCGAAACGTCGCCTAGATACTCTCAATCTTACACGAGAAAAGACCCAAATACGCCAAAACCTGCATACCTGTACCGTGAAAATCTACAAATATTAAATATAATATAAATAATATAAATAATATAAATATAAATAATATAAATATAAATATAAATATAAATATAAATATAAATATAAATATAAATATAAATATAAATATAAATATAAATATAAATATAAATATAAATATAAATATAAATATAAATATAAATATAAATATAAATATAAATATAAATAATATAAATATAAATATAAATATAAATATAAATATAAATAATATAAATATAAATATAAATATAAATATAAATATAAATATAAATATAAATATAAATATAAATATAAATATAAATATAAATATAAATATAATATAAATATAAATATAATATAAATATAATATAAATATAAATATAAATATAAATATAAATATAATATAAATATAAATATAAATATAAATATAAATATAAATATAAATATAAATATAAATATAAATATAAATATAAATATAAATATAAATATAAATATAAATATAAATATAAATATAAATATAAATATAAATATAAATATAAATATAAATATAAATATAAATATAAATATAAATAATATAAATATAAATATAAATAATATAAATAATATAAATATAAATATAAATATAAATATAAATATAAATATAAATATAAATATAAATATAAATAATATAAATATAAATATAAATATAAATATAAATATAAATATAAATATAAATATAAATATAAATAATATAAATATAAATATAAATATAAATATAAATATAAATATACATATACATATACATATACATATACATATACATATACATATACATATACATATACATATACATATACATATACATATAAATAATATAAATATAAATATCAGTAGTAGGTTGCAGGTGGTACATCCCGGTACGGGCCTACTGGAGCCTGCCAGGAGCACCGGATACCAGTACGGTACGGTGTTCTGGAGGGGGCCCCCGCCCCACCCCCGAGCTCTTTACCGGTCTTTTAAGTCTTCAATGCTTCCGCGCACGGCACGTACAGCACCTGCACGATGCTCCGCTGAGCAGCTGGAGCATCATGGAGGCTCGCAGAAGCGGTAAGATGCATGTGCGCGCTGCGTGTGTGTGCGCACACACTGCGCATGTCCATGTGGATGACTCCAGGCTCATTTCCTTTTTTCTTAAGACTAGACCCTCGAACATTTGATGAAGGGGATTGGGAGCCCTTCCGCCACCATGCTTGGTTCCTAATTCCAAACCTTCAGAAAGAGTTTCACTTGGAAAAAGCAAAGAAGTTCTCTTGAAATTATCTGGGCAACTTGCAACTGAACAACCATAGGCGTAAAGAAATAGCATCCAACCAATATCAGTTTGATTTGACTTTAGAACATCTAAGCAATCTCTTTCGGGCTGAGTTTGCAAAACCACGATGATGCCATTTCTCTATTCATGTTATTAAAACAGCAGAGAATTCATAGCATGAAGCAATGGTTTCTTGACATCTCTGGGGACAGCCCAAGGAGTGAGGCAAGAATTCCCACCAACGGCAGAACAACGGATGGTTAAACTCCACCAAGTTCCAGCCCTTCAATGTTCCTCCAGATGAACTATAAGCAAAGCCAGAAATAAATCAGATGAGCGGCTGAATAGAGATCACAGAGCCAAGGAGGAGCTGATCTAAGACAGTGCAAATGCCCTTGTAAGATATGCCACGTGACCCATGGAAGCCATGCGAGGATCCCTTGGTTAATCCTCAAGATGCTACAAAAGTAAGAATTGACAAAATGTTCTGTTCTGGAGTTAGAACATTCCAAAGAACTTTGGTACATTCCATTTTCGCTGTAGACCACATCAGCTTAGTCATTCGAGAGATGATCCAATGAGATTCAAAAGGAAAACTGCTGGAACAGAACATTTTGAGCATCTTACTACAGGATTTTTCTTTATTAAGGACTTTGAGGGGTCACTGCTATCATCAGACTCATAAACTACCTCTATGGTGACATGAACAGTAATAAGTAGAGCGGAGTAGAGTAGAGTAGAGTAGAGTAGAGTAGAGTAGAGTAGAGTAGAGTAGAGTAGAGTAGAGTAGAGTAGAGTAGAGTAGAGTAGAGTAGGAATAGAGAGGAGTGGAGTGGAGTGGAGCAGAGCAGAGTAGAATAAACTTTGTTGTCACTTTAAATGTACATTAATCAGCATACATTAAAATGAAATTTCATTGCAAACAGCTCTCAAAGGGTCACCACTTCCAATATATACTACATAAACATGACAAAAAAAATCTTCTTCTAGTGCCAGCTTTAGAAAAAGATCTACCACCTATAATTTACCACCACCTCTAGGTGAGCAGGTTCTCCTGCTTTCCTCAGTGTGTAGACCATGGGTGTCAAACTCACAGCGTCACATTGCCATCACGTAATGCATCATATTTTCCCCCTTTGCGGAGCTGGGGTGGGTGTGGCCTGCGCGTGACGCATCTGGCCGACGGGCCGCCAGTTTGACACCTCTGGTGTGGGCAGAAGGTTGCAGCAGAACCTGCCCTCTGATCCCACCCTAGATTCACCATCCTATAAGGCCGCCTCACCTGATCTCCTCAAAGGACTGGCTCTGTCTTCTACCTGGCTTCAGGTTTGACTTATTGGCAATGTTCGTTTTTCCTCCTGTGGATTGCCAATATAATCCCGTTCATAAGATCCTTCCTGCGCGGCCTGACTTTTCTCAACAGGAATCAAAGATTAATTCAAGGCAGTAGCTAAGCAGCTACATTTGTATGGACAAATAATACAGGGCACCGCAAATACCCACTTCCTCCTACACTTGCCTACAAGCTCCCACCCCTTCCTTTCCTGGACATGAAATCCTGTTTGTCAACAGGAGACCAATTTCACAGACATCTTATGCAAACAACAGCCTGTTACAAAGTCAGAACTTTCAGCCTTACTCTGCCTAATGGCAGGGAAGGCTTCTTTGCAAGCTCACATACTGTAGAAACAGTCAGCTTGGTGGCCTAAGGGGTGTACCTTGCTCAATAGTAGTAACTGTGAGAGGGATCTTGGAGTCCTAGTGGACAACCGTTTAAACATGAGCCAGCCGTGTGCAACAGCTGCCAAAAAAGCCAGCACAATTCTAGGCTGCATAAACAGAGGGATAGAATCAAGATCACGTGAAGTGTTAATACCACTTTATAAGGCCTTGGGAAGGCCACACTTGGAATACTGCATCCAGTTTTGGTTGCCACGATGTAGAAAAGATGTGGAGACTCTAGAAAGAGTGAAGAGAAGGGTAACAAAGATGATTAGGGGACTGGAGACTAAAACATATCAGACAAGAAGCATAAGGTGAAGGACTAGCTGTATCTTTATTGTAAGGTTACATTAACAGAATTTTGCAAGACCACTCCCTCACCGTTACAGTCCAAGAAACCAGTCCAAGGAGCATGCAGAAAGTGAACTGGTACCAACGCCGGTAGGAACCCACCTCTGGTCCACATCTGCATCTTCACACCTTCACCAGAGTGGTAGTGGTCAGACCCAAACATCCACTAACCAGAAGACAAACTGCTGCTCCTCCTCCTCCTTATTGTCGTCTTATTTAATCTTTCACTGTTACTAAGATACCAGATCTGGAATGCAACTCTTTGGATGATCTCTAGATGGAAGCAAAGAGACACCCAAACAACTAGCTCTTGTACTGCCATCTGCTGGTCAGGTCTGAAGGTTCAGATCTGATAAACCCTTTTCTGACATCATCGGCTTTGTTCCCCTCACCCCCACCCCGTTTAGGCAGATATGAACAATCCCAAACAAAGCACTCAGTTACATATTTTATGTTTTCCGAGAATTATCATAAGGCTGATAGAGGGCCCGGACTCAAGAGACAGTTGTGTAACAAAAGATTAGGCTGGGACTGGGGCTGTGTCGTCTGCTTTCTTCCCCAATGGGCTGTTAGTAGAAGGCATCACAGGCATTGTATTCCCTATCAGCTGTAAAAGGAACAACATGAAAATGTGGGAGGACTGGATAACCCTTTCCACCAAAATTATCTCCCATATTTGTTGCATAGTTGTAGGAGCCAGATGTTCTTGGAGAAATGCCAAGGTTGTTTGGTTTGGATTGTTTTGCTGGAAAGCGTAAGTACTGAAAAGAAAAGAAAAATATCCCCTTTCCCACCAAATATTCCCAGTTGATAATTTAGGACAAAATTCAGCCACCAAGCATCTGGGGATACGGTTTGAAATATCTGAAATTAATGCACCAATTAAAATGGATATTTTTTAGGGGGGAAAGAAGCACCAAAATCGTACAAGATTTCAGCATTTTTACATGAGATGAATTAATAAATTAACATCTCATTGGATGTGTCCTCTTGAAACTTCAACCAATTTAGCAATTAAAGTTTTTCTTTTCATCCTGTTATTCTCTCTACCACCTTGTTTCAAGCTATGATTAGGGCAGGAAGCTTCCGAGATTATTCACCAGGTGTTGGAAGAGCAGACAATCCAGTCAAACTCCAGGCGAGAGAAAGGAGAAAAGGGGACCAAGGTGTATTAGTTGGCATCTACTTTAAAGGATGGTGGTGAGCAAATTAAACTATTGTAAAACTGCAGTGAAGTGAAACTTCAACCAAAACGTCTCATATCACAACCATCGATGTATCACAGGTATCACACCTTTCAAGATACGAATACCCTGTTTCCCTGAAAATAAGACCTCCCCGCATAATAAGCCCAATTGGGCTTTTGAGCACATGCACTAAAATAAGCCGTCTGCCAAAAAATAAGTCCTCCTGAAAACATTTAAACACATTCGCAGCTGGTCCCCGCCATTTCCTTTGATTGCTTGTTGTGCAAACAACACGAGGTGAGGAGTTGAGGCCGGAGGGGGGGAAAGGGAGGGGATACATGCCCCAGGCACCCCACACACCCTTACCTAATGGCCGCTCCTGCAACCCTAGCCACCGCACCCCTTTTGTCACGCTAAGGGCCAACGCAAAAAGAGTGGCAGGCCCAGCGACGCACCCCGCACCCTACTCCTTACCTATTGCCATTTACTCCTGCAACTGAGCAGTGCTTTGATTGAAAGCACGCTCACCTCCTCCTGCACCTCAAAAGTAATAAGACCTCCCTGAAAATAAGGCCAAACGCTTATTTCGGGGGGGTCAAAAGAAAATAAGACCCTGTCTTATTTTCGGGGAAATGAAATAGAAGATTTCGGGATTAAACTGTAGGTTCCACCACAAAACCGCGTTCGACTAAAGCGCGCTCGACGAAACCGCGTAGCTGACATCATCAACAGGGCGACAACAGCGCAGAGACAGAAGCACGCTGTAAACGCTAAACCTAAAATTAACACCTAAACCTAACCCCCCTAAACCTAATCCTAAACCTAACCCTAAACCTAACCCTTAACCTAACCCTAAACCTAACCCTAAACCTAACCCTTAACCTAACCCTAAACCTAATCCTAACCCTTACCTTAAGTTGAATCGGCTTGCTTTCAAAGCGCTATTTAAAGTGCCCTTCTTTCTCCGTGCTCACTGTTGTCGCCCTGTTGATGACATCAGCGACGCAGTTTAATCGGGCGCGGCTTAGTCGAGCGCGGTTTTGTCGTGCCACGAAACTGTAGAGGTCCTTGGTGTTTTCTGCAGGCGTTTCATTACCCAGCTAGCTAACGTCATCAGTGCAACATCACTAATATTACCTAGCTGGGTAATAAAATGTTTGCAATAAAAACGATCAAGTTCAGAGATCACCGAGAACCCCACCGTTCAAGATGCTACAACAAAGAAGTTGGCATACGTGATTTCTTCAGATTTTTGACTGCATTCACATGACCAGTCATGGACAGTTTGATAGTTTGGGTCTCCACCTCACGTCTCTTTGATTAAACGGTGTCATCTTTTGGGACCCAGGAAGTACACCTTCCCCATAACTGCACTTTCCCTCTGGAATGAGATTTTCCCCACCCCCAAGATCCGTATGGCTCCTAGTCCTTTGACATTTTAGACGGCCATAAAGGCCCGCTGTTCTCCCAGGACTTGGGCTGAGTAGACAAGACACACACACCCCGTTACAGATTGTATGTGGTCTGGATTGCTATTTTCTAAGTTACTTCGCAATTTCTTAAATTACTTTCTTAATAGTGTTCTTATTCACTTGGTTTTTTTTCTTTGTGTGCATATCTGTTTATGTATTTTAGTTTGTGAGCAGACCAGAGTGGGTAGGAATTGGGGCATCAAACATCAAATCAGATAGAAAGACATAGTTATCTGTTGTGACTCAGCAGAAGCTTGCTGTGAGTTGTTTCGGGATGCAGGAATAATGAGCAGCTGTTGCTCGTTAGGGTCTTCTCCTGCAGATAAAAGACGGATGGTGCCATGCCTTAGTTGCAGAAGTCAACGTCGTTCATGGTTCATCATTCGTTTGTTCATGAGTTCAGTTTCGAGATTCAAAGAGGCACTTGGATAAGTGAGTTGCTTTCTGTAAACCTGATTCAAAGAGGCACTTGGATAAGTGAGTTGCTTTCTGTAAACCTGGTTTGCTGTAAGAGCTTTTTGTTTTTGCTTTTGCTGTGTAACTTTTTGCCAGAGACTTTATCTACGTTTATTTTTGGGCTCACAGCCAGCTTGAGCCAGGACTCATAAAGATATTTTCTTTGAAGTTCTGTCTGACTGTCGTTTGTGAACGAGTGAAGAGGGGGGTCAGAACAGTTATCTATGACTTTCTTAGCTAAATCCATTATCTGACTTTGCACAATGCATGGAACATACACTGATCCCATGGGCTCAGTTTGCACAACATAGAGTGACGTGCAATCACAGCTATTGCAAATCAACTCTCCTTATTCCTGGATATTAACCAAGTTGGCTGGGCATGACTAAAATGAACCACAAATGGTAGGTTACAAGGTGTCCATATCAACTCTAACATAATAGCAATAGCACTTAGACTTACTGGTATATACCATTTCACAATGCTCTAAGCGGTTTACAGAGTCAGCATGTTTCCCCCAACAATCTGGGTCCTCATTTTACCGACCTTGGAAGGATGGAAGGCTGAGTCAACCTTGACCCTGGTGAGATTCGATCTGCAAAACTGCTGGCAGCTGGGGATCAGCAGTAGCAGCCTGCAGTACTGCACTCTATCCACTAACGCCACTGCAGCTCAGAGAGCTCATAATCTACTGAATTTCCCCACTAAGTATCTCCAACAAACTACCAATGACCTAATTTTCTTGTCTCCCAATAGAGGCCAAGCACGCAATTACACAACATCACAGGGTAATGTAAGGACCAAGACTGGAAAGAGAGCCAGCATAGTTTAGTGGTGAATATGTTAGAAGACCATGAATTTGAGTTCTAGTTCCTCTTCGGGCAAAAATCAGATGGGCTGGTCTTGGGCCAGCCCATCTCTCTCAAATCTAGGAAGGTGGAAGCCACTTCTGAAATCCTGCCAATCAATGTCAGACCTGGAAGTCATCTTTTACATTGGGCCTTCAGGCCTGCCACATTTTCTACTGTGGGGAAATGGGAGAGGGAATTATATGGCGTGTGGGAGATATATAGTCAAAATGACCTTCTTTTCTCAGAGAGTCAAGGCCACCTTGCCCTGCAGCTGCGATGATGTAACTAGGAGGCATCTCCAATTTTGGAGGGTGCCTGATTGGATCAGGTGACGGACATGTGGGTGCTGGGCAGGGACTTGAACTTTTTTTGGAGTGGTGAAAACCTGAAAACTTTCAGATTCCGGGTTTCCCCAGATGTGCCAATATGACATCTCTAACAAAACGGAAAGGGGTGTGGTGGCTCAGTGACTAAGATGCTGAGCGTGTCAATCAGAAAGGTCGGCAGTTCGGCGGTTTGAATCACTAGTGCCACGTAACAGAGTGAGCTCCCGTTACTTGTCCCAGCTTCTGCCAACCTAGCAGTTCGAGAGCACGTAAAAAATGCAAGTAGAAAAATAGGGAACACCTTTGGTGGGAAGGTAACAGCGTTCCATGTGCCTTCGGCATTTAGTCATGCCGACCACATGACCACGGAGACGTCTTCGGACAGCGCTGGCTCTTCAGCTTTGAAACGGAGATGAGCACCGCCCCCTAGAGTTGGGAACGTCTAGCACATATGTGCGAGGGAAAACTTTACTTTTATCTAATAAAATGGAACTTTGAGGAAACACAAGCCTCAGGGTCTTCTTTCTTTCGGGGGGTGTTACTTGGAACCCTGACAGTTAAGAAAACTTCAGGTATTTGTCCAGCCAGTCATTATAGCAGTAGACTTATATACCGCTTCATAGGCCTTTCAGGCCTCTCTAAGCGGTTTACAGAGAGTCAGCATATTGCCCCCAACAATCTGGGTCCTCATTTTACCCACCTCGGAAGGATGGAAGGCTGAGTCAACCCTGAGCCGGTGAGATTTGAACCGCCGAACTGCTGATCTAGCAGTAGCCTGCAGTGCTGCATTTAACCACTGCGCCACCTTGGCTCTTAGGAGTATCTGATTTGAAGATACTAAAAAAAATAAAAATAAAAATGGAAATAGCCACAAAGAAAGGTTGGGGATCCAACAGAGAAGTAGAACATGTAGAAACCACCTATTTATAACCTAGCTTATAAAACTATCCCTACAGCAGGATTCCGAGGGCCAAAACGAGAGCCTAGGTATCAAGGAAAGGTATCAAACCTCAAACCAATATGCAAACAGAACAGTCATTCCGATTCTGCGACGCCTTGTTTTCCAGCCAAAATTTATCTTGGCAGCACAACAGCCCGGCTTCCCATGATGTAATCTTTAGGAAAAGCTCTCAAACGAAAGGATCTCCGCTTGAAGATCTCCAATTAAGAGGTCACCACCTCTCTGGTTGACTGATTCCATTGCCGATCTGCTCTAACAAAGACGAACATGTTTCCAAGGATGACACATGTTCTCTGCTGATAGTCCAGGATTGATAATGGGAATGAGGAATGTTTGGGTTAGATAGCTTCTTATTACAATACCGGGCAGGATAACAATAGTAAGAAAGCAGGAAAGCAAAGCCTACTGTGATGCCTTTCAGTTAGCAATAGCACTGACCAATAACGCTTAGACCAGTGTTTCTCAACCTTGGTAACTTGAAGATGTCCAGACTTCAATTCCCAGAATTCCCCAGCCAGCATTCGCTGAGAATTGAAGTCCGGACATCTTCAAGTTGCCAAGGTTAAGAAACACAGACTTACGGTATAGACCTCTTTCCTGTGCTTTATGGCCCTCTCTTAGCGGTTTATAGAGTCAGCATATTGCCCCCATCATCTGGGGTCCTTATTTTACTGACCTCTGATGGATGGAAGACTGAGTCGATCTTGAGCCTGGTGAGATTCACTCTGCCAAACGGCTGGTAGCCAGTGATCAGCAGAAGTAGCCTGCAATACTGCACTCTAACCACTGTGCCACCACGGCTCAAATTGCGCAGGGAGACCTCGATTTATGACCACAGTTGAGACCAGAATTTGCAATGGATTCACAAGATAATTAAAAACTCTGCTTCTTCAATTGACTTTGCTTGCCAGAAGCCAGATGGGGAGGTCGCAAATTTTGGTTCCATGACCCTGGGATGCTGCAGCAGCAGTCATAAATGCATGCCAGTTGCAAAGCACCGAATTTTGATCACATGACCACAGGAATGTTGTGACGGTTGTTGAAATGTGAGGACCAGTCCTCACATTTTCTTCAGTGCCATCGTAACTTGGAACCGTCGTTAAATGAATAGTTATAAATAGAGGACTACCCATAATGCCCATTGTCTTGTTTGGGTCTACACGACAGGAGTGTGGCATGTTGCCAGACCCTTGGAATAGTAGACAAAATGATCACAACCAAGTTCTAAACACTGAGATGGATGGATTCTTAAGTCACTGTTCCACACATTTATTCTCCATGCGCAGCCGGTCAAGATTATCTGCCAATCTCACATTACATAAAAATCAATCCCTCATTTCCACCCAAAGGAAAATAAACTCAGTGAATTCCATGACATATTTGTAATATTTAATCCAGCCAGTCACTAACCTGGACAGAGCATCTTCTACTGACAATAAAGGATCACATTTAGCGGATGACAAAACTGCCACTCTGGGGATCCATGCGTACTTTGGATGCTATCTAACAAAATGAAATTCAGCGGTGCAAAAAGTATAGGTCGGGGATGTGAAACTCGTGACCTGCGGGCCAGATGCCTCACCTGCTGGCCATGCCCACCCCTGGTTTAGCGAAGGGGAAAAAAGTCGTGATATGTCACATGATGATGTGTCATTGCAAGTTTGCCACCCCTGGTATAGGTGGTACTTGCTCAATAATAGTAACTGTGAAAGGGATCTTGGAGTCCTAGTGGATAATCACTTAAATATGAGCCAGCCGTGTGCAGCAGCTACCAAAAAAGCCAACACGGTTCTAGGCTGCATTAACAGAGGGATAAAATCAAGATCATGTAAAGTGTTATTACCATTTTATAATGCCTTGGTAAGGCCACACTTGGAAAATGGCATCCAGTTTTGGTCACCACAATGTAAAAAAGATGTTGAGGCTCTAGAAAGAATGAAGAGAAGGGTAACAAAGATGAGTAGGGGACTGGAGGCTAGAACGTATAAAGAACAGTTGCTGGAATTGGGTATGTTTAATTTAATGAAAAGATGGACTAGAAGTATCATGATAGCAGTCTTCCAATATCTCAGGGGCTGCTACAAAGAAGAGGGAGTCAAGCTATTCTCCAAAGCACCTGAGGGCAGGACAAGAAGCAATGGATGGAAACTAATCAAGGAGAGAAGCAATCTAGAATAAATTTCCTGACAGCTAGAACAATTAATCAGAGGAACAACTTGCCTTCAGAAGTTATGAATGCTCCAACACTGGATTTTTTAAAGAAGATATTGGATAACCATTTGCCTGAAGTGGCATAGGGTTTCCTGCCTGAGCAAGGGGTTGAAGACCTCCAAGGTCCCTTCCAAGTCTGTTATTCTATTGTACTCTATTCTTTCTACATTTTTGCTTGGATGATCTTTTAAATCCTTAATATAAGGAGAACATGGAGAAGGATTTAATATGGAAATGAACCCTTCCCTATTGTTAGAGCAGCAGGAGATAGGAGTTGAAGAGTGTCCATCAGTTATGGGTGCCATGCTGGAGAGTTTGCAACACTGCCCAAATTTCTTGCCTGTCTAGCCTTCAGGCTCTTTTTCTTGGAGGACAGACAGGTAAGACTTAGATGCTGTTCCATTGCTGACCTGCTGCTTATGTTTCCACAGTAGGCTTACCCTGCTATTGACCTGGTTAAGCATGCCAGGCTAATCCAGGGGGGGGGGGGGGAGGGAAGGCAGAAGGGGGTATTTGCAAGTTCAGAAATGTGAGCACCAGGAAGTGCTAATGGGATCATTTGCAAAACCGAGGCGCCCCTCTTGAATAAAGCTTTTCCAGAAGATTGCCTGGTCTGCTTTGAGGGCATGAACAAAAATTTAATTTGGCACAAACTTCCTGCGCTTCCTTCATTTATTTAAGAGCAGTTAATATCCTTTTTTCCTTTCGGAATTTGGAAGGGAGGGTTGGGAAGCTTTATAACGTGATGAGCTTAACACTCAAATCAAAATAACGCCTGTTGTTTCTCATGGATAAAACAGGCAGGAAGATACAATTATCCACACACAAAAAGCAAAGACTCTGCAGAATGAACATGACTCCAGTTGATCACTTATGTAGAGTGTTTATTTTGACACCCATATGAAAATCTTTCCCTTCTTTCAGGATTTTCTTCCTATTTTCTATTTAAGCCCACAACCTCGGTTATATCCCAGCAGGCTCATATCTGTGTATCAATCAGGACCAACCCTATTATTAACTTGTTAACCCCTAACATTTTAATCCTGCTGTAACAAGTTCTATGCAGGACAGACGGGCAGATTATTACCAGAGCGCATCCATGAATGCCAACTAACAGCCAGAAGACATGATGAAAACTCCTTAATTGAATACACAACTGTCAGCATCCTACACCAAGCTAAGTCCAAAAACTCTAGGGAATTTGTGGAAAGCTAATACGCGGACATATCAGCCATTAATAGGCACATAAAATAACCTACATTTACACTCTGTTCAAGAAAGACAATCCAAAAACTAAAAAGGAAATAAAATGACCAAAACACCCTCTTGGCCAGCAATCAACACTCGAATAAGCAGGGATTAACACCAGGATTAATACCAGATCCACAATCAAGCAGTAAACAATGCCTCAATCAAGGAGCTACCAACTGAGACAAACAAACTGCCAAGAAAAACAACAACACTCCCACCTACAATGACAAGACAAGTCATCATATATAAAGACGGAGCAAACTCCTCTCCCTTCTAATACTGAAGATGTTACCTAGTTGGGTAATGAAATGTCTGCAATCAAGGCAAGAAAGCACCAAGGACCCAACTTAATTTTTTCTTCTGAGATAAGTCAAGGTGCAGCACTAAACTTAACTGGGTTCACTCAACCCATTTTTCTGAGTTTGAACAGCCCACAAGTAGTCCTTGATTTGCAACAACTCGCTTATTGACCAATGGCATTGAAAAAAAGACTTATGACAATTTTTCACACTTATGATCATTACAGCATCCCCGTGGACATGTGATTTACATTCGGATGCTTGAGAACTGACTCACATGTATGATTGCAGTGCCTCGTAATAAAGTGATTCCCCTCTTGTGACCTTCTGACAAGCAAAGTCAATGAGGAACTCCGCTTCACTTAACAACCGTGTTACTTATTTAACAACTGCAGTGATTCACTTAACAAATGTAGCAAGAAAATAGCAATAGCAATAGCAGTTAGACTTACATACCGCTTCATAGGGCTTTCAGCGCTCTCTAAGCGGTTTACAGAGTCAGCATATTGCCCCCAACAACAATCCGGGTCCTCATTTTACCCACCTCGGAAGGCTGGAAGGCTGAGTCAACCCTGAGCCCGTGAGATTTGAACAGCCGAACTGCAGTCAGCTGAAGTAGCCTGCAGTGCTGCATTTAACCACTGCGCCACCTCGGCTCTAAGTTGTAAAACAGGGCAAAACTCCTGTAGGAAGTTAGCACCCAGCCGTCTCCTAGAAAAATGAAATATCCTAGGAAATATTGAAATATTGAAAAGGCAGAATATTACATTCCCCTGGATTGGAAATGGAGAAACATGTTTTTAGGGAGGAAACAGACTCACTCTTAACAGCCCCCACTTTCCTTAATGGGCCATTAAAATGCCCAAGCCAGTCTATTCTACATAACAAAGGGTTTTCCCCTTCAGATCCAGAGTGATGGGATTAAGGCGTGATAGTATTAGCCCTTTACCCCACTCACTACATGGCATCTGGAAACTCAAACTTGGACTCAAAGCACAACCTAAAGAGTTCCCCCTGCATGGCCCCATGGGAATCTGACAACCAATCAGAATACATTTCTTACACAGGAACAGGAAACAGAGAGGTGAGGCCGAACAGAGAGTATAAAACCAGGAACTTTCAGCCCTTCTCTTCTTCTCTTCTTCTTCACCCAACGTTGAAACATGCGATCCCCCTTTTCTGTTCAGGACTCAAGCCATGTGGTCCTGTCCACCAATAAACCATCTTTCCAAGCAGCCTCCATGTCTCCAGTGTCTTTTTCCCCACTTGGAGCTGAACCCAGAAGGACATTTCTTCCAACACTCCTTTAACACATTTCTCACTTAGCAACATAAATATTGGGGGTTCAAATGTGGTTGTTAGTCGAGGAATACCTCTACCCCAAATCACCAAGACAAGCTGAGTTCACATGTTAAAAATATTGTTGCTTGGTTTGGTCTAGCGTATTATGCAAATAGAGAGAACGCAAACAAAAACAGGAGCTAATTTTCTTCATTTCCCCCACCTCTAAACAAATAAATGCACCCCAAGTTGTCAGAATGTCCTGTCTCAGTAAAGGCCACCAAGTGGAGTCAAAAATATCCAAGCAGGAAGGGGGCAGAGAAATCCCCTCCCTTAAAAAAAATCTATTGTTGCAGGAAGATAGTCACTTATCTCCACCTCTAACAAGTCGAGAAGAGTGCATTTCCTTTCCTTGCAGCATGGAATGCATTGAGACACTCCATTATATACACATGCCTTTTTTTTTCCTTCCCCAAGAAAATATGTGTTTATAAAAAATAAGCCAGTTTAGGAAAGATTGGCAAAAAGCCATTTGGATCCCTCTCTTGGGAGTTTCTCTATTATCAAGTGTTTTCTGTTGTTTAGGCTGCTTGAACCGTTGCTTGGAGGAATTTATTTTCAGGCAAAATAAGAAAGCTGCCTCTCTCTCTAAACCAACATGCTTCAATAAACAGCAGCATGTGTTGAAAAAGAAGTACCTTTTTTTCTGGATATATACCTGTGTACTGCAAGGCGGCTCACCTTTCCACAACAGGTGGGAGAAGACTGAAGGGAAAACAATTCTCCAGCATCTATCATTTCCACAGGGGAAATGATGGACTGGATGATGGCAATATAAATTAACTCATCCATACAGAAAAAGATGGGTGCACCCATTTTTGGAGTTCAAAATGTTTTTGTTGAATGCAGAAATAAAAATTTGTTTTCTCTGTAGCAGTTCATTGATTTCATAAATGCAACAGACTATAGTTCTTTTATACATAGCATAATAAAGGTATATATACCGTTGTATTTGTGCTGATAAATAAATAAAGGGAGACTAGTATAGATCTAGTTCAAGCTATTTAGCTCTCATCAGCTAGCCATACCCTTACTGGGATTCGAACCTGGGCTGTATTACATATTAGGCAGATGTGTTAACCACTAAGCCACAGGCTCTCCTCCGTTATCAGCTGAGTCAGGGAAATAGGTATGTAATTAGTGTCACAAATAAAAAATTGTTTTCTCTGTAGCAGTTCATTGATTTCATAAATGCAACAGACTATAGTTCTTTTATACATAGCATAATAAAGGTATATATACCGTTGTATTTGTGCTGATAAATAAATAAAGGGAGACTAGTATAGATCTAGTTCAAGCTATTTAGCTCTCATCAGCTAGCCATACCCTTACTGGGATTCGAACCTGGGCTGTATTACATATTAGGCAGATGTGTTAACCACTAAGCCACAGGCTCTCCTCCTTTATCAGCTGAGCCAGGGAAATAGGTATGTAATTAGTGTCACAACCCCTGGTATGCCCAAATATGGGAGGAAGCTCACTGCTTCAATTCTCTGTCTATCAGCTCGTCACAAGCGACCATCCAGACAGAATCCCAATATTATTTATCAGCACAAATACAACACAAATGTAACAAAGACAACAGTAAAAATATTGCAGTGCTATCTTCATTTTAGATGTCAAAAGGGTTTTATGGTTCTGGTGTTTTCTTTTCTGTGGGAGACAGGTCCAAATGACTCGGGAGTGTTTAAGGTTGCGGACCCCTGGGTTAGGTTAAAAGAAGGTTGGATGAGGTTTAGTGTTTTGGACCAAAGTCAAATCCCTGGTTCAGTGTGTCTTGTGAACTCAGCATATTGGGTGAATTCAGTTAACCACGGTTAAGTCAACCAAGGATTATATGACACCTTGTCAAAGCAGCTAAAGAGAATAAGATAAGTCCGCAATATTATAGTTCACTCGCACCGAGATAAGATTGCTTCAAACAGGGGAAGTTACTGCTGAGTAAATAGCTCCCAGGAAAGTGAAGTAAATTATGGGTAAATTATGTTGGGGAAGGGGGTATAATTAAGATTCCAGCAAGATCCAAATGCACTCCTAAGTTACCCTCTTGCGCCTTTTCGATTCATTAAAGACAAAACTCATCACCCTCTTTTTTTCCTCATCACCTCCACGAGTGGCAAGAAACCCCCGCACCATCTCTCTTTGGGATCTTATCTACTGAAGCAACTGTCTTCTAAAATGGGTTTACTGAAGGGTTCTTTTGAGGGGAGAGAGCTATCTTAAGTAGCCATAGGGCACCACAATCCTAAGTATTAGGTATCCCACCCCCTCAAAAGAACTCTTCAATAAAAGCCAATGCAATCCTAAATTGCATTAACAGAGGGATACAATCAAGATCAAGGGAGGTACTAATACCACTCTATAAAGCCCTAGTAAGGCCACACCTAGAGTACTGCATCCAGTTTTGGTCGCCACACTATAAAAAAGATGTTGAGACTGTAGAAAAAGTGCAGAGAAGAGCAACAAAGATGATTAGGGGACTGGAGGCTAAAACATAGGAGGAACGGTTGCAGGAACTGGGCATGGCTATTCTAGTGAAGAGAAGCACCAGGGGAGACATGATAGCAGTCTTCCAATATTTGAGGGGCTGCCCGAGAGAGGAGGGGGTCAAGCTATTTTCCAAGGCACCCAAAGGTCAGACAAGGAATAATGGATGGAAACTGACCAAGGAGAGATTCAACCTAGAAACAAGGAGACATTTTCTGACAGTGAGAGCAACCAAACCCATGGAGTTGCCTTCAGAAATTATGGGACGTTCATCACTTGAGACTTTCAAGAAGAGACTGGACTGCCATTTGTCAGAAATGGTGTAGGGTCTCTTGCTTGAGCAGGGGGTTGGACTAGATGACCTCCACGGTCCCTTCCAACCCTGTTAATCGGTTAAACCCCTTTTGGGAGACAGTTGCTTTCAGGAAAGGCAGGGAAAGTTTACACCACCATCACCCACCCCCCCGCACATCTCTGACGTGCCTGGAAAAAAACTCCTCCGGGAAGGAGAGGATTGAACGCCCACCGACCCACGCTAAAAAAAAAAAAATCCCACCCACCCTCTCAGCTACTCCCAAAGCAGGACCAAGGGAAGAGAGCTGCAAAGCCCCCGAGACCCTCCAGGGGGCAGCAACGAGCCGGGGGGGGGGGTGAAGCCAGGCGCTTCTGCTTTGCGCGTCCTGGTGCGCGTGGAGATCTTTGCAAGCGAGGGGCTGCACCCGGGGGCGCCCTTTCGCGGGTGGGTGGGTGGGTAGGTAGGGCGGAGGATCGCCCGGCTCTTGCGTACCTCCAGGGTGCGGATCTCCTGCTGCGTAAGGTCGTTGGACGCGGCGCACTTGGTGCGGAGCCCCTGCAAGCTGGAGAGCGAGATGTCGATCAGGTCCTGAAGCTGCCCGCATTGCTGAAGAGCGTAGCCGGCTCGGCCCAACAACCCGGCTGCCCGAGATCGGCGGCAGCCACCACCGCCGCCTCCTTCTCCTCCTCCTCCTCTTCCTCCTCCAGCTGCTGCTCCGCCACCGCCTTCCTTCCTCTCGACCATCCTCTGGGCACCTCCACGCGCGACCGTGGCTCTATCCATGTCTCGGCATCAGGGCGGCTGCTTGCCAGAGGGCTGCCCTGCGCCGGAGCGAGCGAGCGAGGGAGGGGAGGGAGGGCGGGCAGGAGGGAGGGAAGGGTTCCGGCCCGGCTCCGGCTGCCCCTTCGAGTCCCGAGGGAAAGGATCGGGGCTGCAGGAGCTTTTGCAGCAGCAGCAGCGCCGCCGCCGCCGCCGCTTTTATTGCACCGGCCGCTTTTTTTTTTTTTTTCAGTGCCCGGGGAAGATGCGCCTTCGAGTGGATGGGGGCATCCGCGGGAAAAGGGACGGAGGGCACCGCTTGCACATCGCCCCCGCGGAGCCCTCGCGTCTTCCAAGCAAGGCAAGGGGAGGGTGATTTTGGTTTGGATGTGGGGTGGGAGGGGTGTCTCTAAGAAGAGCCCCGCAAAAATTATTCAGCCGCCGCCGCTGCAAACTCGCCCCGTCTGGCTTTCTCTCCTCCAAGCTTCTTTTCCTTTTTTAAAAAAATATTTAAATAAATAGATAAATAAATCCCTCTATCAGCTGGCGTCAGGTCGAAGCCGAATGGGATGCTGGGAGTTGTAGTTTTAATGAGAGGGAGAGGAAGAGCTAGGCCCCGCCTCTCTCTCTCACAGACACAGACACAGCCCGCAGCATCCTCCTTCCCCGCCCTCTGTGGGAGTCTGCAAACCAAAGTAGCCCCAATTTGGCCAGCCTGCCCGGGAGAAACGTAATAATAAAGGCCCGTTAGATTGGGTGGTAGGAGAAGGAGGGGGGCATCGGAAGTGGTTTTGAAGGAAGAAAAGTGAGGTCGTAAGTCGGATCAGATGGTGGGTCAAGATTTGGAGGGAGGAGGATTTGGGAGGGGGGCACCCCCCAGCCCTGGAAGCTCCTTTTAATATAATATAATATAATGTAATGTAATAACCGAGTTGGAAGGGACCTTGGAGGTCTTCTAGTCCAATCCCCTGCTTAGGCAAAAAACCCTACACCACTTCAGACAAAGAGTTGTCCAGCATCTTCTTAAAGACTTCCAGTGTTGGGGCATTCACAACTTCTGGAGGCAAGTTGTTCCACTGATTAATTGTTCTATCTGGACATTTCTCCTTAGTTCTAGGTTGCTTCTCTTCTTGATTAGTTTCTCTCCATTGCTTCTTATCCTCACCCTCAGGTGTTTTGGAGAATAGCTTGACTCCCTCTTGTTTGTGGCAGCCCCTCAGATATAGGAACACTGCTATCATGTCTCCCCTAGTCCTTCTTTTCATTAAATAGACATATCCAGTTCCTGCAACCCTTCTTTTGGTCAGCCCCTTCCCTGCCAGCTTAGACTACCTTACACAATTGTTGTTGTGGTGGGAGCAAATTTTTGTATGGCACTTAGTTATAACCACATACCTAAATTGATAGACCTAATACAGGGGATGACCAACTTTGGCAATTTTAAGCTTTCTGGACTTCAGTTCCCAGAATTCTCAGTCCAGACAGCCTGGCTAGCTGGAAAATTCTGGGAATTGAAGTACATCAGTCTTACAAGTGGCCAAGGTTGGACATTTTTGAACGAACAATAGGCCCAGTTCTTTTCCTCTGCTGCAAAACCGTGGTTGGCTTCAACCCTCCAGCTTTAGAATAGAATAGAGCTGGAAGGGACCTTGGAGGTCTTCTAGTCCAGCCCCCTGCTCAAGTAGGAGTAAAATCAAAGGTTCCCCTCGCACATATGTGTTAGCCTTTCCTGACTCTAGGAGGTGATGCTCATCTCTGTTTCAAAGCTGGAGAGCCAACACTGTCCGAAGACGTCTCTGTGGTCATGTGGTTGGCATTACTAATTGCCAAAGGCGCATGGAACACTGTTACCTTCCCACCAAAGGTGGTTCCTATTTTTCTACTTGCATTTTTACCTGCTTTCGAACTGCTAGGTTGGCAGAAGCTGGGACAAGTAACATGAGCTCCAGAAGATTGTATAACATGAACATGTAATATGGATGGACTCTTACTCCAAAATGTATTTAAGCCATGTATTCAGATCTATCTGACATTCTCTTTCTATCTTTCATGATTGAGAATCCTTTTGCAAAAGCTTGTATACAATTGTATTTTAAATAAATCTGCTTTTTATTGTTCATGGTCTCCTTGAGAATTTTATTTCTGACACGGTGCTAGGGATTTGAACTGCCAACCTTTCTGATCGACAGGCTCAGCATCTTAGCCACTGAGTCACCACATCTCCTATAGTTATAACTATAAGTTATAAGTATGTAGTTATAAGTAGAAGAACCTATACCAATTCTAGATGAGCATCCTCGATTCATTCTACGTTTCTAGCTTCACATGACACAGTTGAATCATAAACTTGAATGTCTAGTTTGGCTCATTAATTTGTGGTCCATTGTCTTGTGCAATCCCTGACACCCTGGTTCATTCAGCAAACCATGGTTTAATTAACTGTAGGTCAATGTGTTTTTGTTTTTTATTTGTAGCCAGATTTTCTTCCTGGAGGTCAAAGCAACTTGCAAAGGAAGGCTTCTTTAGTTTTATTTGGTAATGTGTTGTCGGAACACAATCTTTCTCACAGTTTTGTGGGGCCCACCCATGGTTTCCTCAGCTGCTTTCCACAAAACTGTAACTAGGCACATGGGCTGGGTTTACACAACTCAGGCCCAGCTCAAAGGCGGTTGGCAAATGTGTGACTCAGTGTGCAAGAGAAATATTGCTTGTACGATTGATTTATGCTTTGCTGTGTTATGCAAATCCAGGAAACCGACTTGTCAGAAGCTAGCAGAAGGACAGTAGAGGCAGCTCTCAACTTACGATCACAACTGAGCCCAAAATTTTCGTTGCTAAACAGGACATTTGTAAAGTGAGCTTTGCCCCTTTTTACGGCCTTTCTCACCGCAGTTGTTAAGTGAATCACTGCAGTTATGAAGTTAGTAACACAGCTTTTGAAGCCAATGTGGTTTCCCTGTTGATTTTGCTCATCAAAAACTTGCAAGAGGTGATCACATGATTTTGGGACACTGCAATTGTCATAAATATGAATCAGTTGCCAGCTATTTGAATTTTGATCACATGTCCATGGGGATGCTGCAACAGTTGTAGGCATGAAAAAACGGTCCTAAGTCACATTTTTTCAGTGCTGTTTTAACTTTGAATGGTTACTAATTGAATGGCTGCTTTGTTTCTGCGTGGCATCCGTGCCCTCCGTTCAAGACATCTCATCCTGGTTTGTTATGTATTATGACCTTCTTGCCATGTTCAGTCATTCTAATGCTTTGTTGTCTGTTAATATTCCACTAGGGGAATTTCTACAGCTTCCCAAGGCAATGTATCTCAACCGTGACATCTTCAGATGCGTGGACTTAGACTCCCAGAATTCTGGCAGATTCTGGGAATCGAAATTTATGCATCTTAAAGGTGCCAAGGTTGAGAAACACTGGTTTAGGATCTTATTAGGTCTAAATGGGGCCCTGGAGTCTTTACCCAGAATATAGAAGAGAATAGAATAACAGAGTTGCAAGGGACCTTGGAGGTCTTCTAGTCCAACCCCCTGCCTAGGCAGGAAACTGTACCAATTCAGACAAGTGGAAATCCAATCTCTGCTTAAAAACTTCCAGTGTTGGAGCATTCATAACTTCTGGAGGCAAGTTGTTCCACTAATTAATCTGTCAGGAATTCCTCCTTAGTTCTAGGTTGCTTCTCTCCTTGATTAGTTTCCACCCATTGCTTCTTGTCCTACCCTCAGGTGCTTTGGAGAATAGCTGGACTCACTTTTCTTTGTGGCAAACCCTGAGATATTGGAAGACTGCTATCATGTCTCCCCTGGTCCTTCTTTTCATTAAACTAGACATACCCAGTTCCTGCAACCGTTCTTCATATGTTTTGGTCTCCAGTCCCCTAATCATCTTTGTTGCTCTTCTCTGCACTATTTCTAAAGTCTCCACATCTTTTTACATTGTGGTGACCAAAACTGAATGCAGTTTCCTAATGTTCTCTGCCTGGGGTCTTGCCGATACATTATTCAAGGTGCAATTTGCAAACAGTGGAATGCTTGCATCAGCCCTGCAAGGTAGGGATCAAGAGTTGCTAGGAGTCACAAATGTGATTTAGTGAACTTTGGATGTTGTAGTAGCAGAATCTTGAAAGCCTATTATAAGCACTTCTCTATTTCAACATGTACCAAATACAATCAAGCCGGAGTTCCTTTGAGGTTCTTATTCTTTACTGGGAATCAATCATATGTTTTGTAATTGGTGAGCAGTCCTCCTTCTCTGACTCAAAAAACACATTTCATCATAGCATGGTTGAAACATGATTAGCTAGTTTGTACTTCTGGGTATCATCATCAAACCACTTCTGTCAAAGTAAAGATGGTGGCTGTGACTGAACTCCTGCCATTTTTCAATGGGGTCCTGGCCACCATTACTGCATTCGGTTTTGGTCGCCATGAGGTAAAAAAGATGTGGAAACTCTAGGAAGAGTGCAGAGAAGAGCAACAGAGATGATTAAGGGACTGGCTCTGTTGCTCAATTTCTAAAGAGAAAACTTGAAAATACCTTTTTTTCAGTGGAATGTACTGTATAAATCAAGTCTAGTTTGAACTGCATCTACGCCTTGGCTCCCCACTCACCCCCCTCCTTAGTACTGTATTGACTGGGTGAAAAGTTTTCACTCTTGAAAACATCTGGGGATTTTATCAGCACTGAGTGATTTTATGTGGTTTTCATAGCATGAAGTTTTATTGTGAGTTGCTTGGGGAGAATTCCTAACCTTGAAAGTTATCTTGGAAATATTTTGAATAAGTATAAATAAAACTTCATAGTTTTGCCTAAAGCAATGATTCTGTATTATGCAATTATCTTAGCCAGCATAAGACTATGCTTTTGTTGAACACAACTACCATATTCTCTATCTATGATTGATTGATTGATTGATTGATTGATTGATAGATGATAGATAGATAGATAGATAGATAGATAGGTAGATGATAGATAGATAGATAGATAGATGATAGATAGATAGATAGATAGATAGATAGATAGATAGATAGATAGATAGATAGATAGATAGATAGATAGATAGATATTGTGGATGGATGGATGGTATGGATGCATCCTAAATTCTAACACACTGGAAATCTTTTCAAATTGCACATCTCATAGGTATGCCCTCAAGCTTCTATAACATCTTCATTCCCCTTTCTTAGCCCCTTCAATAAGTGGCTATCAGCCGCATAAATTGGTCCTAGGGCAGGGGTGTCAAACTCAAGGCCCAGGGGCCGGATTCAGCCCACGGGGCGCTTAGATCTGGCCACAGGGCCCCCCTGGAAACAGCAAAGGACCAGCCTGCAGTGCCTCTGCCAGCGGAAATGGAGTTCGGCAGGGCTGCGTGCGACCCTCCCGAGCTCCATTTTCACTGGCAGAGGATTGCAGGAGGCCATCGCAGCTGAAAACGGAGCTCGGGAGCCTGTTTTTGCTGGCAGAGCTGTTGTAAGGTTGAACGATCACTACATGAACTGTTGCAAGTCTACCTGTACTATCTTTGTAGGATGAAAGGACCAAACAAATATGACATGCTGTATGGGATACAAACCTAATAAATAACAAACTGCCAGGTATAAAATGCGAGCCCTATTTAGAAGCAAAGCTTCACTTTATTTCACTTGCCTACAGAGTGAGAACTTCGGGGCTGGAGATGCAGTTCACCTGGTAGTCTTGCATCTTCCTTTTGAATCTTGCTGAATTAGGACTTGCGACATCTTCACTTCCTCAAAGGTGAAACTGAGGCTAGCAATAGCAAGCATTTATATACTGCTTCACAGTGCTTTTAAAGCCCTCTCTAAGTGGTTTACAGAGTCAGTACTCAGCATATTACCCCCAACAATCTGTGTTCTCATTCTCAAACTGAGGATGGTTGGAAGAGTCCTGGGAAAGATGATGGTAAGGGAAGCAACCTCATTTGCCATCTGAGAAATGGATTTTGCTGACTGCACAAACCATTTTTAACCAATCAAACAAACTTTATTATAGATTACAGAATCAGAGCGCATGAAAGAACACACACTTTATAATACAAAGCACAACGATATAGCATGAATGGCGGAAATCATGCTTCATCTATTATGTTTTCAATAATGTGTGAGTTCTACAGGCTACGGATACAAACTTTGTGCCATCAAGTGTTGCTTTAGACCAAAAGAAGCTACACAGAGAATCATGGGATAAGAACAGAATTGGAAGGACCTTGGGGGTCTTTTACTCCAACATCCCTATTCAAGCAGTAAAGCCTATACCACTTCATACAATCTCTTCTTGGAAACCTCCAGTGTTGGGGCACCCAAAAATTGTTGTTGTTTCACTGTTTAATTGTTTTAACTGTCAGGAAATTTCTCCTTGGTTCTAGGTTGCTTGAATAGTTTCCACCCATTGCTTCTTGTCCTGCCTTCAGGTGATTTGGAGAACAGCTTGACTCCCTCTTCTTTGTGGCAACCTCTGAGATATTGGAAGACTGCTATCATGTCTCCCCTGGTCCTTCTTTTCATTAAACTAGACATACCCAGTTCCTGCAACCGTTCTTCATATGTTTTGGTCTCCAGTCCCCTAATCATCTTTGTTGCTCTTCTCTGCACTATTTCTAAAGTCTCCACATCTTTTTACATTGTGGTGACCAAAACTGAATGCAGTTTCCTAATGTTCTCTGCCTGGGGTCTTGCCGATACATTATTCAAGGTGCAATTTGCAAACAGTGGAATGCTTGCATCAGCCCTGCAAGGTAGGGATCAAGAGTTGCTAGGAGTCACAAATGTGATTTAGTGAACTTTGGATGTTGTAGTAGCAGAATCTTGAAAGCCTATTATAAGCACTTCTCTATTTCAACATGTACCAAATACAATCAAGCCGGAGTTCCTTTGAGGTTCTTATTCTTTACTGGGAATCAATCATATGTTTTGTAATTGGTGAGCAGTCCTCCTTCTCTGACTCAAAAAACACATTTCATCATAGCATGGTTGAAACATGATTAGCTAGTTTGTACTTCTGGGTATCATCATCAAACCACTTCTGTCAAAGTAAAGATGGTGGCTGTGACTGAACTCCCGCCATTTTTCAACGGGGTCCTGGCCACCATTACTGCATTCGGTTTTGGTCGCCATGAGGTAAAAAAGATGTGGAAACTCTAGGAAGAGTGCAGAGAAGAACAACAGAGATGATTAGGGGACTGCAGCAGTGGTGGGATACAACCGGTACACCCCAGTATGGGCGTACTGGTGACTGCTGGGAGGTACCGCTCTGGTACGGGGTTCCGGGGGGGCCACCCGCCCACCATCCTTACCTGTATTTGAGCCGATCGGGGCTTATGCGCACGGAGCGTACAGCGCCTGTGCGATGCTTCGCCGCGCAGAGTGGTGTCTTAGAGAATCGCAGGCGGTAAGTACACATATGCGAGCTGCGCATTTGCTGCGCACGTGCATGTGGTGGATGCCCGGCCCCATTGCACCGTAACGGTTGCACTGGGATGCGGAACCCACCATTGGACTGGAGGCTAAAGCACATGAAGAATGGTTGCAGGAACTAGGTATGTCTAGTCTTATGAAAAGAAGGACTAGGGGAGACATGATAGCAGTCTTCCAATATCTCAGGGGTTGCCACAAAGAAGAGGGGTGAAGCTATTCTCCAAAGCACCTGAGGGTAGGACAAGTGTTGTAATATAGTTCCTTGTGTAGGTGTGTGTCCCCCATGGCCCAGTTCATACTAGGGCTTGCAGAGTCACGCTGAACCACACAGGAGAAAACAAACTCCTAGAACTCCATAACATCCTGATAGTGCATAACATAACATTCTGAGATGTGCCTTACCATTGACGTCCAGGATTTGACCATATATAGACTGAGCAGTAGATTAGAAATTGTACTTTTACAGGCTGTTTTTACTCACATGCTATTGCTCCTCCTGCCTTTGTCCTATCTCAATAAAAGGGGCTCTCAGACCCCAATCTGGGTCGCTCCATCCCGAGAAAGGTTGTCTCCTGTCTTTTCTCAACATTGGCCTCATGGGCGAACCACGGGAAGGTTACAGACAAGAAGCAATGTGTTAGATCGGGTAAAGGAAAGGCATACTCAGGGTTAGGCAGCAACAGCTCTTTATTAACTCTGAAACAACTATGTACAATCCAGCGAAGGTTCAGTCTGACAGCAGCCCTTTTATAGGGAGCTGTCAGACCCTTCGACCAATCAGGTTGAATCTCTGTTCCCACCGGAATAGAGGACCTTGGTGAAAGCCATTAGTATTGTTCTGATATCTAACACAATGGGTGGAAACTAATCAAGGAGAGAAGCAACCTAAAACAAAGGAGAAATTTCCTGACAGAACAATTAATCAATAGAGGTCTTCTAGTCCAACCCCTTGCCTAGGCAGGAAACCCTATACCGTTTCAGACAAATGGCTCTCCAACATCTTCTTAAAGACTTCCAGTGTTGGGGCATTCACAACTTCTAGAGGCAAGCTGTTCCACTGATTAATTGTTCTCACTGTCAGGAAATTTCTCCTCAGTTTAAGTTGCTTCTCTCCTTGATTAGTTTCCACCCATTGCTTCTGGTCCTCATATGCTTTGGAGAATAGTTTGACTCCCTCTTCTTTGTGGCAACCCCTGAGATATTGGAAGACTGCTATCATGTCACTCTTAGTCCTTCTTTCTATTAAACTATACATACCCGGTTCCTGCAACTGTTCTTCATATGTTTTAGCTCCAGTCCCCTAATCCTCTTTGTTGCTCTTCTCTACACTCTTTCTAGAGTCTCCACATCTTTTATACATCCTGGCAACCAAAACTGAATGCAGTATTCCAAGTATGGCCTTACCAAGGCATTATAAAGTGGTATCAACACTTCACATGATCTTGATTCTATCCCTCTGTTTATGCAACCTAGAACTGTGTTGGCTTTTTTGGCAGCTGCTGCACACAGCTTGCTCCTATTTAAATGGTTTTCCACTAGGACTGCAAGATCCCTCTCACGGTTACTGCTATTGAGCAAGGTACCACCTATACTGTACCTGTGCATTTCGTTTTTCTTGCCTAAATGTAGAACTGTACTCTTTTCATCATTGAATTTCATTTTATTAGATAGTGCCCAATGTTCAAGTTTGTCAAGATCCTTCTGTATCTTTAGCCTCTCTTCTGGAGCGTTGGCTATTCCTGCCAGCTTGGTGTCATCTGCAAATTTGATGAGTTCCCCATTTATTCCCTTATCTAAATCATTGATGAATGATGATGAACTTAATGACCGTGGTAGCATCCCCATGGCTACGTGATCGAAACTCCGCTGTTTGGCACAATTGACTCACGTTTATGACGGTTGCAGCATCCTGGGGGTCATGTGATCCCATTTTGCAATCTTCTGACAAGAAAGTCAACGGGAAAGCCAGATTCACTTAACGACAGTGTTGCTATGTTAACAACCGCAGTGATTCTGGGGCAACAGAAATTTTGAACTCAATTGCAGTCATTAGTTGGGGCTACCTATATGTTGGGCAAACTTTAGACTATCTGATTGATTTGTGATTTAACAGATTCTGTGAGCCCCCCTCCAACTAAATTCATTCAGTAATCCTCTCCTCTCCCCTAAAAAAAACCCATGTTAGGCCAACCCATCTGCTGAGCTGCAAGCAAGGCACCTAGGATTAGCCTAACATTATTGGTCTGTTTAGTATCTAAAACTGTTTGGTACCTGAAGAAGGGGAGGGGAAGGTGGGGGCTGTGATCGTGTAATTGAAGTCCAGTGTTCTAACCAAGGCTTCCCAAGAGCATGAAACAAACTCCTAGTCCAAAACCCCTTTTATTAATTTACTGTGAATTCTGCTCATTCACATCCAGCAAAGTCTTTCAAGGGAGGATTTACAGTCACAGACCTTATCTGGCTTGGAGAGCTGCCAGGCCGATATCTGCAAAACATGGCAAGGAGTCTCAGAGAGTCAAGAGGCAATTAATCAAACTAATGGTCTCCTGCAAACTCCACTCCCCTTTCCCTCCTCTTTTATTTCCACTAGGAGGGGCCATTCATTGTCGACCTGTGGCCTTACTCCCAAGTCGACTCCTGTTCTTTAGCTATTCCCTTTATCTGGCAACTGCGCATGTGCACACTGGGAACAGGCTCCAGCCGTTCGTCTGCCTCACTTATGTCTGGCTCTGAAAGCAACTGATAACTGGCATATGGCTCTGGCCCCCTCTCTGCCTCCGACACAGAGCCTTCATCAGAGCCTTCCCAAGACTCCAGGACTGGCCCATGTTCCTCCCCAACCTCCTCACTGTCCGAATCTGCTGGCAGCCCCGCTGGCGGGCCACAAAATCCAACTTGCCTCCAGAAGTTGTGAATGCCCCAACACTGGAAGTCTTTAAGAAGATGTTGGATAGCCATTTGTCTGAAACGGTATAGGGTTTCCTGCCTAGGCAGAGGGTTGG
Organism: Thamnophis elegans; assembly: GCF_009769535.1. NCBI lineage: Eukaryota > Metazoa > Chordata > Lepidosauria > Squamata > Natricidae > Thamnophis > Thamnophis elegans. Next base: position 131,211,007 of record NC_045544.1, read on the forward strand.
GCTAGAAGACCTCCAAGGTCCCTTCCAACTCTGCTATTATATTGTAGACAAGTCACTTCTACACTGAGCTGTAGAAATTCCTCTATTGCCTTTTAGTTTATTTACCTGGAGCTGAAATCATAATATTTAAAAAACAGTCATTAAATGTGATCTGTTTAAATACATGCAGCTGTAACATTGTTTTGAGAAGCTGTAGAGCACCAGGATTCCAAGAACGGAGATGTTAATTGTTTTGAAAGAAAGATCAATGTCTCTTTTCTTAAATTTACAATTTTCTTTGAAAAACTGCCTCCCACGTGCTCCCACTTAAGGAATCTTTTTTCTCTGCTCTGTGGCTGCCTCACATTACAATAAGCCTGAGAGTTGCCTGTCTGCAGTGCTGACAGCAATTATTTTAAGAAAGGGTTCTTATTTTTAGACTTCTTAATAGCAGTTCCTAATCAATGCCATTCATCTTGGAAATTGCATATTTGTCTGCAAGCAAATCCCACAGAACAGGGTGAAGCTGGCTTCCGGGGTGGAGTGGGGAGAATAAACTTTCTGGCCAGGTTCATTCAGCAAAGTTCAGCCATTGGTGGTTTAATAATAGTTTGTTGAAGGTGGGCAGGATCACACCAAACACTAAGCCATGTATAATGATTTATAAATCTGCCAGGCCCACTAAGACAGGGGTGTCAAACTCAGGACAACACATCATGTGACATATCCAAAGGTGGTATTCAGCCGGTTCGGACCGGTTCGGATGAAGCAGTAGTGGCAACCTGTGAGTGGGTGGCGAACTGCGGGTGTGCCTGTCCCTGCCCACTCACCTGGGTGCAATGCGGTCCTATATTGCTGTGTTCTGGACAGCGCACCCATGTGCAGATTGCACATGTGTGAGCACTCTCACATTTCCAGTGCTTGGCGAACCGGTGGTAATGGTATATGAAACCTACCTCTGGATGTATCATGATTTCTTTCCCCTTTGCTAAACTGGGAGTGGGTGTGGCCAGCATGTGATGCATCCAGCCCACGGGCTGCGAGTTCGACCCCCTTGCACTAGGTAGACCAGATCAGGAAATCAACTCCACAAAAAGGCTACAACTACTTTTGTTGAGATTGGCTATAAGAATCTCTCGGATCTGAAATAGTTCAATCAATTAGTTAGAGAGGCAGCTATCTGAGTCACTTCCAAATATTATCTGGATGTTCCAGCTTCAAAATGCTTTTACCTTTTTTTATCAAGGCATCTGATTTTTCACAAAGATCATAAACACTAAACCCAACTAATTAAAATATATATATATTGAAGCAGTAGAATGGAAGTAGTGATCTTCCTCCCATATTTGGGCATACCAGGGGTTGTGACTTTAAATATATACCTTTCACTCTGGCCTGGCTGATAAGGAGTCGAGCTCTGTAACTCAGTGGTTAACACATCTGCCTAGTATGTAATATAGCCCAGGTTCAAATCCCAATAAGGGTATGGCTAGCTGATGAGAGCTAAATAGCTTGAAATAGCTAAATATAGAAATAGATCTATACTAGTCTATACTTTATTTATTTATCAGCACAAATAAAAAAAACATACACACACACACACATATACATACAATATATATATGCTGGTCTTGTTGTAAAAAAGAAAAAACTTCCTCCCTTTTCCAGCACCTTAAAGCTAAAGGACATGAAATTAATTTTGAAGGAACCAGGTTAATCTCCAAAACAGAACACTTCAAGAAGAGAATAATTATGGAAGCTATCGAAATAGAGAAACACCCCCCCAACATGAATAAACGTGATGATGCCTCCCGCCTACCAGACATCAGGAAACCAGCCCTAGTCAACAAACAAGCCCCACCCACCACCCAGGCCGTTACAACACGAAACAACGGACACACAGCCAGCACCAATCAGCACCAATCTATCAATCATGATACAACCACACAACCAATCATTCCACTTACTGAAACAAAGCCAGGACTCCACACACCCTCACCAAGATTTATAGAAAGACGGCAGCTCCGATCACACTTTAAGCCCAAAACCCAGCCTGAAGATAGCAAGTGAGACCTCAGATGACTTACTCTCTGGAGACAAATACTGTGGGGATAAGACACCCCTAACACCCCTCAGGGTGTGTGTTCTGTTAAGATACAGCCTGGCTTCTACTGTACTGCCATAAAATGGCTTCTACTGTACAGTGCACAGTACTCCACAAGGGGGCTCCCTCTGGTAAGGGGGAAAATCCAACATTAGAAATTTTGTTTGGTCTGGACATTTTCCCCCTATAAATAAATACCCGGGCAACGCCAGGTTATCGGCTAGTAAAGAATAAAAGCAGTAAAGAGAGAAAAAAGGAAACATGTAAAAAGAAATAAAATGAAGAAGCTTCTGATTTCCTTTGCAGCAAATATAAGTGCAATTACAAAATTACCTTTACTCTATGATTACAGGAAGAGCTCACTCTTTTCTATTATCTACTTTTGTTTTTAATCATCAAAACCACAATTCCTAACTGCATTTCTCCCCACTATTTGTGAAAAGCCTATAAGGGGTTTCCAATCAGTCATAAACGTAGCTTTTGCATATATGTCGACCTCATCTTTTGTATTCTCTACAATAAAAATAATATTAATATTCATAACTTTGGTTTTTTTTTTACTCTAGTCTGCTTCTTAGGATTAACCTAAATTGTGTAGTTTGTATTATTTCTCCCATAGGGGGCACTAGGGAGGAGCTAATCTAAGACTTTTGCTCAAATTACATTTCTGGTTTATACTCAGTTTCTTTTATCTGATGATGTCTTTGTGAGAGCCTTTTTCTTGTTCCTCAAGGTTATACACATTACCAAACCAAACTGGCTAGATTCACAAAACATGTTAAATCACAACCAAATAGTCTGTTATAAGCCTTGAGGCTGTCCTGTGTGCTGTACATGTCACTATGCAAATGATGTGAATTGTATAATTTGCAAATTAGATCCTTCCCATTCAGCCCTGTGGAACGATCTGCCCACAGAGATCCGGATGCTTCCCACCCTCTCGGCCTTCCGAAAAACCACTAAAACCTGGCTCTTCCGGCAGGCCTGGGGCTGTTGACCCTTGAATGAAGTCCAGCCCCCATCTAGGTTTGAGTGCATGGTATATTGTTTTAAATCTGTTTTTGTTTTTACCCTATATTTTATTTTATTTTACTCTTGTATTTGTAAGCCGCCCGGACTCCTACGGGATTGGGTGGTATATAAATTTATTAAATTATGAATTACGAATTACGAATTTGCAAAAGATGCTGTGGGGCACGAGGCCATTCGTCCCTTCTTGACCCCATCAATGCCCATATCAGCCACGCTGAGGCCTTAAAAACTTAATTCTCCCTGATTTGCTTCACCCATCATGTTATTCAGTTGAAATTTGTTGACTGAACTACATTCAGGTGAATTCACATAATCAGCCTTTAAAAAACAAAACAGGCACAGCTTTGTTCTGTTGGAAGAAACGTCCATCTGGGTTCAGTTCCAAGTGGGGAAAAAGACACCGGATTAATGGAAGTTGCTTGGAAAGAAGTTTTATTGATGAGGGACAGGACCAGATGGTTTGAGGTCTTGGAAGGGAAGAGATGCTGAGAGTGTCCTGGTTTTATGCCCTCTCTGGGCTTTTGAATTTGAGCTTGTATTCTGATTGGTTGTCAGACTCCCATCGGGCCATGCAGGGGCAACTCTGTAGGCTGTCCTGAGTCCCAGGCTTGGTTGAGCCTTGCTGGGTGATGATGTAATGAAAGGCGATTCCTACTGTGGCTCTGCCTGAAGGGGGTAGATCTTTGTTATGTAGCATAGACTGGCTCAGGCCTTAGTGGCCCATTGACAAAGGGGGGAGCTGAATTTCTGGTATTTGGTATTGGTATTTGGTATTTATTCGATTTGTAAGCTGCCCTATTCCTCGAAGGGACTCAGGGCGGCTGAACAAAAGCCAAGGGAAGGGGAACAAATACAGAAAAGTGAGGCAAAAAAAAAACAGGACAGTGATACAAACAATTTAAAAAACACAGCAAGCACAGCAAATTCGAGTAGGGGGGGAACTCAACCCCAGGCTTGCTGGGACAGCCAGGTCTTAACGGCTGTCCGGAAGGCCTGAAGGGTGGCGAGGGTCCAAATCTCCATGGGGAGATTGTTCCAAAGGGCCGGGGCAGCCACAGAGAAGACCCTCCTCCGAGTGGTCGACAGCCGGCATTGGCTGGCAGATGGAATTCAGAGGAGGCCTAATCTGTGGGATCTAATGGGTCTATGGGAGATAATTGGCAGGAGGCGGTCTCTCAAGTCGTGGCACGACAAAACCGCGGTCCACTAAAGCGCGCCCGATTAAACCGCGTCGCTGACATCAGCAGCGCGACAACAGCGACCGCGGAGAAAAAAGGGCGCTTTAAAAAGCGCTTTGAAAGCAAGCCGATTCAAGTTAAGGTAAGGGTTAGGGTTAGGGTTAGGGTTAGGTTAAGGGTTAGGGTTAGGGTTAGGGTTAGGGTTAGGGTTAGGTTTAGGGTTAGGTTAAGGGTTAGGGTTAGGTTAAGGGTTAGCGTTAGGTTTAGGGTTAGATTAAGGGTTAGGTTTAGGGTTAGGTTTAGGGTTAGGTTTAGGTTAGGTTTAGGGATAGGTTTAGGGTTAGGGTTAGGTTAAGGGTTAGCGTTAGGTTTAGGGTTAGATTAAGGGTTAGGTTTAGGGTTAGGTTTAGGGTTAGGTTAAGGGTTAGGTTTAGGTTAGGTTTAGGGTTAGGTTTAGGGGGGTTAGATTTAGGTTTAGGGGTTAATTTTAGCTTTAGCGCTCACAGCGTGCTTTTTTCGTCGCGCTGTGATGACGTCAGGTACACGGTTTCGTCAAGCGCGCTTTAGTCGGACGTGGTTTTGTGGTGGAACCCTCTCAAGTACCCAGGTCCAATACCATGTAGGGCTTTATAAGTGACGACTAGCACCTTGAAGCGTATCCGGAGACCAATAGGCAGCCAGTGCAGCTCGCGGAGGATAGATGTAACGTGGGTGTACCGAAGCGCACCCACAATCGCTCGCACAGCTGCATTCTGGACCAGCTGAAGTCTCCGAACGCTCTTCAAGGGCTGCCTCCCTGTTAGTGGAAATATTCTGTCCTTTTAATATTTTCTAAAATATTTCATTTTTCTAGGAGAGGATTGGGTGCTTCCTACAGATCCCACCACGAATTTGATTTTTTTCCCCTTAACCAGACCCTGTGGGATCACCTTGGACAAGCTCCTTGCAGGAGTTTTTTTTTTTTTTGTGAATAACCGAGGGGAAACCATTCCTCTCCCATCTGTTTGGGACCGCTTGAGTCCGCCACAAAGAACAGAAATTGGCAGAGCCGGCAGCTTATTTTGCTCCCGAGTCTGTTCTTGAAATCTGTCTTTCAGGGAACACGTACAGTCTGTGCGTCTTCCTCAACAGGAGGAAAAATGTGCTGCGTTAGGACAAAAATGGCTCCTTTGCTGCTGCCGAGACCAACATATGTGGGAAGCACTTTATGTCTATTGTTCTGGGAGTTGGAATGAGAAGAAAACTTGGGTGGTCAGCAGTACATAATCCGGGTCACGTGAAGATCCCTCCTGGCAAGATACTGCTTCCAGAGTCACAACTGCAATGATAGTCCCAAAAGGGCTTCAGCTGAAGCTCAGAGCTGAAGAAGCTTCTTGGATGAGGAGCTAAATGTCTTCCAGGAAAAAACAGAAAGTCCAAAAAGCACCTTCGGGACCGTGGCACGACAAAACCATGCTCGACTAAAGCGCGCCCGATTAAACCGCATCGCTGATGTCATCAACAGGGCGACAACAGCCAGCACAGAGAAAGAAGGGCGCTTTAAATAGCACTTTGAAAGCAAGCCGATTCCAGTTAAGGTAAGGGTTAGCTTTAGGGTTAGGTTTAGGGTTAGGTTAAGGGTTAGGTTTAGGGTTAGGTTTAGGGTTAGGTTTAGGGTTAGGTTAAGGGTTAGGATTAGGTTTAGGATTAGGTTTAGGGTTAGGTTTAGGGGGGTTAGGTTTAGGTTTAGGGGTTAATTTTAGGTTTAGCGTTTACAGCGTGCTTCTGTCTCCGTGCTGTTGTCGCCCTGTGATGACGTCAGCTACGCGGTTTCGTCAAGCGCGCTTTAGTCGAACACGGTTTTGTGGTGGAACCCTTCGGGACAACCAGGACCTGGATGACTGAGAATCTCCATAGACCAGGGGTGTCAAACTCAATTCATTGAGGGCTGCATCAGGGCTGTGGTTAACCTCGGGGGGGGGGGGGGGATTGTGGGGGGGGAGACAACTGGGTGGGCGTGGCCAGCTTGACGCTACTCCGCAAACTGCTGGCATGTTGCTTCTTTTGCACTGGATAAACAGGGCCAAAGCTACGTTGGACTGATCTTTCCTCTTCGCACTGGCTAGATCAGGATGGCTGGATCCGACCACATCGCGGGATGGATCTGCCCCGCGGGCCTTGAGTTTGAGACCCCTGCCATAGACATTGAACTGTAATAATAGCACGCCCCTTTTCTAAAGAGACCTGTGTTCTGAGCTAGGCTTCTCCAAAAAATATGAAACAAGATTCCTGGTCCTGACAAAACCACTTTTTATTAAGCGAATGTGGGTTCCTCTCATTCACATTCAGCAAAGGCCTGGCAAACAGTCTTTCAAAGGTGACGTTGTGTTCACAGACCTTATCTAGCTTGGAAAGCTGCCATGTACACAGTGCTGTGCGAGGAAAGACTTGGCACAGAGTCTCTGAGATTCATGGACAGATCTTCACACTCCTGAAACGAACGAACGAATTGTTTCCTGCAAAATCCCACTCCCCTTTCGCTCCTCTTTTATTTGCTATGGGAGGGGCTAATCACCATTCACCTGTGGTTTTACTCCCAAGTTGACTCTGATTTCTTAGTTGTTCTTGTCTTCTGGTGGAGCGTCCTACCAAGCACACCTGAAAGGTAAGTAGAACAGCGGGGGGGGGGTGGAATCCGCTGTGCCATGCAATTTAGATTAGCTAGCAGGAAATCCTGCTTTCTAGCTAATATAAATTGCACATCACAATTGATTGTCGGAAATCCTGGTTTGCCCAAACTGGTAGCGTTTTTTTTTTTTTTACTACCGGTTCAGTTGAACCGGTAGCTTTTTTTTACTACCGGTTTGGGCGAACCAGTCCGAACCGGTAGCATTTCACCCCTAGATCCAACCCAAAAGTAAGGAGCAATTTTCTGACAGTGAGATCTGCATTGCACTTTATATACCACGTTGCTCAGTTGTACAATGCAGTGAACCATGTGCAGACCTGTGCATTGGGGAAACAAAACAACCACTTCACAAACGCATGGCACAACAGAGGAGAACAAACCCATCAGGACTAGATTCAGCAGTCCATCTGCATTTAAAAGACAAAGGCTACTCTTTTGAAGATAACAAAGTCCACATTTTGGATAGAGAGGGCCGCTGGTTTGAAAGAGGGATCTCAAAGAGGCCATCTATGTCAAAATTGAATATCCCTCTGATGAAAGAAATGTCCTTCTGGCTTCGGTTCCAAGTGGGGAAAAGGACACTGGAGACATGGAGGCTGCTTGGAAAGATGGTTTATTGGTGGACAGGACCACATGGCTTGAGATCCTGAACAGAAAAGGTGATCACATGCTTCAATGTGGGTGGAGAAGAAGAGAAGGGCTGAGGGAGGGGCTTGCTAGGCTTTTTATAACCTCTTCAGTCCCACCTCTCTGTTTCCTGTTCCTGTGTAAGAACTGTATTCTGATTGGTTGTCAGACTCCCATGGGGCCATGCAGGGGCAACTCTCTAGGCTGTGTTTTGAATCCAGGTTTGGTTAAGTTCTCAGGTGCCATGTGGTCAGTTGGGGCCAATATTATCATGCTTTCCTGTAGCTGAAGTGGAGAAGTCTTTATTATGTAAAGTGGACTGGCTTGGCCTTCTTAATGGCCCATTAACAAAGTGGGCATGGGCAGGAAGCTACAGGCAGCTGTTCTGTCTTTTAAAACATGTTTCTTCCTTTTTTCACATCCAGAGAAATATTCTGCCTTTTCAATATTTCCTAGGATATTTCATTTTTCTGGGAGAGGGCTGGGTGATAACTTCCTACACCTCTTTCAACAAAGGGGGAGGGATACGACATTATCTATCTCCAGTCTACAACACAATCCTTTCAACAGTTCCAAGAAGGCTCCACACCCATTTGCACCACTCAGGTGACCCTGAGGACACAGATAAGCCTCCAGGTGACCTTAACGGCTCTCTAAAAGAAGGCAAATGACCAGCTGTCTGCAAGGAGTACGAATCCTTCCATCCCTCACCATCCAGTCAGAACTGACTGGAAGAAGCTTCTTGGATAAGAAGTGAAATGTCTTCAAAGAAAAACCAGAAAGTCCAGTTGCCTCTTGAAAAAGCACCTTTGGGACAATTCTGACATGGATGACTGAGAACTTCCATAGATGCTTTCCATCCATTGCTTCTTGTCCTGCCTTCAGGTACTTTGGAAAACAGGTTATAGCAATAGCAATAGCAGTTAGACTTATATACCGCTTCATAGGGCTTTCAGCCCTCTCTAAGCGGTTTACAGAGTCAGCATATCGCCCCCACAGTCTGGGTCCTCATTTCACCCACCTCGGAAGGATGGAAGGCTGAGTTAACCTTGAGCCGGTGAGATTAGAACCGCTGAACTGCAGAACTGCAGTCAGCTGAAGTAGCCTGCAGTGCTGCGTTTAACCACTGTGCCACCTCGGCTCTCTGTTGACCCCCCCCCCTCTTCTTTGTGGCAGCCTTTTAGATTAAGTCTTGGGATTTAAATCTTGAAAACAATGAAAAGTAATTTCTCACTCTCCTTTAGAGTGAATTAATTGAGGCCGACTCTTTTTGAATGCCTGCAATGCTTCTGCTTCCCAGCTTTCTCTACATCTGGGCTGTGATCTCTGATTCTGCCTAATCTTATCCTTCCACCCTTTTCCCAATTTCTCCATAATCTCTCCCAACTGTTCTCTTGGTTGTTTGCTTAAACTTTTACCAAAGAAAAAAAAAGCATGAAAAGGGGTGTCGTCAGAGTCCTGCATTCCACAGTTGCTTTCATTTTATTCCCATGCTGTAGAGCGGTAGGAGATGGCCTTGAAGAAAATATGTGGCTACTATTTGTAAGATCTGAGTTGAATCCTGGAAGGGAAGAATGTGGAGAGAAACTCGGGATTATCCAGCCTTGGTTTTCTTTGGTAGAGTTAGTCCTTGACAATTGAGCCCAAAACTTCTGTTGTCAAACATATGAGGAACGGTTGCAGGAACTGGGTATGTCTAGTTTAATAGAAAGAAGGACGAGGGGAGACATGATAGCAGTCTTCCAATATCTCAGGGGCTGCCACAGAGAAGAGGGAGTCAAACTATTTTCCAAGGCACCTGAGTGTAGAACAAGAAGCAATGGGTGGAAACTAAATAAAGAGAAGCAACTTAGAACTGAGGAGAAATTTCCTGACAGTAAGAACAATTAATCAGTGGAACAGAAGTTGCCTCCAGAAGTTGTGAATGCCCCAACACTGGAAGTCTTTAAGAAGATGTTGGATACCCATTTTGTCTGAAACGGTATAGGGTTTCCTGCCTAGGCAGGGGGTTGGACTAGAAGACCTCCAAGGTCCCTTCCAACTCTGCTATTGTATTGTATTGTAAATGAGACATTTGTTAAGTGAGTTTTGCCCCATTTTATGACCTTTCTTGCCACAGTTAAGTAAATCACAGCGGTTGATGAGTTAGGAACACGGCTGTTGAGTAAATACTGCTCTCTCTTTTTTTGGCTTGTTAAAATGCTGCAGGAGGTGATCACATGACCTTGGGACACAGCAGTTGTCAAGCATCTGAATTTTGATCACATGACCACAGGGATGCTGGAACAACGGTTAGTGTGAAAAAGCAGGAATAAGTCACTTTTTTCAGTGCCGTTGTAACATTGAACGGTCACTAAATGAACTGTTTTCAAATCGAAAATTACTTGTATAATCTGGAAGGAAGGGGAACTGCTGTGAAGATGTCAAGATTCTGTTATTAAGGTCTAGGCCTCTGATGGCGAACCTATGCCACCACTCCCTCTCCTAGAAAAATGAAATATTGAAAAAGGCAGAATGTTACATTTCCCTGGATGAGAAAAGGAGAAGCATGTTTTTAAAGACAAAGCAGCTCCCTGCAGCTTCCTGCCCTCCCCTCACTTTTTTCAATAGGTCATTAAGGCCTGAGCCAGTCTATTCTACATAACAAAGGTGGGGTTAGCCCGCCACCCATCTCACCATATGGCACCTGGGAAGATTACATCAGCCAGAGCTTGGATTTCAGGACAGCCTATAAAGCTAGTTAAGGCCCCCACCCCCTGGGAGTCTGACAGCCAATGGGATACATTTCTTGGACAGGGACAGGAAATGCTTAAGAGAGGTTATAAAACTCAGGCTCTCTCAGCATCTCTTCCCTTTTCCTTCTTCACCCAACATCTTGAAGCATGTGATCCCCCTCTTTCACCCAGGAGCTCCAAACCATGTGGTCCTGTCCACCATTAAAAACCATCTTTCCAAGCAGCCACCATGTTTCCTGTGTCTTTCTCCCCAGTTGGAACTGAAACCCAGAAGGATATTTCTTCCAACACTGGCAAAGAAAGCCATGATATAACGATCAACTGTTCCTTGCTTAAGTGTGGCTTGTTGAACAAAACACAACTGGGCTCTTTGTGATTATTTGCAGCGCTGCATTTCCAACCTCCAAAAGAGTCTACGAAAGTGTACTTCAGGATATGGGGACGTTTTTATGATTGGTTAGAAAAGAAATATGAATAAAAGTTGACAGATCAAATAACCCAGACGACACACTATTAAACTGAGGGGAGGGGAAGGGAAAAACATAAAAGTTTTAATATACAAATATGCAGTTAAAAGATGACATATGTGGCACTGTTATAATGAAAATAAAATGTGGAAGAGGGAATTAATTTTTATGTAAATATGGAACCGGTTTTGCTTGAATTCCACCCCGAAAATCCATCAGTGTGGAGAACAAAATAAATAATTAGAACAACAGAAGGAGGGAGAAAGGAGAGGGGAAGAAGAAAGAGAAAGGGAGAGGGAATAAGGGAGCGGTAGTAAGAGTAGGAGAGAGGGTAGGAAGGGGAAGAGAAGAGGAGGAGTGGGGGAGAGGGAGGGGAAGAAGAAAAGAGAAAGAGGAGGAAAGAAGAAAGTAGAAAAGGGAGGTTGGGAGGATGGAAGAAATAGTAGGGTTGTTGTGAAATAAGATGGACGTATCAGGTGGAAAAAAAGTGGCCCCGATTATATTTTTCATTTTTAAAAAGAATTGTGATAAATGTTAAAGGATAACATATAAATATCAATAGTACTGTGGGAAGTTATCATCCAGCCTTCTCCCAGAAAAATAAAATATCCTAGGAAATATTGAAAAGGCAGAATATTTCTCTGGATATGAAAAGAAAGAAACATGTTTTAAAAGACAGAATAGTTGCCTGTAGCTTCCTGCCCATCCCCAATGGGCCATTAAGAAGGCCAAGCTAGTCCCCTTTACATAATAAAGACTTCTCCAGTGCAACCCCAGTGGGATGGGAGTAAAGGCATGATAATATTGGCCCTTTACTCAACTGACCCCATGGCATCTGAGAACTCATCCATACCTGGATTCAAAACACAGCCTAGAGAGTAGCCCCTGCATGGCCCCATGGGAGTCTGACAACCAATCAGAATACATTTCTTACGCAGGAACAGGAAACAGAGAGGTGGGACTGAATAGGTTATAAGAAGCCTAGCAAGCCCCTCCCTCAGCCCTTCTCTTCTTCTCCACCAACATTGAAGCATGTGATCACCTTTTCTGTTCAGGGCTCAAGCCATGTGGCCCTGTCCAACAATAAACCATCTTTCCAAGCAGCCTCCATGTCTCCAGTGTCTTTTTCCCCACTTGGAGCCGAACCCAGAAGGACATTTCTTTCATCAATGCTTATATACATTCACAGATATACATCCTCATATGAGAAAGAAAAATATAACTTTAAAAAAGGAAAGTGCGGAGGATTCTGCCTTAAGGTGCCACCGATGGGAATGGCCTGGCGTTCATGCTCTCACACGCTCCATTTGGCGAGGGTAACCCAGGAAAACGTATCCAATTTCTTAGGCTTACCAGTCAGTCTTGTATATATGAAAACAATAGAGGTGGGTGTGTTGGCCCACAAAAAAAAAAATGGTTAACAATGCCTTTATTAGGGTTCAAGATTCAAACAAAGGCTTCAAAACGAGCACAAGTTTCAGGTTTTTAAAACCATGGAGAGAAGACCTCAGACAAAGAATTGTTTTAAGCCGGCCCTGTTATCAGAGTCTCCCGCTCCATGGGAGGAAACGAGATCTTTGAAGCCCCTTCGCCAAGTTCTGGCTTTCTTCAGCCTTGCTGATAAGGAAAATGTCCTGGCCTCTTTGTCTGGTTTACAAGCTGTGCGTGTCTCTGCTGCCTGCAGAGTTGTCATCGCAGCAGATTGCTCCGTCTGGTGGGGTGTTTATTTGCAGAAATGGCTTTTACTGGATTTCGGGGGTGAGGGAAATTGTGTTGCTTATTGTTGTGGGCTGCTTGAGTCATCCGCAAGCTAAGAAAAACCCAGCGTTTTTTTTAACCGGATGCCCTCCAAATATATTGGACTGTAGGCATTTGCTTGCTGGTGAGCTGAGCTTCTTTCTACCCATCCTTGAGTTGGCACAAAAATATAAAACGTGCCGTCTTCATCCTCATTTGGGATTCCAAATCTTTTCCTACTGTTTCCATAGGAGAGTGCTTTGCGTGCGCCCACAGCACTCAAAGACCACCCTCGGTATCAGTGCTGGTGAGCTGAGTTGTTTAGGATTCAGTCAGGGTTCCAAATAGCATGCAAAATTAAATCAGAGTCCAAGGCAAAGTATTGCCCAAAGTTCCAATTTATTAAGAGAGCCATGTTGGCCCATCTGGGAAAACCCAAATCTGAAAGCTTTCAGGTTTTCCCCACCCAGTTGAAAGTTCAAGATCTTGCCCCCACACCCACAAGTCCATCACATGGTCCAATCTCCCACTGCCACGCTGGCAGTTCCAACCCATCCAGTTCCGGTCAGGTGCAGAGACAAAGGATGACCTTGGCTTTCTAGAAATAATTTTGTTATGGCTACATAGCATCTAACTCCTTACAATCCCCCCTCCCATTTTCCCACAATAGAAAATGGATAGCAGAATAATAGAAAGTGTGGCAGGCCAAAGATCCAAATGAAAAGACGGCTGCAGGCGTGATACTGTGGCTCTGCGGCACGAATCAGCTGAGCTAAAACCACTAGAGGCAGCAAAGTTGGTTTGGATGACTCTTTGCTACCCTCTAAAGTCAAATTCTCCTAAATTTGCAGCCAAATTTGATATAGATAATCCTCGGCATACACCCACAATTGGAACCAGAACTTTCACTGCTATGCAAGATTTTTAAGTAAGTCCCCACCCAATTTTGCAACCTGAATTGCCATGGTTATTAAGTGAATCACACGGTCACTAAGCCACTCCAGCTCCCTCCATTGACTTTGCTTGTTGGAAGCTGGCTGGGAAGGTCTCATATGGCAATCACATGACCTGACCCTGGGACCAGGGGGGAAATCCAGCAGGTTCTGACAGGTTCTGGATAATCAGTAGCGGAAATTTTGAGTAGTTTGGAGAACCGGCAAATGCCACCTCTGGCTGGCCTCAGAGTGGGGTGGGAATAGAGATTTTGTAGTATCCTTCCCATGGAGTGGGGTGGGAATAGGGATTTAGCAATATCCTTCCTCTGGAGTGGAGTGGGAATAGGGATTTTGCAGTATCCTTCCCCTGGAGTGGGGTAGGAATAGGGATTTTGTAATATCCTTCCCCTGGAATGGAGTGGAAATAGGGATTTTGCAGTATCCTTCCCCTGGAGTGGAGTGGGAATACGGATTTTGCAGTATCCTTCCCCTGGAGTGGGGTGGGAATACGGATTTTGCACTATCCTTCCCCTGGAGTGGAGTGGGAATAGGGATTTTGCAGTATCCTGGAGTGGAGTGGGAATAGGGATTTTGCAGTATCCTTCCCCTGGAGTGGGGTAGGAATAGGGATTTTGCAGTATCCTTCCCCTGGAGTGAAGTAGAACCAGTAGTAAAAAAAAATTGAATTTCACCACTGCCTGGAACTCTGCAATTGTCATAAATACATGCCAGTTGCCAAGTGGTTAAAGTTTGATCACATGACCATGGGGATACTGCAACAGTTGTAATGGTGACTGGTCATAAATCATTTTTTTCAGTGCCCCTTTAAACGGATGATTGTAAGTCGAGGACTACCAGACTTCATGCTGGTCATTTTTTCCCATGGGAAAATTGAAAGTAGGACAGAAACTTTATGCCAGGGCCATATGAAAGCAACAAAAGAATCCACGCGATACAGCTTGTTTCTGCTCCCAACCCAACCATCAGTTTCACGGAGGGCGGAGAAGGGAGACATTAAGCCATTGTTTTCAAACATAATAGCTACTTTGGGGAAAGTTGAAAAAGTGCATTTTATTTTTCCTCTCGGCGGACCAGGCGGCCTGAACCTCAGCCGAGGGTTGCCTTTCTGATGTCATTTCTTGGCACCAGGCCAAGAGCCTCAGCCAGCCTCGGCTGGTTGCCAGGTCTGAGTGCCTGAAGCGACGTTCCTTTGAGTCGGTCACCAGCTAGGCGAGATCTGCAGCAGGCCGACCCGCTTCTGCCGGATTTCTCTGAGGAGATCGGTGAGCCAACATGCAGGACCAGAAAATACATTTTGCCCAATGCGTTCCTCCTGAAATTAAATGTGATGCCAACTGTAATGCAGAAGACAATAATTGGTCTTCAAGGGACCATGTCATGAGGGGAGTTTCCGGTGACACAATTTCCTTGCCGCAATCCAGAAACGTTCCTAGTGAGAGGACAGAACAATCACCCCAGGGGTGAGCTTCAAAAATTTTAGCAACGGGTTCTCTGCCCGGTTGCGGGGTGGGCGTGGCCAAGGTGGGCGTGGCCTAGTCAGCTTCCTGTACCATGGCAGGGGGGAAGTTTTCACCCTCCCTGGGGCTCTGGAGGTTTTTCTCGAGCCTCCATGAGGGCAAAAACGGCCTCCCGAGATTCTGGAGGCCCTTCCCAAATTTCCAGTAGGCCGGTTTTTAACTTTCCTGGTGAGAGGATAGAACAATCACCCCAAGGGTAGGCTTCAAAAATTTTAGCAACGGGTTCTCTGCCCGGTTGCTGGGTGGGCGTGGCCATGATGGGTGTGGCCTAGTTGGCCTCCTGCACCATGCCAGGGGGGAATGTTTTCGCCCTCCCTTTTTTCAAGCCTCCAGGAGGGTGCAAACTGCTTCCCCCTGGCTCCGGAGGCTCCCTGGAGGCCGGAAACAGGCCCATTTCTGGCCTTCTGGAGCCTCCAGGAGGCCCGATTTTCACCCTCCCTGAGCCTGCCCGCAGGCCCTGCACTTACCTGGCATCCAAAATGGGCTGTGTGGAGACTCCTGGGAGGGGTGGGGTGGGCGGGGACAGCCAAGAATGGCATTTGGGGTTCGCCGAAAAGTGCAGAATCTTTGCTAGAGGATTGCCCGTACCAATGGTGGGTTTCAAATTTTTTAAGAACTTCTTCTGTAGGTGTGGCCTGCTTTGTGGGAGTGGCTTGCCACCCATGTGACCAGGTGGGAGTGGCTTGTTGGACATGTGACCAGATGGGAGTGGCTTGGCAGTCATGTGATTGGGTGGGCGTGGCCAACTTGTAAAATGTGGTGACACTCACTTAACAATGCTCTTGCTTAACAACCAAAATGTTGGCTCAGAAATTCTGGCATTTGAAGCACGCAAGTCTTAAAGCTGTCAAGTTACAAGACCCTCGCACCCCTAACCCTTTAGGAAAAAAAAACACCAGAGGTGTTCAAACTTGACAGCTTTAAAACTTTTGGACTTCAACTCCCAGAATTCCTCCTCTCGCTCTTCATCTTGATGATGTGCAGAGGGGTGAGGGAGGGAGCTGGAACCAGTTCTAAACTGCACTGTAGATTTATAGCAATAGCAATAGCAATAGCAGTAGACTTATATACCGCTTCATAGGCCTTTCAGGCCTCTCTAAGCGGTTTACAGAGAGTCAGCATATTGCCCCCAACAATCTGGGTCCTCATTTTACCCACCTCGGAAGGATGGAAGGCTGAGTCAACCCTGAGCCGGTGAGATTTGAACCGCTGACCTGCTGATCTAGCAGTAGCCTGCAGTGCTGCATTTAACCACTGCGCCACCTTGGCTCTATGGAACCTCTTCTATAGAAGAGGTTAGAACGGGCAGGAACCCACCCCTGGCCTGAACCCAGACGAACTCGGAGCAGCCCACCCCTGAATCACCCACTATCACACCAAACCATCATGCAATGTATTTGCCAGATTACTCCATATTGCATTGTCCTGTAGGAAGGTAGCACTCAACCCTCTCCTAGAAAAATGAGACATTTTAGGAAATATTAAAAGGGCAATAGCAATAGCAGTTAGACTTATATATCACTTCATAGGGCTTTCAGCCCTCTCTAAGCGGTTTACAGAGTCAGCATATTGCCCCCAACAACAATCCGGGTCCTCATTTTACCCACCTCGGAAGGATGGAAGGCTGAGTCAACCCTGAGCCAGTGAGATTTGAACAGCCGAACTGCAGAACTGCAGTCAGCTGAAGTAGCCTGCACTGCTGCATTTAACCACTGCACCACCTCGGCTCTAATATTCTTGGCAGAATATTTCCCCTAAAAGGGAGGCAGAAACTGAACCCCTCCCCACCCTTGCCAATAGGTCATTAAGGCCTGAGTCAGTCTATTCTACATAACAAAGATCTACCTCCTTCAGGCACAGGCATAGGAGGAATTGCCCAAAGCCCTTTCATTGCCTCATCATCACCCAGCAAGGATCAACCGAGCTTGGGACTCAAAAGACAACCTATAGAGGTGCCCCTGCATGGCCCCATGGGAATCTGACAACCAATCACAATACAGGCACAAATTCAAAAGCCCAGAGAGGACAAAAGACTGAGGCACTCTAGCATTTCTCCCCCTTTTTCTTCGCCCAAGATCTTGAAGCATGTGGTCCTGTCCACCATTAAAACCAGCTTTCCAAGCAGCCACCATGTTTCCAGTGTCATTTTCCCCACTTGAAACTGAACCCAGAAGGACATTTTTTCTAAAAGTCCAAAGCTAAATTTTGTGGCTTCTGCACCCTGGTTGGCATCTACTTTGTTCAATAAACCTTGCTAAAACAGATTCTGGGTCGATGTCGCTTGTAAACGGAACCGTAAAGTGGGTCATGTCTGCCTTTTAGATCTGAGAAACATTTGAATCTCTAGTTCTGTGTTTCTCAACCTTGGCGACTTTAAGTCCTGTGGACTTCAACTCCCAGAATTCCCCAGCCAGCTTTGCTTTGCTGGCTGGGGGATTCTGGGAGTTGAAGTCCACAGGACTTAAAGTCGCCAAGGTTGAGAAACACTGCTCTAGTTGGACCTAGTTCAATAGTAGCAACTGTGAGGGGAATCTTGGAGTCCTAGTGGACAATCCCTTAAATATGAGCCAGCAGTGTGCAGCAGCTGCCAAAACAGCCAACACAGTTCTAGGCTGCATAAACAGAGGGATAGAATCAAGATCCCATGAAGGGTTAATACCACTTTATAATGCCTTGGTAAGGCCATACTTGGAATACTGCATTCAGTTTTGGTCGCCACGATGTAAAAAAGATGTTGACATTCTAAAATGCAGAGGAGAGCAACAAAGATGATTAGGGGACTGGAGACTAAAACATATGAAGAACGGTTGCAGTAATTGGGTATGTCTAGTTTAATGAAAAGAAGGACTAAGAGTGACATGATAGCAGTCTTCCAATGTCCCACAAAGAAGAATGGATCATCAACCTATTCTCCAAAGCACCTGAGGGCAGGGCAAGAAGCAAGGGGTGGAAACTAATCAAGGAGAGAAGTAGCCTAGAACTAAGGAGGAATTTCCTGACAGAACAATTAACCAGTGGAACAGAAGTTGCCTCCAGAAGTTGTGGGTGTTCCAACACTGGAAGTTTTTAAGAAGAGATTCAACAACCTGAAATGGTATAGGGCAGTGATGGTTAACCTTTCCCCCATCGCATACCAAAAGCAGAGGGAGCAGGGGGCAGTTGTACACACACATGCCCTCCCCTGTGCATGCACGTGGTCCCCCTCCCCGTGCATGTGTGCACGACCCTCCCCCCGCCTTTGGCACATGATAGCACGCTGGACCCATTTTTCGTCCTCCCCAGGCTTCAGAGGCTTTCTAGGAGTCTGGGGAGGGCGAAACCCCCCCCCCATTTCTGGGTTGCCCGTGGGGCCACTTTTCTCCATCCAGAGGGCGAAAAATGGCCAAAAATGAAGGCCAAAATCAGCTGGCCAGTGCATGCATGCATGTTGGAGCTGACAGGGCAACGCCTGGTGTACCCTAAGAAATGGCTCTGCGTGCCATAGGTCCGTCATGGGTATAGGCAGGGCCGGATTTAGATGAAAAGAGGCCCTAGGCTATTCCCCTTATGAGGCCCTTTCACCTCCCATTTTTAAGTTTGTAAATTACATGAGAGACAATAAAATACATCATTACTGTGATATATATCAATATATATCAATATATATAGCTGGCCTCCCAACGGAGGGCGGCTCTGCTCTGCGGCAAAGATAGCGAGGCCAGCTGCCTCCCCTACTGCGCTCAGCTGCCCGGTTCAGCCCCGTCGCCCTCACCTGCCTGACCGCTGGTGGGCTCCACGTCGACGGGGCGGCTACTGGGAGCGGCCACGCCTCTCGCCCGACCGCCGGTGCCGGGAACGTGGGCGGGCTCCCCAACTGCCGTGGCGCTGGAACGATCTTAACTAATACATTTTTATGTTTGTTTATTAGTCATATGCGTAGAATTTCTCCTTATTTTCGGTTCAGTGTTTTAGTGTTCACTGTTTTTAGAATAGTGTAATTGTAATTTTGCTAACAATTTGAATGTAGGCCCCTCTTGATCTTGAGGCCCTAGGCTGAAGCCTAGTTAGCCTATAGGAAAATCCGGCCCTGGGTATAGGGTTTCCTGCCTGAGCAGGGGGTTGGACTAGAAGACCTCTAAGGTTCCTTACGACTCTATTATTCTTTATCTGTCAGAGCCTCAAATGAGACTTGGTGCTGTGATGTCCCATTAACATTTCTCTCCTTATCTTCTGATGCCATCTACAGCCAACAGCTTTGAGGAGAAGTTGAAGAGAATGTTCAGAAGAGCAGAAATAATTCTCTCTCTCTCTCTTTCTCTCTCTCTCTCTTTCTCTCTCTCTCTCTTTCTCTCTCTCTCTCTCTTTCTCTTTCTCTTAAAACCTAGTCCTTCCAAGAGGCTGGGCCACAGGCCAAGATCAGGGAAGGAAGTGAGTCAGCAAGTAGGCAGAAGGGGGAATGGCTATTGTCTTGAACTGTGAAACAGGAATACAAAAGAATAGCCGGAAATGGCTGTGATGGGAGAGGAGAAAGCAACCTTGTAGGGTAAAATGCCTGTTGGCAATTCCTTGCATTTTTGAAATGCTGCCCTGAATATCTTCGTCATAAACATTCCGAAGATCAGAGGGGAGTGAGGTCAGGATGCAAAGGACAATATGAAAGATGGAGCTCCATCCCTACCCACCAGTTGTTTTTTTTTCATATCTGAAGAATTTTGCTCTACAAAATACAGAATAACAAGTCCATCCCCTTCCTCAAGGAGATCCTACACCAGTGTTTCTCAACCTTGGTCACCTGAAGATGCGTGGACTTCAACTCCCAGAATCCCCTAGCCAGCAGAGCTCTGCTGGCTGGGGGATTCTGGGAGTTGAAGTCCACGCATCTTCAGGTGGGCTAAGGTTGAGAAGCACTGTCCTACACCATTCTGAACCAATCCATCAATTTATTACAGTCTTAGGGACCAGAGACCAGAACAAATAAAAATGCCCGGTAAATATACAATTAAAAATTCTAGTATAAAATAATAAATAGCAACTACAGTCTATAACAGGGGTAGTCAACCTTTTTATACCTACCGCCCACTTTGGTATCTCTGTTAGTAGTAAAATTTTCTAACCGTCCACCGGTTCCACAGTAATGGTGATTTATAAAGTAGGGAAGTAACTTTTCTTTATAACATTTATGAAGCAGAGTTACAGCAAACTCCTACTGCCCACCATGAAAGCTGGAACGCCCACTAGGGGGCAGTAGGGACCAGGTTGACTACCACTGGTCTATAATAAAATCCAGCCTGTCAATTAAACATGGTCTAACTATACTACAATTACAATCCATAAATTGTGTGGCCCATTGTAGGTTCAACACTAAAAGGGAAAAGACTAAGCAGTGCAAAGGATTGTTGGAAGAAATGTCCTTCTGGATTCAGTTCCAAGTGGGGAAAAAGACACTGGATTCATGGAAGTTGCTTGGAAAGAAGGTTTATTAATGGAAAGGATCACATGGTTTGAGGTCGGGGGGGGGGGGGGATAAGGGAAGAGATGCTGAGAGTGCCTGGGTTTTATGCCCTCTCTGGGTTTTTGAATTTGAGCTTGTATTCTGATTGGTTGTCAGATTCCCATGGAGCCATGCAGGGGCAACTCTGTAGGCTGTCTTTTGAGTCCCAAGCTTGGTTGAGCCTTGCTAGATGATGATGCAATGAAAGGGCTTTGGGCAATTCCTCCTATGTCTTTGCCTGAAGGAGGTAGATCTTTGTTATGTAGAATAGACTGGTTCAGGCCTTAATGGCCCATTGACAAATGTCTCTGTGTGGGGGAGTTTCTGCCTCCCTTTTAGGGGAAATATGCTGCCCTTTAAATATTTCCTAAAATATCTCATTTCCTGAGAGAGGGGTGGGTGCTAACTTCCTACAATACTTAGCAGTTATTGGTAGAATATGTCCCCCCCCGAATCTCAGTGTAAAAGGAACGTCTAAGGAACATGTGACCCACAGTCTCCACCAGTGGTGGGTTGCTAACCAATTTACTACTAGTTCGCTCATTCTCTCTCTCTCTCTCTCTCTCTCTCTCTCTCTCTCTCTCACTTCTGCGAATGTGCAGAAGTGTCCGGGCGGGTGGGTGGAGTCTCCCGTCGCTGTCACTACTGGTTCGGCCGAACCAGGAGCAACTCAATTCTGGTCTCTACCTCTCCCGAGCCGTAGGAACAGACTCTTTCTTTCCATCAATGGTATCCTTTTATATTTGCCGTACAGGACGGCCGATGGTAGCGCATGGCACCGTGCGAGTGAAAATGCTTTCTGGTGGTTTGTTGACTCCAGTTCACTAAGAGAGCTAGCAGGAGCAACAACACATCGAATGGTATTGGGAGCCAGAAACAGCGGAGCTTTCCCTAATTCCGCCTGCCTCTCTATGTCCTCCACGCTTTGTGGCAAGGTTTGTCTTGCTGGGTCGTAGTCCATCTTGAGTATTGAAGCTGGGGAGAAGTCTGGTTTGACAAGGCTGGACTCGACAGCCTTGATCCATGACGAGGAGAATTTGTCTTGGAGGATTAATGGAGCAAGCCCTTGCGGAAAGAAGTTAAGCTTTAGCCAGAGATTTATGGACGCTATACAAATTCTGGCTTCGACTTTTGTCTATCCTGTCTCCAGGCACAGAAGTGCATTTGAGACACAATGTGGCATCTGGAGAATTGAGCCAATGAATTTGGATTTAACTATTTCTAAGGGCGTAAAACACGAAGCTGAAGGTCCGAGCAAGGTTGCATAAAGAAGCAGGGCTAGCGACATGGTCAGAAAAAGCTTAATTGTTGCAGGGATATTCTGAACCAATGGCTGTCCAATCTCTAATTAAAAACCTCTAGTAATGGAGCTAGGGACGTGGCTAAGGTGCTGAGCTTGTCAATCAGAAAGGTCGTCAGTTCGGTGGTTCGAATCCCTGGCGCCATGTAACGGAGTGAGCTCCCGTTACTTGTCC
Source organism: Thamnophis elegans (assembly GCF_009769535.1). Taxonomy (NCBI): domain Eukaryota; kingdom Metazoa; phylum Chordata; class Lepidosauria; order Squamata; family Natricidae; genus Thamnophis; species Thamnophis elegans. Next base: position 131,232,952 of record NC_045544.1, read on the forward strand.
CAGTTTCTGCCAACCTAGCAGTTCGAAAGCACGTAAAAAATGCAAGTAGAAATCTAGGAACCACCTTTGGTTGGAAGGTAACAGCGTTCCGTGCACCTTCGGTGTTTAGTCATGCCAGCCACATGACCATGGAGACGTCTTCGGACAGCGCTGGCTCTTCGGCATTGAAACAGAGATGAGCACCGCCTCCTAGAATTGGGAACGACTAGCACGTATGTGCGAGGGGAACTTTTACCTTTAGTGACGGAGCAGTCACAACTTCTGGAGATAAGCCAGTCCACTGATTAATTGTTCTCACTGTCAGGAAATTTATCCTTATTTCAAGGTTGCATCTATCCTCGATAAGTTTCCATTTATTACTTCTTGTCCTGCCCTCAGGTGCTTTGGAGAATAGGCAGACCCCCATTTCTGTGGGACAGCCCCTTAAATATTGGAAGACTGCTATCATATTATCTGTGACCTGACAAAATTGCGCACAACAAAAGTGTGCCGACAAAACCGCGTCGTTAAAACCATGACGTCACCACCATGATGTCATCACCGCGGCGACAACAGCGCGGCGACAGAAAGCCGATTTAAGTTAAGGTAAGGGTTAGGGTTAGGGTTAGGTTTAGGATTAGGTTTAGGTTTAGGTTTAGGGTTAGGGTTAAGTTTAGGGTTAGCGTTATGTTTAGGGTTAGGTTTAGGGTTAGGGTTAGCTTTTGAATGCTAGTAAAAGCATTTTGCTGAGCGCTTCGGAAGGCGCGGATTTGCCCTCTGCGGTTATGTCGGCGCGGAAAAGGGCTTCGCGGTTTTGTCGGTGAACCCATATTATCCACAGTTCCTATACTAAAGACTAGTTCCTATACTAAAGTTCCTATACTAAAGACGACCTTACTATGGAATGTTTCTTTTTCCATAGGTCTCTGTCCTTGGGTTATGTGATCACCATTTTCAACTTTTATAGCCAATGGGGAGCCCAGATTCACTTAACAACCACATGATTCACTTAACAACCTCAATCAGTTGCTTACCAAATGTGGCAAAAAAGGCTGTAAAATGGGGTGCAACTCACTTAAATGTCTTGCTTAACAACTTAAATGTTGGACTCCATTGTGATTGTAAGTGGAGCACTACCTGTAAAAGCGGTTGTTGCTTTTTTTGAAGCATAAAAAAATGATTTTCACCTCAAAGGTGTAGAAAGAAAACTCTCACAGAACTAGAGCTGTTGTATCTATGGGTAAAAATGGAACACAGTGACTTCTAATCCTCCCTTAGTTTTGTTAGGTTTCCAAGTAACACCCCCAACAAAAGAAGATTGTGAGGCTTAAATTTCCTCAAAGTTTCCATTTTATTAGAGATGTCATATTGGCACATCTGGGAAAACCCAAATCTGAAAGCTTCCAGGTTTCCCCCACCCAGATGAAAGTCCAAGCCCCTGCCCAGAATCCACATGTCCATAGCAATAGCAATAGCAGTTAGACTTATATACCGCTTCATAGGGCTTTCAGCCCTCTCTAAGCGGTTTACAGAGTCAGCATATTGCCCCCAACAACAATCCGGGTCCTCCTTTTACCCACCTTGGAAGGATGGAAGGCTGAGTCAACCCTGAGAGCCAAGGTGGCGCAGTGGTTAAATGCAGCACTGCAGGCTACTGCTAGATCAGCAGGTCAGCGGTTCAAATCTCACCGGCTCAGGGTTGACTCAGCCTTCCATCCTTCCGAGGTGGGTAAAATGAGGACCCAGATTGTTGGGGGCAATATGCTGACTCTCTGTAAACCGCTTAGAGAGGCCTGAAAGGCCTATGAAGCGGTATATAAGTCTACTGCTATTGCTATTGCTATTGCTGAGCCGGTGAGATTTGAACAGCCAAACTGCAGAACTGCAGTCAGCTGAAGTGGCCTGCAGTGCTGCATTTAACCACTGCGCCACCTCGGCTCCCATCACATGGCCCCAATCAGGAACTGTCCCAACTGGAGAGGCCTCCCAGTCACACCACTCCTGCAGGACAAGATGTCCTTGACTCTCCGAGAAAGGAATGTTATTATGACTATATATCTCCCATACGCCATATAATCCCAGTTTCCCACAGCGTTAAATGTGGTAGGCTGGAAGGCCCAATGCAAAAGATGGCTTCCAGGCCTGACATGGTCTTTATTATGAGAATTGTTCTTGGAAAAGATGTGGATTTTGGAAACTGTGAGGTAGCCTAGCATCTGTATTGTTACAAAGGATGCTAGAAGATCTGGTCCATTTATTCACCCTCAGCTCAGATTTTGACTCAAGGAAGGCTCTACCTACCATATTTTTTGGAATATAAAATGCACCTTTTTCTCTCAAAAAAGAGGCTGAAAATCTGGGTGCATCTTATACACTGAATACAGCATTTTTTGCCTCCTGACCTCCCCCTTCACCAAAATGGCCATGTGTAGCCTTTAGGAGCTTTGCAGAGTGCTCCTGGGGGCTGGGAAGGGCAGAAATGAGCAAAAAATGGTCCATTTTTTCCTCAATTTTGCCCTTCCCCCTCCCCAGGAGCACTCTATAAGCCTCCTAAAGGCTATACAGGCCCTTTTTTGAAAAACAAAACAAAACCAGGCTCGTTTTCGCAAAAAACGGGCTGTTTTGAGGAAGTCTGCAGAGTGCAAAACCCTTTTTTAAAATTTGCCTCTTCAAAATCTTGGTGCATCTTATATTCCGGTGCATCTTATACTCCGAAAAATACGGTAGCTTTCTACATAATTAAATCATTTGGGACACTTTTTTGTTAGGGATCCAATCTGGGTTGGTCACCAGGACCAGAGTTTTTGTCTTCCGAGTTTTCCGACTTGTGCCGGAGCCCATCTTCAGGAAACTTTTCGGTAGCAGAGTGTGTGCTGCTTTGTGTATGGTATTTATATGGTGGCTGTTGTATGTGACCTTTTAGATGTGGATCGAGGTGTGTTGATGGCTGGCTTTTAAGTCATCAGCTGTCATTTGCTTCTGCTGCCCAGCCCTCACCTTTTAAGTACTTGACCGGCTGGTGATAAATCAGCACTCCTGTTGACTGACCTGTTGGGGCCCATTTCCCAGGCTTCAATCACTTCCCTGGCTGTTTTTGTGCCAGCTCGTCCAACAATCTTAGTAGCTGCAAAATTGAATGAATGAAAGTGAATATCCATGTCCCAGGATAATGTTACGGGATCTAATCAGGGTCGGTCATTGGGATCAAAGTGTCCCAAAGGTGCTTTTTCAGGAGGCAACTGGACTTTCTTGTTTTTCTTTGAAGACTTTTCACTTTTCATCCAAGAAGCTTCTGCAGCTCTGACTGGATGATGGAAAAAGGAAAGATGTATATTTCTTGCAGCTGATCATTTGCATTTTTTAAAGAGTCGTTGAAGCCACCTGGAGGTTTATCTGTGTCCTCAGGGTCACCTCAGTAGTGCAAATGGGTGTGGAACCTTCTTGGCTGCAGGATGCTTTCTGCCCTGTGTCCCTTCTCTGTTGAAGACAGGCTGTTGGGGATGAGTCTATATTGTCTGCTTCTTAAACTGAAGCACAAATGGTTCCTGTAGTCTGCAATTTTTCTGGAAATCCATTCATACTCCCGCACCATTTGAAGGATGTTTATCCCAAAATGCATAGCTAAAAGTCTATGGAGATTCTCAGTCATCCAGGTCACGGATTTCCCAAAGGGGCTTTAGCATATTCCTTCTGCAAGAAATATAAACCCTTCCATTCCCCACCATCCAGTCAGAACTGGAGAAGCTTCTTGGATGAGAAGCGAAATGTCTTCAAAGAAAAACAAAGAAAGTCCAGGTGCCTCCTGAAAAAGCACCTTTCGGTCATCCATGACCTGGAGGACTGAGAATCTCCATAAACACTGGGACCAGACGCTTTGTCTTCTGATGTCTGACGGACTCGTGCTAGAAGCCATTCTCAAGGATTTTCTCTGAGGATGGGCTCCAGCATGAGTCCGAAAGCTCGGGAGACAAAAACTCTGGTCCCGGTGACCGACCCAGATTGGATCCTGCAAAACTGAATGTATCTCCCTGTTCATTGCTATGTGAGGGCTACTTTTTTTTGTTAAAACTGAATCTCTATGTTTATGAATAACCACCAGAGGGCAGTGATGACTAAAATGATACTCCAGAATCATTGAATCCATAGCAAGACAATTCCTTTACTACAGAGGTGTCAAACTCGATTTCAATGAGGGGCGCATTAGGGTTGTATTTGACTTCAGTGGGCGTGGCTATGGTGGGCGTGGCCATCTTGAGGTCACTCGTGTCAGAGGGGCTGGTGGTGGCCTGAGCGCTCTGCCAGTGAAAACAGAGTTTAGGGGGGCTTGCACAGCCCTCCTAGGCTCCGTTTTCGACTTGCAATTGTTCATTTAGTGGTGGTTCAAAGTTACAATAACACTAAAAAAAAAGTGACATGACAATTTTTCACACTTTACACACATTGCAGCATCTCCATGGCCACGTGATCAAAATTCAGACACTTGGCAACTGACTCACATTTATGACGGTTGGTGTAGCCCAGGGTCACCTTTTGCGATCTGAGAAGTAACATCCAGAATCATTTAACAACCAGGTGGCTAACTTAATCAGCTGCAGCGATTCCCTTACGAACCGTGGCAAGAAAGGGTCGCGAAATGGGGCAAAATTCACTTAGCAAACGTCTCCCTTAGCAACAGAAATTGTGGTCGTAACTTGAGGACTACCTGTACTGCCAGGACTTGTTGGTAAGTTCTGCAAGGGTGAAAAACTTCCTTTTCCAACTGGTCTACATCTCCAGCTCTTTGCCTTGGAGGACTAGATCAGGGGATCAGCTCAGTGTACAACAGATGCGTCACACGCAGGCCACACCAGAGGTGGTATTTAGCAGGTTGTCAGCCTGCAGCCATCTTTTCTTTTGGATCTGCCACACTTTCTATTATTTTACTATGCATTTTCTATTGTGGGAAAATGGGAGGGGGGATTGCAGGAGTGAGATGCGTTGTAGCCATAACAAAATTCTTTCTAGAAAGCCAAGGTCTCTGCATCTTTGTCTCTGCATCTGACCGGAACTGGATGGGTGGAACTGCCAGCATGGCAGTGGGAGATTGGACCATGTGATGGACTTGTGGGTGTGGGCGCAAGATCTTGAACTTTCAACTGGGTGCGGAAAACCATTAAGCTTTCAGATTCGGGTTTTCCCAGATGGGCCAATATGGCTCTCTTAATAAATTGGAACTTTGAGGAATCCTTTGCCTAGGACTCTGATTTAATTTTGGATGCTATTTGGAACCCTGGCACAGGTTCTGACCAGTTCTGGAGAACCAGTAGCTGAAATTTTGTGTAGTTCGGAGAACTGGCAAATACCACCTCTGACTGGCCCAGCCCTCATCTATTCTCTGCCTCCCGAGTCCCAGCTGATCGGGAGGGAATGGGGGTTTTGCAGCAACTTTCCCTGGAGTGGGGAGGGAATGGAGATTTTACAGTACCCTTCCCCTGCCATGCCCACCAAGCCACACCCACAGTACTGATAGTAAAAAAAAAATTGAAACCCACCACTGGGCCACGACCACCTCCAAGAAGGGATATATCATGTGATGACAACGAGAGTGGTGAGCTTGACATCTGTGGTTTACAAGATTAATCATCCTGTGAATGATCTTGGGAGGTTAATTGCTTAGGTCAACCAATCCCTTTTTAGTATTTAGTATTCTCATGCAACACATTAAGTTACCCCTTTTCATTAACCTATTTCACCTTGTTAGAAAATCATTGAGTTGTTAAGAAGCCATCATGCTTGCAAACTTTGATCCCCAGCAAAAAAAAACAGGTCCAATTCATGGACCCGTTATCAATGGTTGGCAAAGAGGGTGCACTTAGATAATTTTATTTGAATTGATAACCTAAAGTTGCCCTTACTATTTTGTTTGCTTAGAAACTTTTGCAAAGCAGACGTTTATTTAAGCTACTCATGCCTAGTTAAACAAACATACATACCACAAAGTGTAAACAGCTTTTCTTTTTTTGCTGCAGCAAATGAATAGGATGCAGCTTTTCCCAATATTCAAAGAATGTGTTGGGAGATGCCCATTTAGTTAATCATTAGGCACTAAGACAGACACCCAATACAGGGCTACTAGAAGTATTAGGTGGCCAATAGTACATCAAGATGTTTATAGTCAAGATTTGTTAGGTCTTCATACACATCCATCACACTATTCCCTCCTGAAATAAGCAAATTTATGCAAAGCTGGGCAAAGGGATAAAGCATGTAAAGAAAATTAGAAGAGTAAGGTTCTACAGTTAGGCAAGAAAAATGAAATGCACAGGTACAGTATAGGTGGCACGTTGCTCAATAGTAGTAACTGTGAGAGGGATCTTGGAGTCCTAGTGGACAACCATTTAAATATGAGCCAGCTGTGTGCAGCAGCTGCCAAAAAGCCAACACAGTTCTAGGCTGCGTTAACAGAGGGATAGAATCAAGATCACGTGACGTGTTAATACCGCTTTATAATGCCTTGGTAAGGCCACACTTGGAATACGGCATTCAGTTTTGGTCGCCACAATGTAGAAAAGATGTGGAGACTCTAAAAAGAGTGCAGAGAAGAGCAACAAAGATGATTAGGGGACTGGAGACAAAAACATATGAGGAACGGTTGCAGGAAATGGGTATGTCTAGTTTAAGGAAAAGAAGGACTAGGGGAGATATAATAGCAGTCTTCCAATATCTCAGGGGTTGCCACAAAGAAGAGAGAGTCAAACCATTCTCCAAGGCACCTAAGGGTAGGACAAGAAGCAATGGGTGGAAACTAATCAAGGAGAGAAGCAACTTAGAACCGAGGAGAAATTTCCTGATAGTTAGAACAATGAATTAGTGGACCAGCTTGCCTCCAGAAGTTGTGAATGCCCCAACACTGGAAGTTTTAAAGAGATTAATTGTTTGTCTGAAGTGGTGTAGGGTTTCCTGCCTAAGCAGGGGGTTGGACTAGAAGACCTCCAAGGTCCCTTCCAATTCTGTTTTCTATTCTATTCTATTCTATTCTATTGGAATTCATTTCTATTTCTCTTGAAATCGCTGTTGGTTCGCTCATCACCAGAAAATATTAAACCACAATACTTTATTAATCATTGACAGAGAATTGCGTTAGGCAAACATTTATTGGACAATAAATCCTAGACAAAGCATTTTTTTTTTGCAAAGAAAGCAGAACCACCATAATTCACAAATATGCAATACAGCTAATTTATGGGCCCAGCTTGTGTACAGACACTTCTGGGGATTCCTGATTTCCATCTGTTATTATGGGAGGCGAGCATCCTGTTACTGGGGGCAGGAAGAACCAAGTCCCTGACCACAAAGCCTGCCACTTCCTGCCTTCCATCTGTTTTTTTTCCCCCTGTTCAATCTTCAGGAAATGCTTCTTGAATCATCCTTCCAGCCTTGGAAGATTTCCATTGTTTTTGTTCTCCTGTCCAATTTTTTTAGCAGGCCCACCAGCCTACGCAAAATTGTGGTTTCTATTTCTTCCATGCTATATATGCCAAGTTAGGAGGGTATATAAAGATTGGTACCAATTTTCCAGCTCTTGAATGCCATCAAGTTGTCCATGTGGTGGACTCTCCAGCTAGATTAGAGGGAGGGGTCAAAGAAGGATCACGTTTAGTCATTGCAGTGCAATAAGTGGCACCAGCTGACCTTTCCTGCAGCAGTGGGATTCATATAAATTTACCACCGGTTCACAAATGTGTGTGTGTGTCAGACCTGCAGCCGGTTCCTTTTAGGATCTTTGGCCTGCCACACTAATATTCTATTCTACTATGCTGTTTCATTAGAGGAAAAATGGGAGGGGGGATTGTACAGTTAGATGCTATGTAGCCATAACAACATTCTTTCTAGAAAGCCAAGGTCACCCTTTGTCTCTGCACCTGACCAGAACTAGATGGGTGGAACTGCCAGCATGGCAGAGGAAGATTGAGCCATGTGAGGGACTGGTGGGTGTGGGGGCAAGATCTTGAACTTTCTACTAGGTGGAGAACACCGGGAAGCTTTCAGATTCGGGTTTTCCCAGATCTGCCAACATGGCTCTCTTAATAAATTGGAACTTTGAGCAATACTTTGCCTCGGACTCTGATTTAATTTTGGATGTTATTTGGAACCCTGACAGCGTGTGCATGTTCATGTCATGCGCCTTCTGTGCATGCGTTTGGCTTGTGCACACAGTGTGCACACATGTGCATGGTGTCAAAAACGAGACTACAGAGGATGTTTTGGAGCTGGGCGGGACCAGCGACAGGTTGCCACTACTGGTTAGGGTGAACCAGTCCAAACACCACCCCTGCTCCCCCGGAATCCCTGAAGCCATATCTTGTGATTTCCAAGGGAATGCAGGAAGTCCGGCCAGATCCTTGTGAACATAGCTGACTAGCAACTAACTGTTGAAACTCTTCAATGAGAATTTCTGGTTGCTTTGTCCGTCTACTTCTCATGCAAATTCATGAAAGATGAATATCAAAATCTCACAGGAATTGCCAAGTTCAAGATTCTGCGGTTCTCAGTTGAAGACAGTGGGGGGTCATTCATTGTTATTGAAATATTGTGCATTACCTACTGATCAAATGAAAACTTGTGTTTTGCAATTTAAATCTATTTTTCTGTAGCGTACTTTCTGGAGATCAAGAGGTGGATTCTTTTTGAATGACACCTTTTGTGGGACGTTATGAATTGATGATTTATAAATAGCTCCCTGCTCACCAGAGATATCCTGGGGCAGCTAAGAAATAACAAGTCAAGTTAAAAATAACAATTGAATGGAATTTTGGGCTGAACTTTTTTTCAAAATGAATTCATTTCAGGATTAAAAATGAGACAGGTTGGATTTAAGATGACAATAACTTAACAGAAGGGCACAAGGCACAACTCTCCTCCCCAATTCCTTTCTTGTTTATTTTTCAGAGTATAAGATGTACCTGTGTATAAGACGCACCAAGATTTTGAAGAGGAAAACAAGAAAAAAAACAAACCAATTTTCCCCCTCCCTGGCCCCCAGGTGCACTCTGCAAGCCTCCCAAACCCTTTGTGCACCATTTTTGTGAAAAACAGGCCCATTTTTGGCGACACGCAGGGTGGGGTTTTGGGAGGCCAAAAATGGCTGTATCGGTGTAGAAGAACTAATCTTCAGATTATCCTCACTGCCTTCTCCAAATCTGGAGAATGGAAAGTGATGCCCAAAACTGGATACCATATATACCACAGAAAGAAGAAGAAGAATCAATCCATAGGATTTGGAAATTACATTTCCGCTTATCCAGTCTAAAACAGCATTTGTCCTTTAGAAACACATAACGGTGGTTAATACCTTCAAAATAATTAAGTTTAGGTTGTAACACAAATTGCACATCTTTCCTTGTTCACTCCGCATGTAAATAATCAGCCTTTGAATTGTGGGTTTTTTGTTTTTTTTTGGTACAATGATTTAATATACATATAAAAAAAAATCAAACAAAATAGTCAGGCATTTTAAGCAATGCATACATTCTTGTATCTGCATGTCCAGATAAACTGGAAGGCAAAAGCTAGGAAGAACTAAGTTGTCTGTCTTTGGTAGTTCACCTAGCCTTTTGCCTTGATATGACAAAGCCTCACAGGATAATGAAAAAGAAAAGCTTGTGGAAAACTCATTTACTGGAAGTCTTTAGGCAGGAATTCAAAAGTTTTAAGGACCTCACATGCTCCCAAACAAACTTTTGCTGCAAAATTAAGGCCTCCTTGGGAAAGGAGATATCCCTGCTAAATGAACTGTCCATCCTGTGTTGGGGGCTTCAAGAAAATTCCGTTTCTACCTTTGTAAGATCAGGGATGGGCAACTATGGCCCCTTTATGGCCTGTGGACTTCAACTCCCAGCATCCCTGAGCCAGCTATGATGTTCCTGAGCTATGCCAGCTCAGGAATGCTGGGAATTGAAGTCCACAGGTCATAGAAGGCCATAGTTGCCCACCCCTATTGTAAGATGACCACCACAGGGTCGGCTTTGTATAGCTCACTTAATGTACACGACAAAGGCTGCTCAAGATTTTGCCAGCATTTATCTAACATGAGAATTATTTTACACAGCACCGGTTTTGCTGGTGGCTCCAGAGACAACAGACATGTGAATGTATGCGCTGGATGTATTGTGCAAGTTGGTATAACGGTTCTTACATTTGGGGGGGAAAGAGGCAAACACTGGTGAATCTTAGAGGCTTTTATACTGTGAATATACCCTCATGCACACACTTATATACACGTGACTCCTCTCTGTGCATGCAAGCTACACACTAGTTTAAAAAAAGCAACCTCAAAAGATATACATGGATAGCACATAGCAGCTTACATCCAATTATGTACAAGGTTTCACAGTTAAGAGCTTTCTTTTGAAAAAGCTATTCCACAACTTCGGGACACATACGTACTCTGATGTTTTTCTATAAATAATACCTTTACAAATTGAAAGTGGTCCATATTTGGAAACTTGATGATCTAGTCTCAGGGAATAAAGCCATGTTAAAAACCTGTGGATCACTGAAGCTCAAAGGCTTTAAAAAGCCTGATGCTCTTTTATTCATTTCCGATGGTTTTTCTAACTCCGGTAGGAAAGGAAAGAGATGATGGCAGAAGGAACAGGCAAGGTCTCCACTTTTCTTGTAGGCATCACCCGTCTGACAGCCATCCGACACAAATGCTGGAGGCTGGGAATGTGTTTGGGAGAGGTCCAGAAATACACACTTCCGTCCTGTGTTCTGTGGATGGGGGAAAAAACCCATACAGAAATAAATTAAGTGCCATGCATTTGCTTTCTCTCCAAGGAATACTAGTTGTCGTAGAGACTGCAATCCTCCTTCTCAGCTGTTGGACTTCATCTCCCAGAATTCACGAGCCAGTACTAGCGCAAAGTGTGGCTGTGTGAGCTATATTGGGTGCCCCAAAGAACGGCACAATAACACCCTTGATCTGTGAACTGCATTGGGTACTGGTTTGCTTCCAGGTCTAATTCAAGATTTTGGGACATCACCCATAAAGCCCTGCATGGCATAGGGCCAGGCTACTTATAAAACTGGCTTTGCCCCATTGTATCAGCCTGTCCCACTTACTTAATCAGGCAGGGAAGGTATGTTGTAGACCAATCAAAAAAATCCAACTGCTGTGGTCTAGGAAGAGAGCCTTCCCCTACATTATGGAATATCCTTCCCCCGGAAGTTAGCGGCCCCTGGATTTCCATTGAGTCAAAATTTGGCTCTGCGAACTTGCATGGGAGGCACAAAAGATCATCCAATCATGGGGCTGCTGGGTGCCATGCAGTGGTAGGTTCCGGATCCCATTCCAACTGGTACGGTTGGAACGGGCCCAGGGTCTTGTAGCTGCAAACGACACTTCTGCAAGCCTCCGTGACACTCCAGCTGCTTGGTGGAACATCGCACATGTGCTGTATGCGCCAGGTGTGTAAGCGCTGAAAGCTTTAAAACACTGTAAGAAGCTCGGATGGGCCCTCCTGAGCACTGGAACGGTACCCAGTGCTCCAGGTAGGCTCTGATATGCCTGTACCCGGGCGTACCGCCTGCAACCCACCATTGGTGCCATGAGAACCCTCCCTCTGCCTTTATTGATCAACTTTAAGTTAAATTGCCTTCTTGGAATTTTGTGACCCTTTGAAATTGTTGTAGTTTTATAATCTTATAATTTTAAGTTTTTAAATCCTAAATTAATTTCAATATTTAATTCTAATTTTACATGCTATTTTGTATTATACTGCACACCACCCAGGGCTCCTCTTTGAGGGAGAAGGGCGATCTAGAAACACAAAATATTACATACATAAGTTACATACATACATCATTTCTTAACTCTTGCTAGAGGACAATGATTTGGATCCAGAAAACCCATCTAACTCATCTGCTGCCAAGATCATTAATACTGCCCAGCTAACGATTATGCAATTTGTGATACCAAAATACTTTTTTAAAAATAGTCAAATCTTGAGAGATCTTGGCTGACTGTAGGATGCCCTTGAAACTTGCAAGGGCACAACAGAACTTGTTTGTTTTTATGGGGTCAGAAAAGGACCTGGCAGTTGGGCACACCTTGTATTCTGCGCTGGGTTCCTGGAGGGTATAAAGGTGGGATCTAAAGCTAACAAATAAGTTAAAATGGTAGCTCTTCTTTTGAAACACACACACACTGCTTGGGATATGAAAGGCAGAGCCATATCACTGCAAAAAGGAAGGCTATTCACATGGAGGTAGTTTGATATAGTGGTTAAGGTGTCAGCTTAGAAACCAGGATACAGTGAGTTTTAGGATGAAAGCCCGTTGGTCCAGTCACTCACTCTCAATTCACTGAGTTGTTGTTGTGGGGAAAGCGGGAAGAGGAAGGAATATCATGTATGTTTGTCACCTTGAATTACTTGTATATAAAAGCTGGATAAAAGTCAAATGAACAGACAGAGAGACAAACAACAGAGTAAAAGTAAGCAATTGTAAATGTAAAATATTTTCTCTTGCAAAGTCTCCTTACCCAGCAGCTAAAACACTGCCATCAGTAGAAAAGGCACAGCAAAGCCCATTCTTTAAAGGTGCAACTTGCACAGGGTAATCCTCATCAATTCTCCAGAACCGAACCAGCCTGAAAGAAACAGCAGCAGACGAATTAGAAGCTTAATTGAGATGTCTCTTGCAAACTGATGGCTTCCAGAGGATTCTTGAAGGAACGGAGGGGCCATGAAAGAACATAAATACACAGTCTGGGTGTGGCTTTGGATCAGCCAACTGGATGCAAACTGTAAAAATAGTTTTGAGTCCAGGCCAGAACTGTAACCCAAGTAAGCACTTCAGACAAGTCCCTTCCTCGTTCTAATAAAGATAAAGAGAGGAAAGGGAGGAAACACATTCAGACTTGCAAGATTTTGTTCATTAAAACCTTATAACAAAAGTGATATTAGCTTCTATACTTTGTTTTCCTGGTCTGGTCTGCTTGGGAGAGCTGACATCTGCTAAGTAACAAGCCATGTTTAAACCACAGTAACTGGTTTATGCAAAATATTCAAACTCAGCAGCAATCCAAAGTAATGTACACCTTTTATAGGAGCAAAGGGGAAATTATATTTTTTGCTGAAACAGAACATTGAGGCTTGTTTTTCTTCCTGTGCTTGAACTCCCACACTTCCGCAGAGTTTTAGAGGTGGGCAGGGGACTGTCCCCTGGTACCTCAAACCAATTTAAGGGTCATTTTATGAAGTATGCAACTACAATTGCATACGTGGCCACTGCCAAATTATGAGGTACACAATTGTCTTATTTAAGAATAGCATTCTGGACTTCAGTATGTTCATACCCAAATCTTGCCTTATCCAATTTATGCATCTTTTACTCAACTGCCTAGACCAGGGGTATCAAACACAAGGCCCACGGGCCAGATTCAGCCCACAATCTGGTCAGATTCGGCCTGCTGGAAAATGGGCCCAATCTACCCTGAGCGAAGAGGAAACATGCCAGCAGTTTGGGGAGTGGTGTCAAGCTCGCTACGCCAACCCATCCCCCCACCCCACCAAGGTCAACCACAGCCGATGCGGCCCTCAATGAAATGGAGTTTAACACCCCTGGTCTAGACTCTAAGGAGATTCTCAATCATTTAGGTCATGATTGTCCCGAAGGTGCTTTTTTCAAAAGGCAACTGGATTTTCTTGGGTTTTTTTTTCTTTCTTGAAAACTTTTTGCTCCTCATCCAAGAAGTTTCTTCAATGCTAAATGACCAATCAGTTAGAACTGAAGAAGCTTGGATGAGACACAAAAAAATTTCAAAGGAGGAAAAAAAGTCCCGTTGCCTTTTAGAAAAAGCACCTTTGGGACTTGTATTCAGCTGTATCTCTGGAAAGCCTTACAGGATGACAATGGGCTCTGACTTATCTTTCTTTCCCTGGAGATCATGAAACTGGGAGCATTCTCCCCAGCATGCTCTAATCTAATGTGTTGCCAACAGTACAAATCCCAGTGAAAGATTGCAATTGTACTTTGAGGTGTGATGAACCAGATCTTTCAGGCCTATCTGCCTCATCTGCTCTTATTACAATGGCAGGTTATTTTATGGTTTCCTTACAAGCTGAACTCCAGAGGGCACTGACTATTTTCGAGCATCTGTTAGCAGACAGAAATGCCTGACACATATATAATGCGTTGTACTTCATTAAACTTTTGACAGTTTTTTTCCCTTTTTCTTTCTAATATGGATTAACCTTTGATGCTTAATGATTACTCAGGGCTGACCATAGTCACTGAGTCATCACAGTTCTATTTTACTTCCTGAATGGGCACACTTCCTGATAGAAAGCATGCTGTGGAATTCTGGGAGTTGAGGTTCACAGGTCATAAAGGGGCCATGGTTCCCCACCCCTGATCTAGATTATCCCACAACTTTCCCAGGCATGGCTGATTAGGATATAAGGCTAATCCATTCTATGACAGCAAGCAGCAACATTTGTTAAATCCTATCCTTGGAACATAACAGCTGACACCCTTTCTTGATTTTTAAGGGAGCTTTCAAAGCATTTTTAAAACCCAACTTTGGCTTTAAAAAAAAATCATTTGAGATATTTGCCTTTCTTGCTGATTATACTTGACATTATCTTGCCTGTGGTTCAGTTACTGCTCATGCAGCCACTGTGGAAAACGAAATTATAAATAAATGATTATATTTTAATCTGATTATCATGGATCACCTTTAATGGCAGTTAGGGCCGTATTTTTCTCATCCACTTAAATGAACCAGTGGCAGGGTTTAACGAACAAGATTATTTTCTCGACCAGCAAGAACTAGCAAAATCCAGTGCGCTTCGCTATACGTACTTATCATCAGCAAGTGTTGCAATATGCAGTCCATCATGACTGAAAGATACAGATCTGACCCAGCGGTCATTTGCTCCTCCAGCAAATATTGGAGTTGGAGGGGGAAACAGATGCCTGTGGACAAAAATGAAACTTTTATATCAAAGCTTTGGAAGCAGCTGCATTTTATTTAATCATTTAAGATCTACAACAGAGGTCCCTGGGATCTGTGATCAAGTGGTGGAGAATGAAGGAAGATCTATGCAGCTCTCCCAGCTTCAACTGCAGAAGACTCTTCCAAAATCTCTCCTTTTCAATTTGCTTGGACAGAAGCCAACATTTTAATTAGGATTCTTTCTGTTTACGTTCAAAGAGGAAGAGACTTTGTCCAAAGCATCTTAGGACTACTTGACCTACAAGGTGTAGACTAGTTTAAAGCAATGCACCGAACGACATGCAGCGATGCTACAATGTTCGTAAATGTGAAAAAGGTTCACAAGTCAGTTTTTCCACTGCCATTGTAACAGTCACTAAATGAACTGTTGTAAGTTGAGCACCACCTATACTATAAATTGCCACCAGCTTTAACAGTTCACAGAATCCGAAGTCTCCAAAATGGGCCAGAGCTTTCCTATATTCTTTTAATTTCAAGAATGCTTCCCACTGCTGCCCCATAAGAAGCAGCAATCAGTGCTTATAGGTGTTTCCAAATTGCCCAGGGAGAAGGGTTTTTTTTTTTGGGTGGGGGTGGGGAGTCTGGGGTACAGAAAATATCAAGACGGAAAAAGAAGGGGAAGATCCATTCTGCATGAACAAAATTGAACGCACCCTATTGTTCCCCTATATTGTCATTGCTCTGTGCCTACCCATGCTGACTGGGGAATTCTGGGAGTTGACATTCATACATCTTGAAGTTGGCAAAGTTAAGAAAGAGTGGACCAGGCACAGGCTTACCCAAACTCCATCAATATTGCTCCAATATGGGGGTCCCAGATGTAGACACGGGTGTCGTAAGATGCAGTAGCCAGCAAGGCTCCATCCGGGGAAAACTCACAGGCTACAACATCGTGATGATGCCCCTCCAGTTTTCGGATGAGGGTGTATTTATCCATATTCCAAAGCAATACCTGTAATCAAAACAAGGCCCTGTTATAGTTCTGCTATAGGGGAAGCATTTTCACACACACACCCCTCCCCCACCCCAGATCTTTGTACTAGTACTTGGAATTAAAATTAAAGGCCAAGCACAATGGCCAACTACTACAATTAAAGAATACGCTCAGTGTCGTACTCGGAATTACAGAAATTAAAAGTATACATGCAATGCTAACAATGTTAAGTGTTATTCGTAATGTAAGCCAATAATATATAAAGATAAGTATCAAATGGAAATTTAATGGTGTAGGGTACTTAACTGAATGGCATGTAATATTTATCTACTTTTAAAATGTAATAGGGTTAAAGTACTAACATCTCTATTCTGTTCAATTATCTACCCCAAATTTAAGAAATATACAGACAGAAAAAAAAAAGGAAGGTTAACATATTGTTACTCCCGTGGAATTCCCTGTGAGTTTAAGACCACTTGTTTACAAGGGGCTTGGATCGCCAACGACAGCCTAGGAAGAGAAACAGATACTGCAAGCAAAAACAGGTATTGTCACAGCCAAATGACATGACTTGGCAAAAATAAAACTCAATCCAAGTTATTAAAAGTATGGACATTTTAAGCTTACTTTTAAGCATAAAAATCAAACGTTATTGCCAGGCTCTTTCCTTTAAATAAGGTTTCAATAAATTAAAGCATTTCTACTGGCAGGCATGGCTCAAACACAGTTTACGTGCATTTAAATGTTTTTTTTTTGTTACATTGGGGTCAATTTTAAGCACGTCTGGGAGAATCTAACTATCAAATTTATACTACACACTTCGGTGTATTATCAACAGTCTAGCAACAAAAACAAATCTGCACAGAAGAGGGATTGTAGTTGTTATTTTAATAACAATTTTTTTAAAAAATTATATATATTGTAAATCACTCTGAGCCTTAACACTAAGCAGAGCTTTTAAAACATACGATCGCACAACATGAATTTGTGCATAATGTATAGAGCAAGTAAGTTCTTTAAATCTCTGTTACGTTACTATAACAAAACTTTGTTAAATCAGCTACAGTAAACTGACAATTGCCTCAAAGTTACCAGACTCCAACATTCCATAGGAATGAAATACTAAAACATTAAAGTTGATAAGTTTTTTTTTTCTTTAAAAAGGAGTCAGTGGCTCTCACCAATGAGAAAATAAAAAAGAAAAGAAAGGGAAAAAAAAGCAGAAGGTGGACATCAACCAGCACCTGCGTACGTACAGTACACCCTGCAGCCGAATGCAAGGTTACTTCGTCCTATGGTAAAGTTCGCCTCCAGCCTGGTAGCCGGAGGTGCCAATCTTTCTGCCCAGCTAACACCATTGTGCGCTTGTCTGAGTGGTGCCAGCTTACCCTCAATCACACCAATATTGCTGCCACCACCTGTGACAGGGAAAGCAAGAAGCTTATGGAAAACACACAGCCTAAAAGATCAAGGCATACATCCACATCTGTTCTGTTTAAGACTTTACTGACTAGTCCGCCCTTTCTATGCCGCTGCTTCATAATTTTAAAATATGTTCCCCCCCCACCCACCCCCACCATGCTAACCTGGCTAAGCTGCTAAGCCGAAGCCAGGATTCTTGCTAGCCCAGAGGATGGACAACTTGGTCAACACTGAAGGCCACTGCAGAAGAATTTAAAAATTGATTAATAGTCGCAGCACCCTCCAAAAGCCAAAACATTCTTTTTGCAAGAATTTGACTGGGGTAAGTCTGTACTTAAGAGCTGTGCAATTATGCAATGCCATAAAATCAAATTCTGAAATGGTGGCTCTGAAGGATACAAAACCACACCCCAAACTCTTTTTCTATTTTTGTTTTAAACAGGATCTGTTTTTTTTAAAGAAATGTTTAATCCAAAAGCTGTACGACAGTGAATCTGGGCCATCCCCCCAGCTCATTGCAAGCCTTGGATTTTACTCATTATTTTTCCAGGCTTACAGCCAACCATTTATTTTAGAAATTTTAACTTTTTGCAGGAAATGTAGAATTCCCGATCCCAACAAAACTCTCGACACCATATAAATAAGCCTCAGGAGACACAAGTTGCCCACCCTTATAAGAGTTCAATCTGGAATTTATTATGGTATATATATAAGAAACTCAGTCTCATATATGCTTCTCAAAACTTAAGTTTCACTGATTAAAACTATGGCTTCCATCCCAAGCTAGTTCTACAACTTCCAGTCTTCACAACCGGAGTCTCTCAAGATGTTTTTCCAATAGCATCAACTGACCATTTGCTCTCGTGACTGGACATATTAAAGAACATCTGGAGAGAATCAGGTTGGAGAGGCCCTTTATGTTGAAAGTTAACTAATTCTGAACTTTGCAGCAGGGCATTGCAATTTTATTTAAACTAATATGTCATAGTAGCTCTTTACAAGGCACAAGGGTTGCTTGTAGTTAAATACCAACCAGGAATGCTACTGTATTGTTATAGGAGAGCAGCCCAGGCTTTAGGAGGAAAATATAAGAAGCACCAAGAACAAAACATATATTTCTACTAATATTAAACCATTTCTTCTTAAACTGGAATTTGTATTTTATTTGTAAAGAATTATGGAACAGATGGAGACATGCAAAGATTCATTTTCTCTGAATCTAAAAGCAATGCAGTGTCAGCTCAGTAACACCTAACTGAGCAACCTTATGCTAATTACTGTAAATATTTTGGTCATGCAAATCCTCACATCATCAACAAAGCAGCATGACGCCAAGCACAAACATATTTTATTTTAAGATTCCAAATTATTCTTTGTTCACAATTGAAATACCAACTGAAGATCATGAAACTTTGATACCTACTGTTTTATTGGTTCCCACAGAGCAAAGGATGGAAGAATCAGGAGAAAAAGCACAGCTATACACCCAGTTTGGGTGTCCTCTTAATACTTTCATCATATTTCCTGGAAAATTAAGAGAAGAAAATGGATCGGTCTCAATCACTCTCTGAATTAGTGGTTTGGAACTTTGTCCACTGTTCTTTCTCTGCCTGAAGTTAAACTAGTTGCGCACTTAAAAAGAAGATTTTAACGCCACAGTCAAGTAGAAATGATGAAAAATACAAAAAAAGTGTTATATTATTGGGGAATATACTAGCCCAGTTCTTATCATGTTCCTGATAGTAGCAGGAGACTGGACCTTTATTAAAGTGAATAGGAAAAAAAACCAGCTTGCTAACTTCTCACTAAGAAGGTGGCACCATTTAATAGGCAGCAACAACTTTTAAAAGTGAATTGTAGCAATTTCCCTACATGTATGGAATCAAATTTCAATACATCTGAGATTGAACCCAGGGTAGGTTTCACAGGTACAGAGCATCATTTCAAAACTCCATTCAATTTATTTAGAACATGCTGCTGTTACTGAATAAGTGGCTCCCTGGTCTTTTATCATCCCTTGTAGTAAAAGGATCTATGATGTATTTCCTGCCAAGGACCACATGTAATCTTTTAAGAAGTGTGCCACCAGGTACAAACCAAAAAGGCCTAGGTCTTTTATATGCCTTAATTTTAATTTAAGATAGTACAGCAATTTGTGGTGTATTTATTATATTACAACAGTGGCGATTCTAGGACAATTAGAGCATCCAAGATTTTGATGACTGTAGGCTCTATAACACAGTTGCCTCTTTCCCGAAAACATACCATCATCCTTTAGATCCCACACTCGTAATGTTTTGTCTCTTGAGGCCGATACTAGTATCAGGCTGCCATCAGGGGCAAAAGTCAAGTGTCTGACAACTTCAGTATGGTCCATTAAGTTAAGGAGGAGCTTCCCTGTTGGAAAAATGCATTTTAGTCTTCAAATTGCACTTAGGTCTATCTGCTTGATATTCCATAGTTAAGGCAGAGGACAAAGGTCATCCTATGAAATTATTGCAGCAATTGAGATTAAATTGAGACACTGTAATAGTTTTCCTTTCTCTATTATTACTTTGAACATATAATTCATATACATTTATAAATCTTGAAAGGTAATTGTAAAAAGTAATCCAATGCCACGAAACCCAAATTTTTATATTGTCTCTGCTTGCAAGCAATTGAGTGCTATTTTATGTTTTATAATATTAATACAGGAAGTTTTAAATCAAAATCATATGCAACACTGCCTACAACTTCTACAGAATAGCTCAAACACCCTGTAAATTCTCTGTGACAAAAAAAAAATATATTAGATGGTATAACTTTCCACATTCTTTAGCCAAAATAGGGAATAAATTATTGTACTGGAGCCTTTGAGAAACAAAGTGTATCTATTTTACCCTCAGCCTCCAGAATTCTCACTTCACAAAATAGGCCTGGAACCTTTGGAAAATTCCCAAATTGTTATAGTTAAAATAGAGATTTCACCCCCAAAAGATTGTCCATCCATGTTTGCCACACAAGAGACGTGTGCAGGGATGGGTCGCCATTCTACGTGCACTTTGAGTTCTGTTACCATGAGGTGGGCATTTTCGCAAAATGGCTGCCTGGGAAAACTTGCTTATTCATAAAATGGCTGACAGGTTAACCATCGCCAGTTACAAAACAGCCATTTATCCGAGGGTGAACTAGAGCAGTGTTTCTCAACCTTGGCAACTTGAATGCTGGCTGGGGAATTCTGGGAGTTGAAGTCCGGACATCTTCAAGTTGCCAAGGTTGAGAAACACTGAACTAGAGGACCAAGATATTCTCTATTGCTATAATGAGATATTTGTGGGCCCAACACCCCACCCCCACCCCCATAATTAGGAGGCTTCCCCTATTAGAAGCAGTTTCCTATTTAAATAATCAGGGGGAGCAGAGAGATTGATGGGTAGAAAAGACAAACATCAGATAATTTAATATCCCAAGATGTGCACAAAATGGAACAAATCACTTTTGTGGAAGTCCTGCCGAACCATTCAAGGTTGGCTATTGTTCAGCATAAAAAAATGTTACTGTGGTTCCAGATTTGGACTGGGAAAATACTCACAGGAATCCCAGAATCATTTTTCAAAGTAGAAGACTGGTGCATCCATATGTCTCACTGGCTTATTCCCATCTCTCATTTTCCTATCATAATTTCTTTCCTCCACCATTTCTCAACCTCACACAACTTTGGGGTTCCCTTCCTTTCTACCTTCTCCTACAAACACTCCCACCTGGACAATTCCACTTCAATCCGTATCGAGAACAATCCCCAACCCCCTTTCTCTCTGATCCAGACCAAACATGCATATTACAGCTTTTACATGAACCACCCAAAACCAGCTGTGCTTGTGCAGAACAGTTTGTGCACACATTCTTTTGCACGCTTTCTCTGTGTTCCCTGTCCCTGACCTTCATGGCAGTCCTTCAAATATTTGAAGGCAGTTATTGCACCACCCCTGGTTGTCCTTTTCTGATGCTAAACAAATCCAGTTCTTTCAATATCCCTTTTGAGCCCTAGGTCCTTATATTTAACTAATGAGTTATTTACACATCACTTATATTTGTTTTGGGTTTTTTTTTTAAAGAAACCTTTGATCCCAAATAGGCCTCCTTTAAGTCAATATACCTGAGCTATCTACTGGATAAACTTTATAAAAAAGTGCCAGGATAACTTATCTCCCAAGTAGTTTCAAGATTTTGATACAAAAGCCACTGGTTCAACTTTTAAGGTTTATGCAGCACAATGCTGTTTGTATTTCAATTTTGAAGAACTGGGCATCAACTTGTATTCAGATTAAATAAAAGTTAAACTGGGCAAAAATTACACTTGCAAAGACACTTTTCAATAAGTGAAATAATTTATCCTAAAGGAACACATACAACAGTAGCTTACAAATAACAAGTCTTTATAATTATTGTATGCCATTCTTCCTTCTCTTCTAAATAAAAAACAGAAATGTTTCTCCAGATTATCACTAGATTCCTCTCAATTCCAACCAATAAGACAAGTATTTTATTATTTATTCAGCAAATGTATATAGCCACCCACTCACATATAGGGTGCCACCCACTGGCACCCTACAAAATTGAAAAAATCCATTATATAATAAAATCCATTGCAACACCCCCCACCCACTCGCAATAGCAGCAACAACACAATCAAATTTGCCATTTGATTAGCTCCATCACCATTCATGATGCCCAGGCCTGCTAACAAATCTACCTTAGGGCCTTTCAGAAAAGCAGGAGAGTGGGGGCGGGCACAAATGTACGTCAGGGAGAATAGAATGTTCCATAAAGAACGGGCCACTACCAAGAAGGCCCTTTATCATAGTCCCACAGGATGATAATCTTTAATCAGTGGGACCTATAACCTGCCCTGTCTTCCAGTTCTGGTGGGCTGAATAGAAGTAATAGAGGAGAAAGAGCCCTTCAAATAACCTGGTCCCAAATCATGGAGGTGTAAGGCTGGTAGAAGCTGTACTATGGCAACATCTGAAGGGGGCTAACCTTATTGTTATTTTAGAAGGAAAGCAAGACACCTGAGCTCTGTCAAAATGTCCTTCCTTACCTGTATAGGCATCCCATATTTTGATGCGTCCATTGGCTAAGCCTGTTGCTAATAGAAGCTGGTCTTGACCAAATCTGAACCGGTGCCATTCTATATTCACACAACGACTCTGTTTCTCAGGTACTGAAGATCCAAATGCAAGACTCCAGACTATGTCGCCACAATCTATGACTTGCTCACAGGGCTTGTTTTTCTGATCGCCATCACTGTTCTGCCTTGAAAGCTTGGAATGATTTAAATTGGCAAAATTCTTTACACCGTGCAATGAGCTGTGGGTAACAAAATTAAGGGTAAATGTTTTGCAAGAGCAAGGTCCTAAAGGCATGCCATTTTATTTAAATATCCTGTTATAAACCATTATAACATCCCACTCCTTTGGACTTTAAAGTCCCAAGAACATCAAGAAAGGGACTGTGGTTTTCTAGTAAACTCATACAAAAACATTTCTTTATGGAGGTGGTCAGCAGACAACACTAACATCAATCACCCCATAATATTGCAATCCAGCATTTAATGCATGAAGAAAGATGATGCATTTTAGCTAGAAGAAAGCATTTTCTCTTTATCCTTGAGAAACAGGCCACTGCTTTGGACAGAAACAAAGCAGAGAGCATATCAAGGCCAACGTAGAATTAATCCATGTCTTCTAGATTAAAATCCATATGTCCACCACTGAGCTACAACTAGCTTGCTTCATGCGGAAGTATGATTAAGCCGAAGAACCACATCCTTTTCTTTAG
This sequence comes from Thamnophis elegans, assembly GCF_009769535.1. NCBI lineage: Eukaryota > Metazoa > Chordata > Lepidosauria > Squamata > Natricidae > Thamnophis > Thamnophis elegans. The sequence continues at coordinate 131,256,111 of NC_045544.1, forward strand.
TTCCCATAATCCTTTGGGGAATCTCTCTCTAAGGCTTATTGAATTAGATCAGGGGTGACAAACTCATGGGCTGGCTGCATTACGGGCTGGCCACGCCCACTCCGGTTTTAGAGCCAAGGTGGCGCAGTGGTTAAATGCAGCACTGCAGGCTACTGCTAGATCAGCAGGTCAGCGGTTCAAATCTCACTGGCTCAGGGTTGACTCAGCCTTCCATCCTTCCGAGGTGGGTAAAATGAGGACCCAGATTGTTGGGGGCAATATGCTGACTCTCTGTAAACCGCTTAGAGAGGCCTGAAAGGCCTATGAAGCGGTATATAAGTCTACTGCTATTGCTATTGCTATATATTGCTATTAACGAAGGGGAAAAAAATAGCAATATGTCATGTGATGATGCAAGTTTGACACTCTTGGATTAGATGCTCTCTTCTGTTGAGAACAGAGCAGCCTTTCCTAACATGAGGGATTTGGAGAATTTATCCAATATTATTTAGAAGACCAAAAGGTGGAGAAGGTTAGAATGGGTAATCCTCATGAAGCCAACGAGAAAAGACACAACAAACTGAAACCATATTTTAACTACTGTACTGTGGTAAGACATTACACAACTGCTTGGTAAATATAGTAGTGTGTTATGCAGACTTAAGATATTGTGGTTTTAAGTTACAGTTAACGTGCCATGACATATGCTATGTTTAAACAAATCATAATATAACACAATGTATATATTCAGGCAAAATATGATTGAGTTCAATCTGCTATATTTCCCTGATATTGTATTTAATTTAAATTTTGAAAAAATCCATAATAGGAAGACTGTAGGAAGGTCTCAGACAAATAAACAAATAAGATTTTTCTAAGCCAGCCATACTCACAAGTTCTTAAGGCACTGAGACCAGGGGACAAGCTTTACTATGCGATGGCCTTGTGACCAAGCAAAGTAGGAGCCATCTGGAGCAAAAGCAACTGTCCAGTTTTCACGGCCACACTTCTTATCGAAAGGAGAAGCTGGAGCTAAGAGTTCTCCTACTGTCCGTGACCTTCCTAAAAAAATAAAAGTTCATCATTTGTCAGACATTCAATAGGTATAACTTCATACCAGAAGTTACATTTTTTGAATAATTGTGCATGTGCAATCTGATTCTGCTTTTAATTCCCTACAACAGTATATAAAAAAATATAAGCACACAATTTCAAAGTCAGAAACATGATAACCAACATAAATCTGAATAGAATCTAAGCATATCAAAAAGAAAATGACTTGTCGTTTCAAAAATTACAAGGGACAAAAAGTTGCAATTCCTCCTGCTACCACATGCAGCACAAGTTAGATACCACAATTGAGGATCAGAAACTATGTGTGGGTTTTTTTAAATTGTTATTGCTGCTTTGAGTCAGATGACTACATAGACAAATCCATGAAGGTGTTGGGTTGCATTTTTGGAAGTGGTTTGCTCTTGTCATCATCCAAAGACAGAGTGAGCCAGTCACGCAGCCAGATGATTTCATGCCTAAAACAGGACCTGAACCCAGGTTTCCCCGCTCCTACCTAGAATAAGCACCTTAACCATTGGACCAAACTAGATGTAGAACTGGAAAGTAATTTATTGCACTATTCATTCAAATAACCACAACATCTTTAGTATCAATGAAAAGTTGTATCACTTTGCAGATCATTTTACAAAAGCAAACAATTTGTATCCTTTATGTGCCTGAGGTTTTCAAGCAGTTTTGTTCCTTCCAAGGACTTGTGAAATTGGATACGGATGTTTTAGTAATTGTTTCTATACTGAAATAATTCATCCATACTCCCTGAAATTATGATTTGTCTGCTATAGCAGATCTATTGTCTCCTTGGGTATCTTAAAAATTAATAAAATTATCAAAAAGCTAAGGTACAATCAATTTATTCACCTTTAATATGTCATAATTTGTGTTTGAGTTGAATTCTCATATCTGAGTCTGTTACTTTAAACTACACGCTCTGTTTTTATGTGTACTGTATGCTATAATTTCCTGGGAAGGGACAAAAGAATATTATGGAGAACGCATAAATTGTTAGAAAATTGAAATCATACTCGTGAAAGGAAGAACATCCATGATATATCAAAGGTCTATGGAGATTCTTAGCCATCCAGGTCATGGTTGTCCCAAAGGTGCCTTCCAACAGGCACCTGGATTTCCTTGTTTTTTTCTTGGAGATGTTTCCTCATCTCATCCAAGCTTATTCAGTTCTCTTCTTCAGAACTGAAGAAGGTTCTTGGATGAGAAGCAAAATGTCCTCAAAGAAAAAACAAAGTCCAGTTGCCTTTTGAAAACAACCTCTGGAACATGGTATAGCAAGCAACACAAAGTATTATTGGCTATTATGCAGGCTGAAGGCAGCATTTTATGCCTTGCCATTATCTATAGATGCAAGTACAGACAAAGATAAAAACTGCTGTCTGATACTTATTCCCATTTGATCAAATCTCTGATGCCAGCCTCTTCCACTCCCTCATCTCCACTCCCATGTTTCTTGTCTTGTGATTGGTCTCTAAGTCCACACCCACCCGCCTCCACTTCAATTTGGAACCCAAATATAAACCACAGCTAATTTCGTTTTCTTCAGCCTTGGTTTCTCTAGATGGTCTAAACCAGTGGTTACTAACTGGTGGTCTGTGGACAATTGGTGCTCCGTGAGAACATTTTGGTAGTCCGCAGAAAAATTATTTGCACTTTTTATATTGCACTAAATACTATTTATGTTTTTAAAAAAATCATATTAGTGATCCGCGGGATTTAAAATTATGAATTTAGTGATCCCTGAGGTCTAAAAGGTTGGTAACCCCTGGTCTAAACCACCAATCCCCTCTTCCAATCCAAAAATAGGGCCACCATCAACTCATTCTCCAAATGCCTCCTGCCAGCTGAAAAACTCCATTCAAGACAATTACATCTGCTCAACAGCCAGCATGTGTTGGGGCTACAGTCCATGTCATCTACTTTTTAGGGTGCAAAGGGGGAATGGTGTGAACTATCTTTCTATAGCTGCAGACACTACAAGCCCTCGACTCTGACCACAAAGTCTCTACTGTCAAGGGCCCCTGCCTCCCCTTCCATCATTCCACCCACCCACATCCTTCAAATAACTGAGGGGTCAGGAGGAGTCTCCTTAGCCACTATTTTTAGAATGGCAGGTCTGCAATGGGCAAAGCCAAAGATTATCTTACAGTGGAGCTATTATTAGGGTCACCACAACCTTCCTCCCAATAAATAAATATAGGGCTGCTTCCAATATCCACCCAGATGCAATTCCTCAGAAATGGGCCGGATCATTCCTATTAAGGCGGAAGCAGACTGACACCCCACCTTGCAAGCTCACATCAAGTTCCTCTTCTTTTGCCTGCACACGGCTTGGCTTTGTTTTCCCTGTACACGATTACAGGCAGTCCTCAACTTACGACCACAATTGTGGCCAAACTTTCTGTTAAGTGAGAAACATGTTGTCAGTTTTGCCCCCATTTTACGATTATTATTATTTTTGCCAGGTTTGTGAAGCACTGGAGTTGTAAAATTGGTAAACTGGTTGTTAAAGTGAATCTGACTTTCCCCATTGACTTCGCTTGACTCCTGGGACGCTGCAACCATCATAAACGTGACTCAGTTCTCAAGCATTCAAAGTATGAAAAAACGGTCCTGTCCCTTTTTTCAGCGGCGGCGTAACGTCGGTCACTGAACTGTTGTTATAAGTCGAGGACTCCCTGTATTCCTCCTAAGACACATGGAAGTGCTGACATCTGCATTTATAGTATACAAATACACATGCCCCAACAGTTCCTATTGCGCACCATTATTCTTTCCAGGAAAACGAAGCTTTTGTTCATATGGCAGCATACTCAGGCATTTAATTTTTTTCCCCTTTTTAAAAAAAAAATAAAAGTGGCATTAAGGGCTAGCCGAGACAGACTGCCCTTCCCCAACCTGGCGCCCACGAGTCTCATTATTTGTCTCCCAAGAGGCAAACCGTGACTGAGACCAACATCAGCTGCCACCCAAATAATCGGGAAAATGCCAGACGGAGGAAATTGAGGTTACTTACCTTGGAATAAGACCATCTCCAATAAAATTAATGAGATTTCGTTAAGCATGCATGCACAACATGAAGCTTCTCTCCCCCCCCGCCCTCCCCAAACAGGTCGGTCGATCTATACACACCCAACGGATTTCTTCCCAACCGTTCCGCCGTTTATTAACCATAACCCTAGCAACGAAACGTTTTCTTTAAAAAAAAGAACCGTGAAGAAGAACTCTTTCTTACCAATGAGCTTCTCGTTAACACTCGGAGGAAAGCTGGCCATCTACGGAGCGGCCCTTCACTCCGGCTCTGAACTAAAATGAAATAAAACAAACGGTTGGGGAGGAAAAAAGACAGGTCTGTCAACCTCTCCCACTCGCAGCCAAAGAAAGACAGACAAAATGGCCGGCGCGGGAAGCCTTATAAAGAGGGGGCGTGGCTTGGCGGGGAGCCACCAAGCCGCGCCCCTTGCGTGAAGTGGGAAGGAGGGGAAGATGCTCGTCCGGTCTTCCTTTCGGCCCCTTAACGGGGTGAAAATCTCTTGTTTCTTTCAGGCGCCCCCCCCTCTTTTAAGTTAGAATACGATAGGCCCACCAGGGAAGATGCTCCGTTGGAAGAATCCATTATGTGAAGAAAAGGAGGAATAGAGGCTATTACTAGGGCTAACCAGCCTTTTCACGCATTGGGGCATTAATTTCCTCTCTAGGCAATAAAGTCTCTCAAGCTTGAAATTTGTACCCATGCAGAGCTAGATGGGTACTTGGTTGGGGAAAGATGATTTAATTATAAACTATACTAGTAGCTGGATATCCGTGCTATGCCAGGAAGAGAAATTCAGGTCACAATCTGTTGGCTCAGTGGTGGTTGGAGAGTGAAACACATAAGGGAATATCATTCCTGCCGCCTTGAGTCCGGAAGCAATTCCATAGGTGGAAGGTGTAGACATTTTGGTGAGGTAAGGAACCCTGGACCGTTCCTGAGTGAAGGAGTGGAATGTCTGCCAGTTTGAGCTGAGGTAAGGGAATGTGAGGCAACTGGCAGTTGGAACAGAGTTTTTTTCAGGTGGGGAGGGGGAGTAGAACTCCTTAGCATCAGAGCGTGTTAATTACTGTATAAGAAAGACTAATGATCTGATGGTCATTTCGAAAAATCCTTTAGTGAGCACCTAGAAGCCAAGAGGAACGTACGTGCCAAATTTCAGGTTTGTAGGCTTTATGGTTCTGGAAATTTCGTGATAATTAAGTGGTACTTGCCTTTTATACATAGAGATTCAATCGAGGGACCACCAGTTTAATATTGTGTATATACTTGTATGTCTATAAGTCAGTGTCGACTCCTCATGACTGCCTGGACTAGTCCTTTCATCCTTTTGATAACATTTTTGGAAGTGGTTTGTCCTTGCCTTCTTCCTAGGGCTGAGAGAGAATGACTGACCCAAACTGGCTTTGTGGCCAATGCAGGATTAGAATTCATATCTTTTGGTTTTGAGCCCTGAGCCTTAACCACTGCACCAAACTGGTTCTCATAGTGGACTTAATTTCTCCCAAAATCCTTCAATCAATGGCCAGTGTTGCTAGCACATCACAGATGGGTTTGCACAACCCATGAAAGATGTATTGGCTATATTTTGTGATCAGTTTCAATCTCAGATAGGCTGGCTTATGGCTTCTTGTGTTTACTTACTCTAGGGTTTAACACACTGTTTCATAAACTTCACCTTTTTAAAGACTTGTGGATTTCATCTCCCACAATACCCCAGCCAGCCCAGCCACCAATGTTGAAGTTTATCCATCTTAAAATTCCAACCCAACATACTTTTATTGGGATATGACTTGTTAAATTAAAGCTGCAGTAGTCAAATAAGATAGTTGGGGGGGGGGAGAAAAATGTTGTATTCTACCTTGAAAAGTATGAAAAGTGGATAACATTTAATCAATAAAGGAATAACCACTAATTTATTTGTGTCTTCCTTTTCTCTAAGAATACAAGACTACTTACATGGGATTTTGTAGAGAGATGTACTGTAATTTTCATATCCAAAAAGTGAAAAATGCTTTAGATTCACACATTGCATACCTTCCCTTCATTTTATCACAACAACAACAACAACAACCCTGTGAGGTTGGTTGGGCTGAGAGAGGGAAAGGCTGGCCCAAGATCACTCATTAAATTTGCAGTGGGAATATTAATATTTTTAGTCTGTCGGTTGTCATCAAATGTACCACTTTGTGCTAACAATTCTGAGATTAGATTTTCATTTTAACTAGCACACAATTATCTCTGTTTCCTCCCACATATTTATTGTTCTGCATTTAATGAAGACCTCCAAAGTCCCTTCTAGCCCTATTATTCTATGATTCTGATGTTTTGATCCTAACAGTAGAGGCCTAAGGGGGGGCGGAATGTGCCTCAAATGCCCTGAAATAACTTTTTCATTATGTCAAGATGGAGCTTAACCGCACCCTTTTCTTGGCATTTGCTAAATATGAAACCATTGGAGATCTGGAAACTTTTTCAGTATGTCCACTGTTCCGTTAAGATTTATGGCTGTCAAAAAGTACTCCAAATATGTACTCCCAGCCGTCAGGAAAATTGCAGCAAGCAAATTTAGCTTTAGCTGCTGATGACGAAAATGAAGCATGCAGTGAATTCTTGTGAAAGAGCTCCATTTTAAAAGGCAACTTTCGTCGTTCTTAATTTCACAAGGCAAACCATTTTGACAACACACCAAATTACAACCTCAGGCTCCTATTGGGTTCAAAATTCCTAAATGAAATGGTTTAAGCAGCAGTGGTGAAGTTTATTTACTGGCACTAATGTTGATTTGAATAAGAAATGCTTATGAAAGGTGGCTCAGTGGCTAAGACGCTGAGCTTGTTGATCAGAAAGGTCAGCAGTTCAGTGGTTCGAATCCCTAGCGCCACGTAACAGAGTGTGCTCCCATTACTTGTCCCAGCTTCTGCCAACCTAGCAGTTCGAAAGTACGTAAAAAATGCAAGTAGAAAAATAGGAACCACCTTTGATGGGAAGGTAACCGCGTTCCATGCGCCTCCGCCGTTTAGTCATGCCAGCCATATGACCACAGAGACAGCGCTGGCTCTTCGGCTTTGAAATGGAGATGAGCACCACCCCTAGAGTCAGGAACAACTAGCACATACTGTATGTGCAAGGGGGGGGGAACCATATGAAATTAAGATGAGCCTTAGCTATCCCAGAAACAAGCAGCACTGTTTTTAGAACTTAAGGCAGCCAAAATTTATGTGGAAACTCTACAGGATGCTATCACGGGATGAGACTTTGACTTTCAAACCCATAAACTGATTCTGCAGAATGGGTATCCTGAATCTAGCAGGGCTTCTTATTGTATTTAGAAATAAAATTAACGTGGGCTTCCACTTAAATGTTCTACTCTCCTCCCAAACCATCAAAACTCTGATTCCAAAATCCTGTCTTGATATAGCACCTGTATTAATTACAGGTAGTCCTTGACTTATGACTACAATTGGGACCAGAAGTTCCATTGCTAAGCAAAATAGTTATTAAGTGAGTTACACCTGCTTTTTTTTGGCCTTTTGCCACAGTTGTTAAGCATGCAGTCATTAAGCAAATTCAGCTTCTCCCATTGACTGTTGGAAGCCAGCTGGATGCAAATGATAATCCCATGAACCTGGGACAGTGAGAGATTTGAGATTTGTTTTATTTATATGCCGCCCTATTCCGGGAGGGACTCAGGGCGGCGAACAACTCAAAGGGGGAAAGGGAACACAGAGTACAATACAAGTAGTTAAAATAGCCAAGAGTCACACAGCCACACAGGTCGAGAGGGGAAGGGAACTCATCAACCCCAGGCCTGCCGGCACAGCCAGGTTTTGACGGCTTTTCGGAAGGCTTGGAGAGAGGTGAGGGTCCGAATCTCTGCGGGGAGTTCGTTCCAAAGGGCCGGAGCTGCCACAGAGAAGGCTCTCCCCCGGGTGGTAGCCAGATGGCATTGGCTGGTAGACGGAACCCGGAGGAGGCCGACCCTGTGTGATCTAATGGGTCTGTGGGAGGTAATTGGCTCCCAAATTGGTAACAGTGCTGGTTGCTAAGTGCCAGAATTTTGATGACATGACAATAGAAATGCTGTGATGGTCTTAAGTAAGAGGCCTGGTCTTAAGTCACTTTTTTCAATGCTTTTATAACTTTGAACGGTCGCTAAACAAATGGTTAAGTCGAGGACTAAACCGCGGTCCACTAAAGCGCGCCCGATTAAAGCGCGTACCTGACGTCATCAGCAGCGCGACAAATACGACCGCGGAGAAAAAAGGGCGCTTTAAAAAGCGCTTTTAAAGCAAGCCGATTCACATTAAGGTAAGGGTTAGGGTTAGGGTTAGGGTTAGGTTAAGGGTTAGGGTTAGGTTTAGGGTTAGGTTAAGTGTTAGGGTTAGGTTTAGGGTTAGGTTTAGGGTTAGGTTAAGGGTTAGATTTAGGGTTAGGTTTATGGTTAGGTTTCGGGGGGTTAGGTTTAGGTTTACGCGTTAATTTTAGCTTTACCGCTCACAGCGTGCTTTTTTCGTCGCGCTGTGATGACGTCAGGTACGCGGTTTCGTCGAGCGCGCTTTAGTCGACCGTGGTTTTGTGGTGGAACCCTTTATACCAGGCAGGCAATAATTGCTCAAAATAAGGATGCATAACTGACTTATTTCTCATTCTGATATTAGCTAAAAAAGCTTTCTCAATGAACTAGAATGGTTATTATTAAAATTCTTGACTGTATCAGCAGGAACATGTTTGGGAAATGATTCATCCCAGCCACTCAACGGTCACTCTCAGAAAGAGTCATGTGGAAGTTGATATCCTTCAGAGTTGAATGACTTGATGCACGTCCTCACAAATGTTTCAAGCCCAACAGAAAGACTATGTCTTTGCGTTGAGTAACCCCTTGATATTCCTTAAACAAACAAACAACAAAACCGTCCAGGCTGTAATTCAGTGATTGCTTTTCTTCTTTTCGCATACAAAAGTAACATTTCAATCTTTGATATGCTGGGTGGGAAAAAACGTCTTAGTTAGCAAGATTAGGAATGAACTGTAACAATCAGAAATTCAGTCCTACATTTGTTCAAAGGAGTGATTCAAAGATGCTTTTTCCTGCAGATGGGGATGACCCAGTTCGTGCTTTTGATTCTACCCTGGGAATCTCATGCCTTAATTTTAGAAATAAGAAATAAGAAGTGAACATGTGAAAAATTCTTGCCTGACACATGAAACAACAACACATCAGTGGGCACATTGTCATCGTGGCTGGTCTAGAGATAGAAGAACTAGGGGCAACATGACAGCAGTATTCCAGTATTTGAGGGGTTGCCACAAAGAAGGGGGGGGTGTCAACTTATTTTCCAAAACACCAGAAGGCAAAACAAGAAACAATGAATGGAAATTAATCAAGGAGCAAAACAATCTGGAATTAGGGAGAAAATTCCTAAGAGTGAGGACAATTAACCAGTGGAAGAAGAATTTGCCTTCAGAAGTTGTGGGTGCTTCATCACTGGAGGTTTTTAAGAAAAGACTGGACAAAGACTGGGAAAACTTTATGTTAGACATTAAAATGAAAAATTAACCTCTTCCTTCAAGGAACATTTTAATAAATGCTCTGGCTACTTTTAGAAAAGGCAGATCAACAATTGTGGAAACTGGACCTCACAATTTATGAGCGGCTCAAACTAGATCTAGCTCAGATGGAAAAAATAACAGAAACTTCCTGCAGGACCTTTATTTGTATGGACACTGATGGGGTAACTATCGTTTGCAGGAGATGAGGAAGCATAAGAGGGCACCAGAAGGACCACCTGCTCATTTATCTTTCCACTGATGTAGTGGTATGTGGGAATAACCTTGAGAGACTGGAGGAAGAGCGACTCCAGATAGACTCCAGACAGAGAGAACTGATAAGTAAAATTACCACATTGGTTGAATTTTAATGACCATGAAAAATTAATCAGAGTTTTTCTTTCTGATTGTTATTGTTGGCATACCATAACATTGTTTTGCTTTCAAGTACAGATTGGCCCACTCGTCCCTAAAATGCTATGGCCATAAGATAATCAAAGTCAATGTCATGTTAGCCAAGCACATTATGCCCAAAACAGAAATAAAAATATCATTGACAATGATCTGCCATTAGCCAGTACATGTAGTCTTCTATTTATAACTATTTGTTTAGTGACCATTCGATATTACAGCAACATGGAGAAAAGTGACTTATGACTGTTTTTCACAAGGCTGTTGTAGCATGGTCACAGGATCAAAATTCAGACCCTTGGCAACTGGCATGTATTTAGATGGTTGCAGTGTCCCAGGGTCACATGATCACCTTTTGCAACTTTACCTTCTGACAACCAGTCAGTGGGGAAGCCACATTCATTTAACAACCATATTACTAACTTAACAACTCGTGGTTCACTTAACAACTGTGGCAAGAAAGTTCGTAAAATGGGGCAAAACTCACTTAACAACTGTATCAGGGGTGAAATCCAGCAGGTTCTCACAGGTTCTGCAGAACCGGTAGCGGAAATTTTGAATAGTTTGGAGAACCGGCAAATACCACCTGTGGCTGGCCCCAGAGTGGGGTGGGAATGGAGATTTTGCAGTTTCCTTCCCCTGCCACGCCCATCAAGCCACGCCCACAGAACTAGTAGTAAAATAAATTGAATTTCACCACTGAACTGTCTTGCTTAGCAGTGGAAATTTTTAGCTGAATTGTGTTTGGGATTTGAGGACTACCTGAAAATTATTTATTCTGAAAGCAAACTGGATAACCAGAAGTTGTGTTTGGAGTAATCTTTCCTAATTCGTTTGAAATCCAAGTTTATAGGAAATGTAAAAATGTATGTACTATATGTTGCATTGTATTTTATTCTATTGTATTGCATTGCATTGCATTGCATTGTATTATATTGTACTGTTTTGGTCTGCCAACCTCTATCATTTTTTCTATTGGCTTCTGTTTCCTGTCTATAATGCACATAGCATAAGCAATAGCACTTAGACTTATATACCGCTTTACAGTGCTTTACAGCCAGGGGTGGATTGCTGCCGGCATTACTGCCGGTTTGGTGCGCGTGCAAAAATTCGACGGGATGCTACCATCCCAGAAAGAAGCAACAGCAACCAACATTTGTATTATTTCCAAGAAAGCTGTACAGGCATGACCAAGTAGTCATTAGGCATCAAGCTCAAATCAAAAGAGAATTTGTTAGTGTTGTGAAACCAGTCATATGTCCTGTACTAACCATGTGGTTAAAAGGCAAGCGGTTACATAACTTCCCCATATATGCTAAATATCTTTCTGTCAATGTTCTTGAAAGGGGAACTGGTAAAGCAGAAGCTGGAAAAGTTGAGCAATAAGCAGAAATTAACTTGAAACATTAGGAAGAGAATGAAATTATGAGAAAACTGACCTATATGAAGCCAAACCTTGGAACTTACAATCTTAAAATAAGCACACTGCAACAAAGGGGATAAAATTGAATAGGAAGCTAGAGTATGTCAGCGTAAGCCACAACTAACTGCAGTCCTTCCTTCCTTCCTTCCTTCCTTCCTTCCGCCTAAGCCTATTAATGGTTAATGCATTTCTGTTTGTTTTGATGGAGTCTGAGAAAATTTGTTGGAGGATTCACGGAAACAGAAGCTTACAACCTGGGAAAATCAGAGCATCCTGGAGGATGATTTTGGAGCAAGGATGAGTCCTATGATTCGCATGGAATAATTGTAATACCTATACTGCCTGGTCTGAAATGTGATAAATAACTAGAGATCTGCAGCTTGGCTTAAATCCACAAGCAGTGTCAGAATTTTCTTATCCCATGATTCAGCCTTGCCTGAACCTTTTCTCCTTCACCTATTAGTAGGCCCAGAGGTGGGTTTCACATAATTTTACCACTGGTTCGCTGCACACCGAAAATGTGAGTGCGAGCCTTCTGCACATGTGTGCGGCCTTCCACATATGCGCTTTGCTTGTGGACATGACTTGCACGCATGCACGTGGCTAAATAGGATGGCATAATGCTGGGTTGCCACTACCGGTTCGTCCGAACAGGTCCAAACTGGCTGAACACCACCACTGGGTAGGCCTCTGCATACAACCGTTTATTTGATGACTGCTTGAAGTTGCAAAGGTGCTGAAAGAAGTGACTTGATCAATCAAAATTTGAGTGCTTAGAAACCAGCTTCTATTTCTGATGGTTGCAGAGTCCCAAGGTCACATGATCAACATTTGTGACCTTCCCAGCGCCTTTCCAATAAAGTTAGTGGGGCAAACCTGATTTGTTTAATGACCGTTTTGATTTGTTTAATGTTCGCAGCAAAAAAAAAAAAGGTTGTAAAATTAGGTTCAACTCATTTAACAACCGCATTGCTTAGTGATGGACAATCTAGTCCCAATTAGGGTCATAAATTAAGGACTGCCTATATAGTATCTCAGGCTGCTACGCACTATATCTGGGCTGCAAAACTCTTGAGTCACTGAATGGGTTGAGGCTTTCTGTGTCTTTTGGCTGCCATCTGATGGTAATCCATATTTCTGCAGTTGAGGAATGGTTTTATTTATTTATTTATTTATTTATTTATTTATTTATTTACTTACTTACTTACTTACTTACTTACTTACTTACTTACTTACTTACTTACTTACTTACTTACTTACTTACTTACTTACTATAGCTGCCCATTGCAGCCAATGTCTCTGGGGTGGCTTACAGTTCAAACAGAAAAACAATATTAGAATTAAAAATATTAAAAACATTTTAAAGCAGTAAAATATTAAATAGTTTAAATATGCATAGGAGCAAGGTACTTCACCAGTTAGCAATCTAGTTAAGAAATGGGCCCTTAATACATTTAGTACCTCAGGCATGGGAAAGGGAAAAATCAGATTTTTAGGGCCTTATGAAAGGCTAACAGGGTTGGGGCCATTCTGATATCCGAAGGGAGGATGTTCCATAGAGCAGGGTCACAAGGGTGGGCTTCAAAGCAAGGGGTTCTCTGCCCGGTTGCTGGATGGGCGCAGCCATCATGAGTGTGGCCTAATCGACTTCCTACACCACTGGGGGGGGGCTTTCTGCCCTCCCCGGACTCTGGAGGCTTTCCTTGAGCCTCCGGGAGGGCGAAAAGAGGCTCCGGAGGCCCTTCCCAAACTTCCAATAGGCCCGTTTTTCGCCTTCCCCAAGCCTCTGCATGTTCCTTGCACTTACCTGCATCCAGAACAGGCTGCGTGGGAACTCCTGGGAGGGGCAGAGTGGGCGGGGCCAGCCCAAGAGTAGGATTTGGGGGTTCTCCAAACTGCACAGAATCTTAGCTAGAGGTTTTCCCGAACCCCTGCGAATCCCCAGCAGGGACCACTGCAGGAAAAACTTGTTTTCTAGTCACTGCCAGACGTCACTGTTTAGTTGATGGAATCTGTGGCTTCCACATTCAGCTTGACCTGGTTGGATGGATAGAAACTCTTGGGAAAAGGCAATTCCTCAGGTACTCCAGTCCTAAGCCATGTAGGGCTTTAAAGGTAACCATTAGCAATAGCACTTAGACTTATATACCGCTTCAGAGTGCTGCCCCCAACAATCTGGATCCTCATTTTACTGACGTGGGAAGGATGGAAGGCCGAGTCAACCCTGAGCCAGTGAGAATGGAATTGCTGGCATTCGGCAGAATTAGCCTGCAATACTGCATGCTAGGATCTTACTGGGAGCACACTGGTGGCAAAAGCATAGCAATAGTATTTAGGCTTATAGACTGCCCCATATCACTGTAGAGCGCTATCTGGGCAGTTTACATTGTAGCAATAGTAATAGCACTTAGACTTATATGCCGCTTTACAGCACTCTCTAAGCGATTATACAGAGTCAGCATGTTGCCCCCAACAATTTGGGTCCTCATTTTACCCACCTCGAAAGGATGGAAGCAGTGGTGAAATTCATTTTTTTTACAACTGTTCCTGTGGGCATGATTTAGTGGGCGTGGCAGGGAAAGGATACTGCAAAATCTCCATTTCCACCCCACCATGGGGCCAGCCAGAGGTGGCATTTGCCGGTTCTCCGAACTACTCAAAATTTCCGCTACTGGTTCTTCAGAACCTGTCAGAACCTGCTGAATTTCACCCTTGGATGGAAGGCTGAGTCAAACTTGAATTATAGTAGAAGAATTATTTGCATTATTATTTGCCCCTAACAATCTGGGTTTTCATTTTATTAACTTTGGAAGGATGGAAGGCTGAGTCAACCTTGAGCCAGTCTGGATCAAACTCCAGGCTGAGGGCAGGGTCTGATTGCAATGCTGCTCTTTAACCATAGTGCCACCAGGGCACTAATCAATGGTACTTTGGTAGCCGATGCAACTCATTCAGAAGTAGTGTCAGGTGTGCCATATATCTGGCATCATTTACTACCTGTGTGGTTTTTCAGTACCGGCCACAGTGTTCCCTATTGCCACATGATCAAAATTCAGATGCTTGGCAATTGGCATGTATTTATGACAGTTGCAATGTGCTGGAGTCACAAGGTCGCCATTTGCAACCTTCCCAGAATATTTCTGACAAGCAATGCCGATGGGGAAGATATATTCACATAACAAACATGTGGTTCACTGAATGACCACAGTGATTTGCTTAATGATTATAGAAAAAAAAAAGTTTGTAAAATCAGGCTCAGCTGACTTATGACCACATTGCTCAGCGACTGAAATTCTGATTCCAGTTGTGGTTGTAAGTTGAGACTACCTGTACCACTGCAGGACTTCTCCATTTCTTTAGGGGAAGAACAGGATGTAGACCAGGGGTGGGTTCCGGCAGTCACTACTGCCAGTTCTCTTATGGGCATGTTGTGCACACATGCACAATACAATAAAAATTGCTCTGTGCATGCGCAGAAGTAAAAAACAAGATGGTGCCGCCTGGAGAACTGGTTTGGGGGCGTGGAGGCCTGGGTCGCTGCAGGTTCCAGCGACTCTGGCCACCAAATCACTACCGGTTCAGCCAAACTGGTAGGACCCACTACTTATGTAGCTCCTTTAATAGAAACCAAGTTTTTCTAGGAAAGTTTTTAAACAGCAGAAGTAGCCCAAACCGAGTCGTTTCTTTCAGAGGGAGACTGAAATTAAAATTTTAAAATGGAAAGGAAAACAATCCTATTAACAATGTTTTCAGCGCTAGAAAGATCACACGTGTGCATTCGTGTTTGCAAATGACAGTATTCGGAAGATATTAATCAGCAGGTGGACATATCAGTTACAAAATATTTACATCTGCAAAGCACTCACGTTTTTGTGATTGGGTTAAAATGAAAATGCCTGTTTGGTTTGACTGTTGAGGTCAAATGCTGACCCACCCCCTCAGCTAAAGTATCCATTCTCCTCTTTCCAAATAATATAGGCAGAATGGAAAATCACTGGATTTGTTCCCAGCCAGTTTTTCCATCCACCCTCAACCCCCAATTTGCAAGCTCTTTGCCCTGGATCTAAAATTGTAGCTGGTCATTGATTAACAGTAGGAAAGATGGGAGATTGTAAAATGTTCATATCTTTCCTCCCCCTGGATTTGTGACTTGTAGTGAACATTTGAGAGTTCTGCTTTTTTAAAATCTGACATTAGCGGGTAAAGAGGAATGAGACCCTCGTGGGGGGGGATGCAGTCTAAAATTTGAAAAATTATACTAGCGGATTTGTTTTAATTGGAAAGCTAAAATGTTTTTCAGTTCTGAGGTTCATTCTGAAACAGTGATAAGCAAATCAATCAGCAGCTGCCTTTTGCAGCTTTTACCCAGAATTTAGCAATTGTGTTCCAAGGGCTTTCAATAGATATTTTTAAAGTGAGCGTTTTGTTTTAATTCCCTTTTCACTCAAGATTACAGAAATTTGCAAGTTCCCAAGGCTTTTTATAATAGGCCTGGCCAAGAAGTGTGAAATGCTGTGCGGCTGTAATAAACAGCTGGATAACAAAATAAAAGAAATCCTTTGTATTTGTTTGTATTTCACAGGCTGCTTTAGCAGAGAACTCTGTGTAATGACTATGTTTGTCTCCCAAACATATGGATTAAACTATCTGCAGTGACCTTTGGCTGATTAATCTGTGATATCTCTTTTGTAAAAAAGCTATTATGAAGGAACAGTTTGAAAGCAATACAGTTGGAATTTGTAGACAAGAAGTCCTGCAAAGAGGCACTAAGGAACGGAATATAGGTAGTAGTCCTCGACATACAACTGTAAATGTGCTCGGAATTATGGTCATGTTGGGAGCAATGTCCATCTGGGTTCAGTTCCAAGTGGGGAGAAAGATACTGGAAACATGGAATATGCTTGGAAAGATAGTTTACTGGTAGACAGGACCACATGGTTTGAGATCCTGGGCAAAAGAAAAAGCACATGATTTATACCCTCTCTTGGGCCCTGCCTTGGAGCTTCCTGTTCCTGTGTAAGAAATATATTCTCATTGGTTGTCAGAATCTCACAGGGCCATGTAGGGGTAACTTTGTAGTGTCTTGAGTCCCAAGCTTGGTTGAATCTTACTAGGTGATATAATCTCTCCAGGTGCCATGTGGTGAGTTCTGTTGCTAGATGGTTAGAGGGCTAATGCTACCTTTGTTGGATCTTGGGAGAGGGCATTTGCTTAGAATAGAGCTATATATCTCTTTATCTCTTAAGTGCTGACATCTGCTGTGGGCTATTGAGGAGGGTGGGGGCTATTAAGAGCGTGTTTGCTTCCTGCCTTAAAAATAAGGTGACCAGATTTTCAGATTGGTAAAGAGGGACACCTTTGACCGGGGGGTGGGTGGGGGGCTTAATTAAAAATTTTATACGGAGCAACAAAAATTTTCATACAACACAAAAATAGTATTGTAATTTTTTTTTAATTTCAACATAACTACAATTTACAAATATAAATTGGAACTGTTGCCAAACATCAAAATTTTGATCACGTGACCATGAGGATGCTGCAATGGTCGCTAAGTGTGAAAATGGTCGCTAAGTGTGAAAAATGGTAATCAGTTACTTTTTTCAATGCCATTGTAACTTTGGTCACTATACCATCTTTCTTGCCACAGTTCTTAAGTGAATAACTGCAGCTGATAAGTTATTAACGTAAGTGAATCTAGTTTCCCCATTTGACTTTGTCAAAAGGTGATTATATGACCCCAGAACACTGAAACCATCATAAATACGAATCTGTTGCCAAACATCAAAATTTTGATCGCGTGACCATGAGGATGCTGCAATGGTCGCTAAGTGTGAAAATGGTCGCTAAATGTGAAAAATGGTCATCAGTCACTTTTTTCAATGCCATTGTAACCTTGGTCACTAAGCCCATTATACCACCTTTCTTGCCACAGTTCTTAAGTGAATAACTGCAGCTGGTATTTTGTATTTTGGATAGAATATTTTTTTAAATAGCCTAAGACAATTTAAAAAAAGAATCCACACGGAATAAATTGAAGTAAAACATTTCAAACTATTCTTTCTATGCACAATATATTTCAAAGTATTGTGCATAGAATTTTTAAACATGGTTTCACTTCAATTTATTTTGGATAGAATCTTTTTTTAAATAGTCTAAGACAATTTAAAAAAAGAATCCACACAGAATTTTAAAAAATCCTATGCACAATAAATAAAATATTATTTTAAAATACATTAAAAAATAAAAGAAAAAAACCCAGCTAACTTACCAGCAGGCTTGCACTCCAAGTAAACCCAAAATGATGTAGATGTTAATACAAAGAACTGAGCAAATTGAAATGGTGAAATTAGTCAGGGAAATATTTTTCAAAGAAACTTTGCCACCATTTTTTGCACACGAGCAGACCTCCAACCTCCGTGCCCCTCCCCTCTGGAAAATCCAGGAAGTAACACTCGTGACCTCTCTAGCCAAGTGTTTCCTGGAGCTCTATGGTACTTGGTCATTTTTTCTTATAAAATGAGGTAAAAGGGCTGCGGGGGGTGGGTCCGTTTTGGTGCTTTAACGTTTTAATATCTTCAATGAAAGTACTGAGACAGAGAGAGGGATTAGACAGGGTGTCTTTTGTCTTGCCCCGGTTAGGATTTTTTAAGCAAATCCACTGGGCTTCCAATATGAAGCCAGAAAATCGGAACTTTTTAAAAATGCCCCGGGACACGGGACAAATTGTTATAAAGCGTGATTGTCCCGCTGAAATCGGGCGTCTGGTCACCTTACTTAAAAAACATGTTCCTCCATTTCACATCCAGGGAAATATAATATTCCGCCTTTTTAATACTTCCTAGAATATTTCATTCTTCTAGGAGAGGGGTGGATGCTAACTTCCTACAGTTGTACGTTATGGCGGTTGTTAAGCAGCTCACCCTGTGGCCACACACAATTTTACCTTTTTCTGCATTTATGTGGACGTTGAGGTAGTTAAGCAATCCTATTGTACCCAATCACATTTTTTGCTGGCAATTCATACAATTTGCAACTTCCTCATTCTGTGCATGTATATAGTATATGCATATGTGGGTATTCACCCCTTTGTTTTGTTCAGTATGCACTGGAATAGGAGGAACCAATTGTTCCCTTTTTTGTGTGAATCCTGAGGTTTCTAAAAATTATTGAAATGATTAGGGGACCGGAAGCTAAAACATACGATAAACAGTTGCAGGAACTGGATATGTCATGTCTAACAAAGAGAACCATGAGAGATGACATAATAGCAGCCATCCAATATTTGAGGGGCTACCACAAAGAAGAGGGGAGTGGACCAATTCTCCCAAACACCTGAAGGTAGGACAAGAAGCAATGTGTGGAAGCTGATTAGACAGATATCCAACCTGGAAGTGAGGAGGAATTTCCTGACGTTCGGACTAATCAGTGGAATGGTTTATATACAGAAGTCTCCGCCACGGGAGGTTTTCAAGTAGAGCCTGAACAGCCATTTGTCCAGAATGGTATAGGATTTCCTGCTTCAGCAGGGGGTTGGAGCGGAAGACCCCCAAGGTTCCTCTAGTGTTCTGTTATTCTATATCAGGGGGCAACCCGTGGCTCTGGAGCCGCATGTGGCTCTTTCATCCCCCTGCTGCAGCTCCCTGTTGCCAGTTGGTAAAAGGAAAAAGGACGCCGCGCTAGGAGAAAACTCTATGGTGGGGGAAACGGACTTTCGCTCAGCAGAGGAAAAAGGACACCATACTAGGAGGAGACTCCATGATGGGGGAACCAGACTTCCGGTCGGCTCCAGAATTGAACAGGGGGCTTTCGGTTAGGACCTTTGTGGCTCTTTGAGTGTTTAACATTGCCGACCCCTGTTCTATCTTCTTCTTCCCTGTAATAGGCCTATTATCCGCTATAAGAAAACTGGGATAAAAACAAGATTATTTAGGCTAAGAGTTAAGCACTTGTATACAAATTAACATTTAAAAAAAAGTTAGAAGTCTATGTGGCTGCGATATCCCTTAGTCATATATCATTGTAATGCTTTGGCCTGGAATTAATTGTTAAGCGTGTCATGTGGTGAAATGGGCGCCTATGGAAATCAAAGAACTAATAAATAAATACAAAGGAATAGTTAATTGTCCTTGGAAACTGTGGCAATCTCAAAGTAATAATGATTTATCCTTTGTGTTGGAAGGAGGAAGTAGATTTTCTTAATAACTTATTGCAAAGACAGCTGATATCATTCAAAATACCACACTATCTCTTTTTTTATAATTTGCATTTTAGTGACCTTGCCTCAAAAGAGTAATCCAAAATCAGAGTAAAATGCAGAAAAGACAAAGCAAAGTATGGAAGAATAAGCTGCATAAAAGTGCTTGTTAATACCTACAATAACCAATTCAGTATTTCATGCTCAGATGTTGGAACTCCATACATATATAGGTAGTCATGGACGTACGGCCATTATTGAGCCCACAATTTATGTTGCAAAGTGAGACATTTGTTAAGTGAGTTTTGCCCCGTTTTACGATCTTCCTTGCCACGGTTGTTAAGTGAATCACTGCAGTTGTTAAATTAGTAACATGGTTGTTAAGTGAATCTGGCTTCCCCGTTGACTTTGCTTGTCAGGTCACAAAAGGTGATCCCAGGGACACTGCAACTGTCATAAAATTGAGTCAGTTAGCAACAACTGAATTTTGATCACCTGACCATGGGGCTTCTACAACGGTTGTAAGTGTGAAAAATCATCATGTTACCTTTTTCAGTGCTGATGTAACTTCAAATGGTCACTTAAGCAAACTATTGTAAGTCAAGGACTACCTGTATCTGAGGAGGAAGGGAAGATGGTTGTTCTTTGAACATAGAATTACATAGAATTACATACATTGAACATAGAATAGGGTTTGATGCGACCTTGAAAGTCTTCTAGTCCAAACCCCTGCTCAAGCAGGAGACCCTATATCAGCGATAGCGAACCTTTTTTGGCTTGCGTGCCATAAGTGGGGGGAACGCAGGGGAGGGTTGTGCGCGGGCAGGCTGCACCCATAATGCAATGTGCGACCCCACAGCGTGCATGCACGCATGACAAGCGGTCCCCCTCATTTTTTGCATGCTTTTTTTGCCCTCCCAGGCTCCAGAGGCTTTATAGGAACCTGGGGAGAGTGAAAAACAGCCCCCCCCCAGAGGCCCTCCGGAGGCTTCAGGAGCTTCCCCGAAGCCTCTGGAGGGCAAAAAACAACCCTACCAGCAAACCGGAAGTGACTTCTGGTTTGCTTGTAGGGTCATTTTTAGTCCTCTGGAGCCTTCAGGGAAGCCTCCGGAAGATCCCTGAGGGCTTAAATTGGCCCTACGAGCAAACTGGAAGTCCGTTCCTGAACTTCCGTTTTGCCTGTAGGGCCGGTTTTTTGTG
This sequence comes from Thamnophis elegans, assembly GCF_009769535.1. NCBI lineage: Eukaryota > Metazoa > Chordata > Lepidosauria > Squamata > Natricidae > Thamnophis > Thamnophis elegans. The sequence continues at coordinate 131,276,982 of NC_045544.1, forward strand.
CTCCTGAGGCTTCAGAGAAGCTCCTGAAGACTCCGGAGGGCCTCCGAGGAGGGCCTTATAAAGCCTCTGGAGCCTTGGGAGGGTGAAAAATGGCTTTAAAAAAGGCTGAACTCAGCTGGCCAGAGTGCGCATGCTCGCTGGTCATTTGACAGGGCAACGCCTCGCGTCCCCTGACAAATGGCTCCACGTGCCACCTGTGGCACAAGTGCCATAGGTTCGCCATCCCGGCGCTATATAATTCGAGATAAAGGCTGTCCAGCCTCTTCTTGAAAACCTCCAGTGATGTATTTGCAACTATCTCGAGGTAAGACATTCTACTGATTAATTGTCCTTAGCCTTTGTCCCACTTAGTTGCAACACCTGCATGTTTGCATTTTGCTTGCATAATTCACACGGGGAAGACATCAAAATTCAAGGAGTTTGTCTTCAGTTGTTTGAGAAAGAGGAACTGGACCAAGGTTACCCAGTGGCCTTCCGTGCCTGTGCCAAAGGAAAAACAAAACTAGAATCTGGGTCTCCATCCTTTTAGTCAAGCACCTTCCCCAGTAGATCACACTGGATCTCACTAATAGACATACGCATACAGAGATGTTGAAAATGATCTCAATATCTCTGTTGGTAATACTGTATGCTGGCAAATGCTGGTACTACATAGTTTTAAGGTATAGATAGTCCTTAACTTTTTTAAACAGAACTTTTTTATTTTTCTTTAAAAAAAAACACACAAATATGTCATCATTTGTCAATCATTAAGACATTGAAGTACATTTTTTTTTGTTGTATGTGCCCCTCCCTCCACCCCCCCACCCCCCCCTCCTCCTTCCCCCCCCCCGACTTCCCAGAACCCGTACACGGTATGGATTTTTAACTAACACAGTTTAAAATCTATTGAGAAAAAAGAAATAAAGAAATTAATGACATTCTAGATTGACCTTAGCTTCTTCTTACTGAACTGACTTTTGACAGTTTAAATCATTTCTGATCTTAAGCATAGGCTAACTGGAATTTCTTAGTCCCGTATTTATTTTGTATATAGTCAATCCATTTTTTCCAGTCTCGTTTATATATCTCATTTGAATGATCTTTGAGATATGCCGATATTTTAGCCATCTCGGCTAAGTTTGTTACTTTCAATGTCCATTCTTGGATTGTAGGCAAGTCTTCCTTCTTCCAATATTGCGCCACCAACAGTCTTGCTGCAGTTATCAGGTGCAGAATCAAATTGGTCTCTACCACTGTAAAGTCAGTACATATACCTAGTAAAAATAACTGAGGAATAAACTTTATCCTTCTTTTAAAAACATTTTTCATGACCCACCATATTTTTATCCAAAATGCCTTAACCTTTTGGCAGGTCCACCATATATGATAATATGTAGCATCGAGAGAACCACACCTCCAACATTTAGGCTGTACATTCGGATACATAGAAGCCAACTTTTAGGATCTAAATGCCATCTATAGAACATCTTGTAAAAATTTTCTCTCAGATTTTGAGCTTGTGTAAATTTCACATTTCTTACCCAGATTCTTTCCCATGTATCCAACATTATTGGTTCCTCAATATTTTGAGCCCATTTTATCATACAATCTTAACTAATTCTGTTTCCGAATCCATCTGTATTAATACATTATATATCCTCTTTATATGCATTAAGCTTTGATCTCTTATTTGTTTAAACAGATTATCCTCAACTTGGATAAAACCAATTTTTTGATCTATTTTCCACCTAGCCTGTAATTGCCCATACTGGAACCATGTTTGAACTACCTTCTCCTCTTTTAATACCTCTAAAGATTTTAATTGTAATACCCCCCTTTCCGATGTAAGAAGCTGTCTGTAAGTAATTCTGTCCTGTTTTTGTGCTGTATTCATATTTTCAATTGCGTGTCTAGGAATTGCCCACATGGGTATCTTGTCATTTAATTTATATTGGTATTTCTTCCAAACCCACAATAAAGCATTTCTTAAAATATGACTTTTAAAATTCTTATCCAATTTTTTGTTGAATAACAGGTAAGCATGCCAACCAAATACCAGATCGTGTCCCTCAATATTCAATATTCTATCATTGGTTAAATGAGTCCAATCACTAATTACAGATAATGCCACTGCATCATAATATAGTTTTAAATTAGGTAGTTTCAATCCTCCTCTCTCACGTACATCTTGCATTATTTTCATCTTTACCCTCGGCTTCTTTCCTGCCCACACAAATTTGTTGATACCCTTCTGCCATTCTAAAAGGTTCGCATCTTTTTTAAGTATAGGTAACATTTGGAAAAGAAATAAAAAATTTGGTAAAATGTTCATTTTCACTGCCGCTATCCTACCCAGCAAAGATAAGTGCAATTTCTCCCATTTTTTCATCTCTGTCTGTATGCTATGCCAAAGTGGTTCATAATTATGCTTATATAATTTCCCATTTGAAGTTAAAATGTTAACTCCAAGATATTTGACTTTTTTAACTACCTCACATCCTAGCATCACTCCTAATTCTTCCTTTTGTTTAATATTCATATTTATAGCTAATATTTTGGTTTTTCCTAAGTTTATTTTAAAACCCGACACTTGACCATATTGATTAATCGTATTCATTAAAACCATACTGGATTCCTGCGGTTGTTCCAATATTATGACCAAATCATCCGCAAAAACGCGGACTCTATATTCTTGCTGCCTAATCTTGATCCCTTTTAAACCATCCAAGCCCCGTATTTTATTCAACAATACTTCCAAAGTTATAATAAACAATAATGGGGACAAAGGACAGCCCTGTCTTGTACCTTTTCCAATTTGAAAAGAGTCTGTTAAACTTCCATTGACTATAATTTGTGCTGTTTGCTGTTGGTATATTGCTTTAATTGACTGTAAAAAATTATCTCCTATCTGCATTTTTTGCAGTATCTTCAGCAGAAATTGCCAGTTAACTCGATCAAAGGCCTTCTCAGCATCCAAAAATATAAACGCAGCAGGGATCTGGTTGTTCTTTCCCAAATATTCTAATGCATTAATAATTAATCTAACATTACTTTTCATCTGTCTCCCTTGTATAAAACCTGTTTGGTCCGTATGTATCAATTGTTGAATGACCAACATTAACCTATTTGCTAATATTTTAATAAAAATTTTATAATCTACATTCAGTAATGAAATAGGTCTATAATTTTTGGGTTGAGTAGTATCTTGATCTTCTTTGGGTATCAAAGATATAAACGCTGTCTTCCAAGATGGAGGGACTTTACCTTCCGTTTGAATCATATTAAATAATTCTCTAAGAGGTTCTACCATTTCTAACTGTAAGTTTTTATAGTAAACCGCTGTCAAGCCATCTGTACCTGGTGCTTTCCCTGACTTTAATTGCTTAATTACCTGCAGGATTTCCCCCGAGGTTATTGGTTGATTCAATTTTTGCCTGTGTTCTTCTCTAACTGAAGGTATCGATAGTCCTTAACTTAAGACCGCAATTGGAAATCTAATTTTTGTAGCTAAGCAAGGTGGTTGTTAAGTGGGTTGCACCCAGTTTTACATTCTTTTCTGCTGAGCTGTTAAGTGAATCTTTGCATTTTTTAAGTGAATCATACAGCTGTTAAATGAATCCAGCTTCCCACACTGATTTTGTTTGTCGGATGCTGGCAGCATAGGTCACAAACGACAACCATGTGACCCCAGGATGCTACAACCATTGTAAATATGTGCTGGTCGCCAAGTACCCAAATTTTGATCATGTGACCATGCTGCAACAGTCATAGATACAAGGGGCTGGTTTTAAGTCATTTTTTCCCAGTATTATTTAATTTGGAATGGTTGTTAAATGAATTACTGTAAGTTGAGGACTACCTGGTCTTTTAATGAAAATAAAAAGCAAAACCTGGCATCCTGTAAAACAAAAAGATTTGGCCTCCCATCATCACCCCAGACAGAGGTTCCTGGAATTGTACAAAACAAAAGCAGTATTTTGAAATGTGTTCACTTAGAAAAAGAAAAGAAAGAAGTTAGCTGGGGTATTAGATGATATTCTAGAAATGTGGAGTCCTTGGTGCTCTCCAGGTTTAGCTGCTTGGCTCAATTGTAATGATCAGTGCACCATCAATGGCACTGATGATGTTACTTACTTGTGTAATGAAACATTTGTAAGTGATAGCAATAGCATTTAAACTTACATACCGAGTCAACCTTGAGCCCTGTCAGGATCGAACTCCAGGCTGTAGACCAGTGGTAGTCAACCTGGTCCCTACCGCCCACTAGTGGGCGTTCCAGCTTTCATGGTGGGTGGTAGGGGTTTGCTGTAACTCTGCTTTATAAATTTTATAAAGTAAAGTTACTTCCCTACTTTATAAATCACCGTTACTGTGGAACCGGTGGGCAGTTAGAAAATTTTACTACTAACAGAGATACAAAAGTGGGTGGTAGGTATAAAAAGGTTGACTACCCCTGCTGTAGACAGTGTTTGCCTGCAATAATGCACTTTAACCGCTGCACCAGGGGAAACAACTAAGATCAGAGTACCAATTCAACCCTGAACTACAAATACAGTGGTACCTTGATACTCAATTGCTTTGAAACACATTGAATTTGGAATTCAATGTATTTTAATGCAAACATTTTTGTCCCGGTACTCATCATTTGTTTGGTACTCAATGCACAAGCTAGAAATTGTCAATGTCGGCTGCCTTGTGACTCACTACATTATTCCTTATCAGAAAAAATTGTTTGGTACTCATCATTTTTGATACTTATCGCACTCCCGGGACCAATTAATGATGAGTACTGAGGTACCACTGTGCTCTGTATTGTATATCCTAGAGGTTTAGACTAAACGGCAGGGCATCACCTCACCAATTTATTTTCTGTTCGATGTTTTTTGTCCCTGGGCCCTGCTCTGTCTGGCAACCATTTTGTGAACCTCGCATTGGCCTCATGGCAGCCATTTTGTTTATTATTTATTTATGAAAGAAATTTATATAGCCGCCTAATTCACTCACAGTGACTCACAAATGGTATTTGGAAAGCAACAGCCACAAGCGCTCTCAATATTCCAAGTTGTGCCCATTGGCTCAAATTTTGCCTAACCGGATCCAGAGTGACATCGTAGCTCATGTCAGAAGAATGCCGCCGAAGGACAGGCGAAAGTCTTTGATGCAAACCAGATGAACTACGAGAAAGGCCTCCGTGTCTTATTTATCACCTTCAATCTAAGTTCAGACAATCGAGGAAAGAAGGAAAGAAGAATGTGTCAGATGACATACTTGTGCAATGTGGCATGATACAAGCAAGGAGAATTTTGTCCAGCGTGAAGTTATGCAAAAAGGTTTGCATAAACCTCTTTGACAGAAACGAATTCTTGACTTACAGAATAAATTACACTTAGTGATTGTTCAAAGTTACAACGGCCTTGGAAAGAAGTGACTTAGAACCCATCCTTGCATTACGATCGTTACAGCATTGCCATAGTCATGTGATCAAAATCTGGGTGCATGGCAAATGGCATGTATGTACAAGAGTTGCAAAGCCCTTTGGGGTCACGTTTCGCCATTTGCAACTTTGCCAGTCAGCTTCCGAAGAACATCATCAATGGGGGAAAACGGATGCGCTTAATGACATGATTTATTTAATTGCAGTTAATTTGCTTAACTAGTCAGGGAAAAAACAGTTGTAAAATTGGGCAAAAGTCACTTAACAAGTACCTTCCTCAGGTACCAATTCTGGTCCCAGATTTTGTTGTAAGTTGAGGACTACCTATACCAGTATTGGCAAACCCTTTCGGCACTGAGTGCCAAAACAGGGTGGAAGGGGGGCAGGCATGTGTACATGAGTGCAGGAAACCGGAAGAGCAGCCGCCCGGTGTGCATGCGTGTGTTGGGAAGACTATCTTCTGGTTTCCGGAGCATGCATGCGCACCGGCCAGGCAACTGGCGAGTGCAGCTGCTCTTCTGGTTTCTGGTGCTTTCGCATGTATGAAAACCAGCTGGCTGGCATGCTGGAACCCGGAAGAGCAATGGGCGACTGTTCCTGGGCCTGGAAAGATGGCTCTGTGTGCCACTTCCAGCATGTGTGCCATAAGTTCGGCATCACAGACCTATACTGTCCCAAAGGTGCTTTTTCAAAAGGCAACTGGACTTTCTTGTTTTTTCTTTGAAGACGTTTTGCTTCTCATCCAAGAAGCTTCTTCAGCTCTGACACGATAGTAGGAAATGGAAGGATATCCTGTTAGAGCTGAAGAAGCTTCTTGGATGAGAAGCTAAATGTCTTCCAAGAAAAAACAAGGAAGTCCAGTTGCCTCCTTGAAAGCATCTTTGGGACAAGTATGACCTGGATGACTGAGAATCTCTACACTATACTATAATACAGGGGTCTCCAAAGTTAGCAACTTTAAGACTTGTGGACTTCAACTCCCAGAATTCCACAGCTAGTCCACGAGCGATCCAGTTGCCAAGTTTTGGAGACCTCCTGCTATAATGGATCAGGGGTGGGTTCCTGCCATTTCTAACCTCTTCTATAGAAGAGGTTCCACAAATCTACAGTGCCGTTTAGAATTGGTTCCAGCTCCCTCCCCCTGCCCATCTGCACAGCATCAAGATGAAGAGCGAGAGGAGGAATTCTGAGAGTTGAAGCCCACAAGTCTTAAAGCTGTCAAGTTTGAACACCCCTGGGGTTTTTCCCCCTAAAGGGTTAGAAGTGCAAGGGTCTTGTAACTTAACAGCTTTAAGACTTGCGTGCTTCAAATATCAGTTTCTGAGCCAACATTTTGGTTGCTAAGCAAGAGCATTGTTAAGTGAGTTTCACCACATTTTACAAGTTGGCCACGTCCACCCGGTCACATGACTGGCAAGCCACTCCCACAAAGCAGGCCACACCTACAGAAGAGGTTCTAAAAAAATTTGAAACCCACCACTGTAATGAATCCAAGCCAATGTTTTTGGTGAGTCCAAATATGGGAGAATGAATACACTGTGCTCTGTTCTTACCTTTATAGTTGATCTTTAGAGCACTTTGTGCCCCACTGAAGTAGGAGTGTGGTTTTCCAACCTTATTTTTATTGTTGTTCTGGCAGACGAGACCAAGAAGAAAATAGCAATAATTCACTATGGAAACACAGAGATCTAGACAGAGTTAGATCAGTTGTTGTTTTTGTAAATTGAAGGTGCCAGGCCTTCAAAGTGGGCAAAAATAAGTTGAGTAGATGTACCAGAATTCAAGGTCCTTTAGGGTGAGTTCTGCGGAGTGTGTCGGCTGAATGTATATAACCTAGATAAAGTTGCTGGTTGAAACCTCCCACTGTGCAAGCCATCTGAAGGATTCGGAGAAGTCTTTTTTTCTAGTTCTAGTTCCTACTCCAGAAAGAGTCCAAAGAAGAGCAACAAGGGGCTCTTCTTGGGGACTGGAGGCTAAAACACATGAAGAACGGTTGCAGGAACTGGGTAGGTCTAGTTTAATGAAAAGAAGGACCAGGGGAAACATGATAGCAGTCTTCCAATATCTCAGGGGTTACCACAAAGAAGAGGGAGTCAAACTATTCTCCAAGGCACCTGAAGGCAGGACAAGAAGTAATGGGTGGAAACCAATCCACGGACCGGAGGTGGGCTTCAAAAATTTCAGCAACAGGTTCTCTGCCCGGTTGCTGGGTGGACATGGCCATGGTGGACGTGGCTTAATTGGCCTAAGGGGGGGCATTTTCACCTTCCCCGTGCTCCATAGGCTTTCCTCAAGCCTCTGGGAGGGCGAAAACTGCTTCCCCCGGGCTCTGGAGGCCCGCCGGAACTTCTGGGAGGCCCGTTTCCCCCTCTTCCCGAGCCTCCGCGTAGGCCCTGCAATTACCTCGCATCCAAAACAGGCTGCGTGGAGACTCCTGGGGAGGGGAGGGGTGGGGCTGGAGGGGCTAGTCAGGGGTGGGATTTGGAGGTTCTCCGAACGGGCTATAACGTTAGCTATAGATTCTCCCGAACCCGGGTGAACCCGTAGGAGCCCACCTCTGGTTGGGGACCCCTGTTGTAAAGCAAAGCCACAATCCACATCATCTTCCCAAAAATGTTTGGCTTCAGTACTTGCTTAAAAACTTTAAATTGACTGTCAGGTGCTTAACTGTTCAAAGAAAGGCCAGAATTAAAGAGGGCGAGAATCCTGATATTCTGTCCTAATGGTAGGAGATAGAATAGTGGATTAAAAAGACCAGAATAGATTCATACCCCTGGCCTTTGGTTGTTCTCTCTGAGCCGATCTGATTTCTCCTGAACAACATTTGGGAGGCCATAGATTCTGTAATTTCTCTATTGCCGAGATTACAGATGCACAACATGGACATATACATATATATTGACAGAGCCACACCCACATCCTTACATGCACACAAGCACGTATTTGGAAAAATATGCAAGATGCTTCATATTGTCTTGCAAAACCTTGCAAAGGCTTCAAAGAAAACCCTCAGTCTGGTGGGATGGAGCAATAAGGACCTTTCTGTTTGCAATAACCATTTAAATGTAAATATGTCAGATGCTGGCAGCTGTCTGCCGCTCCACCCTGCCACAGTCTCTGATGAATAACAACTGTTATCAATGTGAGATCTGAGGCCGTTAAAAACAGGAGATGCTAAAAAGTAAACTTTGTACACCTTTTCTAGGGTGCTAAGTTAACAAGGGCGAGAATTTGTGGAAAAACAAGCTCTGTGTTTATAAGGAGGTTGTTCCTGCTTAGGAAACCCTGAATCCCGTGATGGTTATGTCGTGTTTTGATTTTTTTTCAGGGCAAACAGTCAGACCTGTCTGGATTTCGCAACTTGCTTGGCAGAGAGTCAGCCATACCCTCCAGCAGAATGCATGGAATGCAATGTGGGATCGAGTCTGGAAGTATATAAAAATGCCAAAGACAGGTTTGGTGAGAAAAAGGAGGGAGGAAAAGAGGCTACTGTAGAGACAGATACACCTGTGAGTTACCAGCTGTATTCACACGCCTTTCAACAGATCAGTGAAGGCCGTACTGGGTGGGTGGGTCAGTGGTCATTAACTTTGGTGTGTGTGTGTGTGTGTGTGTGTGTGTGTGTGTGTGTGTGTGTAGTGGAGGCTACAGGTAGTGTTGTGACTCAGCAGAAGTTTGCTGTGAGTTGAGTCGGGATGCAGGAATAACAATGCAGCTGGGGCTCGTTAGTGTCGTTTTGTGGAGGTAAAAGGACTGATGGTGCCACGCCCTGGTTGCAGAAGTCAACATTCGTCGTTTGTTCATGGTTCATGGTTCATCGGTCGTGGTTTGTTTGTGAGAGACACTTGGATAAGTGATTTGCTTTCTGTAACCCTGATTCAAAGAGACACTTGGAGAAGTGATTTGCTTTTTTTCTGTACACCTGGTTTGGCCGTAAGAGATCTTTGTTTTTGCATTTTGTTATCTTCTTGCCAGAGACTTTATTTATGTTTATTTTTGGGCTCGCAGCCAGCGGAAGCCAGGACTGATAAAGTTATTTCCTTTTAAGTCTGTCTGCCTGTCGTCTTTGAACGAGCGAAGAAGGGGGGGTCAGAACAGGTAGCCCTTGACTTCATTCAGTGACCGTCTGAAGTTACAACAGCCCCGAAAAAAATGACTGATGACCATTTTTCACACTTACGACTGTTGCAGCATCCCCGTGTGGTCACCTGATCAAAATTCAGATCCTCAGCAACTGGTTCGTATTTATAACGGTTGCAGTATCCACGTGATTCCCCCTTTGAAAGCCCTCTCACAAGCAAAACAATGGGGAACCCAGAATCGCTTAACAACCGTGTCACCAATTAAACAACTGCAGGGTCAGGGTTAGGTTCGCCATCGCGGGTATAGTATAGTAGTTCCAGAATCAGTGGGTTCACGGATGAATTGAAATTCAACCTTGTTCAAGTTGGATCTAAAGCTGTTCCCCTCAGATCCTAAGAGCCTTCCAACATGGGATGAGGGCTTTCATTATATCCTCTATTCAGTTCATGATGGGGTTTGACTAGATGCCAACTCTGTATTGGTGATACCTTACCCTGAGCCAGCAGTTTTTTTTCTGATACTAAATAGGATACTATATACAAGCTAAGCTTTTGCTCCTGTGAAATATATAGCATGTTACATAATAGCAATATAATTATACCATTTCATATCATATTACATAATTATATGTGATGCCTTTCAAGGGATGTTAATTGCAGTGTTTTAAATATTTAGTAAAATCATACCGGTAATCCTTGTTTTACAACTGTAATTGAGCCTATAATTATGGGCATAGGTCATGATGGTCATTAAATCTGACTCCACTTTTATGACCTCTTTTGCAGCAGCCATAAAGCAAATGCAGTGGTCATTAAACAAATGCAGCGGTTGTTAAGTGAACCCAGGGTTCACTATGGGGCAATTTTTTCTAGAAACTGTAAGTAAATATATACATTCTATAAAAAGATTCAAAACGTGCATAAAAAATAAATAAAAAACACAATAGAAAGAAGAAAATCAAAATATAAAATTTTAAAAAGAATGCAATGAGGATCTCTGCCAGACCTGGAAGCCGTCTTTTACATTTGAGCCTTTAGGCCTGCCACATTTTCTACTGTGGGAAAATGAGAGGGGGGATTATATAGAGTGTGGGTGATATATATAGTCAAAGTAACATTCTCAGAAAGTCAAGGCCATCTTGCCCTGCAGTTGCATTGAGGTGACTGGGAGGCATCTCCAGTTTTGATTGGTGCCTGATTGGACCGTGTGATAGACATCTGGGTGCTGGGCAGGGTCTTCAACTTTCTTTTGGGTGGGGAAAACCTGGAAACTTTCAGATTCAGGTTTTCCCATATGTGCCAATATGACATCTCTAATAAAACCGAACTTTGAGGAAATCCAAGCCTTGGAGTCTTATTTCGTTGGGTGTGTTACTTGGAACCCTAACAATCTCTTTGTTATCTATTTAGCATCTTTACATCCAGGAGGATCACGGTGTTATTTATCCTAATGTGAATACACAATAAATCGACTTCATCATTATGGAATGTCCAAGTATACAAATAAACCAAATACAATACAATACAATAGAAGTCCATAGAATGGGTTTGCCTAGTCTAGAAAAAAAGGAAAGACTAGGGGGGACATGATAGCAGTATTCTAGCATTTAAGAGGTTGCTACAAAGAGGAGGGAGTCAAGCTATTCTCCAAAGCACTGGAAGACAAGACAAGAAACAATGGATGTAAACTAATCAAAGACAGAAGCAACCTGGAATTAAAGAGAAACTTCCTAACAGTGAGGACAATTAACCAGTGGAACAGCTTGCCTCCAGGAGTTGTGGGTGTTCCATCACTGGAGGTTTTAAAGAAGAGATTGGACACCTTTTTATCTGGATCACTAGAGATTTCCTGCTTGAGCAGGGGATTGGACTAGAAGACCTCAAACATTCCTTCCAGCTCTATGCTGATTGTATTGTAAGTCACAAGGTTCTTAATCACACAACCTCTCTGGTTTCCAAATTCTTTCCTTCCTGTAATTGTTCTTAGCCCATACCTGAATTTTGCATCATGATGAATGTACAGGTAGTCCTGAACTTATGATCACAATTGAGCACAAAATTTCCATTGCTAAGCAAGAACAGTTGCTAAGTGAACTGTGCCTCATTTTATGAACTTGTTGCCACACCTGTTAAGCAAATCACTGCAGTTATTAAGTTAACAAAATGGTTGCTAATCGAGTCCCCTTTGACTTTGCTTGTTGGAAGTTCACAAAAGGGGATCACATACCCCAAGACACTGTTGCCAAGCACCCAATTTGTGATCTCCTGACCAATAGCTGTAAATGCGAAAATGGTCATAAGCCACTTTTTTCAATGCCATTGTAACTTTGAATAATCACTAAATGAATAGTTGTAGCTATATAGGATTCACATCAATGGTGGGATTCAGCCAATTCGCATCTATTTGGGAGAACCGGTTGTTAACGTTCTAAGCAGTTAGGAGAAATGGTTGTAGGTAGAAATCTTGTTTTGTTTTTTTCCACTTTAGAGGGCTAATCCTGTAAGGAAGGCCGGAATGAAACATTCTGGTGTTGTTTCTAGACTAATCTTTATTGCCCTGCTTACAGAAACTACCTTTACAGTTAATTTTTATTACGTTGTAACAGCTCAGACGAAGCGCCCATCAATATGAGTGATGTTGGGTTGGCCATACCCACGCAGTCACATGATCACCAAGCCATGCCTACTCAACTGGTCATTAGGGCAGAGAGCTGCTTGTTAAATTATTTGAATCCCACCACTGATCCACATTGACACATATACAAATGTTTTCCTATCTTAATCCTAACAAACCTTGTACTCCCAGGTTACATTTGAAGGAGGGGGGGTTATATACCATAAATTTCAGAGTATAAGACGCACCTTTTCCCCTCAAAAAAGAGACAGAAAATCTGGGTGCGTCTTATACACTGAATACAGTATTTTTGGCCTCCCGAAACCCCACCCCTTCACCAAAATGGCCGTGCATAGCCTTTTGGAGGCTTATAGAGAGTGCCGGGGGGATGGGGAGGGCAGAAATGAGTGGAAAATGGGCCGTTTTTGCTCAATTTTGCCCCCCCCCCTAGGCCCCAGGATCACTCTACAAACCTCCTAAAGGCTATTCATGCTCTTTTTTGGGGGGGGGAAGGGCCCATTTTTGCAAAAAACTGGCTATTTTGGGGGGGTCTGCAGAGTGCAAAAACTTTTTTAAAAAAAGTTTGCCTCTTCAAAATCTTGGTGCGTCTTATACTCTGAAAAATACAGTATTTGAGGGAGGAGAGATTTTAGTAAGTCTTGACTCTTGACTCATATTTAGCAATAGCAATAGCAATAGCAGTAGACTTATATACCGCTTCATAGGCCTTTCAGGCCTCTCTAAGCGGTTTACAGAGAGTCAGCATATTGCCCCCAACAATCTGGGTCCTCATTTTACCCACCTCGGAAGGATGGAAGGCTGAGTCAACCCTGAGCCGGTGAGATTTGAACCGCTGACCTGCTGATCTAGCAGTAGCCTGCAGTGCTGCTTTTAACCACTGCGCCACCTTGGCTCTTACAGTGGTTGCAGTGTTCTGGGGTCAATGGGGAAGACAGATTCACTTAACAACCATGTTACTAACTTGACAACTGCAGTAATTCACTTAACAACTGTGGCAAGTCGTAAAATACAGCAAAACCCACCTAACAAATGTCTCACTTAGCAACAGAAATTTTGGGCTCAATTATGGTTGCAAGTCGAGGATTATCTGTAATGAATTCAAAATATGAGCTTAATTATTTATGCCTCAAGTAAGATGTCCAGATTGATTTATTTGATAATCAATTTGCTTTCTTGGCTATTCTTGCTGCTACTCCAGCAGCCAATTGGAGAAAATTTGAGACATATTTAGATTTCTTATTGATTAAATCATCTGGATTAAAAAGATCCAAGTTGGCAACCATTTTGATTTCAAACAAGTATGCCAAAACATTGTATAAAGCAAGGATAAAAAATAATATTGCATATGCTTACGTATATATTTTACCTCACTATAATGCGATCTTGTCTTTTTTGTTGTTTTTTATTTCTTTATTATCTATCTCTGCATATGAGTCCACAAATGGAAAGGAAGCAAATTTTCATGGAGAATAGTTCTCCTTTTAATCTGCTGCTCAGCTTTACATTTAACATTTCTTTTTAATGGTGATTCCCACAATACAACCCAGTTGCAATTCATGGCTTAGAAAGACCGGATACACATTTGCATTAAGCAACAAGGTTGCCTCAGAGCAGAAGGATGAACAACATGAAGGAAACTTTAAAAAATGGAGCATTCCAGTACTTTAAAATAGATAAAATACCATTTCCCCCCAGGCTTCTTCCTCATTATTTCCAGGGTGAAAAAAGTTTTGGTGACCTCTAGTGGACAAAGTCACTACAAAAATTTGCTGCTAAATTGACAGAAATTTCAAGATTAAGAGTACTAGTTTTGAAATTGGAATTACTGCCAATTCAAAAACTAGGCATTAGGAAGAACTTTAAAATAAATGTTCCATTTTAGTTGAAAATCCTGTTTGTGGCTGTAAATGGGAAGCATTTCCATCTCCTGCATAAAACAAGTAGAATAGAATAGAATAGAATTCTTAATTGGCCAAGTGTGATTGGACACACAAGCAATTTGTCTTTGGTGCAGATGCTCTCAGTGTACATAAGAGAATAAAATACAGTCATCAAGACTAAAAAAATACAATATTTAGTGATAGTCAAAGTAACTAATAAGCTATCAAATTGTATTAGGAAACAAAAAAACCTTCAATATAAATTGAAAGATACAAGCAACATGGTTATAGTAATAAGTTGGAAGAGATAGATACTAGTAAGGAAGAGAAGAATAATAGTAATAATACAATCTTAGTAAATTATTTGAGAGTGTTGTGGGAATTAGTTGTTAAGCAGAGTGATGGCATCCAGGGAAAAACTCGTGTCTAATTGTTTGTTGTTTTGAAGGTAGAAATGGAAACAAATTATGTTCAGGATGGGGTGGGGGTGTCTGTCGATATTTTCACAGCCCTCTTTTTGACTTGTGCGGTATACAGATCCTCAATGGAAGACAGGTTGGTAGCAATTGTTTTTTCTGCAGTTCTAATTGTCCTTTGAAGTCTATGTTTGTCTTGTTTGGTTGCAGAGCCAAAACAGAAAGTTATGGAGGTGCAGATGACAGACTCAATAATATTCAATAAAGTAGGATAAAATGGTGCGATTATTAGGATATTCTTTCATCTAAGACAGAGTTGATTAAGGAGGAGCTTCACAGATCAAAATCTAGTCAGAGTTGGGCCTGGCTAGCATTTGGCTGAGAAACCATTACAAAATGTCAGGGTTGTAGGCTAGATTAGGAAATATGTATATGTATATGAAGCAGGCAGTTACAAAGCTCTTCAATGTTGTGTTCAAAAATTTACATAGACATATTTGTTATAGTTGGAGACCCAAATCAGTGTGATAGCGAAACATCAGGAGCCTCATAGCATCTTTTCTAATGAATAAAGTTCATCATTCAGGTCCCCTTTTGTGACCTGCAGCATCCATCTTTATATTATGCAACCTTCTAAGTTTTACGGAACTGGGGCAGGCAAAATGGTAAGCAAATTGCAAATCGAAACACAAGGAAAGAGCAAAACATCTGATGTAACAATGGAGATTTGGATGCAGTGCAAAGGGATTTCAGTACTCAGTGGGGTATCTGCTACCTCCTATTCCATTTCTTAAAAACAAAACAAAACAAAACAAAAAAAATCCTCAAATGAAGTATGTAATTGTAATACCAAAAGGTCAACAAGCAGTTTTATCATTACATAAGTTTCCAAGAATCCTTGTCTACTTCTAAATCAACTAATTGGCCCATAGTTTTGATAAAGAGCCTTAATGACCTGTCCTGTGGGTTAGTATTTGAATCACCTGAACGTATATTTTTTGGTTGTTAACCAGGTTTTGGAAGCTATTTCATTCTTTTAAGATAGTAATAAAGGGTCCCGAAACTTGGCAACTTTAAGACAACTTTGAAGACCTCTGCACTAATAAAATGCAAAGTCCATTATTCCGAATCTGTCGTTTTTACTCAACTGAGTAAATATTTAGAAAAATGATAGAAACTTTCCGTTTGCTGTCCTTGCGCTGATTTAATCAAGATAGAACCATAACCTGCATTTTATATTTGATATATATTTTATTTATCCTAGAGAACCCGCAGAGCAGCTTAAATAATTTCTCCCTCAATGTTATTTCTTTCCTGCTGAAATATGTGAGTTAACTAATTTAATAATCCCGGGATTGTTAACACCTGGAAGACGCCTCTTTGCTTTTGCGCCTGCGCAGTACTTCTACACCTGGCTGCCTACGAGCAACTCAACGCGTGTGCAGTGGCTGTTGATCCCCTTCCCCGGGATGGCCGCATCTCATTGGCTTTCCCCCCGCATTTCCTTCACTTCCGGGGTCTCGCCTCGTTTATTGCACATGCGTAGTTTTTACGCTTCCCGCGAGCGGATGCTGGCTTGCCTCGAACGTGGCCCCGCCCTTTTTTCCACTAGCCCATTGCGCAAGCGCCACTCCTCCCCTTACGCTCATGCGCGTTGGTGGCCGAGGGTTTACTTAAAGCCTCCGTGTACCGGCGCGCGTGCGCCTGGCCTCGCGTCTGCCCGTCCCCCTTTTAAGCTTTTTTTTTTTTTTTGGACCGAGCTCGTCACGCATGCGCCTTTGCTCTTTTTAATCCCCCCCTTCTACCCCTTCCCACTTGTCTCTCCCCTCTGGTGTTGGGGGCGGACTCGGTTTCCCGCTTCCGGTGTGGTGTCATGGTGGCCGGTGGGCTTTGATGGCTGAGAAGGCGGAGGAGGAGGAGGGGAGCTGAGAGCTCGGCGGCTGCACGGAGCCGAAGGGCAGGGGGCGCCGGACCCTTCTTGTCCCCTGGCCTGGCGGGCGGCGGGAGATGGCGGCCCACAAGCCGGTGGAATGGGTGCAGGCTGTGGTGAACCGCTTCGACGAGCAGGTAAACTGGGCTGAGAGGAGGGTAAACGGGCTTCTCTGGAGGAGGAAGGGGGGGAGAAGGGAAGAAGCTCGTGGGGGGGGGGGCTCGGTGACAAGAGGAGGGTGTGAGGACGGGGGTCGCCGCCTTTCCTCCCTTTCCTCTGCTTTCTGCTGCCTGGGATGGGAAACGGCGGAAGGAAGGATGGATAGCTAGCAGGCCGGCTCTGGTGAGGACGAGCTTCCAACCAGGCTCCTTGGCTTGGCTTGGGAGAAGGTAGGAAGGAGCTGGGCGGGGAGGGAAGGCCTCCATGTGGGTGTGTTTGTTTCACCTCTTGCGGGCTCTTACGGGAGGAAAGAATAGTAGAATAGAGTAGAAAATAGAATAGTATAGAATAGAATAGAGGAGAATAGAGAATAGAATAGAAAATGGAATAGAAAAGAAAAAAGAATAGAATAGAATTCTTTATTGGCCAAGTGTGATTGGGCACAAAAGGGATTTGTCTTTGGTGCATAAACTCTCGGTGGACATAAGAAGAAAAAATATATCCATCAAGAAGAAAAAGATGCAATCCTTAGTGATAGGCATAGGGTACAAATAAACAATCAGGAAACAATATCAATATAAATGGTAAGGATACAAGCAACAAAATTACAGTCCTGCAGTCATAAGTGGGAGGAAATGGGTGGTAGGAACGATGAGAAGACTAATAGTAATAGTAATGCAGCCTTAGTGAATGGTTTGACAGAGGTGAGGGAATTAGTTGTTTAGCAGAGTGATGGCATTTGTGGAAAAACTGTCCTTGTGTCTAGTTGTTCTGGTATGCAGTGCTCTATAGCGTTGTTTTGAGGGTAGGAGTTGAAACAATTTATGTCCAGGATGCGAGGGGTCTGTAAATATTTTCACAGCCCTCTTTTTGACTCCTGCAGTGTACAGGTCCTCAATGGAAGGCAAGTTGGCAGTAATTGTTCTGTCTGCAGTTGTGATTATCCTCTGAAGTCTGTGTCTGTCTGGTTGGGTTGCAGAACCAAACCTGACAGTTATAGAGGTGCAGGTGACCTAAAGTGGGGCTAACTTTCATGCCAGGGAGGAGCGTGTTAAAGAGAAGAGGGTTCTTTAAATGTAATTTAAAAAAAAATATTTTTATTGAACATATTTCAACATTTGAACTACATTTCCACTCTTTATAGTGTTCCAGTATCCATATTACTCATATTTACATAGTGGCTATTCCAATCTTCTTTCTTTCCAATTATATGCATCACTATTCTATATATTATATAATTATTCGTATATGTACATAATACCTTTTAGTTTTATATTGTATCCATATTCACAAATATATACAATATCTTTCTACTTTGATAAAACTTTAGATAAAAGTAATCTTTATTATAGTCTTTACATCTACTTTCTAGCCAGTTATACCATATGTTCCAAATCATATAATATTCTGTTTCTTCTCTATTAGTTCCATAGTTAACCTGTTCATCTCTGCACAATCAAGCACCTTTTTTATTACCATTGCATCGGAGGGAATATTACATGTAATTTTGATGGGGATTATTATTAGGATGGATGAGCAGGATTTCCCAAGCTGGAGCTGTGCAGGTAGAATAGAGTAGAATTTCTTGTTGGCCAAGTGTGATTGGATACACAAGGAATTTGTTTTTGGTACATATGCTCTCAGTGTATATAAAAGAAAAGATACATTCATCACGAATTGTAAGGTACAACACTAATGATAGTCATAGGGTACAAATAATAGCAGTTAGCAATAGCAGTTAGACTTATATACCGCTTCATAGGGCTTTCAGCCCTCTCTAAGCAGTTTACAGAGTCAGCATATTGCCCACACAGTCTGGGTCCTCATTTCACCCACCTCGGAAGGATGGAAGGCTGAGTCAATCTTGAGCCGGTGAGATTAGAACCGCTGAACTGCAGATAACAGTCAGCTGAAGTGGCCTGCAGTACTGCACCCTAACCACTGTGCCACATAAGCAATCAAATCATAATAGGAAACTATAAATCATAAGGATACAAGCAACAAAGTTACAGTCATAAGTGGGAGGAGATGGGTGATAGGAACAATGAGAAAATTAATAGTAATTACTATTAGATTGGTTGGAGAATAACTCTGACAGGGTAGTCCTCGAATGTGTGACCTCAATTGAGCCCAACATTTCTGTTGCTGAGCCAGACGTTCGTTTAGTGAATCTTGTCTTATTTTTACGACCTTTCTTGCCGTCCTTATGAAGTGAATCACTGCGGTTGTGTTGAATTAGCAATGCAGCTGTTAAGTGAATCTGGCTTCTCTATTGAGTTTGCTTGTAAGGAGGTCGCAAAAGGGGATCGCATGACTCTGGGGCACATCAAAGGTCATAAATATGAGTCGATTGCCCAGCATCTGAATTTTGATAATGTGACCATTGGGAGGGGGGGATGCTGCACCAGTCATGTGTGCAAAAGGGTCATAAGTCACTTTCTTCAGTGCCGTTGTAACTTTGAACAGTCACTAAGCAAATTGTTGTAAGTCAAGGATTACTTGTATTCTGATGGTTCGTCCAGTATTCAATTGATCAGAGGCATGAGGTTCAGGAAAAGCTGTATCCACCCTGTACCCAAATTGCACAGGAATGACTGCACTCAAGTTTGGGGAAGGCTGCTTGGCGTATTTCGAAAAAACCAACCTAGAACTAAAGAGAAATTTTCTGATAGAACAATTAATTAGTGGAACAACTTGACTCCAGAAATTGTGGATGCTCCAACACTGGAGGTTCTTAAGATGAGTTTGAATAACCATTTGTCTGAAATGGTATAGGCTTTCCTGTTGAGTAAGGGGTTGGACTAGAAGACCTTTGAGGTCTCTTCCAACTCTGTTATTCTTATACAGTAATAGCATGGCTAAAATGGATGGAGTTTTACCTCAACAGGACAAAAAAAAACAGATTAAGTTTTGAGTAGAGGGGAAAAGAGCTGAAATATGTCTTTTTAGTTCTTTTTTAATTAGGATAAAATTGACCAACTTGTATGATAAATTTATGTGATAGTTTCTTCAACTCCTGTGGGGAGAAATAGATATTGTATATGTTTCAGTTATATAGGAATATGCCATTCTCTGTGGAATAAAGTTATAATTCTGGATATCTTTGAATTCCATTCTTGTAGCATGTCAGTGGGGTTTCCTTGTATGAAGAAGAATAAAATACTATCTAAAGTGGGATTGGAAGAAGCAAATTGTCTATTGCTAGCCATCCTAGAAGTCCTTTAAGTGGGGGAGATTGACGAATTTCCCCCACCTGTCACAAGACAGGTTGGTTTTTTTAGTAACTTTTAAAGATTTAGAAAGGAGTGATCCTAACAATATTAGGAGTGATATTCTTAGCCTATACGAGAACTGGGGAATTATTTTTTCAGTCAACTTATTTTGTACTTATTTTTCTTTTAAGAAATATTGAAATTTGCTTGGTCTTTGTTACTTTTGGGAGAGATGCAAGAAACTTTTCTGGGTCTCTGATTGCGGAAAGCTAAAAACTGGCTTGGATGCTTAGATTGTTCCCCTCTCCTATCCCATGAAAACTCTCAATTAATCCATGTTTTCTGATATCTGAGGAGAAATGTGATACATTCATATTTCATTTTGCTGTAATGGGTGGATCTATAGAGCTTATGCGCAGATACAGATTAGACTGCTGCCATATGCTCAAGCAAATTTAGAAACTATATATGTGTGTCTGTATTTAAATAGAGAGCACATTTTATTTATCCTAAATAAGATCCCACAGACTTTTCTAAAAATGGAGGCAGTCAATATCCTAAATGAAGATGCTGAGTACAATACTGCATGTATAGGCTTATAATTATTCACCTGAGTTGAAATTTTTTTGGTCTATCTCGGATCAAATATTTTCCTTGTTAATGTAAAAAAACCAATTTATGTTGGGTGAGGAGGAGGGCAGACACCAAACCAGGATTCAGAGAACCTTTTAGATACACTTAGATTATTCAGCCAAGATAGAACATTAATAGGTCATGATTTATTTAACTATCTGCAGCAGTCAAAGTTAAATGTAATGATGCTCTGGATAAGGCAGGTGTATTTTGTAAGTGTAATATTTTAATCTAAGTCATGGTTTAATATGTCAGTTGCCTGTTACCCAAGTAGCAAGCCATGATACATGATTTATAATATACAGTAGCTTTTCTCACATGACACAAAGCCTATTATGACATTACACTATGTGAATCCATTCTCTTAGTGACTGAGCAATCCAGCCTTTTCTCCCCCAACATTAATTCTTGTTAAAATGAGAATTGTTTCTGTGAATATGAAAGAAGAAACAATACTGCTTCACTGAGTGATGATATAGATTCAATTGTTTAATTACAGACCCTGGGAAATGATTGGGGAGCAAAATGTTTTAATGGCCTTTGTTTGTAACAGATTAGTTTAATTGTTGCTCATTTGGAAAATAGGCTTAAATTGACATATTTTTTTTTAAAAAAATAGCCTTTTGCCCCAAATGTTCAAATGAAATGTACATTGTGTGCAGTGGTAGATTATGACTATTGCGGTTGTCTTTGGATGTACCTCCTTGTTGCTTCCCCCAAATTAAAAATCTGATTTTCTTGTGTTCTGTAACAACAATGAGAGTATTTAGAGGCCACTCTTATTTGCTCAATGAATTTTTATGCCACTGTTCAGTGTGAAAGTACAGTCAATTGGAACAAGACATTCCCTATTCATAGGTTTACTATAAAAAAAACAGAACACAAAAGGGGAAAAAGATGGGAAAGATGAAAAATATCAGTTCTAGGTACAAAATTTTCAAAGTTAAATAAACTTTGTATTGTGCAACTAAAAAACATTGAGGGGAGAGGAAGAGTTCAATAGAATAGGACTTTTAACTGAGCAGAGGGAACAGCTGGTTTGTCCAATGCCTGTCTTCATTATACATGATATATAATGACAATAAAGGTTATACTACTATACCATACTACTTCTGAATTCCGCTAGAAGGACTTGGAGGCTGGCCTTTCTGAGAGGTAAAAATCTATGCTCCTAAAGTTGGGTTGCAGAATGCCAGAATTTTTAACTTGCCTAATGATCAACATAATTGGGGTTGTTTTAGGGCGTTTTAGGGCAGGGCTGTTAAACTTGCAGCCCACGGGCCTGATGTGTCACACACTGGCCATGCCCACACCTGGTTTAATGAAGCAGGAAAGTCATACGTCACATGACACCGTCTTGATGACGCGAGTTTGACACCCCTGATTTAGGGTTATGTTTCTCCCTCATTTCTAAGTGACATAAAAATTACCTCTCTGAGCCTAATTTTAACAGGCAGAATTTTGTACACTATGTATGTGGTACAGAAGTGTAGAAAGCATTTCTACTTCATTTATAGGAAGAATTAGTAAAATATGTCTTTCCTTTGTAGTTTAAAAATAAATTGGTCAGCATTTCTTGGCCTAAATGTATTTTCCAGATTTCTTGCTCATCTTGAAGAGAAAGGCACATTTTTAGCATCCAGAGTTACATTTAGCCCTTGGAAACCTTAGATGAAGCTATCTGTGGTCTCCAAAGTGTTTACCAAATTGCCGCTTTTAATACAATAGAAAGTGAATATTATGAACATTAGTAACTATATTGCTAGAACATAATCATGTGGGCTATATTTAATTGTAATTCAGTTAAAAATAAATGAAATCAAGTGTATCATTTGTTCTGGTCCCACATCTGTTTTTGAAATGCGGTGGCTGTTGGTTGATCCAACACTGCTTGTTGATCTGAAATCCAATCAGAATTTCATCAAAAATATTTTACATAGTTAACTCTCCTCCAGAGCCCCCCTTTTCTGGGACTGAGTTTTGGGTGAAACTTACCAAACTGTTCAGTTTTTGTAGGAACATGTGTAATAGGTGATTTTATGTGTTTGTAGGGTGTTCAGTATGTTAGCATGTTAAGTGAATGAGCATCTTGTTTTTACAAAATACTTATTATTCATATTTTATCCCATCTTTATTACTTTATAAGTAATTCAAGATGATTGAAGGAACATACTACACAATGTTCCTTCCGTCTCCTATTTTCCCCACAACCACCACCACCTTATGAATTGGTTGGGCTAATATAAGTGTGATTGGCCGAAAGTTACCCAGCAGTTTTTCATGCCTTAAGGCGGGACTAGCATTCAGAGTCTCCTCATGATTGGCCCAGAGTCACCCAGTTGGCTTTCTTGCCTAAAGCAGGACTAGAATTCACATCTTCCTGGTGATTGGCACAGAGTCACGCAGCCAGCTTTCATCCTTAAAGTGGGACTTAGAGTCTCCTGTAATAACCACTATATACCAAACTGACTCTGTTATTGTTTTGTTGTGTTTTACACACACAGAGACTGACATGCAAAAAAGATGGTCAAGAATTCTTGTGTACCATCTCCTGATGAAGATAACAAAACAGAGAACGAGGTCGGCAGGAGTAGAGAGCAGCACAGCTTAAGAAATTATGCAAGGTTCTCTGAAATTCTGGCTTATAGTTTCATCTGAATGCAATTAGTTTGCCCCATCATTTGTAATATATATATCTGTGGAGGCCCAGTGGTACTTATGGCTTGCAGGCAAACAGGCCCCGTGTTTAATCTCTGGCATTTTCATGCTTTTTTTCCTGAAGCCTTGATTAAGAAGAAAGATATTTGTCAGAACTTTTAAAGGTTGGTTAGAGCAGGTCACCTAGTTCAGATGGACAAAGGTATGTCTTGGTATAAAGAACATGCTAGCTAATTTACAAAAAATGGCAGTTTACTATAAGTAGTCCTTGAGTTACAACTATTCGTTTAGCAGCCATTCAAAAAGGCACAATGTCACTGAAAAAAGTGACTTCCAACCAGTTCTCACATTTATGACTGTTGCAGCATCCCTACAGTCATTTGATCAAAATTTGGCAACTGGCATGTATTTATGATGATTGAAGCATTGTGGAGTTGCGTGATTGCCATTTGTGCCATTCACAGCTGGCTTCCAACAAGTAAAGTCAATGAGGGAAGCTGGATGCACTTCACAACTGTGGCAAGAAAGTTGTAAAATTTAATGTGACTCTCTTAACAACCATCTTGCAATGGAAATTCTGGTCTTGACTGTGATTATAAGTTGAGGACTACCTGTAGGTAGCTGGATTGGCATGGTTGTGGCTTAATAAAATAGTATGTGGGTGATTTGGAGAAAAACTGAAATTTCCTAGTAGAACTTATAGGTGGTAGAAGAAAACAATTTTTCCTGGCCCATATAAATATGCAAATCAGTGAAGCCAGAGTGTTAGCTGAGTTAATTGTTAACTGTTTAACTAAAATTATGCCACAATACAGGTAGTCCTCAATTTATGACCAAAATTGAATCCAAAATTTATGTTGCTAAGCAAGACATTTGTTAAATGAGTTTTGCCCCATTTTGCAATCTTTCTCACCACAGTTGTTAAGTGAACCACTGCACTTTTTGAATTAGTACATGGTTGTTGAGTGAGTCAGCCTTCCCCACTGACTTTGCTTGATAGAAGATTACACTTAACCCTGGCACACTGCAGCTGTCATAACTGTGAGTCCATTGCCAAGCATTTGAATTTTGTTCATGTGACCAAGAGGATGCTGCAATGACTCTAAGGTTGAAAAATGGTCATAAGTCACTTTTTTTCAGTGACGTAACTTACTAAATCAGAGGTCCCCAAACTTGGCAACTTTAAAGCTTGTGGAGTTAAATTCCCAGAATTCTCCAGCCAGCTCTGTGTGCTGGAGAATTGTGGGAGTTGAAGTCCACAAGTCTTAAAGTTGCCAGGTCTGAAAACCTCTGCACTAAATGAAATTATAAATACAATAATAAACCTTATAAATGTTGTAAGTCGAGGACTGCCTGTGCTTCTGAGACTTAACAGTTGGACATAATTGCTTTGTTCAATGGCACAGAGTTCCTGTGTGTAGACTCGAGTATTCAGAATTTTTGTTAAGGAGTGAGAGGAAAGTAATGCCACAAGGTTCCTGCCATTAAAAAGCATCAATTTTTCCTGTCAAATAGTGTTTGTGTGTGTGTTTTAAGTAAAGCTGTATGGGTCATATATTGCTCTGATCCAAAGCTGTTGACTTTAATCCAAAAATCCAACTTCCTCAAAGTGGACTTTTCAAAAGAATTTTATTACAGAGCTGATGGTTACTTATAACCAACTGACTGGTACATGACGCATAAGGGAAATGATTGGTCTGTGACCTTTTTAAGAATGTGTGGATGTAGCTTGGAACAAAGTGATTAGTGTTCATGGAAGAGGATTAGTGTCTTGAGTCTGTGGAATCATTACACATCTTATCTCCACTACCACGGACTCCTCAAAACTTTGAATTTTAACACATGAGGTTCATAGAGAATTCTTTCGTGAATCACAGTATTGGAATTTTTAAAAAACTGAACAGATCTACAATCTCTTATATGAAAGACTATGAATATAGCTTGAGCTAAATTTCAGACGTTCCAGTATGGAAGGGTCTAACAAGGATAGTCTCTTTGCTTAGATGCCACAGAGAGTAGTCTGATTTTATGGTAACGAAGTTTGTTTTGTTTTAGTAGCATGTGTTTGTGCAAACACAACCAAATGTAGTTGATTCACTAAACCAGGCCTGAGTAATCTGTACATCCCATGTAGCACTCGGTCCACGTTTTGCACTTTCTAAAATTGTGCTCCTGAAACTTGGTGCCAAATTGCTCATTTTTGCAACTGTTTTTCTTTTATTTAACTGATGCAATACTCCAAACCGATGTCCTAAGTCTCTGGCGAGTTAAAAGCAGTTATTTTGGGTGAATTGCCTCCTAACATCCCAAAAATAATTTCCAAAAAGGTTGCAGATTTGTTCCTGCCCATGTGGGCTCTGGGAGCCATTCTGTTCCCCAAGAAAACAGGGGGGGAAATGTACTGAAAAAAATATCACTATCTTTCAATTAAACCAATGCTAAAAATGTAAAAGAATCTGGAATTGAAATTTGGCTATGTGTACTCTCTGGAGCTCTGGAAGTCTCAAGGTTGCTGCAGATTGACTGTTTATGTCATTAAGGTCACAATTTTTTGCTTTCTTGCACTAAATTATAGTTTTGGTTTAAGCCTCCATTTAATTTTCAAACTGTGGTTTTGAGGGAGGTTATAGCAAACAAACTGTAATTTGAAATTTGCTTACCTAAGTTTCAGTTAAGCAAAAACTGAAGTTAAAACCTTGCAAAGTCTCTTCATGGTTATGATCCCAGGGAAGACAGGAGTGCTTCCGTATAAGCTTAATGTCTTCTTACTGGGCTCATTTCTTATACAGCTAGTCCTTGACTTACAACAGACACTTTGTTTAGTGACCAAAGTTACAATGGCACTGAAAAATGTGACTTCTGACCGTTTTTCAAAGTTACATGCAGCATTCCCATGATCCTCTGATCAAAATTCAGATGCTTGGTTTCATACTTATGATGATTGCAGAGTCCCGGGTCACGTGATCCCCTTTTGCGACCTTCAGACAAGCAAAGTCAATAGGGAAGCCAGATTCACTTAACAACCAAGTTACTAACTTATCAACTGCACTAATTCGCTTAACAACTGTAGCAAGAAAGGTCGTAAAATGAGGCAAAACTAACTTAACACATATCTCATTTAGCAACAGAAATTTTGGGATCCATTGTGGTCGTAAGTCGAGGACTACCTGTACTGAATTGGGCCACAAAGCTTCAGGGTTTGGTGGGCCACCTGCAATTCAGTGGCATCCCTTCATCATCCTCGAGGCTGGGTAATTTTACATTGAAATTCCCTCTTTTTCTCTGCATCTTGAATTTTGCAGCAGATTCACCTTGTAGGCACAGGATTCGAGATGTAGAACAAGGATGCATTGGCCTGGGGATAACAGCCATATGCCGTTGCTGCATCTTTTCAAACTAGCAGAACTTGAGAAAAACAGATTGTGTCAATAAGTAGTTTTCCATGAATATGTTAAATGCACCATGCTTATCCTGCATGGAATTGATTAACATTTTCTCCTTAAAAACAGTCAAGGGTACTACCACTCACCTGGAGATCTTTTAGAGAATATGTACTGTCATTCGTACTCCTAGTACACAGTTATGGAGGTACATGACTATTCCCAATACAAAACCAGGAGAGGGATGTAGGAGTTGTATGTTTTCCATTCCTTTCTGCATATAAGATGGTAGATATACCACTAGGGCAGTGATGGCGAACCTTTTAGGGACCGAGTGCCCAAACTGTAACCCAAAACCCACTTATTCATCACTTGGTGCCAACACTTGATGGATCGGTGGAAGGGGACGAACCTAGCTTGGCTGCCCATTGCAGCTAGGAATCTCAAAGCCGAGAATGAATGTTTTGTGTTGTAGCCAGCTGGGGTGCTAGTTTGGCCCCCTGAAAACTCCATCTCTAGGGGAGCCTAGCCGAACCTTTGCACACCACTCGTTGAGATGGTGGGTGGGGTGGAGCTAATAGGTTCCAAGCCAGTGGTGGGTCTCCCCCATAGTGAAGCGCACAAGTGAAAAAGCTCACTTAATGAATTCCAACTTTGCCAGATCTTTTTCTTTTGTGAGAAGTTGGAATTGATTGAGTGAAACGTGATGGAGAAACACGATTGGAGCTGGGCT
This sequence comes from Thamnophis elegans, assembly GCF_009769535.1. Classification (NCBI taxonomy): domain Eukaryota; kingdom Metazoa; phylum Chordata; class Lepidosauria; order Squamata; family Natricidae; genus Thamnophis; species Thamnophis elegans. The sequence goes on from NC_045544.1 coordinate 131,304,116, forward strand.
GGGGCGACTGCCTGCGTGCCCACAGAGAGGGCTTTGCGTGCCATGTCTGGCATGCGTGCCATAGGTTCGCCATCACAGCACTAGGGGATATGGGGTAAGGAAAATGAACATTCAGTTTCAGTGTAGCCCTTGACTTCCAACAGTCCATTTAGTGACTGTTTGTGGTTGCAATGGTACTGAAAAAAGTATTTTATGACCATTTTTCACACTTTAAGACTGTTGCAGCATTCCCTTGGTCATGCGATCAAAATCCAGGCACTTGGCAACTGTCTCATATTTATGACAATTGCAGTGTCTTGGGGGGGGGCATAAGATTTCCTTTTGCGACCTTCTGACAAGCAAAAGTCAATGGGGAAGCCAGATTCACTTAACAACTGTGTTACTAACTTAACAGCTTCAGTGATTCACTTAACAAACATGGTAAGGAAGGTCAAAATGGGGAAACTCATTTTACAAATGTCTCAGAATTTTTTGGCTCAATTGTGGTTGCAAGTTGAGGACTACTACCTGTATTGTTTTTCGCTCAAGAGACAGGAGGTTGAAAGCCAAGGCCTCCTGCAATCTTGCTGCAGGTGAATAAGAATTTCATATCCAGTAAGTCCAGTGCAAAAATTTACAAAACATTAATGATGATTGGTTGCTCCCACAGCAGAGATCAGATTTTCTTCAACTTGGTGTTTCCAGGTGTGTTAGACTTCAGCTGCCAAGTCCCCCTTGGCTAGTATGTTGACATGCTACATCTTAGAAGCTTTTATTTTTAGGATATTTACATGACAGCTCATCTATCGAAGACAACAAAGAAGAGAAAACAAAATCAATTTCCTAATCCATTTAATTAGGTTGAAACCCATAAAGAATCACATTAACAACACATCCGCATCTAAGTCAGAATTCCATTAACACTCTTGCCCCTCCCTGGGAATAGCAAAGTCTTCTCAGGAAGGCAAGCATGGGAGGGGTGGGTGGGAGAGGGCAGGATGGTAACAAGACAGATAGCACAATACAGGTAAGTCATCAACTTATGACTGAAATTGAGCCCAAAATTTATGTTGCTAAGTGGGAATATTGTTAAGTGAGTTTTGTCTCTTTTTTCTCGCCACATTTGTTAAGTGAATCACTGCAGTTGCTCAGTTAGTAGCATGGCTATTAAGTGAATCTGGCTTCCCCATTGACTTCGCTTTTCAGAAAGATGCAAAAAGTATCACATGACCTTGGAACACAGCAGTGGTCATAATTATGAACCAGTTGCCATCATAAATGTGAGTCAGTTGTCAAGCATCCAAATGTAAGTCAAATGACCATGGGGATGCTGCAATGGTCATAAGTGTGGAAAATGGTCATATATCATTTTTTTTCAGTGCCATTGTAACTTCAAACAGTTACTAAGCAAACTGTTGTAAGTTGAGGACTACCTATAGAGAATGATGTTTCTTGGAACCCACTGTGTGACATTCTTCACTGATAGGATCCAAAGCTCGCTCATTCATCTGGGATAGGCAATAGTTATCATTGTGACTCTAGGACAGGGGTCGGCAACCTTAAACACTCAAAGAGCCATTTGGACCCAATTCCCACAGAAAAGAAAACACCAGGAGCCACAAAACCCTTCCCATGCCTGACTATTTCCTGAGCGCCCACAAAGTTAGCATATGTGATTGAATTAAACATTCTGTTTTCTTCTGAAACTGTTCTTTTCTTGGATTTATCCATGGTTGGCCTACCGGGGTCGAAAAGCTCAATAAATTGCATGCCGGTGGGTGTCACACATTGGTGGGTGTCACACATATTTTGAACAACAGGGAGCTGCAGCAGAAGGATGAAAGAGCCACATGCGGCTCCAGAGCTGCAGGTTGCTGGCCCCTCCTCTCGGAGGACACTATATTGGATACCAGCTCTGTCTGAGAGAGTATTACTCCATCCAGAGTCAGTGATGGAAAAATTCTAGTTATAAATTCCACAGCTATTTAGTCTTGTCAAGGTTGAGCTGAAGTCAATTTTCCCCCATCCAGAACTTAAATATTTGGGCATTGGGAATGCATTTAGATGGGATCATTTAGTGACCTGGGGCAGAGACAGTAATGATACCTAACCTGATGTTAATGGGTTATGTCACCCAATAGCTTCATGTACATCAGTGGCCCTCAATCTTTTGGGCACCAGGGACTGGTTCCGTGGAGAGAGGTTTTCTGTGGATCAAAGGGGGCGTGGTTTCACCTGCATCCTGCAGATGGGGGTTTGCCTGTTTGCGCAAATTGGCTGCTGGCTTGCCACAGCCTGGTGCTGGGCCATGGCCTGGTGGTTGGGAACTCCTGATGTAGATGATAACTAGAGGTGGGATAGAGTAGAATCCTGTGAAATGGATAAGGTTCTTGGAACTTGTTGGTTGTCCACTTCTACTGTATATATTTGTTAAAAAATCCTATTGAGTCCAATAAGCTTATTTTTGGGTGGAAGTTAAATATTGGATTTATTTAAATCAAGGTTCTTCATTTTTTTTTAAAAAGTCATTGGTTACTAAAGTAAAACGTGGAGTGGCTGTGGCATCCTGCCCCTATGTTAGATAATAATTTAACTGTCATCTGGCTGTAACAAAGGGGTCAAATATTCATTAGAATCGCCTTTACTCTTAAGAGAAATCAGTATAGCAGTCCTTGGGGTAACTCCAAAGATGGAGGGGAGACCTAGAACTTGCTTGCTCAGAGCTATGATAATTTAAATAAAAATTAAACCATGTTAATATTTTTTAAAAATGTCCTTGAAGTTGAGATTGATTTCTGGTACAATGTGGCGCAGTGGTTAAATGCAGCACTGCAGGCTACTGCTAGATCAGCAGTTCGGCGGTTCAAATCTCACCGGCTCAGGGTTGACTCAGCCTTCCATCCTTCCGAGGTGGGTAAAATGAGGACCCAGATTGTTGGGGGCAATATGCTGACTCTCTGTAAACCGCTTAGAGAGGCCTGAAAGGCCTATGAAGCGGTATATAAGTCTACTGCTATATTGCTATTGCTATATGTGGACATGTCTGTTTTGTTTCTGGCAAGTCTGGAAGTGATTACTGCTGCCTTCTTCTGAGATGCTTTGATTTTTTTTACAAAATTTTAAGAAAATGAAAATGGTAGTGACAATCAGAAAATGCTGATTCTTGATCTATTATGCATTTATTTTATTGATTGATTTGATTTGATTTTTTATCCTGCCCTTATTACTTTCTAAGTAACTCAGGGCAGTGCACTTACATAATACTCCTTCCTTTTCCTATTTTTCCCCACGAAAAACCCTGTGAAATGGGTTGGCCCAAAGTTACCCATCCAGCTTTCATGCCTAAGGCCGGACTAGAATTCTGTCTCCTGGTTTCTAGGACAGCACTTTAACCATTAGGCCAAACTGGCTCTCTAATATTTGCATAATAAACTGTACAATACTGTAAATTTTCTTCTGTATAACAGCTTTCCAAACTTCCTTTTATTGCAGCTTCCAATCAAAACCAGCCAGCAGAATACTCACACCAAAGTCAGCACGGAACATAACAAGGAATGTCTCATCAACATTTCCAAGTATAAGTTCTCTCTGGTTATCAGTGGCCTCACAAATATCTTAAAAAATGTTAACAACATGGTAAGTGATGTTTTCTCATTGACATAGTCTTTTGATGTGGAGCTAGAGAATGATTTTTTTAAAGTCTACGTAGGTAGATAAATGCCTATTGGGTTCTATCTTTAATGAGAATTGGATGCCTATTATAATTTGCAGCTCTGAGAAAATGCAATACATTCATTTCCTATCTGTAAAGTTATATGACAAAAAACACCCTCCCCATCAAGAGAGGTTAAATATAGATGAATTATATCCTTGGTATAACAAGGATAAATCACATTGTTTGTGTCTGTATAATGGAACTTTACATAAAGAAAAAAGCAGAAAAAAACCCATAATGTTTAATTTTATATAAAACATTGGCGACCTGAAGTGTATGTGATTATAGAATAAGATACAAAAATACAAAAGCAAATGGGAAAACAGGAAAAATAAGGGGCGGGGGAGGGACAAAAAGCAAAACAGTGTTCTGTTGCAGTAAAATGAAACATTAACATCAAGCCTCAGCTTTTTACTTTTCCATAATAATATAAACTAGCCATTTCCATAAAAACAAATCAGTCTAATCAGTAAATTCAAAATCAAAGTTTCATTCCCCCCTCCTTCACCTCAAGCACAAAGTCCAGAAGCTGTCTCCTTGTAGTAGCAAAACTAGTTATATTCTTTTCTTTGATCAAAACAGTCAATTTAGGCATTTCTGCCAACTTCCATCAGCTTCTGTAGCCATGGTGGAAAAATGGTTAAATATTTAATTCTGTAACTAGTGCTTCTTTTGGGAAAAGAACTGCTTGTGTATTGGCATATGTCTTATTTTGTCGTCCTGTCTCTGTCCATTCCTGAGGGAAAATGCTTGATTTTAACTGAAATTAGGGGTCTTCTTGCTGGGAACAGTAGGTCTCTCTAGATCAGGGGTCCTCAAACTACGGCCCGTGGGCCGGATATGGCCCGCTGAAGCCATTAATCCAGTCCGTGAGGGACCACGAGACTGCTCCACCCACATTGCCACACCTACCCCCCCCCACCTATGTTCTGATGGCCGAGGAGACCAAAAACAGGATGAATGGAGGCCTCAGGCGGCCAAAAACGGGCTTGTTTTAGGCCTCCCCAGCCTCAAGGGAGGGAGAGAGACAGGCACACACACACACAAACACACACACACACACACACAGAAGTCCCTCAAATCCCCCCCACTCCAAGGCAGCCGCATCCCTTCACTAATCTGATTTCCACCGTCAGAAGCATAACAAATTAAAGTTTAATTTGTATGTATTGTTTAATGGACTGCTAAATTGGCCACGCCCACCCAGTCACATGACCACCTAGCCACACCTACCCAGCCTGTCTGGCCTCCCAACACTCTGAGGGATCGTGAATTGGCCCCTTGTTTAAAAAGTTTGAGGACCCTGGCTCTAGACATTGGCATTTAATTCTAGGGGGATAATAGCACCATGTTTTGAAAGTGATATAAAGACTTAGTGTGTGTTAGTTTGTCAGGATTGGAATGGGATGGCGCATAATAAGTTCTCGAAAAGAATTAACATTTAAAGGCTACAGGCCCATCTGTATTGTAACTTCTGTAATCTCGCATCTCATAATAAGCTTCTAACACCCCCTCATTAGGTAACTTCCTGGATAACCAGAAGAATTTTATGTAAAACTCTGGCAGACAAAGATGCTAAAACAACATAAAGTTGTCATTAAATGTACTTTTGCAGTCTGCAGAAATTATACTTTGGGGTTGATTACTGATTACTGTGTAGAGGATAGATTGTTCTTACTTTATTTTCCTCTATATTTTATCTTATCGTTTGTTATGTTTGGAGGATTTGTGAAGTGTAATAAGGTTGCTCATTCAAAAGCTATAGAGCAGGGGTGTCAAACTCTTATTACATTGAGGGCTGCATCAGGGTTGTTTGACCTGGGGAGGGGGGTGGCTGAGGGAGGCGTGGCCAGGGTGGGTGTGGCCAGCTTGACATCACTTGTGTTGGAGGCGCCGGTAGTGGTCCAAGCGCTTTGCCAACAAAAATGGGCTCAATATAAGTCAGCTTTTTTTAAACCAAAAACTAAATTGATCTTGTGATGGTTTTTTTTTTCTTACAGAGAATATTTAGTGAAGCTGCTGAAAAGAACTTATATCTTTCTCAGTTGATTATTTTGGATACACTGGAAAAGTGTCTTGCTGGGGTGAGTAGCCTGTTTAATTTTCTTAACAAAATATTGACATAGACACCAGTTAGCTTATGCAAGTAATGTTTTTTTTTATTGTTTTAGTACAGCATTGGTCAACTAGGTGCCCTCCAGATATGTTTGGCTGTGACTTCTAAAGTGCTTTTTATGAATGCTGAGAATTGTAATTGAATTGTGGGAATTCTGAGAATTGTAGCTGAACAAATCTGGAAGTTGGCTTTAGTAACTTGCAATCTTGTGTTGTTGCTTTCCTGAAGTACAAAGTTGCTTGTAAAAAGTGAGGATTTTAAAATATGGAACAAAAATCTGTTAAATAAATAAACAAATCTGCTATATACCTCAGCTTAGTTGTGAAGCATTGTGGGTTTAGTTTCAGTGTCTGTCTGGCTCAGCTTTGCATGGGTTTTCTTATTTCAATGGAATAGTTTTTTTTCCTTTTTTTCTTTTTGTAAATTGGAAATTGACACCTCTGAAATGCCCCAAGTGGATACAAAAAATTACAATTTGACTAGTATAAGAGAAACTTTGAACTGACAGTGCTCCCAGATGGTATTTGTTGTTAGTTGCAAAGTCCAATCCATCACCACCCTATGGACAATGTTCCTCCAGACCTTCCTGTCCTCTACCATCCTCTGGAGTCCATTTAAGCTCACACCAGCTGCTTTGGTGACTCCCTCCAGCCACCTCATTCTCTATCGTCCCCTTCTTCTTTCGTCCTCCATCTTTCCCAGCATTAGGCTCTTCTCCAGTGAGTCCTTCCTTCTCATTAGGTGGCCAAAGTACTTGAGTTTCCTCTTCAGGATCTGGCCTTCTAAAGAGCAGTCAGGGTTGATGTTCTCTAGGACTGACAGGTTTGATCGCCTTGCAGTCCAAGGGACTCGCAGGAGTCTTCTCCAGCACCATAGTTCAAAGGCCTCCATTCTTTGGCGCTCAGCCTTCCTTATGGTCCAACCTTCACAGCCATACATTGCAATTGGGAAAACCAGAGCCTTGACTATACACACTTTTGTTGGCAGGGTGATGTCTCTGCTTTTTAGTATGCTGTCTAGATTTGCCATAGCAAATAGCAGATAGTATTACAAAAGTTTATTTGGATTGTAATTGCCTGTGCTGGCAGAGCGTGATAGGCAGAGTGTGATGGGGTAGTCCTTGAATTGCAACCATTGGTTTAGCAACCGTTCTAAGTTACAATGGCACTGAAAAAAGTGACTTACAATTGTCCTCACACATATAACTGTTGCAACATGTCCATGCTCACATGATCACAATTCAGAGTGCATGGCAACAGTCATGTATTTATGATGATTACAGGATTATGTGATTACAATTTTTGACCACCTCGGCCAATTTCCAACAAAGTCAGTGGGGGAAGCTGCATTTGCTTAATGACCTTGTGATTCACTTCATTGTGGCAAAAAGGTCATAAAATTGGGCATGACTTCTTAACAACTACTTTACTAAGCAATGGAAATTTCAGACCCAATACTGATCGTAAATCGAGGTCCATGTATACTGTAGTAACATATTAGGAGCACTCCAGTTTAGTGACTACAAAATAAGTTTAGTGTTCCCCTTTGACTTTCTGCTTTTATTTTGGGTTGATTCAGTTCTGCATTATAATCATGAAACATCTGTCCCATTGCTAAAGATGACTTTTGCAGGTGCTTCTTAGTTTATATTTCTTTGGTTTGTTAAGCTTTCAGAGGGAATGTCATTTTGTACTTTTGTGGGGGGGGGATTCAATTTTGGTTCTGTTCTCGGAGACAGTCAGCTCTCACTCCCCTCACTCCCACCCTTGTTGCTTTGGGAATGTCACTCATCAGTTAGTGTCTTGTGTGAAGCAGAACTGTAAAGCTAAACCTGGACTTCGTGAAATTGAAGAATATATGTTTATTCCTGAAGGTTTCCTCAATGCAGTTCCAAGTTTAATGTAATAAGATCTTCCATAAGCTGCCTGTGATTCTCCACAAATGGTTTTGAAAGATTGATTTCCAGACCATGGCAGCCAAAAGACTTGGGTTATTTGACACTTATATAAACAACATTCTATATTACCTCTTTCTGATCTCATTGTATATGCTGGACACAACTTCCCATCGTTCCCTTGTGAAGTGAATTCTAGCCTAACACATCTGGAGCATTCATATTTGGGAAAATGTCTTCCCAGTGGTTTGTGAATATTTCAGATAAGGGAGGAAAAACAAGATGAGGCACTGAAGAGAACAGATGTAGAGAGGCTGAGCCTATCACTAATGATCCTTATTGCTTTGCTGCCAAAAATCCAGAATCTGAACTCAAGCCCCATCTACCCACCTTACAGGAACTTTACCATCTTCATAAACAACTAGTAGGGAAGGATAGGTGGGTTGGCATGGCTGCATGTCAAAGCATCTGGAGTAGGTTGGTCCAGTTGAGAATATTTGCACATTGACTAAATTGGCAATAAGAATCAGGTAACCTATATTGGTTCTGTTCTGATAGTCTAGAGCTTGCGGTCTCCAAACCTGGCAACTTTAAGACTTGTGGACTTCAACTCCCAGAATTCCTCAGCCAGAATACTGGGAATTGAAGTTTACAAGTTTTAAAGTTACCAAGGTTGGACATCCCTGGTCTAGGGTCTCTTCCTGGGGGTAGGCTCTTACCATCAGGTGGCTGCTAAGCTGCACTTTATCCTGATGGTTGCTTCCAGCCTTAAGAAGCCAACTATTTTGACACTAAGGAGACCCTTGAAGAATTCATCGTTTCCCACAGATACAGAAAACAAATCCTTCAGTTGGTTTATTGAAAGCCCATTAGCTGAACATCTAGGTATAGAATTTTATATTGAATCCTAGATAGATTTCATTGGCCAGGAAGAACCAAGGAGGTCAGCCAATATTGTTGGACTTGTTGTGAATGACAACTACTTAGAAGAACAAAACCCACAGCTGTGTTAATTACAGAAAAGAAAAGGAAAAGGAAACCAAAACTGTGGATGCAATATTATTTAAATTGAAAGGATGACTATAGCATATATATAGAGAGTCCTCAAATTCCAACCATTTGTTTAGTGACTGGAGTTACAATGGAAAAAGTGACTTATGACCGCTGCAACATCCCCATGGTCATGTGGGCATGGCCAGGGTGGGCATGGCTAGCTTGACATCACTCCTGTTGGGGGTGCCTGTGGAGGTCCGAATGTTGTGCCAGCAAAAAATGGGCTCCTGAGCTCCGATTTGAACTGCGACGACCTCCTGCAACCCTGTGCCAGTGAAAACGGAGCTCCATTTTTGCTGGCAGAGGAACTGAGGGCTGGTTCTTCACTGTTTGCAGAGTAGCCCCGTGGGCCAGGTCTAAGCACCCTGCAGGCCAGATTCAGCCCATGGGCTTTGAGTTTGACATCCCTGATTTATAGAATACCTCTTAACCTTCACCGGAAGGAGCAAGAGAATAATGGACAAAGTTAGAGGATTTAGGAAGAATGTGGTTAAAATCAGAAACACACGTTAGGGGGAAGTGGAAAGTGTTTGATAAAGTTGTATTAGCAGTCTTGGCAGGTATGAAAGACCACCAGATGAGAGACAGTTGTGCTGCCTCAGAGGCTTTTATTATAGGAAAAGCTTAACAAATTTATCCAAATTAACTTACTACCTCTCCCTGCTATACTTACATTAAGGTCTATACTTACACCTATGAACAATTCTGTTCTCCTTTGTTGCCCAAGCTCATGACCAAGTCTTCAGCCATTGTTTAGTCATCGTCAAGTTAGTTGGCCTCTCTTGCTATAGGATGATGTTTTGAGCTGCTGCTGAAGCTTTGGCTTTGTATGGTCCCCTCAGTCTGTTATTTCTTTTGGGAGGTGGTGATTGAAGGAAGGTGCTTTACCAGCAGTTGGGCATAGCTGTCAGCGTCTCTGCAGGAGTGTGGAAGTTGATGGGCTCTGCTTCACTTTTCAACTCATTTGCTGCAGACATCCTGAAGACCAGATGTTTGCTCTTCCCTCACTGTCGGTTGGTTATTGAGTTGCACTTTATCCTATAGACTACAGAGTCCTCACTTTCCGTTCCTCTCTTCCCTTCCCCTCCTTTTGCTTTCCCGTTCCCCAGGGATGAAATCCACTTATCTTTGCTACCGGTTTGGTACCAATGTGAGCTCGTGCGCACATTCGCTCTCATGCGCCACCTCTGTGCATGTGCAGGACATTTCGCGCATGTGCAGAGCATTAAAAAAAAGGACATGATGAGGTCCAGGTGGGGTGGTTGGAGCCTGCTACCAAGCGTACCTGAAAAGTTGAGCGAACAGCGAGAGAGGTTAATCCGCTGTGCGATGAGACTTAGCTAGAAAGCAGTAGCTAATATAAATACCGTGTCACAGCTGATCGTCGGAAAAACGGGTTTGCCCAAACCAGCGTTTGGGTGAACAGGTAGCATTTTTATTACCATTTTGGGTAATAAACAGGCAGCATTTCACTCCTGCCTTTCTCCTTCCTTTTCCCTTCCCCTTTCTTCCCTTTCCATTTTCTTCCTTTTCCCTTTCCTCTTCTCCTCTTTCTCACTCTCTCCCCCACACAGCATTTTCCTTTTATAATTGGAAAGCAGGTATGGTTCATTGCTCTTTGACTGTCCTTGAACCCCCAGGGGAAAAAAGAAACGGAAGGAAACACTCCTGCCGGCCACTGCCAGCTTTTCCTTCCACACCACTTAATGACTCACTCAAGTACAGTATGATGTTGCAAAAGCCCAAATTTGAATACTTGTTTTTGTGTTTGGATGCGTCAGTGGAGCTAACTAACCGCACCACACACTGCTTTGACAGAAACGGCAACTCTGGTAAAAGCAAAGGTGGAGGACTTTGTATTTACAAACATAATAACTGGTGTACTAATGGTAGAGTTGCTTATGCTCACTGTTCTGCAGATGTGGAATTCTTAACTGTCATTTGTCGGCCATTTTATTTACCTAGAGAGATTTCTGTTATCACTGCTGTCTATATTCCACCTGATGCAAATGTTAGCGCAGCGCTCTCTAAGTTACATGACGCCAACGAGAGGCAGCAGCAAACTTACCCTGAGGGCACTTTTATCGTGGCTGGGTGTTGAGGATTCAGAAAATCCTCCACTTACGACCGGGAGGCCAGCAACAGTCTAGGCTGCGCCCTGATTGGCTGAGGCGCAGCATAGCCTGTTGCTAGCCAGCCGAGCCATCCTGATTGGCCAGGGTACTGTGTCAACAGTTGCTAGACGCTACCAGGCCTCCCATTGGTTCCCCTGTTTAAACTACCGAGTATAAATACCTTGGCGCGGAAATGTTACTTTTGAATCGCTGTCACTGCCGCTTTTGAATAAACCTTGTTCTTGTTTGAAGTCCTGGCTCTCGCGTCTTCCCTTCGACCCTTGATCCTCTAAACTGAGGATTTTAATCAAGCCAGTCTAAAGTCTGTTCTCCCTAAGTTTGTGCAGTATGTGCAGTGTACCACCAGAGGTAAGAATACTCTAGACCATATGTACTCATTAAGATAGGCATATAGAGCAATCCCCCATCTCCCATCTGGGTACGTCTGACCACATCTCTCTGCTACTGTGCCCAAAGTATATCCCCCTTAGGAAAAGGATACCACCAGGCCAGTGGTGGATTTCAAAATTTTTTGGAACCTCTTCTGTAGATGTGGCCTGCTTTCCGGGTCCACTGGTGGAACCTCTTCTAACTGGTTCGATAGATTTGACGAACTGGTTCTACTGAACTGGTGCGAACCTGTAGGAACCCACCTCTGCACCAGTCTTGAAAACTGTCCAAATCTGGCCAGAGGGAGCACTCTGCCAGTTGCAGGACTGCTTTGAGACTACCGAGTGGAGTATATTTGAACATTTGGAGCTGCAAGAATTCCCTGACACTGTGCTCTCATACATTAAAACATGCACAGACAACTTCCTGGGGGCGTGGCCTGTTGCCGAGGAGGGCTCCACCGAGCTCCTCAGAGATCTGGTCTGTATATCTAAATAAGATCATAGATAGCACCCCTTTTTGGCTAAGAAAGGGGCAGGGAGTAGCTCTGTAGGCTAGGGTCTATTCGTAAGCCACAGGCTTTTTCTTTTTTTGGCTGTGGATAGAGATTAGATCCAGCCGGAGCGGAGCTTTTATCTCCAGCCAGTTCTTCTCAGCTGCCTTTTTTTTTGGCAGCCCCAGACAGGCTAGCCCCCCCAGGACAAAACAAAGTTTTTTTTCAAGCTAGAATTGATACGGGCGGGTCCCACTCCTGTGAGATTTATGTTTTTATTACTATCTTAAATACCAGCACCATTTGTCTTAGAGACTTCTTTGTCTAAATGGATTTCAAAATGGCGATTTCTCTCCGTGGATGATTGATAGTGGATATACTTAGCCGGTTTTACCTTCCTGCAGACCGCTCCTTAACAAAATAAACTCTTCTTCTTCGGAAACAGAGGGGAGCAAAGCGCTGCTTACTTGTGTATTTATTATGGCACCCAGGTCAAAGAAGCGCCTTGCTACAAATGTGTCTAAAGAATTTAAAGAATTTTTACTGGAACCACAGCCTTTGTCTCCTATGCCTTCTACTGGAGAACTTTTAACACAGGAATATTTCTTTAAAATGTTTAATGATTTTAAACAAGAAATTAAGGAATTTGTATTGGAACTATATGATGATTTAAAGTCTAAAGTTAATCAAATGAAGGCGAACACGTTTGCAGCCGTGTCTGCCCTGTCAGATTATTCTGCTGAAATAGAGAACAAACTGGAAAGTTTGGAGAAGGCTAATTTTAATTTGACTACCAATATTCAAATTTTACAACAAAAAATTAGAGACACTGAACAACAGCTTATGATGATAAATTTTAATAGGAAGGCATTTGCAATAAGAGTCAGAGGATTCCGTGAAAAGGAGCAAGAGAATCTGAAACAGACCTTTGCTGAAGCCTTCAGCCATGCGGTGGGAAGCCCGGGACTTAATTTTGATTGGCAGATTCGGAAAATCTATCGCCAGAACTCATTGATAGCGGAACAGCGACAGCTCCCGAGGGACATAATTATACATTTCTCTACAAAAGAATCTAGAAACGCGATTGTGCAAAAGTTTCATAACAACAGTCTCCGAGTTGATGACCAGGACCTGATTGTCTTCAAAGATATACCTTTCCAGATGTTGAAAGCAAGAAGGGACTACACCTTTTTAACTAAAGAGCTTGGGAGTCAACAGATTCGATACAGATGGGAGGCCCCTGCCGGCATCACGGTTACATTTAAGAATCAAAGATTTCGTCTTAACTCTGTTTCGGAGGCTCAAGATTTCTACTGTAGGACTTTGAAGGCGGGACTTCCTGACTCACTTGGAAGAGAGGAGAGACAAGCGGAAGGAGAAGGCAAGCGGCAGGCCATGTGGCTGCAAGATGGAGGGGGTAGCCTTTCCTCCCTCGGAGAAGCAGAAAAACGGAGATCGAGGATTTAGACATTTCCAAATATTCGCCAAAGTTAAGGACTGAATGGGGGTTTGAGACCTCTCTCCGGTAGAAAAAGCGGACTAATTCTTATCAGAAGGGAAAGCTGGGTGAAACTACTTTGAGCTAGATTTTAAATTAACGTTAGCATAAATTTGATAGTGGTAAACATTAGACAAGCAAGGGATGAGGGTAAAATATATGTAGAATGATTTACGTTGCTTAAAGCTTATTAGAACAGAAAGCCGGTTGGGATTATCTTAATATAGGTGTAAAAAGAATGCGGAATGATTTATGTTGTTTAAATTTTGTTAGAAGGGACTATTTTAAAACAGAAGGTTAACTGACTCTTGCTGAAAGTATTATTTGAATATGTGGAATGATCCATGCTATTTAACTTTTATTAGAAGGGAAAGTTGGTTGAAATTGCTTTGAGTTAGATTTTAAACAAATGTTAGCATAAATTTGATAGTGGTAAATATCAGACAAGTAAGGGATGAGGGTAAAATGCATGTGGAATGAACTACGTTATTTAAATCCTATTAGAAGAGAAAGTCGGTTGGAATTATCTTAAGATAGAAGTTGATTTCTGTGTAAAGTAATATTTGATCTACGCTGCTTAACTTTACTAAAAAGGGGAAGTTTGGCTAGATTATTTTGAATTACTGTTTGAAAAGGAGGTTAAGAAAGATCATTTACGCTGTTTAAATTTTACTAGAAGGGAAAGCTTGATTACTCTTCTGCAAAGTAATTTGAATATGTGGCATGAACCACGTTGCTTAAATTTTATCGGAAGGGATCATAAGGTTTAGGAAGAGGAACGGGAGAGTCTACAGAAGGTTGGGGTAAATAGCAAAGAAGTAAGAGACGAGAATAAAATATAGATAGAATGATTTATACTATTTAAGCATAGATAAAGATGGGGGGCTGAGATCAACACAAAGAGTGGTTTCTTTTTTTTTTCTTTTTTTCTTTTCTCTTTTCTTTTCTCTCTTCTTTTTTTCTGTTTTTCTTTCTTTTGACATATTACTTTTATTTTTTAATCCATATGTATACAAGATATTTTAGACAGAAGGTAGTGCCAGGTGTGGGCCCTGGGAAGTCGGGAGGATTAGGGATGGGGATTTGTGGGGGGGGGTGGGGGGTGTTAACATAGTTTTAATAAGAACAAGAATGTATTTATATACGGTGGTTCTTTTTTTTTCTTTTTTTTTTTTTTTTCCTTGGTTCATTTTACTTTTATCAGATCAAACAACACTCGAATAAAGGCATACACCAAGGAGGGAGGTAGAGGGAAAGAAGAGGGAGGAGTAAGGAAGGAGTAAGGGGAATGTAAGGAGGGTGTCTGGGGAGTAAGGGGAGAAGGAAGGTTTGAGGGGAAAGGGAAGTAGGAGGGGAGTGTTAGAGGGAGAAAGGAAAGTTGGAGGGGGTAGATGGGGTGTATGGAGGATGGAAGGGTTAGGTGGGGTTGTGAATGATGAGTTGTGTTTCCTTTTTTTTGTTCGTTTTATCTCCTTTTTTTTCTTTTCTTATAGTAATAAGTATATAAGTGATTGCAAATGGAATGTGAAAAATGAATAAAATATATTATTAAAAAAAACAAAACATGCACAGACAATGTAACAGTGAATAGGCGCATCAGAGTTTACAGTAATCGTAAACCCTGGATGTCAGCAGAGGTACAATCACTTCTGAGAGCCCGAAACTCCACTTTCAAGGCAGGAAACGAAGACAGATACAATGAAGCCAGGGCAAACTTGAGAAGAGGCATTAAGCTGGCTAAACAGGAATACAAACAAAAGGTAGAGAAATATCTGGAAGATAATAACTCAAGACAGGTGTGGCAGGGGCTACACCACCTAACCAACTGTAAGTGCAATAGAAAAAAATAGCCACTGCTAATGCCCTGCTAGTAGAGGAGCTAAATAGCTTCTTCACCTGCTTTGAGGTCAAAAGATCAGTCTCTGTGGCTCTAGCCCAAAGGCCCTCTGACCTCCAGCCATTCACCCTGGATGAACATCAAGTGAGAGCTGAGCTGAAGGCTGTAAATCCCAACAAAGCTGCAGGTCCAGATGGGGGTGTTGGGGAAAGTGGTAAAAATCTGTGCTGACCAATTAACTTATACTTATATACTTATACTTACAAATCTTTTCAGAAATCTCAACTCTTGTCTCAAAACCATGATGCTAACTAACTGCATTGCCAGCAATTTTGTCTCATTTCAGCTTAGTCTCCCTCTCCCCCCTCCCCCCTTTCTGGTGAGTTTTACTTCTTGCTGATGATTCTCTTGACTTGGTCGGTTCGGTTGCTATTTAATTTGGAAGGGGCAGGAGGCCAGGACAGAAAGGGGGTTACCTCTAATGGTAAATAGGGCTGTGAAACTAAATTGCACCTTTCTGTGAAGAACAGAGCAACCTAGGATGCCGTATCTAGTCCTTTAATTGCATTACACTTTTCCGCCAGGCTTCAGCCTGGCTCCACCCGGCATGCTGCAAAGGGCTTGAATTAATTATTTACACTAGAATTTCCAAAGAGGGAGGGGGGATAAAACCACAGTAAAAGAACCAAGTGCAAGTAGAATTGATGTGAAGCATTAAATTTCCATAAAAAGGAAGCACTTTGAAAATCTGGGCACGCAGAACCGTAGTCTTCTGCCCAGACTTGGCATTAACCGAGCGTCCCTGGGAAGGGTGTTCTACTGGGAAGGGGTTGCCACTGAAAAGCCTTTTGTTTGCTTTAGCTCTCTGGCTGTGTAGGGTAGCACCCCAAGGAGCCTTCTGACCCTTTTTTCAGTGGTGTTGCAAGTGTTGGAAGAAATGTCCATCTGGGTTCAGTTCCAAGTGGGGAAAAGGACACTCGAAACATGGAGGCTGTTTGGAAAGATGGTTTAACGGTGGACAGGACCACTTGGCTTGAGCTCCTGAGCGGAAAAGGGCAGAGATGCTGAGAGTGCCCTGGTTTTATGCCCTCTCTGGACCCCACTCCAGAGCTTACCGTTCCTGTGTACGAAATGCATTCTGATTGGTGGTCAGACTCCCAGGGGGGCAGGGGTCTTAGCTAACTTTGTAGGCTGTCCTGAGAACCAAGCTTGTTTGAGCCGCTGGCTGATATAATCTTCCCTGGTGCCCTCTGGTGAGTTTCTTTTTGCTAGATGCCTTCTCCTGATGGAGGTAGATCTTCGTCATGTAGAGTAGACTGGCTCAGGCCTTAATGACCCATTGACAAAGGTGGGGGAGATGAGTTCCTGCCTCCTTTTTCAGGAGAAATATTCTGCCCTTTTAATATTTCCTACAATATTTCATTTTCTAGTAGAGGGGTGGGATTTAACTTCCTACACAACTTTGAACTGTCACTAAATGAATGGTTGTAAATCAAGGACTACCTAACATTCAGCATGGCTTTATTTTATCCTGTCATGCAGTCTAAAATGCAGTCATGTGAGGCAGAAGTTGGCAGTTAGGCAGATGTTGTAACTTTGGAACCGCGTTGTAAATACCCTTTTTGTGGGGCCGGTTGTGACTTCAGGCAGTCGCTAAGTAATTGGTTATAATACAATACAATACAATACAATAGCAGAGTTGGAAGGGACCTTGGAGGTCTTCTAGTCCAACCCCCTGCCTAGGCAGGAAACCCTACACCACTTCAGACAAATGGCTATCCAACATCTTCTTAAAGACTTCCAGTGTTGGGGCATTCACAACTTCTGGAGGCAACTTCTGTTCCACTGATTAATTGTTCTAACTGTCAGGAAATTTCTCCTCAGTTCTAAGTTTCTTCTCTCCTTGATTAGTTTCCACCCATTCTTCTTGTTCTACCCTCAGGTGCCTTGGAAAATAGTTTGACTCCCTCTTCTTTGTGGCAACCCCTGAGATATTGGAACAGTGTTATCATGTCTCCCCTAGTCCTTCTTTCTATTAAACTAGACATACCCAGTTCCTGCAACCGTTCTTCATATGTTTTAGCTCCAGTCCCCTAATCATCTTTGTTGCTTTTCTCTGCACTCTTTTTAGAGTCTCCACATCTTTTCTACATCGTGGTGACCAAAACTGAATGCAGTATTCCAAGTGTGGCCTTATATAGGGGCATTATAAAGTGGTATTAACATTTCATTTGATCTTGATTCTATCCCTCTGTTTATGCAGCCTAGAACTGTGTTGGCTTTTTTGGCAGCTGCTGCACAGGGCTGGCTCTTATTTAAATGGTTGTCCACTAAGACTCCAACATCCCTTTCACAGTTTACTGTTGAGCAAGGTACCACCTATACTGTACCTGTGCATTTCATTTTTCTTGCCTAAATGTGGAACCGTACTCTTTTCACCATTGAATTTTATTTTATTAGATAGTGCCCAATGTTCAAGTTTGTCAAGATCCTTCTGTATCTTTAGCCTATCTTCTGGAGTGTTGGTTATTCCTGCCAGCTTGGTGTCATCTGCAAATTTGATGAGTTCCGCATTTATTCCCTCATCCAAATCATTGATGAAGATGTTGAAGAGTACTTGGCCAAAAACAGAGCCTTGGGGTACTCCACTGCATACTTCCCTCCATGTAGATGCAGTTCCATTGAGGACTACATGATGAGTGCGGTTAGTCAGCCAATTACGAATCCATCTGGTGGTGATGCTGTCTAACCCACATTCTTCTACTTTATCTAGTAGTAGGTTATGGTCTACCTTATCAAATGCCTTACTGAAGTCCAGGTAAACTATATTGACAACATTCCTCTGGTCTACTAATTTTGTCACATTATCAAATAATGCAATAAGATTAGTCTAGCATGATCTGTTTTTGACAAACCCATGTTGGCTTTTGGCTATTACTTTGTTTGCTTCTAGGTGTTCACTAATTTGTTGCTTATCTTTTCCAGAATCTTTTCTGGTATTGAGGTCAGGCTGATAGGTCTGTAGTTTCCTGGATCTGTTTTTTCCCCTTTGTTGAAGATGGGAACCACATTAGCTCTTTTCCAGTCCTCTGGTAGTTCCCTGGTATTCCAGGATCTCTGTAAGATATAGTTCAGTGGTTCTGAGATCTTGTCTGCCAGTTCCTTCAGAACCCTTGGGTGTAATCCATCCGGTCCTTGTGATTTGAACTCATCTCGGGTAGACAGGTACTCACTTACCATTTTCTTCCCTATTTCAACTTGTGTTCCTAATCTGATTTTTGTGGTGCTGTTTTTGATAGGTTGGACTGTTTAATCCCTTTGTGTAAAGACAAAGGCAAAATATGAGTTAAATAGTTCTGCTTTCTCCCTGTTGCTTGTCACCTTCTTGCCATTTTCTCCCAGCAATGGACCAATTGTTTCCTTAACTTTTTTCTTGTTTTTAACATGTTGGAAGAAGCTTCTTTTGTTATTTTTTACTTTTGTGGCAAGTCTTTCTTCATTGTGAGCCTTAGCTTTCTTCACTTCATCTTTACATGCTCGGGCTATTTGCTGATATTTGCCTTAGTTATGTCCCCCCCCCCCCCTTCCACTTTTTATACTTATCTTTTTTGTCTTTCAATTTGTCAGAGAGTTCTTTATGCAGTCATGCTGGTTTCTTTTGGGAGCTGTTATTTTTCTTCTTCATTGGTATTGTGCTAGCCTGGGCTTTTGTAATCTCATTAGTTTAGCTCTCTCTAAGTTATTGAAATTAGCTCTCTTAAAGTCCAAGACTCTAGTTTCACTTAGTTCTACTACTTATGTTTGCATAATGTTAAGTTCCAATATTGCATGGTCACTTGCCCCCAGGGTTCCTGTGGCTTCAACACCTTCTATCATTTCCTCTCTGTTAGTGAGAATTAAGTCCAATATGGCTGATCCCCTTATTTCCTTCTCTACTTTTTGGGACACAAAGTTGTCTGCTAGGTTTGTTAGGAACCTGTTGGATCTTCCACTTGGTGCAGAGTTTGTTTCTCAGTTGATGTCAGGGTAGTTAAAATCCCCCACTACTATAGTGGTGTGCTTCCTACATACCTTAGTTAGCTGACTAGCAAAAAGTTCATCTACTTCCTCTGCTTGGTTGGGTGGCCTGTAATATAGACCTATGGCAATGTCATTTCCCCCTCAACCTTTAATATTGACCCAAATGCATTCAAGGTAGTTCTCATCATTGTTGTGCTCTATTTCTGTAGAGAGTTAATTATTTCTTATATATAGTGCAACTCCACCTCTTCTTTTATTTGGTCTATTTCTTTTAAACAATTTAAATCCTTCTAGCTGTATGTTCCATTTGTCGATTTCATCCCACCAAGTTTCTGTAATGGCAACAATATCGTATCTGCCCTCTTTTACTTGAATTTCTAATTCGCCCTGTTTATTCCTCATACTCTGTGCATTGGTGTATAGACATTTGAGTCCATTTTGATTGACCCTGTGTTCACTGTCTACATAACCTGTGTTATGCCTGACTGCCCTTATTTTCTTGCCACTTGTATGATTCATGCACATGGTATGGCACTCCCACAAGAAGCAGAAATGCCTCCTGGCAAACAGATGTTCTAAATCGGTTAGTCAACTATTTCAATTTTGGCTGGCTCAGGAATTCTGGGAGTTGAAGTCCAAATGTCACTAAACAGCCATAGTTGCCCAGTCCGCCTCTAAATACTATGCTTCATTTTGCTGCTACCCTTTCTGATCAATCTTTTTTCTTTCAAAGATATTGCAAAGCATGCAGATACTGTTATTTTACCTATTTGGCTATCTAGAAAGAAGGGGTGTAATTTAGGTAAACAAACAGCATCTAAAAGGAATTGAGACAACATCTATTTTTAAGATCATAGTCTGGAGGAGTCCTACAAACCTATACCACATTATTAATCCTAAATATGTACCATACTGTGTCAACAAAAATCACTATTGCTTTCACATAAGATGTTATGCCTCTTAGCATAGCCATGTTTTGGCTTAGTCTGGTTCACATAGGATTAGGGGTGGGTTGCTGGGGGTTCGCACAGGTTCGGGTGATCCTCTAGCTAGGATTCTTCCCAGTTCGGTGAACCCCCAAATGCCACCCCTGGCTGACTACACCCACCCGTCCCCTCCCAGGAGTCTCCAAATGGTCCGTTCATCATGCCAGGTAAGTGCAGGACCCGCACAGAGGCTCGGAGAAGGGGAAAACATGCCTATTGGCGGTTCCGGAAGTCTGGAAATGGGCCTCCTTCGGGCTCCGGAGCCTTGGGGGGGAAGCAGTTTTCGCCCTCCAGGAGGCTCGAGGATAGTTTCCAAAGCCTGGGGAGGGCAAAAAACAGGCCTACCGGAAGTCCAGAAAGAAACCCGTTGCTGCAATTTTTGAAGCCCACCCCTGCATAGTATGCTAAGGAAATGATTGAGTGTCTTCTAATACATTGATAGCTGATTCCATCTTAGCCCAGTCTGTTGTAGAGCAGGGGTGTCAAACTCACGTTGTCATGGGACATATCGCGACTTTTCCCCCCTTTGCTAAACTGGGCATGGGTGTGGCCAGCGCATGACTCATCTGGCTCTTGGGCTGTGAGTTTGACACCCCTGCTGTAGAATAGTCCTTATGAGGATAAATGTACAGTTTTCTCTACAGTGGAATGGCATGTTAAAAGGATTACACAGTGTCTTATTTTGCTTTCCTCAGCTGTCTGAATTTTTTTGTTTTTTAAGAGACAGCATCTATCCCTACAGCAAATTAGCCTGACTGTGAGGGGGGGCGATGTACTGTGTTTTTCCACAATTAACTAAGACATTTCCCAATATTTCGACATAAGGTGGCCTTGTTCATAGATCATGCTTAATTGGTGCCTGCCGGATGTGGCCAGTGCACTGTGTGAATAAAGAAACAAGGTCAGTTGAGACAGTCAACTAATCTTAATTTAGATTTATCTTCAGATAGCTCCAGCTGTGTTTGCAATTAACTGAAAGGTGCTGTTGAAAAGGCAATTGGATTTTCTTGGGGATTTTTTTCCCCCTTAAAAATGTTTTGCTTCAAGTCCAAGAAGCTTTGCTTTCAAGGAAAAAAAAACCTCAAGAAAGTAGAATAGAATAAGAGTTGGAAAGGATCTTGCAGGTCTTCTAGTCCAACCCCCTGCTTAGGCAGGAAACCCTACACCACTTCAGACAAATGGTTCTCCAACATCTTTTAAAAAACTTCCATTGTTGGAGGGTTTACAACTTCTGGAGGCAAGTTGTTCTACTGATTAATTGTTCTAACTGTCAGGAAATTTCTCTTTAGTCCTTCTCTCCTTGATTAGTTTCCACCCATTGCTTCTTGTCCTGCCCTCAGGTGCTTCTTTCTATTAAACTAGACATACCCAGTTCCTGCAAACATTCTTCATATGTTTTAGCCTCCAGTTCCCTAATCCTCTTTGTTGCTCTTCTCTGCACTATTTCTAGAGTTTCAACATCTTTTTTACCTCATGGCGACCAAAACTAAATGCCCGTATTCCAAGTATGGCCTTACCAAGGCTTTATAAAGTGGTATTAACATTTCACGTGATCCTGACTCTATCCCTTTGTTTAAATCAGTTGCCTTTTAAACAGCACCTTTGAGACAACCATGATCTGGATGGTTGAAAATCTCCATAGGCCTGTGTGATTAAAATATTTCTCCCAATCAATCCCCCTCGATTGAAACAGTGTACAAACTCTCTTTCCTGTAAGTAAGCAAATGAATTAATTAGCTGTGTCAATGAAACAGCTGACGGGAGACTTGAATGACCTATTCCTAGAATCCTCTCTAGAAACTGTCTCTGTATCACTTCCAGTTTTCACCCACTTACATCCTCCATGAGAAGTATTGAGGTTTTGTCCTCTTTTGTGGTGTGCGGAAAGGCAGTTAACATGGCTGCACCACATGATTAACAGACACATTCTCAATTGGGTCCTAGAAGTACACACAGTTGGGGTAAATAACTGGAAGAGTGAAGGTTTTAAGCAGCTATGCTCTTGAACATTTCTGTAGTTTTCTTACAGAAAAATATTTCAGGGGTCTCCAACCTTGGCAACTTTAAGCCTAGTGGAGTTCAACTCCCAGAGTTGAAGTTCACCAGGCTTAAAGTTGCCACGGTTGGAGACCCTGAAATACTTGGGTGCCTAATGAGTCAAGGACACTTCCTTGGTCTCTGGAGTATCATAGCTGTGGAAACACCTCAAGGCAATTCCATCTCAACTTTTGTCTTCCAGCAACCCAAAGACACCATGCGGCTGGATGAGACAATGTTGGTCAAGCAACTGTTGCCAGAGATCTGCCATTTCATCCACACCTACCGTGAAGGGAATCAACATGCTACAGAGCTACGCAATTCCGCCTCTGGGGTTCTCTTTTCTCTCAGCTGCAACAATTTTAACGCGGTGTTCAGCCGTATATCTACCAGGTGAGTGCTTGATGGAGCTCTTTCCCTCCGGATCAGTCTTAAAAATGTCACCAAAGTTGTGCTGCCACCCTCTGACTGTAGTTAAATCAGATAAAGACATTTGTTGAATGAAGTATTGCTGCCCAAGATAGCCTGTCTCCTGTGCCCTTGTGCTCTATTTATAGTAGGCTGCTTGCTTGGATTTCAATTATCAGTGAAGGTTTACATTAATTTTGTCATTTGAAAGAATGCACATGAAGGTGATAGAGAGACTTGAAAAGGTGCAGTAATGAAAACAAATTGATCTCACTAACATGATTTGATTTCTGTCACAGAGGCCATCGATACTTTGATCCAGTGGTGGGATTCAGCTGGTTCGCACCTATTCGGGAGAACTGGTTGGTAACTTTTCAGGCAGTTTGGAGAACCGGTTGTTGGAAGAAATCTCCTTTTGTTTTTCCCCACTTTACAGGGCTAATCCTGTAAGGAAAGCAGGAAGGAAACATTCTGACCTCCTTACAAAAACTGTCTCTCCGGTTAACCCTGATTACATTGTAAGAGCTAAGGCGAAGCACCCATCGACGGGAGTGATGTTGAGTTGGCCACACCCACCCAGTCACGTGACCACTGTGCCCCGCCTACCCAGCTGGCCATTAGGGCAAAGAACCAGTTGTTAAATTATTTGAATCCCACCACTGCTTTGATCCCAGTTCCGTTCCATGCTGTCTATCCTTGAAAAAGATTGACAGCTTTTGGACTTTGTATGGCCCATTCCAAGATCGCACCATTGAGATCTGATGGCCAACAGCCAGATTTTGGTGTGATTTCTTTTCTCTTTCTAAAATAAAAGTGGAAATGCTGCCGAGAGGCAAACTACTCTGTACTTAAAAGTCTCCTTCAACCTCGCCCATAGGAATACATTGATTCACCTCCTACTGAGCATGCCCAGTTTTTGACTCTGTCATCAAGCAAAGGAGTCGTGTGTGAGGGGTGCTGGTGCTAAGAAAATTAGCGTGTCCGTGAATTCTACAGAATGGCTCAGCGTAAAGCCATTCGCACGTCGCGAAAGTCTACCGTTTAACTGTCTTGTAGGAGCTGCTTTAGGGCAGCCCGTTAGGGTCTGGTCATATGGATGCTTTGATTAACGACTGTCATGGTTTATGATGGAAATCCCAGGCTCCATTATGATCAGAAGTCAAGAACTTCCTGTATTTGAGCGCCATCATTAAATTAAAAGTTCCTGACAGACAAGCTTCCTGATTTGAGGAAGACTTCTTTCTTGTATCTTTTTTGACTAGCAATGGTGTTGAGTTGGAGAGTATTAATAAAATTGAATATCCATTCCCGGATTTCATTTAAACTATTATTAATACAGAAAACAGGCAAACAAGCCTATTTTCAACCTAAAAGTATGTGGCAAATCGTGAGCCTCTTAAAATTTATATTTAATACATTAAAGAAACTACTGCTGAGAATAGTTTTCTGTTTACTTTCTTCCTAAAATGCTTTGTGATCACAAGGCAATCCTTTATTTGAAAATATGCCTATCTGGGAAAGCAAAAAAGGAAATGTTGACTGGTCATCCTAGGTTCTAGATATGATGGTGAGAAGCCATTTCACTATTATTTTCTCTAAAATATAAGCTTTCATGACCGGATGCATCCAAAACTGATGCCATTTGTAGGGCAAGCTTCTTCCACATAATCGGCTATATTGACTGAACATTCTGGGAAATGTAGCCTCCAGTGCACCCAAAAGGCATAGGATTAGGCAACGTTTTTGTGTGGAAATACATTCTGAGTAGGAACAGCTTCAGGCCGTAGTCATCACACTGGCCGATCTATGATTAAAGGTTGTGTCAGCTAAACTTCGAAAACCTTTTGTAACATCTGTTCCAAAGAATTGTTTCATGCCTCTAGTTTTGAAGGAAGTGTCCTTTGTCTTTTGTACTAAATGTCTTAATGGCAACAGCTTGTGTCTAGGAAAGATGATGTCTCATTCAGAATAACAGAATTGGAAGGGACCTTGGAAGTCTTCTACTCTAATCCTCTGCTCAGGATTTTAGACAAATGGTTGTCCAATCTCTTCTTAGAGTGTTGGAGCACCCACAACTTCTGGAGGCAAGTTGTTCCACTGATTACCGTATTTTTCGGAGTATAAGATGCATCAGAGTATAAGTCGCAACAAGATTTTGAAGAGGCAAATTTAAAAAAAAAGTTTTTGCACTCTGCAGACCTCCCAAAAATGACGTGTTTTTTGTTTTACAAAGGACATGCATAGCCTTTAGGAGGCTTATAGAGTGCTCCTGGGGGCTGGGGGGGGGGTGGGAATGAGCAAAAAACAGCCCATTTTCCGCTCATTTTTGCCCTCCCCAACCCCCAGGAGCACTCTAGAAGTCTCCTAAAGGCTATGCACAACCATTTTGGTGAAGGGGGAGGGGTTTGGGGAGGCCAAAAAGGTTGTGTTCAGTGTATAAGACGCACCTTTTTCCCTCAAAAAAGAGGGTGAAAATCTCTTTTTTGAGGGAAAAAGGTGCGTCTTATACTCCAAAAATACGGTAATTGTTCTGTCAGGAAATTTCTCGTTAGTTCTAAGTTGCTTCTCTCCTTTATTAGTTTCCACCATTGCTTCTTGTCCTGCTTTCAGGTGCTTTGGAGACTCTCTTGACCTATTCTTCTTTGTGGCAGCCCCATACACATTGGAAAACTGCTATCATGTCACCCCATATTCATAGGAGGGGGCCATGAAACAGGATACATCAATATGCTTCTTGAGTTATGTCATTAGGCATTCTCTTTCCTCATCTTAGCTGTATTGGTTGGGAAGATGGATAGGGGTTGATTTCAATTGATGTCTTCAATTTGTGATCTCAATTGTATAGACATTAAAGAGGTGGCCATTTGGCTCCCATCTGCAAGTGTAATATTGCTGCTGTTTCTCTGGAGAACCCTGTTTTTGATTTAAGATCTGCAGAGGGATTTCCGTCTCATTTCCATGTCAGATTGGAGTAATTAAATATTTTTGTGCCTGGGTGAAATGGAACAACTCCCTTAGTGTTTCTGTTTTCAGATATGCCTCTGTAGATTTGAAACTTAAGCAACCAAGTTTTTATTTTATTTTTCAACTTACATTGAATACTTGGTTCAGTTATTTGTAGCGCCCTGGCCAGAACATGGGTCATTTAGAAAATGAGACAAGAAAATGCACATGTAAATTTAATTATACAATTAATTGAATTGGGGTCAAGGCTTGGACGGTTGGGAGTTTCGTTCGTTTTTTTTTTGGCTGGCTTCATTCTGGAGCTGTGAATGATATCAAGGAACTGTACTCATGGAAAATTCATTAGTGACTTGGGTTTATTGCATATAAACTAATAGCACATATTTAACACTGTAGGGGATACAATCACTGAGGGGGATGCTCAGCGTTTAAAGATGCTGAGGCGTTTAAAGTCAACAGCCCAGCATGATGCTAACGTGCTCCAACGTTTGCCAACCTAGCAGTTTCAAAGCATGTAATGCAAGTAGATAAATAGGTACCAATTTCATTGTATTTAAGTACAATGACAATAAAGATTATACTTACTTATACTTATACCACTTTGGCGGGAAGGAAATAGCGTTCTCTGCGCCTTGGTGTATAGTGATGCTGCCACAAGACCAGGGAAACTTCTTTGGAAATGTTGGCTCCCTCAGCTAAGAAGTGGAGATGAGCACCACCTCCTAGAGTCAGACAGAACTGGGCAGGAGAAACCTTTGCCTTTATCTTAACACTGTATTGCTGTCGGCCTTACTGGATTAACCAGATAGGAATCATTACCAGATGAGCTAATTCTACTTTATTGTAAAGCTGCATTAACAGAATCTTGCTAGTTTGAAAGTACAATTTTCTTGCCGTCTCCTTTACATCCTGAGAAGTTAGGGAGAGTCTCTTTCTTATCCCACCCACTCTGCAGCTGTGGACTAAGCTCACTTTTATCTGACCATTCCCTTGACATCATCCCTTCATCCTCTCTCCCAAGGTCTTTCCCACATGCCATTACAATTTATGTTAATTGATTATACTCTTCCTATTCATATTTATAGAACAAAGGTTTGATTCAGACACTTCACTGTATGGTGAAGTAGTGGGTCTATGCCACAGGCCAAAGTGTTGGTCTAGTTGCCCTTGTATGTCAAAAAGTAGAAGTAATTTATATAGTGTTTTCTGTACAGCACATAGTTTGTGCAGGGGGAGAGCATGGCATACATTTTATTTATTTATTTTATTTATTTAAAACTTTTATATGCCACCCAATCCCAAAGGAATCCAGGCGGCTTACAAACAAAATATAAAAAACATAAAAAACAATACAATTTAAAACAACAATCATCCATCAAATTCATTCTCATTCTCATACATACACACATATGTCCTATATAAGAGCAGTGGACACACTAAAATTTCTCACTACATTTTATAAAATTAGTGGTGTTAAAATAACTTTATAGAAATGTTATCAGTTTTTAATCAAGAAATGGTTTTATGCTATGAGTGGCTTAGAGTCAAATCAATAGACAATTCCATTCAAGTAGAGGTGTGTGGTCAGCAGCTTTATAGAACAAGGAAATACAATCAATCTCCAAGTTAAGAAAGTCTGATTTAAGGTCAACCGCTAATTACAACTGAACTGCCTATTACTGAAAATGGTGGGTGGCATTCTTGTTTCTCAAGGTGATGAACTTTCAGGAACTGCTCAAGCTGTGTGTTTTTAATATGCAGCCTATTTTCAATGGTTCCTGAAAGCATTGGAGGGCTTCAGTGATTTGCTGGCTTGCAAAAGGACAATCCCAGCTGACATTTTTAATAGCTGGCAGTTCATTTGTAAGTATGCGTTCTGATTTACATACAAATGCAAGTTAAAGACAGAGTTAGCAAAATCGGGGGGGGGGGGGGCGCTGCTGTATTGAATCGTTTCAAAGGTAACAAATCCTGAGACGCTAACTCTGTTGCATTGTTTGTACATTTCCAACATAACATAATTCTCAAAGTTGAAGAATTATCCTTAATTCCTTTGCATTTGTAGATTCAAAACCACTTTAACCTTTATAGAGCCGAGGTGGCGCAGTGGTTAAATGCAGCACTGCAGGCTACTTCAGCTGACTGCAGTTCTGCAGTTCGGCTGTTCAAATCTCACCGGCTCAAGGTTGACTCAGCCTTCCATCTTTCCGAGGTGGGTAAAATGAGGACCCGGATTGTTGGGGGCAATATGCTGACTCTGTAAACCGCTTAGAGAAGGCTGAAAAGCCCTATGAAGCGGTATATAAGTCTAACTGCTATTGCTATTGCTATTTATTGAGTCTTTATTGGTTAGCCCTTGGGCCATATCAAAGTGCAAAGTTCCAGAAACAAATTATTACTAAAATTTGATAAAAGCAATTTAAAATTGAATTTGATAAAATACAATTTAAAATGAAATTGAAATAAAATACAATTTGAAATGGAATAGAATATAATAACTTAAGATTATAAATTAATTTAATTTATAATAATTTAAAGATAAAATTTAAGATTATTTATATATCCCATCCCCATTTTACCAGCCAAACTTTATACTCTATTTTAAGAAGGATGTTTATTTTTGCAGATTGCAGGAATTGACAGTGTGCTCTGAAGACAATGCTGATGTCCATGATATTGAGTTATTGCAATACATCAGTGTGGACTGCACTAAATTAAAGCGGATACTACAAGGTATGCAATGAAGCTCTTGATAGTTTAAAGTTTAAAGCTGGGGATCTGGTTATATGTTTTGAAAAGACTGTTGAAATTGGAAGTCCATGTGTATAAAAGCAAATGGCTTTTCATTTTTGTTTTGTTTATCATGGTCTAAGCAAGTGTTGGTGAACCTTTTTGGCACTAAGTGCCGAAATGGGGCGCATGTGTGCACCAGAAACCGGAAGAGCAGCCGCCCCGTATACATGTGCGCACCAGGAAAATGATCTTCCGGTTTCTGGCACGTGCATGCACGCCAGCCACCTAGTCTTCCGGTTACTGGTGTACATGCACACACAAAGACCAGGTGACCAGAAGAGAAGACGCTTGGTGTGCATGCGCGGGCCAGAAAGATGATCTTCCGGTTTCCGGCGTGCATGCACACTGGCCACCTGGTCTTCTGGTTTCTTGCGCTCCTGCGTGTGTGAAGACCAACTGGCCAGCGCGCTGGAATCCGGAAGAGCAACGGGTGAGGGCTCACGTGCCCAGAGAGATGGCTCTGCATGCCACTTCCGGCACATGTGCCATAGGTTCACCATCACGATTCTAAGCTTTCCTCAGTTAACACTTTACATATACGCTGGGCTGTAAAATATTTCATCCCCATCCAAATCTAACATTGATACCTGCAGTTGATGGGGACTATAGTCCAACACATTCAAGGATACCATATAAGTGAATACTGATTTACAACATGAATTCCCCATTTTCTGATTTTTACAGAGACGGTCTTTAAGTTCAAAACTCTCAAGAAAGCAGCACAACTGGCAGTTATCAATAGTCTTGAAAAGGTATGTTATTTCCCTTGCTTGCACCTTTTTCAGATTGTCTTTGCAGAAACTTGAGTAGAGAAGTAGACAATGGAGTTTGATATGGATGTGTTTACATGTTTCTGTCATCTTCAGTGCGTGCTCTATTTTGTTTTATGCCTAGAAATAGAAGGGCCAAATTGAATGAATGTATAGTAAGAAAAAAAAATCCCAAGAATTTAGGTATACTAGATTAAAGGAGTCTCTGAGTCAGGTATTCTGTCCTGCAGTGGCTACCTAGAGAAGGATGGAAAAATAATAGCATCTTTCTGCTTGACCAAATGGTATTAAAAGATAAACTGCTTTCATTATAATAATGTAGAACTCTCTTGACTAGTTGTTACTCATTCACTAGTTGTGAATGGTCAATAAAATTAAATTGAATTAAATTAAAACTACATATATTTATTTTGTTGGCACTTCCAACATTGGTGTTGAAACATTAAAAACATGCTGTGCAGCAACAACTAATCAACATGATAAACATTTGAACAATACAAGAGGCTTGAAAAACACAATAATACTCAGTAAGCCATACAGTTGATGTATTTATCTGATACAAGGTGCATTGAAGGGTTAACATACACAGATGAGGAAGGGGCCCCTATGTTTGTGGCGCCCTCGGGCAAGTGCCCATCAGACCCATGTGTTAAGACAGCCCTGATATGAACCCTTTTAGTTTAAACTAAGTGAAAGATCAGATTATGAGGTCAGATGATGTTCTTTTCTGCCATAGCCATCATAATGATAGCTTAGTAAGGGGCAATGTAGTACACTTAGTTACATTCTGAGTTGATTTATGCATTACAGAGAAAGAGCGGAACATTTTATGCACTTTTGCTTTTCTGTCTTTGCTTTCCCATATGAAATCAGAAAGGGCACAATTGCATCATTTATCATCTAGAAATGTAGCTCCTGTACAAAATGTATTCTTTGTATTAATTGTGCTTTCTGACAAATATCGTCTAGGCATTTTGGAACTGGGTGGAAAACTATCCGGATGAATTTACAAAGCTATACCAGACACCACAGACAGATCTATCAGGTAAGAGTTTATCCCACCAGGAAGAGGCCTTGCCAGATGAATTTTCTTCCTTACATCTCCCTGCATGGCTAAGCTCACGTAATTGCAAACCAACCATGCTAATCTTCTAAAATGACTTGTTTTGAACATGGTCTCTGGATCGGAGTCCCACATTACTGAAAGGAACTCGGAAGATTCGCCTCTCACCAAAACCTCATCCCTCACCTCATTACCTTGACGAATTTGCGGCTCTGTAGCTGCCAGGGCTCCAATTCCTCTCAATCCCAGCCAGAATGTTAATAGTCGTTTTGGTTTAACCATTTGGGATTACCCAGCATCTTTCTGGGGGAAAGAAAATTGACATTTAAGCTTGTGTCACTAAGGCAAAAATGGTCTTCTGTGTTAACATCTGGCCTGCAGATCTCAAACTGGTCCCACTCAAGTGGTGTTTTTTTTTTTAAAGAGAAAATGTTTGTACTTCTCAAGATGTTTCTCAGCCGGAACTTGAAAACAAAAAGCCAGGCTAAATGTTTAGGCTGTGTTCTGTTTTCTTCTTGAAGGTCGTAATTAGATCTTTCCTTTCTTCCTTCCTCCTTTCCTTCCTCCCTCCCTCCATCCCACCCTCCCTCCTTTCTCCCTTTCTTTCTGCCTTTCCTCTCTCCCTCTCTCGTCCAGGAGTCATATCTTTGCAGTACTGTTAATTATTGATACTGTCATAAACATGGGAGGGATTTTAGCATTTATCCTTCTTCTGTTAGTGGAACTCAGCGTGTTTTGTGTTGTCTCATTTCTTTGGTTCAGATTGTGCAGAGAAGCTGTTTGACCTGGTCGATGGATTTGCTGAAAGCACGAAACGCAAAGCAGCTGTTTGGCCCTTGCAAATAATCCTCCTCGTCCTTTGTCCGGAGATCATCCAAGACATTGCGAAGGATGTAGTAGAGGAAAACAAAATGAACAAGGTAAAGAAAGCTGAAATATCTTCCAATCAGGGGTCTTTATATGGAGAAGCTGATTTATAGTATTTTTCAGAGTATAAGACGCACCTTTCTCCCTCAAAAAAGAGGCTGAAAATCTGGGTGCGTCTTATACATTGAATACAGCATTTTTTGCCTCCCGAAACCTAATGGCTATCCATGCCCTTTTTTTGGGGGGGGGGGAACGGGCCGTTTTTGGGAGGTTTGCAGAGTGCAAAGACTCTCCCCCCCTCTTCAAAATCTTGGTGCATCTTATACTCTGAAAAATATGGTATTTTAAAACAAATGCAAAAGCGAGAACTGTAAGTGCAGTCCTGTTGGAGCAAGCTTCCGTAATCTTCTGTATTGGTCTGTTTCAAGAGGTCCCTTTGGGAAGCTTATCTGTTTAATGAATAAGTCAGTCTCCCACTCTTCTCCAGTAACTGGTATGTAAATGATGCTGCCTGCGTGGTAATGGTGGTGGTAAATAGCCATCAAGAATCAAACATGTAGATTGGTGACCGATGAAAGCTGTTGACCATTTGTAAAATGGATACTTTAGTATAATCCTAAATTAAGGGTTGAAATTAAGCTTTATCTTTTTTGCGAGAGATGTTAGAAGTCATTTTCTTTTTGTACTTCTGTTTCTTTCTACTATTTTGGTTTTCTGCACTACTATTTCTCTTTTTAGTCTTTCTATCTCTCAGACTATAAAAAAATACTGAACATTGGAAAGCATTCAATTGGTCTGCTTGACCTTTGAATTCCCCTTTTTTCCTTCCTTCCTTCCTTCCTTCCTTCCTTCCTTCCTTCCTTCCTTCCTTCCTTCCTTCCTTCTTTCTAACAGTAAACCAATGCAATAGTTTAAAAACACAGAACAGATAACATAAAAAGACATAAGATAAAGGTTCCCCTCATACATATGAGCTAGTCATGCCCAACTCTAGGGGGCGGTGCTCATCTCCAAAGAGCCAGCGCTGTCCGAAGACTACTATCCTTGGCCGGCCTGACTAAATGCCGAAGGCGCACAGAACTCTGTTACCTTCCCACTAAAGGTGGTTCCTATTTTTTTTACTTGCATTTTTACATGCTTTCGAACTGCTAGGTTGGCAGAAGCTGAGATAAGTAACGGGAGGTCACTCTGTTACATGGTGCTAGGAATTCAAACTGCCGACCTTTCTGATCGACAAGCTCAGTGTCTTAGCTACTGAGCCACCGCGTCCCTTCATTAAAAAAAAACACATACGAAACTATAATAAAATACATAAAACACTCTAGTAATTACATCCACCAATAGTAGTACCGCCACTAAAGGCCATCAAGGTTGGGGCAGTTTGATTCTTTAGCCCTGTTCCTTTCGTGGTTAGCTACTCCAATATTTGTTAAGATTTTTTAAAATAGTTTTCCCTATGAACTATTAAACTGTTTTTGTTTCCCCTATGTGTTATTTTATTTTATTTTGTATTTGTAAGCCGCCCGGAGTCCTCCGGGATTGGGCGGCATATAAGCTCATTAAATTGATAGATTGAATTGATTGATATGAATCCATTTTTGTGAGCTTTATTCCTTTACAAGGTATAGGTATGGTGTATATTTTTTTTTCATTTGTACTCAATATATTGTTTCCATCCCATCTCTTTTTTCTTCCCTGTTTAACCTCAATAAACAAGTCATGGTTGAGGAAAAAAAGAGAGAACTTTGGCAACATTACAAAACAACAACCAGACACGTCTGATTTTTAATTAAAGCCCTATCCAAAACATGGCATTCATGAATGCCTTTAGGTAGCCTTGGACTCTCAATTGTAACAGAATCAGGAATTTCTGTTTTTAAGTCATGATGATCATAAGTTGAGGAACCTACATGACTGGATCCAATCTCACAACTTTTTTTTGCAGTGCTCATTAAGCAAATGTCACGATCGTTGAGCAAACAATGTGATTGTTAAGTGAATCCATGTATTTCAATGGATATTTTTTTGCTGGCCAAAAATGCCAGAAACTGGCAAAAAAAAGAAAAAAAAAAGAAAGTTGTGGTCATAACCAAGGAACACTGCAACTGGCCATAAAGGTGAGCCAGTTGCCAAGTTCCCAAAATGTGACTTTATGCAACTGTGGGAACTCCAAAACGAGGTCATAAGTAGCTTTTGGGGTGGAGGTGGGGGCCCATTGTAACTTAGAATGGTTACTAAGGGAGAACTACCTGTACTACATGTTGGTGAGCAGTCCATCTTTTTAACATGCTAAATTTTTTTATGCGCAGGATTTTGTTATATTTATTTTGTACCATGAGAATGAAGAGTATACCATTTTCTATGAAGGATTTCCAGCCCGCTTTCTTTCAGAAATCTAAGTGATATAGCAATAGCATTTAGACTTACATGCCACTTCACAGTACTGTACAGCCCCTCTCTAAGTGGTTTACATACCAACTTCAGAAGGTTGGAAAGCTGAATCAAGCTTGAACTCCTGGAGTGAGCAGTGAATTAGCCCTGCAGTACTGCTTTCTAACCACTGTGCCACCATGGCTTGTGAACAAATTAATCTAATCATCTAATATGATTAGATATTATTAGCATTTAACCTGCTGCCTCCAAATTTTACTTTTTCTACTGGAGTATAACACTGCAAAAATAGTTTTGCACTCCAGAAA
The DNA here is from genome assembly GCF_009769535.1 of Thamnophis elegans. NCBI lineage: Eukaryota > Metazoa > Chordata > Lepidosauria > Squamata > Natricidae > Thamnophis > Thamnophis elegans. The sequence continues at coordinate 131,337,812 of NC_045544.1, forward strand.
TGGTTTGGACTCAGAATATGTTAGAATCTTAACCTTAACAAACACATTTTTGTATCAGTAGTGTAGGAGATGACAAGGCAGAGCCTGAGGGAGGGGTCAAATGTGTCATCAGTCTTGAGTCCCTTGGCACCCACAATGGGACTATGATTCAACCCACCTTGAATTCCATTTACGTTTATCAATTTATTTTAACTGTTAGTAGTTCAGATTCTTGTAGAGAGCTTACAATAAATCTTTATATTCATTTGAACTGCCTAGACTCCTGATCTTCAGGCAGAACAGTGTCTGCTATGAAATTTGAACTTAGAAACAATTTTAATTTATTTTCTTGTTCATATGTTTTGGACACTATAGAAACAATTCTTGGACAACCTCAGGAAGGCGCTGGCAGGCCACAGCGGAAGTAGGCAGCTAACTGAAAGTGCAGCCATCGCTTGTGTAAAATTGTGCAAAGCATCAACATACATCAGTTGGGAAGACAATTCAGTCATTTTTCTTCTAGTGCAGTCCATGGTAGTAGATCTCAAGGTAAATTATAGTCTGCTTTGTATGTGTGAGATTTTGAACACCGAACCTTTAATGATTGTTTGTGGGCAGTTTATCAGATCCTGGCTTGGTATTGTGTCTAAGTTGATTAATGGTAGTTAAGAGCCATTGCTTCACCTTGTGAAAGTCCTGCCTTTTCTATTGAAAAAAATCTCTCTCTTAACCAACTGGTTCAAGAAAATGTTGGATGGGGAAGTAAATCTCAAAGATTTTTAGAACCATTGTGTGGATTGTCCTATGGTTGCCTATATTTTCACCTGGAATGGTATGCTGGACTTGTGACTGTCCATGACATAAATTCTATGGAGATTCTCAGTCATCCAGGTCATGGTTGTCCCAAAGGTGCTTTTTCAAAAGGCATCTGGACTTTGTTTTTCCTGGAAGACAGTTCACTTCTGACCCAAAAAGCTTCATACTGGAGAAGCTTCTTGGATGAGAAGCAAAATATCTTCAAGAAAAAACAAAGTTTGAAAAAGCACCTTTAGGATGTCCAGGAGATAAATGGATATCTGGCTTAAACCAGTACGGTAGTTATATTATTTTTTCCCCTACTTTTGCCTACAAGGGAATTATCACAATCTTTGCTCAACCACCTTGTGTTGGTTCCCCACCTCTTCCAACATTGCCTAATTGTAATAACCACGACCTGTGTTTGTTGTCTTAAAGAACCTGCTCTTCAACCCTAGCAAGCCTTTCTCCAGAGGCAACCAGAATGCAGACATAGACCTCATGATCGACTGCTTAGTGTCCTGCTTCCGAATCAACCCCCACAATAATCAACACTTCAAGGTAAGGGTGTGGCTCTTTGGGTCTCTAGCTAAAGTTGATCCTGGGATTGGACAAATGAGTCAACTGGCCAGGATTTGTGAAGAATCAAGAACTTTGTAGTCCAGCGTTCATTCTTCTGAAAATTTTGATGAAATATTGATGAAATCCCTGCCTTGTAGGTGGGTCTGTGCTCATGCCTTACAGTGGTGCCCCCTTGTCATGGTTTTGCTCATTTGCTTGCAAATGACGGTGGGTTTGTACATTGGATTTCCAGATTTGTTTATGAAGGAAACTTAACCCCATCCCCCTTGTTTTTTCTAGACTTGCCTGGCACAGAATTCCCCATCCACGTTTCATTATGTGCTGGTAAATTCACTCCATCGTATAATTACAAATGTAAGTTTTTAAGTTATTTTATAATCCCTGGGTAATTTCCCAAGTTAGTGGCAATCTAACAAGAAAGAAAGATGGGAGTGAGGGAGATAAGAGCTATACATAAAGTTTGTCTGGGCCAGGTTGTTGATCTTTAAAGGCTCTAGTATGCCACAAATAGAATAATATATCCATTCTGAACCCTCTCCCTAAATTTATTCTTAGCTGCATCCTTTTTGTCAGAAGAGGAAGGTGTTAGAGGACTGGTAAACTGTATCATCAGGCAGAGAAAGAGACAGGATATCGCCTATGATATCTGTTATTTATTTATTTAGTGTATGGTGATGTTACATTAACCGGATTACTGGATTAGTACAAAATAGTTGTTTGGCTGCCGACAATTGCTAATTCATTCAGTTCACACTATCTAGAGTGCACCATGGGGTGGACTATTGCCACATTCAAAAAAGTTCTGCAGCGTGATCTGGGCTTCTTCCTCTACCAATGTCACCTCATGCTTGGGTGTCGCATTGGGGAAAGTCCGGCACCAGCTGGATTCATGCTACTATACAAAACGCCATTATTTTCCCACTGAAGTGGTACCTATTTATCTACTTGAATATCACATGTTTTGAACTGCTAAGTGGGCAGAAGCTGAGGCACGTGACGGGAGCTCACTCTGCCACCCAATGCTAGGACTTGAACTGCTGGATCAAAGACCCTCTCCAGTATCTTTAAGCCACTGAGCCACCATGCCTCCTTATGATATCTGTGATGCAAGATGATGTCACCATCAAAACCATTGTGACCTGCTTTAGGAAAACTGCTGAAAGCAGTGGCACAGTCATAGACGAGCCACTTCACTGTGAATTCCTTACTAGACTTTGTGTCCTGTGGAATCCTCTTGTTGTCTAATCTCCACTGATATTTTGTCTTCTTCCTCATCTAGTCTGCATTAGATTGGTGGCCCAAGATCGATGCTGTCTATTGTCACTCTGTGGAACTCCGCAGCATGTTCAGTGAAACTCTCCATAAAGCTTTACAGGGCTCCGGTGTGCATACACCAATCCGTATGACCCCGGTGAGACCTTGCTTTTTGTTAAATTAGTTGGTACAGAATCTTGGGGAAATGCACTTGTTTTATTTTTTATGTTCTAATGTTGCATCCAGTGGTACCCATTTGGTGGCCATTAAAAAAATATCCCTTTTCCCGCCCCAGTGATCTTTCTAATGTAAAACCCAAGGTGAAAGAACTTAGTATCTGATAGTTGTGTTCTCAGATCATAGGCAAGAAAACCCAAGAGAAGCCAAATACCCCTTGGCTGTCAGATTGGCATGAATATTGCCAGGCAATTTGGTAACGTACGAGGGATTAAACTATAAGGTAGGATTTTCTAACCATGGTAATTTTCAGGAGCGGACTTCAACTCTCAGAATTCTACAGCCAGCATGATCATTGATGAGAAATCTGGAAGTTGGAAGTCCACATTCCTGGAAATTCTCAAGGTTGGAAAGCACTGATTTAATCTTAGAAAAAGTCTTAGCAAATAAAAACAACAGAGCAATGGAAGTCGGTTTCTAGACACGGGTGGGTTTTCCTTTCTCAATCTTTTTGAAATATTTTAATTTCTGCATTTAGCATTTTGATATGGTGTACCCAATGGCCCTTTCCATTTGTGACTCTCTGCTAGTTTCCTCCTTGTTTCTCATACAATGATTTTTCATACTATGTGCCTTTGTTAGTATAGTTGTGGACTGACTTGTTATTTTCAGCCTGTTCAGGTGACCTCAGAATCCTTTTCAGTAATGAAAGGGATGAGTTAAAGAGAGATTGTATCATAATAGCAATAGCACTTAGACATATACCGCTTTACAATGCTTTACAGCCCTCTCTAAATGGTTTACAGAGTCAGCAAATTGCCCCCAACAATTTGGGTCCTCATTTTACCTATCTCGGAAGGATGGAAGGCCGAATCTTGCTTGAGCCTGGTGAGATTTGAACTGCCAAATTACAGGCAGCCGGCAGGCAGCAGAAGTAGCCTGCAGTACTGCATTCTAACCACTGCACCACCATGGCTCATGGAAGACTCCATGGAAATTCCAAGTCAATGAAAAAAAGACTGATAAAAAAAATCAGCTGTACAACTCATATTTCAGCAATAGTTGTGTTAGAACAAATAATTGATATACTGCTGTTTGAAACAAACTCCATGTATGGAATATTTATTACTTTGTTAATGGGTTTATTTTTCTTTAGAGTCTTACATTTAAAGAGAAAATGACAAGCCTGAAGTTTAAAGAAAAACCTACAGATGTTGAAACCAGAAGTTATAAAGTTTTGTTGTTATCTATTGTAAAACTGATCCACGCTGACCCAAAACTCTTACTCTATGTAAGTGAAAATCCATTTTAATAGATATATAGATATATAGATAGATAATTGCTTTTTTTTAACAGTCCTTCTGCCAAAAATATACTTTTTTATAAACATAATCTAACATGCTGCCAATTACCTCCCTGTGACCAATTAGATCGCGCAGATTAGGCCTCCTCCGAGTTCCATCTGACAGTCAGTGCCGACTGGCAACTACACGGAGGAGAGCCTTTTCAGTAGCAGCTCCGACCCTTTGGAACGATCTCCCCATGGAGATTCGTACCCTCACCACCGTCCAGACCTTCCGCACAGCCCTTAAGACCTGGCTAGCCCGTCAGGCCTGGGGATAAAGATAAACTGTCCCCACCCGAATGATGAATGAATGTTGCTTACTATTTTACTTCTATGTATTGTTTGTGTCTATTGTCTGTACCCTCCCTTCCTTATTTTATGTAAGCCGCCCTGAGTCCCCTCAGGGAAAAGGGCGGCCTATAAATACTAATAAAATCCAAATCCAAATCCAAAGCACCTTGAAAGATTTTTAAAACTTGATGACTATTTTAGATTGATATTTGTTGCTACCTGATCTGGAAAGTATGCAAAATCCAGAAAGTGCTGAATAAAAATAGTCTTGACCCTTGGAACAATTAGAAAAACAGTAACAATTGAAAAAAATTTATACAAATTAATGAAAAGGTTCAAATTTCTTTGAACCCCGCCTAGAGAAGCATTGTATGCTGGTCAGTGAAAATTGTAATGGGCTGTGAGAGTCACCTTGAGGGACAGAAATTGAAGGGAAGGCATTGACATTCCGCCGTGGGTATGATAGTGAGATATGCTATGCTGCAGAGGAGCTACTGGGAGGAAGGCAGGAAGAGAGGGAGGGAAGGGAAAGTGCTGGACTGAGAGACAAGTAGGCTGCGCACAAGCTTTGCAGAATAAGAGAGAAAAAGAAAAGGTCCCATCGCCAACCTAGCCCTCCTCTCCTTGTAAGCTCCAGGATCTCTCCAGATTTTGTTTCAGTTGAAACCTAGATCCCAAAAGTTCTGGGTTTTAGCTTCCGCAGCTAATCTGAAATTAATCATGTTATCAATCACCATCTCATGGAAAGTGACTCTGGGGAAAGAATCTGGAACAGGATGGTTTGTTTTAGTACTGGACGAAATGTCTTTTTGTTTTGTTTTTGTCCCAACGGATCTACAGTTGCAGGGAAGAGTTATTGTAGCTGAAAATGGTACAATCATCTATTGAACCTAAGTTACTTCACACATGTTGGAAGACTTTGTTTTTCCAAATGAAACAAGCATCAATTTTATTTCCACCTATTTATTCCAGCTCCTATTATAGATCCACACAAAGTTCTTAAAACAGTCCGTGGCAAAGACTCACAGACTCAAAATAATAATCCAGATTCAAAACAATTCAAAAGGAACAAATATGTACTCTCAGAAATAGAGGTTAAAAAACATGTAATACTTGTCTTTTGATTTGTAACACTTCTTTTTTATTTGTGGCACATATTATTGATTGTAGCATCCCATCCGAGGCAAATTGCAGCAATTCCATATAGATCCTGATATCTATTCCTAGTCTTTACATTCAAGCCATCTAATTTTTCTGATTTCCAGATCAGATTTATTCTGATCAAGTTTCAGCAATAGATTATATTGAATTACAACTTTTAAGTCACAATATCTGAAGAGATTCCTACTAATCACAAACGCCATGCAAAAACCAATTCAACCAATTTGGCTGTATTTTGTGTAGCTCTTTTCATGTTTGTGGAATCCTCACTGAGGAAGAAATGCTTCAGCGTCTCTGTCTTTTCATACAGAATCCAAAGAAACAGGGGCCCGACACACAAGGCAGCACAGCTGAACTCATAACAGGCCTCGTCCAGCTTGTTCCACAGGCCAGCATGCCAGAAATAGCACAAGAGGCCATGGAGGTAAGGAAACGGAATTGATATTTACAGTTTAAGACCACATTTGGAATACTGTATCCAGATTTGATGTACCATGATGTAAAGAAGATGTTGAGATTCTAGAACCGTGATGGCGAATCTATGGCATGCGTGCCACAGGTGGTACAGGGAGCCATTTCTTAGGGCATGTGAGGTGTTGCCCTGTCAGCTCCAGCGCGCATGTGCGCGCTGACCAGCTGATTTCAGCCTTCATTTTCAGCCACTTTTTCCCCCTCCAGAGGGAGATAAAAGACCCTACGGGCAACCCGGAACTTCGTTCCCAAACTTCTGCTTTGCGTGTTGGGCTGTTTTTCACCCTTTGGAGTCTTCAGGGAAGCCTCCAGAAGGCTCTGGAGGGCAAAAAACAGCCCAACACGCAAACTGGAAGTTGGAAAATGGGCCATTTCCAGACTCCGGAGGGTCTGTGGTGGAGTGTGGCAGGCTGTTGTTGGCCTCTCCCAGGCTCCTAGAAAGCCTCTGGAGCCTGGGGAGGGCAAAAAACGGGTCCACCGTGCCATCACGTGCCAAAAGCAGGGGGAGGGGGCGTCATGTGCGCATGGGCGTGCCCTCGACCCTCCCCCCAGTGTTCCCCCTGCTTTTGGCACATGATGGCAAAAGGTTAGCCAACACTGCTCTAGAAAGAGTGCAGAGAAGAATGATCAAAAATTATTAGCAGTAGCAGCAGTTAGACTTATATACCGCTTCATAGGGCTTTCAGCCCTCTCTAAGCGGTTTACAGAGTCAGCATATTGCCCCCACAGTCTGGGTCCTCATTTTACCCACCTCGGAAGGATGGAAGGCTGAGTCAACCTTGAGCCGGTGAGATTTGAACCGCCGAACTGCAGATAGCAGTCAGCTGAAGTGGCCTGCAGTACTGCACTCTAACCACTGCGCCACCTCGGCTCAGTGATTAGGGGACTGGAGGCTAAAACATATGAAGAACAGTTGCAGGAACTGGGTATGTCTAGTTTAATAGAAAGAAGGACTAGGGGGTGACGTGATAGCAGTGTTACGATATCTCAGGGTCTGCCACAAAGAAGAGGGAGTCAAGCTGTTCTCCAAAGCGCCTGAGGGCAGGACAAGAAGGATGGTCTAATCTTTTTATTCCCATGATGCAGAAATTTTCCATTCAGGGTTATTTCATGCAAATTCTTTTTTGTATCTTTATGCTTCCAGGCCTTGCTTGTGCTTCATCAATTAGACAGCATTGACTTGTGGAACCCTGATGCGCCCATTGAAACATTCTGGGAAATCAGGTCAGTTCAGACTCACCACTGACTCCTTTTCCTGGACTTTGTATCACAGTTGGAATTCTTAAGCGTAGAAAAGCAGCAGTTGAGTCATTAGTCATCCCATTGAAGCGATTAAGATTGATTGCAGGTAAATGGTGTTTCCATAGACTAGCAGGACAATAAAGCAGTATTGATTCAGCAGACGAAACAGGATGGCAGGTAAAAGATTAGCAGAGGAGAATATTTGTAGCTCAAGGTTGGACTGTGGGATCCTTGGTCCTCTTTGAGCTTGTTTCTTTTCTTGCAGACATTTCGTTAGCCAACTAGGTAACATCATCAGTACTTAGAAGGGAGTGGGTTTTGCTGCAAACTAGCAAACTACATATGGTGATGTTACGATGTTACCTAGTTGGGTAACAAGAGCACCAAAGACCCCATAGAGAAAAGCTTGTCTGCTGAAACAAAGGACTGCCTAACTTTTTTTAAAAAAAATAGCTATATGATCCATTTCAAATTTTTTGTTGCAAAACAAACAACAAATGGGTGCCAGTTGAGCTTTTTGAAGCAACTCATTCCACAATTTGGGGATAACTATGGAGAAGGCAATGTCATTTCCCCCCCTCAGCTGCTTCCTTTCTAAGGCCTCTTCTGAAGTGTGCACCCAAAGAATTTTGAGCTTTTGAATGTTGCCACCCATTTGTGCTTTCAGATAGCTGTGTTACAAGGCTAACCTGTGTCTATTAATGCCAATCCTGCTATTCTTTGATCAGACTGGAGTTTCTAAGAATCCCCCAGAGAGATCAATAAGTAGAATGCCCAGGAAGCATCCTAATCTATAAGTTATATAGTTGCAATAGTGGACAAGTGTGATGATTGATTCAGTTTCTGTCTTGGTTAGAGAAGGGTAGTCATGTCAATGTCTGAAGATCTGCTGTTACGCTGAATCTAGGAACTTCTAGATCAGTGTTTCTCAACCTTGGCAACTTGAAGATGTCCGGACTTCAACTCCCAGAATTCCCCAGCCAGCATTCGCTGGGAGTTGAAGTCCGGACATCTTCAAGTTGCCAAGGTTGAGAAACACTGCTCTAGATCATGAACCTGGTTGCTATTGGGGTGAGTCTCAGATGGGGATAAACACATTCCTGTTACATAGATCATCTCCCAAACAAAACTAAATTAGATAATTTGTTAAAAGAAGCTGTTTTTTGAACAGCCCCCTGAAGATCCTGATAGACATCTGTCCCATCTCCCTAAAGACAAAAAACTAAAAACACATCTTAGGATCCTGGAATTTTGCACGGGATAAGACCTCCATCAAAATATTTGGGATCCACACCAAGCTTATCCTTCATGGACAATGGCGAAATTCTGCTTGCTAACCAATGCAGTGTTTTAGAACAAGTGTACTCAACTTACGATCACGATTGAGGCCAAGGTTTCTGTGGCTAAGCAAGACAGTTGTTAAGTGGATTTTGCCCATTTTAAGATCTTTCTTACCACAGCTGTTAAGTGAATCACTGCAGTTGTTTAGTTAACATAGTTGCTAAGTGAATCTGGCTTCCCCATTGACTTTGCTTGTCAGAAAGATGATCACATGCCCCTGGGACACTGCAACCATAATAAGTACATGCCAGTTGCCAAGCATCCAAGTTTTGATCACATGACCACAGGGATGCTGCAACAGACATAAGTATGAAAAACGGTCATAATTCACTTTTCCACTGCCATTGTAACTTTGACCAGTCACTAAACAAATGGTTGTAAAGTCAAGGACTACCTGTAATATGTTTTTCTCTGTCTAAAACCATCCAACTTGTGTACCAGTTGTTGTGTTCTTCATTCTACTTTTCTCCCCGAATGCTCATCTTAGATCTGGGGGATGTGAGTTGCAATACCACACAGCTATATTATGAGGACAGCTATGTATGGCTTTGCTGGTTACCTATTTCTGAAAAGCCTTTACGTTCTAAAAATGAGAAGATGTCAAAGTACGTTGCTATAGATTTAACGTCAAGCTTAGCAACGGAATTAATTTCATGTAGGTATTTATATACTACATGGAATGCTTTAATGCTAATTGAGGATCGAGTTTGTGTTTATTTTCTTTTAACCAAAATAACATATTTTGTAGACTTTCCTTTTGTGTTTCATTTCTATTAAAAGGTGAAATTAATTTTTAAAAGGGTTACAAATGTGGATTCACAGGAACTCCAAACTTGTAGAAGAAAAATAGGGAGTACCTCTGTTACCTTTTTTTTCTCCTCCTTTTTCCTTTTCTTGTCACATTCTTAAGGTACTGACAAGGAAGTTTCTGAGATTAAAAATATGCAAAATTATATGCACCCAATATTTATATAATGGCTACTCCTGCCAATTTTTCATAAGAACGAAGAATGCAGGATATCTTTTAGGCACTCAAAACTTGTAAGGGATATGTTTTGTGCTTTCACCTCTTAAACTTATCAGAAACAATTCTCAACCCCTTGACATATTGGTGTGAATTATGGGTGAAACTGCTGCCTTCTAGTGTTTTGTATAAACATTTATACATTTGCAAAGACGCTGAACTTGTCGATCAGAAAGGTTGGCAGTTTGGCGGTTCAAATCCCTAATGTCGTGTAATGGAGTTAGCTCCCGTTACTTGTCCCAGCTTCTGCCAACCTAGCAGTTCGAAAGCACACAAAAAATGCAAGTAGAAAAATAGGGACCACTTTTGGTGGGAAGGTAACAGTGTTCCATGCACCTTTGGCCTTGAGTCATGCCGGCCAGATGACCATGGAGACATTTTCGGACAGCGCTAGCTCTTCAGCTTTGAAACGGAGATGAGCACCGCTCCCTAGAATCACGACTAGCATATATGTGTGAGGGGAACCTTTACTTTTACTATTATTTTCTACTCAGAACTTTGAGCCCCGACTTTGGGTCTGCAAAATTTGCAATTGAGCACATTAAGTTTTTTCCTGGGGTAGTTGTTGCAGTTTGTAGGATTTGGAGGGGAGGCAGACAAGAGTGTCCAGAATTGGGGAAATTGTACATTGTCGTCATGACCAATGTTCCCTATGTTTTTTTCAGTGTGTGCGGAAATGTATTGTGTTTGAGCAGCACATTTTCATGCGTGAGCACCTGAATTTTTTTAGTCATAATTGCCATCAGAGCAGATGTTGGGGAGGGAGGCAAGGATGAAAACTCTCCCTCAGACCCCCAGGAAGGAAGGAAGGGAAGGGAGGGAAAGGAAAGGAAATGGGAAAGAAGAAAAGTAAAGGATGAAGAAGGGAGGGAAAGGGAAGGGAAAAGAAAAAAAAAGGAAATAAGGAAAGGAAAGGAGAAAGGAAAGGAAAAGAGAAAGGAAAAGAGAAAGGAAAAGAGAAAGGAAAGGAAATGGAAAAGAAGAAAAGGAAAGGAAATGGGAAAGAAGAAAGGAAAGGATGAAGAAGGGAGGGAAAGGGAAGGGAAAAGAAAAAAAGGAAAAGGAAATAAGGAAAGGAAAGGAAAAGAGGAAGGGAAAAAGGAAAGGAAAAGGAAAAGGAAAAAGGAAAAGGAAAGGAAGATAGAAGAAGGACAGAAAGGGAAAGGAAAGAATGGAATGGATTGGTACTGCTCAAAAATCAAGTCTCAAGATCCCGTGGACCCCTTTGGCTCAGGCAGTTCAACTCCACGCTGCTTCCCTCTCTCTGCAAAGCGAAGGGATCGCAGAACGGTTGCCGAGCCCAGAATGGGCTTTCAGACGACACAATGCCTGAGAAACACGGGATGTGCAGAGAAATGCAGGCAACAAACCAGCGAATCGCATTTTCCCAGGAACCGACAAAGCCCCAGAGGACCAATGGGAATTCTCCCTTCTGCAGCGGCATCGGTCTCCGGGCCGAGTCTTCCTTGACTTCACCCTCTGGAGGAGAGAGTTCGGTGTAGAGAGAGGAGGGAGGGGGAATATTTTAAATCATATTTTAAGACATTAAAAAACACTGCGCGGCAGTTGGAAACTGCTGCTCGGCGGTTTCTTGTTACGTGCGCGTCCGCGCAGCTGCGCAGCTTAGAGGGAACATTAGTCATGACTATTGCAGTGAACAAGTTCCTTAAAATGTTGCCTTGGACAGTACAGAATGCGCTGATTGATAAACTGATTGTGTCTGTTTTCTTTTATTTCCATGTTCCTGAAGTTCACAAATGCTATTTTGTATATGCAAAAGGCTAACGAGCAACCAGATTGTCAGCAGCACAGAAATCCTCAAGTGGTTGCGAGAGATTTTGATCTGCAGGAACAAATTTCTTCTGAAAAACAAAGTAAGTGGAAAGCCTAAATCTTGAAGTTAAGGCTTGTTGTTGCTACCGCTTGCTCTACTTACTGGAAACTTGGAAATTGCGTGGAAAGAAAATTTGACTAGCTCCAGTTATTTGTAGCATTCTTGCTCAGTAAAGGAAGTGAAAATGTACCATAACATTTTTCTTAACGTGAACTAGATTTTATCTCCTTGGCAAGAAAATGTAAACTTTTCCTAAAAACCTTTTATTTCCTTTGTTGCTCAAGATACTGCTACTGTTTATTTCTTCCACATCTGCTTGGGGAGTTTGAAGTTTGAGTAATCCCACGTACTAAATAAAGCACACTGTCTATTAGTGTTTCTTGGTGTTTGATCCTGTTGGGCATTTAATTCACCATTTCTATAAGGCTTTTACAGTTTCAGAGATGCGGTGGCTCAGTGGCTAAGATGCTGAACTTGTTGATCAGAAAAGTTGGCAGTTCAGCGGTTCAAATCCCTAGCACCACTTAACGGAGTGAGCTCCCATTACTTGTCCCAGCTTCTGCCAACCTAGCAGTTCGAAAGCATGTAGAAAAGAGCTCTCAGAAGACCTATGATCAAGAATTGTTGACTTGCATGAAGCTGGAAAGGGTTACAAAAGTATCTCCAAAAGCCTTGATGTTCCTGTGACCACGGTAAGACAGACTGTCTACAAATGGAGAAAGTTTAGCACTGTTGCTACTCTCCCTAGACGTGGTTGTCCTGTAAAAATGACTGCAAGAGCACAGTGCAGAATGCTTCATGATGTAAAGAAGAATCCTAGAGTGTCAGCTAAAGACCTACAGAAATCTCTGGCACATGTTGACACATCTACAATAAGGAAAACATTAAACAAGAATGGAGTACATGGGAGGACACCACGGAGGAAGCCATTGCTGTCCAAAAAAAATATTGCAGCACGTTTGAAGTTTGCAAAAGAGCACCTGGATGTTCCACAGCACTACTGGCAAAATATACTGTGGACAGATGAAACCAAAATTGAGTTGTTTGGGAAAAACACACAACACTATGTGTGGAGAAAAAAAGGCACAGCACACCAACATCAAAACCTCATCCCCACTGTAAAACATGGCAGAGGGAGCATCATGGTTTGGGGCTGCTTTGCTGCCTCAGGGCCTGGACGGATTGTTGCCATTGATGGGAAAATGAATTCCAGGGTTTATCAAGACATTTTGCAGGAAAACGTACGACCATCTGTCCGCCAACTGAAGCTCCGCAGAGAAGGGGTGATGCAACAGGACAATGACCCAAAGCATACAAGTAATTCAACAAAAAAATGGCTTCAACAGCACAGAATACGCCTTCTGGAGTGGCCCAGTCAGAATCCTGACCTCAACCCGATTGAAATGCTGTGGCATGAGCTTAAGAGAGCAATTCACACCAGACATCCCAAGAATATTACTACACTGAAACAGTTTTGTGAAGAGGAGTGGTCCAAAATCACTCCAGATCGTTGTGCAGGTCTGATCTGCAACTACAGGAAACGTTTGGTTGAGGTTATTACTGCCAAAGGGGGGTCAACCAGTTATTAAATCCAACGGTTCACATACTTTTTCCTCCCTGCACTGTTAATGTTATGTTCAATTAAATCATGGCAACATCTAGTGTTTGTGTAGTAGTATGTTCAGCAGACTGTGTTTTTCTATTGTTGTGACTTAAATGAAGTTCAGAGCGCATTTTATGACCAATTCATGCAAAACTCCACATAATCCCAAGAGGTTCACATACTTTTTCCTGCAACTGTAATTCTTCAGGTAGACAGCTCTAGGGTTAGTTGTCTATGGAAATTGTCGATCTAGATCATGGTTGTCCCAAAGGTGCTTTTCAAAAGGCAACTGGACTTTCTTGCTTTTTTTCCTTGAAAACGTGTCGCTTCTTATCCAAGAAGCTTCTTCAGTTCAGAAAAAACAGAATTAACATCTTGAAAAAGAATATTTTCCAGGAGAAATACCATGAAGGAAGTCCTGTGGCCTTTTGAAAAGCACCTTATGGACAGCTCTTGGTTTAGGAATTAGTGGTCACCCAAGGAGAAAGCATTTTGTTGATTGTATCAGGGACCAGTTTGATTTTGTGGGGAGGAATTTGAATAATCAGCACAACTTATGACCATCATTCTGGGCTCCAGTACAGCTGTAACTTGAGGACTACATGTATTGCATGCAAGCACAGAGGATTGGCAGCAGATTTGCTTCAGATGATATGAAATGACTACCACAGAATTACAGCAAGTATGGGCTTTTCTCAAAATATTCGTGAACCAGTTCCTTGAAAAAGAGTCCCTCATGTGGGTGTTAAATTTCCAATCCTCTCATTTGAGGGTTCCTCTTTTGTGAAGTAGGGGGGGGGAAAATCAATCCGTCAAGTGTCATTCATATTGCTTTTACTCAACGTTGCAAGTGTTTCACCTTTCTTTCCCTTCCATTTTTCTTCGATATTTTTCGCTCCTTTCAAAAGTTGGATGACTCTTAAATTCTTCTTCCTTCTCTTTGTAGCAATCAGATAGAAGTTCCTGCCCTTTTCTCTTCCTTTATGGGGTAGGATGTGATGTCTCTGGGGGTGGAGCTAATCAAATTTCTCTTGACCATGAAGAGATGATGCGCTGCATTCCGGGAGCTCCACTCAGGAAGGGCAAAGGGAGTTTCTGCATGGTGAGTAAAGGGCCCCATGGAATGCTATTTAAGCCTAACATTTCTTGCTTGGGCTATAGGCACTCCTTGACTTATAACCTACAATAGAGCCCAAACATTTCTGTTGGGCTGTTGGACAACTGAGACAGTTGTCAAGTGAATTTTGCCTTAAAATTGTGGCCAGAAAGAGCTTTACAATCTTTCTCGCCATAGTTTTGTGAATCAGTGTGGTTGTTAAGTTAGTTAACAGGGTTGTTATATGAAAATCCGGCTTCCCCATTGACTTGGCTTCTCAAAGAGTAGTGAAAGGTGATCATATGACCGTCCAGGATATGGCCAATGTCATAAATATGATTCAGTGTCTGAATTTTGATCACATGACCATGGGGATGCTCAGTGGTCATAAATGTGAAACATGGTCATAAGTCACTTTTCCCCATGCCGATGTAGCCTTGAACGGCCACTAAGCAAACAGGTTGTAAGTTGAGGACTAACCTGTACGTGATGTTACAAGCCTAATAGTCACCTAGCTTCTTGTGCCTGAGCTTTCTTTTTCTGCCCGCATGTCCATGTGCTCAGATTATGTCCATTTAGGAACTGGCAATCTTTCTTATAGCAATAGCAATAGCAGTTAGACTTATATATCGCTTCATAGGGCTTTCAGCCTTCTCTAAGCGGTTTACAGAGTCAGCATATCGCCCCCACAGTCTGGGTCCTCATTTCACCCACCTCGGAAGGATGGAAGGCTGAGTCAACCTTGAGCCGGTGAGATTAGAACCGCTGAACTGCAGATAACAGTCCGCTGAAGTGGCCTGCAGTACTGCACCCTAACCACTGCGCCACCTCGGCTCTTCTTGACTTGATTCCTTCTTCTACCACCCAAGAGATTGCTTCTTAGCAGCCTTGGGTGGAAAAAAACACGTCTTCTGAAAGTCTGTAGAGATTCTCAGTTATCCAAGTCATGGTTGTCCCCATAGGTGCTTTTTAAGGAGGCAACTGGACTTCCTCGTTTTTTCTTTTGAAGATGCACCACCAATGTAATTTGATTTAATTTAAATTTCTAAAGGGTGGGTGACTTTTAGGGTTACAGGGAATGGTCTGTTATCCATAAGTGCAGTGTTGTTACTCTGTGCCCTAATTCTATTTTCTGAGCTTTGGCCTTTTCCTGCAGAAGTTCTTCCTGTCCTTTCAGAGGTTGCCGAGTAGGGAAATGGCTGTCTTTAGTGTCACCAGTAGCTGGCTGGGTGGCGTGTGAAAAAAACATCACCTTGAAAAATATGCCTGACTAGAAAGCTCTGGATTTATCTCTCATGCACCCTGGGATTTTTTAAGATTATGGTTAGAATATAAAAATCTTCCCGTTCGGTCTGCACTTTTTTTTGCATGATGCTTTTTTGACTGAATCCAGTCTTGGTAGTTTGTTCAATAAATTATACAGGGAGGGGGAACCAGGTTCATTTAAGAATCTTGTTACTAACTTAACAGTGATTCACTTAAGAACTATGGCACAAATGGTTGTCAGTGGGGCAAAACTCACTTAACTGTCTTGCTTAGTAACAGAAATTTTGGCTTCAGTTGTAAGTCGAGGACTACTTGTATAGACAACTACTTTAAAATTCTCAAGGAGTGGCCCCCTCCAAATTCTAATGTTTAACTAATCCTGCTATGCAATCCCAACCTCTGGAGACACCCAGGCAGGTGAATTGGGGAATTATCCAAAGAAAAAAACTAGTTTGCTTTTTGGTAGCATAATAGTCTCTTCCATTAAAGAAACTTCCTTTTGGTCTAGTGGATTTCTGATAAAAACCTATTTTGGATGGGAATTCCATGACTACTGAGTATCTAATGTTCTAGAAACTGATAGTCCTTGACTTATGGCCCCAATCGTAACTAGAACTTCTGTTGCTAAGCAAGATGGTTGTTAAGTCAATCAGATCCATTTAATGACCTTTTCTGCCATGGTCATTAAGCAAATCACTGCATTTGTTAAGTAAATCATATGGTGGTTAAGTGAATCAGGTGTTGTCCCCCCCCCCAATGACCTTGAGATGCTGCAACCTTCATAAATACCTATCAGTTGACAAGTGTCCAATTGTTGATCATGTGACCATGAGGATGCTGCAATGGTCATAAGTGGGAGGACCAGTTTTAAGTTACTTTTTTCATTGTAACTTGCCATTATAACACTGGATGGTAATGGTTGCATATTGAGGACTAACTGAATGTTTATTAGGCGTTGAAATACTGTATTTTTCGGAGTATAAGATGAACCCTTTTCCTCAAAAAAGAGGGTGAAAATCTGGGTGTATCTTATACACTGAATACAGCATTTTTGGTCTCCTGAAACCCCATCCCCTTTGCAAAAATGGCCATGCACAGCCTTTAGGAAACTCCAGAGTGCTACTGGGGGCTGGGGAGGACAAAAATGAGTGATAAACAGGCCGTTTTTTTTGCTTGTTTTTGCCCCCAGCCCCCGGGAGCACTCTATAAACCTCCTAAAGGCTGTATGCCCTTTGTTTGGACAAAAAAACCGGGCTATTTTTGGGAGGTCTGCAGAGTGCAAAAACTTATTTTTAAATTTGTCTCTTCAAAATCTTGGTGCGTCTTATACTCCAGTGCGTCTTATACTCCGAAAAATATGGTACTGTATGTGAAAAACTACCACAAGGACAACTAGCAGCTAATTTTTCCAATGTTTTGTCTCCAAAGGAAAGCACCGTCGGTTGCAGTGGGACACCAATATGTCGCCAAGCCCAAACCAAGTTGGAGGTTGCCTTGTATATGTCTCTCTGGAGCCCCGACACCGAGGCAGTGCTTGTGGCAATGTCCTGTTTCCGACATCTCTGTGAGGAAGCAGATATCAGGTGTGGAGTCGATGAGGTGTCCGTTCACAACTTCTTGCCCAACTATAACACCTTTATGGAGTTTGCTTCTGTGAGCAATATGATGTCTACAGGTAAGAGGAGGTCTCATTGCAATACGCATAAACCTAGAATAATAAACATAAGAGATTTCAGTATATTTACCATATTTTCAGGAGGTAAACATTGGGCGCTTCTTTAAATTCTTAATCCTTTGCAACTGGAGTCACAGGTGAGCTGCAGGTTCATGTACCTTGATGCCTGTCGCTTCGATTTCCATGTAACATTGAAAGCACACTTTCAAAATGTGCATTTGGTCTGAGTGACCACAGTTATGATAATACAGGAGCTTATTTCATATAAGTACTTACAAGCAGTTGCTCAGCAACCATTTGAAGTTATGGGGTTATTTAAGATTCAGATCTGAAATTCTGATGGTTCCCCCCCCCCCCGCCTCCCCGCAGGTACATGACTGCACTTTGAGCATTCAACAACTGGGGTGCATTTACGGCTGTTTGGTGTATGCTCACGTCACTGAGTTTCACAAAAGTTTTGCTAAAAAACAGCATTTACTTCGAGTGTTTGGCAAAACTCTGCCCATAGTGAATGGTTGGTTTGCTTTACAACCACAATATTTGCTTAAAGACCATAAATGTGATAAATAACTGGGATGATTTATTTAATGATTGGTGATTTGCTTAATAACCACCTCAGAAAAGGTCGTAAAATCAGGTTGGGTTTGTGGATGACCGAAATTACCGCTGCCATGAATGATGACCCTGAGAGGCAGAGACTCCCTTGCGGTAACTTAAGGTTATTAGCAAATAGTTGATTAGTTGATGGAGCATTCATAAATGAGGTTTCTGAGAAATATAGTTGCACATCTTTAAAAGTCTGTATGAATTATACCCTTGAAACTGAAATTTTTTATAATTAGTTTATTTTTTTAACCACTGTATTAAAATGTACAATACAGTATACATGAATGTTCAATCTGTTTTGCCTTTTTTTAAAAAGCAAAGGATCGGATAGAATGGAATATAGCAGAGCAGAGTAGAACAACAATAGAATAGATAGAATTAAAAAATAGAAATAATAGAAATAGTAGAAATAGAATAGAAATAATAGCATAGCATAGAATAGAATAGAATAAAAAATAGAAATAATAGAAATAGTAGGAATAGAATAGAAATAATAGTATAACATAGCATAGAATAGAATAGAACAAAAATAGAAATAATAGAAATAGAGTAGAAATAGAATAGAAAGAATAGAATAGGGAATAGAATAGAATAGAATAAAAGAATAAAGAATAGAATAGCAAAAATGGGCTAGTAATAGAATAGAATAGGAATAGAATATTCTTTATTAAACAAATGTGATTGGACATAGAAGGAATTTGTTTCCAGTGCAGAAGCTATCAGTATGCATACAGACAACAAAGGGATAAATCCTAAATCAGAGATTCAATCATATACAACCAACAAAGTGATAGTTATAGGATACCAATAGGTGTAGGTAATAAGAAAGATGAGAAGGATAATAGCAACACAGCCTTACTACATGGGTAGATATCCTTAGGCATATCAGTGCTGTGGGAATTAATGTTCAGCAGAATGATGGTATGAGAGAGGAAAACTGTCTTTTGTGTCTAGTTGTTTTGACATGCAATGCCCCATAGGGGCATCCTGAGGGGAGAAGTTGAAACAGCTTATGTCCAGGATATGAGGGGTATGTAGATATTTTCTCAACCCTCTTCTGGTTCGTTCAGTCCTCCATGGAAGGCAGGCTTGTTGCAGGTTTTTTCCCCCCGCGGTCCTAATCGTCTGTTGAAGTCTGTACCTATTTCATAAAAGACACTTCTGCTGTTAATGAAAAGATCTTGAGAAAATGTTCTCAGTTTCTGACTGGATCACTTTGTAGGAAGAACAGCTCTTCAGAAGAGAGTGATGGCCCTGCTCAGGCGTATCGAGCATCCAACAGCAGGTAACACCGAGGTAGGCTTTTTCTTTTCCTTAGAAAAAAAGAGTTCGTTTTGGCAGTCAGCCATTGTTGCCTCAGGCTTTGTTTATGCCGTGTGATCAACCAGTATCTTTCCTGGTTTGTTGTAGGCCTGGGAAGACACACATTTTAAATGGGAGGCGGCTACAAAATTGATCCTCAACTATCCAAAGACTAAGATGGAAGATGGCCAGGTAAGACCAAGGTCATTAAGAGGAACGTTCCCTTTAGAAATGTTGGGCTACAACTCAGTGATGAAATTCAAAAATTTTCCCTACCAGTTCTGTAGGCGTGGCTTGATGTAAGGGAGTCATGTGACTGAGGTGGGCATGGTCAACTTAAAAAAAACAACTTTTTAAAGCATTTTAAGCTGATCGTCGGAACTTTTAAAAAACTTTTTAAAGCATTTTTTTAACTACCGGCTTGGGTGAACCAGTAGCATTTTTACTACCGGTTTGGGCAAACTGGCCCAAACTGGTAGCACTTCACTCCTACTACAACTTCCATTATCTTTTGTCTTCTGTGCTGCTACTCCAGAAAACCCCATTTCATTTTGCATTTGAAAAAATGAAAGGAAGTTCCATTTCTCTTTGAGTGCAACTTCTTCTAATACTCTTTTTTTCAAATGAAGGCAAATAGATGTGTCCCAGGGTGGTGGATCTTGAGGTGACTTATGCCTGGATTTAAAAAAACGAAGCAAAAGAATGATGAGCAATAAATAAGCATTTCCTTGAGCCAGCTGCTTGTTCTCTAGGGAGTCCTTAATAGGCATATATATGGATCCCAGGATAATGTTTCAGAATCCGATCTGGACCAGAGTTTTAGTCTTGCCAGGAAAGTCGTTTCAGTTTTTTCCCCCCTGTTTCGGGCATGAAACCAGAAACAACTTCCAAAATGAAAATAAAACTGGCTAAGTTCTTTTTAATTAAAACATAGCTTTGCCAACTCTACCAACTCCATCACTTTTCTCATCCATTGTTCCATTGTGAGAATGCACATAGAATAGAATAGAAGCTGGAAGGGACCTTGGAGGTCTTCTAGTCCAGCCCCCTGCTCAAGCAGGAGAACCGATACCATTTCAGATAAGTGACTTAGTCTCTTCTTAAAAAGCTCCAGTGATGGAGCGCCCACGATTTCTGGAGGCCAGGTGTACCATTGGTTAATTGTCCTCCTTAATTCCAGGTTGTTTAATTAAATTTCTCCTTAATTCCGTATCTTTCCATTTCTGCTCTTATAAAATTCTGGCCGCTGTCCTCAACCCACCTTTCCTGTATGTCACTCTCTGCAGGTTGCTGAAAGTCTGCACAAGACCATAGTCAAGAGGCGGATGTCCCATGTCAGCGGTGGAGGTTCCATTGATCTGTCGGACACAGACTCTTTGCAGGAGTGGATCAACATGACCGGCTTTCTGTGCGCCCTGGGTGGAGTTTGCTTGCAGTATCGCGGCAACACACCCTTCCCATCCTATAGTCCCCCCATGGGCCCCGTGAGTGAGAGGAAAGGCTCCATGATCTCCATGCTGTCGACTGACGGCAACACCGAGACTCCTGTGAGCAAGTTCATGGATCGCTTGTTGTCCCTGATGGTCTGCACCCACGAGAAAGTGGGTCTGCAGATACGGACTAACATTAAGGACCTCATAGGCCTGGAGCTGAGCCCCGCCCTTTATCCCACGCTTTTCAACAAATTAAAGAACATCATCAGCAAGTTCTTCGACTCGCAAGGACAGGTAAAAGTTTCACTTAAATTGTCTTTGCAAAGCAGCTCCCATACAGGAAGTCCTTGATTTCTAATCATTTGTTTAGCGACGTTCAAAGTTACAGTGGCACTGAAAAAAAGTGACTTACGGATGATTTTCACTCTCAGGACCATTGCAACATCCCCACGGTCCCCATGTGATCAAAATATTTATGACAGTTGCGCTGTCCTGAGGGTCATTTGATTTCCATTTGTAACCTTCCCAGCTGGCTTCTGACAGAGTAAATGTGGGGTAGCTTGATTTGCTTTGTGGCTGCATGATTCATTTAACAGTTGCAGTAATTCACTTAGCAGCCATGGCAAGGGAGGTTGTAAAATGGGCCAAAACTCAAATGAGCAACTGCTTTGCTTAGGAATGAGATTTTGGGATCAAATTGTAGTTGTAAGTTGAGATTACTCCTTTCTACCATACTCCTGTATTTAGAAGACAGACTATTGGGATAAGGACAGTGCTTAAAAACAAAATAACTGTTCTGATCTAGGCTTCCTTAAAAAGCATGAAGCAGAGTCTTGATCCTGGCAAAACCTCTTTTATTCACACGACTGCAAATTCCTTTCATTCACAGTCAGCAAGGCTTGGCAAACAGTCTTTCAGAGGAATAATTATCACCACGAACCTTATCTCACTTGGAGAGCAGCCAGATAACTAGTTTCCAAATGCAGGGCAAGGCAACACTTGGCACAGAGTCTCTTATAGTTACAAACAGAACTTTTCACTCTTGAAATGACCGAAGGAATAAATTGTTTGCTGCAAGAGCCCCCTCCCCGTTTACTCCTCTTTTGTTTCCTATGAGAGGGACCAATTACCTCCAAAGTGTGGCTTTACTCCCAAGTTGACCCTGCTTTCTTAGTTGTTCTTGTCTTCTGGTAGCTCTGCGCATGCACACACTGGGAACAGGCTCTAGCTATTCCTCTGCCTCACTGCTGTCTAGTCCCCTCTCTGCCTCTGTAATAGAACCCTCATCTGAGCTTTCCCCAGCCCCCAGGATTGACCCATGTTACTCCCCAATCTCCTCACTGGCGGGCCACAACAATAACTCAGAGTCATGATAACTGACTGGGTGTTCATATAAGCCACCTTTTGCTCTTGGAATCAGTTTTTTATCTGACAGACAACCTGATTCATTCATTGGTTGGTTGGTTGGTTGGTTCGTTGGCTGATTCTGAAGCTTTCTACATAGGAAATTAATTTTGGGGAATAGTTTGTCCTCAACAGAACTTGGCCTGAAGTACTAGCTGGTTTTCCATCCTTAATATCTAGATCAGTGTTTTTCAACCACTGTGCCGTGGCACACTAGTGTGCCGTGACATAGTGTAAGGTGTGCCGTGGGAGAATTACTTTATATATAGTCAATATAGGCACAGAGTTAAATTTTTTTAACATTTTCTAATGGTGGTGTGCCTCGTGATTTTTTTCATGAAAAAAGTGTGCCTTTGCACAAAAAAGGTTGAAAAACACTGATCTAGATAAACCTTCTTCATTTAGATGCTATGAATCATTTTGTCCCAACAGTGCTTTTTCCAAAGGCATCTGGACTTTGCTTTTCCTAAAAGACATTTTATTTCTAATCCAAGAAGCTTCACTTTTCCTCAAAGGAAAACAAAATTCAGTTGCCTTTGGAAAAAGCACCTTTGCGACAACCGTGACCTGGATGATCGAGAATTTCCATAGACATCAATCACTATGTCTTTTTTTCTATCCAAAGAAATGTAAACACGATGCCTTTATCATGTTTAGATGATGTCATTGTTCATCGAAATACTATTTTTTTTTAAAAAAAGTTATAGCTGAAGTTAAAGTACATATTATAGTTAGCATATGTTAGCCATTGAGATTTTATGGGATGCCCAAATCGTGCAAAATATCTGTGTTCTCAAATGGGTTTTGACAGCATAGGTGGGCTAATCAGAAATTTATCAAGGGTCTGAAAACGTTGCTAACCCACAAAGCAGAAAATTAAAACAATTTCAAAGGAAACATGGTGGAAGTGTATAACCAACAGCATGTTTCGCTCCTGTGCAGGTCTTGTTAAATGATACCAATACGCAGTTTGTGGAGCAGACTATTGCGATCATGAAGAACCTGCTTGATAACCACACTGAAGGCAGCTCGGAACACCTTGGGCAAGCCAGGATTGAGACCATGATGCTGAATCTAGTTAGGCAAGTCAGTTCACTCCTCTGGTTCTCCCTGTAGCCTGTGTGTTTTTTAGCAGAGCGAGGGTGTCCGGTTGTAGACCCAACAATCACACAGAAGCAAGCTTAATTTGGTTGAATGATGGGACTGTTATTTAGTTAACAAAAGGGCAAGTAGAGTGCTTGGCTGAGCAGTTGCACCCAAGTTCCAGGAAAAATACCAGGAAGGCAAAATAGCAATAGCAGACTTATATGCCGCTATATATAATGTTTTACAGCACTCTCTGTGCTGTAAAGGACTTGTCTCTCCTTTCAGCTTAAGAAAGTAGAACTCTTGAAGCACTTAGCATTTTAAAAGGAAACCTTTATTGGAAGGAAAGTGATAGCAAGACAAAGAAAGCAGGATCTGAGGATTCCCAACCAATCCCATTATATTAAAACATTTAGAAACGCTCTCCCCTCAGTCCGACATTGAATAAGCCAATCCCCATGTGCGAAGAATGGTTTGAGAATCGCAGGGTGAGAAGGTGATAAGAGGTTGTTCTGCTGGAGGCTCAGGAGCTGACAAAACAGATGGCCCTCCCCCCTTATATACCCAGGAAGGTAAATCAAAGCACAGGATAGACAGGTACCAGGAAGAAGGTCATAAACTGAGGAATGCGTCCAGGCCCTTTCCCCACCAGAATGGCAGCAGCATCCCAATAGGGATATATGTGACCTGACACTCTGAGTGGTTTAAAAGTCATTGCATTGTCCCCAACATTTTGAGTCCTCATTTTACTGACCTTGGAAGAACAGAAGGCTGAGTCAACCCTGAACCGGTCAGGATCGAACTCCTGTCTGTGGACAGAGTTAGCCTGCAATACTGCATTTTTAACCACTGTACCACCATGGCTCCTGATACCATAGATCTTGCCTTGTGCCCTAGGCACAATGCTGGTAGTGCCAATGGAGATTGAAGCTGAGAGTTCAGGCATTCAGAGCCTGAAGAGTCCATCCAAAGTCATAGCCAAAAGAGACACCTTGGAAGAACTAGAAGGTAAGTAGCTGACATCACGTGAATCTCGGAAGGTGAATGAGGAAGCAGTAGAGAAATAAGACTAGTCTGTCAGTGTAGGATTCAAACAACAGGGAGTTCCACCAACTGGTCCTCTAGAACAGGGATCCCCAACCCCTGCTCTGTGGACCAGCACTGGCCCATGGCATGGCAGAAACCAGGCCGCGCGAATAAGTGAAGCCCCATCAATAGGATGCAGGCAGCAGACGAAACCACAGTCCCTCTGGTCCACAGAAAAACCTGTCTCCACGGCTCCAGTCCCTGGTGCCCAAAAGGTTGGGGGCCCTGCCCTAGAACACCAGTCTAACAGAGAGTAACATGCTGGTAGCTGCTCCTACGAAGGCCCGGCTGTGGGCATGAGTCAGAGGCATTCTCATTGCTTCCTGAATAAAGGATCCTTCATTCTGTCCTTCAAAGTTGCCCTGTATCTTGGAGCTAGCAACCCATCCAGAATCTGATCTCATAGCAATAGCACTTATATCCCACTTCACAGTGCTTTACAGCCCCCTCTAAGCAGTTTACAGAGTTGGCCTATTGTCCCCAACAATCTGAGTCCCCATTTTACCCACCTCGGAAGGATGGAAGGATGAGTCAACCTTGAGCCGGTGAGATTTGAACTGCCGAACTAGCAGTCAGCTGAAGTAGCCTGCAGTACTGCACTCTAACCACTGAGCCACCGTGGTTCTTGTTCTCCCGGTCCTTATCTCCTTGGTCTGCTTGAGTGGGTTGATCTACCAGTTTGTAAGATTCACAGCTGGTTGACTTATGCCATTCAGCCGCTGATTCAGATTCAGGAGATCCTAGAGAAAGGACAGGCAACGTATCTAAGAGAAAGGATAGGTAACTTACAACCAAGAGACTACAGGTATTTTCCCAAAATCTGTTTTGTGGAGCCCCTCCAGATTGAGAAACAAAACAAAGATCTTTTCTGTGCTTAATTTACGTGTTTGAAAAATCATAACCATAACCCAAAAAAAGCCCTTAAATGTTTTTTATAAGGTTTTAATTTATGTTTTATTTTTTATCATCTTACTTCCCTTTTTGTATCTTTATTCTCGTGTGATTTCTATTTGTAAAAATCTCTCAAAGGCTTTGCAGTAAAAAAAGAACAAGTGAGAGGAAAGGAGACTCCTAAAAATTAAAATCCTAAAAACATCTGGAAATTTTGGCAGCAATCCTTTCAAATATGCAGCCAATTCTTTTTTTAAAAGTTAACACGCAGGCTATCATAACTGAACCATCTCCGAAGATACCATTGTTATTTCTTGGATAAGAGGAGCCATTGAAAGTGGTTTCTTTTTTTTTTTAGGTGCTGTACTATTCATATATTTTCAGTCATGGTTATGATGGCTTACTTCAACAGATAAAATCTATCCATGCATTGAAACTGGATCTCCTGTGGATAGGTTGAATTTCATAATCTCCAGGGACATGGTGGCTCAGTGGCTAAGATGCTGAGCTTGTTGATCAGAAAGGTCGGCAGTTAGAATCCCTAGCACCGTGTAATGGAGTGAGCTCCCATTACTTGTCCCAGCTTCTGCCACCTATCTGTTCAAAAGAATGTAAAAAGTGCAAGTAGAAAAATAGGCACTACTTTGGTGAGAAGATAACAGCGTTCCATGAGCCTTCGGCGTTTAGTCATGCCGGCCACATGACCATGTAGATGTCTTTGTACAGCGCTGGCTCTTTGGCTTTGAAAAGGAGATGAGCACTGCCCCCTAGAGTCAGGAACAACTAGCACATATGTGCGAGGGGAACCTTTACCTTTACCTTAATCTCCAGATAGCTATCAGGCACAAGGAACCAAGAAAGACACCATGAATTGCTCAGAGTGTTTCTTTATTGCTGTCCGCCCATAGACAGGAAGCTTGCCAGATTAAAGCACAATCTGCATAATTTATCAGATAAAGCCTATGAAAGGTTTAGAGAGGATCCCTTCTCAACTTCTTTCTGCATATCAGGAACTCAAAGCTGACTTGTCTTTTACGTTTTTGGGGGGGGAAATGCCCCCACCTTCCTGTAACCCAGCCTCAGATTCCACTGCAATAGCGTAGCCCAATCCAGGTACCAGCATGGGAATACTGATTTATTAGGAAAAATCCAATCCTCATTCTTGGCCTGTGATGGCTTTGGAGAAGATGCTCAGAGTGATGTTGGCAGTTTTTGGAAGCTTCATAATTGACAGGCCTTATATCCGTGATGGCGAACCTATGTCACGCGTGCCAAAGGTGGCATGTGGAGCCCTCTCTGTGGGCATGTGAGCTGTTGCCCAGCTCAGTTCCTCCGCGCATGTGCGCATGCCTCCCGCTGGCCAGCTGATTTTCGGGTCTCTGCCGTGCACGCGGGAGGCACATGCACATGCATGGGGGGGGGAGGCTGGGATCGCACGCTCTCCCTGCACCCCATTTTTGGTCCGAGGAGGCTGCCGGGAGGCCTGCTAGGCCCAAACAGGGCGCAGGGTGGGTGTGTTGCACGCACATTGCATTATGGGTATGGGCACGCTTTTGGCACGCAAGGACAAAAAGATTAGCCATCACTGCCTTCTATCATCTCACAGGTACGTGCGTGTCCTCGGGAATCTGGTGCATGCAATTCAGATCAAAACCAAACTCTGCCAACTTGTGAAGGTAATGATGGAGAGGCGAGATGATCTGTCCTTCTGCCAAGAAATGAAATTCAGGTGAGAGGTTTGATGGAAGCTTTTGGAGCCTTTATTAAGAACTATAATTGCATCTCCAGAATGGCAGCCTGTTAGCATTGAAGTGGAGCCTACAAGGTTTGATTTTGGAATAGTGACGGTTGAGGGCATGCCAACTAGTGGACCGACAGTAAATAAATTTAGTAGAGAGAAGAAAGTGAAAACTACAAGCATTCTTGGAAGTTAAGACAAAGAGGACCATAAGTCCCAGAAGTAACAGTTAAAAAACACATTTTAATAAATAAAAATAAAGTCTCCTTCAGATTAAACTCAACTTCTAATATTTTCACAGACTTTTTACTTCAGTTTCCCATACTCACCTACAAGATCTGCAAGGTTTTTGAGTGGCTCCCGTCTATGTACTAGCGAGTCGCAAACCACCTCAGCTTTTCCATGTTAGCCAAAGAATAGAATAGAATAGAATAGAATAGAATAGAATAGAATTTTATTATTTGTATGCCGCCCTTCTCCGGGAGGACTCCGGGCAGTGAACAATTCAAGGGGGAAAAAGGGGAACATAAAAAACAAAATACAAATAATAAAAGTAAACAACAGTCGCACAACCATACATGTCAAGAGGGGAGGGAACTCATCACCCCAGTTGATTGCTAATGCCGCGTGGCCGTTTTATGATGGGATAGCTACTAATAACGCATTTAGCTAGTGGTAGAAAACCGGCATGGTTGCTATAAGAGAAAATGATGCAATTGTATTGATTCTGTGGCGAGGGAGGGATCAATGTAAGATTTCCAAGGTAGCATTTTATTTAGCATTTGGAAAACGTTCCACGTAGCCTCTTTAATTTGGATTTTGTCAGATGTTGTTTCCATACGTTTTGCTCTGTAATTCTGAACTCCAGGAACAAGATGGTGGAATACTTGACCGACTGGGTTATGGGAACATCCAACCAGGCTACAGATGAGGATGTGAAATGTCTGACAAGGTAAAATTAGCTGTGTCACCTACGCTATCTATGTAGCAGGTTGTTAAAAATAATGTATAGGGCGGTTGATTAATAACAGATGGAGTTCAGTCTTGAGGTAGAATGGATGAATGGATGGATGAATGGATGGATGAACGCTTGTGGACAGAATAGAAAAGAAATTATAGCAAGTGCACATTTTGTTTAGGTTTAGGTTTATTGGATTTATATGCTGCCCTTCTCCCAAGGACTCAAATTGTGTTAATTGTGTTTATGTTGACAAGAGCCAGTTTGATGCATTTGGACGAAAAGTGAAGGACTCTGATTCTAATCCACTGTCAGGGTTCCAGGTAGCATCCTCAATCAAAAAAGAATCCGAAGCTACAGATTCCTCAAAGTTCCAATTTATTAAAAGAGCCATGTTGGCACATCTGGGAAAACCCGAACCTGAAAGCTTCTAGGTTTTCCTCACCCAGTTGAAAGTTCAAGACTCTGCCACAAACACCCCCAGGTTCATCACATGGTCCAATCAATCATTGTCCCAAAAGAAGATTCCTCCCATCCATGTCAGTCCAGGTGCAGGGACAAGACTGATTTTCTGAGAAGGAATGTTATTTTGGCTACCTATTTCCTGTGCTCTATACAATCCCCCCTCCCAGTTCCCCACAGTAGAACATGCTTGAATATGTGGCAGGCTTGAGGCCTAAAGGCAAAGATGGCTTCCAAGCCTGACATACACCTTCAGCCCCAGAAGTTCCATGAGTCATTTTGGGGCAGCCATTCTCAGACCGAGAGACAGTCTGATATACTGCTAAAAGTGTAGGAATAGAAATGGGGAAGTCCTGGTTCTAGTCCTCCTCATCTACAAGATCTTCCTGGTGAGACGTGTGGTGGTGCTTCCGTCCATCCTTCTCTCTCAAGAATCAGTATGACGTAAGGTTCATGTATTGGGACTGGGAAGATCCAGGTTCTAGTCCTCTCTTAGACGTGGAATCCATGGTAACTTTAGGTCAGTTCCTTCCTCTCATTCCAAAAGTTGGGTAGAAACTCAAGTTCAAGTTTAGCCTCAGCTATGGAAGGTCTGCATGTGACTTTAACCAGGCCCCTCCCTCTTAGCTTGAGACAAGCAATCTTAAGACTTTTGGTTGCTTTGGACTTAAGACTCCAAAGAGTCTTAAGATTGCTTGTCTCAAACTGAGAGGATCCCATGCTTCCCATGTGAAAATGACCGTATTTTTCGGAGTATAAGATGCACCGGAGTATAAGACGCACCAAAATTTTGAAGAGGTAAATTTTTTAAAAAAGTTTTTGCACTCTGCAGACCTCCTAAACCCTCTGCACGCCTCATTTTTTTGTGAAAAACGTAGTATGGGGAGAGTTTGAGAGGCCTGCAAAGTGCTCCCAGGGGCTGGGGGAGGGGGCAAACATGAGCAAAAAACAACCCGTTTTTTGCCAAAAAAAAGAGGGCATGCATAGCCTTTAGGAGGCTTGTAGAGTGCTCTGGGGGGCTGGGGGGGGGGGAGACAAAAGCAAGCAAAAAAACTGCCCATTTTTTGCTCGTTTTGATCCTCTCCAGCCCCCAGGAGCACTTTGCAGGCCTCCCAAACCCTCTGCACACCCATTTTTGTGAAGTGGGCGGGGTTTTGGGAGGCCAAAAATGCTGTATTCGGTGTATAAGACGCACCCAGATTTTGGGGGGAAAAGTGCATCATAATCCAAAAAATATGGTATGTGAAAAATGCACTTTTCATCGATTTCATTTCATTCATTGTTTTATTGTCTAGAGACTTGGACCAGGCAAGCATGGAAGCTGTTGTCTCTCTTCTGGCCGGGCTTCCACTTCAACCAGAAGAAGGAGATGGAGTTGAATTGATGGAAGCTAAATCCCAGTTATTTCTCAAGTAAAGGCCTATTTTCAGCACTTCACAGATTGAAATAGCTAAACTTCTGTTCTACTTGGTCAATAACCATTGCCGAGGCATGAATGCATACAGTGGGTGTATGGACTCCATGCCCCTGTTAAAATGCCAGGTTTTTGAGATGTAAAAAGATTAGACCAAGATACATCACTCCAGAATTTTTTTCCACCTCCGCAATTCAGTTGAAAAACAAACTGAAATGACTGTGGAGCTTCTCAATCAGGTCATGGTTATCCCAAAGGTCCCTTTTCCAAAAGGCACCTGGACTTTCTTGGTGTTTTCTTTGGAAACATTTCACTTCTCATCCAAGAAGAACCGAAGAAGAAGAAAAATAAGAATAAAAAGCTAGGCTTTTTATATCCACTGTAAGAGTAGATTTACACCATGTAAATTATCACCGTGGGGACACGGTGGCTCAGTGGCTAAGATGCTGAGCTTGTCGATCAGAAAGGTCAGCAGTTCAGCAGTTTTGAGTCCCTAGCGCCGCGTAACGGAGTGAGCTCCCGTTACTTGTTGCAGCTTCTGCCAACCTTGGAGTTCGAAAGCACGTAAAAAATGCAAGTAGAAAAACAAGGACCACTTTGATGGGAAGGTAACAGCGTTCTGTGCACCTTCGGCATTGAGTCATGCCGACCACCTGACCACAGAGATGTCTTTGGACAGTGCTGGCTCTTCGGCTTTGAAACGGAGATGAGCACTGTCCTCTAGAGTTGGGAACGACTAGCACACATGTGCGAGGCGAACCTTTACCTTAAGAGTAGATATCCTGGAAATGAACTTGGGGGTGCATGTCTGAACACTGAATATGTCATGCAGAAAAGCATCTATTTTGCAGATCAAATGTTTTGAGGTGACCACTTTTAGCGATTATAAGATGATCTTCCCGGAGCGATGCAAACCTTTTTTTTAAAATATACATTTAGGTACTTCACCCTGTTTATGAACCTCCTTAATGACTGCAGTGAAGTGGAAGATGAGAGTGCACAAACAGGCGGGCGGAAACGTGGGATGTCTCGAAGGCTGGCTTCCTTGCGACACTGCACCGTTCTGGCTATGTCAAACTTGCTCAACGCAAACGTGGATAGCGGCCTTATGCATTCTATAGGTAAAAATGGATCTGTTTCTCCTTTGTGGACTTTGGAAATGCCCAAACTGCACCCAAACTCTTCTGTTGTTGGTTGGTAGGGTTAGGATATCACAAGGATCTCCAGACGAGAGCTACATTCATGGAGGTCCTCACCAAAATTCTGCAACAGGGCACTGAGTTCGACACCCTGGCGGAAACTGTGCTGGCGGATCGGTTTGAGAGATTGGTGGAGTTGGTCACCATGATGGGTGACCAAGGAGAATTGCCCATTGCTATGGCCTTGGCTAACGTGGTGCCTTGTTCCCAGTGGGTAAGATGAATCGCACCGTCGGTTGCTTCTTCTTTTTTTTTTTAAAAAAAAAAGGTTTTTTTTAAATTTTCAAAACAAACACAGGGATGATCTCCTCTAGGACTGACCGGTTGGATGGCCTTGCAGTCCAAGGGACTTGCAGGAGTCTTCCCCAGCACCAGAGTTCAAAAGCCTCCATTCTTTGGTGCTCAGCCTTTCATATGGTCCAACTTTCACAGCCATCCATTGCAACTGGGAAAACCACAGCCTTGACGCCCTTTTGTTGGCAGGGTGATGTCTCTGCTTTTTAGTATTCTCTCTAGATTTGCCATAGCTTTCCTCCCCAGGAACAAGCGTCTTTTTAATTTCTTGGCTGCAGTCCCCATCTGCGGTGACCTTGGAGCCCAGGAAAATAAAATTGGTCATTACCACCATTTCTTCCCCATCTATTTGCTAGGAATTGAGAGGGCCTGATGCCATGATCTTAGTTTTCTTAATGTTGAGTTCCTTCTTCACCTGCATCAAGAGGCGCTTTAGTTCCTCTTCACTTTCTGTCATTAGAGTGGTATCATCTGCATATCTGAGGTGGTTGATATTTCTCCGGGCAATTTTAATTCCAAATTTTGATTCGTCTACACCACCACCCCTCCCGGACAGTACCAAAAGGCAAACAAGGACTACCTGTATATTGTAATTTTAAGTCCAATCTTGTTAACTGTATTGGCTTGTAGTTTTGAATGCTGCACCAACCCAACCAACTGTGGCTTATTCAATGAATCAAGAACAAAAACTAATTTAAAACTTTCTGTTTTTTCCCCCCTGGAGGATGAACTAGCCCGTGTTCTTGTCACCCTTTTTGACTCGAGGCACTTGCTTTACCAGCTGCTCTGGAACATGTTTTCTAAAGAAGTGGAGCTGGCCGATTCCATGCAGACGCTCTTCAGGGGAAACAGCCTGGCTAGCAAAATAATGACTTTCTGCTTTAAGGTAAATTTGACTTTTGAATCTGGTTGTCATTTAGAGAGATTTGGGGGCCAAAAGGTTAAGACCCACCAAACCTGATGGGCTTGGAAAAACTTGGCCTTCCCTCTTAATATGCAGGTTTGAAGTTTGTAACTGTTGTCTGAATAAAATCACAGTAAAATGATTCAATACGCTGATTTTACACTAATACGCAGAACTCCCAATACGGCAGTTATTAAGGATGCAGGCAGGCTTTTAAAAAATCTAATTTAGGGGGGCCTGCTGTCTTTTTTAATGTCTAAATGGCAGCTGTCAATATTTTGTGCCGCAGCAGTTTCAGATTTTGGATTGCCCGTAGACGTTGTGTTTCGGGGATATCCCCTTCCTCTTTGTTCTCGGCTCTGCTTGCTAGATCTCCCAATCAGCTTCTTTTCCTTCTGTGCCAGTAGGAAAACGTTACTGAAAACTTGCATAGGGAAAAGAGGTCTATGACCCCCAAAATAGGCATGTTACCTACAAAAGCATAATAAGAAACAAAATGGTCATAAAGTAAGAAGCTAAAGGTGTGAACAAGGATATATACTGTATTTTTCAGAGTAAAAGATGTTCCCCCCTAAAAGAGGCTGAAAATTTGGATGAGTCTTATACTTTGAATGTAGCTCCGCCCACCCACTAGGCCCTACCCTTCGGCCTCCGCACGTCCTCTTCCTGACTGCAGAGATTGCCACTGAGGCTCCGCGCATTGCGTTTTCAGCCTCCAAATGCTCGATGCGCGGTGCCCAAAATGGCTACCCGGAACAGCTGCTGCCTTCTCTTACCCCTTCCCCACTTTGCCTGCTTTAGTCACTGGAGCTCCTTCTGAGGATCAGCTGCGCTTGAGATGCACAGCCCCCGCCATCCCCAGCCTCAAAACCAGCAAGCGAACTAATGTGCTGAAGCTGACCAGGCTAAGGACTAGCCAGATGAATACCTGGTAGGCAGAATTCCCCTCTACCTTTTTTTTTCTCAGCTGAAACCAGTTTGAACTCTCTCATGCAGGTGTATGGTGCAACCTATCTACAAAAGCTTTTGGAACCTTTATTAAGAACTGTAATCACATCTCCAGAATGGCAGCCTGTGAGCTTCGAAGTCGACCCTACAAGGTTTGATTTTGGAATAGTGATGGGGGACAAGGGGGCGGGTGGGCGAGAGGAGAAAGAGGGCGGAGTTTGTATTCTTTCTTATTTTTCCTCCTCTTTTTGTTTTTCTCCCTGGTTTTGAAGTTTGAATAATAAGGGTCTCATCCCTGGATCTTTGTCGAAAAGAGGCATGACAGAAGCTGTCTTTCAAGGCTATTTTTTCTCACCATTTTTTTTTAAACCATGCCCAGCAAAACAGCCAGGTGCTAAGTGTTTTCTAAAAGGCCAACGTGGATTGAATGGGAGGATTTTTGTGGGGAAAAATAAGAGGTAGGAGAAGAGCACAGCGTTTCTCAACCTTAACAACTTTTAAGATGTGTGGACTTCAACTCCCAGAATACCAGACCCAGCGTGGCTAGCTGGAGTATTCTAGGAGTTAAAGTCCATAACATCTTAAAGTCATCCAAGATTGAGAAGCACTGGTCTGGATCAGTGTTTTTCAACCTTGGCAACTTTGAGATGTGTGGACTTCTGCTCTCAGAACTCTAGCTGGGGAATTCTGGGAGTTGAAGTTCACACATCTTAAAGGTGCCAAATTTGAGAAAGGCTGATCTAGATTAAATTCTCTAATCAATACCTGGAGCCTGCCTCTCCTGTATATGAGGGATTAGGTAGAAACGGAGAAAAA
The DNA here is from genome assembly GCF_009769535.1 of Thamnophis elegans. Lineage (NCBI taxonomy): Eukaryota > Metazoa > Chordata > Lepidosauria > Squamata > Natricidae > Thamnophis > Thamnophis elegans. The sequence continues at coordinate 131,371,489 of NC_045544.1, forward strand.
AACAGGGTCTTTCTTGGAGCAGTGGGAAATGCTCTCATTCCTTTAGGGCCATGTTGAATTTTTCGCTACCTACTTTAGATACGAATGTTTTGGAGTGTGGCAGGCTATGAGAGATTGAAATGAAATTACTCTTGCTAAAAGAAAACTCCTTTTTTTTTCTTATATGCATATTCTGTTTTTCATCCAAGACTGGTTCTCAGAGCAGTTTTATAGCTGAGAATGAGATGGGCGGTACCCAAATTTGCTAAGTAAAAAAATAAAAATGCAGACATATCATTACATATATACAATATGATTAGGAGTCAGTTTTAATATTTGCAACACAGTGCTTTTTTCCCTCCTGGACATAGGCAGATAGTAATAAAGTTCAACAGCCAACCTTTTCCATTCACTGGGAGAAATAGTTGCAGGGACAGCTAATGGGGAAGACTCAATCGTCTGATAACCGATGATCCAGTTGGAATCTTGAATATAGTCTGGTGATGGTGACCTTTTGACACCTGGGGCCTCTGGACCCGCTGAAAATCCTGCAAAGTCACCTTGTCCTTAGGGGTCCTCTGGAGCCTCCAAAAGTCACGTGAGCATTTTTACATGATTTTTGGAGGCTCCAAGGACCTTCTGAGAGCAGAGCTGACTTGTGTGGCTTTCAGAGGGTCTGACGAGTTCTTGTTTGCCCGGGGTGGGTATATCTGTGTCTGTCTGACAAACCAGCAAAGTCAAGGGAGGCATTTTCTGGACTTTTGACATGTTGTGGCCTGCCAGCAGAGCTGGCAGAAGATTCAAACAGTGAGGAGTTTGGGAGGAACATGGGCCAATTCTGGAGTCTGGGGAAGGCTCTGATGAGGGCTCTGTGTCTGAGGCAGAGAGGGGGCCAGAGCCATATGCCAGATATGAATGAATGAATGAATGAATGAATGAATGAATGGGTTTATTTATAGGCCGCCCTTTTCCCTGAGGGGACTCAGGGCGGCTAACAACTCATAGGAAGGGGGATACAGACAATAACATATAACATTACATATAATTAAAAAGTAAACAACATTCATCCAACATTCGGGTGGGGGCAGATCAATCTCTACCCCCAGGCCTGGCAGGATAGCCAGTTCTTGAGGGCTGCGCGGAAGGTCTGAAGGGTGGTGAGGGTACGGATCCCCACGGGGAGCTCGTTCCAGAGCTGCCTTCACAGTCAGGCATCAATGAGGCAGACAAACAGCTGGAGTCTGTTTCCAGTGTAGGCATGCACAGAGTTGCCAGACAAAGGGAACAGCTAAAGAACGGGGGTTGACTTGGGAGTAAGGCCCACAGGTGGACGCTGAATGGCCCCTCCCAGAGGAAATAAAAGAGGAGCGAGAGGGGAGTGGAGTTTACAGGAGACAATTAGTTCGCTTAATTGGTTCGTGACTCTCCGAGACTCCTTGCCAAGTTTTGCAGATATCTGCCTGGCAGCTCTCCAAGCCAGATTAGGTCTGTGACTGTAAATCCTCCCTTGAAAGACTTTTCTGGCTGTGAATGAGCAAAATTCTCACTAAATTAATAAAAGGGTTTTTTGCTAGGACAAGGAGTTTGCTTCCTGCTCTTGGGAAGCCTAGGTCAGAACACACGTCAAGCTTAAAACATTCACCATCACTGATGGAGAGAGTTACTATCCACTGTGTTGGAACAGCAACTCCCAGACAATTCAGCAGCCTGGCAATTCTGTTGTTAATTTCTACTCTAATTCACTTTTGAAATTTCTGAGCTGGGGAAGTCTGCCTCCCTTCTCTGTTGGTAGCACTAAGCAGGAGAGAACCATAGTTGCAGTGTGGATCTTGCAGAAGCCCCACACCTGACCCATTTTTTAAAACGGAAGCCAGAGAGCTTAGGAGAGGCTTGTCTTACAGGTTGGAATCCAGTGAAAGCCTCGAGAGTAACCAGCGGATCCTCCTTCAGATGACCGAGAAGTTCTTCCATGCCATCATCAACTCTTCCACCGAGTTCCCACCGCAGCTGCGGAGCGTTTGCCATTGTCTCTATCAGGTATGAAACAGTCCGCCAACTATTGTTAGGTTGGAAAATGGGGAAAGACCAAGCACTTTGCTGTTACACAGTGGGATTTAGGAAGCCTACTGAGGACTGCAGGATCTGGCCGGTCACTGGGATCAGAGATTTTATCTTCTGAACTTTTGGACTCATGCTGGAGCTCATCCAGTGGTGGGTTCTGGATCCCATTGCAACTAGTACCTTGCAATGAGGCCAAGCATCCACCACATGAACACGCACAGTGCGCACATGCATACTTACCACCCGCCATCCTCCGTGACGCCTCTGCGACGCTCCAGCTGCTCGGCGGAGTGTTGCGCAGGCACCGTATACTCTGTCCATGTGCGTGGAAGCCCCGAACAGCTCAAATACAGGTAAGGAGCGTGGACAGGCAGGCAGGCTCTCTGGAGCACCGTACTGGAACGGTACCTGGTGCTCCTGGCAGGCACCGGTACACTCGTACTGGGGCAAACTGGTTGTAACCCACCACTGAGTTTATCCTTAGGGAACTTCTCAGTGTGCTCTGAGATTGTTCTCTGTGGGGTGAATTTTCCCTGAGGATGGGCTCCAGCATGAGTCCAAAAGCTCAGAAGACACAACCTCTGATCACAGTGACCGACACCCAGATTGTATCCTGCAACATTATCCTGGGACACTTATATCCAGGATTCTCTCTGAGAACAAGCAGCTGGCTCAAGGAAATGCTTATTCATTGTTCGTCATTCTTCTGCTTTGTTTTTTTTTAAAATCCAGGCGTAAGTCACCTGAGGCTGTCCAACTTATTCCTGAACTTCCCCAGATATCATTGCATGTAAATTCCTACAATATTGCCCCAAGCATTAATGGAAATTGTAGTTGAGCCCTGTGGAGTGCCGCAGGTCATCTGCCTCTGGTCTGATCTATACTATAATGTTAGGGAGGTTGTGTCCCATCTTCTCACATACTGGCAGTCATGTCTGAGCCCTAATGAGTCAAATTCATGGCTTCCTGGGGAAGAGATGTCAGAGCCTAATTTGATGATGGAGAACATTTAGTCTTCCCTGTAGTTCTTGCTGTTCCCAAACCTCAAGGAGTGCGGATTTCCCGTCATGCTGCTCTGATTTTGGATGTATTAAAAAAGAAATGGCTGGACCTTTGCCCACTTCCTAAATGTTTCTATAAGAGCAGACTTTCCTGTTCTTCTCTTTGGAAGGCAGAGGGATGAGGCTTTTGCTAAGCTGTGCTGATCTTCCAGGATAGCAATAGCAGTTAGACTTATATACCGCTTCATAGGGCTTTCAGCCCTCTCTAAGCGGTTTACAGAGTCAGCATATCGCCCCCAACAATCTGGGTCCTCATTTTACCCACCTCGGAAGGATGGAAGGCTGAGTCAACCTTGAGCTGGTGAGATTAGAACCGCTGAACTGCAGATAACAGTCAGCTGTAGTGGCCTTCAGTACTGCACCCTAACCACTGCACCACCTCGGCTCCCTAAGGATGCTTAGAAAGCGAGAAGAACTTGTGTAGATTTTGGGATGTGCCATGTATCAGCAGTGGTTTCCTTTCTCCAACTCAGTGTTTCTTCCAGGCATTGCACAATCCTCCCATATATTCAAAAACAAACTTTTCTCACCGTCTTTCTGAATATTTGGGTGAAGACATGCACTCCTTGAAGCCAAGTCTAGGATGAATCACCTAGAACCCAGCCTTTTGCATTGAAAGGAATATGGCTGGCATATAAATAGCAGGATGTAAACTCTGGGGGGGACTAGTAACCTTTCCTATACTGTACCTGGAGGCTGTTTGAGATGAGAGATTCAGTCGACATTTCCTCACAGGTTTGAAGTCAAACTAAAGGTAAAGGTTTCCCTGTCCAGTCATGTCTGACTCTAGGGAACGATACTTATCTTGGCTTCTTAGCCGAGGGAGCCAGCATTGTCCGAAGACACTTCTGTGGTCATGTGACCCACATGCCTGTTGTGGCCCAGCAGGATCCGGTTGAGCTGCTGATGGACTCAGATAGCGAGGAACCTCAGAGCAGGGACCAGAGAGGCTGGTTGGCCACCAGGAGGCGCCTGAGGCATGGATCAGTGTGGAGGATCAAAGGCAGTTTGTCCCTGATGCTAGATTGAGAAGGGCTGAGAAACGGAAGCAGCAACTCCGTAGGCAGACTCACCGAAGATGATTAAGCACAGGTTGTTGTTGATTGGCCCCTCCCAACAGAGATTATAGATGTGGCATTTGCGACCAAGTATGCCATCCCTCTGTGTCCGCTGGACCCACCGATGCTGGTCGAGACCATTGACGGCCGGGTACTTCTGTCTGGGCCTGTCAAGGCCGCCGTGCAGCCCTTGCACCTGGTCATTGGGGATCACGAGGAGGCCATCCAGTTTTACATTGCCTCAGGCCTGAATTTCCCCGTGGTCCTGGGCTTGGCCTGGCTGCGGGCGCACGACCCCAAGATTTATTGGTCCCAGAAACTGGTCACGTTCCCGTCCCTGCAATGTGTCGACCACACCCGTCATGTCTGTGCAGGCCAGGTGCTGAGTTCGCCCAGGGTGTCCTTGCTGCCAGACTTAGCGGAGTTCATGGACGTCTTCAGCGAGCAGGAGGCAGACCGGTTGCCGCTGCACCGGCCTTATGACTTCCCCATTGGTGCCGGATGCGCAGCTCCCTGTGGGTTGCCTGTACTCCATGTCCGAGCCGGAGTTGGCCGCATTGTGGGACTTTCTGGACAAGAACCTTGCCCAGGTTTTTATCCAGCCCTCGTCTTCGCCACTGTCTTCCCTGGTCTTGTTCATCAAGAAGACCGGGGATCTGAGACTCTGTTGTGATTATCGTCGCTTGAATGCGATCACGGTGCGCAACCGTTATCCTCTGCCCCTGATTCCTACATCCCGAGTGCGCGCAACCAAAAGGTGGATGCCCTGTCCAGAAAACCTGAGTACACTTGCACCGCAGACCCTCTTGCACCCTGCACAGTTTTGCCTGTGAATCCTCCGCTACAGTTCACAAGCCCGTGGACTTATGGCCTTGGATATGGGACACGCAGCGGTACGAAGAGTGGGTGGAGCAACAGAGGGCAGAGGTAGGGCCGGCCTCCCCGTGGACCTTCAACAATGATCTCTTGAAGTACTGGGACAGGCTTTATGTTCCCCTTGATTCTCTCCCAGTGCCATGACAATCCGACAGTGGAACATTTTGGCCTTTTCAACACTTTGAACCTGGTCTCCCGTACCTTCTGGTGGCCCTGCTTATGACACGATGTACAGACGTATGTCACCTCTTGTGTACAGTGTCGGCAGGCCAAGTCAGCAATAGGAGCTCCTCCAGGGCTGCTTCAGCCATTGCTGACCCCGGACAGACCCTGGCGAGCCGTGTCCATGGACTTTCTGATGAAATTGCCTCTGTTTTCGGGGTTTACCATGGTCCTTGTGGTGGTGGACATGCTCACGAAGATGGCGCATTTCATTCTGTGTCGGAGATTGCCGACAGCCTGCGCCACCGCCCACATGTTTATCCAGCACATCTTCCGGCTGCACGGCCTACCTGATCGGGTTGTGTTGGACCGTAGAGCGCAGTTCACGGCCCAGTTCTGGAAAGGGCTGATGGAGGCTCTGGATGTCCACATTTGTTTGTCCTCGGTGCACCATCCTGAAACCGACGGGGGGATGGAGAAGGTGATCGGGATCTTGGAGCAGTACCTGTGCTGCTTCGTAAATCAGCAGCAGAACAACTGGGTGGACTACTTGGCCGTGGCGGAGTTTGCATTTAACAACTTGCAGCACACCTCCACGCGGACGATGCCCTTCCTGGCTAACGGCGGGTATCACCCTTGCTTCTTTCCTCTTACCCCAGTCGACTCCCCGGTCCCCGCAGCGCAGGACTTCCTATCGGAACTCCAGGTGGTCCACCAAGTGGTGCGCCGCTATCTGACTCAAGCCAAAGAGGACTACAAGGGGGTGGCGGACAGGTCTCGGCGTGTGGTGCTGGAGTTGGCTGTGGGAGATCGCATGTGGCTGTCCACGCGACACCTTCCGTCCCACCGGCCGGCTAAGCGGTTGGACCACCGTTACCTTTGGCTGTTCCCGGTGGAGGCCTTGCCATGCTCGATGCGAGTGCACCCAGTGTTCCATTGCTTGCTCCTGGTCCCTGAACGGTCGGCTTGTCCTCTCCGCCCACCTTCTCCGCCCCAGCCGTCACGCGTGAGGCAGAGGAGCAGCTTACGCACGAAGTGGCCCGGATCTGGGACTCGAGATGGCTAAAGGGACGATTCCAGTACTTGGTGGACTGGAAGGACGATGGGCCGGACGGGGGACTTGGGCCGATGCAACAGACATGCACGTCCCCACTTTGATGCGGGCCTACCATGCACAATGTCCCTCGAGGCTGCACCCTGAGCATCAGACCCGGGGGAAAGGCCCTGCAGTGAGGGATAGTGTTGTGGCCCAGCAGGATCCGGTTGAGCTGCTGATGGACTCGGATAGCAAGGAACCATATGAGTCTGTCCTGGACGATGTGGAGGACCCTGGGCAGGGTTCAGACTCAGAGCAGGGATCAGAGAGGCTGGTTGACCACCAGGAGGCGCCTGAGGCATGGAGCAGTGGGGAGGATCAAAGGCAGTTTGTCCTGATGCTAGATTGAGAAGGGCTGAGAAATGGAATTAGCAACTCTGTAGGCAGACTCACAGAAGATGATTAAGCACAGGTGGTTTTTGATTGGCCCCTCCCAAGAGAGATTATAGGTGAGGCGTTGGGAGGGGACATTTGCAGGAAACAACTGTTCAAATTAGTAGTTAAGAAAATCTATCTGTGTATTCTAGCTGTGTCTGTTCGTTTGGACTATCTGCGTTGTTTCGTTTGAACTATCTGGGTTGCTGCAGAGCTACTCTATTGAAAGTGAGTTGCCTGGGCCCTCAGCCAAAGGATTCGTTATCTCAGTAATTGAACAGTGGCAAACAGCCAAGCCTGTGTTCTGGTTTATTCACAGGCTGGGGGGGGTGGGGGTGTCAGAACACATACCTATATGCCAAAAGTACACAAAACACTGTTAACCTTCCCACTGAAGTGGTACCTGTTTATCTACTCACATTTGCCTGCTTTCAAACTGCTAGAGGGGCAGGAACTGTCATTGGCTGCTGCCGGTTTGGACCGGTTTCAGGCAAATCGGTAGTTCTAATCCAGTGATGGGCAACCTTTTTGGCGTGGTGTGTCAAAAATCGGCAAAAAATCGAGCATAACTCGCGTTGTGTGTCACTTCGACAAAAACATAATTTTGCGCAATTTATAGTTTAAACTACAAAAATATATAATTGCAATATAATTGTATTTAATAAACCAAAAACAAATTATTTAACATAGCTGCTTAGTAACTTCTTTGTTCATCAGTCGATTTCGTATGTTGCCCTTGATATTATTATCAGTATCACTTACCAATGGTCCTGCTTAGCAACCAAAATGTTGGCTCAGAAACTCTGGCATTGAAGCGTGCAAGTCTTAAAGCTGTCAAGTTACAAGAACCTTGCACCCCTAACCCTTTAGGAAAAAAACCCAGGGTCTTCAAACCTGACAGCTTTAAGCCTTGTGGACTTCAACTCTTCAACTAAAAGAGAGACTGATAAATATTAAAAAAAATAAAACCAAAAGCAGCTACTGCAGTGGCTTAGAATTTTACTCAATTACTGTTGAGCCCATGGAAAGTTCTGCAGCCCCAGGAGCAAAGGAAGGGGGACGGAGAGAGAGAGATTGGCTGTTTGGTGTGCTTGAAACCACCTGGCCCTCCCCAAAGGAAACCCTCATTTGCAGGATGAGCCTCGACTGGCTCTGCCCAGCGGGGTTACCCCAAGTGCCATTGGGCAGCGACGGATGCTTATCCTTTTTCCTTCGGCTGCTTCAGCTGGGACTTCAGACACCCCAAGGGAGGGACTTTATCGGGCCTCCCCCTCCCCACCCTTTGAATGAAGGTGTGATATGGCTCCTCCATCCCTGCTCTTTAACCCAGCCAGAATTACAGGAGGGCTGCCCCCGTTCTGCTTTCCGGGGTGGATCTTAGCCGAGGGACACCAAGACCCCAGAATGGGTGGGGGGTGGGGGAAGAGCTTCTTGACGGAGGCCACGATCGACTTTTGGAAGTTGCGTTTTCGTAAAATAAGATTAACCTTTGGATGTGTTTGTTCCGCTCGGCCAGCGGCGTTTTCTCCCACTTAATCCCGGCGGATCCTGATATCTGAGCTGGAAAACTGCAACCCCCCGGAAATGATGACGCCCCGCTGAGTAGCTGGGACTTGCAGAAAAAGGCTGCAGAGAGAGAAGCGTTCGATCCGTAATCCGTCTGTGGGGGGCGCTGGGGACAGGCCGGGCCCCTTCTTCCCACCTCTATCCCCCCCCACTCTTGAGGGACAAGCCCTTTCCCCTGTCCCAACGGTGGAATTTGAGGCTACCTCTGCTTTCCCTCTCCCTCCCTCAGTTGTGCAGCAGCGGCAGCTCTCAGCCTGGGCGGCAGCATCACGCAGGCTGTGGAAGGAGGGGGAGGAGGAGGAGGAGGAGGAGGGAACCAACCAAAGAGAGGCTTTTACTGAGTCTGCGCCCCACAGCCAGGACCGTCCTGGCGCCTCAAGCCGCGTTTCTTCCTGCAAAGCCCTTCTGGCGTCAAGCGGAACTCTCGGGTTGCCCGAAGGGCTTTGCAGGAAGAAACGCGGCTTGAGGCGCCAGGACGGTCCTGGCTGTGGGGCGCAGACCCGGTAAAAGCCTCTCTTTGGTTGGTTCCCTCCTCCTCCTCCTCCTCCTCCTCCTCCTTCCACAGCCTGCGTGACGCTGCCGCCCAGGCTGAGAGCTGCCGCTGAAACAAGTTTGGGGAGCATGTGCGTGTCACCCGAAATGGCTACGCGTGTCAGCACTGACACGTGTGTCATAGGTTCGCCATCACTGTTCTAATCAGTGGCTGGACCCACCTGCCTTCCCTGGCGCTATCCTGTCCTATATAATCACCGTGTGTTTGAAGGCGCTCACATTTTTGATTCTGGGTGACTGGTTGTTACATTCTGTGACACCCACCTCTGTAGCTCACCCTGTCACATGGGGTTTGGCTCCTGAACCCGATCTGTCACTTTCCAGCTGACCACTGAGCATCTTTAACCACTGAGCCACCGTGCCCCTTTGACGTCAAACAATGTGGTTTCTTTTATGTGGGTGTGCTTTAAGACAAGACTGTTAGGTAAATACAAACTGGAGGTGGAATGCAGCTAATTTATATTTGCCATTTAAAAAAAAAGAAAAACATGCAGTTGGAAAATGGCAAACCTGTGTCAAGCTTGGCAGTGTAGTCTGAAGTCACAGGTATGAGACCCCGGGGGGAAAGGGGAGAGGCACGTGCAATTTTTTGGTCACCAGTTGCCTACCTTGGCGCAAACGTTGTTAAAAAGGGGGGGGAGGGGTTAAAATTCAATAATGGTTTTGTCTTACAACCTTTTTGGCATTTCAAAATAGCAGAGGTTTTTTTTTCTCTAGTTTTTGCTTTGTTTGGTTGCGTTTTATTTATTTTTCTTTGTTTTCCAGCAAGAAAATTCTTTGTTTTGTTGTCAATTGGTTTATTAGAGTCACCAAAGTGGGATGGATCCTGGGTTGTAGTTGGGATGTGTCAAACCTGTATGCTGAGGTGGACTTTAACGCATGTAAAATGTTCAAAGTGCAGAAGAGGAATTTCCCATATTCTCAATTTGGAACAAACATTTTTCTTTTCATAATTTTGTCTCGTGCTTGGGGGGGAAATGATCCATTTTGGACCAAAAAATCGCACATTGTTCTGTTTAGTTCTGTTTACAGCTTGGAACAAGAAGGCTCTCTTTATTTTTTGTGTATTAAATGTTTTGCGCACAGCAAAAGTTCCTGTACTGGTTGCAGGAGCTTCTGTGTTTGTTCCTCCCAAAAGTTTTATATGTCTGAAACAGAAATCATATGCTCAGGGGGATCATAGGATAATGGGATTATCCCGTCTAAGTAGGACACGGCATAATTGAATACTTCTCTTCATAAACGCTTCCCTCTCACAAAATGGAAGATCTAATAATAGGCTTAACTACACACCTTTCTTTCCTTTTAAAAAAGACTTTGTTAAATTTCAACAAAACATAAAATATAAAGGAACTGAAAAATAGGAATTAGAGAAGCTCAGGGAAAAAAAAGCAAAATTAAGAGCGCAGAAAAAAGAGGATAATAGAAAAAGAATAACTTCCAATTCTCTTTGGTACAGATAAAATAAAATACATTAACCTCTTACTCTAAAACCAACCATAAAACACAGTGTTTCTCTAATCCTAAACAGTTCTGATCATCAAATCCCCAAAATTACACTTTCGTTTCTTTCCATGCCATGCAGAAAAGTTCCAAAAAAGATTCCCAAGGTAGACAAGATCTTTTCTTTAATCAAAGAAGACAATTTTGTACATTCTACTAACTTCAACATCCATTCTTCAATTTGTAGGAATGTGTAGATCTTTCTACCTCTGTCCATACAAAAGTCTCACCGCTGTTGTCACGTATAAAAACAAAACCCCATTATTTTCTTTCTTGAACTGCAGCTTTTCTGTATAGCTGGGCGTGATGTTTTTGGTTCAGAAGCAGAGACTTAAAACACAGGTGGACTCTGCCTATCATTCAGAGGGCGCACATATTTTATGATTCTTCTGAGCACAGTAATCCAGTGCTGAAAGGAAGAGAATAAGGCATGATATACAGTACTTGGATGTTAAATTATGTCACCTGCCAACTCATAAAACATTGGCATGGCTAGAGTTGCACCTCGTTGGAGAATGTGATTTATGACACAGACTGAGGGGAGGGAAGAAACAGGGGCAAAGTTCAGCCATAATTAAAATGAGGTCAGATCTGACTGCAATGGGGTATTGTTGAAATGGTGTTCCTAATAAATGACTGGTTTTCTTTTGAAACTTGGCTCGAGGCTCATAAGTTAATTAGGGCATCTTTTGGAAACCTGACAGACAATCACATCTAAACCTCATTTGAATTATGGCTGAACTTTGCCCCTGTTCCTTCCCTCCCATCAGTCTGGGTCATAAATCACATTCTCCAACCGAGGTGCATGCCTCACAAGCCTGCTGTAGTAATCTGAGATCCGACTCTAGCTGAAGGTATACGTGGAATGTGCTGCTGCCCCTTTCCTCACCATGGCAACTTGATAACAGACATGCCAATGCTTTATGAGCTGACATCACCTCTCTTTCCCTGCCTCTGCCCCATCGTGGATGTACAGATAGTCCTCGACTTACGACCTCAATGCAACTCCAAATTTCTATTGCTAAGAGAAACGGTTGTGAATTTTGCCCCATTTTACGACCTTCCTTCCCACAGTTGTTGTGAATCATTGCAGCTCTTAAGCTAGTAACATGGTTAAGTGAATCTGGCTCCCCCATTGACTTTGATTGTCAGAAGGCTGCACAAGGTGATTGCATGGCCCTGGGACTCTGCAACCCTCATAAATAGGAGTTGGGTGCCAAGCCTCTGAATTTTGATCACTCGGCCAAGGGGATGCTGCAACAGACATGTGAAAAAGTCATAAATCACTTTGTTCAGTGCACCTCAGAATCATTACATGGCCACTACATGGTTATCTAACTCTGACCAAGTGCTGTCAGTTGAGAAGGTTCCTGTATGTCTTGAAAACCAGATTTGTTCCTACAAAAAGAGGGTTCCTCAGGTACTCGGGCCTTAAGCCATATGAGGGCTTTGAAGGTCAGTACCAGTGACTTAAGTTGGGCTTCCTAAGCAGTTAACAGTGCAGCTATTATTTTGAACAACTACAACTCCCAGTTTATATTTCCATAAAAAGTCCCTATTTCAGTATCTACAAGATTCAGTGAGAGGTGTGGGAGTCGAGCTACAAATCCTTAAAACACATCTGATCCTTGATTTCTTTATTTATTTTTTGGTAATGAGTCTATCTCCCATTGTCTGAATGTTGGAATAAAGATGATAATATCTGAAGATATGACAGGGCCCTCATTCATTTTTTTGGCTTTCTTCCATACAATCTGAATGTATGAAATGGTATGAAAAATACACCAAAGCAGTCTTATTTCTATTATGGTTAAAATAATGTCTCTCAAGGTTTGGAAAATACTTTAGGTTTACAGTCAGTTTTGTAACTGGTTGGAAAATGACTTTGTAATCATCTTTTTTTATTGTTGTTTATTACTCAGCCAAGCTTATTCTGCTATCTCAGCGGATGTTTCAGTAAAAGAGACTGCAGAGCCATAACTCTTGGGCATCACATCGTTTGAGATAGCTTGCCCAAAGCCTGCTGTGCAAGATTTTGTGTAGATGGATAGAAGAGAAGTAGCACTTTCACAAGCCTTTGTCATTTGGAGACATTAGTCTTTATATATAGTCCTCGACTTACGGCCACAATTGAACCCAAAATTTATGTTGCTAACCAAAACATTTGTTAAACGAACTTTGCCCCATTTTTACGACCTTTCTTGCCACATTTGTTAAGTGAATCACTGCAGTTGTTAAGTTAGGAACATGGTTGTGGCTTCCCCATTGACTGCTTGTCAGAAGGGGATCACATGACCTGGGACACTGCAGCCGTCATAATTATGAGTCAGTTGCCAAGCACCTGAATTTTGATCACATGATCGTGAGGATGCTACAGAGGTCATAAGTGTGGGGAAACGGTCATCAGTCACTTTTTAGTGCCGTTGTAACTTTTTTTTAAAAAAGTTTTCATTTAAAAAAAATATGAACATTCCATCTTTCCTTAAACAGTGTGTCATCTGGGTATAAATATCTCGGTGCGATAATCATCAAAATTCACATCTTTCACATTGATATTAATTATCTCATCTTAGAATTATCGTACTATATTAAACAGTTGAACATAATGAACTTATCCGTTTTTCCCTCTTAACATATCTTCTAATAAAAAATTTAATAATGATGTTAAGCATAATCTCATCATCATAATATTAACAATTATCATATTGTTTACATCTCTAACATATTTTCTGCTCTTCTTTAAACTCCTTTTATTTCCAACTTCCTTTCTAACCATTGATAAAATAATTCCCACATCATATGATATTTACTTTGTTCTTTCTCCTTAATCTCCAGTGTTAATCTGTTCATTTCTGTACACTTTAATATTTTTCTAATCACCTTCTCATCTGTAGGGATCTCTTCACTTTTCTGATGTAACTTTGAAGGGTCATTAAACGAACTGTTGTAAATCGAGGACTACCTGTATTAAGATTTGTCTTTGGAGACCATGTCATCATGAATTTGTAAAATGAAAAAGAAGAAATCTATAAATTTGTTTGGTACTGCTGTTTGGGAAAAGTACATAAATCCACAAGAGACAGAATTATATGTTGTCACAAATTATTGTTAGTCTGGAAATGCTTGGGGCGGGGGGGGGGGGGCGATATATTTAATTTTTTGCTGGAACATATTTGGAACAATTCAGATCTTTTTAAGTGCCTCATTAGCAAATGCACTTTTTGAACTATTTAACCTAGCCAGAAATAGTAGAAATGATTGGAACAACATTTGTTTGCTTGCTACTAGTGACTAGATGGTGGTCACCAACATGAAATAGCAATTCCATCAAGTGGTAGTGTGCACACTTCATTTTTTTTTTGTTTCATACCGTAACATTTGATTGTGTGATTTCATGTACAGAACAACATTTTTTTTGCTGTATGTAGTTACTGCTGTGACTTGTTTGTGCTCATCTCTGTTCTGTAGGCAACTTGCCACTCTCTCCTGAATAAAGCTACCGTAAAAGAAAAAAAGGAAAACAAAAAAGCAGTAAGTTTTGGAGAAGTTTTATTAAGCCATTTCTTTCAAAGCACACAAACACCCTCTTCCCCACTTTCTGCTTTTGCTCTTCGTCCCCAAAACTCTTTTACTTCCAACCTTCTTTGACACTCATTGTCAAATCATTCTACTAATTCTGGCACTAAAGACGCTTTTAAATCGAATTAACACGCAGTTGAAGTGATGCTTGTTTTTTTTTTTTTTAAAAAAACCACAAAAATCTAAATGTGCCTCTTCCTTTTTTCTTTTTTTTTCCTTCGGAAGGAAATCTCTGCCGCTCCACCACAGCTTTCCAATAACCCTCTTTGCCAACCGTTGCAACGCTAAGGAACTAAGGGGAAATTCAGAAATTAAAGACAAGGAGTGTGGTTGCCTTTGTATTAGTTGGACTGTCTAGGACCGTGATGGCAGAGCTATGGCATGCGTGCCACAGGTGGCACGTAGAGCTCTCTCTGCGGGCACGCAAACCATCACCCCAGCTGAGCTCCAATGGCCAAACGCGTGTGCCTCCTGCCAGCCAGCTGATTTTCAGGACGCATGTGGGAGGCACGTGCGCATGTATGGGAGGGAAAAGGGGGGTCGCGTGCACATGCATGCCCCCCTGAGGCCTGTTTTTGGTCCTAGGCTGCAGGAAGGCCTGCTAGGCCCAAAATGGGACGCGGGGGGGGGTGAGCCCCCCTGCGGCCCGTTTTTGGTCCCTGGAAGGCTGCTGGGCCCAGAATGGGGCATGGAGGGGGTCACGTGCGCATGCACGGAGGGATCATAGGGTGTTGTGTGTGCATGCTCAGGAGGGTGGGGAATGATTGCATTATGCTTTCGGCATGCGACAAGAAAAAGGTTAGCCATCACAGGTCTAGGAAAAAAAGAGGAACCTCCCCCATCTCCCCTTATCCTAAAGAGATCTTGGTATCCTTTCCTTTTTCCCTTGAGGGCATTGAAGAAGCTGCCCAAGAAACCATAGGGGGTTTTATAAAGCTTATCAAAATGTGAGCAGCAGCAAGCGGGGAGGGGAAGGTTGATGTTGAAGTGTGTGTGTGTGTGTCAGATAAAGAGGACCTTGTTGTTGTTGTTATGACAGCTGTGTGGGTGCACAGTTAGTGCATGTTTTTTCAAAGTTCATTTTTTCTAATGGAACCTAATTTTCAAAGCTGGAAAGTAGCACGGTAGATACAGTGGTCTCCAACCTTGGCAACTTAAGACTTGTGGACTTCAACTCCCAGTTGGCTGAGGAACTCTGGGAGTTGAAGTCCACAAGTCTTAAAGTTGCCAAGGTTGGAGACCACTGCGGTAGAACACCGCAGTAATAAAAGCATGACTCTCAGTTATGGTTAGTCCTTGACTTACGACCACAACTGGGACCAGAATTTCCATTGCTGAGCAAGGTCACTGTTAAGTGAGCCCTGCCCGATTTTATGATCTTTTTTGCCCTAGTTGTTAGGCGAATCGCTGCGGTTGTTAAATAAATCATGAAGTCATTGAGTGAATCCCGTTAAATTGGGCGTTGGAAGCTGGCTGGGAAAAGTCGCAAATGGCGAACACGTGAGGCCGGGATGCCACAACCGTTATAAATACATGCCGGTTGCCAAGTGCCCAAATTTTGTTTTAAATGTGAGGACCAGTTGCAAGTCACTTTTTGTGTGTGTTGTTGTAACCTTGCTAAGCGAATGGTTGTAAGTCGAGGACTACCTATACTCAATTTTTTCTACCATCAGTTTTTGAGTTGGAATAGGGAACATGGTCGCTAAATAGAGTGAACTTACTTTCTAACTTTCCTTCTTCAGTCAAGCAAAGAGAAGCAGCCTGAGATCTTTGCAAAGAGGCTGGTTTCCTTTGCCTGGATTTTTAGAGAGGTTGCTAAGCATTGTTTTCTGCATTTTAAAAATGCATTTTGTACTGCTTTATTGCTGTCTACTGCCAAATTAAGGATTGGCATCCTTCAGTCTCAAAAGACTATGGTACCATGCTCTGGGAAGAGGTAAAGCTGGAGTGTCCTCTCCAGAGCACGAAGATTAATATGGAGGATAGACTGTTACCCAAGCAGCAGAGATTCCCCCTCTCCACGTTGCTAAAATAGTTTAATGGAACGGCAGAGCCGATACGATGGGTCCCAGCTGCGTCGCAGGAGTTACCAGAACGTAGCTGTACACAGTCACAAAGTGCTTCGAGGACTCCGGCTCCGGATTTTGCCTCGAGGTTGACTCCTGAAGCCTTTTCCAGTAGTGGATATAGCCACAAGGCAGTGGAGGTTTGTAATCAGAGTTTCCCTTCTCCTAGAAGATGGTTCTGCCGTTTTATCTGCCATTGGGGCATAAAGTCCTCTTCCACCTTCACAACCATTGACCGTCTTCTCCTGTAACCCTGGAAAAGAGGCCCTTAGGAGGTGTTACCAGCCGGGCCAGCTGGACCAAGGTTTTTTTAAAGAGGTGTTACTCCTCCATCACTCACCCTTTGCCTGGCTTGTGACAGGCAGAGCCTGGCTTCCCAAACGTTAGGCCCAGGATGGCAGGTTAAGGATGAAACGTTTGGCTACATATGCATTGAATATATGCAGATGTTCCCATAGTTTAGAGTGCCTTGCTTGCACAGTTTTGACCTAAGGAGATTTGTTGATTATGTGCCATTGTCGTTGGGGGATGAAAGGGTTTCCCTTCTTTTCTTAGGAGTAGGTCCATGGCATCGGAGTGGACCAGATCCTCCATAAGAGAATTGTCAGCTTCCTCCATTTCTCTCCCTCTCTCTCTCTCTCTCCAAAGTTTGGTATCTGATGAGATTTGAATGATGATACATCCCAAAGGTGCTTCTTCAATAGCCAACTAGATTTTTTTTGGTTTTCCTTGAAGGCGTTTTGCTTCTCATCCAAGAAACTTTTTCAGTTCAGTTTAGAACTTCTTCTCAGTCCAGAACTAAATAAGCTTCTTGGGTGAGAAGTGAGACTTCTTCAAGGAAAAACAAAGTCCAGTTGCCTTTTGAAAAAGCACTTTTGGGACAACCACGACCTGGAAGACTAAGAATCTCCATAGATGAGTGATGATATGGAAGATCCAACAAGATTTTGGCTTTGGAGGAGTGGGGTAGGGGGGAAACCACATGGCCATCTGGATTCTTTGTATGGAAGAAGTTCTTCAAGGCCACCTCTGGTAGGTCCTCCTTAGTATCATGGATTCTGAGTTTGTTGATTTATTTTCTCCCTGTGGTTCTTCCTGTGCCCCAGTTCAGTCAGTCAAGGTAGGAAAAGTGGATTGCCTCTTTAGCTCATGCTGCTTGCTTGCTTGTTTGCCCAAGTGTTCTCTGAGTTCAGCAAGGTCCAACAATTTGCCTTTTGACTTCTAGGTCAATTTTTACAGTGTGGGCCACCTTCACTTTTTTCCCCTACCAGTTCTGTGTGCGTGGCTTGGTAGGGGCCCTGCGACTGAGTGGCCATGGCCAACTCGATGTCACTCACGTCCACGTCCACTCAGTCACATGTCCCGCACCACCAAGCCACGCCCACACAATCCGGTAGGAAAAAATGTGTGTATGAGAACGAGAAGGGCTCACAGTGGATGCTGTGGCAGAGAGAAGCCAAACTTTTCTCCCTCCATTCACAGTGGAACTGCTGCTACCTTATAGTTCCCCCCCGCCAGCCCTCTCCCTCCCTTAGATCCAAGTACCTTAAAGGGACAGGCTAGAGCAGCTCTGCTGTGAATGGAGGGAGAAACGTTCGGATTCTCTCTGCCACAGAATTCAACGTTAAATGCCTTCCATTCACAGCGGAGCTCCTGCAGCCTGACCCTTTAAGGTAGTCCCTGGGAGGGAGGGGACCAGAGCAGCAGGTCTGCTGTGAATGGAGGGAGAAACGTTCGGATTCTCTCTGCCACAGAATTCAACGTTAAATGCCTTCCATTCACAGCGGAGCTCCTGCAGCCTGACCCTTTAAGGTAGTCCCTGGGAGGGAGGGGACCAGAGCAGCAGGTCTGCTGTGAATGGAGGGAGAAACGTTCGGATTATCTCTGCCATAGAATTCAACGTTAAATGCCTTCCATTCACAGCGGAGCTCCTGCAGCCTGACCCTTTAAGGTAGTCCCTGGGGGGGAGGGGACCAGAGCAGCAGGTCTGCTGTGAATGGAGGGAGAAACGTTCGGATTATCTCTGCCATAGAATTCAACGTTAAATGCAGCAGAGAGAATCCGAACGTTTCTCCCTCCATTCACAGCAGACCTGCTACTCCATTTATCCACCTCCGGCCCCCTCCCTCCCGGGGACTACCTTAAAGGGACAAGCTGCAGCAGCTCCGCTGTGAATGGAAGGAAAAACGTTCGAATTGGGTGGGCGGGTCAAGTGGCCAGAAGGGCCGAGCAAGTGGCTGGAAGAGATGAGCAGTGACCAGGCAGGCATGGACAGGCCAACTAGGAATTTGGTGAACTGATTCCAATCGTCCCTCCCGGTTCCCCCGAGCCGGTCGAATTTCACCAGTGATGTGGGCCATTTTCTATAAACCTGAATTGTCAGGTTGTGGCCCAAAGATACCCACTTGCTGAAACATGCCAGTCTTTTAGAAGTCCATATTTTTATGCCCTTTTGTCAAAAATGAAACATAGTTCCCTAGCATCAAAGCCAACTTTTTGCAATTCCCAAGCCTTTGGATCAGTGTTTTGAATTCTACTATTGAGTTATTGAGTTTACCTGTTCTCTGAATTAGCAAAGCAGTTCTACACTTTTATTAGATTTGAACAATTCTCAGTCCGGCCGGTCTTTGGATAGGAGATTACACAGAAAGTGTGCCACCTCGTCTTTGGGCATGGAAAGAAAGGCAGTGATAGGTAGTAATGTGTGTCTACAGGAACTTCTTTGTATGTGTTGAAATTGCAACTAACGCGGACTCTCCACTTCTTTGCATAAATTGCAACTAACATGGGCTATCCAATCTCTGCACAAAGTCTTGTTTTTGCATAAGAATTCTTCATCTTGTTAGGATGTGTAGCAGATCCGAAGACCTAGAATGGGAATGGGGTGGGGGTGGGCTTTGATCCTGATTGCTTACCTACAGGGACTCCTAGAAGCTAAGATCCGAAACCAGAATCCTTTTCCTAAGAGAGTAGCATGCTCTTAAGCTTCAATTTTTAATATATATGCTGCTGAAGCGAGCACAATGCTCTTAAGCTTGGAGGTCATTTATGCCTTTCCAAATCACCTTTGATTGGAAATGGCTCTTTTGAGACCCAAAGTGTCCCAGAAGGATTCAGGGCGGAAGAAAATCATTTGAATATATTTGCTCTGATCCTTTCCCCTTCCCTCCTCGTCCTTCTCTAATGGAAGCCACTCAGAGTCCCGTTGTATTAGTGAGATGGGTGGCACAGACATTTAATAAATTAATGAGGGGTCCTTGGTGTTCTCTGAGCTTAAGTATGATCTTTATTGTCATTGTACTTAAATACAACGAAATTGGTTGTTTTCTTGCAGATGCTTCATTACCGAACTAAGTAACATCACAAATGGCTGATGAGGTTACCTAGTTTGGTAATGAAATGTCAGCAAAAAAAATAACAACCAAGTTACTGGTTGAGAGAGAGCAGCAAGGGCCCCTCTTCTTAATCCTGAGTTACAAATATTCTCCTCTGTTGGGAGACAGACAGACAAATTTTCTTGTCTGTATAGTAAATGCAGTTATATGATGAGTGAGTGCCATTTTGTGTGGCTATTTTTTTAAACAGAGGGCTATGTATTTTTTTTAATGAATGGGTGATTTCCATTCATGTTTTGTGAAAAGTTGTTGCTATGAGAATCATTCTCGGGTGCTTTAATGGTTATGAACAGAGTGAGTGAATCAATTGGTTATATTAGTGATTTTTTCTAAATCAGTGTTTTAAAACATTAGGCTCAATATAGCGTAACTTTTTTTTTTTCCTAATTAGTATGTTTTGAAATATCTTTTCTTTTAGGAGATACGAATTGCTCACGCACTGGCTTCCCAGTAAGATGTTTGTCTGTAGGAAAGCGAATATAACCCCTGTTATTAAATCATGCCTCCTCTATACTATTTTCAATAACTCTTCCTTCCTTCCTTTCCTCCTTATAACAATTTGGCTCTTGCCTCTGGAACCTGTTTTAACATAGAAACCATTTGGTTACTTGTCTGGTGTCATTCTGAAACAATGACCTGTAAGGGAGACTTGGCCCAAGCATTCTCCTCTTATTAAGCTGGCTTTTTTTTATCCTACATTTAAATGATGGCTTTCTTAATTTCCATCCTGTGCTGTTTAGGTGGTCAGCCAGCGGTTTCCTCAGAATAGCATTGGAGCGGTTGGGAGTGCCATGTTCTTGAGATTCATTAATCCGGCTATTGTGTCCCCGTATGAGGCTGGCATACTGGATAAGAAGCCTCCGCCGAGAATCGAAAGGGGCCTGAAGTTAATGTCAAAGGTGAGAAATAGTGTCTCTTTTATGCTGGGTGGCAGGAAATAGCAAGGATGTGATGGTGGTGGAATTGGACGTTTTGCTTTTATGGAAGAATTAAAACCGATGAGCTCAAGAGATGGCAACCTCCTTGCAGCTCTGAAGATTCGGGTATGATTCTTAAAGCCACTCCAAAAGTTGACCCAGATTGTAGCTGTAATAGGTGGCAGAACTGAAAAAATATTAAACGTAGGATGAATAATTATGTTATACATTCTATTAACACTAGATCATTCAACAGAAATTAAATTCAAATATAGTTTGCCTCAAGTTTTTAAGGTTTGGATTATAGATAGTCCTCAGGTTACAACCCCCCCCCCCCACACACACACAGACACACACTATTCAAAGTTATGGTGGCACTGAACAAGGCAGACTTAGAACCAGTCCTTGAAGTTCTGGCCATCGCAGCATCATTTGGTCACCTGATTATCATTTACAACCTTCCCTGTTGGCCTCTCACCAGCAAATCAATGGGGAAGCTGGCAGGAAATTGTCAATTGTTCCTTGAGGTCCCTCCCATCACTTTTTCTCACAAGGAGTTCCTTGGTGCCAAAGGGATCTCATACTCCATAGTACCTGCCCATGTCACCTACCTGCACATACTCTGAGCATCAGCCTGTGGCACCTGCCTACTTAGCAGCACACTCTAAGCGGTGTACAGAGTCAGCATATTGCCGCCAACAATCTGGATTCCCATTTTACCAACCTTGGAAGCAGAGGTGGGATTCAGCAGGTTCTGACCAGTTCTGGAGAACCGGTAGCAGAAAGTTTGAGTAGTTCAGAAAAGCGGTAAATACCACCTGTGACTGGCCGCACCCCCAGCTATTCTCTGCCTCCTGAGTTCCAGCTGATTGGGAGGAAATGGGGATTTTGCAGTATCCTTCCCCTACAACGCCCACCAAGCCATGCCACACCCACCAATCGAATCCCACCACTGCTTGGAAGGTTATAAAACTCTGTCAACCTTGAGCTGGTCAGGATCAAACTCCTGGCAGTGGGCAGAGTCAGCCTGCAGTACTGCATTCTAACCACTGCACCCCCATGGCTCCTGTTTGAACTTAGTTTATAGCACCTGCCCACAGTACTTACCCACGTGTAGTTCTTGTCTGTTGGCCTGCTTGCCCTTGGGGCAGTTTCAGTGCCTCTTCCCATCTTGCAGTCACATTGTCACAACAATGACAAAAGGGGCTGCAGGGATTGTGATCACTAAGCGAACCATTCACATGATGTTATACTTTACAACCGCATCAATTAGTGATGGAAATCCTGATTTTTATTGCTGTCATAACCCGAGGATAGCAATAGCAATAGCAATAGCAGTTAGACTTATATACCGCTTCATAGGGCTTTCAGCCCTCTCTAAGCGGTTTAGAGAGTCAGCATATCGCCCCCACAGTCTGGGTCCTCATTTCACCCACCTCGGAAGGATGGAAGGCTGAGTCAACCTTGAGCCGGTGAGATTTGAACCGCCGAACTGCAGATAGCAGTCAGTTGAAGTAGCCTGCAGTGCTGCATTTAACCACTTTCCTAGGCCCTTAAGTAGTTAATTGGTTGTTTTCCTGCTGATGTTGGGAGTTCAGGACATGGGATAAGCAGCAGATTGGGGAAGGCCACTTCTTACCAGTGAAGCTGTTCCTAGCCTGAAGCTGCTTTAGGAGAAATGGGCACTTGATGGAATTTCACTGCGTGCTGGTGCATCCTGTTACATTCATACTACCAAATATCTTAGATTAGAACAAATCTTCTGCAACACTTTTTGCATGTAAGTTTAGAAAGGAAACTTCTTCAAATGGGGTTTGCGTGACTCACTCACTCTGTTGGTTTCGTTTGTCCAGGTACTTCAGAGCATCGCTAACCATGTCTTGTTTACCAAGGAGGAACACATGCGGCCTTTTAACGACTTTGTGAAGAGCAACTTTGATGCTGCAAGAAGGTAAGCCAGTTAAAGTGTTTTGATTTTTTTTTTAAACAAGTTTTGCCCGTGTAGTTTTTCAAGCCAAAGTTAGAGAGTATAAGCTAGAGGCAGATAATGATACCATTTGAATACTGCTGAAATTGACAAAATCACCCCCAGTCCATAGCAAAGGGCAGCTTTACTTGGAACAGCTTCCATCTAAGGAGCATACCTTTAATACCATTAAACAACATCTGCTTCTCCCGGGTCATTGAGAAGGACTTGATAGGCAAATAAAAATGCCAAATCCAGTTTAAACATGTACTATATATATGGTTGCGTGTGTGTATGTCTCAGCATAACTCTGGAATGCCTCGAGCAATTTCAACCAAACTTGATGCACAGATGCCTTACTCTCTGGAAGCAAATACTGTGGGGGGTAAGACACCCCTAAAACCTCTTGGGGTGTGTGTTTTGTTAAGATACAGCCTGTTGTGCCTTAAAACGTCTTCTACTGTAGTGCTGGAAAATGGCTTCTACTGTGCAGCGTAGTGGAGTTGCCATGGTAATGGCTTCACAGTACTCCACAAGGGGACTCCCTCTGGTAAGGGGGAAAATCCAACATTAGAGATTATGTTTGGTCTGGATATTTTCCCCCTATAAATAAATACCCGGGCAACGCCAGGTTATTGGCTAGTCAGCCATAATAATGACATCCAATTTTAATAATCGTTGATAAGAAAGACAAAAAAGTCTGGATAGCGGACATTGCAGTATGATGAGAGGGGAGAGGAGAGGAGATCTCAATATATCGAGCCCTGCAAATAGAAGTAGAAAGACTATGGCAAAAGAAAGCAAAGATAGTACCAGTAGTAATAGGTGCCTTGGGTGCCATCTCAAAACAACCGGAGCACTGCTTGAACACCATCGGCATTGACAAAATCAGCACCAGTCAATTGCAAAAGGCAGCTTTATTTGTAACAGCTTCCATCCTGCAATGATACTTTTAGCAAGATTAAATATCCACCTATCAAGACCTTCCCAAGGACTTGGGAAGGACTCAACTGACCGTTATAATAAATAGAGACCCAGAACATATGTGGATGATCTAGTCCCATGATGGGGAATCTATGGCACCATGCGCACAGTGGCCAGCTGCTCTTCTGGGTTCTGGCGCCAGCCAGCTGATCTTCACTACTTCTTATTCAATTAATAGGCCCCTTTCATTTCCTGACACTACCAATAATGTGGAGGGCATTTTAGGGTATTATGTGCACAAGAAGATGTGCCTGAATATAATTTAGACTTAAGTATTAATCAGTTTTCTAACTGGCTTATGCTACAAGCTCTGAAATAACAGGCCATAGTGCAGCAGCCAAATGCTCTTCCATGTTCCGGTGCTCTGGCGCACGTGCACGCTCTCCAGTTTTGGCACTTGGTGCCAAAAAGGTTAGCCATCGCTGATCTAGTCTATAGAATTCCTTAGCTGTGATAGTTTTAAAGGAAGAGTTCAAACATTGGGGAAGAGGGGGAATTCTTCTCAGTACTGTTGGCAAATGGGATATCCAGGTGGCCCTAAAATTGGATACGTGAAAAGAACTATTGGGTGGGAGAGTTTTACCTTCAGAGCTTACTTCTGGGTTTCCTGGAGGCATCTGAAGATTATTTTTTTTGAAGCAGGAGGATGATTAATAGATGAATATTTTGGTCTAACACAGGTGCTTTTACATGCTTCAAAATGGTATGGGGTCTCTGTTTGAGCAGGGGGTTGGACTAGAAGATCTTCCAGGTCACTTCCAACTCTGTTGTTCTGTTTAAAAAAAAAAGTTGGGTTGGTTAGTTCCTATCATTGACTTCTATTGGAAAGTTCTTGATGCTGAAGCCAACTCAAGTTCTAGTAATCCATATCCGCATTGTTTTTGCAGATGCTTTGATAAGAAAGGCACAATGTCTTCTCTTTCCCTATAGGTTTTTCCTTGACATTGCTTCAGATTGTCCAGCTAGTGATACAGTCAATCACAGCCTCTCTTCATCAGTGATGGCAATGTGCTTGCACTACATCGTTGCTGTGGAACAATCAAGAGAAGATCGGGCAGTACCTTTCCAGCAATAGGTAATTACCTGACTAGGGATAAAAAGGCTAAGAAATAGCAAAAGAACTTAGACTTATATACTGCTTTCACAGTGCTTACAGCCCTCTCTAAGTGGTTTACAGAGTCAGCCTATTGCCCCCAACCATCTGGCTTCTCATTTTACCAGCTTCGGAAGGAAGGCTGAGTTAATCTTGAGCTGGTCAGAATCGAACTGCAGGCAGCCGGCAGTCAGCACAATTAGCCTGCATTACTGCATTCTAACCACTGCGCCACAGTGGCTCATGGACACAAGAAAGGACATAATGCATGTAAAAATAAAAGTTCATTAATTCAACATAGAATTTACAGTTGTGATAAAATTAAAATTAATTATTTCATTGATTAATTGAATATATCCCACTAAAATGGCTTATATCATCTTGAAAAATAATTACACATACTACAAAGTGCTAAATTGGAAGCATCCCAGGGCCATTTACTTATGAGATGGGAGGCAAATAGATTCAATCAATTAATTACCCAATAGTATTGAGCGTAGAGCAGACCCAAAGTGTAGATAAGACGGCGTAGATTGCACCCTATGGGAATCTTTTACTGAGAAGGAGAACATTTGCCTTTTTGTTATAAAAATATAACATGGAATAGGACTTAGTTGTTCCTGCACATCAATAAATCTCGGAATGGAGGGGGAAGAGTTGCCATTTAATACTAGAAATATGGCCCTTAGGTGTAGTGAACAAGCAGGTTTTTAGTGTTTCTTTTAAAACTATATACCGTATTTTTTGGAGTATAAGGCACACTTTCCCCCCCAAAGGAGGCTGAAAATTTGGGTGTGTTTTATACTCCAAATGTAGCTTTTCCTAAACTTTTTTACAGCCCTAATGAGGCGCTAACAAGTGAAGTGATCTTCCCTGGTTTGCCTGCTTTTCTCATTGCTTCTCTCTCTGATGATCAGCTGTGCTTTAGAAGCTGTTATCTATCTGACAATCAGCTGTGCTTAGAAGCTGTTTTTTTATGCCCCAACCAGGGGATAAAAGTGTGCGCCCTCAAAATCAGCAAACTTATCTGCTGAAGCTGACCAGACTTAAGGACGCTAGCCAATGAATACCTGGTAGGCAGATTTTTTCCCCTCTATTTTCCTCCCCAAAAACTAAGGTGTGCCTTATATTCCAGTGCGTCTTATACTCAGAAAAATACGGTAAATAGTATTTTGCGTGCTATGTTTTTCACTCTAGGAACTTTAAGATATGTGGACTTTAACGCCCAAAACTCCATGCTGGATGGGGAATTCTAGGAGTCCACACATCTTAAAATTGGTATGATTGAGAAACCCTTACTTACAGTATAGGTAGTCCTAGACATACAACTGGTTGACACCCCCCCCCCCCCAAAAAAATCATTGTCATGAGTCAAGGACTACCTGTATAATATGTAGTTGTCTATAGCAACTTGCAGTTTGATGAACATTATATCCCTCCAGCTTCTTATATCCCTGAATTATAATCATCCTCTAGGGATCACAAGGCTGTTGGAAGGCGACCGTTTGACAAAATGGCAACTTTGCTTGCATACCTGGGTCCTCCTGAGCACAAGCCGGTGGCAGACACACAGTGGTCCAGTATAAACCTCACTAGTTCCAAGTTTGAAGAATTTATGACAAGGTAAATGAATTCAAATGTCTGCTGGCCTGTTGTGACATAATATTCCTAAGGCCCTCACTATGCAAATGATATAAATAAATGCAGTTAAAATCTCGTATAGATTCGACAGATGCCTAATGTTAATGTACCCTTCCTCTCCTTGAATGCTCTTGTAATTTCATTTAGGTCCTTAACCATTAAATGGAAAACTAGTGTGCTTGAAAGCAAGCAATTCCAAAGCTGCTTTGGGGATCAGGACCTAGCAGAATTCATAGAAAGTAAAAAAGGGTAGGTGGCTACAACATTATTATCTGTGGAAGCTGGCTCACTTTGCCCCCAAAAACAGACCATGATAAGGATGTGGGGTGGGTGGGGAAGGAGGCATCTTGGAAAATTAAAGAGAGTACCAAGAAGCAGCATCAGAAGCCTTCTGATCTGTGAGGGCAGGACAGGAAGTAAAGGATGGAAACTGATCAAGAAGGGAACCAACCCAGAACTAAGGAGAAATTTCCTGACAGTTAGAACAACTAACCAGTGGAATGACTTGCCTCCAAAGGTTGTGAATGCTCCAACACTGGAGGTTTTTAAGAAGAGATTGGATAACTATTTGTCTGAAATGGTATAGGGTTTCCTGCAGTGGTGGGATTCAAATTTTTTACTACAGGGTTTGGGGTGTGGCTTGGTGGCCGTGGCAGGGGAAGGATACTGTAAAATCTCCATTCCCTCCCCACTCCAGGGGAAGGTTACTGCAAAATCCCCATTTCCTCCCGATCAGCTGGGACTCGGGAGGCAGAGAATAGCTGGGGGCGCGGCCAGCCAGAGGTAGTATTTACCGGTTTTCCAAACTACCCAAAAGTTCCACTACCAGTTCTCCAGAACTGGTCAGAACCTGCTGAATACCATCTCTGGTTTCCTGTCTAATCAGGGGATTGGACTGGAAGACCTCCAAGGTCCCTTCCAACTCTGCTATGCTATGCTATATTTACCCGGGTACCATTTTGTGGCAGCTTCAGTGACTTATACTTCCAAATAGATCCACTAGGTGCAAAGTTTAGGAAATCTCTGGTACAATCACAAGAAGGGTAAATGACCGCTTTCCTGCCTATATTTTTGTCCTTAGGCACCAGGTACACGAGAAAGAAGAGTTCAAAGCCTTGAAAACCCTCAACATTTTTTACCAAGCCGGGACGACGAAAGCTGGCAATCCTGTCTTCTATTACATTGCTCGACGGTAAGACAGTTTTCTCTTCCTCCTTAAACCAGACTACTGAGAATTGGTGAGACTTGCAGGCCCAGCTTTTGCTTCGCTTTGAACAAATTGTTTTGTGGAGTTTTCTCTGTACTCTGAAAGGGTTAGGGTCAGATGAGGTGGGCATAAGGGTAGTCCTCGACTCAACAGCCATTCATTTAGCGGCCGTTTGGATTTACAATCGCACTGGGGAAAAAAGCGACTTACAAGTGGTCTTCACATTTGCGAGCACCCCATGGTCCCGTGATCAGAATTTGGGGTGCTTGGTAACCATCCTGTGTTTAGAATGGTTGCAGCATCCCAGGGTCATCACTATTTGCAACCTTCCCAGCCCCTTCCAACAAACTCAAATGGGGGAAGTTGTATAAACTTAACGACCGTAATTGGAGGGATTCTTTTTTTGGCAAAAAAAAAAAAAAAAATTGGACACAACAAACTTAATAACTGCCTTGCTTAGCAACAAAAATTCTGGTCCAGATTGTGGTCATAAGTCGAGGACTCCCAATATGTTTGTACCCCAAAATGTGCCGTCAAGTGTTTGTAATATTAGCCCTGAGGGACAAGGATCTTGTTTGCCATTGTCTAGTGGCTTTTTTTTTGCTGAGGTGCATATTTTGTTTGAGGGATTATCTGGGTGTGTGGCTGGGCAGTAAATTTCTTTCAAAACAACAACATGTGCCCAGTAGATCAGCTGCCCCCCAATCTTTGGGGCACCAGGGATCGGTGCCATGGAGAAAGGTTTTTCCGTGGATCAAAGGTGGGCGTGGTTTCACGGTTCCACCACAAAACCGCGTTCGACCTAAAGCGCGCTCGCCGAAACCGCGTAGCTGACGTTATCAACAGGGCGACAACAGCGCGGAGACAGACGCACGCTGTAAACGCTAAACCTAAAATTAACCCCTAAACCTAAATTAACCCCTAAACCTAAACCTAACCCCCCTAAACCTAATCCTAAACCTAACCCTAAACCTAACCCTTAACCTAACCCTAAACCTAACCCTAAACCTAACCCTAAACCTAACCCTTAACCTAACCCTAAACCTAACCCTTAACCTAACCCTAACCCTAACCCTTAACCCCAACCCTAACCTAACCCCTAAACCTAACCCTAAACCTAACCCTTACCTTAAGTTGAATCGGCTTGCTTTCAAAGCACTATTTAAAGCGCCCTTCTTTCTCCGCGTTGGCTGTGGTCGCCCTGTTGATGACATCAGCGACGTGCTTTAATCGGGCGCGGCTTAGTCGAGCGCGGTTTTGTCGTGCCACGGTGGTTTCACATTCCGCCTGCATCCCACAGATGGGGCTTTGTTTATTTGCGCAAAGTGGTTGCTGGCATTCTGTGGACGGATGCTGGTCCATGATAGGGATTGGGTACTGGTGCCTTAGATTGTACAGGTAGCCTTTGACTTACAAAAGTTCGTTTAGTGACCGTTCAGAGTACAATGGCACTGAGAAAAGTGACTCTGGTCTTTTTTCATAGCTATGACCTTTGCAGCATCCCGGTGATCATGTGATCAAATTCAGGTGCGTGGCAACTGGTTCATATGTCCCAAGTTTGTGTGATCACCTTTTGCAACCTTCTGGCAAGTCAAGGCGGAAGACAAATTCACTTAACAACCGGGTTACTAACTTATCAACTGCAGTGAGTCACTTAACCACTGAGGCAAGAAAGGCCGTAAAATTGGGACTAAATTCACTTAACAAATGTCTCACTTAGCAACTGAAATTTCGGGGTCAATTGTGATCGTAAGTCAAGGACTACCTGTACTTTTAGGATGAATCTTCTACATAATATCTAGAGCAGTGTTTCTCAACCTTGGCGACTTTTAAGTCCTATGGACTTCAACTCCCAGAATCCCCCAGCCAGCACAGCTGGCTGGGGAATTCTGGGAATTGAAGTCCACAGGACTTAAGTTGCCAAGGTTGAGAAACACTGATCTAGAGCAAGAGGAAAACCTAGCTGCGTTTGTGGTGATATAATTTAAAATAATTTTTAATAATTTAAAATAATTTTTATCGTCCGTGTCAAAACCAGTTTTATTTTCAGGTAGCCCTCACTTAACGATGGTTGCTTGTTTGAAGTTCTTTTTTTTTTTTTCCCTCCTTTTCATTCAAATAATGAAACTTTGATTTTGGCTTTTACCGAGTAGATTGATAGATCTTTACAGAAATGGCTGCTTTCACATTATTATGGAAAAGCAAAAAAAGTTGGGATTTGATGTTAATGCCTTATTTTACTGCAACAGAGAGAGCCGGAAGTCAATGTTTCTTTTTCTATTTTTCCTTATCCTTCCTCACTCCTTTTTCTTCTTTTTCTCCCCACTGCTTTTCTATTTACTTTGGGATTTTACAATCTTTTATAACTCAATAAAAATGTTAAACGTGAGATTTATGTTACAGCAGACCCTTAAAAGCTACTTATGACCTGGTCCTGAAGTTACGGCTGCTGTAGCCCTTACAAACGACAGCAGGGACACTGTAGCCCCCCACCCTTCCCATCTCCTGTCCTCGCCCACATTGGCTACCCAAATCCTCCATCTCACTTACTTTTCAGAAGTCTCCAGAGTTAAGGGGGGGGGGGGTTCAGAATAGGGAAGGGGGGCATTGTATTGTGTGGCTGCTCGGAAAATGTCGGCCATTGCGGGATGCGATTCCAGCAACAGAGCCTTGCAGGATTCCACAGCGTCATTGCTGGGCCACATGGCACCATCCCATCAGTGCCCGCTCCAGCAAGGGATGGCCGCTTGTGCGATGGCACTGCAGTTCCAGCAGTGGAGAAGCTTGTTTTGCTAACACGAGCAAAGAGAAGCAGGCTGCTCTGTTGCTGCGATTGCAGCCCCATCCCACAAGGATCAGTCATTTTCCGAGCGAGCGTTTCTGGGATTTTGCCACATGGCCACCCAACGAAAGTATCTGCTCTGCTTCCCTCGCATGGTCTTCACAGTGCTGCAGAAAGCAGCAGAGCGCTGGAGATTTTCAAAATATACTGTGTTTCCCCCAAAATAAGAAAGGGTCTTATTATAAGACGGTCTTATTTTCCTTTGACCACGAAATAAGCCCTTGGCCTAATTTTCTGGGAGGTCTTATTGTTTTTGAGGTGCAGGAGGCAGCGAGCGTGGTCACCTCATGGCTGCTGTTGTGTTGCAATATTTTCAGGGAGCGCTTATTTTCAGGGGAGGGCTTATTTTAGCGCATGCGCTCAAAAGCCCGATTGAGCTTATTATCCGGGAGGTCTTATTTTCAGGGAAACAGGGTAAGTGGGGTGGAGGCCCAAGTCCTTTGGGGACTTTGTGGGGGACAAAGGCCTGCAAGAAAAGTGTTGTGTGTGTGTGTGTGTGTAAGGCCTCTGGGGACCCGGCAGGGGCAGGGGAATAGGTCCAAAGACTCAGAGAAATCCGAAGGGTAGGGAGCAGATCACAGGCTGTTTCAGGGTGGGGAGGTTCTCTGAAGCCTCCTGGGGCCTCCCCCATCCAGGAGGCACCCCATGCTCCACTTAACCCATGTTAAATGTTCATTTAACAACCACATCAGGCAGAGCAGGAGGTGGTGTCATTAAGTAAGTGTTTAACGTCTCTTACCATAAGGCAGCCATAATGGGCATGCTTCACTACGGTCATAAGTCAGGATCACCTGTCGTATCCAGTTCTGTAGACATCTACCAAATAACATGCTTCTGTAGTTGTAGGTGGCAAAGATGATCTGTACTGGCCTTACATGTATATTATTCTTGAGAGTATATTATTCTTTTATTGTCTTAAATGTTTAACACAAGTGCAGGTGGTGCTCAGCTTACAACAGTTCGCTAGCGACTGTTCAAAGTACAACGGCACTGAAAAAGTGAGCTTAGGATCATTTTTCACACTTACAATCTTTGTACCATCCCCCTGCTCATGTGATCAAAATTCAGATGCTTAGCAACTGGCATGTATTCACGACGGTTGCCGTGTCCCAAGGTTGCGTGATTTTCATAAGCAGCCTTTTGGCAAGCAAGATCAATAGGGAGGCCAGGTTCACCTAACCAACCGGGTTACTAATGTAACAACTGTGCGGTGATTCACTTAACAACTGCGGCAAGAAGGTTGTAAAATGGGGCAAAACTGACATAAAAACAGGAATTTCGGATTCAATTGTGGCTGTAAGTCCGATTTGGGTAGCAAGCTATGCAGAAAGAATAGAATACAATAGCAGAGTTGGAAGGGACCTTGGAGGTCTTCTAGTCCAAGCCCCTGCCTAGGCAGGAAACCCTATACCATTTCAGACAAACTTCCAGTGTTGGGGCCTTCACAACTTCTGGAGGCAACTTCTGTTCCACTGATTAATTGTTCTAACTGTCAGGAAATTTCTCCTCATAGATATTGGAAGACTGCTATCATGTCTCCCCTAGTCCTTCATTAAACTAGACATACCCAGTCCTGCAACCAACCTTTCTTCATATGTTTTAGCCTCCAGTCCCCTAATCATCTTTGTTGCTCTTCTCTGCACTCTTTCTAGATGCGTCAGATAGCTGCTGCTGCTGCTGCTTCTGGCTAAATATCATACTATCACTGGATAGATTGGGGTTCATTGGTTGCTTGCTACCTTGCAGAAATTGAATGTATGTTTCCTGGAATTATTATTTTGTTGGATTTTCTTGAAACAGTGTTCACAGATCTTAGAAACTGCTAGCTTTTTATTCCCCCGCACCTCAAATAATTCATGAGA
This sequence comes from Thamnophis elegans, assembly GCF_009769535.1. Classification (NCBI taxonomy): domain Eukaryota; kingdom Metazoa; phylum Chordata; class Lepidosauria; order Squamata; family Natricidae; genus Thamnophis; species Thamnophis elegans. Next base: position 131,403,330 of record NC_045544.1, read on the forward strand.
AAAATACTTTTGTAAGCATTTTTTAAAACCAGATTTCATTTAATGTAAGACACGCTACATAAAAATCTTGATTGGAGTCCTTCTATTATTTTTCAAAATAGTCCATCCATGACACAAATCTTTCCGTTTTGTTGATATGTCCTTTGATTCTGTAGTCTGCAGCCCAGGGTCTGGTCAATCAGCTTTCCTCTAGATAAAGCCTACTTAATACAGCAATTCCCCATAATTATATTTAAGATATTCCATTCATTCCAATGATTAACAACAATAATTTAGCCTGCTGTCTCCATTTACCATCACACTGGGAAACTTAATTCAAAATTTAAAATTTAAAAATCACATGTGGATTTGCTAACAAAGCAACACGCCAGAGGGATTATCAAAAGATTTGTCAGATTGAGACAGATTATTTTTTTCTGACTTTGACTTACAATTCCTCTAATTAACAGACTTTTTCTTAAAGCTTATATTGAGGGGCAAAGAAGATGCATAAGAGGAACAATCAAAATTAGAGGGATAGCAGGCATAGGAACACTCCTGGGTGACATGGATTTGGTGGTGGCTTGGGCTGGTTTTGCGGTTGCTTTTTCGGGTGGGTTTTTGGCTGGTTTTGCGGTTGGTTTTGCGGGTGGGTTTTCGGCTGGTTTTGCGGTTGGTTTTGCGGTTGGTTTTGCGGTTGGTTTTGCGGTTGGTTTTGCGGTTGGTTTTGCGGTTGCATTTTGTGCAGAAGTGGTCCAGAGAAGTTCGCTCAGGATTGCAAGCATCCCCACAGGCCAGAGCCATCTCATCTGCCTCTTCATCCTGCATTTGTAACAGTGAGAGTTAGTCAATTCACTCAAGCTACTTTTAAGAATTGGCTTTCATCATGCAATACATTAAATCTCATACACCCAAACAAACCAGAGCTCTGACTGAACATACTGGGAGACTGTATTAGGCCCGCCTTTCTCAAACTTGGCAACTTTTAAGATGGACTGCAGCTCCCGGAATTCCCCCAGCCCACAGATGTTCCATGTTGCCAACGTTAAGAAACATGGGTGTAAAGAGCCGAGGTGGCGCAGTGGTTAGGGTGCAGTACTGCAGGCCACTTCAGCTGACTGTTATCTGCAGTTCAACAGTTCTAATCTCACCGGCTCAAGGTTGACTCAGCCTTCCATCCTTCCGAGGTGGGTGAAATGAGGACCCAGACTGTGGGGGCGATATGCTGACTCTGTAAACCGCTTAGAGAGGGCTGAAAGCCCTATGAAGCGATATATAAGTCTAACTGCTATGCTATTGCTATTAAAATGTCAAACTGTGATGGAGTATGAGAATGACCTTGGAATAACAGAAGAGGAGAGTTGGAAGGGACCTTGGAGGTCTTCTAGTTGAACTCCTGCTCAAGCCGGAGATCCTATACCATTACAGTGAAGTGGCTGCCCAGTCTCTTCTTCAAAACCTCCAGTGATGATGAAGCACCACAACCTCTGAAGGCAAACCCTTCCATTGATTGATTGTTCTGTCAGGAAATGTCAAGACAGGAGGGGGAAAGGCCTGCTTAGGGAACCATCAGGTAAAGGGTGAAAGACACTTAGACAGGATCTGCCCTAACTAATCAGTAATAAAAAGAGACAGAGGGCGATTTGCATTTTCAGACTTGCAAGACTCCTCCATTGAAAGAATTAGGAAAGAAAACCACGAGACTCCATTGATAGAATCAAGTGTACTTTACTAATTATAAATGATTAGAAGCGTAGCAAAGCGAAAGACTGATTATTTAGGCGGCGGAAAGCGATTGATATATAGAATAACCCATTCCCACCCCTTGGCATCCCAGTTACAGTCCAATCATAATTCTCCTAAGTGTCAGGTGTGAGATAACTTCAAAAGGCATCACGAGGAGGAATGTCGGTTGCCGTTGGCCTTGGCGGGGAAAACTCCTTCGCATGCGCAGCAAGAGAGGCAGCAAACTCCAGGATCCTCCTCCAGCACAATTAGTATTCCCTCCCAAATACCATGCCCCCCTCCCCCGTTTCAATGGCAGCCGAAGCAGCAGCAAAGCAGAGGCTGGACATTCTACTACTTATGGTAAAGTTGAATTCGCTCACCTGGTTATGTTCCTGTCTGGTCTACTTGGGAGGCTGGCATAAGCTTATTTCCTTTTCTAGAATTGCAGGTGAAATCTAAATTTTAAGTGGTTTCTGATTACCCTGGTCCATACCCATAGCAATCAATTAGGACTGCCACAGTCATGTGCTAATGAAAGCTGCCTATCAACTTGTTTTTCTGTTTCCCTCCCAAGTTGGTATTCATGATCATGAGCATTCTCAGTTTCACTGATGCTTTTTTGGAAAGTTGGGTTATGGGCGTTTGCTTAGCCTATTGATATGGATGGAAATACTTTGGCACTATAAAGTTCCGTATTTGGACAATGATTTCATTGCTAGCATTCCAGGTAACAATGCACCCCCTCCCACAAATGGCTCAATTTTATGGAATTGTTCCTGTTCTGCGCCCCACCCCAAAAATCCCAATGCTTTTTCCCCCAGCAGCGTTTTCTTTACCTTAATAAACATTTAAATGAGAAAACTTTACAGAAACGTGGAATAGAAAACAGAATAATTGAGGCAGTTATTGTATTAAAATATTTCAATCCTGCTTTTCAAAATAGGCATCCAGTTGGTTTGGAGCAATACTACTCTAATACTGAAGGGGATAACGCTGCAAGAAATACTCCATTGAGGCCTCACAAGTGCAAAGCTTTGCCTATTTGTATCTTATTTTTTTTGCTCTTGATAGGGACCCTGAAGCAAATTTCAGGGTAAATGCATTATACTAAAAAGTTAAAGAAAAATAGTTTAAACTTTGCAAATGCATCTAATTAACAGATGAAGCCTTAGATGTTTAGCTTAATGTTTCAAATAATTAATGAGGGGGGCATTTGGACTTCTGGGAAGGAATGTAAGTCAGGGTGTTAAACTAAGTTGCCGAACTTACAACATGTGTATATAATGCTTAATATGTTTATTTAATATTACATTTCCAAGCCACCCATCCCACCATTTTTGATTCTAGGCAACTGAGAATCACAATTAATTGAGACGTTCCCAGAAAAATAGTTTCCAAATCTCTCATCATGACACATTGTTTGGAAATCTTGGGAATATGTAAATCCCATCAGATCTGCAGGGGTTAGTAGATCTCCTGTTTGCCTTAATTCTAACCTGGACTTTCTTATGGGGGTTGGCATCCTTTTTTCTGTATCAGTGTTTCTGAACTTTGGCAATGTCAAAATATGTGGACTTCAATTCCCAGAGTTCCCCAGGATATGCCTGGGTACATTTAGAGCAATTAATAAATTGAGTATTAGAGAACTACAGGATTCTAATTTCTAAGAATTTATGTTTGCATTTGGCCTCTGTAGTTCTAGCTCATTAGATGCATTGATTCATATTTCCATCTGAATGCCACTGATCTTAAAACTGCAGTAAGGGTTTTCTAAAGGACTTAATTACGCATTAAATTCCATCATCATCGCCGCTGCCACCAAGGGCATATCTTTCAAGATCACATTCTAAGTGTTATCTATTTATTTAATCAATTTAATTCCATACCTGTTCTCAGTTTCAGGTGCTTGTGATCAGAATAAAATCCAGAGAAGCCTCTGAGATACTGGTTCAGTCTGATAGCTGTTGACTAATTTCTACCTCTTAAATAAAACTTCAGATTGATGAGGTAATCATAAATCCCATCCCGTGATTGGCTTTGTGCAAACATATTTGCAGAGCGCAAAGTTATATACTTTGCATATACGTGTTGTGAACATTTTACCAGGGTAACAAACATAAAGTAAGTTTCAGTGAAGGAAGTAATGTCCTCTGCTTGGGATTTTTTTTTTTTTTTTTAAAGTTTGATGTTTGAAAAGGAGAAGGCAAGAGTGGTGATGTCTCAGTACATGCCTGTACATGCTTATGATTACTTTTTGATGATGCAGAATTTAAGAGCATGTTCTAGAAATAGCTTTAGGGAAGTTAGATGAACAAATACAGGTAGTCCGCGTCTTACGGCCAAAACTGAGCCTAACATTTCTGTTGCTAAGTGAGACGTTTGTTAAATGAGTTTGCCCGTTTCACGACACTTTTCTTGCCACGGTTGTTAATGAATCCCGGCAGTTATTAAATTAGTAACATGGTTGTTAAGGGAATCGGCTTCCCCACTGACCTTGCTTGTCAGAAGGTCGCAAAAGGGATCACCTGATCCTAGGAGACTACAACTGTCGTAAATATGAACCAGTTGCCAACATCTAAATTTTGATCATGTGAGTAAGGGATGCCGCTACGGTTGTAAGTGTGAAAAACGGTCATAAGGCACTTTTTTCAGTGCTGTAATTCTGAATGGTCAATAAATGAACTGTTGTAAGTCAAGCAATGATCTGAGATGCTGCATAAATAAGGCCGGTTGCTAGGCAACCAATTTTTGATCACCTGTAGTGAGCAATAGCAATAGCAGTTAGACTTATATACCCGATTCTAGGGCTTTCAGCCCTCTCTAAGCGGTGTACAGAGTCAGCATATCGCCCCCACAACAATCCGGGTCCTCATTTTACCCACCTCGGAAGGATGGAAGGCTGAGTCAACCCTGAGCCGGTGAGATTTGAACAGCCGAAGTGCAGAAATGCAGTCAGCTGAAGTAGCCTGCAGTGCTGCATTTAACCACTGCGCCACCTCGGCTCGTGAGGAAGCTGCAGTGGCCATAAGTGCGGGGATAGGTTGTATGTCATTGCCATGGTGACTTTGAATGGTTGCTGAATGAATGGTTGTAAGTTGAGGACTTACCTGTATATTCCATAAACATTCTCAGCAGGGAAAAATAGTGGGTGGTTGTTGTATTACATCTGGGCGAAGGTGAAACTAAATTGGGCCAATCTGAGTGCTAGACAGGTGGCACAGAAGAGCCATAGCCAATAGCATTAGACTTATATACCGCTTTACAGTGCTTTACAGCCCTCTCTAAGCAGTGTACATATTGCCCCCAACAACTGGCTCCTCCTTTTGCTGACCCTCGGAAGGGTGGAAAGCTGAGTCAACCTTGAGCTGTCAGTCCCAAAGGTGCTTTTTCCAAGGGGCAACTGGACTTTCTTTGAAGACGTTTCTTTTGAAGATGTTTCGCTTCTCATTCAAGAAGCTGCTTCAGCTCTGAAGAAATTTCTTAGATGAGAAGCTCTGAAGAAGTTTCTTAGATGAGAAGCTCTGAAGAAGTTTCTTAGATGAGAAGCTCTGAAGAAGTTTCTTAGATGAGAAGCTCTGAAAGAGGTTTCTTAGATGAGAAGCTCTGAAGAAGTTTCTTAGATGAGAAGCTCTGAAGAAGTTTCTTAGATGAGAAGCTCTGATGAAGTTTCTTAGATGAGAAGCTCTGAAGACGTTGTTAGATGAGAAGCTCTGAAGAGGTTTCTTAGATGAGAAGCTCTGAAGAAGTTTCTTAGATGAGAAGCTCTGAAGACGTTTGTTAGATGAGAAGCTCTGAAGAAGTTTCTTAGATGAGAAGCTCTGAAGAGGTTTCTTAGATGAGAAGCTCTGAAGACGTCTGTTAGATGAGAAGCTCTGAAAAGTTCTTAGATGAGAAGCTCTGAAGAGGTTTCTTAGATGAGAAGCTCTGAAGAAGTTTGTTAGATGAGAAGCTCTGAAGAGGTTTCTTAGATGAGAAGCTCTGAAGAGTTTCTTAGATGAGAAGCTCTGAAGAAGTTCTTAGATGAGAAGCTTGAAGAAGTTTCTTAGATGAGGAAGCTCTGAAGAAGTTTCTAGATGAGAAGCTCTGAAGAGGTTCTTAGTGAGAAGCTCGAAGAGTTTCTTAGATGAGAAGCTCTGAAGAAGTTTCTAGATGAGAAGCTCTGAAGAAGTTTCTTAGATGAGAAGCTCTGAAGAAGTTTCTTAGATGAGAAGCTCTGAAGAAGTTTCTTAGATGAGAAGCTCTGAAGAAGTGTCTTAGATGAGAAGCCTCTGAAGAAATTTCTTAGATGAGAAGCTCTGAAGAAGTTTCTTAGATGAGAAGCTCTGAAGAGGTTTCTTAGATGAGAAGCTCTGAAGAAGTTGTTAGATGAGAAGCTCTGAAGAGGTTTCTTAGATGAGAAGCTCTGAAGAAGTTTCTTAGATGAGAAGCTCTGAAGAGGTTTCTTAGATGAGAAGCTCTGAAGAGGTTTCTTAGATGAGAAGCTCTGAAGAGGTTTCTTAGATGAGAAGCTCTGAAGAAATTTCTTAGATGAGAAGCTCTGAAGAAATTTCTTAGATGAGAAGCTCTGAAGAGGTTTCTTAGATGAGAAGCTCTGAAGAAGTTTGTTAGATGAGAAGCTCTGAAGAGGTTTCTTAGATGAGAAGCTCTGAAGAAGTTTCTAGATCGAGAAGCCTCTGAAGAAGTTTCTTAGATGAGAAGCTCTGAAGAAGTTTCTTAGCATGAGAAGCTCTGAAGAAGTTCGTTAGATGAGAAGCTCTGAAAGGTTTCTTAGATGAGAAGCTTGAAGAGGTTTCTAGATGAGAAGCTCTGAAGAGGTTTCTTAGATGAGATGCTCTGAAGAAGTTTCTTAATTGAGAAGCTCTGAAGAAATTTTTAGATGAGAAGCTCTGAAAAAAGTTTCTTAGATGAGAAGCTCTGAAAAAGTTTCTTAGATGAGAAGCTCTGAAAAAGTTTCTTAGATGAGAAGCTCTGAAAAAGTTTCTTAGATGAGAGCTCTGAAAAAGTTTCTAGATGAGAAGCTCTGAAAAAGTTTCTTAGATGAGAAGCTCTGAAAAGGTTTCTTAGATGAGAAGCTCTGAAGAGGTTCTTAGATGAGAAGCTCTGAAAAGTTTCTTAGATGAGAAGCTCTGAAAAAGTTTCTTAGATGAGAAGCTCTGAAGAAGTTTCTTAGATGAGAAGCTCTGAAGAGGTTTCTTAGATGAGAAGCTCTGAAGAAGTTTCTTAGATGAGAAGCTCTGAAGAAGTTTCTTAGATGAGAAGCTCTGAAGAAGTTTCTTAGATGAGAAGCTCTGAAGAAGTTTCTTAGATGAGAAGCTCGAAGAAGTTTCTTAGATGAGAAGCTCTGAAGAAGTTCTTAGATGAGACGCTCTGAAGAGGTTTCTTAGATGAGAAGCTCTGAAGAGGTTTCTTAGATGAGAAGCTCTGAAGAAGTTTGTTAGATGAGAAGCTCTGAAAAGTTTCTTAGTGAGAAGCTCTGAAGAAGTTTCTTAGATGAGAAGCTCTGAAGAAGCTTCTTGCATGAGAAGCGGACGTCTTCAAAGAAAAGCCAGAAAGTCCAGTTGCCTCTTGAAAAGGCACCTTTGGGACAACCAGGACCTGGGTGACTTGAGAATCTCCATTGACCGTTGAGCTGGCAGTCGGCAGAATTAGCCTGCAATGCAGATAATCCTCAACTTACAACAGTTCATTTAGTGGCCATTCAAAGTTACAATGGAACTGAAAAAAAGTGACTTTCTAACCACTTTTCACACTTACGACTGTTTGCCCCATTCCCCACGCCACATGATCAAAATTTAGACACTTGGCAACTGATTTATTTATGACGGTTGCAGTGTCCTGTAGTCCTGTGATTCCCTTTTGCGATCTATTGACAAGCAAAGTCAGTGAGGGAATCTAAGTTCACTTAACAACCAGGTTACTAACAGTTGCAGTGATTCATTTAACAACTGTGTCAAGAAAGGTTGTAAATGGGGGCAAAATTCATTTGACAAATGTTTCACTTAGCAACAGAAATTTTGGACTCAATTGTGGCCGAAGTTGAGGACTACCTGTACTGCGCCACCATGAGCCTTAACTTCTGGCAAAGGGATGTTTAATAACTGGCCTTATCCACTGTGGCAGCCATTTTAGGAGATTCCTCGTAACGTGCTTACACGGTGCTTTTCTCAACCATTGGCAATATGCATAAACTGGCAGTATGGGTATACATCATTGTAAACTGCAGGATGGGAGCAGAGGGGAGTTTCGACTTGCTTCTGCCCTGTTCGGTTGCGTAGGTAGTAACTCGGCCTGGCCAGCCATCCCCGAACAGTTATATCGGCGCCGCCACCATCTTGATTTTTGGTTCTTCTGCGCATCTTCATTGTAGGAATGTAATTTTTTTTCCTTTTCAAATGTGCGCATGCGCAGACCTTTTTTAGCGAAAATGTGCACGGGCACAGAGCTCACTTGGCGTGCGCGCTAAGGGGTAGCTAGTGCGTGCGGTGGACCTTTTTTTGCACGCCGAACCGGCAGTAAAGCTGGCTGCAACCCACACCTGGATGGGAGCTTGCCTGTTTCCCATCTAAAAAGAGTGTCAGGGTTCCAAATAGCATCCTCAATCAAATAGAAACCCAGGCTAGAGATTCCTCAGAGTTCCGATTATTAGAGAAGCCATGTTGGCCACATCTGGGAAAACCCACCGAATCTGAAAGCTTCCAGGTTCCCCCACCCAGTTGAGAATTCAAGACCTTGCCCCAGCACCCACATGTCAATCATATGGCCCAAGTCAGTCACTGTTCTAAAAAACGATCCTTCCCAGTGACAGTAGATTGACCTTTACTCTCTGAGAATGAATGTTGTTTTGACTACAAAGCTGCCATGCTCCACACAATCCCCACTCCCAGTTTCCCACACGTAGAGTATGGTGGCAGGCTTGAGGCCCACTGAAAAGTTGGCTTCCAAGCCTGACAAGAGAGTGTGTCAAAAAGGAAGTAATGGTTGTAGGAGTCGAGGAAGGGGAAGTATTGCAAGCCCATCTGTGTTTTTCTGCTCTGCCGTTTTCTTCACCGGTGGAAATTCAATGTGGAGGACTTTCAGCCCTGAAATGTTGCAATGGTCCCCTTGAAAGGCACATAGTATTTGGATCTTGGCTTCCTTGCAAGATAATAAAAGTCAAGGTAAAAGTTCCCCTCGCACATATGTGCTTGTCTTCCTGACTTTAGGGAGTGGTGCTCATCTCCGTTTCACAAGCCGAAGTGCCAGCGCTGTCCGAAGACGGTCTCTCTCTCTGTGCTCATGGGTCGGCATGACTAACTGCGAAGCGCGCACGGAACGCTGTTACCTTCCCACCAAAGTGGTTGCTATTTTCTACATGCATTTTACATGCTTCCGCAACTGCTAAGTTGGCAGAAGCTGGGACAAGTCACGGGAGCTCATTCCGTTACACGACGGTAGGGATTCAAACCACCAAACTGCCAACCTTTCTGATCCACAAGCTCAGCATCTTAGCCAATGAGCCACCACGTCCCCGCAATGGAATAATATTAAACCTAAAGATGCTTAAGTAATTGTTTACAATACAGGTAGTTTCAGCTTACAACAGTTCATTTAGTGACCATTCAAAGTTACAACGGCACTGAAAAAAGTGACCATTTTCACACTTCCCCATGATCATGTACGCTTGTACACATGTACACTTGGCAACTGGCTCATACTTATGACCATTGCTGTTTCCCAAGGTGATCACCTTTTGCAACCTTTTGACAAGCAAAATCAATGAAGCCAGATTCACTTAGCAACCACGTTATCAACAATCAGCTGCAGTGATTCACTTAACAATGGTGGCAAGAAAGGTTGTAAAAGGGGGCAAAATTCACTTAACAAATGTCTCAACATAAATTTTGGGCTCAATTGTAAGTCGTAAGTCGAGGACTACCTGTACATTCTGCCAACTTAGAGGGGCTTAAGAGAAATGGAAGGTCTCAGCAAGGATCATTTTAACTTAGGTAGGTGATATAACTCAATTCGGGTATTTATCTGGAATTTCTTGCCCTTGGCCATGCATAGGGGCTGATGGGAATTGTACTCTCAAACATGAAGATTGCCAGGTTGACTTATCTCTAATTTTAGATTTGTGAATTGCAAAATGCTGGAAGAAGCGAAGCAGCATCTTATTGATTCATATCTTATCTTATCATATGTTATCCGATTATCATATCTTATCTTATCATATGTTATCCGAGAGTCGTTAGTTCCTCGTAGGGTCCCTGCTCCGGAGATTGTCGGGTGTGAGTCTTTGCTGTTAAAGTTGGACCTCAAGGGTCAAGTGGGTCTGCTGCTAACGTACCTGCCTCCCAACAGCGTTGCAGCAGCCCTCCCCTCGCTCCTCGAGTCGGTAGCCGAGCTGGCAATTGAGTTCCCTAGGTTGATGGTCCTGGGGACTTTAATTTGCCGTCGCTCGGCGAAAACTCTGATGGGCGCAGGAGTTCATGGCTTCCATGACAGCCATGGGCTTGACCCAAGTAATTCGGGGCCCAACCCATTCAGCGGGACACATGCTTGACCTCGTATTTCTCTCGGAGCAGTGGATTTGTGATCTTGGTCTGAGGGGGAGTGACATCATACCCCTGTCGTGGTCAGACCATTACCTACTGAGGCTCGACTTCCGGAGGCCAAACCCCCACTGTAGGGAGGAGGAACCGACCAGGTGGTTCCGCCCCAGGCGTCTTATGGAGCCGTCAAGGTTCCAGACAGAGCTTGGGGTTATTCCTGACACTTTCGCCCACAGTCCGGTGGAGACTCTGGCTGCTGCGTGGCACTCGGCAGCGTCGGAGGCCCTCGACCGGATTGCGCCACTGCGGCTCCTCCGAGGCGGCGGATCCCGGAGACCCCCTTGGTTTACCGAGGAACTCCGGGAGATGAAGCGCCGGAGGAGATGCCTAGAGCACCGTTGGAGGTCCGATAAGTCCGAACCGAACCGGCAATGGTAACCGCCTGCACCAGGGAATACACCAGGGCACTTAGGGCAGCAAAAAGATCGCATATAGCCACCCTGGTAGCATCCGCTGAGTCCCGTCCAGCCGCCCTGTTTAGGATAACCCGCTCCCTACTGAACAAAAGGGAGGCGGGGGAACCCTTGCAGGGCAGAGCTGAAGAATATGCCCAATTCTTAGCGGACAAAATTGCTCGGTTTCGGTCGGACTTGGACTCCACCCCTGCAGTTCCAGCCGAGGCGCAAGGGGACCAAGTAGAACAGCTCTGGGTTGAGTTTCAGGACGTTACCCCCGGGGATGTGGACAAGGCCATGAGAGCTGTAAGTACCCCACCTGCGTCCTGGATCCGTGTCCCTCATGGCTGGTTACTAACTGCAGTGAGGTGACACGAGGCTGGATCCAGGCGGTTGTAACCGCCTCCCTTCGGGAGGGGAACTTCCCCGCCACACTGAAAGCGGCGGTGGTGAGACCCCTCCTGAAGAAACCATCCTTGGATCCAGCTGTTCTTAATAGCTATCGTCCAGTCTCCAACCTTCCATTTCTGGGAAGGTTGTTGAGAAGGTGGTGGCCTTCCAGCTCCAACGGTCCTTGGAGGAAGCAAACTACCTAGACCCCTTCCAGTCAGGCTTCAGGCCCGGTTACAGCACAGAAACCGCTTTGGTCGCATTGATGGATGATCTCTGGAGAGCCGAGATGAAGGACGTTCCTCCATCCTGGTCCTCCTTGACCTCTCAGCGGCTTTCGATACCATCGACCATGGTATCCTTCTGCGACGACTGCGGGAGGTGGGAGTGGGAGGCACCGTGCTACGGTGGTTCTCCTCCTACCTCTCGGACAGGTCGCAGTCGGTGTTAGTGGGGGGGCAGAGATCGTCCCCTAGGCCCCTAAATTATGGGGTGCCTCAGGGCTCGGTCTTATCCCCCTACTATTCAACATCTACATGAAACCGCTGGGAGAGATCATCCGCAGGCACGGGATTAGATACCATCAATATGCGGACGATACTCAATTGTATCTGTCCGCCCGTGCCAACTCAATGAAGCGGTGGACGTGATGTGCCGGGGCCTTGAGGCCGTCATGGACTGGATGAGGGTTAACAAGCTTGTGCTCAACCCAGAAAAGACCGAGTGGCTGTTGTGTTTCCCTCCCAAAGATTTGGCTACTGTTCCACCACTCAGGCTGGGGGGTCAAATTTTATACCCTCAGAGAGGGTTCGCAACTTGGGAGTCCTCCTGGATCCACAGCTGTCATTTGACCACCACTTAACGGCTGTGACCAGGGGGCGTTCGCCCAGGTTCGCCTGGTGCGCCAGTTGCGACCCTACCTGAATCGGGAGGCTCTCACAACAGTCACTCGGGCCCTTGTGACCTCTAGGCTGGAATACTGCAATGTGCTCTATGGGGCTGCCCTTGAAGAGCATCCGGCGACTTCAGCTAGTGCAGAATGCAGCCGCGCGAGTGATTGCGGGTGCACCCCGATTCACCCGCATTACACCTATCCTCCGCGAGCTGCGCTGGCTACCTGTTGATCTCCGGATGCGCTTCAAGGTGCTATTAATCACCCATAAAGCCCTACATGGCAGTGGATCTGGATACTTGAGAGACCGCCTTCTGCCAATTACATCCCTGCGACCGATAAGATCCCATAGATTAGGCCTCCTCCGCATTCCATCGGCCAGCCAGTGTCGGCTGGCAACTACAAGGAGGAGGGCCTTTTCAGCAGTAGCCCCGACCCTTTGGAACGAGCTCCCCGTGGAGATTCGCACCCTCTCCACCGTCCAGGCCTTCCGCATAGCCTTGAAGAACTGGCTCGCCCGTCAGGCCTGGGGATAGGATAGTTGCCCCTCCCGAATGATGAATGTATGTTGTTTGCTATTTTATTACATGTTGTCCTACTGCCTGTATTCCCCCCCTTCCCAGTTTTGTGTGAGCCGCCCTGAGTCCCCTCAGGGAAAAGGGCGGCCTACAAATTCTAATAAAATTCTAAAAATTCTAAATTCTAAATATCTTTTCCGTTTCATGGGCCTATTGAAACCCATCGGTCGGTTCATATTTCTACCGAGATGAGACCTCTCATTGCCATGAATGCCTTGGTTACTTCCCTGTGATTACTGCGTTGTGTCTCCATGGGGCTACTTTTCAAGACCATCTGGAAACTTCACTTGGTCCAGAAAGCCATCGGAGGCCCAAACGGTTGGCTCATGTTCATTTCTCCTTTCAGACGACACTGGTTACCAGTTTGCTTCTGGGTGCAATTGTCTTCTTGAAAGCGTTTTATGGATCAGAACTTGGACGTGGGGCTGCCTTCTCTCTCAGTGGTATTGGTTCTTCCTTTTGTGTTCTTCAGGGCCAGGGGACGGACACCACTGACCGAAGGAACTTATGACCTGTGTCCTTGTGTTACAGCCATTGCAGCACTCCTGTGGGTCACGTGATCAAAATTTGGACACATGGCAATTCAGCTACACTTTTCTCCCCAGGAGATGCTTCAATTCACCCTACCCGCCTGCTATGCCCTTTTGGTCCCCTTGCTGACCTGCACTCCGCTGCCCCAGCTGACTGTTGCCATCATCTTCCTCTCCCTGCTGACCAGGTGTTACCTGGCCTGACCCTTCACAGTTCCTTTATGTAACGTTTGTGTTGTGTTCCTGGACAGGCAGGGCTGGGCTTTCCTGGCATGCTGGGGTGTGGGGTGACCGCTTTCTTCTGTGGAGATCCTCAACCATCCAGCTCATGGCTGTCCCAGAGGTGTTTTTTTTTAAAGGCACCTTCGAGTTTTTTTTCTTGCTTCTGCTTCTTGGGTTGTCCCAGGCTGAAGCTGCCCTTCCTGGCACACCGCAAGAAGTAGAAATTTTATATATTGTATATAAATAGTGCAGAGCAATAGTTATAAGAGGAATATATGTACATAGATAGATATAAGATGTATTGTACAAAAATAAGTACATTGAAAGAGTAATATGTATGGAAGAATTATAAGTATAAATTACCATATTAGTAGATGAAAAATGTGGATATATATGTAGGTAGGTAGGTAGGTAGGTGTGTATGTATATGTATATATGTGTGTGTGTGTGTGTGTGTGTCATATTTGTGCTGATAAATAAATAAAGGGAGACTAATATAGATCTATTTCAAGCTATTTAGCTCTCATCAGCTAGCCATACCCTTGCTGGGAATCGAACCTGTGCTCTATTGCCTCTTAGGCAGATGTGTTAACCATTGAGCTACAGGGCTCGACTCCTTATCAGCCAGGCCAGGGTGAAAGGTATATATTTAAAGTCACAACCCCTGGTATGCCCAAATATGGGAGGAAGATCACACTTCCATTCTCTGTCCTTCGGCTCGTCACAAGAGACCATCTATATATATATGGATGGATGGATGGATGGATGGATAGATATAAAGGTATACAAAAAAGAGTATAATGGAGGCTTACCGATGTGGAAACGCTGCAAAGATGATGTTTGTGTTTAAAAATGGAAAATAACTCTTTAATAAAAACATTTTTTTTTAGAAAAAGAAGTAGAAGCAGCAAAGAAGCAAGGGGTGGGGGAAGATAGGGAAGTTGGAGGCAGTCGCTCACCTTACTGGGGCACAGAACTGACTGGTGTATTACGGAGGTCAAATTCCAATTAATCTGAGAGTTATTAGATCGAAGAATACTGTTTTCATGTGAAGTAAACAGCAGGTAGTTTCCCCCCATTGTAGCGCTAGACAATTCGGGATCTTCCAGTGAAATGGTCCAAGAGAGACACACACCCCCCAAACTCTCACAGCTGGTCCAGAAAGATACCATAGTTGATGGTATAAAGACCACAGTGAGGTCAAGAAGAGCCAAGAGGGATTCACTTCCCTTGTCCCTCTCTTACCAGAAGTCATTTAAAACTCAACCAGTGCTCTTTCCCTTTCATATCTTGACCTGAAACCCAACCCAAAAGGGCCCACATAATACAGAATAACAGAGTTGGAAGGGACCTTGGAAATCTTCTAGTCCACCACCTTTCTCAAAGCAGGAGATTCCTCTCCCCCCCCATCCCATTCTGACAAATGACTGTTCAGTCTCTTCTTTAACAGCTCCAGTGAGATGGAGCACTCCATCTTATGCAATCTTGTGAAGGCAAGCCATTCCACGGATTAATAGTGTCAATAGTAACAATGTTGTGTGGCCTTTGTATCTTAGGAATGATGGCTATGTATAGCCTTTCCTGAATGGTTGGCTCTTTGCAGGCTAATCTTTCTTGCCCAACAAAAGGAAGAATAGGACAACAAGTTTGTTTTTCTTTTTTTGAGGCTTGTGTTTCATGATGTGAGAGAAAAGAAACAATGATTACTTTACAAACGCATCAGTAGCTATGGTATCATTTTGTCTCCAAAGCAGGACAATGCAGCTGGTGAAATCTGACTCCAAGATAGGCAAACTTTCTTCTACTTCATTTCTTTGCAGGGATCCTTTCCTTTCACTTTCCTCTAGGCCAGGGGTAGTCAACCCTGGTGCCTACCGCCCACTAGTGGGCGTTCCAGCTTTCATGGTGGGCGGTAGGGGTTTGCTGTAACTCTTGCTTTATACATTTTATGAAGTAAAGTTACTTCCCTACTTTATAAATCACCATTACTGTGGAACCGGTGGGCGGTTAGAAAATTTTACTACTAACAGAGATACAAAAGTGGGTGGTAGGTATAAAAAGGATGACTACCACTGCTCTAGGCAATCAGACTTCAGTTTTTTTTTTTTTAAAGATAATATTCAATGGCTGGCTTTACAAATCACAATACAGGTGGTCCTCAACTTATGACCACAGTTGAGCCCAACATTTATGTCATTAAATGGGACACTCAAGTGGGTTTTGCCCCCATTTTACAACATCTCTTGTCACAGTTGTTAAGTGAGTCACTGCAGTTGTTAAGATAGTAACCCGATTATTCATTTAAAATATCTTTATATCTAACAACGTTTCCCATATTAATAATATTTGGGTGGATCAGTGCTTCCATTATTGAAAGCCAAGCTGGTATCCTCAAATAATGTTGTTCTTTAATTTTCTCCCACACCAATATAATGCATTCCTTATATAATGTCTCTGACCACGTTTTCCAATAGTTTTGCTGAAAACTGGCGTTTACTTCATATTTTTGCAAAATTGCACGTATAGCGAACCATAGGTTTGAACAACACAGCATTGTCTTAACAACCGTTGGAGTCTAGGCCCCCAGAGAATGACAGTTCTATTCTTGCCTTAGGTTGGGCCAGTCATCAGGAGACTTTGAGTTCTAGTTCTGCCTTAGACATGAAAGCTAGCTCGTTGACATTAGGCCAGTTATTCTTTCTCAGCCAGACCAGGGTGATGGTTGTGGAGAAAATAGGAGGAGGTAGGAGTATATTCGCTATTTTGAATTATTTATAAAAGTATAAAGGTGGGGTAATACATTTAATAAAGAAGCCATTTGATAGTTGGATTGTTTTTTTATTGCAGTACTGTATATGCTATTGGATATTTACTTACTCACTCACTCACTCATTCTTTCTCCTCTTCTGACTTTCATGCCTAAAGTGGGACTAGGATTCCCAATCTCCTGATATTTATGTTAGTACTTTAACCATTACACCAATCTGTCTAATATAAGCCATTATAAGATATTGTAGATAACAAATTCAACCTCAACCTTAAACTGTCTACCGTGGACCTCACCACATACCTTTTTTTTTAAAAAAAACATTTTTATTTGTTTTGAACAAGGACAAACAAACCTAAAAATAAAAAAACCCATCTTCCATTACAAATTGTAGAAAGTGTGTCAGTTGGTTACAGTATTTCCATGCATCTCTTCCATAGTCACCACCTGTTTTTCATATCAAATTGCATATTTTAAATTCACCTATATTCAGGTATATCACAATTATTATATCTCAACCTTAATTTGACTATATCGTGTTTCCCCGAAATTAAGACATGTCCTGATAATAAGGCATGCCACATTTTTCTGGTGGGCAAAAATATAAGCCCCCCCTGCAAATAAGCCCCCTGGACAACCCCCCACCTCAGGCCAGGCAGAGCACTGCTCACCAACCTAGCGGTATCCCAAAAGTGCCAAGCCGTGGGAACCGGAGGGGAGGCAAAGGTGATCGCGTTGCTTAGTGCCTTCAGGATACGCGAGGTTGGTGAACGGCTCTGTGCCCAGCTGGAGAGAGGGTTTGCCGGGCGGCTGCTCTCTTGCGAGCAGGCTCCCAAAGAGAGCTGGGCACGGCCTCAGGGGCGAACAGCTGTGTTGTGCTGTCGCAGCATCGCAACACAGCAGCCATGAAGCGACCACGCTCACGAGCAGCCATCCGGCAAACCCTCTTTCCAGAGGGCACAGCGCCATTCACTGACCTAGAGCTATCACCAAGCAGCGTGAGCGCCTGTTTGCCACCTCCCGGCTCTCGTGGCTTGGCGCCTTTGAAATGGCAGTAAATGGCGCCCTGCATGGCTGGAGGGGGTTGCACGAGCGGCTGTTCCGCTCTCGCTCATGCGCCTGCCAGCCTCACGAGGCATGGCCCAGCTCTCTCCGCAGAGCCAGAGCACCTCCGCCGCTGCTGCCGCATGACTTTTTTTGCTGCTTCCAAACCGAGTCTTCCGCAGTGGCCCCACTAGGTATACAGACCCTGCTTAGACAGGAACCCTATACCGTTCCAGACAAATGGCTATCCAACATCTTCTTAAAGACTTCCAGTGTTGGGGCATTCACAACTTCTGGAGGGAAGCCGTTTCCACTGATTAATTGTTCTGTCAGGAAATTTCTCCTCAGTTCTGAGTTGCTTCTCTCTTTGATTAGTTTCCACCCATTGTTTCTTGTCCTACCCTCAGGTGCTTTGGAGAATAGCTGGACTCCCTCTTCTTTGTGGCAGCCCCTGAGTATTGGAAGACTGCTATCATGCTCCCCTAGTCCTTCTTTCTATTAAACTAGACCTACCCAGTTCCTGCAACCGTTCTTCATATGTTTTAGTCTCCAGTCCCCTAATCCTCTTTGTTTCTCTTCTCTGCACTCTTTCTAGATTCTTAACATCTTTTCTACATCGTGGTGACCAAAACTGAATGCAGTATTTCAAGTGTGGCCTTATCAAGGCTTTATAAAGTTTAAACACTTCACGTGATCTTGATTCTCTCCCTCTGTTGATGCAGCCTAGAACTGTGTTGGCTTTTTTGGCAGCTGCTGCACACTGCTGGCTCCTATTTAAATGGTTGTCCACTAGGATTCCAAAATCCCTTTCACAGTTTACTGTTGAGCAAGGTACCACATATACTGTACCTGTGCCTTTTGTTTTTCTTGTACATGTTTGACAACTAATAAATACACAAATACATACAAATTATGGTTTATAACTTATCTAGTAAGCCATGAATAAAAGAAATCATGGCCTATAGCCGGGATGGCGTACCTATGACAGGTGGCCAGCTGAGTTCAGCCTTTTTAAAAGCCATTTTTCACCCTCCCCAGGCTCCAGAGGCTTTATAGGAGGCTGGAAGGGCGAAATGAGCTTCCCCTGCCGCCCCTCCTCCACCGGATGCCCTCCAGAGGCTTCAGGGACCTTCAGGAGGCTTCCCTGAAGGCTCCGGAGGACTAAAAAAGGGCCTATGAGCAAACCGGAAGTGACGTGCGCACATGACAGGGGGAGTGCCACTGGGGTGTGTCGCAATTGTATTATGGGTGCAGCATGCTTGAGCACAACCCCCCCTGAGTCCCCGCACTTATAAAGGTTCGCCATCGCTGGCCTATAGCAATACACTGACTCCAGCCTTTGCCAAAGTCACTTTTTACCATTGCTGAAAACAAAGTTATTCTACAGTGCATATAACGATGCAATGCAATTATAGTTAGTCCTTCTCAACAAATAAGCATAGATGCTTCCCAATGTGGCCACAAGAGGGGGCATGAGCACCTTGCACTCCTTCCCTGGTGCTCGCTCCTGCTCCTCCCTCCATTGGATGACACGGAGCTTTTGATTTAATGTTTAGAACGTCTTCCTTCATATTTCCTTTAAAGAATTGCTTTTGCTCGTTCTTGTCTCACTTTTTCTTCTTAATTTAGAATGTGTTAGTTTAAATGGGGCTTCTGTTGTTGTTTTGGATTTGTAAAGAGCAGTGTGTACTCAATTATCTTTGGAGTTATATCTGTCCCTGACCTGGATTGAGCAGCCCCCAAACGTAGGTAAACAGACAGACAGACACAGACAGACAGACATGGAAGGAAGGCAGGAAGGAAGAGAGAGAGGAAAGAAAGAGGAGAAGAAGAAAGAAAAGAAAGAAAGAAAAAAGAAAGAAAACTGAAAGTTAGGGCAATCAAAAAAGGGAGGGAAGGAAAGAGAGAAGAAAAAAGAAGGAAAGAAAAAAAAAGAAAAAAAAAGAAAGAAAAAAAGAAGGAAGAAGAAAAAGAGAGAAAGAAGAAAAAAAAGGAAAGAAAAGAAAGAAAAATAAAAGGGCAATCAAAAAAGGGAGGGAAGGAAGGAGAGAAAAAGAAAAATAAAGAAAAAAAGAAAATAAAAATAAAAGTTAGGGCAATCAAAAAGGGAGGAAGGATGGAAGCAAAGAGAGAGACAGAAAGAAAGAAGGAAAGGAAAAAAAGAAATAAAAATAAAAGGGCAGTCAAAAAAGGGAGGGAGGAGGGAGGGAAGGAAGGAAGGAAGGAAAGAGAAAAGTTAGATGAGGCAGATTGACAACAAGTAGTACTTTCCAAATCAGTGAATTCCAGCCACATTGGTCTTGCTCACTTGGAACTCCCAAGACTTGTAATCTGGTCATCCGCAGAAATCTGGCTTCCATGTTTGCTATGGCTCAGCAATCAAGAACTGTGGCTTTGGAAAAACAACCCTGCCCTCACTTTCTTTTACAACGGTTGTCCTTATGGACAAAGAACACGTATCTCCCTATCGTTCAGGGATGCCCTGAAACCTAAGCATGAAAAGTAATATGGAGGTTGAACCTTGGTTGCCCAGGTGCCACAGGATATACTTTTCCATTACAGTTGATTTTGTAGGGGGGGGGGGAGTTGGTATAGCCATACTTGCGGTAGTAGGCCTCCCAAAATGTGTCTCTCTGAGGTTTGATGAAGGTGGTAAAAGCACTGCATTGTAGTCCTTTGCATGTAACAATTAAGTTCTATGTGTGTTGTGCAGTGCTCCTTTGGAGAGCATGATTTAGCAGTCAGGAGGTCATTTGCCCTCTGAAGGGCTACGAGCCACTTTTTCCTACGGTAGGTGGAAGCATTGTTTACTTTAAAGTTATCAGGGCTACGGTCTCTAAGTTTTGACGGTTTCCTGCTATTGTTCACAAACTGGCATTTGCTTTCCCCGCTCCCTGGTCATGTGTCCTTCCAACTGCAGGTCACCTAAATGTTATCAGTCTTTGGTCTCCCGAATTGGACGGAGTTCTGATAAGATTGAACCTGCTGGAGGCTTTCCAGGACAATCTGTTAAAGCACCGCTCTCTGTTTGAAGCCTGCAAGTCAGATGTTTTGGTTCCCTAGCAGAGCGAGGAAAACACATTTTATTTTGTTTGTTTAACACAGGCGTGGCCAACCTGTTGTGTGTGGGCTGCATGCAGCCCTTGGAAGCTAGTAATGCAGCCCCACAAGAACATAAAAAATATTAAAATAAAGGATGTTTGTACACTAGCTATATAATATACAGATAGTCCTCGACTTTCAGCAGTTCACGTGATGACTGTTCAGAGTTACAACGTATTGAAAAAGCAAGCTATGACCATTTTTCACACTTTACGACCATTGCAGCATTCCATAAACACGTGATCAAAGTTTAGACCCTTGGCAACTGATTCATATATATGACGGTTGCAGTGTCCTAGAGTCAGGTGATCCCTTTTTGTGAACCTTCTAACAAGCAAGGCCAACAGGTAAGGCAGATTCACTTAACAACTGTGTCACTGACTTGCCAACTTTATTTACTTAATTGCGGCAGGAAAAGTCATAAATAGGGCAAAATTCACTTAAGAGATTTCCTACTGAGCAACAGAAATGTTGGGCTCAATTGTGGAGGTAAGTCAAGGACTACCTGTTTTATATACGGCCCAGGACAATTCCTCTTCACTCAGTGTGGCCCAGGCAAGGAGACCTGTAGTTTAACAGAACAATGAGCTTGGATTATCTTAAAAGATAAAAGATTCCCCTCGCACATATGTGCTAGTCGTTCCCGACTCTAGGGGATGGTGGTCATCTCCGTTTCAAAGCCGAAGAGCCACGGCTGTCCAAAGACATCCATGGTCATATGGCCAGCATAACTAAACGCCGAAGGCGCATGGAACGCTGTTATCTTCCCACCAAAGGTGGTCCCTATTTATCTACTTGCACTTTGACGTGCTTTCGAACTGCTAGGTGGGCAGGAGCTGGGACCAAGCAACGGGAGCTCATTCCGTTATCCAGCACTAGGGATTTTAACTGCCGAACTGCCGACCTTTCTGATCGAAAAGCTCAAGCATCTTAGCCACTGAGTCTCCGCGTCCCTACTGGGTTATCTTGGGGACTGTTAAAAGTGTGTTCCGTTAACCCTCTGAGCAAGAGAAAGCATTTACAAAGCATTTCTATCTAAAGATACTGTGTTTCCCCCAAAATAAGACAGGGTCTTATTTTCTTTTGACCCCTGAAATAAGCACTTGGCCTTATTTTCAGGGAGGTCTGATTATTTTGAGGTGCAGGAGGCGGCGGGCGTGGTCATCTCATGGCTGCTGCTGTGTTGCAATATTTTCAGGGAGGGCTTATTTTCGGGGGAGGGCTTATTTTAGCACATGCGCTCAAAAGCCCAATTGGGCTTATTATCCGGGGAGGTCTTATTTTCGGGGAAACGGTACATTTGCACTGAATCACCAAGGAAGCCATAAGATTGGAAATGTTTTGTTTTTGGCATTGTTTAGAACTGGCAAGCAAGACATCACAGTTTTTGAACTCATGGTTGTTAGCAAAGAAGACTAACAGGCAGCCATTTCCTCCCTGATATTGTTCCGTCGGATTGAGCCAGTGTTTCACAGTGCTAAGATTTCAAACTGTGCCAAAGGAAACAATTGATAGAACCATCCCATTTCTCTGGTGCAGTTAATCCTCGAGTTACGACCACAGTCGAGCCCCAAATGTCTGTTGGTCTGTTGTTTGCTAAGTGAGGCATTTGTTAAGTGAATTTTGCCTCAGTTTCCCATCCCTCTCGTCACAGTTGTAAAGTGAATCACTGCAGTAGCATGGTGGTGAAGTGACTCTGGCTTCCTTGTTGATTGTCCTTGTCTGAAGAGCACCAAATGTGATCCACATGACCCCACGACACTGCAACCGTCGTAAGTAGGAGTCATTTGCCAAGCACCTGAATTTTTGATCACATTTTGATGGCAGTGGTTGGAAGTGTGAAAACAGGTCATCAGCCATTTTTGAAAGTGCCGCTGTGACTTTGAACGGTTGCTGAATGGATCGTTGCAAGTTGAGGACTACCTGTATTAAGATCCTGTTTGCCTTTGCAGTCCCAGGCTGAAGGATGTGCCCCATCGCATCTTCGTTATCCTTCACAATCAACCATGAAGGAAAAGATACTCTTTGTCACCTGGCTCTTTAGGGATATAAAACGGCTTTGGGGTTTTGTTTTGGTTGTCTTTCTCTTCCTTTTTAAAGATTTTTTTTTTAATCCCAACTTTATTACTTTTTATAAACAGCTCAAGGCAGCCTAATACTATTTTCTCTTTATTTGCGCCTTCCTCCTTGGCCATAACGACAGCCCTTTGAGCTGTGCTGAGTGGTTGGCTCAAAGTCACCAGGCTGTTATGCTTAAAATGGGACTAGAACTAGCAGTTAAATGATTACAAAAGGAATAATCTCACTAAATGCGAAGAATTTTATATTAATAAAGGATACTTTGTTTTCTACTTTTGTAAATCCCAAGGTGGCTGTCCTCATGGTAAGGTTGAACGGTCTGTAAAAGTAGAGGCTTACTACTTCTTTAGGGAGAAGCTGAAGGGAGGTCCAGTTTTACGTGTTTTCTCCACCCTGTTTTAATCATGTCCAAAACCATACAAGTAAATCGCTCTATTTAGCAGAAAAATGAAAAGGAGGGAAGGGAAAGTTTTATCTCTTATTTTGAGCTGTGATTTGTTTAGGGTTAATGCCATCTTGGATATCATAGGTTTCTCCTACAGAGAATGTTTGTTAAAGGAGGGAGGGGAAAATCCAGCACAAACAATGTGTCCGCAAAATTAAAAGCCTGAGAGTACATGGAAATAGGCACAGGCAATCAACCAAGGGGGAAAAATATGCATCATTAAATGTTGCACAAATCAGGCATGAGCAAATAAAGGATTGGATATTAGTTTCCTCTGAGTAGCAAAGTATTTTTCGTTTGTTTGTTAACTAAGCAAACATACAGAACAGGTTGTACCTTACAAAGGATCCCACCAATTCATTATCACGGAGTCATTGCAAACAATTATGTTCCTGGGACAAGTTGTAAGGCTACTTGGAGAAAGGATAGTCCGAATGCAGATACAATGTCCCTGAGTGGTTAAATAGTCTCCGTCTAATCGTAAAGGTTTCACCTGTCCAGTCATGTCCAACTCTAGGGGGCAGTGCTCATCTCCGTTTCTTTAGCAAGGGAGCCAGCGTTGTCCGAAGATGTTTCCATGCTCATGGGGCCGGCACAATTGTACACCGAGGCTCATAGAACGCTGTTACCCTCCCACTGAAGTGGTCCCTATTTATCTACTTGCATTTGTGTGTTTTTAGAACTGCTAAGTGGGCAGGAGCTGGGGCGAGGAACGGGACCTCACCCTGTCTCGCAGCGCTCAGGTCTCAAACTCGGGCTGTCAGCATTCCAGCTGGCAAATTCAGAGTCTTTACCCACTGAGCCATTGCGTCCCCCCTCCCCAATTCTCCACATAAGAACATTTAAAATAGGCATGTTCATCCATAATTCATGGGTTGGCAGTTGTGGTGGGGTTCAAATAATTTAACAACTGGTTCTCTGTCCTAATGACCAGCTAAGTAGGCGTGACTCGTGTGACCATGTGAGTGTGGGCAACCTAACGTCACTCACATCTATGGGTACTTCACTTTACTATTACAATGTAATAAGGGTTAACCAGAGAGGCGGTTTCTGTAAGCAGGACAATAAAGATTAGGCTACAAAAAACACCAAAATGTTTCCTTCTTACCTTCCTTACAGGATTAGCCCTGTAAAGTGGGAAAAAAGCAAAAAGGGATTTCTTCCAACAACCAGTTCTCCAAACTGCTTAGAAAGTTAACGACCGGTTCTCCGAATAGGTGCGAACCGGCTGAATCCCACCACTGGATTGGGCAGCACTTCTGGAATCTCAAGAGCGGTAGAAGGCAGAAGTTTGGGAAAAGCTGTCAGTTTGCTACCATGAAACGAGTTTTATGTAGCCATTTTAATTTGCATTATTGGTACCTTAATTCAATTTGCTTTTAATGAACACAACAGTAGAGAACACATTATATAACCTCCCGTACATAAATATACATATGCAGGTAGCATCTGTAGTCAGAAGTCTTGGCTCCGAAGGAAATTTTGTTGATTGCCAAAACAAAACTTGAGTCTTTGGAGGGATTTCCACAGATTTTGGTCTTGACCCATCAAGTGTCTTTCAGCTGCATCCTGCTTAACTGTCCATCCTTGTAGGTCCATCCAGGGATCTCCAGCAAGAAAGGGTTGCATGTGCAGCTTTCCTCATGGTGGCACTTGATTGCAAACCTTTTTTGACTTCAAGGGTGTGAGTACCTGCCTCTTTTCGGAGAGTTGCTTCTTGGTTGCGTGTTGCAAATTTTGGGGTGGACATGAGCTGTGGTAAACCTAAAGTACCATCCTAGCTGTTGTAGACCCGAAAAATGAAAAAAAAAAAACCAAAACCTGAGTAGTTGAAAGCTTTTAAGGGCATTGAGGGAGATATTCCCAACTGATTTCAGGGCTTTTTCTGCTGATCCTCAAGCAACGAGGAAGTCATGGGTTTCAGAGACAGCGGGAAGTCATCCCAATTCAGACATTTCCTCCATTTAGAGATAAAGGTTTCCCTCGCACATATGTGCTAGTCGTTCCCGACTCTAGAGGGCGGTGCTCATCTCCATTTCAAAGCTGAAGAGCCAGCACTGTCCGAAGACGTCTCCGTGGTCATGTGGCCAGCATGACTCAACGCACGGAACGCTGTTACCTTCCCACCAAAGTGGTCCCTATTTTTCTACTTGCATTTTTATGTGCTTTCGAGCTGCTAGGTTGGCAGAAGTCGGGAGAAGTAACAGGAGCTCACTCCAGGACTAGGGATTCGAACTGCCGACCTTTCTGATCGACAAGCTCAGCATCTTAGCCACTGAGCCACCGCGTGCGTCCCTTTTACTGCGTCCCTTTCCTCCACTTACTGCAGTGTAAATATAAATAAAGCAAACTGGAGGGAATGGTAGAGACACTGTTTTTAGAAACAGAGGACTATTTACATACAGGAAGACTAATGGATATGCTAAAGATTAGCCATTTTACATCCCCAGCAGCACAGATAAGCTGTTAATTGCTTGCTTTGTTTGAAATCTTAGCTATGATTTTGATTAAAGAGTCATAGCCATAGCTCAGTGTGACCCAACTGAAGCAAACAGCATACTCCTTTGGTTAGAAAATTGGCAGTTTTTCCATCGAAGGCTGGTGAGAGAAAGAATATGGCGGCAAATGCACTGCAGGAGTTATAAAAGAAACGACTGTGGCAGGGGGCTCCAACCTTGGCAAGTTTAAGAGGTGTGGACTTCCACTCCCAGAATTCCTCAGTTGAAGTCAACAAGTCTTAAACTTGCCAAGGTTGGAGACCCCTGGACTATGGCACATTTATTAATAGCAAAAAGAAAGGAAAAATGCCCTCCCCTTTTACCCAGAATGGCAGCGTGCAACAGAACGATGCTTTCTTAAAAACAGAGTCCAGAAACGACAAGCAGCACAATTGCAAGCAATGAAGGCACTGGAAATGCGCTGCTCCCAAGAGGTGATTTGGTTGAAGTAAACCTTGTAGTCTTACGGACTGCGCTAGTGACATTGCCGCTCCGCCGTGTGGTGCGAACTGGTGGCACGCTAGGGGCCAGGCTGGGAGCAGCTGTGGCCTTGCTGTTGGGGGCTTCAGAAAGAACCGTGACCTTGTCGGTGGGGGCTTTGGAAACGATTGTTTTATGAGAGGTTTTGGTGACAGTGGTGGCGTTGCCCTTGGGAGTTTTGGTGATGTTGTTGTCCTTCGTGGTTGCAGGACCAGCAGTTTTGTCATCACCGGGAGCTTTGGTAACAGAGGTGACGTTGTTGTCCTTGGTGGTTTTACGGCGGTTTTGTCATCACCGGGAGCTTTGGTAACAGAGGTGACGTTGTTGTCCTTGGTGGTTTTAGGACCGGCGGTTTTGTCATCACCGGGAGCTTTGGTAACAGAGGTGACGTTGTTGTCCTTGGTGGTTTAGGACCGGCGGTTTTGTCATCACCGGGAGCTTTGGTAGCAGAGGTGACGTTGTTGTCCTTGGTGGTTTCAGGTCCAGCGGTTTTGTTTTCATTGGGAGCTTTGGTAACAGAGGTGACGTTGTTGACCTTGGTGGTTTCAGGACCAGCGGTTTTATCATCACCAGGAACTTTGGTAACAGAGGTGACGTTGTCTTTAGGCGGTTTAGCAACAGATGTGGTGTTAGTGGGAGAAATCGGAGGCGGTTGTGAGCCAGAAGCTGCATCAACTTCGGTAGAATTTTCTGCATAGTTAATCCCGGCAAGCAGTAGAATCACGATGGAGTAGAGCTGGGGCTTCATTATGCACCTCTATGGTAGACATAAAATGGAAAGAACATTCACATCAGACTTCGTAGGACCAGCCCAACAATCCTATTTCTTTCCCAAAAAGTCAAATTCATGGGGTTTTGCCTGAGCTTGATGTTGCCTAAGTTCCCCATACTACACATTTTCCTGATGTATCTGGCTTCCAGCCAAGATTTCTTTCAATGTGGCCTGTAGCCTAAAGGGCATTTTGTAGATTAAAAACTGAATTTATCCTTTGGAGTGTTCTCCCAGTGCCAGTCAGTGCTTAATAGTTACATAGAATAACAGAGTTGGAAGGGACCTTGGAGGTCTTCTAGTCCAACCCCCTGCTTAGGCAGGAAACCCTATACCGTTTCAGACAAATGGTTCTCCAACATCTTCTTAAAAACTTCCAGTGTTGGAGCATTCACAACTTCTGGAGGCAATAGTGCATGTCCATTTTATGCTCTTAATAAAACGTATAATCTAAAAGGATTAACCCGTTGTTTCTGATGCTGTTTAGGGCTCAGCTAATACAGGTAGTCCTAATACAGTTTATGTGGTGATTGTTCAAAGTTACAACACCACTGAAAAAAGTGTCATGATCATTTTTCACAGTTACAGCTTTTGCAGCATTCCTATGGTCA
The DNA here is from genome assembly GCF_009769535.1 of Thamnophis elegans. Lineage (NCBI taxonomy): Eukaryota > Metazoa > Chordata > Lepidosauria > Squamata > Natricidae > Thamnophis > Thamnophis elegans. The sequence continues at coordinate 131,430,430 of NC_045544.1, forward strand.
TGCGATTAAAATTCAGATGATTGGCAACTGGTTCCTATTTATGACAGTTGCAGAGTCCCCGGGTCATTTGATCCCCTTTTACAACTTTCTGAAAAGCAAAGTCAATGGGGAAAGCAGATTCACTTAACAACCGGGTTACTAACGTAACCACTGCAGTGATTCACCTAACAAATGTGGCAAGATATGTTGTAAAATGGAGCAAAAGTCACTTAACAAATATCTCACTTAACAACAGAAATGCTGGGCTGTATTGTGGTCGTAAGTCGAGGGCTCCCTATAAAAGGAAAAGCTGCATTGCAATGAAGTTGCCTTTTTCACTTTTCCAACAAGAAATGGATTGGCTCCTTATTGAACCTGGAAGCCCTAAAAATACCATTTCTATACTAACTATTGTGAAGTGTAAATGGATTTTTCTTCGTTTGTTTCCTAGCTCGACAGATGCCAAGCTGTCTGTGATGGTTATATTGTCCTTGATTTAAGGGGGGAAATCCTCCCAGGTGTTCCTCAGACTTCCTAGGATTACAATTACAGCTCCCAGAATTCCCAGTGATAACAGATTAAATACAATACAGATTATCTCCTTTATTCCCCCTCTTTATTGGTATTATGATGATGATGGTTATCATTATTCTGTTGCTTTGCATGCACACTGAGAGCTTCTGCTCCGGAGATAAATTCCCTGTGTGCCCAGTCACACTTGGCCAAACAAAGTATTCAATTCAATCCAAAACTCTTTCTACTGTACTGGTGCAGTGGAAAGCATTTCCCCTTAGTTAGATTGATCCATTACAAATTCCTGAGAATTGTATGGAGAGAATGCAAGTTAAGAAATTTGAGTTTTGACCTTTTGCTTTGCCCTTTTGGTTTGTGCGTGTTTATTCGTCTCTGGATGACTTATGAGATAAAAGCGCTCTGCAGAGCAATCTGTGAGACAGTTGTGGTGGTTTTATGTTAGGCCAGTCTATTTAGAAAGATCATCAGATGTTTACCGAAATGTTCAATAGAAATCTATGTCATTCTCTCAGGTGTACGAATTTCTCTCTCCTTATGTGCTTCTCTGTTTGCAAGTTCAGATGTTTTAACAATTATTTCTCACAGAGATCGTTATACTGAACTCTGCTTTCCCAATGCTCCGTTCTGTGCTCATTCTAAGATTTTATGATCGTAGACCCTCATACGTGGCCCTCCAGTAGAAGGATGCCAGTATTTTAAAGACAATAATACATTAACTTTTGGTTCCTAGTGATGAAATCAAGCATGGTAGATATATTTAGAATAGAATAGAATAGAATAGAAATAGAATAGAATAGAATAGAATAGAATAGAATAGAACAAACAGAACAGAGTCAGACAAATGGCTATCTAACATCTTCTTAAAAACCTCCAGTGTTGGGGCATTCACAACTTCTGGAGGGAAGTTGTCCCACTGATTAATTGTTCTCACTGTCAGGAAATTTCTCCTTAGTTCTACGTTGCTTCTCTCCTTGATTAGTTTCCACCCATTGCTTCTTGTCCTTCCCTCAGGTGCTTTGGAGAATAGCTTGACTCCCTCTTCTTTGCGGCAGCCCCTGGGGTATTGGAAGACTGCTAACATGTCTCCCCTAGTCCTTCTTTCTATTAAACTAGACATACCCAGTTCCTGCAACCGTTCTTCATACGTTTTAGCCTCCAGTCCCTTAATCCTCTTTGTTGCTCTTCTCTGCACTCTCTCTAGAGTCTCCACATTTTTTCTACATCGTGGTGACCAAATTTGGAGAACTGAACCTTGCTTGTCAGTTCTTAAGCACAGAAAGCTGCTTTCCTTGCTACCAGAAATGCATCTATTTAGATCCGCATTTCCCAACCTTGGCAACTTTAAGATGTATGGACTTCATCCCCCTGAATGTTCTCACTGTAGAATCCCGAAGTTGGTCCACACATCTTAAAAAACATCAAGATTGAAAAACACTGATATAGATTAACATTCTCATTCTCCATACTGCTGCTTGTCAGCGTTACATGGAAGTGGGCATCCAGAATTGAATAATTTGCGGCAGTTGGCAGATTCCCAATCCAAATTAAAGAAAAGCAGCAAAAGCCTCTGTTAATCCATTCTAAAAACACGATGCTACAGAGCCACGGCCCTCTTCTGTTTTCTTATCAAATGGAAATTAAATATAAAGCACCTCTGTATTTGAAAGAAGCTTGAGGGTCTGACCTTCTTACAGTCCAGCTTCTCCTCCTATTCCTCTGCTTTTGCTCATTGAGCAGAGGAACACACACACAGGAAAGGGGAGAATTGCAAGACCTGCAATTCTAAAACCCGGATCGCTGTTTCTCCCACAAACACAAAATTGGGATCGAGGGGTCCTTGGTGCTCTCTGAGCTTGGTTGTTTTCTTGCAGACATTTCATCAACCAAATTAGGTAACCACAACCGCGCTAGCTAGCACCAAGGACGTTACCTAGTTTGAGTAAGGAGACACCTGCAGAAAAACAAAGTTGGCACCCCTTGTTTCAATCCTGAGCTACAAATATTTCCCTTTTAAATTAGGACCGCTCACTCCAAAGCCAACTCCCCAGGCAATGCAAAAAACTGTGCATGTTCTGCACCTAATAGCTTAACATGTTGAGACAAAAACAAATAACCATCTAAACCACCACCACCAACTTGCGATCCCTGTGTCCTTGGGATGAAGTGGGACAGCAGGCAAAAATCAAAGAAGGATCAATTATTACACAACTGTAATGAAATTCCGTACCTCTCTCTGCCTTCTCTTTGCCTTCTGAATGTTGCCTTGGAAGATGGAAAGCCTTTCCTTAGCTTAACTACTATCCGACTTCGAAATAACTGTCCCAGAATATCAAGGGTGGCAATTTATGTCAAGAGTGATGTAAGCACCCAGCTAACAAAGGACTCATTTCCTTGTTTGCAAACCAAAATCCAAAGTCAATATTGTTTTAAATAGAACGACTATCTATATGGTTCGGGGAGTATTTTTAAAAATGTTCAAAGCATATTTAACCTCTACTGCTTACCTCCACAAGTAACAATATGCCTCATAATCTACAGCTGCTTTATTGGATGAATTGATGGATTAGCATTGAATGTCGCTGAGCGAGATGAAAGTCTCCCAAGAGAAATAAGCCACAGGGTTTTTTGATCATGAGCATTGGTTAAAACTACAGATGGCTTAGGAGCATAACTACTTTTAGTGCTGACAGTCAAATGGTGCACTTTGTTATCTTTTGTAGTCTGATTAACAAAAATCCTTGATAATTCATTATAGTAGAGAGATCTCTTATAACTGTGATGGGGAAGGTGGCCCACAGATCCATCACACCAGCCGTTGCCCCAGTCCAGCGCGCCTCCCGCCGGCCAGCTTGTTTTTGGGTCTCTGCTGTGCATATGCACGCAACCCCCCCCCCCCTGCGCTCCCTACCTCTGTGCATGTGGGGCCACCCCCGCACCCAATTTTGGGGGTGGAACGCCTCCTGCACCAATCTGGAAGCCAAAATGGGGCATGGGGGGCGGGGCGCACGCATGTACGGGAGGGGGGCGCTTTCGGCACACAACAAAAAGGTTAGCCATCACTGGCTTATAACATTAAGGCCACCCTACAGTGTTGATGGAGGAAACACTCCAGAAGACAGGCTAAAGATACAGAAGGATCTTGACAAACTTAAACATTGGGCACTATCTAATAAAATGAAATTCAATGGTGAAAAGAGTAAGGTTGTACATTTAGGCAAGAAAAACGAAATGCACAGGTACAGTATAGTTGGTATCTTGCTCAACAGTAGTAACTGTGAAAGGGATCTTAGAGTCTTAGTGGACAACCATTTAAATAGGAGCCAGCCGTGTGCAGCAGCTGCCAAAAAAGCCAACACAGTTCTAGGCTGCGTCAACAGAGGGATAGAATCAAGATCACGTGAAGTGTTAATACCACTTTATAATGATTTGGTAAGGCCACACTTGGAATACTGCATTCAGTTTTGGTCGCCACGATGTAGAAAAGATGTGGAGACTCTAGAAAGAGTGCAGAGAAGAGCCACAAAGAGGATTAGGGACTGGAGGCTACGAGGAACGGTTGCAGGAACTGGGTATGTCTAGTTGAATGAAAAGAAGGACTGGGGGAGACATGATAGCAGTCTTCCAATATCTCAGGGTTGCCACAAAGAAGAGGGAGTCAAGCTATTCTCCAAAGCACCTGTAGGACACAGAGCAATGGGTGGAAACTAATCAAGGAGAGAAGTAACTTAGAACTGAGGAGAAATTTCCTTACAGTTAGAACAATCGATCAGTGGAACAACTTGCCTCCAGAAGTTGTGAATGCCCCAACCCTGGAAGTCTTTAAGAAGATGTTGGATAGCCATTTGTCTGAAACGGTATAGGGTTTCCTGCCTAGGCAGGAGGTTGGACTAGAAGACCTCCAAGATACCCTTCCAACTCTGCTATTGTATTGTATATAAAATCATTAACACATCTCAAAACAGGTATGATAACATTTTTAAAAAAAACCACAATCTCCCCTAAATTTTTTTTTAAGGTGAGGAAATCCCAGCCCTGGAATCTTTCACTGTTTCCTTTTGTACTGCAATACTTCATCTCGCCAAAAGAAAAAAAAAATGTAGATCCTGCCCACCAAAAGGATCCCTCCCCAGCATTACATTCTAAATCTTTTTCAAACATCCAAGTTTTAGGTGTGCATTCACTTCCTCTCTCTCTTTCTTTCTCTCTTTGACAGTTGCTTGTTTTAGAAAGGAGTGTGGGTGGCGGTAAATTTGGCTGCTTCTGCCTTTTTTTAAAAGTAGGATGTTCCTCTTTTTCTTTGGTGTGAAAGGTTTTGACCTTTGTGGGGCAGCCCATGTGCGTTTTGCAGAAACGCAGGCCTTAGGCTGCTGATCCGGTGAGACCAACATTTCCTGATTCTGCACTCTTTTTTTGGAACTCAATATGCAAAACTGAAAATGAACCGCTGGTAAACGTTGCAGCTAATAAACTGGACATAATCCGGTTATTCAACATATTCTACTGAAGGAAGTTGGCTATTGCTTGCACCTGTTTTTCCCTATTCTGTATGTACATGGAGCTTTTTCAGGCTGGAAGAATCAGGGCCATATGTTAAGTTCCAATTAAGAAGATTTATTGCTCACACTTATACACAAGAATTTAGTCAACCTGTCAGCAGAAACCTGGCACTAGATAAGAGTCAACAGAACTCAAGGGAAGTTGGGCTTTCAATCTCTTGTGGCAATGTAAGAACTCCAGGCTGATTCCTCTCTTGACTCAACCCCCAGACTCTGCCTCTCCTTGTCTTATGGAAATGGGTTCGAAACCTTTATGTGATGACTTTTTGTATTCTGAACCTACTTGCTTTAAATCACAGCAGACCAAGGCCTCATTCCTGTCCATGATTCTTGGAGAACATTTGATTCAAGGAAGCCTCAAGCTAGCTGAGCTTTCACTAAACTGATGTCCCCAGCCTGAGTGGGAATTTTGGGCTTTGTAGTCAGAAGACATGTAGAAGATACCAAAATGGAACTATAGCATCAAAAAGTCATGAGTTCACATATGATGTGAGAAAAAAGGTGGCACAGGCTATACTGCCCAGTCACAAGGTTTGAATCTTGAGGCCCATAGTATGAGCTAGTGACATGTTTGTGATGGTGAACCTATGGCGGGCACGTGAGCTGTCACCCCAGCTCAGCTCCGCCATGCATGCGTGCGCGCCTCCCAGCAGCCAGCTGATTTTCGGGTCTCTGCCGAGCATGCTCTGCACCTGTGGGAGACGTGCATGCAAGTGTGCGGCCCCCCTGTGGCCCATTTTTCAACCCAAGAGGCTGTAGGGAGGCCTAGGCCCAAAACAGGGCACGGGGGTGGGGGAGGGTGCATGTGCGGGGGGGGCAGGGACGCACAGGGGTGTTGCACCAGCATTGCATTATGGATATGGGTACGCGCTGTCGCACACGCACATGCTTTCGGCACACAATGACAAAAAGGTTAACCATCATTGTTGTAAGGTCATGGTAGATCTTAAAAGATTTCAAAGGCCTAAAAGAGTCTGTGGGAGGACAAATTTCCTTGAGAGGCACCTTAATCACTGTGGCCAGTTTCCTGCGTTTCTATACAACAGGTGCTGCTAACCCAGCCATCTACTAACACGTCTCTGAAAGATTTGCAGTAGATCTGTAAAACGTTCTAGTCCAGGGGTCAGCAAACTGAGTTTCTGGAGCCATATGTGGCTCTTTCCTCCCTCTGCTGCGGCTCCGTCACCAGTCGATGCCACAATTTTGAGAGGAGCTTGCGGTGGGGAGGGGAGAGGCACAGGAGAAGACTCTATGGCAAGGGGAGGGTTTTCTTCATCATTTATAGAAAGCCAATAATTTCTAGAAAGCCAGTTTCTAGGTTGATGGTGCCAACCTAATGTCCCGAGCTGTTTCGTAATAAGAGGCTGCGCCAAACAAGACTGCCCCTTTGCCCCAGCTCTCCGGGGGAAGTTGGCAGCAAGTCCACATTGGCCGAATTCAGTGGCTGCTTCTTTGTGGAGAGGGCAGTCCTGTAAGTGCCAAGCATGAGGATATTTTTAAGTCAAAACCATCACTTTGAATTCCATCCGGACAGTTCATGGTGAAAATTGCAGCACCACCCATAAAACACTGGTTCTCAATGTATAATGTTGATTAATTGATACCTGCAGAGGATCCTGAAATTTGGATTCTCCCCCCCCCCCTGCCTTTCTTTGCGGCTGCCAGCATCGTCCTCCTCCTCTTCTTTGGGAATCCTATCAGAAAATGAGCAGAAATGTTAAAGAATTAAAAGCACAAGAAATACTCGGCTAAGATGGCAAAGGGTTCCTCCTGGATGAGAGTTACTGTATTTTTCGGAGTATAAGACGCACCTTTCCCCCCCAAAAAAGAGGGTGAAAATCTGGGTGCATCTTATACACTGAATACAGCATTTTTGGTCTACCGAAACCCCCCGCCCTTTGCAAAAATGGACATGCAGAGGGTTTGAGAGGCTTGCAAAGGGCTACGGAGGGCAAAAACGAGCGAACGAGCCACCATACTGGTACGGTAGCTCTGCTTCCTGACTATTACCGTACTGGCTGGAACCCACCAGCCAGTACGAGCCAAGGTGGCGCAGTGGTGCCAGTATGAGCCAAGGTGGAGCAGTGGTTAAATGCAGCACTGCAGGCTACTTCAGCTGACTGCAGTTCAGCAGTTCGGCTGTTCAAATCTCACCGGCTCAAGGTTGACTCAGCCTTCCATCCTTCTGAGGTGGGTAAAATGAGGACCCGGATTGTTGCTGGGGGCAATATGCTGACTTTGTAAACCGCTTAGAGAGGGCTGAAAGTCCTATGAAGCGGTATATAAGTCTTAACTATTGCTATTGCTATTGCACCACTGGTGTGTGTGTGTCTGTGTGTGTGTGTGTGTTGCATCTGCATCTTATTTTTACTTTGTCTTTCTGGTCTTGGCACAGGTGAGTGACACCAGGCCCCTTTGGCTGTTCCTTTCCCTGAGCTGACCCCCCCTTGCAACTGGTCTTAACGAAATTGGCATGCAGCGTTTCTCTAGCGATGCATCGAGCTTGTCAATTCTCCTGCCGCCTTCATTGTTTTGCCATTCTGCTCCCTTTGATCCACAGTGGTGGGGAAAAAATATGCTTTTCTAATGAGGAGCAGCCCTCCGTTCTTTCCTGAATCCTCTTGCTTCGGGTAACCATGGAAATGGCTGCTGCAGTATGTAACCTGTTGGGGAAGCTGCAGAGGAGGAGTAGGCAGTTGTGCCAATCCTGCCCTTCTACCTTTTGCATCCAGCTCTGGAAATTTACATTCGGGTCAGGGAGCGGCCGTCCACAGACTCCTCGAAGGGAAATGGGACTTGGATTCCTTTGCAGCCTTTATTGCTTGGACGCTCCCATCTTTGGCAGCGACAGTTGGGAGGAAAAGAGAGCAGAACCACAATAATTGCTCTGTGGGGCAGGATCCTCACTGCATTCACCATGTAGGAACTTCCTTCAGCTTCTCTGTTCTTCAGCAACTCAGTGTTTCTCAACCTGGACCACTTTAAGGCTGGTGGACTCCAACTCCCAGAATACCCCAGCTAGCTGGCTTGGGGTATTCTGGGAGTTGAAGTCCACCTGCCTTAAAAGTGGTCCAGGTTGAGAAACATTGCAGCAGCTGCATCTGGTAAGCATTTTGTGGCCCTTCCTAACTTCCTGCCCGCATATCATTACAGGCAATCCTCGACTTACAACCATTCATTTAGTGACTGTTCAGAGTTCGGTGGCACTGAGGGAAAAAAGGTGATCTACAACCGGTCCTCTTACTCGTGTGCAGAGAAGAGCAACAAAGATGATTAGGGGACTGGAGGCTAAAACATATGAAGAACGGTTGCAGGAACTGGGTATGTCTAGTTTAATGAAAAGAAGGGCCAGGGGAGACATTTCAGCAGCGTTCCAATATCTCAGGGGTTGCCACAAAGAAGAGGGAGTCAAACTATTCTCCAAAGCACCTGAGAGCAGAACAAGAAGCAATGGGTGGAAACTAATCAAGGAGAGAAGCAACCTAGAACCAAGGAGAAATTTCATGACAATTAACAATCAATGGAACAACTTGCCTCCAGAAGTTGTGAATGCTCCAACACTGGAAGTTTTAAAGAAGATGTTGTATATCCATTTGTCCGAAATGGTGTAGGGTTTCCTGCCTAGGCAAGGGGTTGGACTAGAGGACCTCCAAGGTCCCTTCCAACTCTGCTATTCTATTCTATTCTATTCTACATGATATGGGTGCTTGACAATAGGCATGTATTTACGATGCTTGTAGTGGTCCTGGAGTCAACATTGGCAACTTTCTCAGCCAGCTTCCAACCAGCAAAGTCAATGGGAGGGGACTGGATTCGCTTAACGACCACATGCTTCACTTAACACCTGCAGTGATTTACTTAATGGTGGCAAGAAAAAGGTCATTGAATTGAGTGCAACTCACTTAATAACTCCCTTGTTTAGCCATAGAAATGCTGGTCCAAATTATTTACCTGGTTTTATTGCCCATTATTCTTGCTGGTGACACCTGTGACTTGCCCAGATGTCTCCAGGGTGATTCCATAGTATCTGGATATGTTGCCCATGATCGTGGTTGTCTCAGCTTTTGGAGCCCACTGACACACAACCTTGACAACTTAAAAGAGATGTCGATATCAGCACTCTTCAACTTTGCTGGTTGAGGAATTCTGGGAGTTGAAGTCCACATTTTTTCCCAAGTTGCCAAGACTGAAAAAAACACTGGGATACAGTATATTTGCGCTATTCAGTGTGGTTCATGCCAACCTTTCCCAAATATTAAGATTGCAATCTCCCAGATTTCCCAGTTGGTTATGGCCACTGTCTCTGCTGGCCAGGAAGTTTGGGAGTAGTAGCAATAGCAGGAGCCTTTAGATTTATAGCACTCCAGTATCCGAAGCACACCAGAATGATTTTGCAAAGAAGATACTAAAGCTTGGACTCTTTCCAGCCAGCCAGGTTCTCATCAATGAAGCTTCATGGCAATTCCACCTCTGCCTGACCCCTTTTGTTAGCGACTCATAATGAAACTCCCCCCTCCCTGCTTTATGAATAGAAACTGCATTAAGCTTAAACAAAGGAGACTTGAGGTTTAGGTAATCAATTCAAGGCTGTACATTCTGAAGGAACCCATTAAGCAATAATGGATGCCGTCAGAGCTCCATCCAGAGCTAGGTAGGCAGTTCCTTGATTGCTCTGGATGTCCACACCTGCATGGCATGTCAGGACACTATTATATACCATGTTCACCTGATTAAATGATACATTTATCTCTGGTTCTAAGCCAAGGGTGGGGAACGATGGCCCTTTTATGACTTGTGGACTTCAATTCCTAGAATCCCATGCCTGACTGGCTCAGGAATTCTGGGAGTTGAAATCTGCAAGTCATAAAGGGGCCATAGTTCCACACCTCTTCTAATCCCTCAAAAATGCAAAACTGCCTTACCTTGACAGTGTTGATTTATCAATGAAAATGATTCCTGTACTGTGAAAGAATGGGGAGCTGGCCTTAGCAATGAGGAGGGAGTGAGCAAACTGTTGGGAGGGGAAAAATATTTTCTAATATTCAGAAAATATTACTCAGCATGACAAAGAGGAAAGCACATGAAGAAACTCAGAATAAACCCTGGATTTGGTTTAGTACAAGCTGGGTCAAAGAGCCACTCAAACCAGCTTGCAAGATTCTATTATTTTGCTCTACAGCAGTAAAGAGCATTAACTTGAATCCATGCTGTGGTGGTGCAGTGGTTAGAGTGCAGTACTTCAGGCTACTTCTGCTGTCTGCCAGCTGCCTGCAATTTGGCAGTTCAAATCTCACCAGGCTCAAGGTAGACTTAGCCTTCCATCCTTCCAAGGTGGATAAAATGAGGACCCAGATTGTTGGGGGCAATACACTGACTCTGTAAACTGCTTAGAGAGGGCTGTAAAAGCACTGTGAAGCAGTATATAAGTCTAAGTGCTATTGCTAAGTGCTATTGCTATGCTATGCTTGTGAGGTTGACCTTGTCTGCCTCACAGGGCTGACCGTTGGGTAGAAATTTGATGAACAGAATAAAATGTGTCCGCTCTCCCCAACCCGATGCGGAGTGAGCATGGGGCCATTGATGTTGACTTTCAACCTATGTGGAATGTTATGATGTTAAGAGAGCTGTGGGTTAGGTATGAAATATTTAAACCATTGGTTTTGCTGTGAGTAGCGGTCAGGGTACTCGCTGGCCCAGGAGTGACCCAGGGATGGGATCATCATCATCATCATCATCATCATCATCATCATCATCATCATCATTAAATTTATATTGCCAGCTATTCGCCCATGGCGACTCAAGGCTGCTTACAGAATATAAAAACCATGTCTAAAAACAGTAAAACTAATAAAAAATCAAATCAATTAATGTAATAAATCAATTAATGTAATAAAATCAATTAATGTAATAAAATCAGTTAATGTAATAAATCAATTAATGTAATAAAATCACACAACCCCACCTCCTGCTCCAGCGACAGCCGATCACATGAGCCATTTAATGGGCTCCATCCCACTCTGGGTATCCAGGTCCGCTGTCAGAACCAGGCCTTCAGCGCCTTCCAGAAGAGCATTAGAGTGGGGACTGTTCTAATCTCGGGGGGGGGGATGATGTTCCAGAGAGAGGGCCACCACAGAGAAGGCCCTTCTTCTGGGTCCCACCAGGTGTATCTATCTCCCTTGGGGATGGGACCCACAACATTCCCTGCCCCACAACATTGAAGTGACATTGAGCCGGTCATTCATTCTCGGGCCAGCCTACCTTCCAAGGTTGTTTGGGGGGGGGGGGAAATGAGAGAACACTTTGTGTACTACCTTCAGCTCAATGAAAGAGAAATATGGCATAACTTTAATGAATAAGTAAAGTCTTTCTGGAAAAGGACTACAGGCTCCCAGGCCTATTTAAACAGTAATTAGATATGAATACTAAATGAAAACTTGATGGGAGCAGCCAAATAACCTTGTGTCCTACTATCTCCTCTAGGATGTTAGTAAGAGTTATGGCAACAAACTGTGCTTAGAAGTAATTGTGTTTTAGATATCTTTATCTCTCACCCTCTTTTCCCCCCTTTTATGCATTGTCATCTTTAGTAAAGAATTAGCATTTATGTATTCAAAAGTTTTCTCTCTGGCAACTCTGTATAACGCAGGCCTGGGAACGTTTTTTGTTTCCAGATGTTTAATGACAAAACTATTCATAATCAATACAGAAAATACTGACATTTTAAAATACTTTTTGTGAAGAAAATTAAAAATGTAAATACAAAGAACACATTTCATAAAAACAACCGTATTATTGGGTATTTTTCTTCCTTTTTTTATTTTCTTAATTCAGTAAGACATAATTTAAGTAAGTAGCAGCTTGGTTACCAAGACGTGATTTTCTGCAGCCCTGCCATTCAAAGAGGAGTTATTATAGTCTTCGGTCATATTTCAGAATCTTAAAACAGGCGTTTCTTCTTGCATCTACAGTAATTCCTTGTGGAACAGGAGCATTTCTCTTCCCCCTCCCCCTCCCCAGACATGTTATTAATATGGAATAATGAAGCAATTCATTCATTTAAACACAAATTACTGCCAGTTGCCAGGGCCACCACAGCAAGCATGACAGCGAGAACAAATACCCCCTGGGCACATTTGCTTGAGACGGTGCCCGCGGGCTACTTTTTGTGGCACGTTCTTCTTTCTTGACTGTTGTGCTTTGTTGTTTCTTTGGGTAGTGTGTAGGCACCCCGCTGGTGATCCTCAAGGTCATAGGAATTGTGGGGACTTCGGCCAGGCCTTTTGGGCTGGACTTGGCCGAGGTGGCATCTTGGATGTAGACCATGTGCGTGGCTGCAGCTACTTCGAAAGAATTAAGGTCCTCCGTGCCGAAATTATCTGGGTAGGGAGCCAGTGGCCTGTCGGTGCTGGTGAATGCTATGGTTGTGTCATCAGTGGTATTTACATTGATGATGTCTGCCATTCCGGACTGTTGTTCATATGCGAATTCACTCTGTTCAGTCGCTTCGGCAGAGTCTGTGGTAACCACTGCCTTTATGGCTTTCACGAAGAGATTTTCTGGGCCATGGTTGGAGTAGCTGAGAATGGCCCGGAGCCTTCCCATGACACAGTGTCCTCTTCCTCCTCCGGGCACGGCACCCCAAAGATCGTGGCTTGCGTTTTACCTACCCAGTCCTGCAAATAAGAGAGGGCTAGTGGTTTATCCCGGCATGCCCAGGGATTGTTGTAAAGGGTGATGAGTTGTAGCTGAGCCAGCTGGTCAAAGGCTTTGTCCGGGATGTAGGCGAACTTATTGTTGTGCAGGTAAAGTTGGGACAGATGGCTGAGCCTCCTCAGCGTGCCGTGGAGGATTTGCGACAAGAAGTTGTGGGACAGATCCACTGTCTCCACGTTGATGGGAATGTTGGTGGGGACAGTCCAAAGCTTGTTGCTGCTGAGGTTGAGGAACACAAGGCTGCTCATCGTGTTGTTAATCAGCACAGCCCTTTCCACCATGTTCCTCGAGACGTCGAGGACTTTAAGGTTCCACTGGTAAGCCGTGTCAAGCTTTTGGAGGACCCTGATTCTGTTGTGCGTGGCATATATTTCCCACAGGGACCTGGGCAGTTGAGCCGGGAGGCTCCGAAGCCAATTGTTGGAAACATCCAGGGTTCTCAAATTGGCAAACTGAGTCAGCTGGTGGTCGAGCTCCACAAAGCGATTATACGACAAATTCAAATAGGTGATGTTGTCTTGAAGTCCGTAGGGCAGCGTGGTCAGGTTTCTGCCAGAACAGTCCACGTTTCTGTCGTTTCCTGAGCATGAACAAAAAGACGGACAAATACCCTGAATGGCTGGTATGAAGACGAGAAGAGCCAGGGCGCCAAGCGATGCCTTCAAGATCCGTTCTCCATGGTTGCCTAGAAGCAAACATGTAACACATGCCCAGTTTATTGCACATTTTAGAAGGGTGGTTGTTTTTTTGGGTGGGGGGGGGGAAAGCACTTACTCCTTGGCAGTGGAATTGCATTTTAATAAAGTCAGACATACCCTCACCCCTGTGGCATCATCCTTAATGGTGCCGAAAAGACATGCTTATTTCCAGGGAAGCTCTCCATCCCCCTGTCTTGCTGTCTGTCAAAACAGCCTGTCTGTTTCCACCTCATCTCTCTCCTCTCTTCCCTCTCCCTCTTTCGTCCACTCCCCTTTTCCCTCCCATCCTCCCCAGCTCCTAATAGTAGCATTCTTCCCAAACTCCTACATGTCCCTTTCTCTCCCATCTCGAGCCATCTGAATCCCCGGTTTGTCTCTCGGATGTTCTTTCCGTTATAAAACGATGCTTCTGTGCAAAGGTGGCAGGCAGACAGAGCTGGATGTCATCGTTAGGTCTTCCGATGCCAGCAGTCGTTATAGCAGCTCCCTTAGCCATGCCATAGCTTATAAGGCACGCAAGAGCAAACGGCATCCATGGGTTCCAAAATCCATCCGGAGCGATTTTAAGGCATGCTTAGAAATTGCTGAGGATATTCTCAACAATTCTCAAAGATGCATTCGGAGAATATTAAAGGCACGCTTCCCTGCCTGCGTTTCCTCTCTGCTTGTTCTCCATTCTTAACCCTAGCCCTATTCCCCTTTTTTTCCAAGAGAGAAACATTTTCAGGACCAAATCAAAGATTTAAGCGATTGTCACTGCAGCAGATCACTGCTAGAGCAGGGAACTGCCAAGTTAAATGACAGTTTCTTTCCCCTGTATTTTTCCCAGTCTCTCTGTCTCTCTAGGTTTTGATTTTTTAAAATTTTAGGCACATAACACACCAGCGCGCGCACACACCTCTTTCTCTGGCAAGGGATCAGGTCATAAAGGAGGCAAAGAGAAGAGCCAAAGCAAACGTACCTCACTCTCTCCGCTGTAGCCTTCAGTGCATCATTTCCCTGGAAGATTCAGACGCAACGCTCGGTTTGCACTCCAGCCGAGCCACAGTTTGTCTGTGGGTTGTGCTTTGCCTCTTCAGCTGCATCGTACTGCCGTTTCCAGGGGCTCTGCAACCACCTGACCAGCTTCCCTTTGGAAGACTGCAGAGCTGTCGGTTGTAGTGCTGACTCAAATTTATCGCAAGGGGTGCACCGCTCGACAGAATGGGCAGTCCCCTTTTTTTTATGGGAAAGCCAAGTTTCTAAACTTCTTACATTATGTTCCCCCCTCTGGCTCTTCTCCTGGGAAGTCTCTCGGGGCGTTAGATCCAGCGTGCATAGTTTGTGCAAACTGCCTCCAGTTCCACCTTTTTATCTGCACGTGTGATATATATCTATATATATAAATTTTAGGGCTTTAAGCTCCATCAGCCTTTGGCTCTTCTGCGTTCGTTTTTTAAGCATTTTGTCTTTATGAAATCATCCTACGTTTCCATATGGGAACTCTTTAAAAAAAAAGGAAAAAAGAAGACTCTGGCAGTTTTAAACGAAAATTTATTTCACAAGGATCCAAGGATCGTTTCGTCCAGTCTCCTCTTCTCTTTCAGAAGCTCATGTGAATCACCACTCAGCCTTCATTCCTTTCAACTCCCAATTGTCCCTTCCATTTTCATGGAAAAATCAGAAAATTCCTAGCATGATTTAAGAGACAGTTTACTAGAACTTGCTTTTCCAGAGTGAAGCAGGCAGTTCAAATGGCATATTTGTTAGGTTAAATATTTAGCCAAATTTGGAATTAATGGTTGATGCATAGGAATTTGAGAAAGGCCATGTCATGTCTACATAAAAATCAGTAAAATTTCATTTTTCCCCAGCTATATTCCCTTACTTTATCCTATTTCAGTTGCTGCTTTAAAATACACTGCCATAATGATATGTACTAAACTATATTTTTAGCATGGTTTGTATTTTGGGCTTAGTTTGACCAAATTGGGCCACTGAGAATGGTAACTAAACCTGATGGTAACTTTAATCTAGATTAAGAACATGGCTAAATTTTACTGTCACAGCCAACAGTGGTTTTGTTTTTCCCTTCTGCGAAGAGGTTTAAATATCTCTTCTAGCTTAATATAGGGTTCAGCTCAGTAATACAATACAACACAACAGCAGAGTTGGGAGAGACCTTGGAGGTCCTCTAGTCCAACCCACTGCCTAGGCAGGAAACCCTATACCAGTGATGGCGAACCTATGGCACGTGTGCCACAGGTAGAACGCGGAACCATTTGTTAGGGCACGTGAGGCGCTGCCCTGTCAGCTGGCCACGCACATGCCGCGCTGGCAGCTGAGTTCACCCTTTTTAAAGCCATTTTTGCCCTCCCCAGACTCCAGAGGGTTTATAGGCGCCTGGGGAGGGTGAAAAGCTTCCGGAGTGCACAAAAAAACGGCTCTAGGGCAAACTGGAAGTTTGGGAATGTGACTTCTGGTTTGCTCAGAGGCTCCTTTTGACCTGCTCCGGAGGCTTCAGGGAAGCCTCCTGAAAGTCCCTGAAGTCTCCAGAGTGCTTCCGGGGGGCGTGGGGGGGCTGTTTTCACCCTCCCCAGGTTACTATAAAGACTCTGTAGCCTGGGCAGGGGCGGAAAAAAGCATGCAAAAAATGGGGGGGAGCACCTGTAGTGCGTGCATGCGCATTGGGGGGGTAGCGCATTGCCTTATGGGTGCGGCACGGCCACACACGCTTCCCCTGCGCTCCCCCACTTAGGGCATGCGAGCCAAAAAAGGTTCACCATCGCTGCCCTATACTGTTCCAGACAAATGGCTATCCAACATCTTCTTAAAGACTTCCAGTGTTGGAGCATTCACAACTTCTGCAGGCAAGTCATTCCACTGATTAATTTGTTTAACGTCAGGAAATTTCTCCTCAGTCTAAGTTGCTTCTCTCCTTGATTAGTTTCCACCCAAGGCTTCTTGTTCTGCCCTCAGGTGCTTTGGAGAATAGTTTGACTCCCTCTTCTTTGTGGCAACCCCTGAGATATTGGAACACTGCTATCATGTCTCCCCTAATCCTTCTTTTCATTACACTAGACATACCCAGTACCTGCAACCGTTCCTCATATGTTTTAGTCTCCAGTCCCCTAATCATGTTTGCTGATCTTCTCTGCACTCTTTCTAGAGTTTCCACATCTTTTCTACATCGTGGCGACCAAACTGAATGCAGTATTCCAAGTGTGGCCTTACCAAGGCTTTATAAAGTGGTATTAACACTTCACGTGATCTTGATTCTATCCCTCTGTTTATGCAGCCTAGAACAGTGTTGGCTTTTTTGGCAGCTGCTGCACACTGCTGGCTCATATTTAAATGTTTATCCACTAGGACTCCAAGGTCCCTCTCACAGTTACTACTGTTGAGCAATGGTACCACCTATACTGTACCTGTGCATTTCGTTTTCTTGCCTAAATGTAGAACCTTACTCTAGGAATGTATGAGAGGGCTCTGTGGTTACCAGACTTTATGGAAAACCAGTCTCTTCTTGCCCGTGTCACGACTGTAGTTACTTTTGAGAGGGTGTGACTGTGTTCACTATGCTGATAGAATTCTACACTTTATATAAGGCCTTCAGAAAAGCTACAATGGGGTAAATATAAATAGGAAGGGACAAAGCAGAGAAGCAGTGAACTTTGGTATTTATTTAATCAGCTAGGCACACTGACACTCTCATCAGGATTATATAATGTTTAGGTTAGATTGAAGGGGTCCATCTAATTCAGAACTCTACTTTTTGGGAAGGCCATAGGACCGTGATGGAGAAGTATGGCATAGGTGGCACGCAGAGCCTTCTCTGTGGATACGTCAGCCATCGGCCAAGCCGAGCCCAGTTCGGACAGCTGGCCTCCGGATGTCTGCTGCACATGGTTGCATGCGCGTGGGGGCGGTTTGCATTGCATTTTGCAGGTTCACACGTGTGTGCGTGCACGCCTCCCCCCCGCCCCGTTTGGGCCTGGAAGGCCACCTGCACCAACCTGGAAGCCAAAAATGGGTTGGGGGGTGCATGCACAGGGGCAGGGCCTGCACGGGGGCGTGGTATTCGCATTGCATTTTGGGGGTGCACACACTTTGGGTACTCGGCACCAAAATGGTTCGCCATCACTGCCATAGAAATGAAAGCTTCTCTAGACAGCCTCTATCATTTGGAGAGAGAGAAAGAGAGATCCTGTCTGAATATACGAGTTTCATAAAGCCTCTTTGATGGCAGCTGTTGATACTGCCTTCATGAAATTATTATGAAGTCGTTTAATCTAGTCGCCATCTCTGCATCGCGACAGGGGCTTCAGTAAATTCAGCATGCGATAATGAATTAAACCTCTGGACTGGAATGGAGTGGGGTTTTTTTCCCCCCAGTTTTTCGGTATTGCTGTGGAACCTAACTTTTCCATAAATATAGGCCAATATATTTTTCTTCAGGCAGAAAAACTCTCTGGTTTATAACACTAGTGATCTGTTTGTAAATTGCGATTGTGATTGGTACAGTGATTTTTTCAAGTGCGGTGATGGTTCTTTTGATTTCGATAAGTTATCACTTATAAATAATTTGGAATTGCCATTTCACAGGAAGAATTGGTGTAGTTGGGAGTGTGATAGTGGAGGATGATTAGCCAATTTTATTAACGTATTAACAGATAGAAAGCTTATACGGAAATATATTAAAAAATATTTAGAGAGTGCAGAACCCGAGAGAGGGGGTGGTGGGTGGAGGGAGAAACCTTCCCTCTTTATTCTCCAAAAGGTATATTCAACATTAGCAATTTACCACTATCTCTTAAAATATAACCAAATATCTCTGTATTCCACACTTCACCCCCTTTTCTATAAATTCATTTCTAAATCTTCAGCTCTTCTTATTAGTCAGCAAAGATCCTGGTAAAAATGAACAACAATAACCTAATGTCATAAGTATAAATCCCCTTTTCCATAGAGGAAAATTCCCCTCATCTTTCAGCAATTAAATATTTTTGGTTTGGTTGGTTTATTGGTTTTATATGCCGCCCTTCTCCCAAGGACTCAGGGTGGCGTACAACATAAAAGAAAACACATATTACAAAAATTAAAAGGAACATTAAAGAAAGTATCCCCCCAAAAAACCCAATTGTATTTACAATAAAAAATTAAAAATAAATTAAAATTAACAACCAAATTAATTCTATAATTTATTCTATAGGCCAGCTTGCTGGAAAAAGCCAACTTTTTAGGGCGTGTCAGAAGGACCGGAGGTCGGGGATTATGCGAAGCTCCGGGGGCAGCTCATTCCAAAGGGAAGGCGCTCCCAAGAGAAGGCTCTCCCCCTTGGGGGTCGCTAGCCAACACTGTCTGGCCGACGGTACCCTGAGGAGGCCAACTCTGTGGTTGTTGTCTTTTGTTGTTGTTAGTTGTGAAGTTGTGTCCAGACCCACTGTGACCCCATGGGCACATTGCTCCAGGCCTTCCTGTCCTCTACCATCCTCTGGAGTCCATTTAAGCTCACGCTACTGCTTTGGGGACTCCATCCAGCCACCTCATTCTCTGTCGTCCCCTTCGTCTTTTGCCTCAATCTTGTCCCCCCCCAAACAAACACAGAAAAACCCCATCTGAAATAATAACCTTTTATTTAAATATTCAAATGTAATCCTGTGCTCCATTAGATATTTCAAAAAGAATTCTATTCAATCCAGATAACAGTTCGGCCTACTAGAAATGAGAACTCGTTATCTAACCGCAATCAGATAATCTATCTTTAAATATTTTTTCTTCTTCCTCCCAACCTCCTTAAGTCCCTTAATTAATGGCCCTCCATTTCTGACCAGTTGTGTGAACAACCCACACTTGCCCCCTTGGCACAAGCAAATAGGATCTTTTCAGAAAGACCACAACATGGGTCTATTTAGGAAGGGACAAAGAAGAGAAGGGAGCTTTAATCTCACTACTTGTTTAAGGGGCATTCCAAAATGTGTCCAAGTGGTGAGTATTTGGGCTCTTCAGTGCTGATTTCTGGATTTTAGGGGGGGGGGGGCAAGTCTTTGCCAGTTAAATGGTTCTGATGCACAAAATCATTCTGTTGCCACTTCTTGTTCTACCCACACAATCTTGCCACCTCCCACACCTCCAGTCCTTAAGTTAGCTTGCCAGTTTGGGTTATTTCCTTTGCAGATTTTGCTTTCACTTCTTACCACAGCAATCCTCTATGTTCTTGGATAGCACATATTCATTCCAGCTGATTCTTTTTTAACAAACCGCTAACATTTCATAATATCCTGGGCCTAAGCTGCTCCTTGTTTCTTAAATGGTGCTAATGTCTGCATTGCCACAACTTCCTTTTGTAAATATATATATATATATATATGGACCATTTAAACACACACACACACACCACACAAACTGTTCTGACCATCAGAATACCAGAAAGACACCAAAGAGCTGGAAAAAGTGCAAAGAAAAATAATGAAAGTAGGAGGGATTTGGAAACCAAATCTTAGGAAGATTAGTTTAAGGGACCGGGGTACATTTAAAGGAGAGAAGAAGGCCCATGTAGGGACGTGGTATCCATGCCCCAATACTTGTAGGGCTTTCCCGGGGAAGAGGAGATGAATTATTCTCTCGTAGGGCTTCAAGATAGGACAGGAACTAAGAGCTCAGTGGGTGGAAGCTTTACAACTTAGAATGTTGGAAGAAATGTCCATCTGGGTTCAGTTCCAAGAGGGGAAAAGACACTGGAAACATGGAAGCTGCTTGGAAAGAGGTTTATGATGAACAGGATCACATGGCTTGAAATGCTGGGGAAAAAGGGAAGAGATACTGAGAAGTGCCCTGGGTCTTATGCCCTCTCTGGGCTTTGAATTGAGCTTGGGTTCTGATTAGTTGTCAGACTCCCATGGGGACATGCAGGGGCAACTCTGTAGGCCAGAGGTGTCCAAATTTGGGAACTTTAAGGACTTGTGGACTTCAACTCCCAGAATTCCCCAGCCAGGCCAGCTGGGGAATTCTGGGAGTTGAAGTCCAACAGTCTAACGTTCCCAAGTTTGGACACCCTGCTGTTAGGGCTGTCCTGAGTTCCAGGCTTGGTTTGAGCCTTGCTAGATGATGTCTCTCCCAGGTGCCATGTGGTGAGATGGTAGAGGGCTAATCCCTAACATGTCCTGTCTAATCTCATCAAGGGAGCTGAAGGGGTAGATCTTTGTTTATGTAGAATAGCCTGGCTCAGGCCTTAATGGTCCATTGACGAAAGGGTATGTGTATGAGTTTCTGCCTCACTTTTAGGGAAGATCATTCTGCCCCATTTTAATATTCCTAACATATTTCCGTTCTCCTAGGAGAGGGTGGGTGCTAACTCCTACAAGAATAAGGAGGGATTTCCTGATTAGTGAGAGCTGTTAAGCTGTGGAACAGCCTGAAGTCATGGGTCCTCCGGCCCTGGAGGTTTTCAAGCAAAATCCAGACAGCTATTTGCCTGGTATAGTCTAAGATTTCTTCCCTGGTCAATTGGTTAGGCTACCAAGACCTCCATGGTCTTTTTTCAACCCTACACTGTGTTTAAAAGAGCTGAAACTTGTATTCTCTCACTTTCTTCAAATTTATTTATTTGTGGCCTGAAAAAAGTGATGATTCCTGCAATGAGTTTATCTTGGTTATTCTGGTAGGAGTTATGTCATTGGTGGTTTTTTTTTGTGTTTTTTTTTTTGCAAGGTGCATAGCTTGTTGTGCTTGCTAATAATAACTGGAGATTGTTGCAGGCACTTGCCAGGGTAAGGTTTGAAGGAATCTTTCAGCTGGGGATGACAAGTGTGTATCAAACTGATTCTGCCTTGCAAACCAAGATGAAAAGTCCTACATTTAAGAAGTGGAAAAATATTTGATGAAAGAAATGTCCTTCTGAGTTCGGCTCCAAGTGGGGGGAAAAGGACACTGGAGACATGGAGGCTGCTTGGAAAGATGGTTTATTGTTGGATAGGGCCACATGGCTTGAGCCCTGAACAGAAAAGGTGATCACATGCTTCAATGTTGGTGGGAGAAGAAGAGAAGGGCTGAGGGAGGGGCTTGCTAGGCTTTTTATAACCTGTTCAGTCCCACCTCTCTGTTTCCTGTTCCTGTGTAAGAACTGTATTCTGATTGGTTGTCAGACTCCCATGGGCCATGCAGGGGCAACTCTCTGCGCTGTGTTTTGAATCCAGGTTTGGTTGAGTTCTCAGATGCCATGTGGTCAGTTGGGGCCAATATTATCATGCTTTTAATCCCATCCCCCTGCAGCTAAAGTGGAGAAGCCTTTATATGTAAAGTGGACTAGCTTGGCCTTCTTAATGGCCCATTGACAAAAGTGGGGATGGGCAGGAAGCTACAGGCAGCTATTCTGTCTTTTAAAACATGTTTCTTTCTTTTCACATCCAGAGAAATATTCTGCCTTTTCAATATTTCCTAGGATATTTCATTTTTCTGGGAGAGGGCTGGTGATAACTTCCTACATATTGATGTAGGTATAAATTCTGGAGCCATTTGAGTGGTAATATAATTGGAGTGATTGCTTCCAGTGCTGTGGTTTCATCCTTGCAGGCAAGGTCTCTTGAGGTTTTTGGAAGCAGGAGTAAAGAATCTGATGCTGGATGGGAGGTGCCTGTGCCCCATACTGATCAAGGCCTGCACTCTGGATGAGGTCAGCTTGGATTTACTCAGCCCCAACACCCATTTAGGTATCCAAGGCAAATCTCCCCTAGATTGTCTGTGATTGTAGCCTCTTCCTCTTCCTCCCCCACTCTCCTCCCCCCCACCCCCACCTCCTCCTCCATCTCCTCCTCCACCATCACCGCCTCCTCTTCCTCCCCCCACCTCCTCCTCCTTGACTACCACCACCCTCCTCCCCACCTCCTCCTTTCCCTCCCCCCTCCGCAACCTCACCTCCTCTTCCTCCTCCCCCCTCGCCCACCTTTTCCTCCCCCTTCCCCACCCCATCTCCTCCTCCTCCATCACCCCCTCCTCTTCTTTCACCTTCTCCACCACCACCATCTCCTCCCCTCACATTCCCCTACTCCTTTTCCTCCTCCCTCAATTCCTCTTCCTCTCTCCCACCTCCTTCCCCTCCTTCTTCCACCTCCTCTCCTCCACCTCTTCCTCCTCTTCCCCCACCTTCTCCTCCTCCTCCACTACCACCTCCTCTTCCTCTCCTCCACCTCCACCACCTCCTCTCCACCATCTCCTCCTCCTCCACCACCACCTCCCCCCCCCTTCCTCCTCCATCAATAGCCAAAACAGTAAAACTCTAAACTAGTACTAAAACATCTTGCTAAGGAAACATGTTCACCTTGGAAAAAAGATTAGATCATCTCAACTAGAGTCCTGAAAATAGGCGCTTTCTTTTATATAACTTGGTCCTGTTTAGGGATATTGGCAGTCCTCGATTTACAACAGTTCATTTAGTGACCATGCAAAGTTAAACCCCCACTGAAAAAAATGACATGACCATTTTTCACATGTATGACCATTTCAGCATCCCCATGGTCACGTGATCGAAATTCGGATGCTTGGCAACTGACTCATATTTATGACGGTTCCAGTGCCCTGGGGTCATGTGATAAATCTTTGCAACAGCCTCTGTATAAACAAAGTCAGTGGGGAAGCTGGGTTCACTTAACAACCGTATTACTAACTTAACAATTGCAGTGATTCACTTAACAGCTGCGGCAAGAAAGGTCGTAAAATGGGACAAAATTCAATTAACAAATGTTTTGCTTAGCAACAGAAAGTTCGGTCTCAATTGTGATCATAAGTCAAGGACTACCTGTACCCGTTTTTATCCTAATGCTAATTCCTTCGTCTTTGCTCAGCTGCAGATGATTGCAGCCTCACTTTCAATGGTCTGCATTAGGGCCTAGTCTGCATTATGGACAGTTCTCTGTTTGATTAAATTGGGAAGATCCTTTTGGGTCCAAGTTAAAAGGTAAAGGTTCCCCTTGGACATATGTGCTAGTTGTTCCCGACTCTAGGGGCGGTGCTCATCTCCGTTTCAAAGCCGAAGAGCCAGGGCTGTCCAAAGACGTCTCTGTTATCATGTGGCCGGCATGACTAAACACCGAAGGCGCACGGAACGTTATTACCTTCCCACCAAAGGTGGTCCCTATTTTTCCACTTGCATTTTTTTACGTGCTTTTGAGCTGCTAGGTTGGCAGAAGCTGGGACAAGCATGTTACGCAGCACTAGGGATTCGAATCTGGCTCCAAGAACAAGTTTGGTTTTGTCTATTTCAGTCCATGGTTTTTTTACGTACTTTGCAGCATTGAAGGTAACTACTTATTTTTTGGGCTACTCCTGGCTCTGCATTGCTGGCTTCCTTTCTGGCAGACACTGTCTCAGTAATTATCAGCTTGCATTGCAATCCTCCGTTACGTTTTTTTAGTTGCACCGAGATAGCAAAAACGGCCACGGCTTCTGGTTGGAAAAAAAAAAAATCATTTCCTGGTGAGACCATCCAGCACGATGTAACGCCTTCTGTTTCTGATAACTATTTCAGGAACCTTAATTTGGCTGTATAAACAAGGAGACCTTATGTATCCTATTGGGTGAGGTGGGGAGATAGACAAACCAGAGATTTGCAGGTATGCAAAAAAAATATTTTAAAATATTTAAATACAGGTAGTTCTTGAGTTACAACCACAATTGAGCCCAACATTTTTGTTGCTAAGTGAAACATTTTTAAAGTGAATTTTGCCCCCTTTTGTACCACAGTTGTTAAGTGAATCACTGCAGTCGTTAAGTTAGTAACACAGTTGTTAAGTGAATGTGACTTCCCCATTGACTGTGCTTGTCAGAAGGTCAGAAAAAGGTGATCACATGATACACACACACACACCGGGACATTGCGTCATAAATATGAGTCCGTTGCCAAGCATCCAATTTTGATCACGTGACTATGGGGCTACTGCAACAGTTGTAAGTGTGAAAAATGGTCATAAATCACTTTCTTCAGTGCTGCTGTAACTTTGAACAGTCACTAAATGAATGGTTGCAAGTTGAAGACTGCCTGTACTCCACCCACCCAAAAACCCTCTACGCCACTGTGGGAATTGAGTTTGACCAAGAACATTGGCAAATGTGGTGGAATCAAGGAGAGTCGTTTGGAACAAGAATAGTATTGAATACTGAGAGTATAACAGAATATACAGAATAACAGAGTTGGAAGGGACCTTGTAGGTCATCTAGTCCAACCCCCTGCCCAAGCAGGAGACCCTACACCATTTCTGACAGATGGCAGTCCAGTCTCTTCTTGAAAGCCTCGAGTGATGAAGCTCCTACAACTTCTGAAGGCAAATTCTGTTCCATTGGTTGATGGCTCTCACAGTCAGAAGATTTCTTCTTATTTCCAGGTTGAATCTCTCCTTGGTCAGTTTCCATCCATTATTCCTTGTCTGGCCTTCAGGTGCTTTGGAGAATAGCTTGATCCTCTCCTCTCCTCTCTATGGCAGCCCCTCCGATATTGGAAGACTGCTATCATGTCTCCCCTGGTCCTTCTCTTCATCAGACTAGCCATGCCCAGTTCCTGCAACCGTTCTTAATATGTTTTAGCCTCCAGTCCCCAAATCATCTTTGTTGCTTTTCTCTACACTCTTTCTAGAGTCTCAACATTTTTTTTTATAGTGTGGTGACCAAAACTGGATGTGATACTCAAGGTGTGGCCTTACTAGGGCTTTATGGAGTGGTATTAGTACCTCATATGATCTTGATTGAATCTCTCTATTAATGCAACTTAGCATTGCATTAGCTTTTTGACTGCCGCTGCACACTGTTGACTCATATTTAATTGGTTGTCCACTAAGATTCCCAAGATCCCTCTCACAGTTCCTGCTATTTCCTAGAAGTGGAGCAATTCGTACTACAATCACATTGATGCAAGGCACAGGTGGGCCATTAATTGCATGAACCAGCAGTGATCTCTCAAGCCCATGAAGAAATGTTTTTATTGTTGTCTTCACTGGTGAATGTTTTCGTTGCTGTTTTGTGGTATACAGGTAGTCCTCGATTTACAGCTGTTCTTTTAGCGACCGTTCAAAGTTAACAACAGCACTGGAAAAAAAAATGACTTGGAACCACCCTTGCACTTATAACCCTCCCAGCATCCCCACATTCACGTCAACGATGGTATTCAGCAGGTTCTGACCAGTTCTGGAGAACCCGTAGAAGAAATTTGAGTAGTTTGGAGAACCAGTAAAGAACCACCTCTGACTGGCCCCGCCCCCAACTATTCTCTGCTTCCCAAGTCCCAGCTGATCAGGAGGGAATGGGGATTTTGCAGTATCCTTCCCCTGGAGTGAGGAGAGAATGGAGATTTTACAGGATTCTTCCCCCGCCATGCCCACCAAGCCACACCCACAGAACCGGCAGTAAAAAAAAAAATCCCACCACTGATTCACGTGATCAGAATTTGGGTGCTTGGCAACTGGCAGGTCTTGATGACAACTTCAGCATCCCGAGGCCATGTGATCACAATTTGTGACCTTCCCAGCCAAATTCTAATAAGCAGAATCAGTGGGGGAAACCGGATTTACTTAATAGCAATAGCAGTTAGACTTATATACCGCTTCATAGGGCTTTCAGCCCTCTCTAAGCGGTTTACAGAGTCAGCATATTGCCCCCAACAACAATCCGGGTCCTCATTTTACCCACCTCGGAAGGATGGAAGGCTGAGTCAACCCTGAGCCGATGAGATTTGAACAGCCGAACTGCAGAACTGCAGAACTGCAGTCAGCTGAAGTAGCCTGCAGTGCTGCATTTAACCACTGAGCCACCTCGGCTCTAATGCCTGCATAATTCACTTAACAACTGTGGCAATGGGACATGACTCAGTAGCTGCCTTACATATCAACTGAAATTATGGTTCCATTTGTGGTCATAAATTGAGGACCACCTGTATGCATGGTTGTTACTGGATTATGAACTGCCAGCTATAGATTTGGTTACAATGATCAGTGACTATTTTAAATCAACTAAGTCCTCTTCTAGTATTGAAATTTCAGGGCCAAACCAAGGGTTCTGTGATCAAAATTCTGATGCTGGGCAACTGGCTCATATTTATGACGGTTGCAGTGTCCCGGGGTCATGTAATCATCACCATTTGCAGCCTTCTGACACACAAAGTCAATGGAGAAGCCAAATTCACTTAACAACTGTGATATTCATTTAACAACTGCAGTGATTCACTTAACAACTACGGCAAGACAGACCGTAAAATTGGGCAAAATTCAGCTGTCTCGCTTAGCAACAGAAATTTTGGACTCAATTGTGGTCGTAATTGTACCACTAGCTGTACTCTAGTCGGGTGTTCTGTTTCTAGTTGCCTGCATTATTGGTGTCTGGGAAGAGGACAGGTGGATGGCACAGGTGACACTTGCAAAACTAGACCAGGAAGAACCTTTTTATGGTCGTAGGATCAATCCAGCACTCCCAGTTCCAGTTTCTGTGTGACTATGTGGGCAATGTGGACAACTGCAGTAGTGGTTGGTTGGGTGGAAGGAAAGTTAGCAGCACCCTCTATGCATATTTGACAAGAAATTGGCCACATCTGAAGTGCCAATTTCCTGTTGTGCAAGTCCCTTAAGAACAATAAATAATAGTTTTTGTATGACTAATAGGTGTATCTGGACCAACATTATTGTGTATTCTTGCGTGTGGTTGCCTGTGGTTTGGCTCAGTTCTAAACACAGTTCTTTCCCTGTCATGAGTATTTCAGAAGCCTCCAATTTTAATTAATTGAGCTTTTAAATAAATGTAATTCCTCATAAACTCGCTCCATGACCCAAGTAATCAAATACTATTTTGCTCTAACCCCATTTTATGGATGAAATTATATTCCTTGACTGGGTTCACACAACACATAACCCATAAGCAGGGGTGGGTTCCGGCAGTTGCTACTGGGCATGGGCGTGCTTGATGCACGCTGTGTGTGCATACGCAGTATAACAAAAATTGCTCTGCGCATGTGCAGAAGCAAAAAACAAGATGGCGGCACCTATGGCGCCACCAGAAGAACTGGTTCAGTGGCGTGGCAGGCCTGGCTCACTGCCAGTTCCAGCAACCCAGGCTGCCAAATCAAAACCGGTTCAGCTGAACCGGTCCGAACCAGTAGGAACCTACCACTGCCATAAAGTGGCCTACTTGTTTGAGGATTAGAATGTATGATTTTATTTTATGGAAGAGTGATTTGTAAATTGGGGTGTATTGTTAATTCAATAAATCATAGTTAAGCAGATCATGTTGTGTTTTTCATCTTATGTGAACACACGGTCCCTGTATGTTGTTTATTCTTACATTCATTCCCTTTCTCTCTCTTCACGTATCACAGTGCCCTTCAATATATTCTTCTGTTTGATTTTAGCTTAGACTGTTGTGTGAATCCAGTTAATAGCAATTTATTCATCAAATAATCAAACCATTTGCTGCAATGTGTTAACTCAAGAGTTACATTCAGTATCAACTCAGTGGGTTTGAAGCAAGTGTGGAATATTTTATGAGAAGTATGTCTAGTTTAATAGAAAGAAGGACGAGGGGAGACATGATAGCAGTGTTCCAATATCTCAGGGGTTGCCACAAAGAAGAGGGAGTCAAACTATTCTCCAAGGCACCTGAGGGTAGAACAAGAAGCAATGGGTGGAAACTAATCAAGGAGAGAAGCAACTTAGAACCGAGGAGAAATTTCCTGACAGTGAAAACAATTAATCAATGGAACAGAAGTTGCCTCCAGAAGTTGTGAATGCCCCAACACTGGAAGTCTTTAAGAAGATGTTGGATAGTCATTTGTCTGAAACGGTATAGGATTTCCTGCCTAGGCAGGGGGTTGGACTAGAAGACCTCCAATGTCCCTTTCCAACTCTGCTATTGTATTGTATTAAGTTGTCTGGATTCATATATTCACTCAAACATATGAATTCCCCGGAGCACAGAGTAAATCAGAAATTTTTCTATCAGGAAATAGCTTTCCTATCTGGTTATTTCCATTACCTAACAATTGGAAATGTCCAGATTGACAGCAGACATGATACAGATGTAGTTTATTAGCAGTACATTTGTCTGTTACATCTGAAGTTACCATAAAGTTACTTTGAGGAACTAAGGCCCCGTGATACAAGATGGGAAAATCTTAGTTAAGTAAAAACAAGAAAATTATACAAGCATTATATCTAATCAAGCCAGGCCTTTTTTTTTTGGGGGGGGGGGGGGTGAGATGAATCATCTCAAACAGGAAAATCATTTTGAAAAATAAGGAAGGCGTTACTTCTCTAAAATTCCTGCAGAGATTCGATGTAGGGGTTAGTACATGTTGGATCTAAACAGTGTTTACCCAACTACTCAAGGGTCCCTGGAAAACTAAACGGAGCAAAAAAAAAAATCATTGACCACGCTACATTTTCTTTTGACCCCCGAAATAAGGCCTTATTTTCGGGGAGGTCTTATTATTTTTGAGGTACAGGAGGTGGTAAGTGTGGTCACCTCATGGATGCTACTTGTTGCAGTATTTTTGGAGAGGGCTTATCCAGGGGAGGGCTTATTTTAGCGCATGCACTCAAAAGTCTGATTGGGCTTATTATCCAGGGAGGTCTTATTTTCAGGAAAATAGGCTACAACCAGCCTACGAACCTCAGAATCCAAATCAATCACACAGCCAACCAGAGACAGCATGGGCCCTCAACCAACCCATGCAAACCCCCCCACCAGCAGTTCACCTCTGAACTTCCCCATCACAACATTCATCGATGACCCACAGCTGACCCATCACAAGACCCTCACTTGACACACCCACACCTGA
Source organism: Thamnophis elegans (assembly GCF_009769535.1). Lineage (NCBI taxonomy): Eukaryota > Metazoa > Chordata > Lepidosauria > Squamata > Natricidae > Thamnophis > Thamnophis elegans. The sequence goes on from NC_045544.1 coordinate 131,459,700, forward strand.
AGCCCTTATAAGCAGAAGAACACCGACATCCCCTAAACTCTGCTGAAGATGTTACCTAGCGTGGTAACGAAATGTTCGGAAACCAGCCCACAAGCTGGGAGAACGAACCTTCACCCTCAAACTAAACTGAGTTAAATACCATGAGAAGTTGAGTCTCTTTTCACCTGTAGCAATTAGTACTCTAATGCAGGGGCCTCCAACCTTGGCAACTTGAAGACTTGTGGACTTCAACTCCCAGAATTCCTCAGCCAGCTTTGCCAGTCCACAAGTCTTCAAGTTGCCAAGATTGGAGACCCTTGCTCCAATGTACAGTTTTAGGAAAAAGTAATTGCCCTCTTTCCATTTTTTTTCCAATCTTTATCGCCAGATGTTATCAGAGCTTGATAGTGATCCTGCTGATATGAAAAGGAAGTCCGAGTAAACATGAGTGACATTGAGCTGGCCATGTCCACCCCAGCCATGCCCACCTTCCCCCCCCCCCAGGTCAAACACAACCCTGATGAGGCCCTCCATGAAATCAAGTGTGACACCCCTGGTGTAGGGTCTCCTGTTTGGGCAGGGGGTTGGACTAGATGACCTACAAGGTCCCTTCCAACTCTGTTAATCTGTTTAAACAAGCACCCCCGTCATACAGTGCTTGCTTCATATATTTCTTTACAAAATTATCCAGCCTGGGACACACCACTGTGAAATGATAATTACTTCCTTAGATTTCAGTAACTGGTTGTATTGCCTTTACTGCAGTTGCGATAACTGCAGCCAAAGTGCTTCTAATTTATTAGTCTTTCACGTCCTTCTGTAGGAATGTTAACCCATTCCACCATGGCCAGTTATTTCGACTTAACAGTAGTAACATTTGAGGATTTGCCAGCTCTGTTTGCTGGCTTTGATTCAGATCCTGCCACAGATTTTGGCCAGTTTAGATCTGCAATCAACCCATTGCATTTGTTGTTCTTCACTCCCTTGTATGATTGGGATGATGTATTTTCCCTGTATGGCCCACTGGCACATCATTTTGACTGATCAGTGGATGGCCTGATATGCCGCTGCAGCCTTCTGTGATATGACACCTAATTTATATTTCTGTCAATGACCACAAAGGCCTCCAGGTCATGATACTGTTGTTTCCTGTTTAAACCTCTCTTATTTTGCATATATGCATACCACATAAAGCTATTCCTTTTCAAAATAAACAGGGTTATGCAGAGCACAGAAAAAGAATAAGGAATAATATTTCAATATTATTCAGTAATAATTGAAGGTGTGAGAGAGAAAACGAGGACTTTCTTAACGTCACCCAGTTGCTACTTTCTCATTTTGTCCTTCCTCTCAACCTATTTACTCTTCATACGTTTATTTATTTTGTGATTGAATTCTTTTTCCAAATTACCTCAGTGTGTTACTTACTCTCTGCTATATAGTTAGTCGACGTTTATTCTAAACATTATCGCTTCTTGTTCTTTTGTGCAATTGAGTCCCATTCCCATTTCAAAAACATTTGTTTTTCTTGACCTAACCAACTCATACTTTATAGCAGAATGGCCAGAAACATGCTCTTAAGCAAGGCATTTTAATTTCTTGTTACTCATTGCTTACAACTCACCACTTACAACTACAGGTAATCCTCAATTTACAGCAGTCTGTCCAATGACTGTAACGGCACTGAAAAAAAATGTCTTATGACTGTTTTTCACAATTACGAATGTTCTGACTTAGGCTTCCCCAGTAGTACGAAGCCGAGTTCTCATCCTGATGAACCCCTTTTATTTAATTTACAGCGAATTCCTCCCCAGCAAAGTCCCAGGCCCACAGTCTTTCAAAATAGTTAATAGCTCACAATTACTGATCTTTATCAGGCTTGGAGAGTGGCCAGGCTGATATCTTTCAGATGCCGCAATACTTGGCAAGAATGCAGGAATGAACTAATCCTGCAAACTCTACTCCCCTTTCCTCTTTTATTCCCTATGGGAGGGGCCATTCACCATCCACCTATGGCTTTACTCCCAAGTCAACCCTTGTTCCTTAACTGTTCCCTTCGTCTGGCAACTTTGTGCATGCACACACTGGGAACAGGTTCCAGCTGTTTGTCTGCCTCACTGATGTCTGACTCCGAAGGCAGCTGATAACTGTCAGACGGCCCTGGCCCCCTTTCTGCCTCCGACATAGAGCCTTTTCCGAGCCTTCCCCAGACTCCAGGACTGGCCCTTGTTCCTCCCCAACATCCTCACTGTCCGAATTGGGCCACAACAGTTACAGCATCTCCATGGTCATGTGATCAAAATTCAGACGCATGGCAACTGACTCATATTTATGACGGTTGCCGAGTCCCAGGGTCTTGTGGATTACTTTTTGTAACTTCTGGCAAGCAAAGTCAAGCCAGATTCATTTGACAACTGTGTTTTAACTTAACTGCAGTGATTCACTAAACAACTGTGGCAAGAAAGGTGGTAATATGCGGAAAAACTCACTTAACAAATATTAGCATTGAGCAGCAGAAATTTTGGGCTCAATTGTGGTTGTAAATCGAGGACTACCTGTGTCTTTTTACCAGTATTTGCATGCCTTAATATTTCTCCAGCTATTTTCCTATCTTAAGTAAACAGATTCATCTATTCATTGCTGTTTTAAATGTTCAAGGACACAGGATTAGCTGTACTGTGTTTTCATTTCCCTGCCCGATGTGTTTCTAATGTCATCCAAAACATTCTTGATAACTGCATTAAAGAAGCAAGGGAATATCGGTTTTGTCTTACTCTCTGCTCAGTGTTGAACCAAATATGCTATTTATCCCCTCACTGGGTTTCCTTCCATCATATTCCCCCCCCCCCCCTATCTCATTCATCCGTCAACTTTGTGTCTCCATAAAACATTTAATCATCTAGGCTTATTCATTTTATTATACACTTTGTAGCAACAAACATACCGTTTTATTTCCTGTCTCATTCATACATTTCTCTGTGAAGTACTGAAACAAAAATCTGGTCTCTCTATCTCCTGCCTGGCTAAAGACCAGACTTCCTAGATGTTGCTTGTCACCTGTAGTATTCCTTTAGTAAAAATTCAAACAAAATTCTTCCCAGGATAGCGTAACAAAATAATTGCAAACATTTGTTGAACAACATTCATGGAAAAATCTCTTTATGGTTCTTAAATTCATAGCATCCAATCTTCCCCAATTTGATATTCTTCAAATATTTTGGGATGGCAACCCCTACAATTTGCCAACCAACTTGAGGAAAAGCTGCCTTAGAATTTCTAATGCTTTGTGACAACTGGGCTAAAATCTTCCTTGAAGTGCATCTAGGAATTATTGTCCTTGTGAGAGAATAAAGCAGTGGCTCTTTTGGTAATAAACCCTGATCTCTTGAAAGTTAGTAATCCAATTCCCTCTCATTAATAATGTAGAACAATTGGCATGCTTCTCTATGTATGGGTAGAAATGCAATTGCACAAATACATAGTTTTCTGCAACCTGCAAGCCTATCACACACTAAAGCTGCAGCTAATAAGTATTCTTATCATGGCCACCTAATGTGCGTAATAGAACACCATGTATCGCAATAGGCCAACGTATAGGAATTTGGAAACTGAGAGTAGTTCAGTTTGAGGTCAGGTGCTTGTATGATAAAAAAAAAAGGGCACAGCTTTTTAGATAAGATATATAAATAGGCTTTCAAGCAAAATGGAAAGTAAGAAAGAGTAAATTGTTGATAACTTTGTGGATACACAGGACACAGCCAAACATCTACGGGTAATAATTAAGGGAAGGAAAAGAATTATGAAATTCAAAATGAAGTTGTACTGTAATTTCAAAAGAGGAAATTTCTCAGAACTTCAGAGTGCAGGCACCAATGTCAAACCTCCACATTGCTGAGTGATTATTTTAAAAGCACTAAATAGTCACCTTAAGTGCAGGTTTTTTGATTAGAAAAAGTTAGAAGGATTCCAAGGTGATAAAGGTTTTTTTTTTAAAAAACCTGCTCATTAAAATGAGTCTTTTCCACACATAAGAATTTAGGAGCGATAAATCCATGGGGTACAAAGATGTTCCTGGAACCTGTCCTTGCAACCAAAGCTCACGCTGGCATATCAGAGATTGTAGAGAATGTTTGGCCAAGGAGTCTTCCTGAAAAAGCATCTTCGGAAGTACATGTATTCCTCAACACTGTTCATTTGGTGACTGTTCAAAGTTATAACAGCACTGAAAAAAAGTGATTCATAAGCAGTCCTCGCACTTATGACTGTTGCAGCATTCCCCACAGTCCCAAGATCAACATTCTGGCACTTGGCAACTGGCATGTAGGTTATGTACAATAGTTGTGGTGTCCCGGGGTCACGTCATCACCATTTGGGATGTTCCCAGGTGGCTTCTGACAAGCAAAAGCCAATGGGGGGAAGCTGAATTCACTTAATGATCATGTGAATCAATTAACGCTGATGATTTAGAACAGAGAACGTAAAATAATAGAATTGGAAGGGACCTTGGAGGTCTTTTGGTCCAAGCCCCTGCTCGGGTAGGCCAATCCTATATCCATGATGGCGAACCTATGGCACGCATGCCAAAGGTGGCACGCAGAGCCCTCTCTGTGGGCATGTGTGCCATCGCCAGCTGGTCTTCTGGATTCTGGTATGCCAGCCAGCTGGTCTTCGTGGGCTCTGGAGCGCCGGAAAACTGCTTGAAAAATGGCTTGAAAAAATGGCATTTTCGGGACATTTTCAGGCTGTTTTGGGGGCGTTTTAGGGCCATTTTTTCAGGCCAAAAACGCCCCCAAAATAAGTATGCGCACACTGGCCAACTGGTCAGGTTTCCAGCGCTCCAGCACGCAGACATGAATGTGCATACACATACATTCCGGTTTGTGCACTGAGTGCCAAAAAGTTTTGCCATAACTGCCCTATATCATTTCAGATACATGGTTAAATAAACATGATTAGATAACTGGACAAATTTGCTTAATAACGGTGGCCAGAAAAAAAGCTCATAAAATTGGGCATGGCTCATTTAACAACCACCTTGTTTAGCAATTGTGGTCCCACGTGTGGTCATAAGTCGAGTACTACCTGTATGAAAAGATGAAAAGAAAATGGGTCTACTCTATTTTTTCAGAAGGAAGCGATTACTTGCACCGACACCTATAAAAATCAGTTGCACAAAAAGTCTTCTGGCGGTGGAGGAAATAGCACTGCTTCATCAACATTTTGTTGGGGCAGATCTGGTGGTATGGAACTCTGGATCTCTACATGTTGTTCCATGGGACGGGATTCAGGGATAAAAACATCCCCATTGACTCCGCTGGGCCAGCTGGCTGAAGGAGGAGAATCTTGTAACCTTGGACTCTCCGGCTGGAGCGAAATGTCAGTTAAGTTGTTTGGTTCCTCGGAAATTTGGGTTTGGCTGCTGGCTGAGGAATTCAAGGTTGCCGTGGCAGTGTGGCTTGACTCGCTCTCTGTACTTGCCTCACCCGATCCCTGTGGAACCTCCAAGGTCTTCCTGGATTCAGATAGTTGCCCTTCTGCATTGTCCAGCAGCTGTGTGTCCTTGCTAAATTTCCATGGCAGAGAGAGAACGGACATCCGTTTTATGCCTTGCAGCGGTTCCTTATCTACCGTGATGTCGGGCACGTCTCCATCGGCAAAGGGGGAGCGCCCTGCCCAGTGGGGAAGAGACACACTTGACCTTTTCCGTTGCCTCCAAAGGAAGATGGCAATGATAATCACAATCATGAGCAACAAGATGACCCCAATGGCCACAGCGGCTATTAAATGTTCATTTGCAAGCTTAGGTTCTTTTGTCGGGGTAGTAAGCTGGGGTTCGCTGGATGGCCTTTGCTGTACATTTTTGGTAGGGTCTTTTGATTGATTTCCTTGAGACGGGAAGCTTTGGGGTTCAGCATTGAGCGACACGCCCGCAGGCCCCTTTCCAGCGGTGTGGTTCCACCACAGTTGTCCATAGATGAAAATTAGAACGAGGGCCTTGACCGCCATTGTCAAAATTGTGGGGATCTCTTTCGTGGCATGAAGAAGATAAAAGGTAGAGATTAATAACAGCACCACATTTTGCCTCTTGAAGGCCTAGCAACAACAAACATTTATAAACCAATCAGTGTACTAGGTCAGGGGTCCCCAAGCTTTTGGGCACTAGGGACTGGTTCCGTGGAGAGAGGTTTTTCTGCGGACAGGAAGGGGTGTAGTTTCATGTGCTGCCTGCATCCCATGGATGGGACTTTACTTGTTTGCACAGCTTGGTTTCTGGCATGCCACAGCCCAATGCCAGTCCAGGGATTGGTAACAGGTGGGATTCAGCCTGTTCGGACCAGTTCGCGTGAACTGGTAGTTCCAACAATCGGTTGGCCCCGCCCCTGTGCTAGTCTGCCCTATATTTCCTTTGTTTGAAGTCCAGCTAATAACTGCAGCACAGCCGATTGCCACACCTCAGCTGTTTTACTCACCGAGGCTGCAGTAGTTTTTACTCACGGGCTACAGTAGTTTTAGAGCTGTTTTCAAATACACTGAACACATTCAACGCTGGTTGAATCCCACCATTGGTTGGGAACCCCTGTACTAGGTGATACAGTGGTATCTTGGTATTTGTCAATTGCTTCCAGGAGGTACAATGAGTACCAAAAACTATGAGTAACAGACACATTTGTCCCCTAAGGAATAATGTAAATAAATTTAATACGTTCCCAAACCAAAGACAATGCACATTTTAAGGCAATGCGTAAAAAGATGGGGTTGTCATTACTTTGCATGTGAAATAAACCTAAAAATTAATAAATACTTGGATTAAATAAAGTAAAAATGTCACTTTATTTGTACTGTTTAAAAAAATGCATTAAAATACATAAAATGAGCAAAAGCAAAGATAGGGAATGCGCAAAGGGCAAGAGCTACTGCGTCATCATTTTTTTCGCCCGGAAAGGGTAGCGAATCATAAGGCAACGACACAAGTTCTAGTTTGCGCATTGAGCACCAAACGAATGACAAGTATCAGGACAAAATTTTCACATCAAAATGTGTTCAGTACCAAATTTGATGAGTTTCAAAGCGGTTGAGTACCAAGGTACCACTGCAGATGATAGAATAGCCAGAATTTTATAAATTTCTGAGAAAATGTTTAGCTTCAACTTATTTGCTGCTTTTAAGGCTGTCTTTTTTAAAAATGTATTTCAGTGTACAACACATTTATTTATGAACACCTTTTTTTAGCCATCTTTCATCCTGGGGAACAAAACAATAAAACAAAATGTGCAGTACAAATATAAGTTAAGGAGACTATGTCCTTAAATGTACAAAGTTTATTTTTTGTACATTTATTTTTTCAGGGGAGGGCTTATTTTAGTGCATGTGCTCAAGAGCCAAGGTGGCGCAGTGGTTAAATGCAGCACTGCAGGCTACTGCTAGATCAGCAGGTCAGCGGTTCAAATCTCACCGGCTCAGGGTTGACTCAGCCTTCCATCCTTCCGAGGTGGGTAAAATGAGGACCCAGATTGTTGGGGGCAATATGCTGACTCTCTGTAAACCGCTTAGAGAGGCCTGAAAGGCCTATGAAGCGGTATATAAGTCTACTGCTATTGCTCAAAAGCCCAATTGGGCTTATTATCCAGGGAGGGCTTATTTGGGGGGAAACGGTAATTTTAATGGATCCAAAAGTACAGCTATTAGTGAAAGGCAGATTTATACTGAAATCATAATTGTTTGTTTTTTTTAAAGAAAAACCTGAAGAAATAAAATTGCATATATTGTTAAGAATTTTAAGGGTCTCTTGCTTGAGCTAGGGGGTTGGTCTAGAAGACCTCCAAGATCCCTTCCAACTTTCTTATTCTACAAATAAACAGACATAGGCCCCATCTTGTACTTGTTCAGTAAAAGAACAAAAAGACACTGATCTTTTGAGAGGCACTTTGATCTAGTGATGAGAGTGCTGGTCTAGAAACTAGGAGATTGTGAGTTCTAGTCCCACTTTAGGCATGAAAATTGGGTCCCCCCCCCCTTTCATGAGGTGCAAAATAAGCATAAGAATAGAGCAGGACTTTTACGGAGAGTCATTTTTTCTTGCATTGGGGGTAATTTGCCATTTACAGCAAACAGGTGCAAATATATGAAACAATTAGTGCCTCACATTAGAGCTTGATTAGTGAGCCATATATACCTGAAGAAGCCTGGGTCTTTTTCCCCTTCAATTTGCCTGCTTATCAAAACAACCAATCCTGGCATTCCCAAAAACTGAACTTGGGACACCCTTTTGAATAAACATGTATAAAATTCTGCCATAAATGGTGTGGCTTGCAGTTAAAGGAGCACTGCTTATAGAAACTATTGAATTTCTGCTTAGTCTCATTTTAAAAATTAAAATTGCATTTGTAACCCGCTCTGCAGAACAAGGCGAAATTTGAAGGGCAATGACTGACTTTGAAAATTGCGAGAATCTTACTATGCAATGTTGTGCTCCTGTTTGCACTGAACATTACATGCAAACTGATCTAACATAGACCTAATTCTCTAATTTGGATCCTAGCATTAGAATTTAACCAAGTGAAAGTCCCAGTCGCAAAACAGACCTCAGTGTGAAATTTTGAGAAAGTAACTTATTTTAATACATTTTACATATGGCAGGAAGCACATGGCAGTTAAACTGCTATTCGGAGGAGTAAAGAGTGAAGATCGTTTGAGATCCAACCTATTCCTAATTTTTTTCCATATTAGTTTGTTGCCATTTCTTGTTTGTTTTGAAGATTTTTTAAAACAAAAGTAGTATAATTAAGTCTGTCTTACCTTTGGGATTTCTCCTGCACTACTCAATCTCTTGTTTATAGCATAAGTTTTAATGTTACACGATCAGGGAAGTGAGAATGCAGCAAAAACACTTTAAATGGTATGGTGGTTTGCATATTGCAAAAGGATCTTGTTCTGACATAAAGAGGAAGTTTTATCAGTGGACAATGCCGGAAGCCCCTCAAATTAAGAAATATTCAAAAGATGTCAGTATAGCTGCTTCCACAGACAAAGGCGAGAACACCAAAACTCCTGCCAAAAAGTTAACAACAGCAGGAGGAATCAAGAGGCTATTTACAAAGTTGAGTGAAAAATATTGGCATAACTATACATTATGTGTTTCTACTATTTTTTTCTTTTAAAATATAGGTTTTTATGAGAATATCATTCATCCCTCACAGCTTTCTCTCAGGAGTCTTAATAAAGGTTAGGGTGTATGTGTGTGAATGTTCCTGTATTGATCTGGTTTTGGCAATCACAGTTCTGTGGGGTTATTTTCTTGCATTACCAATCTAGGTAACATCATCAGTGCTAGAAGGGAGAGGGATTTGCTCTCATTGTATATAGTAGTGGCTTGCCCTGTCAGTGTTGATGGGGGTGGTCTTGGTTCCTTGATTAATCTGTTATTTGCTTGTTGGCACTTCCTTGACTGAAGTATTGTTCACTGTTGGTCTTGTATTAATCTTGGTGTTAATCTCCATTTATCTGGGTGTTGATTGCTGGCCAGGAGGTGTAGTGGTCTTTTAGCTTTTTGATTGCCTCTTTTGAATAGTATGTAGATGTTGTTCATCTCTATGTATCCGCTGATGGCCAATTTGTCTAAGGCTTTCAGAACTTCTCTAGCACTTTTCCCAGTTCTACTTTGTAAGGTCAAACATGCGTGAGCTTTTTGCATGAGCCTGCAGGACCTATTCCTTCTCCTTTTATATAAGTTGGAGAAGCTAGAAAATTGCAGTTAAATATAGATTCTGGTTGTATAAGAACAAGGAACCATGGTAAATGATTTCTGAAAAAGAGTAACTTAACTTGTTTGGAAGCTATACATCGTAGATTAGCTTTGGACATTATAGCTTTGGATATTATTACTACATCCTCCTGGATTTGTTACTTTCTCGTGAGAACCGTGAAGCGTAGAAGCTGTGCATTAGCATTTAAAGAGCACACATATCTTTGCTTATTAAGTCAGGATTAATCAATTATGAGTAATAGCTTCAGCCATGCTTTACACTTTCCTAATTATAGTTTCAAAGGGCTAGATCCAATACTAATGCATCTAAATCCTTATTGTTTCTTTTTTCTTTTTTTGCTACAATTTCCTGAAGAAGCCATACTGGTCTGATTAGAGATAATAATATAAAGCCATAATGGGTAGATTATCATACCAAACCAAAAGATGAAATCAACCACTTTGTGGCTTAGTGTCATGGCAACCATGAGCAAAACCCAGTGTGGCATTGCAGGGAGCTAGACTGGTGAGGGAACCAAAATTCACACATCGGCTCAGCTTTGACAATCTTTGTGTGATCTTGTATCTATGACCTTGAGATTGTCTATAGGTCATGAGTAATAAGACTGAGCAGGTTGGAGCATATAACTCAAGTTCTTGAAGGATGCACAATACACAGTTACCAAAGCAAGCCAGAATTAATTAGCACTGAAAAGAGTAAAACTATTAAGGAACTGAAGGAATTCATGTTGGAAAGAAAAGGAGGGGAATACACAATCCACACATTTGCTGAGCTATAATTAAAACAGTGTTTCTCACTATATCAATCCTAAAGAAAACAAGCACCTTCCAAAGGACAGATACTGTAGCTGAAGCTCAGATACTTTGACTATCAAATGAGAAAGAGGAACTCTTGTCAGTGTTGGGAAAGATGAATGGCAAAATAGGTGGTACCTTGCTCAATAGTAGTAACTGTGAAAGGGATCTTGGAGTCCTAGTGGACAACCATTTAAAGATGAGCCAGCCGTGTGCAGCAGCTGCCAAAAAAGCCAACACAGTTCTAGGCTGCATAAACAGAGGGATAGAATCAAGATCACGTGAAGTGTTAATACCACTTTATAAGGCCTTGGTAAGGCCACACTTGGAATACTGCATCCAGTTTTGGTCACCACGATGTAGAAAAGATGTGGAGACTCTAGAAAGAGTGCAGAGAAGAGCAACAATGAGGATGAGGGGACTGGAGACTAAAACATATGAAGAACGGTTATAGGAATTGGGTATGTCTAGTTTAATAGAAAGAAGGACTAGGGGAGACATGATAGCAGTCTTCCAATATCTCAGGGGTTGCCACAAAGAAGAGAGAGTCAAACTATTCTCCTAGGCACATGAGGGTAGAACAAGAAGCAATGGGTGAAAACTAATCAAGGAGAGAAGCAACTTAGAACTGAGGAGAAATTTCCTGACAGTTAGAACAATTAATCAGTGGAACAGCTTGCCTCCAGAAGTTACCCCAACACTGCAAGTCTTTAAGAAGATATTGGATAGCCATTTGTCTGAAATGGTATAGGATTTCCTGCCTAGGCAGAGGGTTGGACTAGAAGACCTCCAAGGTCCCTTTCAACTCTACTATTGTATTATTGTATTAAAAGGAGAAAAGGACTGCAGAGTTTGAGATGGTTAGATAGTGTCATCGACACAGTGGGCATGCCTTTGGGGAGATTAGAATAGAATTGAAATGAATAACGGAGTTGGAAGAGAGCTTGGAGGTTTTCTAGTCCAACCCCCTGCTTAGGCAGGAAACTGTATACCATTTGAGACAAATGGTTGTCCAACCTCTTCTTAAAAACTTCCAGTGTTGGAGCATTTACAACTTCTGGAGGCAAAGTGTTCCACTGATTAATGGTTCTCACTGTCAGAAAATTTCTCCTTACAGTAGTTCTAGGTTGCTTCTCTCCCTGATTTGTTTCCATCCATTGTTTTGCTTTCTGGTGCTTTGGAGAATAGCTTGACTCCCTCTTCTTTGTCGCAGCCCCTCAGATATCAAAACACTGCTATCATGTCACCCCCTAGTCCTTCTTTTCATTAAGCTACACATATCCAATTCCAGCGACCGTTCTTTTATAAATTTTAGTCTCCAATTATATGTTTTAGCCTCCAATAGAGTCAGGGAGGAAGTGCAGGACCTGGAGGGGGATGCTATGGTCCATGGGGTTGTGAAGAATCTTAGCGACTGAACAAGTTCTTACATTTAGCGAGTGCGATGGCTGTGATCGACTGTTACAAGCTTCCCTAAAGTAGAGGTAGGTAAAGTAGCACCTGCAGGAATCGGGGTGCCCAAATGCTCCCTTTGAATTTGAATTTGAATTTGAGTGGATTTGTATGCCACCCAATCCCGGAGGACTCTTTGGTCTTTGGTTTTTAATAAAGCATTTGAAAGCAAATTATCAGCCACTGGCATTATAGTTCTGTGCAGAGGTCCGTAAGGGCCCCATTGAAATGGTGACAACATCTAGGAGGCTGTTTTGCCAAAGAGGTCTCTCTATCCAGGGGATGGGGGGTGTAGAGTCAAGGTGGGCATTTTCTGCATTTTTGACATGCCAAGTCTAGAAGGTTTGCCACCACTGCCCTAGCAGAACGAACTGTTACAAGCAACAATGGCAGGAACAAGAACCCAAATAATTACAGGTAGACTTCGTCTTACGGCCATTCACTTAGTGACCATTCAAACTTTCAATAAGCACTGGAAAAAGTGACACGACCATTTTTAACACTGGCGACCGTTGCAGCGTCCCCCCCCCGGTCACGTGATCAAAATTAGGACACTTGGCAACTGGCAAGTTTTTATGACGGTTGCAGTCTCCCGGGGTCATGTGATCCCTTTTGTGACCACCCGACAAGCAAACTCAACGGGGAAACCAGATTCACTTAACAACCGCTTTACTAATTAACAAACACAGTGATTAGAGCCAAGGTGGCGCAGTGGTTAAATGCAGCACTGCAGGCTACTGCTAGATCAGCAGGTCAGCGGTTCAAATCTCACCGGCTCAGGGTTGACTCAGCCTTCCATCCTTCCGAGGTGGGTAAAATGAGGACCCAGATTGTTGGGGGCAATATGCTGACTCTCTGTAAACCGCTTAGAGAGGCCTGAAAGGCCTATGAAGCGGTATATAAGTCTACTGCTATTGCTATTGCTATTGATTCCCTTAACAGCCGTGGCAAGAAAGGTCATAAAATGGGGCAAAACTCACTTAACAAATGTCTCGCTTAGCAATGGAAATTTTGGGCTCAATTCTGGCCATAAGTCTGGGACTCCCTGGCATCAAACAATTGTGCTTATAGAGGAGAGTGAGGCTGATCAGGCTGTCATTAAGGGCCCTTGCCTGGATAGATTTCCTGATGAGCCCATTTTTATATGACTGTTAGCAAGGGGGGGAGCTGCGAGAAGGAAGCGCTGTGTTCCTTTGTGGTTGCGTGTGGGTGCTGCTGCACAGCTCAGACATCTTCCTCCACAGTTAACTAAGTGATGTTTTGTTTCCTAGGAGAGTTTGCTTGGCTGCTTGATGCTTTTTGTTCCTTGCTGGAGAATTACTGCAGTCTCCAGATCGCTTGGGCTGCTCAAAGCAATGAGACTTCGTTGTGATTTTAAAAAATGCAAATTCTTAAGCAGCTAAGTGTAACGAAGAGGTGATGGTGGGGTCTCCTGGCCCCCTTATCTAACCCTCTCGGCGAAGTAGGGAAGCTCCTAAGGATTCAGGATGATGGTTCACCCGTGGTATATAGTTGGCTGCCTCATCCTGCTTGTCAGGATGCTCTCATGTTTTCCTCTGGGAATGAGCTATTCGTGCTTCAGCACTTAGACCTCCTGGAAGCTCCTGCTAAATAGGAAGTGGACCTCTTCCATTTGGCAAACGATAGTAGCCGTTTGGGGCTCTTTGCAACAGATGCTTCTTTTGGGGGGGGTAGGGGAGAAGAAAGCCTGTTCAATATGCTTCTTACATCGATTGAGTTGGAGCTATAACTCCAACTACCCCAGGCTAGTAATCCAAGACCTTTGGAAGATACTTGATGAAGACCAAAGCATTGCAGAACTGCCTATCCTAAAGATGAACAGAATAACTGAGTTGGACGGGACCTTGGAAGTCTTCTAGTCCAGGGGGCAGCAAACTGCGGCTCTGGAGCCACATGTGGCTCTTTCCTCTCTCTGCTGCGGCTCCGTCACCAGTCAGCGCCACAATTTTGAGAAGAGTTTCCGGTGGGGGAGGAAAGTAGCACAGTGCGCCAGGAGAAAACTCTATGGCAAGGGGGAGGGTTTTCCAGTTGTCTCCACAATTGATGGGGCTTTCGGTTATGACAGGTAGAGGAAAAGGTATGCCATGCTAGGAGGAGACTCTATGGTGGGGAAACTGAACTTCCGGTCAGCTCCAGAATTGAACAGGGGGCTTCCGGTTAGGACCTTTGTGGCTCCCGCTGTTTTCTTTTCTGTGGGAAATGGGTCCAAATGGCTCTTTGAGGCAGGAAACTCCTTTCAGGCAAATGGTTGTCCAATCTCTTAAAATCTTCTGTGTTGGAGCACTACTTCTGGAGGCAAGCCGTTCCACTGGTGAATTATTCTCCCCATCAGGAAATTTCTCTTTAGTTCTGGGTTGGTTCTGTCCTTGATTAGTTTCCCTCCATTGCTTCTTGTTCTGCCTTCGGGTACTTTGGAGAATAGGTTGTCTCCTTCTTCTTTGTGTCAGCCCCCCAACTATTGGAACACTGTTTACTTGTTCAAAATTCTCTTACATTTTCATTTTTCACTGCAAAGCTTGTCTAATATTAGTGGTGGCTGTCGTGCCATTTAAACACAATTCATGCTCTAATAAAGGAGAATATTTTAGCTCAGGTTTGAAACGAGGGCTCTTGGTTCTTTTCTCACAGACCTTTCACTACCCAAACTAGGTAACATCGTCAGTGATGGTCACTAGTCGTCACTATCAATGATGATGTTGCCGAGTTTGGGTAATGAAAGGTCTGCAAGAAACAGACCACAAAGGACCCCTCAATTCAGGCTCTTATTTTTCTCTGCTTGCTTCCTCCCTCTCTGATCTGAGTGTACACTGATAATGCTTGTTGCAAGATATAGACTTTCACTTAACTACGTTCCTATGAAACCAATTTCGTTGTATTTAAGTACAATGACAATAAAGATTATACTTATGAAAAGTTACACCCATTCAGTCACCCATTGTCATTAGCTTGTTGGCTTCAACGTTGTTTATTCCCATGAGAACAGAGAAGATAACAAGCTGGGGAAATATTGTGTTAGTGGCAGGGTGGCCGTGAGGGCTTGACTCTAGCCAATGACTAGGGACTCCTCTTAAGCCAGAGGAGATAAATTGTAATCTCAAGATAAGACCATAAAAGGGCAAGTGATTTGGATTTTGGTGTTAAGCTTCTACTAGCAGGCTAGAGTAGAATCAGTAAATGGGCATATAATGGTACCCAGAATTTCTAATGTGTTGTAGAATAGCAGAGAAACCATTAGAAGAGAATTCCAAAAATGACTTTGTAGAAGTGGTCCTCTACTTTCAATCATTCATTTAATGGCCGTTCAAAAGTTATAGGTAAAGGTAAGGTTCCACTCGCACATATGTGCTAGTCGTTCCCAACTCCAGGGGGTGGTGCTCATCACCGTTTCAAAGCCAAAGAGCCAGCGCTGTCCGAAGACATCTCCATGGTCATGTGGCTGGCATGACTAAACGCCGAAGACGCACGGAACGCTGTTACCTTCCCACCAAAGATGGTCCCTATTTTTCTACTTGCATTTTTTATTTGCTTTCGAACTGCTAGGTTGGTAGAAGCTGGGACAAGTAACGGGGGGTCACTCCGTTATGCGGCACTAGGGATTCGAACCGCCGAACTGCCGACCTTTCTGATCGACAAGCTCAGCGTCTTAGCCACTGAGCCACCGTGTCACCTTCAAAAGTTATAGTGGCACTCAAAAAAACGTGATTTATGACTAGCCCTTGTACTTAACCATTGCACTTTCGCAGTCACGTGATCAAAATGGGAGTTTTTGGCAACTGGCTTGCATTGACAATGGCTGCAGCATCCTGGGTCTGTGTGATCGCCTTCTGTGACTTTCTTAGCTGGCTTCTCACAGAAAAAAATCAACAGGGAAGTTGGCAGGGAAGGTCACAAGTTGCAATCACATGATGTCTCCCTTAACTTAATAAGAATTTTTTTCTGGTCCTTAAATATGAGTTCCATTTTCTACTGTTGTCCATTGAGATTCTTGCATTCTCCCACCCACTCTTATGTTAAAGAGTAGCATCAATTCTTTTTTGAAGGAAAAAAACAGCCTCCATCTGTGCCTTGTTTGGGGCCAGATCTGGCTGTTTGCTTCTAACCATGTGAAACCTGGCTCTCACGTTTGGGGAAGTAGATGACTGAGTGAAGAAAAAGAAGAAAATTAGAAATGAACAGGAACATCTCATCAGGAGCATTACATCATCTTGTCTCACAGTGATATTCCGGGATTTTTAAACATGTTTCTTCCCTAGTTACACATGAGACTGCTGGGAATCATTGCTGGGAATCCTTGTGAGGCAGCTGAAAAGGGAGTTTTCTCTTCAACTTGGAAACCTCTGTCCTTCGGCAGACACGCTTGGAAATCCTGTATGTGTATTTCAATAAAAATGGGTTGAGGCAGCTGCATTAGTTACCCGCCCTTTGGGGAGAACTTTTAGGTTCTCTGAAACTAAGAGCAAAAGTTTTGTCAAAACCCTTTTTCCCCGTGCAATTACTTTACTATTATCTGTTCTTCCTCTAGGTCGGTGATGACTTAACTTTTTGATCTCAGGTGCCAAAAGCGTACACACATGCATGCCCACACCCATAATGCAATGCATGCACAACACTCCCCACACCACGCCCCCCTGTGCATGCACATGTGACCCCTGCACTCCCCCAATCCCCCATGCATGCGTGCGTGACTCCCTCTGCACCCCATTTTGAGCCTAGCAGGCTTTCCTGAAGCCTCCTGGGACCAAAAATGGGCCTTGGGGGGGTTGTGCCCCCCCTGCCTCTTCCTCCCCCTGCGCATGCGCACGCGTCTCCCGCATGCATGGCAGAGAGCTGAAAATCAGCTGGCCAGCTGTAGGCGCGTGCGCATACGTGGTGGAGCTGAGCTGAGACAACGGCTTGCATGCCCGTAGAGAGGGCTCCGTGTGCCACCTATTTACCATCATGGATCTAGGTGATCCTTGCTTAAAGCTTTACAATATTTACTTATTTATTTAAAACATTTAGCTACCAATCAACCCTGAACACCTCCCAAGGATATGTCTATTAACAAACTTACTTTACCCTACCCCGAGTGTCTATCATCTATGAGATGGACAGAATTAAATCAGTCTTTTATACAGTGACCGTCAAAGACTGAGGCTACAGAAACCAGGAAGGCCGCTAGATGATAACAACAGAGAGTTGGAATTTTCTGTTCTTCTTTGTTCCCTTCTTAAGATTGTCCAGATTTTTGTGGCGTCTTTGGTGTTCTCTGAGTTTAGTTGTTGTCTTACAGGGGTTCCATTACCCAAACTAGGTAACATCATCAGTGCTAGTAGGGAGTGGGGTTTGCCCTGTCAGTGTTGGCCTTGGGTTCTTTGACCGGCCTGTTTATTATTAGCTTATTTAGGAAATTGGGGTATTGCTGACTTCTTGATTGTTGATCTGAGGTAAATCTTGGTGTTAATCTCTCTTCATTGGGTATTGACTGTTGGTGTGGGGGGTATTTGGGTCTTTTTGCTCCTTTTTTGCCTTGTTGATTATCTCTTTTCAATGGTATGTTATTGCTGTTGATGTCTACGTGCTTATTGATGACCGATTGGTCAGAGTTCCAGGCTCCCCGGAATTCTCTAGAATGTTTTGGACTTGGCTTGGTCTAGGATGGTTATAGTTTTTCAGCTGAAATTATAGTTAAGTCTGTCCACCTGTTGTGAAATTTTGGAAGGTTTGGTAAGCCTGACCTTATGATAAGAGTAGCCTGTAACAAGGAAAATCACCTACAATAGAACTGCTTTCTCAAACATTGGCCAAAACTGACATCACCCAATGGCCCAGCATGTTGAAATTCTCTTGCCTTGTGCTTTGCTGTGCCAAGTACATTCAAGGGACTTGATTGCTCATTAGGTGAAGGAAGTAACAGAACGAAACCCCAGTTCGATTTGGAAATCATACC
Source organism: Thamnophis elegans (assembly GCF_009769535.1). Lineage (NCBI taxonomy): Eukaryota > Metazoa > Chordata > Lepidosauria > Squamata > Natricidae > Thamnophis > Thamnophis elegans. The sequence continues at coordinate 131,477,639 of NC_045544.1, forward strand.
AAAGTAATTTTAGCTCTGTTTTCCAGATAAAAAGTCCTTTGCTTAATGTTTGAGTCACGCAGAGGAATGACTCAGAAATTCAGGCAGTTTCGGTTTTATGTTTCTGAAAACCCGAAATATAAAATCGATGCTGCTGATTCCACTCATTCATTGAGGTTATTCCCAACTACTTTGCATCCTTGTCTCCTCCTAAATCAGTTGAAGTCCAAACATCTTCAAGATTGGGAAACACTGTCTTAAATATTTGGAAGATGGCCACCAAAAGGTGTTGCTTCTCCATCTCTCAAAGATTAAAAAAACCAAACATAGCAGAGGTGGGTTGTTCCTGGTTTGACCCAGATTGGGCGAACCGGTAATGGCGGTGGTAGGAGGCTCCGCCCACCTGCCTGGACGCTTCTGCGCATACGCACAAGCGAACCAGTAGTAACAAAATGGAAACCCACCACTGAAACATAGTACAACAAGGGAAAATAGACCACTATTGCACAAATGGACAACTAAGGACCTCAGAATTTTGCACTTGAATGTCCCAAAGGGGCTTTTTCAAAAGGCAACTGGCCTTTTTTTGTTTTTTTTCTTGAAAACATTTTCCTTCAAGAAAAACAAGAAAATCCAGTCACCTTTTGACAAAAAAAGCACTTTTGGGACCACCAAGGCCTGGATGGCTGAGCATGTCCATAGATAATTGTCCTTGAATCCATCATTTGTAAACAGGCCCTCTTGTATGAAACTATTGCAGTGCTTAGGGAGGGAAAAAGTGGGGCGCTCATTCCCTCTTCCCCAGCCTGAAAAATTCTGCTTCGTTGGAAACAAAACATCTGGGAGAACCTGTTGTGGTTTACTCCCTGCAAAGATTCTTCTAGAAAAATTGGGATTTTCCATCTACATTAAACGAACAAAGTAACCAACCATCCGAAGGAAGGAATCTTCAAAACCTCAAATGGAGAAGGATCCTTTTACAGAAAAACAGAATTGGAAGGGACTTTGGAGGTCTTCTAGTCCAACCCCCTGCCTAGGCAGGAAACCCTATACCTTTTCAGACAAATGGCTATCCAACATCTTCTTAAAGACTTCCAGTGTTGGGGTATTCACAACTTCTGGAGGCAACTTCTGTTCCACTGATTAATTGTTGTAACTGTCAGGAAATTTCTCCTTAGTTCTATGTTGCTTCTTTCCTTGATTAGTTTCCATTCATTCCTTCTTGTTCTACCCTCAGGTGCTTTGGAGAATAGCTTGACTCCTTCTTCTTTGTGGCAGCCTCTCAGATATTGGAACTCTGCTATCATGACAACCCTGGTCCTTCTTTTCATCAAACCAGACATACCCAATTCCTGCAGCCATTCTTATGTTTTAGCCTTCAGTTCCCTGATCATCTCTGTTGCTCTTCAAAATAGAAACTTGAGCATGGAAAACTCAAAAGCAGATGGGAGTGAGGCAATCGGGTGGGGTCTCCTCTGCTGCCTGAATCTTGGCAGAAGGAAAGGCACATTCCGGGACACCTGTGACACCCCCTTCCCAAATTCTGTTCAACACAGACTGAATGAAGTATTCTGGACAGATGCTTGATGTTTTGCATTGCCCATATTTGGAGAAGTTTATTCTTGGTTTCTAGGGGGAATGGAAACTCGTGAAATGGAGTTTATTTTTTGCAGTTCCTCCCCATTCCAAATTCATTTTCACCATTAATAATTACTTTAGGTCCCTTTGGAGTTATTAGCAATGTGCATACTGCTTAGATCCATGCTTAGCTCCTGTCCTAGAGGAAAAATTTCATCCCTAGGATTCATAAATGAAGAAATTAAAAAAAATGAAAGAGAGCCTGTTTAAACATGAGAGCTTCTGTTTGGAAGAAATCAAGGATTTTATTAGACACTTGCAATTAGTAGTTTTAGTATGTTGACTTTTCCAGAGTGTCTTGTAAAATAACTACTGCTGAAAGGTTTAGTGTAACGTTATGTGTGTGGAAGGATGTATTAGGCCCTTTCTTTGTAGATGCAGTCCCCATAGAGTTCCCTCAATTTCAAATTATTCCCAAAAAAGGACATTATAGAAACTGCACACATATTTTACTATAATAAGGCTATAATGATGGGTGTGGTTGGAGAGAGATATATGTGGTTTTCTCACCTTAGGGAAAAAGTGGCTCTGTTTACCATTTACAGGTTTTTATATTCTTTTGACCCCAGAAATAACCGCCTGGCCTTATTTTTGGGGAAGTCTTATTGCCATATTTTTCGGAGTATAAGACACATCTCCCCCCCCCCCCCCGGAAATGCTGGTGCGTCTTACACATCGAATATAGCCGTTTTTGGCCTCCCGGAGCCCCCCCCTCCATCCCATTTTTGTAAAAAAACCAGGCTGTTTTTCGCAACAACGGAGGCTTTTTTGCATTCCCTCAGCTTCTAGCAGCCCTCTGCAGGCTTCTGCAGGGCTGGGGTAAGGCAGAAATGGGGGCATTTTTTGCCTTGCCCCAGTCTTGCTGAAGCCTGCAGAGGACTGCTGGGGGAAGGCAAAAACTTGTTTTTCTTACCTGTTCGAAATCTTGGTGTGTCTTATACACCGGTGCATCTTATAGTCCGAAAAATACAGTATTTTTGAGGTGCAGGAGGCAGCAAGCCTCATGGCTGCTGCTGTGTTGCAATATTTTCAAGGAGGGCTTATTTTCAGGGGAGGGCTTATTTTAGCGCATGCGTTCAAAAGCGCAATTTGGCTTATTATCCGGGGAGATCTTATTTTTAGGGAAACAGGGTAATCATACATTTAACCTGTTTACAGAAAGAATTAGCTTTTGGAATCACAAAATAGACAAAATCATTAACCCAAACCGTGGGGTATGGCATAACCTTCTAAGTTGGTGTTTCTCAACCATGACCTCTTCACGATGGGTGGACTTCCATCTCTCAAAATTCCCTCAGCCAGCCAGTTTGAGAAGCACCGCTCTAAGAATAATCTAATCATAAGAATAATCTAAAATTAGTTTATTATGTATATGCAAATCAATTCTTCCGTTGGCCCGTGTCAAGGCAACCATTGTGTATTTTTACTGGTCCTGCTCAAGTTTCTGCCTAAGCAACAGACAGTACAAAGGAGAAGGCAAGATTGATTTGGAAATGGTTTCCTTCCTTCCTTGGAACTTATGCGTTCAGTTCAACAGACAGAGATCATAAGGAGTTGAAATCATGTCCTCCCACAAAGGTTTTGGAGAAGCTGGCCAGGAAAGGACCCAGTGACCCTGCAGGGCTCTGATAAGCAACACAGAGGCTTACTCCGCCTCCCAAAATTTCATGCAAGAACAGGTAAGGGAGGCATTTTGTCTTTTAGTCTGATTGGTGTCCATGCTGCTAAGATGGGGTGAACAGTGGTGGATAGATATGCTCACAGCATATCTGAGGTCCAGCTTTCATTAGTAACGGAGGAAGAACAAACATCTGAGGACATTGCATATTTAAGATTGTATTTGTAAAGCCAGTCTCATCTTTTCAGCCCTACTTCTGATTAAGTGTAAATAGAGGTGGGAACCATTTGCTCTGCTTTCCCCAGCTGTAGCCATGTCTGCTCTCTTCCTGCATGTCAGTCTTTGCTTGAAATGAAACCATCCTCATCCTGGAGAAGTTCACAGGACTGAGATGATGCTCTCTTACTATGTATAATACCTGAAAAATTACCAGCACCCAGGAACCAGTATATCTGCCCGCAGATTTCCTTCTCTCCCAAATAAGAAGTCCCAAGCGAGGCTTAAATTTCAACAGTGGTAATGATGGTTTTGTGTGTGTTTGCCAATATCTCCTTCTGCTTCTGTCGATCTGCTAATTCACTAACCAGCTTCTTGTTGACGTCATCCCCGTTTTGTCCTTGCCCTTCTACTGGTCTCTCCAGGCTTAGGCCTCGGGGCTTTGGGCTCTCGGTGGACACCCTCTGTAGTGTCTCTAATCCAATGGGCCATAAGCTGTTGGTACTTAGAAAATCACCATTACTCCTCGGAAAACGCTTGTTAAGCTGTTTTCTCTTGTCGTAGGTCAGTTTGCCTGCCAAAACAACGATGACCAAGAGCAGGACCACACAAATGAAAATAAGCACCCCAATTATGATCAGGCAAATCAGCATTTGTTGTTTGTAATTTTCTTCACAGGGTTTGGTTTTAGTTGGATCCACCCCAAGAGTTGAGAGTTCAGAATCTGTACTAGAAGGCAGCCCCTCTGTTGGAAGTGTTGAAGAGAATTCTAGGGCCGTAGAGGTGGGTGTCTCTGTTAGTCGTTCGGATCTAACACCGGCAGTAGATTCGGAAGTGGAAGTCTGTGTTGTGTAAGTGGCTGTCTCCCGTGAATCCAGTGTTGTAAGACTGGAATTTGATGTTGGAGGCTGAGAAGTGGGAACTGAAGGATATACAATTGTCGTCAAATCAGCTGTCACTCTTACTTGTGAGCAGAATGGAAGGATGATCCCCAGAAGGAATCCTAAGCCCATGTGATCAAACAGCCTCATGCTTATGAGAGATCTATCACCTGCAAAAAGACAATATGATAGAACCGGGTTTAGTTTTATAACAGTTTTGGCTTTAGTTCTTTGGCCAATTTTCTGAAGATAACCTTTAACTATAAGCATGTATAAATCACATAGCAGCCTGTGGTATGTTTAATTTACATGTTTATAGAGGAAATTAAAAGGTAGAGGACTGCTATCTAGAACGGATTGAAGTTCATCCTGGTTTTAGGCTGAGAAACAGCGGCTTTCAGCAGTCAGCAAGATTTCTCCAAGCTTAATACACTACTAGTATTTTTGACCCTGACGATTCAGAATTGAATGAACATTTATGTATGTTTTGAGGCTAAGGAAGATATATGCAAATAGCACAAGATGTAAGATTGATTGTACATAATTCAAATTTATTTGAATATTTTGGGGAATATATTTTAAGATATTTGGGGAAAAAGGGAATGGAAATTATTTGTTAATCCTAAGGTTTTGATAAAATTGGAATGAATGCCATGACTGTTTCCCCCTATGCATTAAAAGTATTTCTACAGAAAATCATTCCTAAAGACCAAAGAAGATGAATTAAAGTGCTCATCATATAGAATAAAATAATAATAGAGTTGGAAGGGACCTAAGGGGTGTTCTAGTCCAACCCTCTAATCAAGCAGGAAACCCTGTAGCATTTCAGACAAATGGTTGTCCAGTCTCTTCTTAAAAACCTCCAATGTTGGAGCACCAACAACTTCTGGAGACAAGTTGTTCCACTGGTTAATTGTTCTCATCTCTTCATCCGGGCTGAACCAGGAGTAACCCACCTCTGGTTCTCATTGGTACCATTTCTCCTTAGTTCTAAGTTGGATCTCTCCTTGATTAATTTCCATCCCTTGCTTCTTGTCATGCCTTCAGGTGCTTTACAGAATAGCTTGACCCTCTTTTCTTTGTGGCAGCCGTTCAAATATTGGAACACCGCTTTCATGTCACCCCTAGTCTTTCTCTTCAGTAGACTAGACACACCCAATTCCTGCAACTCTTCTTTGTCTGTTTTAGCCTCCAGTCCCCTAATCATCTTTGTTGCTATATTATGTTGGTCTCTCTGTGTGTGATTTGAGACCCTTTTTTTTACCATCCATAAACCTGCTGATTAAAATTCTGGGCAAATGCCAGGTCTCAAATTATTGGCTCAGGTGGCTAGTATTAGACTTTTCTTTAATTTTTATTATCTTCAAGATGGAGATACTGTGGATTCAATGTGAGATTTTATACCTGAAAAACATGGGCTCGGAGAAGCCTGGCTATTTTTCCTCCCTACCCCACCTAAAAGCGCATCCTGTTTATATATCACAAGGAGAACCAGAATAATACCGTGTAGTAAATATTTGCCACTGAGTTAACACCAATTTTGGTGGGTTTTTTTCCTCCAACACTGAGCTGCAAAGATGTTGGATCACTAACATTGTACTGAGAGCATCTGCAGATGTCTAATCTTACCATGCCTTGATTATTACAGAGCTGTCTGTGTGCAGTAATGCCACTGCCAGCACAAAGCTCTCTCTGTTAATTGTGGTGCTTGATAGTAGAGTTCAGAATTTCACCCTGAGCAGACAAAAGCCAAGGCAGAAGCCCTCATCCACCGAAGCTCCCTCTGACTGCCTGTCTGTTTTGTTGAGAAAATGTTTTGTTGGGTTTGCCCTAGTTACTCTGACGGGTTCCTGATAGCTTTCCAATTTCCAAGCATTTTTCTTTCCCCCTCCCTCTCTCTTTTCCTGTGTTAATAACCTTTAAGATATAATGAGGAGCATGCCCTGTTTTCTTTTTTCCACAAGCTTCCTGCATTGAGTCTCAGCCAATCTCAGCGGGAGGCTTTTTGTTTCCTTGTGGTACAGAGCAAGTTGAAAGATATAGGAGGAAACATAACAGAATACAGAATAACACAGTTGGAAGGGACCTTGGAGGTCTTCTAGTCCAACCCTCTGCTGAAGCAGGAGACCCCATACCATTCCAGACGAACGGTTGACCAATCTTTTCTTTAAAACCTCCAGTGATGGGGCACCCACAAGTTCTGGAGGCAAGTCGTTCCACTGGCTAATTGTTCTCACTGTCAGGAAATGTCTCCTTAGTTCTAGGTTGCTTCCCTCCTTGATTAGTTTCCATCCATCACTTCTTGTCCTGCCTTCGGGTGCTTTGGAGAATAGCTTGACCCCCTCTTCTTTGCGGCAGCACCTCAAATATTGGAACACCGCTCTCATTTCAAAAAAAATAATGCAGACTTACCTGCAGGAGGAAGATGTCAGCAGAAAGTCTTGTTGTGCAAATCGGTGATAATCTAACACAGAGGTACTTTTCTCTGTCTTACCCTGTGGCACTGCCTGGAAGTTGGGGTTGTTTTTATATATTAAAAGTGAACGTGCATCTTAAACATGGTGTTTAGTTCTCCATTTAGAAAACTAAACCACAAAGATGACACATTTCCTTTCTGCTGTAAGCATAATGTGATGTGTTAGAGGAAAAAGGGGAAGGTGTGGAGGAGGAACCATCGCCATTCTGCCCAAATTTGCTGTCAAGATTGCAGAATAAAGCACAAAAACATCTCGGGGGCTTGTGTCAAAGGCCTTTTCTTTTGCTCAGTTTTAATTGTGTTTGCCTAGCACCAGATCCCTTTCTCTTTTGCTATTCCAATTCTCAGCAGTTAAATAGATGAATGTGGCCATCCCTATAACATACTATAGTTTATATACATTCTACTAACTTGAGGCCAAGAAATGTCAGGTTTTGAGGAATTCTGCATGTTAAATAGGTGTAGTAATTAGTAATGTATGCTTAGCATGTAAGATATTTGGGTTATACTTCATTTTTGTATGGTTGAGATAATGCCAGGATGGTTGCACTATGTCCAGTTTCCTTTTTTAAAAATAATAAACCAACAAAAAAAAAAAGAATTCTGCATGTCACCTTGTCCTTATATATTTTGTTTATTTGTTCGTTGTTTTGTTGTTGCTAGTTGCGAAGTCATGTCTGACCCATCGTAACCCCATGAACAACATTCCTCCAGGCCTTCCTGTCCTCTACCATCCTCTGGAGTCCATTTAAGCTCACGCCTTCTGCTTAGATGACTCTTTCCAGCCACCTCATTCTCTGTCGTCCCCTTCTTCTTTTGCCCTCCATTGTTGTAATATAGTTCCTTGTGTAGGTGTGTGTCCCCCATGGCCCAGTTCATACTAGGGCTTGCAGAGCCACGCTGAATCACACAGGAGAAAACAAACTCCTAAAATGCCATAACATCCTGATAGTGAATAACGTAACATTCTGAGATGTGCCCTACCATTGATGTCCAGGATTTGACCATATAGAGACTGAGCAGTAGATTAGAAATTGTACTTTTACAGGCTGTTTTTACTCACATGCTATTGCTCCTCCTGCCTTTGTCCTATCTCAATAAAAGGGGCTCTCAGACCCCCAATCTGGGTCGCTCCATCCCGAGAAAGGTTGCCTCCTGTCTTTTCTCACCATTGGCCTCATGGGCGAACCACGGGAACTTTACATTCCATCTTTCCCAGCATTAGGCTCTTCTCCAGGGAGTCCTTCCTTCTCATTAGGTAGCCAGGGTATTTGAGTTTCATCTTCAGGATATATTTTATCCCACCTTTATTATTTTTCTAAATAATTCAACACACACAATACTCCTACCTCCTCCTACTTTCCCCACAACAATAACCCTGTGAGAGAGAGTGCCTGGCCCAAAGTTACCAAGGTATCTTTTATGAATTCACAGTCTCCTGATGATTGGCCCAAGGTCACCCAGTTGGCTTTCATGCCTAAGGCAGAACTAGAACTCACAATCTCCCTATTTCTAGGCCACCACTATGCCAAAGTAGCTCTCAATGTTAGTTAGTTAGTTAGCTTCCTGCCTAAGTAGAATTGATCTGGATAAATGGGAGTATTGAATATGTGGCATCCATTGGAAGGTAAACCAACAGTATTATATTTAAACCAACAGATTGTCCAGCTGTTACATGGAAGGAGAAGAAGAAATGTAGGATCTTTGGGGTAACTTTTAGAAGTAGCCTCCCTAAAAAAGACAAGTATAGGCTATTGATTCAGAATATTGGGGTTTTGTTTGGTTTTATGCCACAAAATTGTAGCTACATTGAGTGGGATTGAATTTCACCAGTCCTGTGGTAATCATTTATGGATACTTTGCTCTGGGAAAGAGGAGTAAATACAGTTAGAAATTACTCTGTTGTAAGTCCATATAGAACTGAGATTCAACCATAAGGTCTCCCGTATGAGTCACGTTCATTCAACTCCTGACTTTATGAACATCTTCATGTAATTTTCTTGGCAAAAATGAGGAAGTGCTTTGTCGTTGCCCTTTTCCAAAATGTCTCTGCAATTTCTGGTCTAGCCGTCTTGGGATTTCCTGGTGATTTCCTAATCACGGTCTATCCAGGTCTCACTCTTGTTTCATTTTGATGAACATGGGTCTCTAGTTCTCTTGGCAACAATATGGAAGTGGTTCGCCATGTCTCTTGGGGTTTTTTATTTTATTTTTTACTTCCCAATCTAGCTTACAGCATTAGTATTTCCAATCCAAGCATTAATCAGACCTGATCCTGCTTAGTCAGGGTGTTCTGACGTAGCTCCCCAAACATGAAAAACCCTCTGAAGTCAACTCAAAGATTCCTTTAATTAGGAGTGCCGGCAGTCCCAGCAAAAAGTTTCTCTCAACGCAGGCTAACAAAGCCGGCCGGAAGATGAATAGTTGTCTGCCACATCTATTCATCTCCGCCCCCTGCCTTTTATCCCCAGAGCTAGAGTGGCGCTTCGTTAGCCAGCGGTGGCTCTTCCTTCCCCAGAATCGGCCCACGGATTTCCACTGCTCTCCTCTCTTCTGCCTTCTGTGCATCCGTGCGTCAGGAACTGGACCCAGCTCTTCCGCCTCTTCCTCATCAGTCCCCTCCAGACCTGGGGGCTGTTGACTCTCCATCTGAGAGCTAACAGACAGCCCAGGCTCCGCCTCTATCTATCTATCTATCTATCTATCTATCTATCTATCTATCTATCTCTCTATCTATCTATCTATCTATCTATCTATCTATCTATCTATCTATCTATCTATCTTTAGTGTCACAACCCCTGGTAAGCCCCAATTATGGGAGAAAGCTAACTGCTTCCATTATCTGTCAATCGGCTCGTCACAAGAGTCCATCATGACAGAAACCCAATATTTTTATTGTTGCCTTTGTTATATTAGTGTTTTATTTGTGCTGATAAATAAATAAAGGGAGACTAGTATAGATCTATTTCAAGCTATTTAGCTCTCATCAGCTAGCCATACCCTTGCTGGGATTCGAACCTGTGCTGTATTGCTTCTTAGGCAAACGTCGTAGCCATTAAGCCACAGGTCTCCTCCTTATCAGCTGAAGCCAGGGAAGAAGGTATATATTTAGTGTCACAACCCCTGGTAAGCCCCAATTATGGGAGGAAGCTAACTGCTTCCATTATCTGTCAATCGGCTCGTCACAAGAGTCCATCATGACAGAAACCCAATATTGGGACTCTAAATGTTGTGACACTAAATATATACCTTCTTCCCTGGCTTCAGCTGATAAGGAGGAGACCTGTGGCTTAATGGCTAAGACGTTTGCCTAAGAAGCAATACAGCACAGGTTCAAATCCCAGTAAGGGTATGGCTAGCTGATGAGAGCTAAATAGCTTGAAATAGATCTATACTAGTCTCCCTTTATTTATTTATCAGCACAAATAAAAAACACACACACACAAACACACACACACACATATATATAAACTCTGTCTGTCTACACACACACACACACACACACACACTGTTATCTACCTTTGCACACAGAGATGGGCCATACATACACAGACAAATATATGTGCACCCCAGAAGACCCGAAATGATAAGATCCTCTGAATAAATACTTTGGAAAGAGCCAGGAAAAGATGAGAGTACATTTTTGTTAGATGAGTTCTCTGAATCTTATTAATGATAATAATCTTTCCAAACAAATTTCCGATCTTATCCAGCTGTGGCCGCAAAAATACATTTAAAAGCGTTACACCCCAGTTGTGATTAATCAGAAAATAGTATTTTTCTAATCCTAGAACTATTTCAGATTCTGAGTGCATTATTTAACCTGTAAGAAAAAAAATATCCAGGAAGACGGTCAACTATTCCAGTGTTAATGTACTACATACACCTCCAGATTTGGAATCCAGATTTGGTTAATATCTGTTGCATTAAACATCTTCAAGATCTTACCTTCCTCCTGAAACAACAGTGAACTTTTAAAACTAGGTTAGAAGAACTGCTTTAAATGAACTTGTTGATATCCTGAAGGTATCTAAATATTTCTGCTCATCTCCTTCTAATCATTTGGATGCTTTTGGACACATCCAATTAAGTAGCACCACACCACATTTCAGCTCTCAGCAAATTAAGCGTCTGAATTATTATCTCATTAAATAGCGAGGCTTGTAAATGAAATACCAATAGTTAACTTAATTACAACAGCACTGGTCTTATAAGTGACCTCATTCTCATGTTTAAGCATGGGCGTAATGTGAACATTTGCAGACTACACGATTCAATAGGGATTTCATGTGGAACTCGTTCTGAGAGATCATTTCCGGTTTGTTTGACAATGTCCAGTGGGCCCAATTTTTGAATCATTGATGGAATCATTCTTTTGTTGTTATTTCTTCTGGACGAAGTTCGCCGTTCATCATTGAATTTTGTGGAAAAACTGCATGTGTGCGTGTCATCTTTGAAGCCACTTCCGTCATCATAGAGATTTTCAGATGAACAGCAAAGTGATATGTTGAGATTTTAGGATCAATAATGGAGGCGTGGTGACTCAGCAGTTAAGATGCTGGGTTTGTTGCCTGGAAAGCCAGCAGCCCAGGTTCAAGACCTGAGTGCCACGCTGGCCTGTGGTGCCTCTGGCAGAGAAAATGGAGCTTGGGTGGGCTGCGGGAAGAGAGTTGCGGGAAGCCGTCGCAGCCAAAAACGGAGCTCAGGAGCCTGTTTTCACTGGCAGAATGCATGGGCTATCTATCACAGGCGCCCCTGACACAAGTGACGTCGAGCTGGCCACACCCACCCTGACCACAGCCACACATCACCCCCCCCCGAGGTTAAACACAACCCTGAGTGAAATTTCACTGAAATCAAATTTGACACCCCTTCTTCCCTAAACCCTCTTTGTCAAATTCTCTTGAATAAGGCCGTTTTCCACCTTGCTTTGCAAGAGACTGAATTTGGATTGTTTGTTCTTCAAGCACATTGTTATTGTGTGTTCCCATCTGTTTAATGAAAGGTTTGAAATCCATGTTTGCAAATGCCTATCATTTCTATATGATAGGCATTTGCAATGCAGTTAAATAGAAATGCCTATTTCTACATCCGCCCATTTCAATCCAATGGACTCTTTCAATTGACCGTTTTGCTTTCAAACATACTTTTTAAAAATAAGACAAATAATAAATAAGGTGCAAATACCTTAAGTCATGGATCATTACATCGATTTCCTGCTGGTATCCCCAGTGTTGGCTGGGGAATTCTGGGAGCTGAAGTCTTAAAGTTGCCAAGGCTGACAACATTGCACTAACCAGAACCAAGCCTGCTTAGCTTTTCCCAAGGTAAGCTAAGGTAGCAAAGTTCTGCCAAATAAGGTGGACTACGTAGCCCTTAGAAATGTTTAAAGCACCTTCTACAAGATATCATGTTGTCCTTTGTAAATTAAGGCATTGTTTCCTAATGTGAAGTTCAAAGGACTAGAAGGACTCCATGAATAATCCAATGTACTTTCTTTATTATTGAACACCTAATTTACAAGAATCTCACCTGACTGACTGCATTCCCTTGGGAACTGGTAGTTCAGTACACCTTCAGTAGTCTACAGGTGGTCCTCGCTTTATGACCCCAATTGAGCCCAAAATTTTTGTTGCTAAGCAAGACAGTTGTTAAGTGAGTTTTGCCCCATCGTGCAACCTTTCTTGCCACAGTTGTTAAGGGAATCACTGCAGTTATTAAGTTAGTAACGTGGTTGTTAAGTGAATTTGGTTTCCCTGCTATCTTCGCTTGTTATAAGGTCCAAAAGGGGTCACATGGCCACGAGACACTGAAACTGTCCTAAGTATGAGCCAGTTGCCAAGCATCTGAATGCTGCAACGGTTGTAAGTGTGAAAAAATGCTTCCAGTGCCATTGTAACTTCGAAAAGCCACTAAATGAACAGTTGTAAGTTGAAGACTACCTCTATTGGCTGGGGATGTTGGGAATTATATTTAAGCAAATCTAGAAGGTACCAGGTTGGGGAATTCTACTTCTGGAGCATGTAACTTCTTATTGATAGTTATCTTTATTTATAACCTCCTAGACTTTCATAAGAATTTTGAGTGAAAAATGGTTTCCAGGCAGCTTGGAACATGAATATGTGTGTTTCTCAGCACCAGGCATGGGATTATTATTTCTGGGATCAATTGTGCCATATGAATATGTTGTGTTAGGTTTTAGTGTATATGATTGTATTATTGTTGTTTTGGTTCCAGTCCAAGCATATCCAACCCGCAACCCACATGTCCCACATGGACAGCTAGTAAATGTGGCCCCACAAGATTTATAAACCTCTAACATTATTATGTGATTTATATACATTAACTACTATATATCAGATATTTTATATGTGGCCCAAGACATTTCTTTTTGCCATCAGGCATGCCAAAAGGACAGACTATTGTGTTGTATCCTACATACCTCTTTACAATCACTTGACTAAATTAACCTAGACATTCACAAATAAATCAGTTTCCGTTGTTATTTATTTTCTGTGTTATAAGCGATTGTATAATTGTGATTTATCTCTCCCCCCCCCCATCTAGGTTTAAGACCGGCCAAATCAATGGGGACCTGCTGATATATCACGTTTTGCTGACGCTGAAGCCTTACTACGCCAAGCCATATGAGATCGTAGTGGACCTCACTCACGCCGGGCCCAGCAACCGTTTCAAAACAGACTTCCTGTCCAAGTGGTTTGTAGTTTTCCCGGGATTCGCTTACGAAAACGTCTCTGCCGTCTTCATCTACAACTGCAACTCGTGGGTGAGGGAGTACACCAAGTACCACGAGCGACTCCTGACGGGCCTGAAAGGCAGCAAGAGGCTCATTTTCATTGACTCGCCTGGGAAATTGGCCGAGCACATAGACCACGACCAACAGAAACTTCCAGCGGCCACTTTGGCTTTGGAAGAAGACCTGAAGGTTTTCCACAATGCCCTCAAACTGGCCCACAAAGACACCAAAGTTTCTATTAAAGTAAGTCCCGTGCTTTCCATCTCTGGTTTACTGTATGTTTGGCATTTACATCTGGGATTTTGCAGTAAGTGCTTCTCAACCAAGAGGCAACTGGACTTTCTGGTTTTTCTTTGAAGACATTTCGCTTCTCAAACAAAAAACTCCAGTTGCCTCTTGAAAAAAGCACCTTTGGGAGACAAACGATGACCTGGATAACTGAGAATCTTCATAGACATTCTCAATCATGGCCACTTTAAGATGAGTGAACTTAAATCCAGGATTAAAATAAAATAGAATAACAGAGTTGGAAGGGACTTTGGAGGTCATCTAGTCCAACCCCCAGCTCAGGCAGGAAACCCTATACCATTTGAGACAAATGGTTGTCCAATCTCTTCTTAAAAACTTCCTGTGTTGGAGCATTTATAACTTTTGGAGGCAAGTTGTACCACTGATTAATTGTTCTAACTGTCAGAAAAAAAATTCTTAGTTCTAGGTTGCTTTTCTCCTTGATTAGTTTCCACCCATTGCTTCTTGTCCTGCCCTCATGTGCTTTGGAGAAAAGCCTGACTCCCCCTTCTTTGTGGCAGCCCCTGAGGTATTGGACCACTGCTATCATGTCACCTCTGGTCCTTCTTTTCATCAAACTAGACATATCGAGATCCAGCAACCATTCTTTATATGTTTCAGCCTCCAGTCCCCTAATCATCTTTGTTGCTCTTCTCTGCACTCTTTCTAGAGTCTCAACATCTTTTTTACATTGTGGTGACCAAAGCTGGATGCAGTATTCCAAGTGTGGCCTTACCAAGGCCTTATAAAGTGTATTAGGACTTCATGTGATCTTGATTCTATCCCTCTGTCAATGCAGCCTAGAACTGTGTTGGCTTTTTTGGCAGCTGCAGCACACTTAATCAAGCATAATATACATGAGAAGGGGTGTGAAGGCTCAGTGATTAAAGACACTGAGCGTATCAGCTGGAAAGCCCAGGTCTGAGACCCGAGTGCCACACAATAGGTTGAGTTCCCAGTCCTTGCCCCAACCCCAGCTCCTGCCCACCTATCAGTTTGAAAGCATGAAAATGCGAGTGGATAAATAGGTACCACTTTGGTGGGAAGGTAACAGCAAACCGTGTACTTTTGGCATATACCATACTAGCCACATGACCACAGAAAATGTCTCCGGGCAATGCTGGCTCCCTCAGCCAAGAATCAGAGATGATCACTGTGCCCTAAAGTTGGACACAACTGGACAGACTTGACCTAATATTATACAAATTTCTTGCACACATTTTGCATAACTTTCATTGCTTCCTCTTTAACTTATTAGCTAGCTGTAGTAAGTCAGATGAAATAGTCATGTATTTTCTATTTGAAAAACCCTGACCCTTAAGAACAGGGGTGCCTGGCCACACCCACCCAGTTGGCCGCGATGACCAGGCCATGCCCACCCCAGCCCCCCAAGGGCAAACGTGGCCCATGATAGGATCACGTTTGACACCCCTACTTAAGAAGAACTGTTTTGGATTCCAGCTGATTATAAATATTGAAATAATGCAAAATGTTATTTCCTATTATATTGCTTGTTATCCTGCCATTTTCAAAACATTTCAAAAGAAAATTAAAGTCTATTGCGGAGGGGGAACGGGGGAGGAGAATCTCTTTTTTTCTCTGTAAGGGAGTACCTATAACTTAGGGGTGTCCAACCTTGTCAACTTTAAGACTTGTGGACTTCAGTTCCCAGAACGGCTGTTTGGGGAATTCTGGGAGTTGAAGTCCACAAGTCTTAAAGTTGCCACATTGGACACCCCTGCCATAGTTGATGCTACTTGGGGCGCTTTGGATTTTTTCTCCCACTCAAACTCAATGCTTGTTTTCCACAGGTTGGCTCCACAGCTGTCCAAGTGACTTCAGCTGAGCGCACCAGAGTCCTGGGCCAGACCGTGTTCCTGAATGACATTTACTACGCTTCTGAAATAGAAGAAATCTGCCTTGTGGATGAGAACCAGTTCACCTTAACCATTGCCAACCAAGGCACCCCTCTGACTTTCATGCACCAGGAGTGCGAAGCTATTGTACAGTCCATCATTCATATACGGACACGATGGGAATTATCCCAGCCCGACTCTATACCCCAACATACCAAAATCCGTCCCAAGGATGTGCCAGGAACCCTGCTGAACATCGCTCTGCTTAATCTAGGGAGCTCAGACCCAAGTCTACGGTACGTCTCATCTTCATTTGGGGAGAGATTTTGAGGCTTCATTTCATAGGAGTCCAGCTGCAGCTAGTCCTCGACTTAACGACCACAATTGAGCCCAAAATTTCCATTGCTAAGCAAAGCAGTTGGTAGGTGAGACGTGCCCCATTTTATGAGCTTTTTGCCATGGTTGTTAAGCGAATCACTACAGCTGTTAAGCGAAACCTACATATAAGGCCAGTCTGGCTTCCTGCACTGACTTTGCTTATCAGAAGCTTCCTAGAAGGTTGAAAATAACAATCTCAAAACATGCTGTGATCGTCTTTTAATATACGCCAGTTATGAAGCCCTAAAGTTTGTTCACGTGACTCTGGGGATGCTGCAAAGGTCATACGTGTGAGAACTGGTCATAAATCAGTTTCTTCTGTGCCCTTTTAACTTTGAACCATCGTTAAATAAATGGTTGTAAGTCGAAAACTACCTGCATAGAAACTAGAAGTGTGTTGCTCTGCATAGCTGGATTTTTTTCCTCTTCCAGATTCTTTGCTTTCTTTAACTCGATATTGAGGCTGATTATTTTCCCCTTGCCTTTTTCTCCCTATTACAGGTAGTCCTCAACTTATGGCCACAATTGAGCCCAAAATTTATGTTGCTAAGAGAGAAATTTAGTTTTGCCCCATTTTACAATTTTTCGTGCCCCATTTGTTAAAGGAATCTGGCTTCCCCATTGCCTTTGCTTCTCAGAAGGTTGCAAAAGGGGATCATGTGACCCTGGGATACTGCAGCCGTCATAAATGTGAGTCAGTTGTCAAGCATCCGAATGTAAATCACGTGACCATGGGGCTGCTGCAATGGTCATAAGTTCGAAAACCGGTCATAAGTCACACTTTTCAGTGCCATTGTAACTTTCGAACGGCCACTAAGCAAACTGTTGTAGGTCAAGGACTACCTGTGCATAATTTGTTTTCCTTTCACCGAAAACTGTTTCTGTAAAGTGTATTTTGGGAAAGCAGGAGGGGAACATGCATCCCATTCATTGATTTTTATGGCTCAAGTCAGATTGCCCAGTTTGAAAGCATTTTGATGAACTGAAACGCTGGCTCTGATTAATCAGTTAGTATATTTTTAAAAGTCTTTATTCTACTGAATACAAATACTTTTTAAAAAAGCAGGTAGGTTTGCTGGCACCTTTCAAAAGAGACATTTCTCACACAGACACACTCGCTCTTTTGTCTCCCCAGGAGGGAAGGGCTGTTTTAAGGTAATGCCAAGGAAAGTGCTTGTATGTATCATCTAAAACAGAGCATGCAGTTTTTCTTAGAATGATATGACAGGGGGTCCTTGACTCACGTACACAGTTGAGCCCAGAATTTCTGTTGCTATGAGTGAGTTTTGCTCCATGTTACGACTTTTCTTGCCACAGTTGTTAAGTGAATCGCGGTGGTTGTTAAAAGTTAGCAACATGGCTGTTAAGTGAATCTGGTGAAGTGAAGGTCACAAAAGGTGATCACATGAGCCTGGGGACCTCTGCAACCGTCATAAATATGAGCATCTGGATTTGGATCACGTGACCATGGGGAAGCTGCAGCGAAAAATAGTCATGTCGCTTTTGTTCATTGCCATTGAAACTTTGAATAGTCATTAAATGAGCTGTTGTAAGTTGAGGACTACCTGTAATCTCTCACCTGTTAGTTTGATGTAGATTTCATCATCACCTAATGGAGGGAGCTTCCTAGGGCTGACCAAATACGTTTCTTGAGTCGATTGGGGTGGGTGGGTGTCAGAAGCCAAATATGCTGATATCAATGTTAAGAAATCGGTTGAGTTGGACAGCTATAGAAATTGAATGAATGAATGAATGAATGAATGAATGAATGAATGAATGAATGAATGAATGAATGAAATAGGCCTCCGAACATAGACTTTCTGGACTTCCCCAAGGAAACATTTTTTTAACGCATTCCTTATTTTTTGTTGCAGGTCTGCGGCCTATAATCTTCTCTGTGCCTTAACTTGTACTTTTAATTTAAAGATTGAAGGCCAATTACTGGAAACGTCAGGTCTCTGTATCCCTGCAAACAACACTCTTTTCATTGTCTCCATTAGTAAGACTCTGGCAGCTAACGAACCCCACCTTACCCTAGAGTTTTTGGAAGAATGCATTTCTGGATTTAGCAAGTCTAGTAAGTAATATGACTTCACTTTTCCTGTTTATACAAGGTAAATAACTAGTATGGCTTGACAGCTCCGATGAGAAAGTCAGCAGCGCAGATATTGGGGATAAATGGAAGGGTGGCTGTATTTAATAACAGTAATAATACAGCGAATCCTCACTTAACAGTGGTAATTGGAGCCAGAATGTCAGAGTTTTGGCAGTATGACTATTATTATGAGATAAACCCAGGAGCAAAACACAGCACACAGAGCTTTTAGACAATTAACAGTGGTTTATATATACATATTTACAGACACATGGTAGATAAATCCCTTACCACTCAGCTACGGACACAAGGAGAGAAATGAGATACATGATGAGAAAGATGGCCACTTATATATAGACACCTCTTAAAACGGTAAATGACTTGTGTGGACCCCACCAGGGTCTCAAACTGGCTATATCTGTGTTGCTGATTCATCCTCATTGCATCAGATTATAGTTTACGTCTTGCAATCTTACATCAGGTGGCAGCTACTAGATCCTCAGTACTTGACACAGAATTTCTGTCACTAAGCAATGCAGTCGAAAAGTGTGAGGTCACGTGATCACGTTGCTTAGCAATGGCAATCCCCCATTGTTGTCATTAAGCGAGGATCATGAGTCATGTAGTAAGGACATCCTGGCAACTTCCTGACAGCTTCCAGCAAGCAAAGTCGATGGGGAAGCCAGCAGAAAGTCACAAGTCACAAGCAGGCCAGTAAGTGTGTAAGGAGCTGTTGCAGCACAAGTGTGGCAGGACCAAAGGTAGCTACTGCTAGGTGGGAGAGGGTGCGGCAGTGGCCACCGTGGCAATAATGTAATAAAAACGAAGGCATTACCTGAAAAATGCACAGTTGGAGAGTTGGAGAAGTGTGTATATAAGCAACACACCCTGGGCATATAGTCAATAAAGTTAAGAGTTTTAGTAAATCCAATTAGTAAAAGGCAGATTTACACTGAAATATGAAAATTGTTCTTTTAAAAAACCCTGAAGAGGTAGAGCTAAATATATATTTTAGGAACCCTGAATTAATTCTGCAAATATGGCACCACATTAAAAACAACATAAGCCCCATTTCTTTTACAGTATATATGGAAAGCTAATCTTAGCTCCCATTTTTTTTAAAAAAATCTATGGGTAGATAGAATTATTGAAATGCTTAGTGCAGTGTTTCTCAGCCTTGGCCACCAGGATGTGTGGACTTCAACTCCCAGAATTCCCTAGTCAGGATGGCAAAAGGTATGCTAACTCAGATGAAGCAGAAAGAACTTTTTCTGCAACTTACAGCTTCTTAACGATCTGTTTCTTTTTAAAAAAAAGTCTGGAAGTTGAGTCATGGCAACTTCCTGCCTTTTTCGTTTGAAACATTTCGCTGTTTATCCTAGCAGTCTGTAGAGTTTGTCAGTCATCCAGGTTTTCCCAAAGGTGTTTTTTTCAGGAGGCAACTGGATTTTCTTGGTTTTTATTCCTTTTGAAGACATTTTTGCTTCTCATCCAAGAATCTTCTTCAGCTCTGGCAGGATATTGAAATATCCTTCCATCCCCCACTATCCTGCCAGAGCTGAAGAAGTTTCTTGGATGAAAAGCGAAATGACTTCAAAAGAAAAACCAAGAAAGTCCAGTTGACTCCTGAAAAGGCACCTTTGGGCTTATCCTAGTAGTTCCTTCAATCTGAGCAAATTGATTAAGGGGACCCCATATGTGTCTCCAGAGTGGTTTCATTTCTCACCTAATCTGAATAGGCTCGTTAGGTCCATAGATCGTTAAAAAATGCTGCTCCTAAATCCTTTACTTAGGTGGTCCTTAAGAGTGGCCTCCCAGTTGAACCCATGGTCTGGATCTTCCTGGGGTTTCATTTCTGCAAGTCACCTGTGGCAGCCATATAAATTTCCTCAATAAATAAATAAAATACAAGTTGAAATAAAAGAAGTGACCAGAGGATATTCAGAAGTACCATTTTGGTGGGGGCTGAACTCAGGGATGGGCTTCAAAATTTTTAGCAAGGGGTTCTCTGCCCAGTTGCTGGGTGGGTGTGGCCATGGTGCGTTGGCCTACTCGGCCTCCTGCACCACGTTGGGGGGGGGGGGGTACTTTTGCCTTCCCCAGGCTCCAGAGCCTTTCCTTGAGCCTCCAGGTGGGCGAAAATGGCCTCCCAGGCTCCGAAGGCCCTCTAGTGGCTGGAAATGGAAACTTCCAGTAGGCCCATTTTTCGCACTCCCTGAGCCTCCGTGCGCATCCTACACTTACCTGCATCCAAAATGGGCCGTGTGGGGACTCCTGGGAGGGGTGGGAAGAGGTGGGCGGGGCCAGCCAGGAGTGGGATTTGTGTGTTCTATAAACTGCACAGAATCTTAGCTAGAAGTTCTCTCAAACCCTGTGAACCAGTGGTGGGTTCCGGCCAGTACGCCCCGGTACGGGTGTACTGGTGGCAGCTGGGAGCAGCGGCCACCATACCGGAATGATGCTTTCGAGGGGGTCACCTGCCCGCCCTTGTTCCTTATCTGTATTTAAGCCAACCGGGTCATTTGCGTATGGCTCCTGCGCGACCGCCGGGCAGCTAAAGTGTCGCAGAGCGGTGGGTGTGCATCCATGCACAGCGCGCGTGCCCGTGGTGGATGCCCAGCCCCATCGCAGCATACTGGTTGCAACGGGATCCGGAACCCACCACTGCTGTAACCCTCAGCAGCCTACCCCAACCCCATCCTGGTTGAACTTGGGATACAGGTTTTGAATCGTATTTAGGCTTGGCCAACACCCAAGGAAATACATTGCTGAATATTGGCATTCCTCATTCCAGAATATGAAATTTGAGAAGTCGTGAGGCATACTGCTTTCATTGAGAAGATAATGAATTAATCACCTGCTCATTTTCTTCTTCTGGTCCAATTTGTAGTAGAAGCCTCTCTCTCTCTTTCTCTCCCCCCCCCCCCCACCCCAGCATGCATGAGTCTGTAAGCTCAAAATAAATTGCAACCCACCCACCTGACATCCATTTCTGCTGGGAAGCGTGGGTGGGAAAGGAAACAAACTCCCTCCCCCCCCCCCATGCTTACAATTGAGACTCGCAGAGAAGACGGAGCTTTAGAGTCTCATGGGGGTGATAATTTTTTTTAAAAAAAACTGTCTGGCCTGTTTCCTGGTATTATTGGAGAAATTATTTGATATGGTCCAAGGTAAGGGGAACAACCGAGATTCCTTTGCCCCGGGCACATCTCCCCACTCAAAACAACTCTCCGTTGGGAAACAACCATGAAAACATCTCTCTTCTTGAACTTGCTAAAGGAATTCAACACAGATTACGAAGTCAAGAGTGTGCTGTGAGCTCTGCTAATATTTGGAGAGCCTTATCCATGAAGCCTGGTATATGCATCGTGTTGGAAGGGGCCCTGCCATTGAACTGCAGCTCAAGGCCCATTTGGGTTAATTGCAGAACACCTAGAGCCATGATGGCAAACCTATGGCATACGTGCCACAGGTGGTATGCAGAGTCCTCTCTGTGGGCACACCAACTGTTGCCCAGCCCAGCTCCACCGCGCATGCGTGAATGCATCCCACCAGCCAGGTGGTGTTTGGCTCTGCTGCGCATGCGCGGGGGGCAGGGCGCATGTGCAGGCACGGGGGCGACGCACATGTGTGGGGGCTCTCACATTGCATTTTGGGGTTCACATGTACGTGTCCACCACCACCACCCCATTTTGGGCCTACAAGGCCTCCTGCACCAACCTGGAAGTCAAAACGGGGTGCCCTTACATTGCATTTTGGGCCTGGAAGGCCACCTGCACCAATCTGGAAGTCAAAATAGGTAAAGGGGGTGTGGGGCGCATGCTTGGGGGATGTGTGCGCATGTGAGGGGGGCGCTCAAATTGCATTTTGGGATTGCACATGTGTGCCCATTCGCAGACACAAGTGCTTTGGGCACTCGGCACCAATAAGGTTTAGCCATCACTGATTTAGAGAATGTTGTTAGTTTCTTTTGTCAGTCAGCATCATATCTCACACTACATTTGGTGCCAAAGGCAACTTGCCTTTCAAGAATGGGGGCCTGGACATCACCAGTCCAGGACCTCTTGGCGGAGAAAAATCCTTATTGGCTGTCTTTCTAGTACATTTTGCTTCTCCCCCCCTCCATTAACTTCCAAGCTTTGTTCCAAAAGATAATTGGACAAAGCTTTTGCGCAAGACCCTTTTCTAATATGTCTCTCTTTGGTTATTTGAATTTCAGGTATTGAATTAAAACACCTCTGCCTGGAATATATGACCCCCTGGTTGTTGAATCTGGTCCGTTTCTGCAAACATAACGATGATGCTCGGCGCCAGCGAGTCACAGCAATTCTCGATAAGCTTATCACAATGACAATAAATGAGAAACAGATGTATCCTTCCATTCAAGCCAAGATATGGGGTAGTTTGGGACAGGTACTGCTTTGGATTGATTTTCCCCACCCCCACTCCCCTCTGAGTTTTTAGTTGAAGAATAAACAATATATCCAGTACTTGATAATGCAAGATTATATTTATGTATCCTTCCCAAAAGCCATTTCTGCCATGTCCTGGTGAAGTTATTGAAAGGACACGTACTAAAATCAAGTGTTATCTGTTCAGAGTCATGGGTTGTTATTTTTTACAATTTCTTCCCCGTGGTTGTAAGGTTTCTGCAGTGTCACCTAGTTTTTTTCAACAAAACTATCATTACCCGATAAGATAAGCGCTCATATTTATGAACTGGCTGGTTGCAGAGCCTGACACTGACTTGGGCCAAAAGGAAAGGATTGGACCAAGGTCACCCAGCCAGCTTCTGTGCATAAGAAAGCACTAGAACCTACATCATCCAGCACAGGAAATCAGGAGCCAGGTAGTTCAAATGAACGTAGGGTATTAATGCTCTCTACAAGAATCTGAACTACTGACAGTAAAAGCAGATTGGTGGTAGATAGGAATTCAAGGGATTCAAGATTGATAATGCATTTGACTCTTCCTTGAGGCTCAGCCTGGTCATTTCCTACATCCCTCTTCCTATTCTATCTACTACTTTAACTGGCTCTTAAGGAAGTAGGTTTCCATGGATAAGGGAGGATTTGGGTCTCTTCAGAATCAGAGCCACTACCCAACACTGTCCTCTTTTTCCCTGTCCAGAGTAAACTATAAAATATCTTTTAAACGTTAGTATGGTGTTTATTTGGATTTGTCTTTCAGGACTTTTGTCGATAATAAACTGGTAAATGAATCAAATTTCATGTGCAGTAAAACCAGCCACTTCTCTCAAAGTCAATCTTCCAGCTTCATACAGTTGTGGAAAGATTTTTTTTAATTATTATTGTCATGGGTGAAATTCACAGAGCTCTAGGTTAGGCAATTTGATTAAAGAATGTACTCATTTTATCTCATTGTTTTAGAGGGCTCCTGGCACATAACCATTTTCTTATGATAAAAGTGATAAAAACATTTAGAAAAGTAAAGTTGTCTACATTCATGCTTAATTTTAATCCAA
Source organism: Thamnophis elegans (assembly GCF_009769535.1). NCBI lineage: Eukaryota > Metazoa > Chordata > Lepidosauria > Squamata > Natricidae > Thamnophis > Thamnophis elegans. The sequence continues at coordinate 131,501,306 of NC_045544.1, forward strand.
GGAATATTTATATAATTAAACCATCAGGAGACCAGATTAGTTATGTATTTATTTATTATCAAACTTTTATGCCACCAATCTCACTGAGGTGACTCTAGGTGGCTTACTGTATATGTGACTCAACCTTTTGATAGGCATTTAATACTGAATTATGCTAGCAAGAAGCTACTTACAACACCCAGATGAGCATAGATTAACACCAAGACTATTAAAAGCAAAATGATAATAATCAAAATCATCATTATTATCATCAAAAGCAAAAGTTTTTAAGAAGAGATTGGACAACCATTAGTCTGAAAGGCATAGGGTTTCATGTCTGAGCAGGGGATTGGATTAGAAGACCTCCCAGGTCCCTTCCAACTCTGTTATAGCAATAGCACTTAGACTTATATCCCGCTTTACAGTGCTTTACAGCCCTCTCTAAGCGGCTTACAGAGTCAGCCTCTTGCCCCCAACAATTTGGGTCTTCATTTTACCCACCTTGGAAGGATGGAAGGCTGAGTCAACCTTGAGCCTGGTGAGATTGGAACTGCCAAATTGCAGGCAGCCGGCAGTCAGCAGTAGTAGCCTGCAGTACTGCATTCTAGCTGTTGCGCCACCACGACTCAACCACAGGTTATTCTGTTATTCTGTTCTTGACCACGGCTGTTTTCTTGCCTTTTTGACAGATAACTGATCTACTTGATGTGGTGTTGGACAGTTTTATCAAAACCAGTGCCACAGGAGGACTGGGGTCCATCAAAGCAGAGGTCATGGCAGATACAGCTGTTGCTTTGGCTTCTGGAAACGTGAAGCTGGTTTCCAACAAAGTAAGCTTTCCCCTCTTGAATTTAACTAGTTAAACTCTTCACGCGTGCATGGAAATCAGTGAGTGGTACTTCTTTCTCCTCCTCCGCTTGTCCTCTATCTGTCTTTTGTCAGATAGTAGGGAAAGCGCTAACTGAATGGTACAAAACAACGTCCATGTCGAAAAATATTACCGCTAACCCTTGACTTACAACAGTTCGCTTAGTGACCATTCATGGTTACAGCAGCATTGACTTGTGACCATTTTTCACACTTACAACCATTGCAGCATCTCCATGGTCACATGATCAAAATTTAGACACTTGGCAGCTGATTCATATTTATGACGGTTGCAAAATCCTGGAGTCATGTGATCCCCTTTTGCGACCTTCTGACAAACAAAGTCAATGGGGAAGCCAGATTCACTTATCAACCGAGTTACTAACTTAGCAACTGCAGTGAATTACTTAACAACTGTGGCAAGAAGGGCCGTAAAATGGGGCAAAACTCACTTAACAAATGTCTCACTTAGCAATGTAGATTTTGGGCTCAATTGTGGTCGTAAGTTGAGGACTACCTTTATGAAACAGCAAAAATAATATGAGCCCTGCTGGTCAGTGCACTATACTATAGCCAGGCAGTTATATAATTCTGGGAAGCTCAGAAGCACAGCTTTAAGGTGTTAGCAGACTCTGTTGTGAGCTGACCTCAAGAGTGCATGTAAAAGTATTCAATTTCAATGTTGTTGATCACATTCACTGGATTTTTTTTTACCTAGTTATCCTTCTCCACAAGAACAGCTTAAAAGAAATCTATTGTTCTCTGTAAACTGGAACTGGATTTCTAGGTTGTTGATGGGGTAGCTCTTGAAATGCTGCTTGGTTGGTCCTTCCGCCAATCACAATACAGTAGCATCCCAAAGGTGTTTTTTCAAAAGGCAACTAGACCTTCTGGTTTTCTTCAAAGACGTTTTGCTTCTCATCCAAGAAGAAGTGCTGAAGAAGCTTGTTGGATGAGAAGCGAAATGACTTCAAAGAAAAACCAGAAAGTCCAGTTGCCTCTTGAAAAAAGACCTTTGAGGCAACCATGACTTGGAGGACTGAGGATCTCCATAAATACAGTAACATCTCACTTCTTTGGAAACTTTTCTCAATAGCTTATTTGATTTGTGGTTCATTTTAATTTCCCATTTCTAAAGCAACTTCTTGATCACTCTGGGTAGCCCACAAATTTAACAGGATGAAATAGAACAACAAGTGACAGGATTCCAGGAAGTCCTCGACCTGTGACTGGTTACTTAGCAACTGTTCGAAGTTACGATTGACCCAAAAAGGGGGACTTACAACCTGGATTCGAAGTTTAGTCAGGCCCCCTCTGCAGTCATGTGGCATAACTCTGGGCATTAAGTCACAGAGCCGTTTGTAAGCCGCCCGGAGTCCGCCGGGATTGGGCGGCCTATAAATAAAATTAAACTTGAAACTTGCCGCATCTGGCAGTCATGTGGCTGCATTTTATGACGGCTTCGCCTAAAATGGGCACTTCCAATTTTTATCAAAATGATGCTCATAGCAAACTATTAACTGGATTCACTTGACTGGCGAGCGGGGCGGGGCGGGTAATCACAGTGATTCGCTTGAGAACCACTGCAAAAATGGAAAAATTAAGTGAGTCACATGACCGTTATGCAGTCATAATGGGGAGGGTCCATTGCAGTCATAGGTTGAGGACATACGATCTTCCTAAAGTTCTGAGCTCTTTGTTTGATCATTGTCCTCGTCAATATAGGATTTAATATATGGGGGAAAGAGTTTGTTCTCAGTGGGAAAATCTTGATCTTGTTCCTCATTGCAGATATACTTTTAAATAAAGCCTACAATTGAGGTCTAAAGGCTTCCTGGAAGAAGCAGGTGTTGGGGGATGATTCAAAGGAATGAGAAGTGGTACTTAATAGGTTTTGTAGGACTTAATATCCATATTAATAATGAGAAAGAAAACCAACCCTCAAGATAACTTAGGAGCCTTTATCAAAATGCACCAAAATTTTTGTGATGCCTTTTCCCCTGGGAAGGCTTAGATCAGGGCTGACAAACTCGATTTCATTGAGGGCCATATCAGGTTTGTGTTTGACCTCAGGGGGGCCAGGGTGGGATGTGGCCAGGGGTATATGACGAGCTTGATATCCGTTTTTGGCCACAATGGCCTTTTACAGCCCTCTGCCAGCAAAAACGGAGCTGGGAGGGCTGCACATACTTCCCCCCGAGCTCTCTTTTCGTTGGCGGAGGCACTGTGGGACGGTCCTTCACTGTTTCCATGGCAGCCCCGCGGGCCTGATCTAAGCACTCTGTGGCCCGGATCCGGCCCGTGGGCCTTGAGTTCATCACACCTATCTTAGATTAGATAGATCTCACACTGATCTGTGATCAGATATCACAGGTTAGGTCTCCTCCGGATTCCATCCGCCAGCCAATGTCGGCTGGCGACCCCCCGGGGGAGAGCCTTCTCTGTTGCAGCTCCAGCCCTCTGGAATGATCTCCCTGTCGAGATCCGGACCCTTACGACCCTCCCGGCTTTCCGCAAAGCCACCAAGTCCTGGCTGCTCCAGCTGGCTGGGGGGCCTGTGAAACATCCAGCCCCGCGGAAATTGTGAATGTTGCGGTTTTGTTTTTAAAGTGTTGTCTTTGTCTAGTCTTCCCCCTTCCCTTGTCTGTTGTGAGCTGCCCGGAGCCCTTCGGGAGTGGGCGGCATACAAGACAAATAAATACTAAATACTAAATACTAGATTGATACTTCCACCTCATTTCTTCCTTGATTAGAGACACTTACTTAGGATCCTCATGTTCCTAAAACCAACTTTTTGTTCTGGTGTCTAAAGCACACACCTCCTAACTCAACGTGACTGGTTGTTCCCTTCCAGGTAATTGGACGGATGTGCAAGATAATTGACAAGACGTGTCTCTCTCCAACGGCTACGTTAGAGCAGCACCTCATGTGGGATGACATTGCCATTCTAGCCCGTTATATGCTGATGCTGTCTTTTAACAATTCCCTCGATGTGGCCGCACATCTCCCCTACCTCTTCCACGTTGTTACTCTGTTGGTGGCCACTGGTCCTCTTTCTCTCAGAGCTTCCACCCACGGCCTGGTCATCAACATCATTCATTCTCTGTGCACTTGTTCACAACTTCACTTCAGTGGTAAGTCTTTATTTAAGATTTATTTGTAAACCTACAGTAAGATCCATCTCCTTTTGTCTGATGGGACTCAAGGTAGATTTCAGTGGTTAGCACACTTCCCCATAGCTCTGTGGGAAGGTCCGTTCCCAGAATTATTCCCCAATACTGGACCTTTTAGATTTACTAACTTAAGTAATAAGTCAAGGTTGACTCATCCTTCCATCTTTCCGAGGTCGATAAAATGAGGACCCAGAATATGCTGACTCTGTAAACCACTTAGAAAGGGCTGTAAAAGCACTGTTAAGTGGTATATAAGTCTAAGTGCTATTGCTAATAGAATTCTTTATTGGCCAAGTGTAATTGGACACACAAGGAATTTTTTTCAGTGCATTGGCTCTCAGTGTACATAAAAAATAAATTCATCAAGAATCACAACATAGGGAGGAGGAGCCAACGTCATGACGATATGGACATGCGGTCTCGATGCTCCGAGACCGCAGCCGATGCTTTTGCCATTGGGTGGTCCAATCAGACCTAAAACGTCCCGCAGAGACAGTGAACAGGAAGAATACGTCTTGCTGACCTCAGGGACATCGCAAACAGAAGTTCTTCAAGCTGGCGACAAAAAATCCAGCCAAGGCTGACGAAGTTGGGGCGGCTCCAAAACAAAAGGATACGGAAAGAGAAAGTGTTTCCAGCTGGTGAGGAACTTTTACCGTTTTAAAAAGAGTGTCTATAAAAAACTTAAAATTAATTTAAATTGGAGAACAGAAGACTCAAGTGGCGGAATTAAATTTGGAATGATTTTGGACAGTGGGTTATCTTACTTTTTAAATGCTATCTTCATGGATGGAATTTATGCAAGCCTTTTAAAACGAATGGATTAAGTTTTCTTCTTTTTTTTTCTTTTATTATTCTCTGTAACCTATGGACTTCCTCTTTCATTACTGTGGGTTCTCCGAACTCATTCAAAAATCGGACTCTTTCTTTTAACTTGAAATACAAAAAAGATACAAAAAGAAACAAGGAAATTTGCAACAATAACACTGCTACTCGGAGGCTGGAAGGTTTGTGTATTGGAAATGAAACACTCTTATTTTTCTCACTGATTATTTTGGCTTGGCACTACAAGGTCTCACTGCTTGGTTATAGAGAGTGATAAGAAGGAAAGCATACAGATGTCCCTTTGAAGTATATCTTTAACCAGAGAAAAATGAAAACAAAACGTTATTGTGAATCTATGTTTAATCTTATTAACCTTCCAAGCTAGAGCAGCTGTGTTTGTTAGCTGGAGATAATGGCACAATTTCAACAGCAGAAAGAAACCTTAGGTTTGCAAAAGATATTCTCAGAAATACAGAAATTATCAAATACATACGAGAGGGTAGAGGAGAAGCTGGAAGACTTAGAGCATATAACAGCAAAATATGATGAAGAAGTTGAGGATGTTTATCAAATGGAAAACATGGTGGTTAAAACCCCAAAAAATCAAAGTGGAAAATGAATATAAAGAAATTAAATTTGCTGATATTTATGGTGATTGGTTTGTCTTTGAAAATGGAAAGAGTGGAATACTGAAAGAGGAATTAAATGGAGGGGAAATTTATCCCAGAGGGCAAGATACAGAAGAAGAAAAAAACCAAAGAATCTATGGATTTAAAGAGAAATTTGATTAGCAATAGCATTGATAATACTGCTGACAATCAAAGATAAGCTGACTAAGGAAACAGAAAGAGGGCATCAAGATTACATAAGAGATCTTATAAGCAAGGAGTTGCTAAGAGGAGTCCATACAAAGTTGATCAAGGAGATGATTAGAGGACTGACACCACAAATGGCAGAAGATATGAGACTGTTTTGCTATTGGAAAGATACAGGTTGATAGATGGAAGAGTATAATTTAAAACTAGTTAAACTTAGTGAAATTTATTGACAATAGATATAGTTTAAATAAATAATTGATAATGTTACTAATATATACGATGTGTAGTGTTATGATGAGTATAATTGGATATGAATATTGAATGGTACCCATGAAAGGAAGATTAGAAATCTCTTTGTATTATATATAAAGGTTAATTAAAAAAAGAACTAAGTTAGATACAGTTAAAGTTTTGATTATAAGGGGGGGAAATGTTATAATACATGATATAGTTAAATGAAGGAGGGATAAGGATAACAACGCATATATAGATATGGGTATAACATGAGGAAACTGGATGTAAATTCCCAACAGTGATTTGGAAAGGAGGATTAGAAAACTTTGTTATTAAATATTATGGATGTTTAGCTAGAATAGGACATAAGGATTCAGTGTTAGTGGAGGATTTTAGAAATAGTAAATGAAAGGCCAGTATGTGGTTATGTATTAAATCTATTTTATGATGAAGGACATTTAAACAATTATAGCCAAATGAAAACAGAGATATGATGATGGTAATGTATAAATATTTGAGTTAAAATATTTGAGTTAATATGAATTATGTTTGTTGACTGTGGAAGAGATGCACGAAAGTTGTAACCAACTGATGTACAACATGTAACCAACTGATGTACAACATGTAAAGAAGGATGTTGTGTTTGTTTTGAAAAATAAAAAATAAAAAAAATATTATTAAAAAAGAATCACAAGATATGACAGTCATAGGATACTAAATAAGCAATCAAATCATACCCTGTTTCCCTGAAAATAAGACCTCCCCGGATAATAAGCCCAATCGGGTTTTTGAACGCATGCACTAAAATAAGCCCTCCCCTGAAAATAAGCCCTCCCCTGAAAATAAGCCTCCCCGAAAATAGTGCAAAACAACAGCAGCCATGAGGCGACAATGCTCACTGCCTCCTGCACCTCAAAAATAATAAGACCTCCCAGAAAATAAGGTCAAGCGCTTATTTCTGGCATCAAAGGAAAAAAAGACCATGTCTTATTTTCGGGGAAACACGGTACTAGGAAACTAAATAAAACAATATAAATCATAAAGTTACAAGGAACAAGGTTATAGTCATGTAGGGAGAGAGAGATACTAGGAAGGATGAGAAGAATAATAGTAATACAGTTTTAGTATATAATGTGGCAGTGTTGTGGGAATTAGTTGTTTAACAGAGTGATGGCATTTGGCAGAAAACTGTCTTTGTGTCTAGTAGTTCTGGTGTGCAGTGTCCTATAGTGTCGTTTTGAGAGTAGGAGTTGAAACAATTTGTGTCCAGGTTGTGAGGGGTCTGTAAATATTTTCACAGCCCTCTTTTTGACTCGTGCAGTGTACAGGTCCTCAATGGAAGGCAGGTTGGTAGCCATTGTTTTTTCTGCAGTTCTAATTATCCCTCGAAGTCTGTGTCTGTCTTGTTGGGTTGCAGAACCAAACCAGACAGTTATAGAGGAGCAGATGACAGACTCAATAATTCCTCTGTAGAACTGAATCAGCAGCTCATTGGGCAGTTTGAGCTTCCTGAGTTGGCCCAGAAAGAACATTCTTTGTTGTGCTTTTTTGATGACTTTTTTGATGATGTAACTAAAGGGTATTTTGCTTTGAACAGGTAGCTCAGCTTTCCTCAATTTGATGTCTTCTTCATGTATTAAGAGACCTGGAAATTGAAATTCTAATACCTAATACTAATCTTCAGAAGGCTAATCCAGATTAGCCGTACCTAATTGTTCAACTCTAATGGTCCATTGCCCCTTTTGGTTCATTTTCTCCCTTGTTTCATTTCTCTTTGTTGGCCATAATGACTACCAGAGCTCCAGCCATTGACCTGGTTGGAATCCAACTCATCCACTTGTTATACTTACATATATGGATGTACCATCCAAGCCATGGTGCCTTGTTCAAGAAATCACAAATTTATCCTACTTTATCATAATTTAGGAATGGAACATGCACGTTGGATCCTGATAAAATTAATTGTACAGGTAGTCCTTGATTTATTGTATTGTATTGTATTGTATTGTATTGTATTTGGTTTATTTGTATGCTGCCCTTCTCCAGGAGGGACTCAGGGCGGCGAACAACTCAGGGGGGAGAGGGAACATAAACAACAGTACACATAATTAAAATACACAAAAGTCACACAGCCATACCAGTCGAGAGGGGAGGGGAACTCATCAACCCCAGGCCTGCCGGCACAGCCAGGTTTTAACGGTTTTCCGGAAGGCCTGGAGAGAGGTGAGGGTCCGAATCTCCACGAGGAGTTCATTCCAAAGGGTTGGAGCTGCTACAGAGAGGGCCCTCCCCCGGGTAGTAGCCAGATGGCATTGGCTGGTGGACGGAACCCGAAGGAGGCCGACCCTGTGAGATCTGACGGGTCTTTGGGAGGCAATTGGCAGCAGGCGGTCTCTTTAAACGTGTTTAGTAGCCATTCAATGGCATAGAAAAATGGACTTATCACCATTTTTCATAGTTATGACTTTTGAAGCATCCCCATGATCATGCGATCAAAATCCAGAGGCTTGGCAACTGGTTCATATTTATGAGCGTTGCTGTGTCCCGAGGTCATGCGGTCCCCTTTTGCCACTTTCTGACAAGCAGAATCAACAGGGAAGCCAGATTCAGTTAGCAATCGGGTTACTGTTAACAACTGCATTGAATTCACTTAACAAGTGTGGCAAGAAAGGACATACAATGGGGCAAAACTCATTTAACAAATGTGTCGCTGAGCAGCAAAAATGTTGGGCTCAATTGTGGTCCGTAAGTCAAGGACTACCTGTATTTATTTCCAATTCAAATCAAGTGGAGATAAAGCATAGTAATTTACTTTAGCTACGGCGTGGTGGTGCAGTGATTAGAGGACAGTATTGCAGGCTGATCACCAGCTGCCAGCACTTTGGCAGTTCAAATCTCACCAGACTCAAGGTTGACTCAGCCTTCCATCCTTCCGAGGTAGGTAAAAGGAGGACCCAGGTTGTTGGGGGCAAGAGGCTGACTCTGTGAACCGCTTAGAGAGGGCTGTAAACACTGTGAGGTTGTATATAAGTCTAAGTGCTATTGCTATTGTTACTGCTTTGGGTGTGAACCAGGATACAGATATTTAATCTGTATCCAGTCCTAAACTTAACTCTACCTTTCAGATGGTTGTGAGTTTGTCTGCATGTATAATATTAAAATAACGAGAGAACTAAGGTGACCTTGTGCTTAGCAGTTTATTTTCTTTAAAATGGGGATGATGCTAATATTACAAGGAGCGCTAGGATAATCTTTATGGTGTAACAAAGCTGCTGGGGTGTATGGCTGTGTTCATTGGATAGGATGAACCCATACAGACCCTCCATTGCTCCAAACCCACAAATACCTTAGCTTTGAATCTATACTAAGCTACAATCACCTAGTGACGAATTGTGGAATGAGAGTTTTTCAGTAGGAAAATATTAATTTAGGCCAGGGATCTCCAACATTGGCAACCTTAAGCCTGGAGGACTTCCTCCTAGAATTCCCCAGCCAGGGGAATTTCAAGAGCGTTATGTATAATAGAATAAAAAAGATAAAAATGCTCCTTTAAAAATTCAGATAATAATTAATAGTACTGATAGGAGAGAAAGTTTCTAGCTCAGATTTGAAATGAGGGATCCTTGGCGCCCTCTGAGCTTGGTTGTTTTCTTGCAAACATTTCATTACCCAACTAGGTAACATCTTCAGTGCTGATGTTGTAACCTAGTTTGGGTAATGAAATGTCTGCAAGAAAACAACCAAGCTCAGAGAGCACCAGGGGCCCTTCAGCATGAATAGTGAAAACAGCACTAGGGACATAATGATACTGAAGCTAAAACTTAGACAATAAGTTAGTTCTATCCTCACTTTAGCCCTGCTTAAAATAAAGTGAAGACATCAAAAGGACCATGAATTAAAACTGGGAGTCCTTATTAGCCGCTGAGCCAGGAGGTATAACTTCTTACACGTGAGAGGGGGATGTTACATGTCATAGATGTCTTTTTAAATTCATCAGTCATGATTTAAGATCCAGTGCCTCTAGTGATCTTGCCACAAATCATTTTCAACCAAGCTTTTATCATTTCAGTGTATGAAGAGAGTTTTAATGGGATCTTTAAAATCCCCGAACAAAGCTGTAAAGAGTGCAGGATCGATCCAGGCTCCACTCTACAAATTAGCACTGTCAAGTACAATTTAGAGCCTAGCATGGCTGTAAATTAGGAACACATGTAACGTGTTCGCAACATTTAAACGTAGAGTGGTAGACAAGGGCTTGTGCCTGTGGTTAAGTCAGTGGTGCAGTTGCCGCAGAGATCAGTAGCGGAAAAAATGTGAAGCAATTAATCAATTTTTAATCTCATTTTGTGGAAGGGCCAAGTAAGCATTATTTAACATAGGGGAAAATATTACCCTCACACATTGAGATGCACAAGGACACCATATGTCCTTTACGCAGCTTTTTGTTAACCTGAGATTTTACTGCTGAAATCAAGTGACGGAATTACCAGGGAACTGGCAATAGCAACAGGACCTAGACTTATATACCACTTCCCATGCTTTTACAGCCCTCTCTAAGCGACTTACAGAATCAACCTATGGCCCGCAACAATCTGGGTCCTCATTTCCAGACCTCAGAAGGATGGAAGGCTGAGTCAATCCTGAGCCTGGTGACATTCAAACTGCCAAATTGCAGGCAGCCGGCAATCAACTAGGCCTATCAAAGAGAAGGATTAGGGGGAGACATGATACCTTGAAGGACTGTCACAGAGGAAAGGGTGTCGATTTCTCCTTCAAAGCACCTGAGGGCAGGACAAGAAGCAACTTGGGTGGAAGCTCCTCAAAGGGAGAATCCAACCTGGAAATAAGGAGGAATTTCCTGACAACGAGAAAGATTAATCAGTGGAACCGCTTGTTCTTCAGAGTTGTGGATACTCCATCACTGGAGGATTTCAAGAAAAGATAGGGTAGTAATTTGTCTGGGATAGTAAAAGGACTCCTGCATTGGTGTTTACTTCCAAAAAGAACCCTCCACCCCTCATTGGGTACAGTGTGTTCACGTAACAACCATTGCATTCGCTTAATGACCTGCAAATAAGGTCATAGAATTGAGTGACCAGCCATGTGGTGACCTGCTTAATGACTGACATGATTTATAGGAACATTTATTTTGTTTATTAAATAGATTTATATGGCCCCACAACTTACACCGCAACTCCGGGAGGCACGCCCTTTTCATGCCAATGAATGGGATGAGATCATCCAGAACCGACTGCGAACCAAACTGAACCACATACTGAACCAAAGATTTATAGACGGAGTATTAGGTGAACCCAGCAAACAGAGAAAGTTAGATTAGAAATAAATATCCAGTAAACTATGATTAATCATTGATGTGTCATGTGAACGCAGCTATTGAATGTAAAACATCAGGAAGACAATAGGGTGTAGGCAGGTGGCACTCAATCTTCAGTGTAACAGGATCTATGGGCCCAGTATTCTTCAAAATTTTCAGCAATGATTTGGATGAGGGAATAAATGGAGAACTCATCAAATTTGCAGATGACACCAAGCTGGCAGGAATAGCCAACACTCCAGAAGACAGGCTAAAGATACAGAAGGATCTTGACAAACTTGAACATTGGGCACTATCTAATAAAATGAAATCCAATGGTGAAAAGAGTAGGTTCTACATTTAGGCAAGAAAAACAAAATGCACAGGTACAGTATATGTGGTACCTTGCTCAATAGTAGTAACTGTGAGAGGGATCTTGGAGTCCTAGTGGACAACCATTTAAATATGAGCCAGCCGGGTGCAGCAGCAGCTGCCAAAAAAGCCAGCATAGTTCTAGGCTGAATTAACAGAGGGATAGAATCAAGAAGTGTTAATACCACTTTATAAGGCCTTGGTAAGGCCACACTTGGAATACTGCATCCAGTTTTGGTTGCTACGATATAAAAAAAGATGTGGAGACTCTAGAAAGAGTGCAGAGAAGAGCAACAAAGGTGATTAGGGGACTGGAGACTAAAACATACGAAGAACTGTTGCAGGAACTGGGTATGTCTTGTTTAATGAAAAGAAGGACTAGGGGAAACATGATAGCAGTGTTCCAATATCTCAGGGGTTGCCACAAAGAAGAAGGAGTCCAGCTATTCTCCAAAGCACCTGAGGATAGGACAAGAAGCAATGGGTGGAAACTAATCAAGGAGAGAAGCAACTTAGAACTGAGGAGAAATTTCCTGACAGTTAGAACAATTAATCAGTGGAAATGGCTTGCCTCCAGAAGTTGGGAATGCCCCAACACTGGAAGTCTTTAAGAAGATGTTGGATAACCATTTGTCTGGAACAGTATAGGGTTTCCTGTCTAGACAGGGGGTTGGACTAGAAGACCTCCCAGGTCCCTTCCAACTCTGCTATTGTATTGTATTATATTATGACAAGCCTCTGTGACTCTTTGACAAGGTTGCTTAGCTTTCCTTGCCTCTCTGTCCTACCATTTCATCTCTATAGAAGGAAATTTTGAGGACAAAATAAAATAATAACTTGCCCCATCTCTCAGAAAGTTTTTATGATAGATTTCCTATACAGGTAGTCAGCATAACTGGGGTGTATTTTTTGCTAACTTCTCATATTTTTGGATGCTCAGTGGCTAAGATGCTGAGCTTGTCGATCAGAAAGGTCAGCAGTTCGGCAGTTCGAATCCCAAGCACCACATAACAGAGTGAGCTCCCGTTACTTGTCCCAACTTCTGTCAACCTAGCAGTTTGAAAGCACGTAAAAATGCAAGTAGAAAAATAGGAACCACCTTTGATGGGAAGGTAACTGTGTTCCGTGCGCCTTTGGCGTTGAGTCATGCGGGCCACATGACCACAGAGACGTCTTCGGACAGCACTGGCTTTTTGGCTTTGAAGCAGAGATGGACACCGCCCCCTAGAGTCAGGAACGACTAGCACATATGTGCAAGGGAAACCTTTACCTCACATATTTTTTACTTCTAAGATTTGATGCCCTATTAATTACCTAATAATGGCACAGCTGCTAGCGATTTTAATAAAATGCAGCCTCTAAAATTTCCCCATCTAATCCTCCTTTAGAAGTTAAGTCTCCTAAAGAGCTAGACAGCATTTCTTGAAAAGTACATAACATTTCCAAACAGGAGGTTGTAGAAATATAATTAGAACATACAACTTCATTACGAAAGCAGTGCAAATAATTGCTTTCATAATAAAGGTGTAGTCCTCCTCAGAGTTGAAATATCAGAGTGCTTTTATCTCTTTAAAGATTCTGGGCTATAGGTTAGATATATACAGGTAGTCCTCGATTTACAACAGTTTATTTAATTACCATTCAAAATTACAATGGCACTGGGGGGGAAAGGACTTGTGAACATTTTTCACACTTATGACCGTTGCAGCATCCCTATGGTTACATGATCAAAATTCAGACGCTTGACAACTGACTCATATTTATGACGACTGCAGTGTCCTGAGGTCATGTGATCACGTTTTGTGACCTTCTTATCCAGCAAAGTTAGTGGGGAAGCCGGGTTCACTTAACAACCATGTTACTAACTTAATAAATGCAATGATTCACTTAACAAACATCTCGCTTAACAATAGAAATTCTTGGCTCAATTGTGATTGTAAATCAGGGATTACCTGTATGTTCTTGTCCCCCCCCCCACACACACACACTTTTAAGTTAAATATATACAGAATAAGTGGGAAAATAAGTTGGAAAATAAGTTGAACAAGACAATACTTAGAATAATATCCTCTGTGTGTGGCTCAAGGGGTAAAGTATATGCATATTACATTTTTTTAAAAATTTCTTTGGAGCTTCCTCTGACTTGGCAGTGCTGGATTTCATATTAAATTTAACATGTTAGTTATAGGAATGCTAGCTTTCCTACAACTGAACTTGTAAGAATAGGATAGAATAGAATAGAATAGAATAGAATAGAATAGAATTCTCTTATTGGCCAAGTGTGATTAAACACATAAGGAATTTGTCTTTGGTGCATAAAAGTGTCCATAAAAAGAGAAGATACATTCATCAAGAATCATAAGGCACAACACTTAATGATAGTCATAGGGTACAAATAAGCAATCAGGAAACAATATCAATATAAATCGTAAGGATACAAGCTGGATATGATGAGAAGACTAACAGTAATGGAGCCTTAGTGAATGGTTTGACAGTGTTGTGGGAATTATTTGTTTAGCAGAGCGATGGCATTCGTGGAAAAACTGTCCTTGTGTCTAGTTGTCTTGGTGTGCAGTACAATATAGCGTCGTTTTGAGGGTAGAAGTTGAAACAATTTATGTCCGGGTTGTGAGGGGTTTGTAAATATTTTCACGGCCCTCTTTTTGACTTGTGCAGTATACAGGTCCTCAATGGAAGGCAGGTTGGTAGCAATTGTTTTCTTAAATCTTCTTAAAGCTATAGTTGAAAAATGAAATCTCCAGGTTAGCCAAATCCACGCATCTAGTGATACAGAGGAATAATCACCTGTTCAGATTTGTTTCCTGAGAAGTGCACGGACACACACACACACACGCACACACATTTTAGTATGCCTAGAAAATATAAACATATCATGTTCTTGTGATCCAGATTACCAAATGGTTCACAGTGTCAAAAAGCTTTTTGTTTCCTTATGTTGTTCAATATGTCAGAATTCTTCTTGCAGAAACAAGGAAATGTCCCCGCCTATCAAACAGAAGTTTCAGAAGCAAAATGCATTTGCCACTGGTTTCAAATCCATATAACTTGTAGGTTGCTTGTTCCAGTTATATATTGACCAATTAATTGCACTGGGTTTCATAGTTTTTCCAATGTCTAGAAGGCAAAAGCAGTTTAGGTTAAGAGAGTGATTTAAGGTTGATCAATAAAAAAATAGACCAATAAAGCCAAGAATCACTAAATGTCTTTGTGGTCATTCAAACTTTGCAACTTGCTTGTGCATCGTGGGCTTGCATGTCTGAATGATGGAGTGGCTGGTGGGTGACTCCCAAGGCCAACGGAACTGTATCTATATAGAGAGTCTAAAAACATTGGGTTAACTTTCATGAATAGACATTAATATAAGCTAGTTCCCAGACGTTTGCGTTAGCGTTTCAATTTTCTTTTTTTATTAGTTTATGATTGTTGTTGTTGTTGTTAGTCGAGAAGTCGTGTCCGACCCATCACAACCCCATGGATGACATTCCTCCAGGCCATCCTGTCCTATATCATCTCCCAGAGTCCATTTAAGCTCACAAATACAAAAATACAAAAGCAAATAGTAGGTGGGGAAAGGGGAGGGAAAGGGGAAGGGAGAAATGTAGCAATAGCAATAGCAGTTAGACTTATATATCACTTCATAGGGCTTTCAGCCCTCTCTAAGCAGTTTACAGAGTCAGCATATGGCCCCCACAGTCTGGGTCCTCATTTTACCCACCTCGGAAGGATGGAAGGCAGAGTCAACCCTGAGCCGGTGAGATTTGAACCGCTGAACTGCAGATAGCAGTCAGCTGAAGTGGCCTGCAGTACTGCACCCTAACCACTGCGCCACCTCGGCTCTGTTAGGAAATGTAGGAAAGAAAGGAAAAAAGAAGAAAAAGGCAACTTCCAATTCCCTTTGGTGCAGTAGAATAAGACAGTAATATCAAACCTCAACTTGTTACTTTTACATAATATTGTAAATTAGCCATTTCTAAAATAACAAATCTACCTAATCAGAAAAGCCCAAAATCAAAGTTTCAATTTTTCCCCACCTCGAGCACAAAGTCCAGAACTGGTTTCCAAGTAGAAACAAAGCAGTCAATTCGGCCATCTCTGCTAACTCCATCCATTTTTGCAGCCATCCATTCATTGTGGGAGATTGAACCGTTTCAATTTTCAAAGATGGATCTGAAATCAAAATCTTTGTCTGTTCCTTCTTTTTTTTTCAACAGAGGAAACGAAGCAGGTTTTGAGGCTGAGCTTAACGGAGTTCTCACTGCCCAAATTCTACTTGTTGTTTGGAATTAGCAAAGTGAAATCGGCAGCAGTCATTGCATTCCGATCCAGCTATCGGGACCGGTCATTCTCTCCTGGTTCCTATGAGAGAGAAACATTTGCACTGACATCTCTGGAAACGGTCACAGAAGCATTGCTGGAAATTATGGAGGTATGGCAAGGACGTCACGATACGAGTATACAAACATGAGTAAGATATTAGGGTTGCAAAAATATGTAATTTGTAGATAATTCAAGTAGCCCTTTTGTACATTGGTTTTAGCAAAGCATACACAGCAAAGATCAGAGTTAAGATAGCATTGATGTCTTTTAAGATGGGTTTTAGTCTGATGTATAACATTTTTATGATAGGAAATAAAAAAAGAAAATATTACATTAATCTGATTGAGAGTTGGTGCTCACAATCTAGTCCACATATACAGCAGAATAAAGTGATGGAGTGGATTATACACATCAGGAAAGAGATAATATTTTTAAGGTTTTAAACAAATGCTTTGCAAGTAAAACAAATATACATAAAGAAAAAGGATTTAGCCCGGACTGTTTCCTGATACATATGCTGAATGTACAAACATGGATTGGGGTGTTGTTTTCATATAGTAGAGCATTCAAAAATGAGACTTTCCCATACTAACACAGTGTATTC
Source organism: Thamnophis elegans (assembly GCF_009769535.1). Classification (NCBI taxonomy): domain Eukaryota; kingdom Metazoa; phylum Chordata; class Lepidosauria; order Squamata; family Natricidae; genus Thamnophis; species Thamnophis elegans. The sequence continues at coordinate 131,517,830 of NC_045544.1, forward strand.
TTCCTATCTTAAAATTCAACTGTCATTAATATGTCCTCTTGATGAAATAGATGGCTATTATGTATGCATGACTAAGCAAAAATGTGTGTGTGTGTGTGTGTGTGTGAGAGAGAGAGAGAGAGAGAGAGAGAAACAGAAACAGAAACAGAGAGAGTGGGGGAGAAACTGTAATTTTCTGTCTCTGGGGGTCTGAGAATAGACAAGTATAGACTGCAGCCACGCTCAGTGGTTACGTAAGGTAGTCCTCAACTTAGGAGAACACTTCAGGGGTCCTTGGTGCTCTCTGACAACAATTCAATAATTAGATCATAAATCATTGCAGTCATGAAGTGAGATGCTCAAGTGATCATCTCGCTCAACAACTGCAATCCCAGCTGTCCCTATTGCAGTCATTCAGAAACTGCTTGTATCGTTACGCGGATGGAGCAAAATATCTGCCTGCAGAAGTGGCTCAGGCAGCTCCCCTCCATGTGCCGAAGGGAACTGCAGAAGAAGCTCGGACTTTCATGATCCAAGTTTCTCTTCTCCCATCCTCACCTAGCATGCAATGGAAAAGCATGTAAATGCGAGTAGATAAAGAGGTACTTCTAGTTTGGTGGGAAGATAACAGTGCTCTGCAACATCACCCTGGCCACATGACCATGGAAACATCTTTAGACAGTGCTGTCTCATTGGCCCTTGAAACAGGGATGAGCACTACCCCCTATAGTCAGCGACTAACAGAGTAAAATCCTCCAGGGACCCCCTCTTTGATAGCACAAACCCTGTTGCAGAACATCTGTCAGGCTGTGCTTTTGCTCTCAAAGAGGCTGGGTGTGGAAAATGCCCCTCCTGAAATTCCCTCCACTTTCAGCCAGCTCCCAAGACCCCCAGAGGGAGTCCTATGACCAGGCAGGGCAAATGGCACACGTGTGATCACACATGATCGCAGGGCACTCAGCAACCCACCGTTAAGTGCAGACGGGTTGCCCAGTGCCCAAATCGCAATTACATGACCGGTGTGTGTGTGTGTGTGCGCTGTAACAATTCTAACTTTGGGCACAGGTCATCAGTCCCTCCGACGCAGTTGTAATTTTGAACAGTCTCAGAATGAATGGGCGTTACGTGAGGACTCTTTGAATTGTTTAAGGCTGCCAGCAGGAGAAAAAAAAAAGAGAGAGAAAATGGGTGTCATTTTCCAGTTCCTGGAGTGTGTGAATACAAAACCCCAATTGTCCCTTTTCCGGAAATGCTCACTTTCAGTTGAAGAAATGCTTTAATGTGACATAATCAGATCATCTGACCTTTTGATTTCCCTGCAGGCATGCATGAGAGATATCCCCACCTGCAAATGGCTTGACCAGTGGACGGAACTAGCTCAGAAGTAGGTCATTGATGCCCTAAATTACAAACTCTGCCTGGGGTCACTTTATTACTTCCTCTTTCTGTTTGAGGCACTTTCGTTGGTGTTCTTATTCTGGCAGGCTTTAATTAACGGCTTTTTTCCTTGACAGGTTTGCATTCCAGTATAATCCGTCCCTCCAGCCCAGAGCCCTTGTGGTCTTCGGTTGCATTAGCAAACGGGTGTCACATGGACAGATAAAACAAATCATCCGGATTCTGAGCAAGGTGTGTCTTTCGGCTTTATCTTCCCGGAACTTACTTTCTTTTCTTCCTCCTGCATTTGCATACAGGGAGTCGGGACCAGAATTTCCAGTATTACGCAAGATAGTTGTTAAGTGAGTCATGCCCAATTTTATGAGGGTTTGTGGTTAAACAGGTCATTATATTTGCTAAGTGAATCATGTGGTTATTAAGTCAATCCAGCTCCCCACATCGACTTTGCTTGGCAAAAGCCGGATTGGAAGGTCCCATATGGCAGTCACATGACCTCGATATGCTGCAACCATCGTAAACACGTGCCAGTTACCAATCACCCAGATTTTGATTACATGATTGGAGATGCAGTAACAGTCATAACTGCAAGGACTGATTGTAAGTCATTTTTTCACTGCCATTATAACTTTGAATGCTCGCTAACCGAATGCTTCTAAGTTGAGAACCATTTGTACTGAATCTAACACTGAGTGGAACAAGTGGGTTTTTCCCCCCCTTCATGCTCTGGAGCATGAGAAATTTTACCATAGGTTGTTGTCAATTTTCCCCCCCTCCATCTTCCCTGAGTCTTTATGCTACCTGGGTTCAGGTAGGTGCTGGGGCTCAGGACCCTGGACAGCACCCCACAGTTTGGGGAATCTGCTAGAATTTTTTAAAGGGGATTCAAGTTAATGTCAGCGTTTCAAGTAACAGCCCCAACGAAAGAAGACTCTGAGGCTTGAGTTTCCTCAAAGTTCCATTTTATTAGCAATGTCATATTGGCACATCTGGGAAAACCCAAATCTGAAAGCTTCTAGGTTTTCCCCACCCAAGTGAAAGTTCAGCCCCCCCTGCCCAGCACCCACATGGCCCAATCAAGCATTGTCCAAAACAGGAGAGTTGCATTGTAGAAAATTAAATGTCATACCACCATTAAAAAGCCTGGTTTTTATATTATGCAAGGCTATACTGGACCAAAAGTTCTCCTATCCTTGAAATCTAGTTCCAGTCCTCCAGGCAATATCAGTACAGTACGATAAATGCATCAGCATGAAGCTAAAGCAAAACTTTGGGAACAGACAGTTTTAAGGAGTGTGTCCCCCCCCCCCCCAGTCACTTTAGCCTTTGGCTGGACATTGCATCCTTCAGTCTCAAAAGACTATGGTATCGTGCTCTGGAAAGAGGCCCAAAAGCAGCATCTGGTGTGGCTTAAAAAGGCCAATTTGAGAGTGGCAATCCCTTCCACACTGAGGGCAGATACATTCTGTCCCCTGCCCAGCCCCCAGATTTCGCTGGTTCCGGGATGGCCTCTTTGCCTCAGCCTGCCAAACAAGTGTCTCTTCGAATTGAGGGAGGCCATGCTGCGCCTTTAGCCTCCAAGCTGAACGATGAGAGGTCAAGGTTTCCCAGCTGATAATGTCCGTTCCCAAGGCCTTTAGATCCCTCTTGCAGATATCCTTATATCGCAGCTGTGGTCTCCCTCTGGGGCACTTTCCCTGCACCAATTCTCCATACAGGAGATCTTTCGGAATCTGACCATTGGCCATTCTCATGACATGCCCAAGCCTTTGGCTACTCAAATAATAAAGGGCCAGTGAGAAAGGTAAGGAATTATCAGGTCTATAATAGAGAAGGCTGGTCTCCTTCAGCTCTGCCTTTTCCTCAGATCATTGAGGCTGCCTCTTGTACAGGTAATCCTTGACTCACGACAGTTCATTTAATGACTGTTCGAAGTTACGACAACACTGAAAAAAACTCTCTGGACCCTTTTTCATACTTACAGCCATTCAGCGCCCCAGTGGTTATGTGATCAAAATTCAGACGCTTGGCAACTGGCTCGTGTTTATGACGGTCGCAGTCTCCCAGGGTCACGCGATCACCTTTTGTGACCTTCTGACAAGCAATGTCAATGGATTCACTTAACTGGGTTATTAACTTAACAACTGCAGTGATTCACTTAACAATGATGGGAGGAAAGGTCATAAAATGGGGCAAAACTCACTTAACAAATGTCTCACTGAGCAACAAAAATTTGGATTTTTTGTTTGGATTGTGGTCATCCATTGAGGACTATCTGTATAGCATCACATGAAACTGGGGCCTACAAATTTAATTTGTGTAATCAGATCAAGTCACAGTTGGAAGTAAAACCTGATGAGCTTTTAATAAATATCCATTGCTGGTCATCTTTGATACCATGTACTAAATCTCCTTTCATATATGCATGTGCGCACACACAGAGATCACTAGATACTAAAATACTAAATATTTTCCCTCATTTTATGCAGAAAGAGAGAAAGAGATTGTTTTTTTCCCAATTGTGTTTTATTTGGATCCACTCATAATGCTTTTTCATTCCCTGAGCTGTGGTGAAATGCTACCGGTTCGGATCAGTTCGCCCGAACTGGTAGAAAAAAAAGCTACCAGTTCGTCCGAACCGGTAGTAAGAAAAAGGTACCAGTTCATTTGAACTGGTAGTAAAAAAAATGCTATCAGTTCGGGTGAACTGGTATTTCTGACGATCAGCTGTGATGCACGATTTATATTAGCTAGAAAGCAGGATTTCCTGCTTTCTGGCTAATCTAAATTGTGTGGCACAGCGGATTCCATCCCTCATAAGGTTCTACTTACCTTTGCAGGCGCGCTCGCTAGCAAGCTCCGCCCACCTACCTAGACGTCAGCATGTCCATTTTTGACACTCTGTGAATGCACATAAGGTCCTGCGCTTGCGTGAAACGTCCTGTGCTTGCACGGAATGTCCTGTGCATGTGCAGAGGTGGCGCCTGCGTGCTCACATTTGTGAACCGGTAGCAAACGTAGATGGATTTCACCCCTGCCCTGAGCTAATGCTGCAGCTGTATACAAGTGGAAATGTGCCAGCCAGGAACGTACTGGTAGAACAGATAAACTAAAAAAAGAGGATAAAGCTTTCTCATCGTGGGATTGGAGCTTTTGGTTAACTAGGAAGAAATGTGTCATGGAGAAGAATCAAGGCAGAGGTGAAGTGCAAGTAAATTTTGTTTTCAATCGGCACAGAAGGAGGTAAAAGCACATACTAGAAAACGCAGAAGGCGAAATGAAACTATAGTCTTAATGGCCCAGTTCCAGGAAAAGCAAGACAGAACAAAAGCACTCTGGATTGACTGAGGCACAAGGAAATAACACCATAATGTGAAAGGAGAACCCACATCTGCAGGGATTAAATATCAGTGTAAACAAGCTAATATTACTTTGATTTTTTTTTAACCAATTACAGGGTCTGGAGAGCTGCTTGAAAGGGCCAGACAACTACAATAGCCAAGTTCTGATAGAGGCCACCGTCATAGCCCTGACTAAGCTCCAGCCACTCCTCAATAAGGTAAACTGGTAGGGCCCCCAGCATCTCGTTCTCTGTGGCCCTGTGGGCAGAAAAAAAGGGTAACTCCATTCCTCAGGATAAAGGTTAGAATGATCCAGGTGGGGGGGAGATGTTTGGAAGTTGTATTTTTAACCTATTCCTTAATTGCTCGTTAGCAAATCTTGAAAATCTTGCCAATGATTTATTAGATTACTAGAGATCCTGATAAGGGACACGGTGGTTCAGTGGCTAAGACGTTGAGCTTGTCGATCAGAAAGCTCGGCAGTTTGGCAGTTTGAATCCCTAGCGCTGCCTAACGGAATGAGCTCCCGTTCCTTGTCCCAGCTTCTGCCAACCTAGCAGTTCAAAAACATGTACAAATGCAAATAGAAAAATAGGAACCACCTTTGGTGGGAAGGTAACAGCATTCCGTGCGCCTTCGGCTTTTAGTCATGCCAACCACATGACCACAGAGATGTCTTCAGACTGCGCTGGCTCTTTGGCTTTGAAATGGAAATGAGCACTGCCCCTTAGAGTCAAGAATGACTGCCACATATGTCGAGGGGAACCTTTGCCTTTAGAGATCCTGAAGGATTGGAGGTATCACTTTGTGTGTCTGTTCCCCCCTCCTTCCTTTCAGTCTCTTCATCACTTTTTGGTTCTCAGCCATTCGGTCGAAACCACAGTTTCCAGTTCTATTTAGAGTCAGGAGTGCTCTGCCTTCATTGACACGCGATTGATTTGGCCACATTTAGAAAAAGAAATGGGAGGGGAAGAAGGGAGGTTTATCTCAAAGATGTTTTATTTTCTAATAAAAGGTTGCACATGTACGGTAACTCTTGCAGTTACATCTACCCTACCCACAAGTGCCGGAGGCAGGATGTAGACCAGGGGTGGGTTCTGGCAATAGCAATAGCAATAGCAGGTTTTTATATACCGCTTCATAGGGCTTTCAGCCCTCTCTAAGCGGTTTACAGAGTCAGCATATTGCCCCCAACAACAATCCGGGTCCTCATTTCACCCACCTCGGAAGGATGGAAGGCTGAGTCAACCCTGAGCCGGTGAGATTTGAACCGCTGAACTGTGATCTAGCAGTCAGCCTGCAGTGCTGCATTTAACCACTGCGCCACCTTGGCTCCTGGCAGCCAGCTCTGCTGGTTTGCTCGTGGCTGCGCCATACGTGCGCACTTCATGCGTATCCACAGTGCAATAAAAATTGCTCTGTGCATACCCAGAAGCAAAAAACAAGATGGCCGTGCCTACAATGGCACCCGGAAAACCGATTCGGGGGTGTGGCAGGCCTGCGTGGCTCCCGGTTCCAGTGACTCAGGCCGCCAAACCACGACCGGTTCAGCCGAACTGGGCCAAACCAGTAGGAACCCACAACTGGTGTAGACTGATTCCTCTCTTAAGTAGTCCCCATCTAATGACACCAAGAATAAGGGCCTTCTCGGTGGTGGCTCCCTCCCTTGATACTCTTGGAATCTTATCCCCATGAAGATAAGATGGGCCCGACTTTGATGTTCTTTCAAAGGGCCTCAAGACCTGATTCTGTCAGCAGACCTGGGGATCCCAGGGTGATATGGAGCCCATCAAGTGATTGATTAGATTTGTTGTCACATGGAGGTAGAGATTTGTTGGATTTTTTATTTCAGGTTTTATTTCTGTAAGACTCCTGGAGTCTCTGGGAGTGAGTTGGACAGCCATGTCAGTTTTCCTAAAATAAATATGCTTGACGCAGCCCCATGGGCAATATGAAGGGGCAGACTGCTCATATATTCCCACTCCATCTGCCCAAAGTTGTTGTTTTCAGAGAATCTGTGGTACAGTCTTTCCCTTCATGTATGGCTGTACATTGTTAGCATGGCCTCAACCTCAACAGTTCACTTTGGCTGCGGGTACAATTCTGGAAGGCTGATGATGGAAAAACCAACCCAAAGAATGAGCCAATGATAGCAACAGCTACCAGTCATTAGCTGAAGTCCCTGTAGAATGAAACTGTCAAGCCAACTTACGACCATCTCATCCAGACTGGGCCAAGAGTCCATGGATGTACCTTCCAGCGTGTTTTGTACCCATGATTGCAGTTAGTCTAGAGTCTAGAGATTGCGTGGATGCCAGATGCATCCAGTTTTGTTGACACGAAAAAGATGTGACTCTTGGTTCTTTCCCAGCAGAACAAATGTGCTGTAGGGTCCTTGGTGTTCTCTGAGCTTGGTGGTTTTCTTGCAGACATTTCATTGCCACATCACTAATGATGCTACTTAGTATGGTAATGAAACATCTGCAAGAAAACCAGCAAGCGCAGAGAGCGCCACCGTTCAACCCTAAGTTACAAATATTCCCGTCTATCAAAACGAACCGCTCCAGTTCTGTCATTTTATTCCTCTGTTTCTGTTTAGGACTCCCCTATGCACAAGGTACTGTTTTGGGTGGCCATGGCAGTTCTACAGCTGGACGAGGTCAATCTGTATTCCGCAGGCACGGCTTTACTTGAGCAGAACCTACACACTCTGGACAACCTCCGGGTATTTAATGATAAAGTAAGCAAACCATTTCCCAGAACACGCAAGAACAAAAGAAAGCATGAATGTTCTCTTAGCGCTGTAATATGCGTCATCTTTTCACCACGGGTGAATCGGTTTTGGGGGGAAAACGTGAGCTGCTTCCTTGTTGAAAAGTAACTTGAGTTTTGAGAACGTAATGTTGTTTGACATTTCTTGAGTTTCAAGAAATGAGATTTTTATTTTATGGCGCCCAGGGTTATTTTTAATATCCCAGCAGTTTTACAAGTGCTGGTGTAAGATTAGGTGATGCATACTAAAATTGACCAGTAGGGCTGCAGACTAAAATAGAACACGGAAGACGAAAGCAAAGACAAATAGATCTTGGACGCACCCACCTTATGCTGCTTTTTTTCCCCCAGAGGTTATTTTTAGACTGCTTCTTGTGCTCTTTATTTGCTTTTGATTTCTTGTGAGATGTAATTCCAATCACCTTAGCTCACTTTTTATGTACTGCCAAGGCTAACGTGTCTTGTTCAACAAGCCACAATTTATCCCAAAGGGCTTTTTCAAGAGGCAACCGGGACTTTCTTGTTTTTCTTTGAAGATGTTTTGCTTCTCATCCAAGAAGCTTCTTCAGCTCTGACGGGATGGTGGGGAATGGAAGGGTTTATATTCCTTGCAGACAGCTGGTCATTTGTATTCTGAAAAAGGAAACCCTACTTAATTTCTTGCCAGTGTTCTTTGAACCACAAACTATTATTTGCAACCTTTGTTTATCCCGGATACAGAGTGGGTTTCAAAGAAGAGAATATGTAAGAAGCTCAGGGCTGAACTGTGGAAACCTTGATCACCTCTGTGCTTGGTGTCTGCTGCTGATGTTACTTAGTTGGGTAATGAAATGTCTGCAAGCAAACAACCAATCTCAGAGAATAGAATAGAATAACAGAGTTGGAAGGGACCTTAGAGGTCTTCTAGTCCAACCCCCTGCCTAGACAGGAAACCCTATACCAGCGATGGTGAACCTTTTTTGGCTTGCGGGCCATAAAGGGGAGGGGCGCAGGGGGGGGCGGGCATGCCACACCCATAATGCAATGTGCGACACACACACACCCCAGTGTGCATGCACGCATGAGAGACGCTCTCCCATTTCTCCATGGTTTTTTCACCCTCCCCAGGCTCCAGAGACTTTATAGGAGCCTGGGGAAGGCAAAAACAGCCTCCCCCGCCCCCCGGAGGCCTTCCGGACGCTTCAGGGACCTTCAGAGGGCAAAAAATGACCCTACGAGCAAACCGGAAGTGACTTGCATGCTGGCAGCTGACAGGGTAACACCTTGCCTGCCCTGACAAATGGCTGTGTGTGCTACCTGTGGCATGCGTGCCATAGGTTCGCCATCCCGGCCCTATACCATTTCAGACAAATGGTTATCCAACATCTTGAAAACTTCCAGTGTTGGAGCATTTGTGAACTTCTGGAGGCAACACCAAGATCTCCACAGTTCAGACCTGAGCTATGCATATTTTCTTCTTATGAGTAGATGATTGAATGTGTCTACCTGGAATGAATTGAGAGTTAAGCGTGGGTCTTTTTCTGACTGAATTGTCTGATGCCTGTACGTTGGCCTCTTCCCGGACAGAGCCCCGAGGAAGTCTTCATGGAGATCAGGAGGCCTCTAGAGTGGCACTGTAAGCAGATGGACCACTTTGTGGGACTCAATTTCAACTCCAACTTCAATTTTGCACTTGTGGGACATCTGCTAAAAGGTAGGAAGGCAATGCACGGTGGCTTGATTTTCTTGCTGTCAGGCCCAGGACACAAAAGTATTGTTTGTGGTAGGAATTCTGTATACTGTGCCTATGATTTGCATCAGAAAGGGATCCTAGGGGAGGGATCGCCAACCTTGGCAACTTTAAGACTTGTGGACCTCAACTCCTCAGCTTTGCTGAGCCAGGGATTCTGGGAGTTGAAATCCACAAGCCTTAAAGTTGCCAAGGTTGGAGAGCCCTGTCCTATAGCACTTTAGAGTTCCTCGAAGGAGAGCAGAAGATACTGAAGAGAGAGGGACTGGAGAGGGAAAGAGTGGGGGGAAATACCTAGAATTAATAGGCTGAAAGGAACTTTTGTGATAGAAGCTGAGATGCACTTCAGGAAAAGACACAGTTTTCACAGACAAAGAAAGCCCTGGTTTGAGACTTGGGTCATTTGTGAAAAGGGGAGATCTGTTTATTGTTCAAGAGTTGTTTCTGGATGACAAAGGGGAAATTGTTGCTATGTGTTAGAGGCCAAAGTGGTTGCCCACTTTTCTTCTCCTTGTGCCTTGCTTTAGAATTCAAGATGGTCAAATAGATTGTCCTCTTTCAGGTTGTTGTTGTTTTTTCTTCCATTCATTCGTCTCAAATTCTCAAAGGCTGCCTTATCAAGTCCTTGCAGTGTTCTTGGCAAGATTTTTCAGAAGTGGTTAGCCGTTGCTTCTTTCCTAGGGCCGAGAGAGAGTGACTGGCCAAGATCACCCCGCAGGCTTTGTTCTTAAAGCGGGACTAGAACTCACAATCTCCCAATTTCTAGCCTGATGCCTTAACCAGTATATCAAATCTGGTCCTCACATTACATATAGAAAAACAAATTAGTGGGGGAAAAAGATAATGTAAGCGTAAGTAAAGAAGTAACATCACAAGATGCTGGCCAGAGTGGAATTTCCCCTCCTGAACTGCTAGTTTTCTGCATTCAAGGAGGAATTATGCTTAGAAATCATTCTGGTTTCCCCATCTTGTAGTGTTTGTTCTATCATTACCTTTCTGTGTAAATCGAGCCTAACATTCTTTTGGGATTGGCGTGACAAACCCTTCCACCCCCGACGAGCAACAACACAATTCCTTTCAGGATCCCTTCATTCCAATTTAGGATTTTAAATTTGGGTCAACAACATTTCTTCCTTTTGTGCAAAAGCCTCAAAAATGCATTGCATTTTATTTATTTATTAAATGTATATGCCACCGAATTCTCCCACTTTTTTCCTCCAGAATCCCAGATTCTAAAGCTTGATTACTTGCAGTAAGTACATGCTTGCTGCTTTTCCGGAGACTCACAATAACTTTGGAAACCACTAAAAATTAGTGGTTAGTATTGCTAAGGTTGCACAATCAATGCTTATTTCTTTTGGTTATGAGAATCAGCAATGTGTCATTCAGGTTACTGAAGTCTGGTTTTCACAGGACAGGATAGGATAGGATAGAATAGAATATGTTGTTGTCACTTTAATTGTACACCAATTGGCATACATTAAAATGAAATTACATTGCATGCAGCTCTCAAAGGGTTTTTGAATAGGTTTCAACTCCCATCCCACTTTCTGAGTGCCCGTTTAAGTTTATGCACTGTCTCTTTAAGACATTTCCCCACTTTTCAATTGATGCTTTTCTTTGTTTCTGGATACCTGGTCCTTTAACACATTGTTTATTTCACTAGGTTACCGGCACCCATCGCCAACCATAGTAGCAAGAACAGTAAGGATTCTGCACACACTCCTCGCTCTGGTTAACAAACATAGGAACTGTGATAAGTTTGAGGTGAATACCCAGAGTGTGGCTTACCTTGCAGGTAAAAACCCCAAATCTATGAAGTTTGTATCCAATCCAGTCCAACCCAAACTGGGTAATAACACAGCGTGAAAGTATTCCTCTCAATTCATAACAAAATGTGAGCTGCCAAAAGGAGGGAGCCAGTCTACGTATAATAGCAATAACACTGCCTAAGATGGAAAGGGGACGTGGTGGCTCAGTGGCTAAGAGCTGAGCTTGTCGATCAGAAAGGTTGGCAGTTCAGCGGTTCGAATCCCTAGCGCTGCATAATGGAGTGAGCTCCCATTACTTGTCCCAGCTTCTGCCAACCTAGGAGTTTGAAAGCATGTGAAAAATGCAAGTAGAAAAAATAGGAACCACCTTTGGTGGGAAGGTAACAGCGTTCCGTGCACCTTTGGCATTGAGTCATTCCAGCCACATGACCACCGAGGCATATTTCGACAGCACTGGCTCTTCGGCTTTGAAACGGAGATGAACATTGGCCCCTAGAGTCAGGAACGACTAGCACATATGTGCAAGGGGAACCTTTACCTTTAAGATGGAAAGGCTATCGACCTCAATCTCCCCATTCCTAGCTATTATAACTTGGAGACCAGTAAAATCAGTGAGGAAGCCCAGATTCATTTAATAGCCATGTTACTAGCTTCACAACTGCAGTAATTCACTTAACAACTGTGCCAAGAAAGATCGTAAAATGGGGCAAAATTCACTTAGCAACTGTCTCGCTTAGCAACATAAATTTTGGGGCTCAGTTGTGGCGTTAAGTCAAGGCTATCCTCATTCCCATTTAAGTCTGTAAGCCTTTTCTTTAAGACAAGGATCATCATCACAGCACCCAGTGAGCCTTAAACAGTTTTTGCACCCCTCTGTTAAAATAATAATATAAAGATGCAGACTGAAACATTGTGAAATATCTAAATCTTGTGAGATTTCAGTATTCTTTGGAGGTTGCATATGTAGGCATTGTCATCACATGGGAAGCCAGAGTCAGATTGCCAAAATCATTTGGGGGGTTTGCCATAAAGGCATTTATAAAAAGGTTGGGTTTGTGTGTGTGTCTTTTGTTGAGGATTTAACAAGAGTCATGTCATACTTTAGGATCTTAGGGACTTAGAATTTTGTCACAGTGGAGAATTGGCAGTGCAGTGGCTCCCTCAAATTTTATTTTTATTTCTTTTTTAAATGAAAATGAATGGAACCAAGTTTCTCAGGATTCTGAGTTCTTGATTTAATACCGTAAGTTGGTAGAGAGTTTTCTAATACTAGGAAGAAGAATGCTGTCTCGAATGTTTGGAAGAAGAATGTGAAATATGTCAAATATCCTTTGAACATTTCTGTGCTTCCTTTTGTCTGTTCAGCTCTGCTGACTATGTCCGAGGAAGTTAGGAGCCGGTGCAGCTTAAAGCATAGGAAATCACTCCTCTTGACGGATATTTCAATGGAAAACGTTCCTATGGAGACATATCCCATACATCACAATGAAGCCAGTTGTAGGTCAGTGAAATTTTGAAAAGTTTATTAGAGGATATGGACAGTTCTGTAATATTCTATCTACCATATTTTTATAAGTATGAGTATAAGACCCACCTTTCCCCCCCAAAAAAGAGGGTGAAAATCTGGGTGCATCTTATCCACTGAATACAGCATTTTTGGCCTCGCCCCGACCCCTTCATAAAAATGGATGTGCAGAGGGTTTGGGAGGCCTGCAAAGTGCTCCTAGGGTTGGAGGAGGGCAGAAATGAGCGAAAAATGGGCTGTTTTTTGCTTGTTTTTGCCCCCCCCCCCCCAAGCCCCGAGAAGCACTTTGCAGGCCTCTCAAACTATCTGCATGCCCCGTTTTTTACAAAAAAATGAGGCGTGCAGAGGGTTTGGGAGGTCTGCAGAGTGCAAAAACTTTTTAAAAAATTTATCTCTCCAAAATCTTGGTGCGTCTTATACTCCGGTGCGTCTTATACTCTGAAAAATACAGTAATAGAATTGTGTGTGTGAAACTCCGGCCTCTGTCCCTTGATGCTGTCCTTTGGTGCAAAATGACATTTAAGAAGGGACTTGGAAAGACACTTCAACCCACTTGTTACTCTCCAGCCGGGAGAGAATTTATTTGTTTTTGCAAATTACTGAAGGCAGCTAAATGATTTATGACACAGGGAAAAAAAAGGGCAGGAGGCAAAAGACAAAAATTACTTGCAACTAAAGTTATTCTGGGAAAGAAAGAGCTGTCAAGAACTTGATCTTGGAAGGCTCAAACATTATGTTTCACTAGCTAAATTCATATCCTGGCTATGTTCAGACAATATGCTAAACCTTCGTTAGTTTAACCAGGGTAACTGAATTCGGTTTTCTGGGCTGAGTTTACAGAATATTTTTAACATAACCTAACAGCTGTATTTACGTGACATGCTATGCTGAAAAAAATTATGGACGAGAGCCTAGTTCACACAGTAATCTGGTTGGTTTCTCTTAATATGCTAAACCATAAATTATTCTACTTCAATCTAGTTATTCTACATGTTTCAATAGAAGAGAGTGTCTACAGTTTGGGGTTGAATTGTGAGCTTCTTGTGGTCTCTGAGCTTGGTTCTTTGCTTGCAATGACCCAACCTAGGTAATATAATCAGTTATGCTGCTGATGCTGATGCCATCTAGCTGAGTAATAAAACATTGCAAGCAAACACCAAGAACTCTACAGTTTACATATTATATAACCCCAGTCGCAAAATCAGAAAGCCTGGATATTCATACACTGGTAAGATGTAGGTTGACTGGTTTGTGGTTTGAGGATTCATAGCATTCATATTGTGAGAAGTTGCTGTTTGTTTGAACAAGCCAGAATCAGACTTGAAGACACACATAGCCTTGTTGCTTTGTATCTTTCTTAATTCCTCCTCCTTGAAGGTTAGAAGTTTGTCCTGAACAAACCATTCGTAACGTGACACACAGGGGTGGGATTCAAAAAGTTTAGCAACCAGTTCTCTGCCTGGTTGCTGGGCGTGGCCATAGTGGGCATAGCCTACTTGGCCTCCTGCACCATTAGGGGGGGGAGAGGAGATGTTTTCACCCTCCCCAGGCTCCAGAGGCTTTCTTGAGGCCCCGGGAGGGCAAAAACTGTCTTCACCGGGCTCTGGAGGCCAAAAACAGACCCATTTCTGGACTTCCGGAACTTCCGGGAGGCCTGTTTTTCACCCTCCCAGAGCCTTCGCACGGGTCATGCACTCACCTGGCATCCAAAATGGGCCGCATGGGGACTCTTGGGAGGGGAGGGGTGGGCAGGGCGGGGCCAGCCAGTCCTTGCAATTACTGGTTCAGCGAACCAGATGCAAAATTAGCAACCAGTTCTCCCGAACCAGCTGAATCCCACCACCCCTGATGACACATCACATTAATCCATAGTTTCACTGAATAAATTTTCAACAAACTGCTTTCAGATTACCTTAAAACAAGACATGCTTTATTCACTGACATTCATTCATTGTGCTAGGCCCCAAATAAACTGCATCGTTACTTATCTCATGTCTCCTTCTGAGGGAGCCTAGTAGAACAGACACTAAAGAAGTAGCAGTAGAACCTGGCCATCTGCTGAGGTGCATGAGAGTAAATGATGGGACCATGTGTCATGATATCATTAAACAAACCATGAAAACCATCATTAGCATCACTTGTGTGATGGCATCATTAAGTCCACAGCATCAGTGTATTCATTCCAGTTACATCTTGGGAAAACGCTCAGATCCATTGTGGCCTTGAATCATCTCTCTTTCCAGCTTCGTGCCAAAGCAAGAGAGAACCAAAGCACTAGATCAGGGGTTTCAAACTCAAGGCCCGGAGGCCGGATCCGGCCCGCAGGGTACTTAGATCTGGCTCATGGGACCAGACTGGAAATAGCAAAGGACCTGCCCGCGGGGCTTCTGCCAGCAGAAACAGGCTCCCAAGCTCCGTTTTCGGCTGCCACGACCTCCTGCAACCCTCTGCCAGTGAAAACGGAGCTCAGGAGGGCCACGCGCTTTGGCCACCACAGGAGCCCTCGACAGGAGTGACATCGAGCTGGCCACGCCCACCCTGGCCATACCCATCCCATCCCCCCAAAGTCAGACACAACCCTGATGCAGCCCTTAATGAAATCGAGTTTGCCACCCCTGCCCTAGATGTAAGGTAATGCACGGGTGCCCAGTCGACTTGATAAAAGGAAGGAAGCTCACGTGTCTGACTAATGTCTGGCTGTGGGAAGATGGTTTGTTTTTGGAATGACTGGTTTTCTTTTTCCTTTTTAGGACACTAAGAGAAAACCAGCCCTGGTCTTCTCCCAAGAACTCCGACAGACATCTCGCTGCTAATTACCCAACTGTTGGGCAGATCAGCCCCCGCACAAGGAAATCCATGAGCCTGGACATGGGACAGCCTTCTCAAGCAAACACTAAAAAGCTGCTAGGTTGGTTGGCTGTGTCAATCTTCTTTTAACCACAAAGATTTGGGCCAGGCAATAACAAGACCAAAACAGACAAAGCCCTACTTGGCAAACTTGCTTTAGACGTTCTCATCAAATATACCTTTTGTTTTCTGTACAGGTATTCCTCGACTTACGACCACAATTGGGACCGGAATTCCCGTCGTAAGTTGTTGCGGTCGTAAATCGAGTTGGACCCGATTTTACGACAGTTTTTACGGCAGTGAATCACCGCAGATGTGTGCATCACATGATCGTTAACAAATCCAGCTTCCCCAAAGGGCTTTTTTTTTTTTTTTTTGCCGGAAATCGGCAAAAAAAGGCCACAAATCACAATCACTTGACCGCTGGGCACTGCAACCGGTCATAAATGCAAGCCAGTTACCAAGCGCCCACGTTGCGATTGCGTGATTGTGGGTGCGGTGCGACCGTCATAAGTGCGAGTTCAGTTCATTAGATCACTTTTTCCAAAGCCATTGTAACATTGAACCGTTGTGAAATGAACGGTTGTAAGTCGAGGACTACCTGTATTAAATAGAGGGGGTGGAATGTTGATGGAATCTAGACTCATGTTAGCTCAGATTCCTTGCATTACACCTTCAGTTCCACCAGGCTGCCACTCCGCAGCCCCTGGATGCTGCTGTCACTCAAAAAAAGAAACCCTGGCTAATTTCTTGCTAGTATTCTTTGAACCGCAAACTGTTATTTGCAATCTCTGTTTATCCAGGTTGCAAAGTGGATTCCAATAGAAGAGAATATATGTAGTTCAGGGTTGAACTGTGGCGTCCTTAGTCCTCCCTGTGCTTGGTGTCCATTGGTGATGTTACCTACATAGTTGGCTAATGAAACATCCGCAAGCACACAACCAAGCTCATATGGTTCCACCACAAAACCGTGCTTGACTAAACCGCGTCCGACTAAACCGCGTCTCTGACGTCATCAACAGGGCAACAACAGCGCGGAGACAGAAGCACGCTGTAAACCCTAAACCTAAAATTAACCCCTAAACCTAAACCTAACCCCTCTAAACCTAATCCTAAACCTAACCCTTAACTTAACCCTAAACCTAACCTTTAACCTAACCCTAAACCTAATCCTAACCCTTAACCTAACCCTTAACCTAACCCTAACCCTTAACCTAACCCTAAACCTAACCCTAACCCTTAACCTAACCCTAAAGCTAACCCTAACCCTAACCCTAACCCTTAACTTAAGTTGAATCGGCTTGCTTTCAAAGCGCTATTTAAAGCGCCCTTCTTTCTCTGCGCTGGCTGTTGTCGCCCTGTTGATGACGTCAGCGACGCGGTTTAATCAGGCGCGGTTTAGTCAAGCGCAGTTATTACGGGTCACGAGCTCATATAACACCAAGGACTGCACGGGAGTGGTTTTCAGGAGCAAGCAAGTTTAACTGGCTTCATTTTCATAGGTACGCGAAAAAGTTTTGACCACTTAGTGTCGGACACAAAAGCCCCTAAGAGACAAGAAGTGGAATCCGGGATCACTACACCTCCAAAAATGAGGAGAGTAGCAGAAAATGATTACGAAATGGGTAAGACTTCAAGTACAACACCTTTCGAGCTAATTGCTGTGTATATTTAATCAAATGCCTTATACAATTATTTATTTTGCTGTGGTATGCTAGAATACAATAAAATCTGCCAATGCAATCAAATCCACCATACAGTATAACAAAGTCTCCCAGGGTTGGAATTAATTCGTGCAGCAGACTTCACACGCCAATCTTGCCCTGTGTAGCACCCTCGGAAAAGATTTTAAGAGTACACTGGAGAATTTCTTCCTCCTGTTTCATGAGAGAGAAACAGTGGAGTAGAAATTGTTTGTTGGCTTCTGCCTAACACCGGAGACCTTACAGAAGTATAACATACACCTCACTAATCGAAATGCTTAAATGAGAATAAAAACACTTGCATGTTATGAGATGTTGTCATTGTTTGTTTTATTGTTCTGTTGTCTGACTCCTGTTTGCATATTTCTTCCTTTTTGTGGTGAGCTGCCTAGAGGAGCTCCATGGCAAGAGAGGTGACAAATAAATTTAACAAATAAGTAAAACTGTGTGAAAGACCCTTGCAGACAAATGGCCCTTTTGCCAGTCTAGTTACGGCAATGACTGAGCTACAGAGATGTTCCATGGTTGAGATAAGATTGGACCTGAATCCTCACTGGTCTTCCCAGCTTTTTCTTTCAAAACTTCAGTGTGTCTCATAGTGATTGAGGCAGCCTCTTACCTAGGACACAAGAGCTGTTGTCTATTCTGGTTATAATCCCTGGGTTCCTTCCTGCAGAAACACAAAGGATATCACCCCAACAGCATCCCCATCTCCGTAAAGTATCTGTGTCCGAGTCTAACGTCCTCCTAGATGAGGAAGTCCTCACTGATCCCAAAATCCAAGCTCTGCTGCTGACTGTCCTTGTAAGTATACAATCCAGGTCATGTGATGATCCCTCCTGGAAACACTGCTTGAAAAATAACAACTGCAATGATAGGGGGTCCCTTTCCTAAGAAGACCTGTTCCAGAAAGTCCTTAATTTGGGGACTTGTGAAAAGGAAAGTACACAAATCCTGATCAAGCATTTCTGCACAAAACGAGAGGCTGAGGATCAAAACATGTCAGGATGGCATACATATTCAATACAAAAAAGATGCTCTAGAACAGGGGTGTCAAACTCTCTGGCAGAGTGCTTGGCCACCACAGATGCCCCAACACAAGTGATGTCCATCCTGGCCACGCTCACCCCAGACACCCGAGGTCAAACAACCCTCAGTGAAATCAAGTTTGACACCCCTACTCTAGAAAGTGTGCAGAGAAGACCAACAGAGATGATAAAAGGGTCTGGAGGCTAAAGCATACGGTGAATGGTTGAGGGAACTAGATATGTCTGGCCTCTTGAAGAGGAGGATTTGGAGGACATGACTGCCTGTCTCCTAATAGTTTAGGGGCTGTCACATAGAGGAGGGGATCGATCTATTCTCCAAAGCACCAGAAGGGCAGGACAAGAAGTAATGGGTGGAAGCTTGTGAAAGAGAGGTCCAATCTAGAAATAAGGAGAAATTTCTTGACAGTGAAAACAATCAGTGGGATAGCTTGTAGGAGCTCCATCACTGGAGGTTTTCAAAAATAGACTGGACAACTATTTGCCCAGGATGGAATAATGTCTCCTGCCTTAAACGGGGCTAGCCTAGAAGACCTCCAAATTCTCTTCCAGCTCTATATTCTGTGTCTATGATCAAAGCCTTGCCCCTTTTGACCTTGTGCTGTCTGCAACTATAGTTGATTTAATCTAACAGCTGATTAGAAATTGCAAACTGATGTTTCTTCTTCCTTCTCTTTCCCTCTCCCACTTTTGTCTTGGGACAGGCAACGTTGGTAAAATACACAGCAGATGAGTTTGACCAGCGAATCCTGTATGAATATTTAGCAGAAGCCAGTGTGGTTTTCCCAAAGGTCTTCCCTGTTGTGTAAGTGTTGAGTTTTTCAAAGGAAGTAATTGCCTTGCCAAAAAAAACAATATGCAAGGTGTGATTTTTGAACATCTCCCTGTGTGCTCTAGAGTAATTCACTTGAAATCATGCAGGCAGAAAGAAACAACGTGATGTATATATTTGGTGGGACATAAATATTAAAGAAGTCCCTGCAAGCTTGCTCAAGGTTTAAGTTGTGTGATGTCTGAAGCAGCCTTTAGAACAGTGTTTCTCAACTTTAGCCATTTTAAGCCTTGGGTGGACTTCAACACCCAGAATTCCCCAGCCCAACATCTGTGGGATGCTCCAAAATCCCACCCAATTTTGTCATGCAGTTTCTAAGAACACTATAGTATAATTGTGGGGATCTTGGATTAAAAAAATAGAGCTGGTTTTCAAGATGAACACAAATTATTTGGGTTTATCTACCTATACCTGCACCGTACAATTTTGGTGATAGTACTTTGGTATGGTGCTTAAAAGGTTTGATGGAGTAGCACTGGAAATGAAATTCCCTGGCAAGAATAATTGACTTTCACAACCATTTCTATGTCAATACTCATTTCTATATAGACATAAAAACTTGAAGGATTAAACACCCTTGAAAACCCAATTGTTTGCTGCAATAAAAACTTGAAGGAGATAACCTGATCACACATTGCATATATTTTGCTATCTAGGCACAATTTATTGGACTTCAAGATAAATACTCTCTTATCGCAATGCCAAGATCCAAATTTATTGAATCCCATTCATGGGATTGTTCAGAGTGTGGTTTACCATGAAGAATCTCCACCGCAGTACCAGACGTCTTATCTGCAGAGTATGTATCTTGCAACTCTTTCAAGAACTGGAGGGGGGGGGGATTTCTGCTCAGATATAGATTATATAAGACTATTTTAGGTTTTCCCCACAATATTTGTTCTTTATAGCATGTGTGATTTAGAGGCCCAGAGTCACTCAAAACAATGAGGTGGGTGGCATATAAACTTAATAAATGAAATTTAAAAATGTAAGAAAATGTAAACATTTAAATATACGTATGCATGTATGTATGGTGTGTGTGTGTGTGTGTGTGTGTGTGTTTTATTTGTGCTGATAAATAAATAAAGGGAGACTAGTAGAGATCTATTTCAAGCTATTTAGCTCTCATCAGCTAGCCATACCCTTACTGGGATTTGAACCTGGGTATGGCTAGCTGATGAGAGCTAAATAGCTTGAAATAGATCTATACTAGTCTCCCTTTATTTATTTATCAGCACAAATAAAAAACACAAATATAACAAAGGCAACAGTAAAAATATTGGGTTTCTGTTGTGATGGACTCTTGTGACGAGCCGATTGACAGATGATGGAAGCAGTTAGCTTCCTCCCATAATTGGGGCTTACCAGGGGTTGTAAAAAAATCTAATACACACACACACACACACACACCTCTCATCAATACCTCAGGCTACCTTTCAAAAGAAAACTGTATAGTAAAGTGATTTGTACCAAAAGGCTGTTTGAGGGATGGATTTTTTTCATTCTCCATTTGGACAAACAGCGCTTTTTAATATTTTTCCCCTCCCTTCTGCTTTTTGAGAGGGGGAAGGAAGTTTGATACAGTAGTGAAACACCTGATCCTGGGAGCTTGTGGGCTCCCTTTCACTGAAGGCCAGAGAGTCACCTCTTGAAAAGGCTTTATATTCCTCCACAGAGAATTGGAATCCATGGCCTGTATGTTCCATTCCAGTTCTGTGTGCCTTGGCTTAAATGAATACTGCACCAAATATTTCCTGACTTCTTTTGCAGAAAGACACATAATTTCATTTGAAAGGGGTGCAAAGGGACTGCCTGATCTTAAAACTAATGGGCAAGGAGTACTAATGCTACATTTTGACATCTAAAAATAATGCCCTTTGGGTACTTACTCCCTCATGGTGACTGTCCTTCATGCAGATTTTTTTATAAGAAAGGTTGGTAAAAAAAAATACAGAAAAGCAACAGAGGGTTTTAAAACAACACAAATGCCACTAACTTACAAAGTAAAATGATTTCCCTTCAGTGAGAATTTCAAAAGAATTTATCTCTCTCTCTCACCCACACACACCGTCTCAATTCCCTTCACTTTCTTTTAAGTTGTTCCTTCCCTCCCATTTTAATGGCTGCAAGAAAGCAAATACAGGGCTAATTTAAAATACGCTTTATGCCTTAACAATTGCATTTTTCTAGTTTTATGGCTCCTGCCATAGGCATGAGACTACTGTGTTGTATTTTATTGCATACATATAGGAAATGTCTGGGGTTGAGACATTGTTGGAGTAATAGTTATGATTTTGATGATAAATGGACAGAGAGCTGAACCATTAAAAATGTTAAACCACATTATTTCAGTGGCTAAAAAGCATGTTACATTTTGCACGCTCAACCTGGGTTAGAAGTGAGAATTGAATCTCCCTTGTCCGCTATACACTGAATTATCTGTACCCGTTGACTAGCCTCCAGATATAGAATGGAGTTCTGGGATCTGAGGTGATAGGCCAATTGTGCTTATGGCCTTAAGGGTGAGTTCCAGTGGTTGGTTGTAGGCAGTACGCCCCGGTTCCGGTGTACCAATGCCTGCCCAGAGCACTGGGTACCATTCTGGTACGGTGCTCCGGATGGCCCGCCCGCCCGAGCTCCTTACCTGTATTTGATCTCTTCGGCTCTTCCACGCACGGAGCGCACAGCGCCTGTGTGATGCTCTGCCGAGCAGCTGGAGCATTGTGGAGGTGTCGCAAGAGGTAAGGACGCATGCGCACGCATTCATGTGGTGGACGCCGGGCCCCGTTGCACCGTACTAGTTGCAACGGGATCCAGAACCCACTACTGGTGAGTTCCTTGATGGGTTCACGGGGTGGTGCAGGCATCAAAGTGATGAATCAGGATGTGTAGACCAGGCTTCAACCAAAGAATAAGAAGGAATGCTTGCGGATTATTTAGCAGTCAGTCTCATCATTTTCCTAATAAAACCACTCTCTCTTTGTCGTCGCTGCTGCTGTTCATTTGCAGGTTTTGGATTTAACGGTTTGTGGAGGTTTGCAGGACCATTTTCTAAGGTGAGTGATTTGGGCTTCTTTCAGACTGAATGCCACATGGTGGTCTTGGTAAAATCAGGGTGGATGTGAGAGTTTGAGTCCCACTGGAGGATTAATAAGAAAATGTATCAGTAGTCACTAGAAACAGCCTAATGTCAGAGCGGTTCTGGGGACTGGGGGTGGTTTGATCTTGGAATGGATTTGGATGTTTTCAGCCTTGAATTATTTTACAGTCATATATATCACATGATATCATATGCCATATTCACATATTGTGAATTTTGACCATGAGCAATGCTGCAGTGGTTGTAAGTGGAAGGACTGGTCATAAGCCACTTTTATCAGTGCTGCTGTAACTTCAAACAGTCACTAAATGAATGTAAGTCGAAGATTGCCATATTTTTCAGAGTATAAGACGCATGAAGATTTTGAAGAGGCAAATTAAAAAAAAGTTTTTGTACCCTGCAGACCTCCCGAAAAACTACCTGTTTTTTGTGAAAATGGGCCCGTTTTTTGTAAAAAAAAAAAAAAAAAAAAAAAGGGCATGCATAGCCTTTAGGAGGCTTGTAGAGTGCTCCTGGAGGCTGGGCGGGGGGGCAAAAATGAGCAAGAAACGGCCCATTTTTCACTCAATTTTGCCCTCCCCAGCCCCCAGGAGCACTCTGGAAGCCTTCTAAAGGCTATGTACGGCCATTTTTGCTAAGGGGGAGCGGTTTCAGGAGGCCAAAAGTGCTGTATTCAGTGTATAAGACACCCAGATTTTCACCCTCTTTTTTGAGGGAAAAAGGTGCGTCTTAAACTTTGAAAATACAGTACCTATAGGCCAGAGGGTTGGACTTAGATGGTCCTTGTGGTCCGTTCCAACTTGACAATTCTAGGAGTCTGGGTAGCTAAAGTCAGCCCCAGAACTTTACTGATAAGAATAGTGGTGCCCTTCCTCCCCCAATACTGGTAGTTCCAGTGTAATAAACGCTTGTAGACCAAGAACCTCCAAATACCATAGGTCAAGAAACTAAATCAAGCTGGATGCCTCAAGCATTGCTAGCCAGTCTATTCTTCATCTAGGCCCAGTCCATTGTGCCATACTTTGCCTTGTCAGTTGCCGGTTTTCGTTCACCCACCATAATGGCAGGCCTCTCTTTCCTTTTCTTGGCCTCTTTTTATGCCAGAGAACAAATATCTGAAACCCAAGCACCCCTTTCTCCAGAGGACTCTTCTTAACAGCCATCTAGAATTACTGAGCCATGAAACATTAGCTTAACATGTTATAAGAGCCGAGGTGGCGCAGTGGTTAAGTGCAGTACTGCAGGCCACTTCAGTTGACTGTTATCTACAGTTCAGCGGTTCTAATCTCACCGGCTCAAGGTTGACTCAGCCTTCCATCCTTCCGAGGTGGGTAAAATGAGGACCCAGACTGTGGGGGCGATATGCTGACTCTGTAAACCGCTTAGAGAGGGCTGAAAGCCCCGTGAAGCGGTATATAAATCTAACTGCTATTGCTATATTAGAAATGGTTTTGCTACCAAAGTGACATTGGATGGACACAACCTCAAATTGACTTTGAATTGGTAGAAACAAAGAAACCTGATTTTAGAAGTGGGTGGTGTTAGGTAATCATATTCCTATTTTTTTTTTAAAAAAATCTTATTTTAACTGAGGGTCCCTATCCATTACGATCTATGGACCTGAAGTCCAATTATATATTTCATAACACATGAAGCTTTGGTAGCCTTAAAAAACTGACACAGGTAGCCAAAGCACCATCAAAAAATCTATAAAAAGGAGTTGAATGTTGGGGTTTTTCCCCCTATTTTGTGGAAAAGTCAAATAATGAAGAACTTGCAGTCCAGTTGACTTTTTCCAGAGAGCTTGATTCAGAGCACGTGGTTTCTGGCTGACCATTTGCTCTTTTAGCTGGAAGAGATTTGGCCTTAGATCTGAAGTCCTTTGACGTTGGCAAGGGGTAAAAGGAGTTGCCCCATTTGGAGAAGACCTCTTGGGAAGTGTGGGATCCATTGATTAAGATAAGCGGGGGGGGGGGGGAGAGAATGATTCTGATAAAAGAAAACTTGGTTGTTTTCTTGTAGAGGTTTCATTATCCAGCTAGATCAGGGGTCTCCAACCTTGGCAATTCTAAGACTTGTGGACTTCAACTCCCAGTCCACAAGTCTTAAAGGGAGTTGAAATCCACAAGCAAAGCTGGCTGAGGAATTCTGGGAGTTAAAGTCCACAAGTCTTAAAGTTGTCAAGGATGGAGACCCCTGAACCAGGTAACATCATCAGTTCTAGAAGGGAGGAGGGTTTATATTCTAGTGGCTTATCCTGTTAGTTGGTGGAAGTTTTCTTGGTGGTTCCTTGAGCCAACAGCCTAACCAAGGAGCCACCAGACAATTCCCACCCATAACAGGGCATATACACAAATCTAGCATTCCATTCTCTGTTATACACAAACAAAGAACAGAAGCCACTCTCTTGCAGCACTGATTATGTTACCTAGTTGGGTAACAAAATGTCTGCAAGGGGGAAAAAAGCTCAGAGACCAGCAAGGACACTACCAAAAACAAACAAACAAACAAAAAGAAATAGGAAGTTCATTCTTTTTTCATTTTCTTCCAGCAAAGTCAAATACCCGACTACGCTGAGCTGATTGTGAAGTTCCTTGACGCCTTGATCGATACCTACTTGCCTGGAATGGATGAGGAGATCAGTGAAGAGTCCCTCCTGACCCCAACGTCTCCTTACCCTCCTGCGGTGCAGAGCCAGCTCAGCATTACCGCAAACCTGAACCTTTCGAATTCCATGACCTCACTTGCAACTTCCCAGCATTCCCCAGGTCAGTTCGCCATACATTTCTCAATCTGAGGTCATCCCTATTCTGGTTTGGGCCCATCTTCCTTGGGTGGTGGGTGGTGGATCCTTTCCCTCACCCATTGCACCAGAAGTCCCCCATCTTCAGTAGATTTGGCACTCCTACTTATTTAAGGAGATCCATGAGCCTGGATTGAAGAATCAACTAATATGTTTAGTTTCCAGTGAATACATAGCCAGAACATCAGAATTGATGGTGTCCCCACACTATTATTCACCTTTCCCTTGCTAGTATTTTTAAAGGTGGTGTGATAATTGGAGGAAAGATCAGCTGGTTGCACAGGTACAGAGTCACAGATTATTTTTACCTTCAAAAATATAATATTCTTGCCCAAAACCAAATTGGAACAGGGACACAGTGGCTCAGTGGCTAAGACGCTGAGCTTGTCGATCAGAAAGGTCAGCAGTTTGGTGGCTCGGATCCCTAGTGCCACGTAATGGCGTGAGCTCCCGTTCCTTGTCCCAGCTTCTGCCAACCTAGCAGTTTGAAAGCCCGTAAAAAATGCAAGTAGAAAAATAGGGACCACCTTTGGTGGGAAGGTAACAGCATTCCATGCGCCTTCGGCATTTTGTCATGCCGGCCCCATGACCACAGAGATGTCTTCGGCAGCGCTGGCTCTTTGGCTTTCAAACTGAGATGAGCACCGCCCCCTAGAGTCAGGAATGACTAGCACATATGTGCGAGGGTAACCTTTACCTTTAAAATCAATTGGGGCTTGTTCCTAAGTCACACTCATAATCATACAAAATAAGCCTTTGCAATACAATTATCCAGTTCAGTGATGCAGCTGTGGGAGTCCTTGATGCATTCTGAGCTTGATAGTTTTCTTGCAGACGTTTCATTAACCAACCAAGTAATAACTTCAATGCTAGAAGGGAGCAGGTTTTGCTCTCAATTTATACAATGTACTTAGTGGTTTGTCCTGTCAGTGTTGGTAGGGGTGTTTTTTTTTTTCTTGGAAGTTCCTTAATTAGGCCCTAGCAGTCTGTAGAGATTCTCAGTCATCCAGGTCACGGTTGTCCCAAAGGTGCTTTTTCAGGCAGCAATTGGAGTTTCTTTTTCTTTTTTCTTTCGAAGACATTTCGCTTCTCATCCAAGAAGCTTCTTTGCCTCCCTACTATCCTGTCAGAGCTGAAGAAGCTTCTTGGATGAGAAGCAAAATATCTTCAAAAGAAAAAAAATATTTGGATAGGCCTTATAGCAGCCAAGTTAAGAGTAACGGTCACCTTCCAGGTATTTTTGCTCCCTCAAATATCGCCATCTAGTGGTAGCTAAGAAGCATATCTTTTCTGTAGCCCCCTCCTGTGCGGTGATACATCTTTCCCCTGGCATCCAACAAGCTTGCAATTACTTTGCTTTCTAGAAAGCCGGTAAGTGCTGGCTTTTCTCCCAAATAGGGGGATAGGCAAGGGATTGCATAGTTCAATATGTGGTATGATGTTGATTTGGCACTAGGCTTTTCTTGTTTGTTTGATAGATTGTTTTATTGTTGCATTTTTATTATTGCTGTTCCCCATCCAGCTGACTTGTTAGTTATGTTATAAGAACACAGTCTCTACAGAAATAGTTTAAGCCCCTTCCTATTTGTACTTTAGGATATGGTAGCTCAGTGGCTAAGACGCTGAGCTTGTCGATCAGAAAGGTTAGCAGTTCAGTGGTTCAAATCCCTAGCGCCACATAACGGAGTGAGCTCCCGTTACTTGTCCCAGCTTCTGCCAACCTAGCAGTTCGAAAGCAAATAAAAAATGCAAGTAGAAGAAAGGGGACCACCTTTGGTGGGAAGGTAACAGCGTTCCGTGCGCCTTTGGCACTTAATCATGGCTGGCCACATGACCACGGACATGTCTTTGGACAGCGCTGGCTCTTCGGCTATGAAACAGAGATGAGCACTGCCCCCTAGAGTCAGGAACAACTAGCACATATGTGCAAGGGGAACCTTTAACTTTACCTTATTTGTACTTTAGGGTGTAATGTGAGCAGCAGCTGCAAGATTTCTCTCCTGTTCCATGTAAAACACGGTTGTCCATTACTTGAAAGCGTTCATGAAATTACTGTCAAGAAAAATACAGAAATTGGTTTTCAACCTTCCCTGACTTACCTTTTGTTTCTCTGTGTTAATTCCTATGTCGTTCCTCTAAATGGACGAGGGCCGTGGGTTTTCCATGAAAAACAAAAATTGAGAAAGCAGGAATTTCCCAGATTTTTGACCCCCAAAGTGAATGTCTGAAGCAATAATGGCCAATCAGAAGGCAGATCCAGAGCTGCAGCCGGGAGGAGCAGGACCAAGTATCTGCTCTACACTTCCTAAAGTTACATCAGAAGCAGAGGGGAGAACTTTTAGTCAAAGACACCGAGCAAATCTCTTGATTTGCCCAAACAGGGTTGCTTCAATCCTAGAAGGAATTATTAATAGTTTTGGGAGTTCTGAAAGTTTTTGGAGAATGCATAATAATTTTGGCAGTGGTCTGCTCTCCAAGCTTGTTTCAATTTAGTTTCTGAACGTTTCGTTACCAGGCTAGGTAACACCATCAGTAAAATTTCCTTGTCCTATTCTTAGCTTATAAAATGTCTTGTGTGCCAGTTTGGTCAGTTGGTCATATGATTGGTTGTTCGTTTGGAGCTATATTTAAATTGTGAGCAGCTGATTGGTTCTCCTGTTTCTGTTCAGAATTTAAATATAACTCCAAACGAACAACCTATTGCACGACCAACTGATCAAACTTGCACACAAGACATTTTATGAGCAAAGGAGAAAAGGAAAGAAAATCCTGCTGATGGTGTTACCTAATCTGGTAATGAAATGTTTCAGAAACTAAATTGAGGCAAGCTTGGAGAGCAAACCATTGTCAGAAATCTAAAACCCGAGCTACAAGTATTTTCTATTATTTCAATAGTGTATAATAGTGTCCACTTCGCCTAGTTGAGGTTTCTTTGGGAGTTTCAATATGATGCTCCGCTTTAGGCTAAGAACAAGGTTTCTTAAGCTTGGCAACTTTAAGATGCATGGACTTCAACTCCCAGAATTCCTCAACCACCTTGCTAGCTGGGGAAGTCTAGGAGTTGAAGTCCACCCATCTTAAAAGTTGTCAAGATTGAGAAACTAAGCGCTAGAGCAGTGATCGCTAACCTTTTTGTTGCCATGTGCCGAAAGCGTGCAGGCCCCGCCCAATGCAATGTGCGTGCCACCACCACCACCCGCAACCCACCCCCTGCGCATGCACATGGGACTCCCCCGCCTCCCTGCGCATACATACATGACCCCCCTGTGTTCCCCTGCACTTACTTGCGCAACACCCCCCCCCCCGGCACAACCCGTTTTGATACGCCTGCCTGAAGCCTCCTGGGAATAAAAATGGACCCTGAGGGGCACTGCATTCCCCCTGCCCCCTGCGCATGCGTGCACAACCCCCACCCACCCCACATGTGCACGCGTCTCCCGCATATGCCCCACCCCCCACGCATGTACGGCAGAGACCCGAAAATTAGCTGGCGGGAGGCATGCGCCTGTTCCACTGTCAGTGGAGCTGAGCTGGGGCAACGGCTCATGTGCCAGGCAACATGGCTCTGCATACCACTTAGGGCACATCAAAAAGGAACTTTTTTTTAAACTCTCTCCTTTTGACATCCGGTATGATAGCTGCATCAAGTAAGTGGTTTTGCTTGCTTCTTCTTTCTGCATTGAAACAGGTCCTGGGACCAGAGTCAGGCCTTCTCCAATGTTCTCCTCTTAAAAAGTGCCCCGTTGAAACAAAAATATGTTGGGTTTTTTTCCATATATTTGATTTGTGTAGAAGTGAGAACGGTGGCGTGAGTTGGGCAGGGGAAGGACACTGGGAGGGATAGAGAGATGCACACATTATCCCTGTCCAGTAAATGTTTTGTATCTTTCCCCCAATCCTGATGGTTGAGCGCTCATCTTACCTCTCTCCTCTTGTGTCTGTGAAGCATCTCTGCCTTGCTCTAAATCAGCCGTTTTCATCCAACCTTCCTCGCCCAGGTACACATTCTCTCTCTTTCTCCTCCCCCTCCTCCCCCTCCATCTGTTCCATTTTGCTTGCATGAGCTATAATTGCTTTTGGAAAACGAAAGGATTTAAAAAAAAAATTTGGTGGGTAACATGGCTAGTCAAAAGAGGTCTACCCACTTTTGAAGGGCTTGTCACGGGGAAGAGGGCGTCCATTCATTCTCCATTGGACCCAAAGGTGGGACGCGAAGCGATGGATAGGAGAGCTGCTCAGAGGGAGATTCAACCTGGAAATAAGGAGGAATTTCCTGTCAATGAGAAGAATGGCTTGTCTCCCGGGGTTAGGTGCGCTCCATTGCATTCAAGAAAAGAATGGACAAGCATTTTGTGTGGGATGATATAAGGACTCCTGCCTTGGGCAAGGGATTGGACTAGAGGATCTCCAAGGTCCCTTCTGGCCTTATGATTTGATGTGTCAAGGTTCCAGATAACACCCCCAACGAAAGAAAACTCCAAGGCTTGAGTTTTTATCTCAAAAGTTCTATTTTATTAGAGATGTCATATTGGCACTTCTGGGGAAACCCAAATCTGAAAGTTTCCAGGTTTTCCTCACCCAAAAGAAACTTCAAGTCCTTGCCCAGCACCTCATCGCAGCTGCAGGTCAAGACGTCCTTGACTCTCTTGAGAAAGGAATGTTATTGTGACTATATATCTCCCATGCTGCATATAATCCCCCCTCCCATTTTCCCACATTAGAAAATGTGGCAGGCCTGAAGGCCTAGTGTAAAAGATGGCTTCCAGGCCTGACACTATGATTCTTTTGACAAAGGGAAATGCAGGACCCCAGTGCCTGAGCCCAATGCTTCTGCTCCCCTGTGGGAGAGACAGGACATGTTCAGGAGCAGCAGGATGAAATGGGCCTTGAGTGGATGTCCTGGTCCATCTCCAATGGAGGTCACTTAACCTCTAGTTCTATTCCCTTTTAAAACCTCCGGGGCATTTCCCATCATTTCTTCAAAAGATTGCCAATTATGATGGAACATAGTAGATTGGATTCCCAGGAGGGAGGGGGCATGCATGCCAGAGGAATAAGCGGCAGCTCAGTCCTGACATGTTGTGTGAAAGGAAGAGGGTGAAGACAGCCCCTCCCTAATAGTTAAGCTTTGCTATGCTGGCTGGAGAATTCTGGACCACAAGTCTTAAAGTTGCCAAGTTTGGGGAGCCCTGCTCTTTAAGTGGTTTATAGCGTCAACATCTTACCCCCAACAATCTTGGTCTTAGTGTTACCAACCTCAAGATGGCTGGAGGGCTGGGTCAACCTTGAGCCCCGTCAGGATCGAACTCCAGGCTGTGGGCAGTCGGCCTGCAATACTGCATTCTAACCACTGTGCCACCAGGGCTCCTGGACAGAAGATCCCTTTGGCTCTTTGGGTTACCAATTTTAATAGAGGTATTCTTCCCTGTTTTTCTTTGCTAGCATTGCTCACCTTATTCTGGGGTCTTCCTCTCCAGAATCTCGATGTTTAAAGAGAGTGAAGTTGGTTGGATCTCTCTCATAATGGAGACCCAGATCCAAACCATTATTGGATCTAAGACATCCCAGGGATGTTGGAGTGCAACTGCCATAGTTCTGAGGCAGCATGGCCCTGGAGATTATGAGAGACATGGTTTAGCACACAATTAGCTACCAGATCACCTCCATGTGCCACAAATATGTCTTGCCTACTTGTAACGGCTCAAACATTGCAATTTCTCAGGAGAACAGTAGTGGAGAGGAAGCTGTTCACTCAGGGACATGCCTGTTCTGACAGGTTTTCACAGAGCCTCAATTTAATAAGAATTGCTTTGTTTCCTAACCCCAATATTTGTCCCCTGTTTCTTTGAGATTTTCAGATTATCATCAGTAAATACCTTGCCTCTGGGCAGACTTATTTACATGCAGAAAAGTGGCAACTCGCACAATTGCTGCCAAGAATATAGTGGGTATATATTTCTTTTCCTGCTGCAGGACATACTAATCCCGAGTGATGCCTGGGGAAGTTAGCCAAAGTGTTATAGGAACTGTTCGTCCTTGCGCAGTTCTGCAAGGACTCCGTGCTAAATCTTGACAACTCAGTCTCCCCTTTATTCTCTTACTTGTCCATATTCGTGGCAGAACATTAGTTTGGAGTTGATGTTACAGAGTCAACAGTAAATCTTGCTTTCATTTCTAGACTGGAAGGTCTGATCTTGCTCCACTAATTTCATTTAGAGTCCTTTGTGCATGTTAATCTCTCTACTTTGGGGGTTGGAGTAAGGCAAGGGGAAAGTGTAGTGAATTCTGGAGCTCTGCCACTGTTGATTCACAACTCCAACTCCAGTCCTTGTCTTTCTAAGAAGGTTGGGTTGATGGGAAAAGTTAGCATGAACCATGTTGCTTCAGCGGTGGTGGAAGTCCATCTGAGAAGCTTAAGTAGTGGTGGAAGAACCTTTAGCAGTGGTGGAAGTCCATCTGAGAAGCTTTAGCAGTGTGGAAGTCCACCTAAGAAGCTTTAGCTGTGGCGGAAGTCCACCTGAGAAGCTTTAGCAGTGGTGGAAGTCCACCTAAGAAGCTTTAGCTGTGGCGGAAGTACATCTGAGAAGCTTTAGTCATTGTGGAAGTCCATCTGAGAACCTTTAGCAATGGTGGAAGTCCACCTGAGAACCTTTAGCAATGGTGGAAGTCCACCTAAGAAGCTTTAGCCGTGGTGGAAGTCCATCTGAGAAGCTTTAGTCATTGTGGAAGTCCATCTAAGAACCTTTAGCAGTGGTGGAAGTCCACCTGAGAACCTTTAGCAATGGTGGAAGTCCACCTGAGAACCTTTAGCAATGGTGGAAGTCCACCTAAGAAGCTTTAGCCGTGGTGGAAGTCCATCTGAGAAGCTTTAGTCATTGTGGAAGTCCATCTGAGAACCTTTAGCAATGGTGGAAGTCCACCTGAGAACCTTTAGCAATGGTGGAAGTCCACCTAAGAAGCTTTAGCCGTGGTGGAAGTCCATCTGAGAAGCTTTAGTCATTGTGGAAGTCCATCTAAGAACCTTTAGCAATGGTGGAAGTCCACCTGAGAACCTTTAGCAATGGTGGAAGTCCACCTAAGAAGCTTTAGCCGTGGTGGAAGTCCATCTGAGAAGCTTTAGTCATTGTGGAAGTCCACCTGAGAACCTTTAGCAATGGTGGAAGTCCACCTGAGAACCTTTAGCCGTGGTGGAAGTCCATCTGAGAAGCTTTAGTCATTGTGGAAGTCCACCTGAGAACCTTTAGCAATGGTGGAAGTCCACCTAAGAAGCTTTAGCCGTGGTGGAAGTCCATCTGAGAAGCTTTAGTCATTGTGGAAGTCCATCTGAGAACCTTTAGCAATGGTGGAAGTCCACCTGAGAACCTTTAGCCGTGGTGGAAGTCCATCTGAGAAGCTTTAGTCATTGTGGAAGTCCACCTGAGAACCTTTAGCAATGGTGGAAGTCCACCTAAGAAGCTTTAGCCGTGGTGGAAGTCCATCTGAGAAGCTTTAGTCATTGTGGAAGTCCACCTGAGAACCTTTAGCAGTGGTGGAAGTCCACCTGAGAACCTTTAGCCGTGGTGGAAGTCCATCTGAGAAGCTTTAGTCATTGTGGAAGTCCACCTGAGAACCTTTAGCAATGGTGGAAGTCCACCTAAGAAGCTTTAGCCGTGGTGGAAGTCCATCTGAGAAGCTTTAGTCATTGTGGAAGTCCATCTGAGAACCTTTAGCAATGGTGGAAGTCCACCTGAGAACCTTTAGCCGTGGTGGAAGTCCATCTGAGAAGCTTTAGTCATTGTGGAAGTCCATCTAAGAACCTTTAGCAATGGTGGAAGTCCACCTGAGAACCTTTAGCAATGGTGGAAGTCCACCTAAGAAGCTTTAGCCGTGGTGGAAGTCCATCTGAGAAGCTTTAGTCATTGTGGAAGTCCACCTGAGAACCTTTAGCAATGGTGGAAGTCCACCTGAGAACCTTTAGCCGTGGTGGAAGTCCATCTGAGAAGCTTTAGTCATTGTGGAAGTCCACCTGAGAACCTTTAGCAATGGTGGAAGTCCACCTAAGAAGCTTTAGCCGTGGTGGAAGTCCATCTGAGAAGCTTTAGTCATTGTGGAAGTCCATCTGAGAACCTTTAGCAATGGTGGAAGTCCACCTGAGAACCTTTAGCCGTGGTGGAAGTCCATCTGAGAAGCTTTAGTCATTGTGGAAGTCCACCTGAGAACCTTTAGCAATGGTGGAAGTCCACCTAAGAAGCTTTAGCCGTGGTGGAAGTCCATCTGAGAAGCTTTAGTCATTGTGGAAGTCCACCTGAGAACCTTTAGCAGTGGTGGAAGTCCACCTGAGAACCTTTAGCCGTGGTGGAAGTCCATCTGAGAAGCTTTAGTCATTGTGGAAGTCCACCTGAGAACCTTTAGCAATGGTGGAAGTCCACCTAAGAAGCTTTAGCCGTGGTGGAAGTCCATCTGAGAAGCTTTAGTCATTGTGGAAGTCCATCTGAGAACCTTTAGCAATGGTGGAAGTCCACCTGAGAACCTTTAGCCGTGGTGGAAGTCCATCTGAGAAGCTTTAGTCATTGTGGAAGTCCACCTGAGAACCTTTAGCAATGGTGGAAGTCCACCTAAGAAGCTTTAGCCGTGGTGGAAGTCCATCTGAGAAGGTTTAGTCATTGTGGAAGTCCATCTGAGAACCTTTAGCAGTGGTGGAAGTCCACCTGAGAAGCTTAAGCAGTGGTGGAAGTCCATCTGAGAAGTTACTGTTTGAATCACTCTGGAACCTGTCTCTTTGATGGAGTTCTTGGTGCTCTCAGAGCTTGATTGTTTGTAGATATTTCATTACCCAGCTAGGTAGCATCCTCAGTGCACTGTTGGGGAGTGAAACATCCATAAACATTAAGTCCAAAAGACCAAACATAAGTCTCACCTGTAATCATGTATATCTCCCCCACCCTCCATTTCTAAAATCACTTTCAAGAACCGGCTTTCCGAACAGATAACTCAAATTCCCAAGTTCAAAAATGGTTATAGCAGGTAATTCCAACTCTAGGATAGGACTGAATGATAAGTTTCTTCTTAAGCACTGGCAAACCTCATTCTTCCTCCTTGCTATAAACCACCCATCTTTCTTAAGACAATGTACAACTAGTCCTTGGCTTACAACCGTTCATTTAGTAACCAGTCAGTTACAACAGCACTGAAAAAAAGGTGAACTATGACTTATTTTTTGCACAGCGACATCTCCGGGGTCATGTGATCAAAATTCAGGTCCTTGGCAACTGCCTCATGTTTATGACGGTTGCAGGGTCGTGGGATCATGCAATCAGCTTTTGCAACCTTCTGATAAGCAGAGTCAATGAGGAAGCAGGATTCGCTTAACAGCTGCGGCAAGAAAGATTGCAAAATTGGGCAAAACTCGCTTAAACAATTGTCTCGCATAGCAGCAGAAATTTTGAACTCAGTCGTGGTTCTAAGTCGAGGACTACCTATATTAGCCCTGGAGATTGAAGATAGATCCATCTGGCTGTGATATTTGGGTTACAGACCCCAAATGGTCCACCCCTAAGAGATTCTGCGTTATATTAGGGACATTCTCCTGTGTGCTCTAAATCATTTTAAATAGACTATATTTGGATGGTTCCCAGTTTTAAAATGACGGAAGAAAGAAGGAAATAATTCTGGTCCATCCGTCCCCCCCGCCTCCCCATATCTGCATATATGTTCTGTCTTAATCCCTTAGCTCAGTGTTTCTCAACCTTGGCAACTTGAAGATGTCTGGACTTCAACTCCCAGAATTCCCCAGCCAGCGAACGCTGGCTGGGGAATTCTGGGAGTTGAAGTCCAGACATCTTCAAGTTGCCAAGGTTGAGAAACACTGCCTTAGCTGACTTTAAAAAAAATTCTGCTCCCCAAAGCTGTCAGTACTTTA
The DNA here is from genome assembly GCF_009769535.1 of Thamnophis elegans. NCBI lineage: Eukaryota > Metazoa > Chordata > Lepidosauria > Squamata > Natricidae > Thamnophis > Thamnophis elegans. The sequence goes on from NC_045544.1 coordinate 131,552,572, forward strand.
TTCTTCCTTCTTTAGAGAATACTTAAGTCCTTTGAACCGTTTCTATAATTTTCTCCCCATGAATGTTAGCTTACATCTTCTTCTAGGAGAATTTGTATTTCTCTTTCCATCATCCTTCTTTATTCTCATTTTCTGACCCATTTCTCTCTCTTTCCTTCCAAACCTTTTCTTGTGTTTCTAATCAAACATTAGTTTGATTTAAAACAGGAGTGTCCCGCCAGCAACTTTGGCTGGCTGGGGAATTCTGGGAGTAAAAGTCCACATATCCTAAAAGTTCCAAGGTGGGATGTCCCTGGTTTAAAATCTCAAAAATACTCTCTCTTCAGAAAGAGATGCACGTTTTGTATATCCTTTGGGTAAGAATCAGTTCACACCTGTTCTGATCCAGGCTTCCCCAAATCACGAAGCAGACTCCTTGTCCTGACAAAAAACCCTTTTATTAATTTGCTGTGAATTCTGCTCATTCACAACCAGCAAAGTCTTTCAAGGGAGGATTTACAGTCACAGACCTTATCTGGCTTGGAGAGCTGACATGCCTGCAAAACTCAGCAAGGAGTCTCAGAGAGTCACGAACCAATTAAGTAAATGAATTGTTCATACATACATAAATACATACATACATACATACATTCAAAGTTATGCAGTTCATTTCCCTGGAACTGGGTGGTATCAGTAGCCTGAATAGCCAGAAGGATGGTGAGGTTATACCCCAAGAATGTGGGGAGTGCTTAGGTTTCTGCTGCCTTCCAATTCAGTTCAGCTCCATATGCACTTCTATGCCCTTCCTTCCTTCCTTCCTTCCTTCCTTCCTTCCTTCCTTCCTTCCTTCCTTCCTTCCTTCCTTCCTTCCTTCCTTCCTTCCTTCCTTCCCCTTTTGAAATACCCTTGATATAGCCAGTTACCTTATTTTACCATTTGTATAATCAACCGCCAAAGGTTTGATGCTAATTTGCCTACAGTTGCCTCTTTTCTTTCTTGATGCGTTTCTTTTTTTTCAAGGAATCGACAAGGAGAACGTGGAACTTTCTCCCACGGCCGCACACTCCAACAGCGGAAGGATCCGCCATGGCTCAGCTAGCCAGGTGCAGAAGCAACGGAGCACCGGCAGTTTCAAGCGCCACAATGTTAAGAAGATGGTGTGAAGCTTCTTCTTTTTTTAAAGAAAAACAAAAACCTGACTTATTCCCTCTAGCCCCACTTCCCCCTAAACGATCATGCCGCACTTAAATTTGATCCTCTCATCTCCTCACCCCGTCCGACATGGTGCCAGGCAATTAACTTTTGAAACAGTCCTTGTACATTTATTTTGGGTTTTCACTTCGATTTCATACAGCTGCCTTTTTTTTTTTTTAAAGACTTGCTCCTCCTCTGATCATTTTCAAACTAGTGATTTCAAAGCTGACGAGTGGGACTACGCGAGGGGAAAAAAAGAATGGGCAGAAGTGATCATAATTGTATCCGAAGACACAGAAATCACAGTCACAGTCATCTTACTTCGGATAGCTTCAATATTTTATTTTATTTTGTAAATTGAGGGATTATTTTGATTGGAGGGTGGGGGGGTTGTTTCTTTTTTACAGCTTATTTCATGTCTACTTTTTTTAAAAAGTGTTAATATTCAATCTTGTTTGCACACTAGTGAGATTTTATTCGGGCCAATAAACTTGCATAGCTTAGTGTCCTCTTTAGCTGTGGACTTCCTTTTACTGGTCCTCTGAGCCCAGTTCTAAATGTTGTAAGTTGTAAGGGGAACACAGTTTTAGATTGACAAGATACTCCTTTATTTAATCATCTAGTCCAGTGTTTCCTAACCGTGGCAATATCCAAGTGCGTGGACTTCAACACCCAGAATTCTGTTCAATGGCCACGCTAGCTGTGGAATTCTGGGAGTTGAAGTCCGCTCCCTCAGAAATTGCCATGGTTGAGAAATACCAATCTAGGTATTTGAGGAGATGGTGTATCCCTTGATGCTTCCAAAAATAGCACCTTGTGCAAGATTGAACAAACTCTTTTGAGTTTTGTTAAACTTTCCACCACTTTGTTTTTTAGATTCCCCAGACAAACTGTGCATGGATACCTGCATGCACACACACACTCATACACACATATACATCCCTCTGGCTGACCTAAATTATGGTAAGTGCTTTTAGAGAATATTTTTTGATTGCTATGCTGCATACACTTCACAGCAAAGTAGAAGTAATAAACACAGAAAAATCACTGACCTATAACCACCCCCTGGATTTCTTGGCCAAAAGGAGGTGGAATATCCTGGATTTGCTGTTTTCTCTAACATTTTGACACTTGCTTCCCACCAAAGTTTTAGAAGCCTCAGCCTTATCATGCCGACTTTGTCCAAAAAGGCTCCATCTGCCTGAATTTGGAAAGCCATCACCTCTTGATTTTAAATGGGGGGGGGGGGGGACACCCAGAAATGAATTAACTGTTGAAAGTTATACTCCCACATTTCCACAAATAACCAAATTATCCCTAAGGACCTGTAATGAACTTTCAATGCGATTTTCAGTAAGTGAAATTCCACAGCTAAATCTTTCAGAGGTGGTACAATGAAGGTCCAGATTTATTACTGTCACGTAGCATGTTATATTAGCAATTCATTCGAAGCATCGTCGTGTTTTTGTACATATCAAAATAATTGCTTTTATTGGGTCAGTACAAAGAAGAACCGTTTAGTCTTGTTACGATGGGGGAGGTGGGCTGCAAATATGGTGTCAGATGCCAACTGTCTGCCAAACCGAGAAAAATCACAAAGAAGTTGATTGGAAAAGAAACGATTCCCTCGATCCACTGGATCTGTAGCCGAAATGAATTGAATTGAAGCACGAGTGGAAAAGATGGAAGAAGAGGAAGTTCCTTCAGACTTGAAGTGAAGATTTCTGTACTCCGAGGAGGCCCAGCATTGTCCCAAGACTCAGGTTCTTTCCTGGTCTCTTTGCGATGTATGTTGTCGTGCCAAATCCGATGTTTTGGAGACGTTACACCTAGTCTGCCAAAATTGCTCCATGTGCCACATAGATGACACACCCACATGCCAAAATCAGTGGTGTGGAAAGGTGGAAGCCAAGTGGATTATCACTGAGTGCCAACCAACATCGGTGAGTTGGGGAAATTTCCCTGGCAGTCAAGGAAGGCTCTTCCAAAAGGGCCCCAAATCTTTTTGACTTCTGTCTGGTTACCTGCATCCGTTCCGTAACCTGAACCACAACTGGAAAGGTGGCTCCATCTAAGAGCCAATCATTTTATTCCATACAAGCCTGTTTATTCTAGACTGGCCTTTTGTAGATGTCGGAGGGCTGCTCCTCCTAAAATTTCCAGGCAGTGGGATATTTGGTTTTGCCTGGAAACTAGGAAACCAGATTGCACTTCTATCAATCAATTAAAGGAGGCCAAAAGTGTTCCACTCATAGAATGAGACATGCTGGCGGTATTGGTTAGGGATTTTTAGAGATGTAGTCCATTATCTTTAGAGCAGGGCTCTCCAGACCTGGCAAATTCTTTAGCTAGCCATGCTGGCTGGGGAATTCTGGGAGTTGAAGTTCACAAGTGTAAAAATGGCCAGGTTTTGGAGATCCCTGCTCTAAAAGCTGGCAAAAGCTGTTAACAGCTTCTAGGTGACTTGTTGATATTGGGATTAGTAAATGTCCTACTCCAGAAGGATTTGAGAAGAAGCCCTCTGCTTTGTGCCCTCCTCTTCCGATGCTAATCCAAAAATAAACATCTCCAGCAGTGGTGGGTTCCTAACTGGTTTACTACCGGTTTGTTCGCGCACAGAAACCTCGGGGCGGGTGGGCAGAGCCTCTACCAGTTCGCCCGATCCGGGCCAAACTGGGAGTAACCCGCCTCTGATCTCCAGCCAAGTTAGTTTTTTTGAGTTTCCTTCTCCCAGGGAACTTTTAAGAGGCATAGATTCCGACTGCTTGCAAGAGCATTTTAAATTCCTTTTTAGAATTAGTTCTGGGAGTTGAGGTCCACACATCTTAAAAGTTGCCAAAGTTGGACATCCCTGTGTTAAGTTTCTTCTTCCTTTTTTTTTAAGTTTAGGAGGCATGTGGGGGACGGGGGGGGAGCCAAGATACTTCAGCCAATCAAAATTGCCTCCCAAAATACGCCAACAAGCATAGGAGAGGGGGAAAGTGTGGTCGCCTGGTGAGTATCCATGTGCCTTCACCTTTTAAAGGAAAGATCCATGAAACAAAATTGTTCCTGTGTAACTTGCGTGTGGAGAGTAGAGTGGTTTTCTGTCTGTGCAAAGCCTAGTGTGAATTTGCACTTCTCAACCAGCATGTCTCAACTTCTGGTTATCAGCAGGTGTTGTGCAGAGGGCTAGAAACTTGACTTGTATGAACAACTGACCAATCCCAGTGGGATTTGAGTATCATGAAAACCTAGTTTTGTCCTGCATTGTAGAACTGTCAGAATTTCAAAGGGGTGGTGGTGGTGAGAATTAAATTTTGACACTCCTTGTTAAAGCAGAGTTTCCAAGTGTGCGGCTGAAGTACTGTAAATATTTAGCAGGTTGCTGGGGGAAGGGGTTGTGTGTTTTTCTGCCATCTTTCCTTGATTTTGAATATCAAACATGATGCAATTTTTTTCTTTGAATGGTGTGCCTGTGTGCATAAAAATTCCTTTGAAACCACCTGTGCTTTTCACTCAGATGTGCATCCTTTTATTTTCCATAAGCAGGGAACCTTTGAAAAACCCACGTGCTGCAGGATGGAATATTTGAGGATACGGCTGGTGCTCTTCTCTCGATCTCTTTTTGGGGGGGGTAGAGACATTCTCTCCCTACCACACCCCAACATCGTTTCTGCTTTAATTTTGCCTTCCCCCATGAAGCACGTCTTAATGTTATGCAACAGACAGAACTCACTTTTTTGCATTTGCCACATCCTTTTTTTAATGCCGTATATTCACCCTGTAAATATTTTTGTGTAAAATTTGACAGAAAAAAAAGTATATTTACTATACTGTAAATACATGTGACAATATATTGTATTATTTTGCTTTTTGTAAAGCAGTTAGTTGCTGTACATGTATAACATAACAAGATTTGATGATCTTTAGTGTTTAGTAACGGTTAATGTACGACCTCCTTCTTTCCCACTGTTGCGTTCTGTCATTTAAAGGAAGCAATGCTGTGTACTATAAACATAACACCATGTATTATAAACCTTACTACTTCCCATTCCAAGACTCTGTTTTGAAAACTGGATTTCTCCCCCCCCCTCCCTGTGTCTACAATCCTGGACTCCTGCAAGGCAATGCATGTGTCAGCTCTGCAGATTGGAAGGTTAATGATTGGGTGGACTGGAAGAATGGGTATCTGTGCATACATCTGGATAGACATAGTTCACATAGAACAGAGGTGGATTTCCATTTTTTTCCAAGCAGTTTGCTTGTGCATGCGCTCGCACATGTGTGTGACACTTCTGCGCATGCACAGAAGCGCCTGCGCATGTGCAAAAGCGTTCGAGTGGGTGGGCAGAGCCTCCCGCCGTTACTACTAGCAGTTCGCCTGATCGGGCCCAAACTAGGAGCAATCCACCTCTGATGTAGAGACCGTATTATCTAATCCAGTGTTTCTCAACCTTGGCAACTTGAAGATGTCCGGACTTCAACTCCCAGAATTCCCCAGCCAGCATTCGCTGGCTGGGGAATTCTGGGAGTTGAAGTCCGGACATCTTCAAGTTACCAAGGTTGAGAAACACTGATCTAATCAGTGTCCTTCCCATCACAGGCATAGTATCTACACGCACTTCGTTCATGTGCTTCATTTTTTTTAGTTGTTATTTTATTTACATCCCACCTTTATTATTTTTGTAAATGAGGTGAACACACACAATATTCCTTCCCTCCTCTTTTTAATGCAACAACACCCCTGTGAGAGTGGTTGGGCAGGGGGAAGAAATGGCCCAAAGTCACCAAATTGGCTTTCATGCCTAAAGTGGGATTAGACTCGCTAGTTTTCTAGTGATTGGTGAAAGTTACCCAACCAGGTTTCATACCTAAGGCAGGATTAGAACTCACAAGTCTTCTGGTGATTGGCCCAAAGTCACCGAGCTGACTTACATGCCTAAAGCAGAACTAAAACTTTCAATCTCCTGGGTTCTATCCTGGTACCAGTGGTGGGATTCAATTTTTTTTATTTACTACTGGTTCTGTGGGTGTGGTTTGGTGGGTGTGGCTTGGTGGGGGGTCATGTGACTGAGTGGGTGTGGCCAACTTGACATCACTCACAGCAAGGTGGGGCGGAACCAGGCAGCTGGGAGACGTGAATACTGCCTATCCTTTCCATATGGAGAGCATTCTACAATTTCTCCCACAGCTGGTGGGTTTGCTAATCCTGCAGGTAAATTACCCTGGAAGCCTTTGTAACAAAGAACAGAATGAACATTCAACTCCCTTTAAAAAATAAATAGCATCATAAAACAGCAGGGGAAGTTGTAGTGCTAATTGCAGGCCACAAGCTTCAGTGTTGATATCTGAAGTTCAGGCCTGTTTTCCTTTGAAACGCTTCAACTGGGCATCCTTTGAAGAAACAGGCTTCCTAAACATGTCTCGGTGGCTTCAGCTTCTGCCAGATGTTCTACATAACACGCTTAAAAGCGGACCTTGGTAGAATAGAACCGTGGCATGACAAAACCGCGAAGCCCTTATCCGCGGAGACAAGCGCGTCGCTAAAGCCGCGACGTCATCACCGCGCGTCATCACCGCCGCGACAACAGCGCGGCAACAGAAGGGTGCTTTAAAACGGCGCCGCGGCAGAAAGCCGATTTCAATTAAGGTAAGGGTTAGGATTAGGTTTAGGGGTTTGTTTTAGGGTTAGGGTACTGAGTGCTTGGGAATGCGCGGATTTGCCCTCCGCGATTATGTCATCGCGGTAGGGCCGCATTTTTCCTTAGCGCTTCGAACGGCGCGAATTAGTCTTCGCGCTTATGTCTCCGCGGATAAGGGCTTCGCGGATTTGTGGTGGAACCGAATAGAACAGAGGTTGGCAACCTTAAACACAAAGGGCCACAAAGGTCCTAACCGGAAGCCCTCAATTCAATTCTGGAGCCAATCAGAAGTCTGGTTCCCTCACTAGTCTTCTCCTAGTGTGGCATCCTTTTTCCTTTACCTGTCCTAAACGAAAGCCCTATCGATTGTGGAGCCGACTGGCAACAGGGAGCCACAACAGAGGGATTAAAGAGCCACATGGGGCTCCAGAGCTGCTCGTTGCTGACCCCTGGGATAGAGTCAGCTTTCTGAAAGCCTAGCATGTTGCTGGCTGGAGCTGTTGTGACCAGCAATGGGTCTGCAATCTCTCAAATCTTGTACAGAATCTTCCAAACTAGGGATTGGGGATTCCTTCTGAGCAAGATGGATTGAAGTCGGGAGACAAGATTTAACAGGCCTCTCACAAACTGCAATGCTGCAGTGCCCTCTGCTGGCTGCCAGAGGTCTAGGTTCCCTTCTTCACTGCAGCTTTTAAAAAAGAGATCAGTTTAAAGTTGTTTTCTTAAAATAGTGTGCAGGTTTTTTTTAATGGTTTTGTAGTTAGATCTATTTGCCGTGACCACATTTTCTTGGAAAAAACAAGTATAACTCAGAAGAAGGGCAAGTGTGAAAGAAGTCCATGTGGATTAAAAAAATCTGCTTGTAGTTGTTTTACAAAGGACAATTCAAAAGCAACAAATAATAATAATAATAATTTGTAACGTTCCCGTGGTTCGCCCATGAGGCCAATGTTGAGAAAAGACAGGAGACAACCTTTCTCGGGATGGAGCGACGACCCAGATTGGGGGTCTGAGAGCCCCTTTTATTGAGATAGGACAAAGGTAGGAGGAGCAATAGGATGTGCTTAAAAACAGCCTGTAAAAGTACAATTTCTAATCTACTGCTCAGTCTATATATGGTCAAATCCTGGACGTCAATGGTAGGGCACATATCAGAATGTTATGTTATGCACTATCAGGATGTTATGGCGTTCTAGGAGTTTGTTTTCTCCTGTGTGATTCAGCGTGGCTCTGCAACTATATTACAACAATAATTAAAGGATCACTCTTTATAATAAAGAACACAAGTAAACTATAGCTCTTGTGTTCTTTATTATAAAGAGTGGTCCTTTAATTAATGTTGGAGGTGGGATTTGGAGGTTCTCCGAACCGGCCAAAACATTAGCTACGGGTTTGCCCGAATCTGGGCAAACCCATAGCCGCCCACCCCTGAACAGGAACCCCAACGCGGGGCTGAGTTGAGTTGGCAACAGCCTGTCGAGAATTGGGCTGCTCCAGTCCGGATTCATTGCAACTTCCTTGGGTCTCCCAGGACAGCCCCACCTACAGCACATTAACGGTAGTCCAGCCATTATGACTCAGGAGTTGTTTTTCCTGCATCCTGCCTTTCAGATTGTAAACCTGTAGGCAAGGCCCCCATTTAAGTCACCCCGGGAGCCTTTTCAGTTGAAGTATGCAATATGAACATGTCGATAAAGATCCAGACGAAGGTTGAGTTGTGGCAACTGGACTTATTTTCTTGTTACTTTGAGACGTTTTGCTGCTCATCCAAGCAGCTGCATCGGTCAGAGTAAATTAACTAGTCCGAAAGTCGTCGGAATGTACCAAATCCTCCCGCACCAACGTTAGGGATTTTCCCCTCAATAGATCTCACAGGTTGGGCCTCCTCCGGATACCTTCGGCCGGACAATGCCGGTTGGCGGCCCCTCGGGGGAGGGCCTTCTCTGTAGCTGCTCCGGCCCTGTGGAACGATCTACCCGTAGAGATCCGGACCCTTTCCACTCTCTCGGCCTTCCGAAAAGCCACTAAAACCTGGCTGTTCCGGCAGGCCTGGGGCTGTTGAACAATGTCCAGCCCCATCTAGACAGAATGGATGGTGTGTTATTTTTAAAAACTGTATCTTTTTATTCCTAATTTTTAAACTTTTTTTATCTTGTCTCTGTAAGCCACCCAGAGTCCTACGGGATTGGGAGGCATACAAATTTATTAAATTTCAAATATGAACAATGCAATATTTCTGCAATATGATGTCAGACCTGGAAACCATCTTTTACATTTGGTCTTTCAAGCCTGCCACGTTTCGTACTGTGGGAAAACAGGAGGGGGGATTATATAGCGTGTGGGTGATATATAGTCAAAATAACATTCTTTCTCAGAAAGTCAAGGCCAGCTTGCCCTGCAGCTGTGATGAGGTGACTGGGAGGCATCTCCAGATTTGGATGGTGCCTGATTGGGCCATGTGACGGACATGTGGGTCCTGGGCAGGGACTTGGACTTTCTTTTGGGTGGGGAAAACCTGGAAGCTTTCAGATTTGGGTTTTCCCAGATGTGCCAATCATGACTAATAAAATGGAATTTTGAGGAAATTCAAGCCTCCGAGTCTTCTTTCGTTTGGGGGTGTTACTCGGAACCCTGACATTGGAACTTTGTAAGTGCATAATCAACACCATAGAAGAAGGATGGGGAACTACAGCCCTTTTATGACCCGTAGACTTCAACTCCCAGAATTCCTGCCCTAAGCACGTGCTTAGTCTGCTTAATACACTACTGGGTGTAGCCCGGGTATGTATTTATCCCAATCCTGTATTAGAGGGAACCCCCTTGTGGAGTACTGTGAAGCCGTTACCATGGCAACTCTACTGTGCTATACAGTAGAAGCCATTTCAAGGCACAACAGGCTATATCTTAACAACTTGAATTCAAAATGCACACTATCACTGTCAAAAGAACTGTGACTTGACAGTATAGATATAATTCATTCCTTTTCATTTCAGCAGCCCAGGTGTTCCGGAGTTATGCTGGAACACACAAACACGGAGACATACACCGAGGGGTTTTAGGGATGTCTTACTCCCACAGTATTTGTTATTTGTTTCCAGAGAGTAAGTCGTGTACCAAGTTTAGTTGAAATTTTCCCCCCAGCCAGCAGTTGAGATCAAAAGTGGCTGACTGAGAACTTTATTATACTGCGGCCACTCTAACATGGTTAAAAAAATGGATAATGTTGAGAAATAAAAGATTACTCAAATTGGAAGGTCATGACATCCAAGTAAGATGGCATGCCTTCCTTTGGTATGAAAAAGGATCTGCACACAAATATTTCAATAGATCAGACAGTCCCTGTTATTAATATGGAACAAAATTAAACACAACCTCTATACCAAAACACACATTTGGCTGTCTACGATAGAAGCATACATGCACCCAAATTTAATTAATATGGAAAATATAGTTACATATAAAGAGTTATTGAACAGACAGGGGGAGATCAAAACTAGATTAGAATTGGCATCACAAGGGGTACAAGTAGAATGGTGGTCCTACTTACAGATACAATCAAGGTTTGCACAGTAGAGCAAGAAGGAAGGTATTGCCAAAGGTTACACAATATTAGATAAACTTTTGATACAGACAGAAAACAGGCTGATCAAAGTGTTATATAGATTTTTGTTGGAATATAAGCTAGAGGAGGAACTTGTCAAAGAAACTATGGTCGCATGGGCGAAAAATTTCGGTTATAATGTGGAATTGGCTAAGTGGGAGAAACTTTGGATACTTAATCAGAAACTAACAATGGCTACGGTGTATAAAGAAAATATTTATAAGATGTTCTACAGATGGCATCTCCCCCCAGCACGGCTCTCCAAAATGTTTAAAAATCTGGCCCCAAATTGTTGGAAGTGTAAAAAAACACCAGGCACTTTTTATCATATGTGGTGGACGTGCAATGAGGCAAAAAAAAAATATTGGAAAATGATTCAATCATGGTTAGAACAAATGGTGGGAGACCAAATCTTATTTAAACCAGAATTTTTTCTCCTAGGTATAATACCAGAGGGGTTTAAGAAAGATATACTTTATCTAATTATACATGTACTAACTGCGGCGCGCATAACATGCACAATATTGGAAAAAAGATAATACACCATCAGAGCTAGATACAATCAGAAAAGTGTCGGCCTGTGCGGAAGTTCTTGAACTTAAAAATAAAGGGGAATCAGAATATTTTGAAGTCTGGAACAGATTTTATGATCGGTATAAGACAAGGTGACAAGACTGGAACAAACTGTATGTATATTGTGATTGGACAGAAGGATAGACAATGTATTAAGTAGGCTAATAGTTTATGGTTGAGACTAGCTGTATATAATGTGAATGTATGGTCACTTTGACTTCACGGTACTGCATTGTTTTAAATGTAAAAATAATAAAAATATATTCAAAAAAAAGTGGCTGACTTAAAAAAATATATCTCAGGGTGAAAATTAATAAATACATAAAAAGCTGGAATGGAAGGAAGTCAAATGTGAGCTTCACCACACATACACCCCAGGTGGAAAGATTGAATCAAATACCAGGTTTTGCTCTTCCTGTCAAGTTGTTAATGGACAGAAGCAAAATATTATTTTATTTATTTCTGGCATTTAACTGCCATGATTTCTCCGTCTTCTTTCGTAGTATCCCAGCAGCGACAACTCTGCAAGGTAGGTTGGGCAGAGAAGATGAGGACCCAAAGTTTTTCAGGGTCTCCATGATCAAGAAGACACTCAAAAAGGAGAGTTTCCCCCATACAAGTAAAGTAGCAATAGCAATAGCAGTTAGACTTATATACCGCTTCATAGGGCTTTCAGCCCTCTCTAAGCAGTTTACAGAGTCAGCATATTGCCCCCAACAACAATCCGGGTCCTCATTTTACCCACCTCGGAAGGATGGAAGGCTGAGTCAACCCTGAGCCGGTGAGATTTGAAGAGCTGAACTGCAGAACTGCAGTCAGCTGAAGTAGCCTGCAGTGCTGCATTTAACCACTGCGCCACCTCGGCTCTAAGTGAAAGGCACCTCTTTAGTGGTGAAAAACAGTAGTCCTCAACTTACGATGGGTCTCTTAGCAACTGCTCAAAGTGACAATGGACCTAACTTGGGGTAGTTATTATGCAGATTGAAAGTTCTGACAGCCACTTGCCCCCTCCCCTCCCCATAATTACACCAGGGCTAAGCAGCCAGGTGGCATTTACAGATACCTGCAGCATCCCAATCAATCGATCAGAATAGAGCTGGAAGGGACCTTCGCGATCTCTAATCCAACCCTTGCTCAATCCTGTGGGTTACATGACTGTGTTTTGCAACAGTTTTGCTGAAAACTGAGGTGGTATTCAGCTGGTTTGGACCGATTCACCCAAACTGGTAGCAGAAATCGTGGGTGACCTTGCCCACCTGCCCCAGAGCTCTATGCCATCCCACTTAGGGACATGTTTGAGGCCGGGCGCATGCGCAGAAGGTGTGCATGCGAGCAAAGCACATGCGTGGAAGGCAGGGTACATGGGCAGAAGGTGCACTCGCGTGAAGTAAGTGGGAACGCACGGGGCAAACCGGTGGTAACAAAATGTGAAACTTACCACTGACTGCATTCTAACCACTGTGCCACCGTTGCTCATAATAGGCAGCCTAACACCGTGATGGGAAAGCTATGGCACGTGTGCCACAGGTGGCACGCTGAGCCATTTGTCAGGGCATGCAAGGCATTGCCCTATCAGCTGGCCAGCGTACATGACGGCATGGGCCAGCTGACTTTGGTCTTCTTATGAGACCATTATTCGCCCTCTGGAGGCTTCCTTGAAGCCTCCCGAGTGCAGAAAAAACGGCCCTATGGGCAAACCGGAAATTCGGGAACAGACTTCCGGTTTGCTCGTAGGGCCGGTTTTAGCTCTCTGGAGCCTTCAGGAGGCTTCCCTAATGCCTCCGGAGGGCAAAAAATAACTCTATGAGCAAAACGGAAGTGAGCAAACCGGAAGTCTGTTCCCAAACTTCCGGTTTGCCCGTAGGGCTGGTTTTTCATGTTCCGGAGGCTTCAGGGAAGCTCCTGAAGCCTCCGGAGAGCCTCCGGAGGTAGAGGCTATTTTCAACCTCCCCAGACTCCTATAAAGCCTCTGGAGCTTGGGGAGGGTGAAAAAAGCATGCCAAAAATGTGGGGGAGCGCTGGTCGTGCGTGCATGCATGCTGGGGTCGTGCGCATAGTATTATGGGGGTGGCACGCCCAGGTAGGACCCCCCTGCGGTCCCCCCACTTTTGGCATGCGAGCCAAAAAAGGTTCGCTATCACTGGCCTAACACGTGTAAATATATTGTTTGAACACAGAACATTCCCTAAATCATGGTTTCTCAACCTTGTCAACTTGAAGATGTCTGGACTTTTTGGCATGCAAGCCAAAAAAGGTTCGCTATCACTGGCCTAACACGTGTAAATATATTGTTTGAACACAGAACATTCCCTAAAGCATGGTTTCTCAACCTTGTCAACTTGAAGATGTCTGGACTTCAACTCCCAGAATTCCCCAGCCAGCATTCGCTGGCTGGGGAATTCTGGGAGTTGAAGTCCAGACATCTTCAAGTTGACAAGGTTGAGAAACGCTGCCCTAAAGCATGGTTTTTCCATTCTGGACCCCATCCCAGAAGCTCAGTTAAGATGCATTTTTTTGAACAGCAGTTCAAGAGGAGCCATTTTGAAGAGTCTTCAAGTTTTATTTTGTTGCCAAATAGATCAGGGTTGGTGACTGGGGTGTATTTATTAATACTTTATTGCCCTATTAACATCGTTGCTTCTGGTTTATTGATTTTATGTTGTTTTAGATTTTTATTGAATGTTGTGGGGTTTTTGCACTGTACGATATTGTGAATCAGTTCGGTTTGGCAGGATATCAATATCGTTCCCAGACAAGCAAATAATAAAACTAAGGCAGCAGCTCCAAGATTTCAGGCTGACTGTCTCCACTACTTGTGAGCAAATGAAATGCCAGATTAGGCTCCAGTGTGGATAATGCAGGGAAAATCCTGACAGTCCTTCCAATGTGAAGAGTCAATGGCTGCCTTTAGTGTTAAACCAAAACGTGACCCGACAAAAGGGCAAACGACAAAACCGCGCCCGACTAAACCGCGTCGCTGATGTCATCAATGCGGCAACAACAGCCAGCGCGGAGAAAGAAGGGCGCTTTAAATAGCGCTTTGAAAGCAAGCCGATTTAACTTAAGGTAAGGGTTAGGTTTAGGGTTAGCTTTAGGGTTAGGTTTAGGGTTAGGTTAAGGGTTAGGGTTAGTGTTAGGTTTAGGGTTAGGTTAAGGGTTAGAGTTAGGGTTAGGGTTAGGTTAAGGGTTAGGGTTAGGGTTAGGGTTAGGGTTAGGGTTAGGGTTAGGGTTAGGGTTAGGGTTAGGATTAGGGTTAGGGTTAGGGTTAGGGTTAGGTTAAGGGTTAGGATTAGTGTTAGGTTTAGGGTTAGGTTAAGGGTTAGGGTTAGGGTTAGGTTTAGGGTTAGGTTAAGGGTTAGGGTTAGTGTTAGGTTTAGGGTTAGGTTAAGGGTTAGGGTTAGGGTTAGGGTTAGGGTTAGGTTAAGGGTTAGGGTTAGGGTTAGGGTTAGGGTTAGGGTTAGGTTTCGGATTAGGTTTAGGTTTAGGGTTAGGATTAGGGTTAGGGTTAGGTTAAGGGTTAGGGTTAGTGTTAGGTTTAGGGTTAGGTTAAGGGTTAGGGTTAGTGTTAGGTTTAGGGTTAGGTTAAGGGTTAGTGTTAGGTTTAGGGTTAGGTTAAGGGTTAGGGTTAGGGTTAGGGTTAGGTTAAGGGTTAGGGTTAGGGTTAGGGTTAGGGTTAGGGTTAGGGTTAGGGTTAGGTTAAGGGTTAGGGTTAGGGTTAGGGTTAGGGTTAGGGTTAGGGTTAGGGTTAGGGTTAGGATTAGGTTTAGGGTTAAGTTTAGGGTTAGGTTTAGGGTTAGGTTTAGGGTTAGGTTTAGGGTTAGGGGTTAAGTTTAGGTTTAGGATTTACAGCGTGCTTCTTTCTCCGCGCTGTTGTCGCCCTGTTGATGACGTCAGCAACGCGATTTAGTCAGGCGCGGTTTTGTCGTTCGCCCTTTTGTCGGTGAACCAAACCAAAATACTTATTTTGGTTATTTATGCTTTAGTGTGCTGGCTGAAGCAATCATTGTGTAGAAAGTTAGCACCCACCTCTCTCCTGGAAGAATGAAATATTTTGAGAAACAATAAAAAGGAAGAATATGGGGAGGAGGAGCCAACGTCGGGATGATATGGACATGCGGTCTCGATGCTCCAAGACCGCAGCCGATACTTTTGCCGCTGGGTGGTCCAATCGGACCTAAACCATCCTGAAGAGATGGTGAACAGGAAGAATATGTCTTGCTGACCTCAGGGACTGCGTGGCCCCATGGGAGTCTGACAACAGTCAATAGAATACATGTTCTTACACAGGAACAGGAAGCTCAAGTGCAAAGGCCAAGAGAAGGTATAAAAATCCCTCATTCTCAACTCCATGTGGTCAGCTACTCAGAACTCATGGTTCTGCTTCATCACTAAACCATCTTTCCAAGCAGCCTCCAGCCTCCATTTTGTCTCCAGTGCCTTTCTCCCGGCTTGGAACTGAACCAGATGGATATTTTTCACCACAATTGTGATTTGCAAAACATGGTATCCAAAATAGCAGTCGCATGCTGTAAAGCTAGCTGAACACCATACCTACACTCTGCATACCTCTATTTTCCACAGAAGTAAAATACTATCTGTTTTACTATTCACTATCTCCGTATGCTGGTTTATCCGTTCTTCTACACCACTCTCACTACGCTTCTCTGAACGCACTCGTTCTCCTAACGGGGAGCTTACCTAACACTGGTTATGGGCCCAGGTTATACCAGACATAGCTAAAGGAGAGTTGGTGTTGATACGCAATACTGTACACAGACAGCTGTTTAGTTTGTGATTGTTACTATCCTGGAGAAGATGGCACACGACCCATCCACAAGTCTATCACTGATAACCCGGTTGGATGGAACAAACTATGTTTCTTGGTCTATGAAATGCAGCCTACTCCTGCGTAGGGAAGGATTATGGGATGCTGTACAGAATCCACCGGATGTAACTTTTTGGGATCCAGATGACGAGGATGATGCCAAGAAGATAGCAGATTTTCAATGATGCAACGAACGAGTGTTGTGTATAATTGGTCTAACACTGACTGAGCAACAATTAGTACATATTCGTGGAGAAAATTCTGCTGCAAGATGTTGGGAAAATTTGAAGAGGATTTATGTACGTGACATTGTAGGTGCACATATACATATTACACGCAAGCTGTTTAGGGCACGTCTTCTGAAAGGTGGAGATGTGTTAGCTCATCTAAACTTTATGAAATGAGTTTTCCAGGAGCTACATGAAAAATAACTGATTTTTTTCAGAGTTACACCAAGTTTACATCATTCTTTCCTCACTGGATGAGAGTTATGATGATTTTGTATCTTCCCTTGAAGTCCTAACCCGAAATGAACTAACATTGACTGACATAACTGCACGACTGTTGGAAGAGTCAAGAAGAAGGATGGAAAGAGAACAACTGAGAGAGAAACCACAACATGAGAAGTCATCTTCGACTGCCTATACCAGGGGTACTCAACCTTTTTATACCTACAGCCCACTTTTGTATCTCTGTTAGTAGTAAAATTTTCTAACCGCCCACCGGTTCCACAGTAATGGTGATTTATAAAGTAGGGAAGTCAATTAAATTTAAAAAAGGGAAGTGCTTCAGTATCGGACAAAACCCCTACCGCCCACCATGAAAGCTGGAACGCCCATAAGTAGGTTGACTACCACAGGCCTAGAAAATGTTTTTCTTGTGGGGCTAAGGGAGATATAGCTAGATTCTGTAAAAATGCAAAACAACAGAATACTAGAAAGGCTAAGAAAAAGGCTAATGTTTACTTAGCTATGACTACTTTGGCTATTTCTAGCAATGCACCAATAGACCATGATTCGTGGGTTGTTGATAGTGGAGCATCACAGCGCATTACTAGAAATAGAAAATGTTTTGTAAAAATGTTTGCAAGCAAGCAACATGTATCTTTGGCAAATGGATGGAAGGTGAAAGCATCTGGTGAAGGTACTACATATTGTTCATTTGTAAATGAGCATTTATCCATGTTATATGTACCTAAAATCATTCTCCTAACGGGGCGCTTACCTAACAGTCCTCCACTTGCAACCCCAATGGAGCCCGACGTTTATGTTGGTAAGTGAGATGGTTATTAGGCGGGTTTTGCCTCATTTTACGACCTTTCTTGCCACAGTTGTTAAGTGAAACTCTGCAGCTGTGAAGTTAGTCACACGGTTGTTAAGTGGATGTGGCTTCCCCATTGCTTGTCAGAAGGTCACAAAAGGGGATCACGTAATCCCAGTACAGAGCAACTGTCGTAAGTAGAGTTGCCAACCATCGGAATTATGTTCACATGGCCATGAGGATACTGTAATGGTCATAAGTGTGAAAAAATGGTCATGTCACTTTTTTCAGTGCTGTTGTAACTTTGAACAGTCACTAAATCAGTGTTTCTCAACCTTGTCAACTTGAAGATGTCTGGACTTCAACTCCCAGAATTCCCCAGCCAGCATTCGCTGGCTGGGGAATTCTGGGAGTTGAAGTCCAGACATCTTCAAGTTGACAAGGTTGAGAAACACTGCACTAAATGAACTGTTGTAAGCCAGAGACTACCTGTGTATGCCTTTAAAATTATAATATATCAGCCAAAATATTTCTCAGTTGTGTTGAAGGTCTTATTATCAAATTGGTACCAGTTTCTACCTCTAGCCATTTGACTACTGACAATTTTTAAAGTGAAACATAATAAGCTAATTCTGTTTATGCAGTGAGCTGCCAAATTCACAATGGCATCTTTATTTGCATCAAGGGTAGTTTAAAAGCCAGGGAAATAACATAGGTTGAAAAATTAACCCAGCCAGAAATCCTTGAAGAGTGTTTAGATTAAATATTATTTTGTTCAATTTAATTAATTTAACAGAGGACCCAGATTGGCCTGGCCAGGATGGTGGCTGCTGGGGAAAAAAAAAACATGGTGAAAAAATTCCTCAATGCATTTTTTTATGGGACAGCAGATGAGAATAGCTTGGATCACCACCCTGTCTCCTGGCCATGTGATTCAAGAGTAAAAAAAAAAAAAGAAATCCTTGACTTACAACCATTCATTTAGTGACCATTTGAAGTCACTGAAAAAAGTGACTTGTGACCAGTTTTCCACACTTTGCGGCCATTGCAGCATCCCCATGGCCTTGTGATCAAGATTCAGATGCTTGGCAACTGACTCATATTTATGATGGTTGCAGTGTCCTGGGGTCATGTAAATCACCTTTTGTGACCTTCTGACAAGCAAAGCCATTGGGGAAGCCAGACTTACTTAACAACCATGTAACTAATTTAAGAAGAGCAGTGATTCACTCTGGAACGAACTCCCCGTGGAGATTCGAACCCTCACCACCCTCCAGGCCTTCCGCAAAGCCCTTAAAACCTGGCTGTTCCGACAGGCCTGGGGCTAAAGAACTGTTGCCCCCGTCTCGAATTGGTATGACTGTTGTGTTTTAATCATGCATTGTTTTTTATGTCGTTTTAAATTCTTGTTTGTATCCCCCTTCCCTGGTTGAGTTGTGAGCCGCCCTGAGTCCCCTTCGGGGGGAAAAGGGCAGCATATAAATAAAATCAACATTCAACAACCTGAGCAAGGAAGATCATAAAATGGGGCAAAATGTATTTAACAAATGTCTCACTTAGCAATAAAAATTTTGGGCTCAACTATGTGGAAGACTCCTAAGTGGAAGACTACCTGTTACAGTCGAGTAGGAGAGGCTTATCATATGTGAAAACCGGTTTTTCTTTCCCTGTATTTTTATCAAATTTTATATATTATTAGTCAATAACCCAGCGTTGCCCAGGTATTTATTTATAGGGGGGAAATCTGGACCAAACATAATTTCTAATATTGGATTTTCCCCCTTACCAGTGGGAGGCCCTTTGTGAAATACTGTGAAACCATTACCATGGCAACTCCACTGCACTGAACAGTAGAAGCCATTTTATGGCAGTATAGTAGAAAAAATTGAAAGGCACAACAGGCTGCATCTTAACAGAACACACACACACCCCAGGGGTGTTAGGGGTGTCTTACTCCCACAGTATTTGTTTCTAGACAGTAAGTCATCTGTTACTGAGTTTGGTTGAAATTGCTCAAGGCATACCAGTTACCCTGGAAACACACACACACACACACACACACTCTGCTGGTCTTCTTGTATTCGGCTCTTTTCCCGTGTAAGATAGTACAAATCTTACCAAATACATCCGAATCCACCTGAATACAACAAGACCAGCATACCTACACCCGTGAAGATCTACGAAAACAAATATATATATTAATTTTGAAGGAACCAGGTTAATCTCCAAAACAGAACACTTCAACAAGAGAATAATTATGGAAGCTATCGAAATAGAGGAACACCCCCACAACATGAATAAATGTGATGATACCTCCCGCCTACCAGACATCTGGAAACCAGCCCTAGTCAACAAATGATCCCCATCCACCATCTAGGCTGTTACAACACAAAACAACAACAGACACACAGCCAGCACCAATCAGCACCAATCTACCAATCATGATGCAACCACACAACCAATCATTCCACTTACTGAAACAAAGCCAGCACTTCACACCCCCCACCAAGATTTATAGAAAGACTCCTATCACACTTTAAGCCCAAACCCCAGCCTGAAGATGGCGAGTGAGACCTTGCTGCAACATTGGCAAAACAATCTCAATCTTACACAGGAAAAGACCCAAAGAGAACACTTTTCCTTTAAATCTGCCATTAGCCTGTTTTTGACTTGTACAATTTTATCCTGTTTTAGGTTTGCACAGGTGTTTTTGGCTTCCAAATAATAACAAATTAAACCGCAGCTGTGCAGGAAGATGTTCGGGGACTTCCCAAAAACGTACCCACGATCCGCCCCACTGATTTATTTAATTGAACCTGACAATGAACGCTAAATGCAGATACTCTTTGCAAAATAAAATGCGAAGGGTCATTACGAAGTTTGCAAATATTGGCTACCTGTCTCAATGCTTCACAGCCTTCAAGAGATAAAGTTAAATCGAGATTTTTAGGGTCTTTTGTTTTAAAGTCGAACCGAAGGAACTCTTTTATGGAAAGTGACACTCTGTCACCTGTGTGAATGCATTCTTTAAGATCCAAGAAGCTCAATTCTTTGAATTCCTTGCACATTTTATGCAATGAGGAAAATACAATGAGGTTTGTGTAAATAATAGTTTGGAAAATATAATGAGGAAAAGGGAATGTAAAATGGTAAACATAAAGATAGAACCAGGTTTGCTGGAATATCATCCGAAAATACACCAGATGGAAGAGGAAATATGCAATCACAACAATAGAAAGAGGAAAGGAAGAGAGGAAAGGTAGGAAGAGAGAAGAAAAGAAAGAAGGAAAGAAAGGGAAAGGAGAGGAAGACAGGGAGAAGTAAGGGGGAGAGAGGAGGAGAAAGAAGAGGAGAGGAGGGGGGAGAGGAAGGGGAAGAAGAAAAGGGAAATGAGAGGAGGAAAGAAGAAAGTAGAGAAGAAGGGAGGGAGAAAAAGAAAGAAAAGCAGAGTTGTGGTAAAATAAAATAGGTGTATGGGATGGTAAGCAAAGCAATCCTGATTATATATTTTAACTTTTATATGGAAAAATGAATATTTAAAATTGCTAATACACAATGTTAATAATAACCATGAGAATGTATGTTTGCAAATGTATATACGAGATTAAAAATAAAAAACATTTTTTTTGTGAAGAAACACACCAGCGCCTTTAAAAGCATTTAATCCGTTGTAGTGACGGCCTCCATTTATTTACAAGTAGAATTTTAAAAAGTGCTCCGGTTGGATTGTTTATAAACAAAACTCCCGTTCACGGGCCCTCCCTTTTCAGCAGGGATCCCCCAACCTTGGCCACTTTAAGACTTACGGACTTCAACTCCCAGGATTCTCAAGCCAGCCATGCTGCAAAGTAGGATACCATGCTGGCTGGCTGAGGCATTGTGGGAGTTGAAGTCCATAAAATCTTCAACGTTGCGAAGATTGGCGAGCTCTGCTTGACAGTATGTTACTACGTTCCGAACAGAAACGGATTTGTTTCACTGCGCCTGCGCTAGAGAAGCCTTTCCCCCCCTCCCGGCGGAGGAAGGAGGCGCCGCCTGCTTAGCCTTCTCGCGCGAGCTGCGGCCGAGAGGGCGGCGGGAGGGGGCGTGGCCAAGGGAAACGCTCAGCCAGCGGTGGGCGGGGCGAGTGGAGCGTTGTGTATATCGGTCGAATGTCTCAGCGTTCTAAAAGGCCCGGTCCGGCAGCACGTGGGGGGACCACTCAGCGAGCCCGCGGCGGGTGGAAGGGCTGGGCACGGAGGTAGCGCACGGGGGCTTGGCACCGGCATCGGGGGTGGGACGGCGAGGAGAGAAGCGGCCGCAAACCAGACCTGGGAGACAGCCGGCTCCACCGGACGCATCGTGAGTAGCGGATTTGACTGGCCGGCTTAAGGTGCCAGTCCTCATGCGCCAAGTTTGCGAGGGAGGAGGGGGGCTTTCCGGAGAGTTAAACCGGGGTGGGCGAGGGTGACCATGGTCGCTGCAGCTTCCGGCGGATCATATCAACCTCCCCGTCTGTTGTTCCCAACCCGGGGGGGGGGGGGGGATTTCCCTTCCCTCCTCCTCCTCCTTCCGCGCGTATGGTTGCTAACTCTTCGGTGCTAGCCCACCTCCCCGAAGCGGCGCTTGGCTAGCCTGCCGATGGTTGCTCTGCGGTAACAGTCATTGGCAGGTAAGGAGGACGCAGCTCCCGGATCCGGTGACCGACCACCCCCTTACCCTCCCCTCCGCCTTGCATCTGACCTCCCTTGCTTGCCTTCGACTTTCAAGCGGCTGTCTCGCACCCGGAGCCCTAAGTGGGGCTCCCCTACTCCCCAGCAGCGAGACGGGGGTCGCTGGACCCTTCTGTGTACGACTGAGGGGCTCGGGGTAGCGGCGGGTCCGTCCTTTCCCTCTCACCCTCCCTCTTGCAACTCTTGTCATTTACCCGTCCTTTACTTTCCCACGTGCCTCGGACTTTCACTTTTATGGCGTTTCCCCCGACGCCTCTGCTTCTCTGCGAACATGTTTCTTCCTGCCACTTTCTCCGGCGGGTCATACCTGCCTTTTTTAAAAAAAAATTCTGCAGAGCCGGCCTATTTGATGCTTTTTTTTTTTTGCATTTGCACCCCAAGTGTGTGTGTGGGGTGCTGTATAAGTTTCCAGATTCTGCCTAGGCAGGTGCCCCCTTTACCGGTGGTGGTGGTGGTGGGGGGGAAGTCGGAGGCTGTGAAAGGCCTACCTGTAATTCTGGAAGCGGCACAACAAACCCCAAAGCTGAACCTGTCAAGGCGGTTAAGAAGTTTTTGTGGCGTGTGAACCGAGATTGAGGTTTGTTTGATCCATGTTGGCCTTCCTTTTCCAAGACATTTGAAAAAGCGCCTTCAAATGCCAAGATTTCCTTGCTTAAAATTTAAACTTGGGACTGCAACTTTTCCCAACCAGATCGGCCCTCCGGATGTATTAAGGCTGCAAACCACACCTGGCTTGCAAATTCTGAGAGTTGTAATAAATCTGGTGCGGGGAGGCTGTGGCACATTGGAGAGGCCTCAGAACATGTGCTAGCAATCAAGAGAAGAGTATAATTTGCTGTTCAGCTTGTGTTTAAAAGGCTCTCCCCCACTTTCTTGGTTCTTCCATGCAAGGTATACTGTAAACGTAATGATGGCTTATCCCGCAGGGTTGTTGTGCATGTGGAAGAGAAAGGCCAGGTAATGCAGAGTTGTTTAGGGATGTACAGAAGCTGGTTGATGGGGAACTCAACCTGATGTGAGATGAATAGTAGGACTGAGGCATGAAATGAGAGTTGGAAAACTTTCTGCCTATAAAGCATCTCCAGTTGGGAAGAAACGCACATGGGGCATGGCTGTGTTTTGAAACGGGTATAATGCTAATAGTTCACCAGAGGTGTGCTAATTTCTCTTGAGTAAAGGCCACTCCCTGATTTGTTCTTTCAATGTATCAGGTGTGGGCTAGAATTGCATTTGAAAGCTACCTAGTCGTTTGCAAGCTGCTTATTCATGTCTGAAATGTATAATTTTAGGGAGCGGGTGTGCTTAGATTGATGTCCTTGCAACCCCCCCTCCCTCTTGAGGTCCTTTTTCAGCTAAGGCTGCCCGGTGTCCAACTGCAGTAAAAATTGCCTTTTGCCCCCCATCTTAAAGCCACAGGCCCACCTCTGCAGCGAGAAAGCTAAAACTTCCTTGCAACAAGGTCATACACCACCTTGTCGGTTTCTCTTTCAAGAGGATCCTGGTGGTGCCCAGCCTTCTGGCAGCTAGGAAGAGGCGGATCCTGGGTCCTCCAGCGAGGCCTAGTTTGCTCTTGCGCCCCCCCAAAGCATCGTGCAAGTGGGATTCCTTGGGTAGAGGTCACCCTTCTCCACGCCAGCTGGGTGCTCTCTTTCTTTCTTTCTCTCGGGAAAGCCTGGGCTGAGAAAGGCTGTTTCCTTTTGGAGAGCCCGTCCGTTTTTTGCCATGTGCCTGATTCATCTTACAAGGGCACAGCGATGACGTGAAGGCATGGAGGGGGGGAGCAGAGGGGAGGAGAGGAAAGCCTCAGTTTGGCTTGGCTGAGCAAGTTCTGCTACTTGGGTAACCTCCCTCCCTGTTCCCCTCCCTCCTCCTTTAAATGAACTCTTAGCAAAAAAAAACAGTTGCATTTGGTGGATTTGATTAAGCCTTAACCATGCGCCTGCTCTCTCTCTCTCTCTCTCTCTCTCTTTCTGGGTGTGCAAAGAGCAAGGTTCCTTTAAGACACTTCTGACAATGTTTGAAGGGCTGTGCTAAGGCATAGTGCTTTGGTACACCTCCCCCAACCTCCAGGTGTGTTCAACATGCACATTTTAATCACCTAATAGGCACAGCTCAATGGCGATTCTTGTGTTTTCCCAGGTTTTATGGGGAATAATGCCATTGGAGAAGGAAATTCTGGGTGTTGATTCGCCTGCTGAGTTTATATATTCTGCTAATGGGGGGGGGGGGTTGTGGGAGGCATCTGGCCTGCATCCTGCTTCATTTTATGTGTCAAATTGCAGTGGCTAGGTTCATATAATGTGTATTAAACCAAAACAAACCACATTGTGTTTTAGTAGTGTGTGTGTGAACCAGGTTTCTATGCTAAACTTAGCATGTATGCTTAACAATGCAACATGTTTATTTTTTCATCATCTCTTATGTCCATAGTACATGCTTCACATCATCCCTGTTGAGTTGACTTGATTGAAAGATAAGTTACTGGTTCAAAGGAATCTATTTTAGAATTGAGTTGACCAGGGTCAAATCCATGCTGTAACCACTATTCTAGACATCTGAAAGACAGGCTGTGTAAAAGACAGTTGCTCTTACAGTGAATATTTAAGTTTTTCTGCTCTCTAATTCTCCACCTATCCTTGTTCTTTGACTGCTATTCCCATTTTATAGATTGTGGGAGAAGAATTGAAGTCATTGATGCCCATGTAAAGTTAGTAGGCAAACTTTGATAGTTACAACAGAGTACTATGTTGAGGGACATGGTGGCTCAGTGGCTAAGACGCTGACCTTGTTGATCAGAAAGGTTGGCAGCTCAGTGGTTTGAATCCCTAGTGCTGCATAATGGAGTGAGCTCCCATTACTTGTCCCAGCTTCTGCCAACCTATCAGTTCGAAACCATGTAAAAGTGCAAGTAGAAAAAATAGGAACCATCTTTGGTGGGAAGGTAACAGCATTCCGTGCACCTTCGGCATTTACTCACGCTGGCCACATGACCACGGAGACGTATTCAGACAGTGCTGGCTCGTCGGCTTTGAAACAGAGATGAGCACCGCCCCCTAGAGTCGGGAAGGACTAGCAGTATGTGTGAGGGCAATCTTTACCTTTTATTATGTTAGGCTTATAATTTTATGCTGTAAATTATTCCATTTTACAGACAGAGAATGCATTTAAGACTGATAACCAGGAAGGGCACAGTTGTTTCAGGATTTGGATATTTTTCACCAGCTTTAGCTATTGGTTCCTGTAAACACAGTGCTCTTTAAAGCGCTCCAGGTTTTCAAAGCAATAGGTTATGTTGTACAGGTTTTCAAAGGTTTCTTCCTTCCAGGTGGGTCAAAACTTTATATCACTGTCCCATTATAGCTACACAACTATTCTGTAGGACATATCAGGCTTAGTTGTTGGACCCAAAGTGATTTATATAGCCAGTAAGGATTTGAACCTAGGTCTCCAATCTGAGTTATTCATTAATCCACTGTACACCAGTGGTCTTCCTGACTGAGGAATTCTGGGAGTTGAAGTCCATAAAGTTGCCAAATTTGGAAATCTTTGCACTACAACATGTCAATGTACATTCATGCTGGGGGGGGGGGAGTTTGAGTTTTCGAATATTGGTTGTATTCATTTATGTTCTGGCTTTAACCTTTGATGCAGGTGTATTAGATGATTAAATATATTTGGAAATGATTTTGGTTGGAAGTGGCTGCAAACCTGTGTCTCACATTGTGACTGTTGTTGCTTGTGTGTTACATTTGTATCTTGCCTTATGTTTGGGAGCAAACGGCAGAAAAACTATTTTCTTTTTTTTAGAGTTGCTTGATAGGCTTGTTACTTATTTGTCAGAGTTGGTAGTTCTTTCTTTGGGGTAATTGGGTAGATAGATTAGCTCAGTGTTTTTCAACCTTTTTTGTGCAAAGGCACACTTTTTTCATGAAAAAAATCATGAGGCACACCACCATTAGAAAATGTTAAAAAATTTAACTCTGTGCCTATATTGACTATATATAAAGTAATTTTCCCACGGCACACCTTACACTATGTCACGGCACACTAGTGTGCCGCGGCACAGTGGTTGAAAAACACTGGATTAGCTGGTGGGTTCAAGAAGCTGGCAGAGAAACCTAAATGTGGACCTCTCTTAACACGTTCACTTGGCTAATTTGCAGTTTATCAGTCTGAGATAGGGAGAAAGTGACTTTGATTCACCTTGGACAAGGGGGTGTGTTTTGTTGAAAGCAAAAGACATGTGGGAAGTTGTGGCCAACAAACATATTTTCTCCTTGGTATGTGCAGTCTTGGCTCCCTTCTGCAAAAATGGAGCTGCAGTAGCCAAAATAAATCATCTGCTCCACCAAAGAGGTCTTTTGCCTCTGGAGCAGGGACTATCAGTAAATATAAATTACCAGAGTGCTTTAGAGCAGGGGTTTCCAACCTTGGCAAGCTGGCTGAGGAGCTCTGGGAGTTGAAGTCCGCAAGTCTTAAAAGTTGCCAAGGTTGGAGACCCCTGCTTTAAAGGAAGAGCGAGCAGGCCTCTCTCCTCTCTGCAGCTAAAAAAGTTTATTTTGTAAAACATGCTTAAGTTCTTGACTGACTCTTGTTCTCATTTAACCAATTTCATTGTATTTAAGTACAATGACAATAAAGATGATACTTATACTTATTGGTAATCTTGAGTCTGGATCAAGTTATGTCCTAGTGTGCCAACATGCTGGATTCTGTGACTTGTAGAAAAGATGAATGTCCTCCTAATTTTCTGCTAGGAAAACCTGGTTTCCATTTGTTATATTAACATATCCATATTGCTGCATTCCAGCTGGTTCAGAGTATAATACAATACAATGCAATACAATAGCAGAGTTGGAAGGGGCCTTGGAGGTCTTCTAGTCCAACCCCTTGCCTAGGTAGGAAACCCTATACCGTTTCAGACAAATGGCTATGTCCTCCATCAGTGGTATCCATCAGTTTCCTACCATCGTCTTCCCACTTTATTGTAGGTTTGATTTTTTTTTTTCCAGTATTGGGATAACATCAGCGTTCCAAGTATCATGCAGAATTAAATCAGAGTCCAAGGCAAAACGATCCTTTTTGTTCCAATTTAATAAGACAGACATCTTAGGCACATCTGTGTTCATCCCAATACTGGAAATGACATCAGAATTCCACCCAGTTAAAAGTTCATGATCTTGTCCCCACACCAATAACCCATCACATGGTCCAATCTTCTTCTTCCACACTGGCGTCCATGCCCAGCTTCTTCCAGGCAGGTGTGGGGACAAAGTCCGGAGACAAAGGATGACCTTGGCTTCTAGTAAAAAATGAAAACAATAGATTCCACAATCTCACTCCTGTCTATTCCCCCCGCCCATTGACTATACTTAAAGAAACAGCATAATGAAATAAGAGAAAGTGTGGCAGGCCAAATTTCTAAAAGGAATATAAATGCAGGCCTGACAGGCTATCCAACATCTTCTTAAAGACTTCCAGTGTATAGGTAGTCCTCAACTTGCGTCCATTTGCTTAGTGGCCATTTGAAGTTACACCACACTGAAAAAAGTGATTTATGGGCCTTTTTAGTTACCCTGAGGTAAGCCAATAAATTTGACAAATGAAATTAATAAAAATTTTCACACTTGTGACTGTTGCAGCGTCCCCGTGGTCATGTGATCAAAATTCAGCTGCTTGGCAACCAACTATTTATGACGGTTGCAGTGTGCCAGGGTCACGCGATCCCCTTTTGCGACCTTCTGACAGGTACAGTCCACGGGGAAGCAAGACTCACTTAACAACCAAGTTACTAACTTAATAGCTGCAGTGATTCACTTAACAACTCTGACAAGCAAAGTCGTAAAATGAAGCAGGGTTCACTCAACAACTGTGTCTTGCTTAGCAACGGAAATGTTGGGCTCAGTTGTGTTTGCGAGTCGAGGACTACCTGTAGCGCATAGTATGTTGCAAAAGGAATTAAAATTCAAATAAAACATTGGAATAATAGTGCCATCCATTGGGGCGGGGCCAAAACGTGACATCCGCCAAATGCTGTACCCCAGATATGGGGGGGGGGGTGTCAGCTAGGAGAATGTCTGTCTGTTGCTACAGGCCAGGTTGTTCCAAAGGAGATTACGGCCTGACTATATTCATCACTGCAAATGGAGTTCTGTTGGACACAGGATTCCCGTTATCTTCTTTTGATCTTCTGGGTAGGCAGATCCCCTTTTTTATTCAGATCTGAATCCCACTCACGACCAGAGAACCTGGTTGAAATATTACAATAAACCAGTGTTTGTCAAAGCTTGGCAACTTCAATGTGTGGACTTCAATTCCCAGAATTCCTCAGCCAGCATGGCTGGCTGAGGAATTCCGGGAGTTGAAATTGACACATCTCGAGGTTGCCAAACCTGAGAAATATCCCAATAAACCATAGTGTGATTTACTTGGTTTTAGCTAGAATGGGAAATACTGAGATCCTGGTTAAAATTTAGGGCAGGACTCCCTAGTCCAGTGTTGGCGAAGCTTTTTGGCACCGAGTGCCAAAATGGGAGCTCATGTGTGTGTGCATGTGCCGGAAACTGGAAGAGCAGCTGCCAGGCCACCTCAACATCCGGTTTCTGGCACGCATGTGCGTGCAAAGACCAGCTGGCTGGTGCGCATGTGCCCGCTGGAAACCGGAATATCATCTTCCCTGCTCGCGCATGTGCGCCCGGCGGCTGCTCTTCCAGTTTCCGGCACTCCTGCACACATGAATACCAGCTGGCTGATGCGCCAGAACCTGGAAGAGGAACGGACGATAGTTTGCATGCCCAGAGAGATGACTCTGCATGCCACTTCTGGCACCCGTGCCATAGGTTTGCCATCATGACCCTAGCCTGTTTTGTGCATGTTCTCTTTCCATGCAAAATCCTAGACAGGCAATTGCATTGCTTGTCTGCCTGTCTGATTAATGCTTCCTAGATTGCACTATTACATGAAAGTTAGGTTTTATGCAAAGTGCTTCCCTCAGTATAACTAGACTGAAAGTTGCACAATATGCTTATCCTCTGTTACTCACTGTTAACATTACTGTGGTTTACACAACCAGATTTTTTTTTGCTTCCCACAACATGCAGAATCTTAAAATAGCCACGTGGCTCGAGTTTGCACAGCACAGGCATTTTGTGGCTAAACCATAAGATGGTTTGTTCCATTTGGGACTGGCGTATTGTATGAACTTGACCAGGCCTAATTCCTACGGTCAACTAGAGTCAACGAAATCAAGCCATGGTATGATATGAAAATGCAAATTTGGTTTGCATTAGTTTTTAATCTATTATGATCTCAACAGATAAAGCTAAGCCCTTTCCCATGCCAGCTTCCTAATGCAAGAAAGCATACAAAAGTTCCAAATGCTTTAATCAGTTTATCTGTTATTTACTACTCATGATTTTTTTGGCAATGTTAACTGCCTTGTTTTTTGCACTGGAAGGGAAAGAGAAAAAAAATCTGTGTGGTTGTAGCCCAAAGTTATATTTTTAGGGTGGGTGGGTGGGTCTTAAAGCAGAATGCCAGTTTTTTGGTGAGTTACTGAAGAAAAGGGGGGAGTAAATTTTTCCCCCTTAAAAAACCTCTATTCCATAATATTCTTCATTACATTTTTCTACTGGATGTTCTCATTTTTAGAAATACACAATTTTGTAAGACATAGCTTAACAGGATGCATCGGTGCTATGCAAAACAGATAAGCAGCGGTTCTCGAAACCAGAAATACAGTGTACAGACTTTTTTCAAGCAAGTGTTTCTAAGAATCCACCGGAAAAGTGTAGTACATAGATTTTTAGGCATGTTCAATAAACAAGCGGTATCTCTGGTTTTACATTTGACTTTGAGAAAAATAAAATAAAAGCATGTCTAGTTGATATGTCTAAAATTGTTTATAGCTATTTCAGAAAAGATGAGTTTCCAAACTTTGACTTGTTTTAGTATACAAATAATCCACCTTGTCATTGCAATTCTGTATTTATTTTATTTATTTATATTCTGTCTTTTTACAAATAACTCAAGATGGCGAATATGTCCACCCACTTCCTCCTCCTATTTCCCCTACAACAAGAGTCCCGGGAGGTGAGTTGGGCTGAGAGAGACTGACTGGCCCAAGGTCACCCAGCTGGCTTTCATGGCTAAGGTAGGACTAGAATTCAGGATCAACTTTCTAGCCTGATGCCTTAATCACTAGACCAGTGTTTCTCAACCTTGGCAACTTGAAGATGCCTGGACTTCAAGTCTCAGAATTCCCCAGCCAGCGAATGCTGGCTGGGGAATTCTGAGACTTGAAGTCCAGGCATCTTCAAGTTGCCAAGGTTGAGAAACACTGCACTAGATCAAACTGCCTGTCTTAAACATTATATTAAGGATACATGTTTAATTTGAGTATGGGGGCACAACTCTTTAATCTTGATATGCCCTCGCATATTAGGTTGCAATATTATTTATATGAACTTTTAATAATCAAAACTTTTCAGTTCAGCTAGTTTTGATTATCCATAAAACATATGATGTGTTGATCTGGTTTAGTTTTAATTTGTAAGGCTGATTGGATCATGGCTAATTTTTCAAACAGCAGGAAGCTCTTCAACATTTTGAAGAGAATCCTCTTCCAGCAAACATTTGGTCATTAATGGAGGATGCCAAGCTGCCTTTTTTTAATTTGATTTATTTGATTTGGTTTATCAACTTATATAAAAAAATAATAACGGCCTTGAATTTCGAAACTGGACATCATTTAAATGACTATATATATATATACCCACACACACACACACACACACATATATATATATATATATATGTATGTATGTATGTATGTATGTATGTATGTATGTATATGTATGTATGTATATATATAAGCTGCTGAGGTTAACACTTTCTTGTTGTTGACTTTATAGAAGCTTAATAAATACCCATATTCCCCCCAGTATCGTCCGGGGGGAGGGGGAAGTTGATTACAGTTCCCATTATCCCCAGCCAGCTGAGTTAATACTCTGGGTATCTGTGACAAAACATAGCAGAGTTTTATGGTTTCCAGCCTGATGCAGTTGTGTGTCTTTATAAATGATTTAAGGTTTAAGATTATAACAAAGAGGAATGATGTCAACAAATCACTGTTGTCCAGGAAAATTGATGATATTTTTAGGTGTTTGAAGGCTCAGCTTTTCTTGGTGCTGACAGCTTAGCTAACTTGTCTTATTTTATTTCTGTACATGGCTTAGTGGCAACCCCAGTCAATGGAGTGGTCTACAACTCCCACATATACTATATAATCGTGATGGAGAACCTATGGCACCCGTGCCATAGGTGGCACATGGAGCCATATCTGACGGCACACGAGATGTTGCCCTATGTCAGCTCCAGCTATGTCATGCACACGCTGGCCAGCTGATTTTCAGCCTTCCGGTGGGTGGGAAGTGTGGGCTTCAGGAAAGCCTCCGGAGCCTGTGGATGGTGAAAAAAGGGCCCAATTTCAGAAACCAACTTCCGGTTTGCCTGTTGGGCCATTTTTTGCCCACCACAATCTCCAGAGGCTTTCCTGAAGCCTGGGGAGGGCGAAAAACAGCCCAACGGGCCTACCGGAAATTTGGAGGTTTCAGTGAGGCCTGCGCACGTGCACAGGGGGGAGCGTGGGGGGGGGTGTCCACGCATGTGCAGGGGGAAGGGCATTGCATTGTGGGTATGGGCACAAACCCGCGCCCTTTTGGCACCCAAGCAGAAAAACGTTCGCCATCACTGCTATATAATTTGGATTAAAACAGATGCTAGGTGGTGCGGTGGCTCACTGTTTAAGGCACTGGGCTTTGTTGGATGGGAAACTGGCAGCTTAGGTTTGAGACCCGAGCGGCACACATCAGGGTGAGCTCCTGTCCTTGCCTCAGCTCCTGCCAACCTAGTAGTTCGAAAGCATGCAAATGCGAGTAGATAAATAGGTACCACTTCGGTGGGAAGAAACAGTGCTTTGTGACATCAGACAGTGCTGACTCAATGGCCTTGAAATGGAGGTGAGCACTGCCCCCTGTAATCGGCAACAACTGGTGGAGTAAAATCTGCAGGGACTCCTTTACCTTTTAAAAAAAAAAATCTTTAAAACAAATACAGTTAATCCTTGACTTACAACCATTCTTTTAACGATGGTTCCAAGTTGTAACAATTGTAGAAAAAGTGATTGAATGACCTGTACTCCAATATATGACCGTAACACCACCCTGTGGTCTTGTGATTGCAATTTGGGCACTTGGCAACTGCCTTGCATTTAAAACTATTTGCGGTGTCCTGCAGTTATGTGATTGTGATTTGCAACTTTTTTTGCCGGGTTTCTGGCCATTCGCTTAATTACTGTGCGATTTCTTTATCAATCTTGTGATTAGCTTAATGCCCAAATTAATATCCAAATTGCAAATCCTGGCGCTATCAGCTCATGTGTGTTCTGCGCATGCGCAGAAGTGTGTGGGCATATGGGCGGAGCCTCCCGCCGTCGCCACTACCATGTCACCTGATCGGGGTTGAACCAGGAGAAATCCATGTCTGATGCCCACCGTAAAAATGATTGTAAAAATGGTGAACTCTATTTACAATTGCAATGACTTATGACAGAAATTCTGGTCCCAATTGTGGTTGCGAATGAAGGGCTACCTGTACATAACAGGAATTGAAATACAAAATAATACAGTATGAACAATTATGTGGATCGGAGTCAAATACTGGAAAAAAACATCATTTTAAAACTTGCTCCTTCCGATGACCTTCTCCCCTTTAACCAGCCCATTCAATTCAGAAACAGTTTCAGGCTAAGTATAAAGATAGAGTTTCTTCTCTCTGCCCCAATAGTATTAATATTTGAAGAAGATGCATTTCTACATCTGAATTTAGAAATGCTGCCAATTGTGCAAGCTCCTTGCACTTGATGTTTTGGGGTGAACACCAAGAAACTTACTAAAGCTTCATCAATGCATACGGGAATATCTATATAAAAACATTCTTTTTTAAAAAGAAAAATTGTTCTTCAAACTAGACTGGGATATTTTTTGAGGGGGGGAGTGGAATTTAAAATCATTCAGACATCAAATCAAAAACATTAGATAGGCAGTCAAGTGTGCAAATAATCAGAATTCCTAAGCATCAAAAAGCTAGTCAAGTTAATATCCATTCCACCTACAATTCTTGGTGAGGCCAGGTCTCTCCACATCACATGCCTTCCAATCCTGTACTACTTTTTTGAATTGTTCTATGCTGTGAAAGTTGGACCATAAGAAAGGCTGAGTGCCAAAGAATGGAGGCCTTTGAACTCTGGTGCTGGAGAAGACTCCTGCGAGTCTCATGGACTGCAAGGCGATTCAACCGGTCAGTCCTAGAGGAGATCAATCCTGACTGCTCTTTAGAAGGCCAGATCCTGAAGAGGAAACTCAAGTACTTTGGCCACCTAATGAGAAGGAAGAACTCACTGGAGAAGAGCCTAATGGTGGGAACGATGGAAGGCAAAAGAAGAAGGGGACAACAGTGAAAGAGATGGTTGGATGGAGTCACTGAAGCAGTAGGTGTGAGCTTAAATGGACTCCAGAGGATGGTAGAGGACAGCAAGGCCTGGAGGAATGTTGTCGATGGGTCGGTCACCACTTCGCAACTAACAGCAACAAGGCTGTGGTTGGTTTTGTGGTCAAGCTTTGATGGTGCCCAGCCACTGTGTTCTTGGTTGGCTTGGTTTCTTTTTACCACTAACTCTTCCAAACCTCATGTGAAGGTAGCCTATGGATATTTTCCAGCAGTAGCATGTTATGTAGAAGTCTTGAAAAATCACCTTCCTCCGGGTTCCCATGTCTAAGAGGCAGAAATGCATATTGTTGCAAGGAATTGTAATGTATTAGCACTACCGAGAGAAAACACATGTATAGGTCAGTGATGGCTAACCTTTTTCGCCCAGAGTGCTGAAAGCACACGGGCGCACACCCATAATGTAATGCTTGCATTCCTCCACATGCCCCGCACATGTGCACATGACCCCTTGCACATGTGTCTCCCACATGTTCTGCATGCCTGGCACAGACCCAAAAATCAGATGACCGACAGGAGGCGCGCTCACATGCACAGAAGAACTGAGCTGGGGCAATGGCTTGCGTGCCCGCAGAGAGGGCTCTGTGTGCCACCTGTGGCACACATGCCATAGGTTCGCCATCACGGTTATACGTAGTCCTCAAATTACAGTTGGTTGTTTATTGACCATTTTATTGACCATTTAGATGACACCCCCCTCCCGTCACATAACTATATTTTGGCACTTAGCGACCAACCATGATTTACAGCATCTTGCATCACGTAGTGTTGTGGCCCAACAGCGGCCGGCTGAGCTGTTGCTGGAATCCGACAGCAATGAACACTATGGGACTGCCCTAGAGGCTGAGGAAGTCTCTGTGGGGTGTTCGGAGTCAGAGCAGGGACTAGAGAGGCCTGTTGGCCACCAGGTGGTGTCTGAGTCAGGGAGCAGTGAGGAAGAACAGAGGGAGGCTGTCCCTGACGTACGTATGCGAGGAGGAGGGAGCAGCTTTGGAAAAAGGCTCACAAGAAAATAGGAACAGGTGGCTACTGATTGGCCCTTCCCAGAGAGCTTATAGGTGGGGCGACGGGAGGGGAATTTTGCAGGAAACAACAATTTACTGATCCAGCCGTAGAGAAAGATTGGGAGAATTTCGTGAGTTCAAGCCTTGTTTCATAAAGATAGCTTTCTGGGCTCCCAGCCAAGGGGTTGCTTATCACCCTCCTTAGTTGTGGCAGACAGCCAAGTATATATTGTAGAGGCTTGGGACAGAACAAGTGGCCATAATTTATAAGGTCAACTGGTGTTTACATCCGGTTTTCAGCAAAAGCGCCCTAGAGCAAACAATGGGTTCACTTAATGCCTGGGAACTCACTTAACCATATTGATTTGTGTAATGACTGCTGTTTTTTAAAAAGTCATAAAATTGGGGTCAGTCGTGCTTTTACGGCTATTATGACTTACCACAGTGTTAGCGAACCTTTCCATCGCCCGAGTGCCAAAATGGGAGCTCATGCTTGTGTGCCTGAAATGGGAAGAGCACTGAAACGGGAAGAGCAGCTGCCTGGTGCACATGCACGTGCCAGGAAGATGATCATCTGGTTTCTGCAATGACGTGTGGTGAGGTTTATGGCTGGTGAGGCAGTCTTCTCCCCTGACATCCCACTATCTAAAGCGCTTTCTTTCGCCCGCCTGAGTTCTGACAAGCGGGCGAAAGAAAGCACCAGCTGGCCGCTGGCTTTCTTTTGCCCGCCTCTATGTCGGACATAGCGGCGGGCAAAAGAAAGCCAGCGGTGGACTGGTGCTTTCTTTCTTTTGCCCAGAGGCGGCCTCTGGGCAAAAGAAAGAAAGAGGAGTTGTCGGTGCTGCTTTCGGTGAGCGGAGCATGAGCAGGCGACACCATGAGTTCCATTCTGGACGTCCGTAACCTCTACCAGAACCTGATCAACCTCTTGCTGAGCGAAGAGCTGGACATGCCCACCTCCGCCTTCTCCTGCGGCCGCTCGGCCTGATCCTCCGAGGCGGCGCTGCTGGGCGGCGGGGCCTCAGCAGTGTGGTCGCTGCGCAGCCCCTGGAGGCCCAAGGGCGAGCAGCTGCAGCCCCAGCTGCGCCCGGACCGCTCGGTCATCCTGATTGAAGGCAAGGCGGCCCAGCCGCCTCCGCTGCCGGGCTTCCCGCCTCTCAAGCCGCCAGGCACACTGGCCTCGTCGTCCCGCTACAAGACGGAGCTGTGTCGCACCTTCAGCAAGAGCGACTGCTGCAAGTACGGCACCAAGTGCCAGTTCGCCTACAGCTCATCCGAGCTGCGCTCCATCAGCCGCCATCCCAAGTATAAGACGGAGCTGTGCCACAAGTTCTACCTGCACGGCGAGTGTCCCTACGGCTCCCGCTCCCACTTCATCCACTTCCCTGAGGAGGCACAGGTCTTCGGCAGCCACAGGGGCACCTCCCCGCACCTCCTGCGCCAGAGCGTCAGTTTTTCCGGTGTGCCCAGCGCCAGCTGCACCTCCCCGCTGCTCGGCTTGCCCGACCCAGCCTCCTTCACCCGGGCACCTTCCGTCTCGCCCCCGCCCGCCTCCGCCGAGCTTCTCTCGCCCGCCTTCAAGCACCTCAACCTGGACCCGATCACCCTGGTGGCCTCCTTCAGGGACTTGCTGGCGCCGACCCCTGTCGGGAGCTGCTGCTCCTACCGCTACATTAATTTTGAATTCTTCCCCCTCCCTCCGACCCATATACCTTTTCCAGCTGTTTCACAATCACAGAGGATTTCAACTCTGCTCTTGCCTGCCATGTGCCATCATGAAAATGTAAAAATATAAAAGGAAAAAGGCAAGAGCTGCTGAGGTCAGGCTGGGTTAGCTGCTGCCAGAGTCTCCAATGGATGACTCTGCTTAACTGTTTAAAAAAGCCTCTAAAAAATACACCCTCTACAGGAGGAGGCAAGAGAACCACGTGCCTCCTCTGCATAAGGAATTTTTCGGCTTTTAACCCTTGCTTAACTCTGTTCGAGTGATCATAAAGTCAGATTAAATGAGGCACGTGGTTCTTCCACCTCCTCCTGTAGAGGGCACTTCTTTAGAGGCTTTTTTTAACAGTTAAGCACTAAGCAGAGTCATCCACTGTGACTCTGGCAGCATCTACCTCAGCCTTTTTCCTTTTACATTTTTTTTCTTTTCATGATGACAGTGGTGAGGCTCTGCCTCCCCTGACTGCATGTCACTGGGTTTCTGGCGCATGTATGCGTACCAGCTACCTGGTCTTCCCGTTTCTAGCACTCCCGCACGTGTGAAGACCAGCTGGCTGATGCGGCGGAACCCGGAAGAGGAATGGGCAACAGCTTGTGTACCCAAAAAGATGGCTCTGCATGCCACTTCCTGCACATGTGCCATCGGTTCACCATCACGGGCTTACAACCAAAACAGGCAAGCTCCCATTAGGATCGTAAGCCGAGGACTACCTGTAGTAATGCTGGCATGCAAACTACGTCTAATTAAAAACATTTCTAGGGAGAAATATTGCAGCTGAAAAACTTTTCCTGAGCCAGCTCCTTGGGTTGTCTAAAAGTATGATTGTGGTCCATGTCCAGCCAACACATCTGTCCATGCTTTAAATCGGGAGTAGTCAACCTTTTTATACCTGCCACCCACTTTTGTATCTCTGTTAATAGTAACATTTTTTAACCGCCCACCGGTTCCACAGTAATGGTGATTTATAAAGTAGGGAAGGAACTTTATAAAATTTATTAAGGAGAGTTACAGCAAACCCCTACCGCCCACCATGAAAGCTGGAACGCCCACTAGTGGGCGGTAGGGAGCAGATTGACTACCGCTGCTTTAAATAAAGGTAACAGTAAAGGCTTCCTCTGTC
This sequence comes from Thamnophis elegans, assembly GCF_009769535.1. Taxonomy (NCBI): domain Eukaryota; kingdom Metazoa; phylum Chordata; class Lepidosauria; order Squamata; family Natricidae; genus Thamnophis; species Thamnophis elegans. Next base: position 131,589,752 of record NC_045544.1, read on the forward strand.
CAGTTGTGTCTCATTGTAGGCAGTGGTGCTCATCTCTGTTTCTTGGCCAAGGAAGCCAGCATTGTCTGAAGACATTTCCATGATCATGTGGCCAGCATGGCTATAGGCCAAAGGTGCATGGAACACTGTTTCCTTCCCACTGAAGTGGTACCTATTTATCTACTTGTGTTTGCTTGCTTTTGAACTGCTAGGTTGGCAGGAGCTGGAGAAAGTAACCGGAACTTACCCCCGTTTCGCAGGCTCAGATCTCAAACCTGGGCTGTCGACTTTCCAGCTGACAAGTGCCACCATCATAACTGCTGAGCCATAACCCCCCATGCTTTAAATAAACTATGTTTTACTGAGTCAAACCTGTTGCCTACATTTTTGCAACACATTGAATCTCAAGCTAGCCACCTCACACTGAGTTTCAATATGGTTGGTTACTTCGTGACTCAGAGAGTTGTGCAAATATGGGTAGAACGAAGCCTTGATTAGCCAAATTTGAGGTGTGCAATGCTAAGATTAGATATGAAAACTCTGCTTTGTTGCACAGGGATGTATAAATTACAGGAGCTGGCCTCCAGCTCTTTAAAGCAGCTGTATCTCTTTCTAGGATGAAACATAGCAATGGCAGAGGGAAGTCAAAAGTAGAATAAAATACTGTTCTGACCCCCCTCCTCCGTCCAGGAACGAAAGCCAAAAGGAAAGGTAAATAAGAATACTTTTAATCAATCCAGATTCTCGTTGGCTGCAAGCCCAAAATAAACAAAGAGATAAACACTCTGGCAACAATTACTCCAAACCTAGTCAATGCAAACAAGCTCTCATAGCAAACCACTTCTCCAAGTTGGTTTCTCTGAATCGTGAATATTGACTCCTGCAAAAGAGCGTGGCACAAACAGTCTCTTTTATAATCAGGAGATGATCTTAATCAGCATCAGCTAAACGCAATCATCTCCTATCATTACACAGTTTTTGCTGTCGAGTAGCCCTTCGATGGCGTGCATCCCGAACAACTCACAAGTGTTCCTGAACACTCCCTCTGATCCAAGGCTCCGCCGCCACCTGGTGGCCAACCAGTCTCTCCTCGCCCTGCTCGGAGTCGGCACCCTGTCCAGGGTCCTCCACCTCCTCCAGGGCCGACTCATAAGACCCCTCGCTGTCGGAGACTGGCGGCATCTCCAACAGCTCCTGCCGGACCACAACAAAATACTATGAATTATTATATTTGGATTGCACTGAGTTGCAAACTAGCTAGCTTCGTTAAAACTAGCAGTGTTAAACTCAATTTCGTTAAGGGCCCCATCAGGGTTGTATTTGATCTCGGGGCGGGGTGTGTGTGTGGCCATCTTGATATTACTTGTGTCAGGGACACCCGTGGCCCAGGTAGGGCTGGCGGGATTCATTGTCTCCAGCAGAGGAAGGCGAGACCAGGGATAATCGTTTTTTTTTTCTTAAAAAAAAAAATTAAATTAGATTTTTTAAAATTTAAATCAGATTTGTTTTATTTTTATCAAATTAATTTTAATTTGATGCTTTTGGAGTAAAAATTTGTCTAAATATAGTTTTCTCTTTAAGATACATTAATCATTTAGTTTATTCAGCCTGATATGGAGCTTAGTTATGTAGCATGAGACTGTATATTCTGCAATATTTTCATTTTTGGTAAACTCATTCAATGAATCTGCAAGCCAAATAGGAAGCCTTCATTTTGTTTGCAAATAATAATATTAAAGATTCTAACAGGAGCTCACCCTGTTTCATAGGACTCAGATCTCTTAAAATTTGCATTGCAGTTTAATTTTTTATTACGTATTAAATAGGGTACGTAATAAAAAATTAAACTGCAATGCAAATTTAAAGAGAAGGGGGAGAGGAGAAAAATAAGCTCCTGCCTCCCCCTCCAAAAAAAAAACAATTAAAAAAATCCATCACATAATGGTGGATTTTTCACTTTTTGTGGGGTGGTGGCAAGAGCTTCTCCCCCGCCCCCTATTTTGTATTTCATCTTTTGGGGGGGGGGGGATGAAAAAAAATTATGAAAAAGAAAAAAAATGCCACAATTCTTTGCAATCAGACTGGCACAATTATATAGCATTCCTATAAAGTTTTACAGTCCAGTTTTTAAATTGGAAAGGAAACTCTGGCCATGTGAAAAGTACACTATATTGCCAAAAGTATTCACTCATCCATCCAAATAATCAGAATCAGGTGTTCCAATCACTTCCATGGCCACAGGCCAGTGGTGGATTGCTCATCCGTTCCAACCGGTATGGTTGGAACGGGGCCGGCGGCGTCCTCGTGCACGCGCGCAGTTCACGCATGCGTCTTAGCACCTGCGCGATGCTCCAGCTGCTTGCGGAGAATCGTGCAGGCGCTGTATGTGCCATGCGCCTGCGTGAAAGCGCAGAAGCCTTCAAAGACCGGTAAAGAGCGCGGGCGGACGGGTGGACCCTTTGGCCTTCCCGGAAGTTACTTACTTCCGGGTTCACCGACCAACCAGTCTGTGCGGACCGTCGCAGACCGGTTGAAACCCACCCCTGCCACAGGTGTATAAAATCAAGTACCTAGGCATGCAGACTGTTTTTACAAATATTTGTGAAAGAATGGGTCGCTCTCAGGAGCTCAGTGAAGTCCAGCGTGGAACTGTGATAGGATGCCACCTGTGCAACAAATCCAGTCGTGAAATTCCCTCGCTCCTAAATATTCCACAGTCAACTGTCAGCTGTATTATAAGAACATGGAAGTGTTTGGGAACGACAGCAACTCAGCCACGAAGTGGTAGGCCACGTAAACCCGTCCAACATCAGTGTGTGACCTCACAAATGCGCTTCTGGAAGAATGGTCACAAATTCCCATAAACACACTCCTGAACCTTGTGGACAGCTTTCCCAGAAGAGTTGAAGCTGTTATAGCTGCAAAGGGTGGACCGACGTCATATTGAACCCTATGGATTAGGAATGGGATGTCGCTTACAGTAAGTTCATATGCGAGTAAAGGCAGGTGAGCGAATACTTTTGGCAATATAGTGTATGTGCTTCAGTCCACCAGTACTAAGTGCAATTTGTCTGTACACACTCAGTTTGAACCTGCAGGTAGAGCTGATGTTACTCGCTTAAATGGGTGTCATTGTAGTAACCCAATTACGGGTTTGTGCATTTAATAGATTGAATTGGTTTCTCCCTGGATGAGTAATACATATCTCCCAAAGAGGCACTTGGCAGAGAAGACCATTCTGTGTGCGTCACATGCTCAGCCATAATCCAGAGATTAACAGCGTGATTGGGTTCACACAACAGTGAGAGTGTCTGGCTTAGTCTGCTGATCGAACCTAGCATTTATTTCCCATAATGCAGTGTCTCCCAACCTTGGTAGCTCTAAAGCAGGTGGACTTCAACTCCCAGAATTCCCCAGCCAGGTGGACGGACTTCAGTTCCCAGAATTCCCACAGGAGAGAGAGCAGACAGAGCTGGAAAGGTGGAGTTAAACGAGTCATCAGCCTAGAATTATTATATACTCACAAACGGTCCAAACCCAGCCCCTCTTGAAGTTCGTTGACCTTTCTCTGGCGCCAATTTAGCATTGAACTTTAGCTGACTAGTTTCTGGTGCATGGGCTTGAGCAATAAATCTTCTGACTTTTACTTAAAATAGGATCCTGATTCTTTGAGCCTGACAATTCCACAACCAGGCGTATGGACTTCAACTCCCAGAATTCCCTAGCTGGCTAGAGGAATTCCGGGAGTTGAAGTCCAGCTGCCTTAAAATTGTGATGGCTGGGAAACACTACCATAGAGGTTGCCCTGTGGTGATGGGCTGTCCTGGCTGAGGATTATGGGTGTGGCAACCCAGCACATCAGAAAATCAAGGTGTTGTAGATCAGTGGTCCGTGTGAAAATTTTGGTGGTTTGCAGAAAAATTATTTGCATTTTTATAGTGCACTAAATCAGGGGTCCTCAAACTACGGCCCCTGGGATGGATTCATGCAATGAATGTTTGTGTTGCTGCAGAGAGTCTCCCTCTTCGGGGTCCTTTTGTGTGGGCAGAGGGGGGCAGAAGTTCCAACTTGGGATCTGCTTCGACCTCCAGGTGTGGGGCTTTGGGCAAAGGCTGGAGGGAAGCACCACCGGTGGCGAAGAGCCAGAGGGCCTCGTTCCAGTGGGGCTGCATCATGGCCTGGAACTGGCTGACCATCTCATACCTCTGAGCCTCCAGGCCCCAGTACCTGGCCTTGCGCTCCTGCAAGTCTTCCCTCTGCTTGGAAAGCCTATGCTTCTAGTCCTCATTGAGGTGCTTCTACTGAGCCTCCTTCTCGGTCAGATCCAATTTGCAGTGAGCAACCTGTTTCTCTCTTTCTCATGGTGGCTGCTTAGCTCCAACAACTGCTTCCTGTTGGGGCCCTAAGGAGCCTGGGTGGGAAAGCGAGGAGGGGCTGGGAGGGGAGGGGCAAGTAGAGACTGGCAAGACGCCCCTAAACATGAGTGATGCCGAGTTGCCCCCGCCCACCCAGTCACATAACCACCTAGCCACACCCACCCAGCTGGTCATTAGGCAGATCATACTAGTGGTCCGTGGGATTTAAAATTATGAATTTAACTGTCCCTGAGGTCCGAAAGTTTGGTCACCCCTGTTGTAGGTCACTTTGGAGCACTTCCAGTCGGAATGTCTATTTCCAGTGAGAAGGGGATGGAAGTGGAAAGGGAATTTCCCCTTGAGTTGAAATTAACTTTCTTTTAATTTTTTTTTCACTTTCCTCCCGCCACCTGTCCCAAACTCTTATTTGGCGGCAACTAAAAAATCCCATGCTAATTTATTAAAGTATATGCTTGCCTACTTCCTGCCTCCTCTCCTCTGCCATATTTGTTCATTGCCTGGGGTTTTATGTATATAATTCAGGGCAAAGTGCATTTGAGGCGCAATTGAGTCGTTGGGTAAGCCTTTTATTTTTTTTATTTTTTAAAAAAAATCTGCCTGAGATTCACAAAGCTCTTCTGTCAAAGGAGGGTTTTCTGTTCAAAAGAATACTCAAAGGTTGCATTTACAAGTCTTGCTTGGCGGAGAGCCTGAGTAAATATATTTGTAGAATACTTAGGACTCTTAATGATCAATGGAACTGGGTGGCTAAAACTAGCCATAGTTGAAAGGACCGAAGATGTACTCATTGTTTAAATGCTGAAGTTGGAGGTACTTGGAAGGAGGTAAAAGTGGAGTGCCATTATCCTATATCGGGTGGGGAACCATGGTACTTTTATGATTTGTGGACTTCAACTCCCAGACTTCCTGAGCCAGCCATGGCTCAAGCCATTCCTGCTGGCTCAGGAATTCTGGGAGTTGAAGTCCACAAGTCACAAAAGGGCCAATGTTCCTTTCCCTGTTCTATATTGTCCTTTTTTGAGGAAGGGACAAATATGGCAGTTAGGGAACCACAGTTTTGGAATTTGAATTTGAATTGAATTTAATAAAATTTATACGCCCAATCCCGTAGGACTCCAGGCGGCTTACAAATACAAAAATAAAGTCAAAACTAAAATATAGGGGAAAGAAAAGATAGATTTAAAAACAACACACCATACACTCAGTTCTAGCTGGGGCTGGACCGTATTTGGGGGTCAACAGCCCCAGGCCTGCTGGAACAGCCAGGTTTTAGTGGCTTTTCGGAAGGCTGAGAGAGTGGGAAGGGTCCGGATCTCTGCGGGTAGCTCGTTCCGGAGAGTTACAGAATGCTCCATTTTTTTCTGGACCACCTTAAACCTTCCAGTATTTCAGCTTAGTGACTTGTGGTACCGAGGACAGGTAGTCCTTGGCCTACGACCACAATTGAGCCCACAATTCCTGTTGCTGAGCGAGACATTTGACAAATGAGTTCCGCCCCATTTTATGACCTTTCTTGCCACAACTGAATCGCCTCAGTGGTTAAGTTAGTAACATGGTTGTTAAATGAACCTGGCTTCCTCCTTGAGTTTGCTCGTCAAAAAGTGATCACATGACACCCCCCCCAGGACCCAGCGACCGTCATAAATACGGGTCAGTTGCCAAGCGCCTGAATTTTGATCACATGACCATGGGGATGCTGCAATGGTTGCAAGTGTGAACAATGGTCATAAGTCAGTTTTTTCTGGGCTGTTGTAACTTTGAACGGTCACTAAATGAACTGTTGTAAGTTGAGGACTACCTGTACTTCCCCTGAGCCAGGTGTGGCTTGAAGTCTTCTTGGAATGGGTCATTCATGAAGCATACCTGTTTGTTCGTTCTGGAACATCACATTCGGTGCACACGGAGCCCCTTCTAGATTTATTTCTAGAAATTATCACCAAGTCCTAGAACAGTGATGGCTAACCTTTTTCTCCTCGCGTGCCGAAATCATGTGTGTGCGCGGGACAGCACGCATGTACGTGCCCACACCCCAGGGGTGGGTTTCTCGCCCCGTTCCAACCGGTTCGGTTGGAACGGGGCCGGCGGCGTCCTCGTGCACGCGCGCGGTGCATGCATGCGTACTAGCATCTGCGCGACGCTCCAGCTGCTCCTGGAGGATCGCGCAGGCACTGTATACGTCCTGCGCATGCGTGGAAGCGCAGAACTCGTCAAAACCGGGTAAGGACCGCGGGTGGGCGGGCGCGCCGTTCCCGGAAGTTACTTACTTCCGGGTTTGCCAACCAACCAGTTTGCAGGGACCGCCGCGAACCGGTTGAAACCCACCCCTGCCACACCCATACTGCAATGCTTCCTGCCCCCTGTGCATGCCTGCATGACCTCCCGCCCTCCCCCTCCCCCTGCACATGCATGCGACCCCCCTCCTTTGCTTCCCCGCACATGCGCACAACTATTCCATGCCCTGTTTTGGGCCTAGCAGACCGCCCTGAAGCATCCTGGGACAAAAAATGGGTCGCAGGGGGGCGCCACACACCCCCTGTGCCCTGTTTTGGGCCTAGCAGACCTCTCTGAAACTTCCCGGGGAAAAAAAATGGGGTTCGAGTGGCGCCACTCCCCCACACTCCCCCCACCCCCCGTGCGTGCACACGTGTCTCCCGTGTAGAGACCCAAAAACCAGCTGGCTGGCAGGAGGCGTGCACACATGTGCAGTGGAGCTGAGCATGGCGACAGCTTGCATGCCTGCAGGGAGGGTGGCATGTGTGCCATTGGTTCGCTATCACGGTCCTAGAATGTTATACATGCAGTCTTCCACTTATAACTGTTCGTTTAACAACAGTTCAAAGTTACGATGGCCTTGGAAAAAGTATTTGCACTTACAACCATCGCACCATCCTTACAGTCATGCGATCACAATTTGGGTGCTTGGAAACTGGCTCACATTTACAACAGGTTGTCTATATTTTGCACACAGACACACACAAAAGCTGGGTTTTAATTTGTAATTGCTGCCTTATGCAGTTCTCTTGATTTGTTTATGTTCAGTTCCGTCCTTCCCTCCTATACTTGAGTCCTTCAACTCCATTAAACTTCTACTGCCAGAATCCCTAGACTAAGATTACTATGGACTTCTGGGAGCTGAGGTCTGTTGAGGGATTGGGAAGAAACTGTTTCTGACCAGCTGTGTTTACTAATGTTTCCTGCAGGATCGAAGGTAGGACAGTTTGAATTCCAGATTTTAAATTCAGCTGCGTTAGAGGAGGGTGAGAATCTATAGGCCAAGCCTCCAGCCGAACTTTAATTAAGCAGGGTTTCTTTTTTAGACTAAATCAAAGTACCCTAAATTTTTTTTTGTTTAATTTTAAGTAGGCTACCAAGTTGAATTCTCTCTTTCAAAACCACCAGCCTTCTGTGTGGGCTTATAAGGTAGCTCCTGTGCCTTTTACTGTATCTATTTTTAGCTTGGAAAAAGATTCCTTGTCCCCTTTGATTTAGGATTTAAAGCGGCCAGTGCCCAGTGTGCTTCCTCGCTAATTTGGCTGTCATGTGCAATGATATCGCTAAGTTGGGGTGAGAGGCTGTGCATTCTTTTTTGTAAATTTTTATTTTTTTAATTTTATTTTAAAACAAACATTTCATCATTTATCAATCAGTGTGTCGTCTTGAGTACAAATTTTTTGTGTGATAATAATTATACCACCAAATTCTTTATATACACCTGTTCTTATTTTAACACTACAACTTGACATATCTCCTATTATAACATTTCTCTTCCTAAATTATTTAATTTTATTCTTTTTATCCATATTCATTTTCTAACCAATGATAAAATAACCCCTATGTATTATAATAATCAGATTCTTCCTTTCCTTTAATTGCTAGTGTTAATCTACTCATTTCTGCACAGTCTTAATATTTTCTCAAATCACATTTTCATCTTTAGGGATTTCTGCAGCTTTCCAATTTTGTGCAAATACAATTCTAGCCGCAGTTATTACATGAATAATCAAATATACATTTTCTTAACTATATTTCCCTGGTAAGATACCCAACAAGAACAATTCAGGTTTTAAGTCAACATGTTGCTGCGTCATCTTCTCCAACCACATTTGAATTCTTGCCCGCTATTTTTTCGCTTTTGTATGTGCATTTTTATTGGGGCATCCCAATTTAGTTTTTTCTGTACCGCCATAACCTTGGTGGCCCAGCTTTCATTGCCCGGAATAAACTTGGCATTGACAAGAAGTTTGGACACTTTGGTGCCATGAAATGAAAGACGCAAGAATAAAAGTCACCCTTTTCAGTACTGTTGTGACTTCGAATGGTCACTGAATGAATGGTCGTAAGTCAAGGACTGCATGTAGTCATTTGGGAGGAAGATGAAAAATTCCAGCTCTAAAAGTAAGCTTCCCTTCGCATGCGCAACAATCCTGTTTATTAGCATCCAGGTTTTCTTTTCTTTAGTACCCTGAAAATAAGACCTCCCCGGATAATAAGCCCAATTGTGTTTTTGAGCGTATGCGCTAAAATAACCCCTCCCCTGAAAATAAGAGCTCCCCGAAAATATTTAAACGCATGCTGGTCCCCGCCATTTCTTCTAGTTGCTTGCTGCGCAAACAACGAGGTGAGGAGAGGCCGGGGGAGGGAAGGGAGGGGCCCCATGCAACCCACATGCCCTTATCTAATGGCTGCTCCTTCAACCCTAGCCACCGCGCCCCTTCTATCACGCTAATAGCCACTGCAAAAAGAGCAGCAGGCCCAGCGACACACAACACAGCAGCAGCCATGGGGTGACCATGCTCGCCGCCTCCTGCACCTTAAAAATAATAAGGCTTCCCCAAAAATGAGGCCAATCGCTTATTTTTTGGGGGGGGATAAGACCCTGTCTTATTTTCAGGGGAAACACGGTTAGTGAAGTCCAGTTTCCTTCAAGGCAAGTTCAGCTCCTGGTGGCTTCAAAGAGAGAGAGAGAGAGATTCCATGGTTTCCTGGCAAACTGTATGGCTGTGGTTTGCCATGGTCATTTCCATGGATGGTTTTATTTTATTACCCAGTTTACCCTACTTTCTTGAGGTTTTTCTAGTGGTCTCCCATCCATCGGGTGGTAGTTAGCTTTTTTTTTTTTTTTTAAGTTTATTTTTTATTTTTTATTACACAGACAACAATGGGAAAGGGAGAAGATGGGGAAAAAAGTGGGGGGAGGGGAAACCCATGTTCACATACAATATGTCGTTTAATCACAGGTGCATCCCTACTAAGTTTATACATCCCGTATCTCTCTGTTGTATATTTAATAAGCACCACAATAAGCTAGGGTTTAAAAAACAAAAAACAACAAAATAAAACAAGAGGGAAAAAGGAAAAAAGGAAAAAGAAAAAAGGTAGGGGGAGGGGGGGAGGCCAAAAAGGACAAAAAAAAGTCCAAAAAGGAAAGGAAAAAAGAAAAAAAGAAAAAAAAAACCATCATCACATGCAGCATGTCGTTTGGTTATGATTGTTTTAACATCTACATCTTCAAATAATATTTACCATTTCAGATAGGTGGTAGTTAGCTTTTGAGAATGGCTAGTGCTGCCACCTAGTCAGTGGTGGGTTCTGGATTTACCCACATGCACGTGCCAAGAGCACGCATGCATTGTAGCTGCAAAAATTACTTCTGTAAGCTTCTGCGACGTTTCTGCTGCTCGGCGGAGCGTCGCGCAAACGCTGTACACACCGAAAACTTTAAACCTCGTTAAGGAGCGCGGGCAGGCGGGTAGACCCTCCGGAGCACCGTGGAGCACCATACCGGAACTGTACCTGGTGGTCCGGGCATGCTCCGGTACGCCCGTACTGGGGTGTGCCGCCTGCAACCCACCATTGCACCTAGTAGTAGTGTTCTGTATTGATAAAAGCAAATACAGTAGTCCTTGATTTACGGCCAGTCATTTAATGACTGTTTGAAGTTACAACAGAGTAAAAAAAAAGGTACTTATGCCCCATCGTTGATCTGCTTGTACCATCCCCTTGGTCATGTTTAATCATTGGCAACCAGCTTCCATTTATGATCAGCTGCAGTTTCCCATGGTCATATGATCAAGCTTTGTTCTTTTCATTCTGTTTTCCAAGAGAGAGAGAAAAAAAGGCCCTTTGGATAAGCTGGATTCAAACTTATGACCACATGGTTTGCTTAACAACCGTGGTGACTCAATGACCATCAGAAAAACAGCCCTAAAATCGAATCTTGTCATGTGGTGACTTGACTTACAACTAAAAGTCAGGGCTCAATTTTGGTCATCGGTGGAGGACTGCTACCTGTATGGCATACATTTCCAGACAATTTTGCTATTATTACCAAAGTTGGAGTTTCAGAGGCCAATTTGCTTTTTGAGCACGTTGCTGTAGCATATATTTATGTTCTTAATTAAAACAATAATGGGTGCAGGACTAGACATGACTGAACCTCTTCTTACAGCATGAGTTCATCATCACCCTAAGGTTGGGTTTTGGCTTAAGTTAGTTAAATCATTAAAATTCAGCCATTCTGATTTGTAAAGCAGGATTAGTGGTTTAAGAGGCAGCATTACTCAACCTCATCAACTTTAAAATATCTGGACTTCAACTCCCAGAAGTTTCTGGGCACGCTGGCTAGAGAATTCTGGGAGTTGAAGTCCAGACATTTTAAAGTTCCAAGGTTGAGAAATGTTTCCTTAAACCACTAATCTAGCCGATCCAGCTAATTATGGGTTTTCATCACACATGAAAGCAATTTGCACTCCCAAGATTCATTTTATCTCAGAACAGTTCTGTATTCTGCAATTCTTAAAGGCACAGAGCTAACTCCCCCCCCCCCAAGTCACCTTAGAAGATCAGTGATTTTGAAAGCTTTTCGGCCTTAACAATTTCTGTGTCTTCATAGAAAAACTTGAAAGGAGCAAGTAAATGCCAATACTGAAAGCTTTAAATAGATAAGCCCTGCAGCTAAGTTCCTAGCTTTAAACCTATTGCATCTTGTGAAGTGTTATTTTTTTTTAAATTTAATTTTTCATTCCATGGTTTCAGATTGACATCCTGGATTCTCTTGTAAAAAAAAGGCATAAATGTTAGAGCTGGGTATGCTTTGAAAATGATCAAGAAGGGTCTTTTTGGATCTAGTGTGAGTGAACTGCTTTCCCACTCTTTCATTGAAGCAGCCCAAGTTTATTCCTGCTCTCATGCCAGCATGAGGTAACAGAATAACAGAGTTGGAAGGGACCTTGGAGGTCTTCTAGTCCAACCTCCTGCTCTAGCAGGAGAGACACTATGCCATTTCAAACTAATGGTTATACAACCTCTTTTTAAAAACCTCCCATTGTTGGAGCACTCACAACTTCTGGAGGCAAGATGTTCCACTGGCTAATTGAGGCAACTGACAGAACAGAACAAAATAACAGAGTTGGAAGGGACCTTGGAGGATTTCTAGTCCAACCCCCTACCTAGGCAGGAAACCCTATACCGTTTCAGACAAATGGCTATCCAACATCTTCTTAAAAACTTCCAGTGTTGGGGCATTCACAACTTCTGGAGGCAAATCATTCCACTGATTAATTGTTCTAACTGTCAGGAAATTTCTCCTCAGTTCTAAGTTGCTTCTCTCCTTGATTAGTTTTCACCCATTGCTCCTTGTTCTGCCCTCAGGTGCTTTGGAGAATAGCTTGGGTCCTTTGTGGCAGCCCCTCAGATATTGGAACACTGCTATCATGCCACCCCTAGTCCTTCTGTTCATGAAACTATTGTTGTTGTTAGTTGCGAAGTTGTGTCGGACCCATTGTGATGGCGAACCTATGGCACGCGTGCCACAGGTGGCATACACAGCCCTGTCTGCGGGCACGCGAACTGTCGCCTCAGCTCAGATATACCGTGCATGTGCGTGCGCCTCCCGCAGCCCCTTTTTGGTCCCAGGACGTCGCAGGGAGGTCCACTAGGCTCAAAATGGGGCACGGGAGGTCGTGCACGCATGCATGGGGGTAGGGGGGCACGGGGGTGTCGCACGTGCATTGCATTATGTGCGCTGTCACTGCATGTGGGTGTTTTTGGCACATCATGATGACAAAAAGGTTAGTCATCACTGCTCCAGGCCTTCCTGTCTTCTACCATCCCCCAGAATCCATTTAAGCTCATGCCTACTGCTTCGGTGATTCCATCCAGCCACCTCATTCTCTGCCGTCCCCTTCTTCTTTTGCCCGCCATCTTTCCCAGCTTGAAGCTCTTCTCCAGGGAGTCCTTCCTTCTCATTAGGTGGCCAAAGTACTTGAGTTTCCCCTTCAGGATCTGGCCTTCTAAAGAGCAGTCAGGGTTGATCTCCTCTAGGACTGACCAGTTGGATGGCCTTGCAGTCCAAGGGACTCGCAGGAGTCTTCTCCAGCACCAGAGTTCAAAGGCCTCCATTCTTTGGCGCTCAGCCTTCCTTATGGTCCAACCTTCACAACGATCCATTGCAACTGGGAAAACCAGTCATCAAACTGGACATGCTCAGTTCCTGCTACTTTATATGTTTTAACCTTCAGTCCCCTGATCATCTTTGCTGCTCTTCTCTACACTCTTTCTAGAATCTCAATATCCTTTTTTATACTATGGCCACCAACCTGGATGCAATATTCCAAGTGTGGTCTTACCCAAGGCATTGTAGAGTGGTACTAACACTTCACGAACTTTTTCCAGTTCATTTTTAAAACGTGCACAGCTTTCTAGGCAGCTGTTTCTTGCAAATACATGCAGTCCGCAACTTTTAGCGACCATTTGAGGTTTCGGTCAAAAGTGACCCATGACCTCTCCTTGCACTTAACGGCTGTCCTAGCATCCCCAGGGTCATGTGATAAAAATTCAGGCTCTTGGCATGTATTTACGATGGTTGCATATCCCAGCCACTTGATTGCCATTTGCAATCTTCCCTTCCCCCAAGCAAAGTCAGTGGGGGAAGCTGGATTTGTTTAATGGTTCCCTTAACACAGTGTTTCTCAACCTTGGCGACTTTAAGTCCTGTGGACTTCAACTCCCAGAATCCCCCAGCCAGCTATGCTGGCTGGGGGATTCTGGGAGTTGAAGTCCATAGGACTTAAAGTCGCCAAGGTTGAGAAACACTGACTTAACAGCTGCAGTGATTTGCTTTATGACTGTGGGATAAAAGGTCATAAAATTGGGTGTGATTCGCTTTGCTTAACAATGAGATCGAAGACTACCTACACTACCTTGCATATTCAGATAGACCTCAACTTAACAACAGTTCCTTTAGTGACGGTTCAAACTTACGGCATTGGAAAAAAGTGACATGATCATTTTTCACACGGATGACTGCTGAAGCATCCTTGTGGTCACATGATCCAAATTCAGATCCTGGGCAACTGCTCATACTTATGACGGCTGCAGTGTCCCAGGGTCATGTGATTTTTGTGGCCCGCCAGCAGAGCGGACAGTGAGGAAGTTGGGGAGGAAGATAGGCCAGTCCTGGAGTCTGGGGAAGGCTCTGGTGAGGACTCTGCGTCGGAGGCAGAGAGGGGGCCAGAGCCGTATGCCAGTTATCAGCTGCCTTCAGAGTCAGACATCAATGGGGCAGAAGAACAGCTGGAGTCTGTTCCCAGTGTGCGCATGCAAGAGTTGCCAGACGAAGGGAACAGCTAAAGAACAGGGGTCGACTTGGGAGTAAGGCCACAGCTGGCCGATGAATGGCCCCTCCCAGAGGAAATAAAAGAGGAGCGAAAGGGGAGTGGAGTTTGCAATTAGTTCACTTAATTGGTCCTCTGAAACTCCTTGCCAAGTTCTGCAGCTATCGGCCTGTCAGTTCTCCAAGCCAGATAAGGTCTGTGACTGTAAATCCTCCCTTGGAAGACTTTGCTGGATGTGAATGAGCAGAATTCACAGGAAATTAATAAAAGAGTTTTTTTTTTGTCAGGACAAGGAATTTGCTTCCTGTTCATGGGAAGCCTAGGTCAGAACAGTGGTCATCTTTTGCAACCTTCTGACATGCAGAGTCAATGGGGAAAGCCAGACTCACTTAACGGTTGTGCATGACACTAGGAAATTGCATGACACTAGGAAAAACCAAACTCCCTAGGAACTTAATCCATGCAGAATCTTACTAGAATTTAGCAACATAAATTTACGGCTCGAATTGTGATTGTAACTGCGGGATTAGCTGTTTTGGTTTTTCAAGATTACCAAATATTTTTCAATATTTTTTCAATATTACCTAATGCGCGCTTGTGTTTCTCTCCCTCTTCACAAGCATTGGTTCCTCTCTGCCTGTTTTCACACGTAGGAAAATGGTATTTAAGCTATTCCACTCGATGGAAGGCATCGTGATTCCCTGAATGTTGGACAACTAGCAGGTGGGGACGAAAGGTTTACCCATCCACCTGAATTGCTATTTTTCTACAGGGGGGAAGTTTTCTGTTCCGAACATTCTGCGGTGGGCGTCTTCCTTCTGCTAGCGAGGCGGAAGATCGAGATTGTGAAGAATTCCTAGAGAGTCTCTCTAACCTTGAGCAATCAGTTGCAATGCCATCTGTGGCTGGGGATTGAGAGCGTATTCTGCAACAGGCTGCTGTCTGAATGGACAGCTGTTTATTCCAACATTCCCAAAAAGGGCCCCATCTATTCTCCACAAGGAAAGGAATGCCAGCCTTGTCTTTTTATAACTCAAAGGGAGTTGTGCACAAGTAGTGACTGTTGGGCAGAAGGCTGCACGAACCTCCTTAAATTCATCTTGGATTTGACTAGAACTGGAGAAATGGGCCTTCTTTTTGCCCAGAACACTTGGTGCATGGTGCATGGATAAAACATGCGCCTCCCTGAAGCTCTCAAATTTCCCTGACATTGACTTGACTTCTGGCAAATTTGCAATAAGCCGGTCACTGCATTGCACATCCTTCTTCATTCTGTGCAGTTGTTAGAAAAAGGTGTGTCCTGCCAAATTACGTTATTTTTTTATTTTAAATCTGTGGTCTCCAAGCTTTTTTGACTGTACACGCTTATTGGTTTAAATTTTTTAGCCACCGTTATGAATAGCTGTGTATTTATTTATAAACATACATTTGCAGATAGTCCTTGACTTAACAACCATTTGTTTAATGATCTTTCAAAGGGCATTGAAAAAAGTGACATGACATGACCATTTTTCATGGTGGTTAGAATACGGTATTACAGGTTAACTCTGCCGACTGCCAACAGTTCGATCCTAGATTGACTCATCCTTCCATCCTTCAGAGGTTGGTAAAATGAGGACCCAAATTGTTGGCAGCAATTTGTTGACTCTATGAACTGCTTAGGGAGACCAAACCCCAGGCCATGAGCTGTTCAGATCTGGGCCACAGAAGCAGCAAGCAGTGGGCAAGTGCACCCCCACATGTTCCATTTGCATAAGCAGTGGGTGCACATGCCCATCAATTGCGCAAATGGAGCTGCGCATGCACTTTTGCCAGCCACTCATTTAATGAAAAGAAGGACTAGGAGAGACATGATAGCAGTCGTCCAATATCTCAAGGGTTGCCACAAAGAAGAGGGAGTCAAACTATTCTCCAAGGCACCTGAGGGTAGAACAATATGAGCCAGCCGTGTGCAGAGCTGCCAAAAAAGCCAACACGGTTCTAGGGTGCATAAACAGAGGGATAGAATCAAGATCACATTAAGTGTTAATACCACTTTATAATGCCTTGGTAAGGCCACACTTGGGATACTGCATTCAGTTTTCGTCGCCACGATGTAGAAAAGATGTGGAGACTCTGGAAAGAGTGCAGAGAAGAGCAACAAAGATGATTAGGGGACTGGAGACTAAAACATATGAAGAATGGTTGCAGGAACTGGGTATGTCTAGTTTAATGAAAAGAAGGACTAGGGGAGACATGATAGCAGTCTTCCAATATCTCAGGGGTTGCCACAAAGAAGAGGGAGTCAAGCTGAACTCCCTGAAGCACCTGAAGGCAGGACAAGAAGCAATGAATGGAAACTAATCAAGGAGAGAAGCAACTTAGAACTGAGGAGAAATTTCCTGACAGTTAGAACAATTAATCAGTGGAACAGCTTGCCTCCAAAAGTTGTGAATGCTCCAACATTGGAAGTTTTTAAGAAGATGTTGGATAGTCATTTGTCTGAAACGGTATAGGGTTTCCTGCCTAGGCAGGGGGTTGGACTAGAAGACCTCCAAGGTCCCTTTGTTCTGTTCTGTCAGTTGCCTCTTGAAAAAGCACCTTTGGGGGCTTCCCCTTTATTATAAATAACTCAAAGCACTCAGCATACATAATACCCCTTCTTTCTCCTACTGTATTTTTCGGACTATAAGACGCACCAAGATTTTGAAGAGGTAATTTTTTTTAAAAAAAAGGTTTTGCACTCTGCAGGCCTCCCAAACCCTCTGCACGCCTTGTTTTTTGTGAAAAACAGGGCCTACACAGAGCTTGAGAGGTCTGCAAAGTGCTCCTGGGGGCTGGGGGGGGGAACGAGCAAAATATGCCCCCCTTTGTTTGCAAAAAATGGGGCATGCATAGGCTTTGGGAGGCTTGTAGTGTGCTCCTGGGGGCTGGGGGGCATAAACGAGCAAAAAACTGTCTGTTTTTTGCTCATTTTTGCCCTCCCCAGCCCCCAAGAGCACTTTGCAGGCCTCCCAAATCCTCTGCATGTCCATTTTTGTGAAAGGGGGGGCGGGTTGAGAGGCCAAAAATGCTGCATTCAGTGTATAAATCGCACCCAGATTTTCACCCTCTTTTTGAGGGGAAAAAGGTGTGTCTTATACTCCGAAAAATACGGTATTTTCCTCACATCAATTCTATGAAATGGGTTGGGCTGAGAGAGAGGGACTGGCCCAAAGTCACCCAGCTGGCTTTCATGCCTAAGGTGGAACCAGAACTCACAGTCTCCTGCTTTTCTTTCATGTGGAACCATCACCTCTCCCCCCCCCCCCCCCCAGTCTGCAAAGATGGGGGAACTCTGGCTTAAGAGAATCCTGTAAAACACCATGAAGCGGTATATAAATCTAAGTGTTAACCATTGCAGAATGCCTGTGGTCAAAATATTTTTGCTTGGCAACTGGCTCATATTGATGACGGTTGCAGTGTCCCAGGTCCTTGTGATCTCCTTTTGTAACCTACTGACCCACAAAATCAGTGGGGAAGCCAGAGAATCACTTAACTGTGTCACTAACTTAACAATTGCAGTGATTCACTTAACCACTGTGGCAGTGGAAATTTTGGGCTCAATTCTGGTCGTAAGTCAAGGTGCTTAACCTTTGAGCTGGTGCTGACTCCTGGCCACTTTCTGGACTAGTTGCTGGAGGAAGACTTTCAAAAACAGTTGCTTTGATCTTTTCCTTCCAAAAGCTGGGAGAGAGTGACTGGCCAAGGTCACCCAGCTGGCTTTGTGCCCGATTGTAACTTCAAACGGTTGCTGAACGAATGACCATAACTTGAGGACTATCTGTATTATAAAAACAATATTATCTTTGAGTGACTTTTTATGTTATTTCCACCAATTACCATTGGGAATTTCGTCAAATTCTACTCCGAAAATAAGAGAGGGTCTTATTTTCTTTTGACCCACAAAATAAACGCTTGGCCTTATTTTTTGGGGAGGGCTTATTATTTTTCAAATGCAGGAGGCACTAAGCAGGGTCATCTCATGGCGGCTGCTGTGTTGCAGTATTTTCAAGGAGGGCTTATTTTCAGAGGAGGGCTTATTTTAGCGCATGCACTCAAAAGCCTGATTGGGCTTATTATACAGGGAGGGCTTATTTTCAGGGAAACAGGGTATATTACCAGGAATTACTTTGGGAGATTTTTCAGTATAGGTTAGAACAGGGGTCCCCAACCCTTGGGGCATGGCTGACTATGGGGCCATGGCCTATTCGGAACCAGGCTATGACAGAGGTGGGCAAGGGTCCTAGTTCCCCACCCCTGCTCTGCCTGGAACACATTCAGTAAAGAGAAGAGCATCATTATCTTCTCTTTGGGCATGCATAAGCGCACCAGTGTGCTATTGTCCCTGTCTCACTGTCTCCATTTATCTGAATTTACTTCCTTTGTTCATGTTTATGTTCATACCTAAACCTGTCATCTTGTACATGTTTAACAAACAAACAAATAAATAAATCTTGTCAGGAACTTTTTACAGCTCTGATTTTTCCGATATTCACTTGGAATTCAGCTTCTTATAATTTAAATCTGCTTTCCAGTATCCCACATCCTGGAATAAGAGAAAGGTCTAGACCTCCGCTGTGAAATCCTGTCGTGTATTTGAAGAGTGCCTATTGTGTTTCTCCTTCAATCATTCCTCAAGGTTAAATTAAACCCACTTCTGCCTGCCTCTCCTCTATGACTTAGTTCATAATCCTCTGATCAGCCTGATTTCCTTTCTTTGAACCAGTTCCAGTTTCTCTAAATCCTCCTTTAAGTGGAAAGTCCAGAAGTGGGCATAGGACTGAATGTGGGTAGCAAACCAGAGTCAAACAATTATTTAATTGTCATTTGGAAATGATGCTTTGTTGGATATCTCATCCCATTTGTGGCTTATATTCGGTTTGCAATCAATCTTAATTTTCCCTAAGTATCGATAGCAAGCTCAGTAACACCCTGCCTTTGATTTCTGTTTTCTAATGCCGTTTTGATTTGTCTTCACATTGCCTTTTATTACTTTCAGCCAATTTATCTACCAAGATGGTTTTTGAATTTGACTGTGAGAATACAGGGAGTCCTCATTTAGTGAATTCCCCATTTGTATTTGTATTTATTAGTTTGTCAAACATGTACAAGATAGCAGGTATAAATATAGACATGGACATGAACGAAAGAAATGAATACAAATAAATGGGGACAGCAGGACAGGGACGGAAGGCACGCTGGTGTGCTTATGCACGCCCCCTTTACGGACCTCTTAGGAATGGGGTGAGGTCAGTGACGTGCGGTGAAGCTTATGGCTGGTGAGGCAAAAAAGAAAGCAGATTTTGACACCCCCCCCCCCCGCAGCAGCTATGTCCGAAATAGAGGCGCCCCGCAGCTATGTCCGACCCAGCTCGGGGCGCCTCTATGTCAGACAGAAGCGGTGGGGCGCTTTCTTTCTTTTGCCCGTAGGGCAAACACTTCCATCTTGCAGGCGCTGGAGCCGCAGGCCACCAGGAGTACGTCCCGCCCGCAGCAGAAGAGCGCCGGTTCCTGCCCAGGCTGGAGCGAGAGCCGCGGAGGCAAAAGGCAAAGAGGGGTGGGGTGGGTGTTCCAAGAGGTCCCCTCCCCTTTTTACACTCCGCAAGCCAGGCCCGCAGCGGCAAGAGGCTCAGCTCCGCTTCTATCCCCCCCTCCACTCCAGAGAAGCCTGCCGCTGGCGAGTCTCCGCAGCCCCGGTTCCCTCTCCAAGCAGCCCTAGGAGGAAGCGGGCCAGCCCCGCTTCCCTCCCCGGACTTTCCGGCAGCGGAGGACCCACATTCCGCTCCCTCTTCCAAGCCCCGAGTGGCCAGCCTTTCGCCTCCGTGGCTCTCGCTCCAGCCTTGTCCGGGCTCCTCCTTGGCAGGCCTGCCGGAGTTCTGGAAGAAAGTGGCGGGAGCCAAGGCTGGCCACTTGGGGCTTGGAAGGGGGAGCGGAATGCGGGTCCTCCACTGCCAGAAAGTCCGGGGAGGGAAGCGGGGCTGGCCCGTTTCCTCCTGGGGCTGCTTGGAGAGGGAACCGGGGCTGCGGAGACTCGCCCATGGCCGGCTTCTCTGGAGTGGAGGGGCGGGGATAGAAGCGGAGCTGAGCCTCTTGCCGCTGTGGGCCTGGCTTGCGGAATGCAAAAAGGGGAGTGTGCCTCTTGGAACACCCCCACCCCACCCTTCTTCACCTTTCGCCTCCGCGGCTCTCGCTCCAGCCTTGTCTGGGCTGTGGGCTCCTCATTTGAAGAAGTCAGCTTCTTTTTACCACTTTAAATATTCTTCAGGGATTCAGGGAACTATTTCTGTTTCAACTAGTGAACCAACCAAATAATACATACATGTTCATTCATTCATTCATTTCCTTTATTTGTATGCCGCCCTTTTCCCTGGGGGGACTCAGGGCGGCTCACAATTCAAAAAGGGAGGGGGGGAAAGACAAACAGTATTCCAATATGGAAACAATACAACATATTAAAAGAGAGCACAACAGTCACACAATTCGGGTGGGGTTGGAATCTTAACCCCAGGCCAGCCGGGACAGCCAGATCTTCAAAGCAGCGCGGAAGGATTGGAGGGTGGTGAGGGTCCGAATCTCCACGGGGAGTTCGTTCCAGAGGGTTGGAGCAGCCACCGAGAAGGCTCTCCTCCGGGTAGTTGCCAGTTTGCACTGGCTAGTAGATGGAATTCGGAGGAGGCCTAATCGATGCGATCGTATCGGTCTAGTGGAGGTAATTGGCAGTAGGCGGTCTCTCAAATACCCAGGCCCACTACCATGAAGGGCTTTATAGGTGATAAGTAGCACCTTGAAGCGCACCCGGAGATCGACAGGCAGCCAGTGCAGCTCACGGAGGATAGGTGTAACGTGGGGGAAGCGAGGTGCACCCACAATCGCTCGCGCGGCCGCATTCTGGACTAGCTGAAGTCGCCGAATGCTCTTCAAGGGCAGCCCCATGTAGAGCACATTGCATGTTGCAGTGAAGAGCGAGCCTCCTCCTTCTCCCCCACTCCTCTCAACCTCTGAAGCGCGCCTTCCGAAATAACCCGCCCAACGTAAGCATGCTCAGCTGCCAACAAGGCATGATTCGCTGCTCCCAGATCAGGAAGCGGGAGAATCAGTGCCTCCTATGCATACAAATTTTTTTTGCTTTTTAACCCTTTCTTAACTTTTAAAAGACTAAAAATTCCTTATGCAAAAGAGGCCCCGAGTTCTCTCGCCTCCTCCTATAGTTAACACTGAGAGCAGACACCAAGCCACTGTGACTTGGAATCTGGTAGCAACTACCCTGGCTTTAATTATTTTTAAAAAAAATTCTTCAAAATTCTTTCCTTTTCCTGAGGAGACTGGTGAGGCCCCGCCTCCCTTGCCTCTAGTGATTGCACGTCCCTGGGTGAGGTCCATGGTAGACAGTTTAAGGTTGAAGCTGTGAAGGTTTGAGGATGTAACAAGGGAGTCAGGTAGAGCATTCCAGGCGTTGACCACTCTGCTGCTGAAGTCATATTTTCTGCAATCGAGTTTGGAGCGGTTTACCTTGAATTTGTACCAATTTTTTTGCCCGTGTATTATTGAGCTTGAAGTTGAAGAAGTCATTGACAGGTAAGACGTCGTAGCAGACAATTTTGTGTACTGTGCTTAGATCATACCGCAGGCGGCACAGTTCCAGATTGTCCAATCCCCAAATTTCGAGCCTGGTGGCATAGGCAATACTATTGTGAGTAGAGGAGTGGAGTACTCTTCTTGTGAAGTACCTCTGGACTCGCCCGATTGTATTAATGTCCGACAAACAGTGTGGATTCCTGGCAGCCGAGCTGTATTGGAGAATTGGTCTGGCAAAGGTTTTGTGTGCCTTAGTTAGAAATACAATGTTACTACAGAAGAAGCTTCACAAAATTAGGTTAACAACTCTTAATGCCTTTTTGGCAATGTTGTTACATTGCCAAAAAGGCAATGTTGGTTCACAGTTACAACAGTGAAAAAGTAACTTCATGGCCCATCCTCGTATTTACAACCTTTGTAGGTCTGTAAAGCCAAGTGAGGATGGAAGCAGAGTTCCAAATCAGTTTGTTTAACAACCGAGTTGCTGGTCCCAATTGTGTTCACTAACCGAGGGCTACCTGTATTAGTTGTCTTTCTCTCTCCTCACTCTCCCTTACTATCTTGTGTTATGCTGTGGCTTGATTTGTGGAAGAAGACAGGGCTAGAGGTTGCTTTTAGAAGGAAGAACAGGCTATAAATGGGTATGGATTTTATTATGGGTATCAGGACTGATAGGAATTAAGAGATAATTTAAAGATGGGCTTCTTGATGGAAATGGCGCGGTATGCTAATGTTTTGTTTAAGTCAGTGTGTTGTGGCCCACCAGCAGAGCTGGCATCAGATGCAGACAGTGAGGAAGTGGTTGGGGAGAACATGGGCCAGTCCTGGAGTCTGGGGAAGGCTCTGATGAGAGGCAGAGAGGGGGCCAGAGCTGTATGCCAGTTATCAGCTGCCTTCAGAGTCAGACATCAGTGAAGCAGACAAACAGCTGTTCCTAGTGTGCGCATGCGCAGAGTTGCCAGATGAAGGGAACAGCTAAAGAACAGGGGTCAACTTGGGAGTAAGGCCATAGGTCAGTGATGGGCAACCTTTTTGGCGTGGTGTGTCAAAAATCGGCAAAAAATCGAGCATAACTCGCGTTGTGTGTCACTTCGACAAAAACATAATTTTGCGCAATTTATAGTTGCTGCTAATGGCGCTCACAGTTCCCGTTGGCACTCCGCTGTTCCCTGCTGTGGTGCGGTCGTAACCGACAGTCCCAGGAGTAGACTCTCTGTGCTGGCCTGACTGGAGAGAGGCGCGCACTGTTCCCGCGCTCCTCTCCTGCGGGTCCTCCCTCGCCGCGCTGATGACGTGTGTGCGCACGGCACGCACGCCTTACCAGCAGCCCCTGCGCTCAGAAAGGGGCGGCGGCGATACAGTAAGTGAGTGTGGGCGGGGGAGATCACACGTCCCGCCCCCCCCCCCCCCCCGTTCCTCCAGCACAGATTCTTTCATCCTCGGCGGCCGTGCAAGAGCCGAGGATGAATCGCATGAAATCCTGTGCGTGTCACCCCAAATGGCTACGCGTGTCAGCACTGACACGCGTGTCATAGGTTCGCCATCACTGCCATAGGTGGGTGATGAATGCCCCTCCCAGAGAAAATAAAAGAGGAGCGAAGGGGGACGAGTTTGCAGGAGACAATTAGTTCACTTAATTGGTTCGTGACTCCTTGCCAAGTTTTGCCTGGCAGCTCTCCGAGCCAGATAAGATCTGTGACTGTAAATCCTCCCTTGGAAGACTTTGCTGGATGTGAAGAGCAGAATTCACAGGAAATTAATAAAAGGGTTTTTTTGTCGGGACAAGGAGTTTGCTTCATGCTCTTGGGAAGCCTCGCTCAGAACATAGTGTTTCTCAACATTTGTAGCTTGAAGTTGTATGGACTTCAATTCCCAGAATTCCCCAGCCAGCTATGCTTCATCTTTTTCAAGCTGCCAACGTTGAGAAAAATTCGTACCTTTTCTGAACATGGTTAGACAACTGAAGTCTTAATACGGTCCTTTTTTCTCCTCTTCTTTTTCAGGTTTAATTTCTGAGGGTGAATGAAATGGCGTTGCGCTTCCGCAATTTCCTGCCGTTCACCATCCCCGGAGTGCTGGCGCTCATCGGCTGGTGGTGGTTTTCTTCACGTAAAAAGGAGTGCGTCAGTAACCACGACAGGCAAGATCTTCCCAGCTTGGAAGAGCGCCAGAAATGTTCTCCTCCGAAGGAGCCAAGTTCTTGGAAAACTGGACAGTCGGACAGTGAACTTTCTCCACCTCTACAGGTCAGGCAGTGTAGCGATTCACCCTTTCAAGAACGTCCGACACCTTTAACAGAAGACAGCGCCCAAAGCTTAGAAACGTTGGGAAAAGACCTTCCCGTTGGGGCAACACTAATCCTCCAACCAGATTCACTTCAGGACGACAGTGGAGAAGTGGAAGTGATGGGGCCTCAAGGTGTCCTTGGTTCCCCTTCGCCCAAGATCTCTCTTCTGGATGTACAAAGAGTTGATGACTCCCAAATGGATAAGACAGTCAATGAAGGGAAGCCCGATTCCAATCAAGCATCCAACCAAGGGCTGTTGGCAACTCCTGGGTCTGAAAAATGGGAGGACAATAGCAAAGATGGGATGGTCCAGATCGGTTCATCTGAGAGGCCTTTGAGAGAAGACCAGTATTCTGCATCCACCTCTATGGATTCTTTCCCCGTCGCCTGCTCCAGAAAGATAACTGAAGAAGTTCCTGATGAGATGCCTAAGGAACGTGTTGAAACGGAAGAAGGAAGCGATAGTAACAGTGGCGAAGGAGAGGCTGCAGTTGGGACACTGACCAAGTGTGTTGAACCTGCTAGGTCGGAGATGGTTGAGGAAGGGATGACGTCCAGTTCAAAGACTGGTAGCATGTCAAAGCACAATGGATGCAGAGAAGTTGGGTATAAGGGTGGTCTGGAAAAAGAGAGGATAGGAGCCATTAGTTTGGACAAACAAGAAGTGGAGAAGATCGAGCAGGTGGCCATTCAAATCATTTCCAATGTCATCCGGGCAGCCACTGAGGAAGTATTATCAGGGTCGGTCAGTGATATGTCAGAGAGGATATGCCAAATAGCAAGCCGGGTGGATAGTCCTCGGGAGAAGGTGTGCACTGGAGTTGTTGGCCAAGCAGAATCCAGCCAGGGTGGTGACTGTGTGAGCCAGAAGGTTGCTACTGTGGAAGTATCTCCCCTCCTGGAGGAGAACGTCAACCGTCATGCTACCTATTCAAGTTGTTTGACTCACGGCCAACTGGTCAACCGAAGTCACAACCGGCTCAGAGACTCCAGTTGTCCCACCAGGCGGTCTGTTGGCAGCCTGACACCAGCTACGAACCACGAGGAGGAGTTTGAGGATGGTCACATAGTGATGGAAGACTCTGGGTGCAGCGCCTGCACCTCGGAAGATGGGGCTAGTGCCGAGGATCTCTTGAAAAGTGCTTCATCTCCACCTCCACAACATCTGGATCTGTTGAATGCCTCCACCATCAAAGACTCAGAGAACAAGTCCGCGTCGATCCAGAAGCCACCTTCCTCCATGTCAACGGAAAACAGGGTGCCATACAGCAATGGCGTGCTGAAGGAGGACTTTCCGCCTCTGAGCCACGAACAGCCATGGCCCACGGAGGCCGATACAGACCACTCAGGAGGTAAGGATCCTCTTTCACCTTAACTAAGTACATGTAGTCCTCAACATACAACCATTCAGTGACCATTCAAATTACAAGGGCACTGTAGGATTATGTGTGACTTATGGCCATTTTTCACACGACTATAGCAGCATCCCCAAGGTCACATGATCAAAATTCGAGGGTTTTTAAAAAATATTTATTATTAAATTTGTATTGCCGCCTATTCGCCCATGGCAACTAGCATGTATTTATGATGGTTTCAATGTCCTGGGGTCATGGGATCACTTTTTCCGGCCTTCTGACATGCCAAGGCAGATTCATTTAATGACTGTATCAAGTGCGGTGATTCACTTAACAATTGTGGCAAGAAATGTCATAAACTGGGGCAAAACTCACTTAACAACTGTCTTGCTTAGCAATAGACATTTTGGGCTCAGTTTTGGTCATACGTCGAGGACTACCTATAGGTCCAGCTCTTATTTTTCTGTGGTAAAAGGTGGGGTAACTTCTTCAGAGCACCTCTAATAAGGTGGATTACTGAAATTTCTTTGTACTCTTTGAAATGTTAGGATGTGAGCACCCATAAATCTATAGTGAAGTTCAGGGAAATGGAAGTTTGAGTGAGCTTGTCGATCAGGAAGGTCAGCGGTTTGAATTCCTAGCACCATGTAATGGAGTGAGCTCCCGTTACTTGTCCCCCCCTTCTGCCAACCTAGCAGTTCAAAAGCATGTTAAAATGCAAGTAGAAAAATAGGAACCACCTTTGGTGGGAAGGTAACAGCGTTCCCTTCAGTGTTTAGTCATGCCAGCCACATGACCACAGAGACGTCTTCAGAGAGCGCTGGCTCTTTGGCTTTGAAATGGAGATGAGCACTGCCCCCTAGAGTCAGGAACGACTAGTCCATATGTGTGAGGGGAACCTTTACCTTTACCTATCTGTCAAAAAAATTGATATGATCAAACCCACCCAGTTGTAAATGCATATTGAAACGGAATTTTAGTCATAGGCTGCCATCTTGACTTTTTGTCAGAGAAAAAGGAGTAGCTTCAATCACATTGAAGTAGTAACTGTGAAAGGGATCTTGGAGTCCTAGTGGACAACCATTTAAAGATGAGCCAGCCGTGTGCAGCAGCTGCCAAAAAAGCCAACACAGTTCTAGGCTGCATAAACAGAGGGATAGAATCAAGATCACGTGAAGTGTTAATGCCACTTTATAATGCCTTGGTAAGGCCACACTTGGAATACTGCATTCAGTTTTGGTCGCCAGATGTAGAAAAGATGTGGAGACTCTGGAAAGAGTGCAGAGAAGAGCAACAAAGATGATTAGGAGACTGGAGGCTAAAACATATGAGGAACGGTTGCAGGAACTGGGTATGTCTAGTTTGATGAAAAGAAGGACTAGGGGAGACATGATAGCAGTCTTCCAGTATCTCAGGGGCTGCCACAAAGAAGAGGGAGTCAAACTATTCTCCAAGGCACCTGAGGGCAGAACAAGAAGCAATTGGTGGAAACTAATCAAGGAGAGAAGCAATTTAGAACTGAGAATAAATTTCCTTACAGTTAGAACAATTAATCAGTGGAACAGAAGTTGCCTCCAGAAGTTGTGAATGCCCCAACATTGGAAGTCTTTAAGAAGCTGTTGAACTGGTATAGGGTTTCCTGCCTAGGCAGGGGGCTGGACTAGAAGACCTCCAAGTTCCCTTCCAACTCTGCTATTGTATTGGATAGATAGATAATAGATTATAGGTAGGTAGGTAGGTAGGTAGGTAGGTAGGTAGGTAGGTAGGTAGGTAGGTAGGTAGGTAGATAGATAGATAGATAGATAGATAGATAGATAGATAGATAGATAGATAGATAGATAGATAGATGATATAGATAGATGATAGATAGATAGATGATATAGAGAGATGATAGATAGATAGATAGATAGATAGATAGATAGATAGATAGATAGATAGATAGATAGATATGATGATTGATTATAGAGAGATAGAGAGATTAGATGATAGATTAGACCATAGGGAGAGAGAAAGAGAGAGATTGACTGATTGACTGACTGGAGGGGCATCACCTGGGCTAGAGAAGTTTGTTCTGCCCACCTCTATAGCTCCTTATGTCAAGGGAGAAAGCAGAATGAGAGGATCGAAAGTGAGTTTGCTACACTCTCTCTTGCCCAGCATTTCATCACCCTGTAAGTGAAGGAACGTGGCTGCTTTTCTTTTTTAGGCTCTGACGTGAACAGCATGGACTCGGTGGACAGCGGCTGTGCTCTCCGCAAGAATGACAGCTGCCTGACTGCCAAGATGGGAACGGACTGCAATAAGGAAGAGCTTGTCATCTGGGAAATTGAAATACCGAAGGTAACGTCCAGAAAATTGTCTGTCTACCTAGTCGTGATTTTGCTTAAATGGGGATTCCCAACTTTTTCAGTTGGGCACTTTCTTGGTCCTAGTTCCTTTCCTTTACTGTGATTCCTCCAATGTCCACATACTCCTGATCTTGATGGCCTTCATATGTGGTTCACAAACGGGGGTCTTTTCTTGGGTTGATGATTTTGGGGCATGTACCTTTCTGGGAATTTTATTAAGATAAAATTAAAGATAAAATTTATTAAGATAAAATCTTGCCCAGAGAGTTGGCCTAGAATAGCAGTCACCAACTGGTGGTCCATGAGAAAATTTTGGTGGTCCCGCAGAAAAATTATTTGCATTTTTTATATTGCACTAAATCGGGGGTCCTCAAACTACGGCCCCTGGGATGGATACGTGCAATGAATGTTTCTGTTGCTGCAGAGAGTCTCCTCCTTCGGGGTCTTTTTGTGCGGGTCAGAAATTCCAACTTGGGGTCTGCTTCAGCCTCCTAGTGCGGGACTTTGGGCGAAAGCTGGAGGGAAGTGCCACTGGTGGCGAAGAGCCGGAGGGCCTTGTGCCAGTGGGACTGCATCATGGCCTGCAACTGGCTGACCATCTCACCCCGCTGAGCCTCCAGGTGCTGGTACCTGGCCTTGCACTCCCACAGGTCTTTCCTCTGCTTGGAAAGCCTATGCTCCTAGTCCTCAGTGAAGTGCTTCTGCTGAGCCTCCTTCTCGGTCAGATTTAATTTGAACTGAGCCAGGTGTTTTGCCAACTCTTTCTCATGGTGGCTGCATTCCAACAACTGCTTCCTGTTAGGGCCCTAAGGAGTTGGGGCGGGGAGGCGAGGAGTGGCTGGGAGGGGAGGGGCGAGTAGAGGCTGGCGCGGCACCCCTCAATGTGAGTGACATCGAGTTTGCCACACCCAGTCACATGACTACCTAGCCACACCCACCCACCCGGTCATTCGGCAGATTGTATTAGTGGCCCGTGAGATTTAAAATGTTGTAAAACTTTTGAAAAATGGCCGTCCCTCGCATTTCTCAGTGCTGTTGTAACTTTGAACGTTCACTAAATGGGCCGTCGTAAGCCGCGCACTCCTTGCGCAGCTTCTCTTACGTCTTTGCAGCCCTGGAGTTTCACCATCTTCCCTCCCGTCGGAATTCCTGTCCTGTGGAAAGGTTTTGCGTGCAGACAATGAGCTATTCTGAGCTCCTGGTTCTCTAAGCATATTCCACAGCTTGAGGTGGTTGACACAATCTGTGACCTTTCTATAATTGATGAAGCCCACATTGACCTATTTTTGTGCCGCTTCTCCCGCTTTCTCAGTTGTGCCTCTTGTTCCTTACCCTTTTGTAAGGCCAATGTGAGCTTCCGTCATCCTCCTTTTCCATGTAGGGCTCCCATCTGCCTTGAATAGTGATCCTAAGCGGTCGGTAAGATTTAAGATTTAATTTATTTGTATGCCGCCCTTCTCCGGGAGGGACTCAGGGTGGCGAACAACTCAAAAGGGGAAAGGGGATACAAACACAATACATATAATTAAAATACACAAGAGTCATATGGCCATACAAGTCGAGAGGGGAGGGGAACTTATCAACCCCAGGCCTGCCGGCACAGCCAGGTTTTGACGGCTTTCCGGAAGGCCTGGAGAGGGGTGAGGGTCCGAATCTCCGCGGGGAGTTCATTCCAAAGGGCTGGAGCTGCAACAGAGAAGGCTCTCCCCCGGGTAGTAGCCAGATGGCATTGGCTGGTAGACGGAACCCGGAGGAGGCCGACCCTGTGCGATCTAACGGGTCTGTGGGAGGTAATTGGCAGAAGGTGGTCTCTCAAGTACCCAGGTCCAATACCATGAAGGGCTTTATAAGTTACGACTAGCACTTTGAAGTGTATCCGGAGACCGATCGGTAACCAGTGCAGCTCGCGGAGGATAGGTGTAACGTGGGTGTACCGAGGTGCACCCACAATCGCTCGCGCGGCTGCATTCTGGACGAGTTGTAGTCTCCGAATACTCTTCAAAGGCTGCCCCATGTAGAGCGCATTGCAGTAGTCCAGTCTTGAGGTAAACGTCTATGGCGGTTCTCAGTCATCCAGATCATGGTTACCCCAAAGGTGCCTTTTCAAGAGGCAACTGGACTTTCTGCGTTATTCTTTGAAGATGTTTTGCTTCTCGTCTGAGAAGCTCCTTCAGAGCTAAAGAAGCTTCTTGGACGAGAAGCGAAACATCTTCAAAGAAAAACCAAGAAAGTCCAGTTGCCCCTTGAAAAAAGCACCTTTGGGATCCTAAGCAGTGTTTTGCTAGCACGTGAAACTAAGACTATTGCGTAATGGTTTGTATCTATATATTGCTAAAACCCTCATTGTCGGAACCATCGACTGTGCAAAATAGTACATCTTAGGGCAACAACCATTGAATTAAAGGTAAAGGTTCCCCCGCACATGCGTGCTAGTCGTTCACGACACTAGGGGGCAGTGCTCATCTCTATTTCTAAGCCGAAGAGCCAGCGCTGTCCAAAGACGTCTCCGTGGTCATGTGGCCCGCATGACTCAACGCCAAAGGCGCACGGAACGCTGTTACCTTCCCACCAAAGTGGTCCCTATTTTTCTACTTGCATTTTTACGTGCTTTCGAACTGCTAGGTTGGCAGAAGCTGGGACAAGTAACGGGAGCTCGCTCCGTTACATGGCGCTAGGGATTCAAACCGCCGAGCGTCTTAGCCACTGAGCCACCACATCCCTTTGAACTAAGGTTAGCTCTGGGCTAACTTACAAAATGCATCCAAAAACTGGGACCCAGACTCCCATAGAATTTGAAATTTGACAAATTTAATAAAATCTTTTATGACACAATACTAATCACAAAACAGTTTATAACAGGAATGTCAAACCCGCGCTGTCACAGCAGCTTCACGTGATGTATTGGGTTCCCCCCCCCCTTTGCTAAGCCGGGTAGGGGTGGAGCCAGGACATGACGCATCTGGTCCGCGGGCCATAAGTTTGAAACCCCTGGTTTATGACATAACAGAGCCAGTTTGGTATAGTTTGTTTGTTTGTTTGTTTATTGGATTTATATGCCGCCCTTCTCCCAAAGGACTCAGGGCGACGTACAACGTTAAAAAAAACACATATTACAAAAGTTAAAAAGGAAATTAGATAGAGTATCCAAAAACAAACTCAATTAAACTCCCTCCCCCCAGATTGTTAGCCGCCCTGAGTCTCTCGGGAATAGGGCGGCATACAAATTGAATAAACCTTAACCTTAACCTTAATATTAACAATAACATTTAAAAAATTAGATTAAAATTAACAATTAAATCAATCATTTATTTCATTTTGTTCAGGCCAGGCCAGCTTGCTGGAAAAGCCAACTTTTTAGTGTTAAGGCAAGGCTATCAAACTCTCAGCCAGCGGGCTGGATGTGTCATGTACTTCCCACGCCCGTGCCCCGTTTAGCGAAGGGCAAAAACAAGTCACAATACGTTACGTGATGATGCTGTGACAAGGTGAGTTTGACACCCCTATGTTAAGGCCTCAGCCTAGAAAGTAGGAGGCTATGAGTTCATGTTCTGCCTTAGCCACGAAAGCCCGCTGGATGACTTTGGGCCGATCATTCTCTTTCAGCCCAACTCACCTCTCAGGATTATTGTTGTGGAGGAAACAGGAGGAGGAAGGGCTATGTTTGCCTTCTGGAGTGATTTGTAAAAATAAAAGCCGGATAAAGGCAGTAAAAATGAAGATAGGACTTGGATCCGTGATGGCTAACCTTTTTATTATGGCGCGCACATGTGTCCACACCAATTCAATCCTCCCCGCCCACCTGTGCATTTGCGCGTGACCCCTCCCCGCGCACATGCGTGGACGACCCCTCCCCAGGCTCCGGAGGCTTTACTGAAGCCTGGGGAGGGCGAAAACGGCCTCCCCCAGAAGCCGGAAACAGATCGTTTCTGGCTTCCGGAGAGCCTCCAGGAGGCCGGGGGAGGCCCTTTTCGCCCTCCCCAGGCTTCAGGAAAGCCTCCGGAGACTCGGGAGCCTGAAAATGGCCTCCCCTGGACTCCCTCCAGTACCTCCAGATTGTTTCCAAACTTCCGGGTGCCCGTTGGGGCCGTTTTTTGCCCTCCCCAGCATCTGGAGGCTTTTATGAAGCCTGGGGAGGGCAAAAATGGCCTCCTCCAGCTCTCCAAAAGACTGCAAATCATCTAGCTGTTGTGCGTGCCAGCAAATATGGCTCTGTGTGCCATTGGTTTGCCCTCACGGACTTAAGATTGTTGTGAGCAATATGCTGACTCTTAGAACCCTTACTGATCCTTCTTCTCCTGCTTGCCATGTTTTTGTGGATATTCCATTCCTGCAGCCTTCCAGTTTGGTAATGACTGGAGTGGCGATTTAACTCCAATCTTCTAGTACTAGAGATTCTTGTAAGTAAGGAGCAGTGATGTGCGGTGAGGTTTATGACTGGTGAGGCAAGCGGGCAAAAGCCGCCCTATGTCGGACACAGCACCGGGGCTTCAGCGGGGCTTTCGGAAAGGCGAGAGAACCACGTGCCTCATCTACATAAGGAATTTTTTGGCTTTTAACCCTTGCTTAACTCTGCTCGAGTGATCATAAAGTCAGACTAAATGAGGCATGTGGTTCTCCCGCCTCCTCCTGTAGAGGGCACTTTTTTAGAGGCTTTTTTAAACAGTTAAGCACTAAGCAGAGTCATCCACTGTGACTCTGGCAGCAACTATCTCAGCCTTTTTCCTTTTAATTTTTTCTTTTCTTTTGATGATGACAGTGGTGAGGCCCTGCCTCCCCTGACTGCACGTCACTGGTAAGGAGTATTGTCCAAAGCAGTGTTTCTCAACCGGGGCAACTTTAGGATGTCTGGACTTCAACAGTTGCCTCTTAGGGGTCAAAAACACCTTTGGCAAAGACGCTCATAAGTCACTTTTTAAAGTTGGTTGCAACTTTGAATGGTCACTAAAAGAACTGTTGTAAGTCGAGGAGTTAGAGAGGAGTTGGCCAAATAACCCTAGAACTATTAGCTAGACTTGGAATCCAAGAATATTCTGAGGAGGAGACAGTGGCAAACCACTTTTGTCTGGATGCCGAGCAGCTACGTGGGTGTGTCTGGTAGGAGTGGAGCTTAACTGGAGGGCATTGACTTATGCCAGCTTGTTTTATTTATCTTAAGAAAAGAAGCAAGGCAATTGGCCAATGTAGCCGCTGGCATTGTATTTCTACTCCGTGAATTATGACAAGAAGACTCATCCCGGGGGGAAAAAAAAGAGTTTTCTGAGAAGGCATCAAGTTGGTAGAAGGACTGATCTTAATTGGCAGTTGTCCAAAGAATGGCAAGGGGATTTTTAAAGCTCTTTCCCTCCGTGACCCGTCAAAACCGCGGTCCACAAAAGCGCGATCGACGAAAGCGCGCATTTGACGTCATCACAGCGTGACGAAAAAAATTAAAAATTGAAATAAAAATTAAATTAAAGCAAGCCGATTCACATAAAGGTAAGGGTTAGGGTTAGGGTTAGGGTTAGGTTAAGGGTTAGGGTTAGGTTTAGAGCGTTAGGGTTACGTTTAGCGTTAGGTTAAGGGTTAGCGTTAGGTTTAGCGTTACGTTAACGGTTAGGTTTAGGGTTAGATTTAGGGTTAGGTTTAGGGTTAGGTTTGGGGGGGTTAGGGTAAGGTTTTCGCTTTATTTTTACATTTTTCGATCACAGCGCAATGTTTTCGTCACACTGTGATGACGTCAAATGCGCGCTTTCGTCGACCGCGATTTTGTCGTCCGCGGTTTTGTGGTGGAACCCTTTCCCTCAATCCAATTGTATTATTTTATAAATAATTCAAGGTGGTAAACATAATATTTCTTCCTCCTATTTCCCCTACAGCAGTGGTGGCTAACCTTTTTGTTGTTGGGTACCAAAAATGCAAGCGCACATGCGCGATAGCATGCGCGACGGCACCCATAATGCAAAACGCCCCCACACACATGCATGCATGCACAACTCCTCCCCCCCTTCACTGCACTACTTGCCTCCAAGCTGAGCTTGGTATTTCCTCCCGGGGGGGGCAGGGTAGGCCATTTTCACCCTCCCAAGGCTCCGGAACAGCCTCCGGAATCTGGGGAGGGCAAAAAACGGGCCCCATAGGCCTACCGGAAGTTTGGAAATGATCCGTTTCCGGCTTCCAGAAGGCGGCCGTTTTTGTCCTCTCCAGGCTCCGGAAGCTTTCCTGAAGCCGGGGGAGGGTGAAAACATCATCAACCAGCCCTCTGGAAGGCCAAAAATCAGCTGTCCACGACACGCATGTGCCTTGGAACTGACGGGTGGCGTGGCGGCAGATTTGGCCCTGTGTGCCACAGGTTCACCATCATGGCCCTATAGCAACATCCCTATGAAGTAAATTGGGCTGAGAGACGGACTGGCCCAAAGTCAGTCAAACTGGCTTCCATGTGTAAAGTAGGACTAGAACTCACTGTTTCCTGGTGATTGACCCAAAGTCACCCAAAGTAGCTTTCAAATCTAGGGTGGAACTTGAATTCAGTTTCTGGGTTTCTAGCCAGGTGCCTTAATCACTAGACCAGTGTTTCTCAACCTTGGTAACTTGAAGATGTCCGGACTTCAACTCCCAGAATTCCCCAGCCAGCGAATGCTGGCTGGGGAATATTGGGAGTTGAAGTCCAGACATCTTCAAGTTGCCAAGGTTGAGAAACACTGCACTAAACCAAACTGTTGCTTAGTTATGGTATATCCCCTCACTAAGAACCTGTGGTACCACAGAACAGAACAATAAAATAGAATGGAGCTGGAAGGGACCTTGGAGGTCTTCTAGTCCAGCCTCCTGCTCTGGCAGAACACTCCATACCATTTCAGACAAGTGGCTGCCTTGAGTTTGACACCCCTGAACTAAAGGTTTTACTGTTATTTAGCTTTGTAAACTGCTGCAAGCCAGCTTTATTCATTTATTAAATTTGTTGGAGTGCCCAACTCAAGTGCGTGACTCCGGGTGGCTAATAAGATTAAAATAAAAACCATGCTGCAATTCATATAATCTTTGGGTTATGACTGTAATTGTTGTTAGTTGCGAAATCGTATCCGACCCATTGTGACCCCGTGGACAACATTCCTCCAGGCCTTCCTGTCCTCTACCATCCTCTGGAGTCCATTTAAGCTCACGCCTACTGCTTCAATGACTCCATCCAGCCACCTCATTCTCTGTCGTCCCCTTCTTCTTTTGCCCTCCATCTTTCCCAGCATGAGGCTCTTCTCCAGTGAGTCCTTCCTTCTCATTTGGTGGCCAAAGTACTTGAGTTTCATCTTCAGGATCTGTCTTCTAAAGAGCAGTCAGGGTTGATCTCCTCTAAGACTGACCGGTTGGATGGCCTTACAGTCCAAGGGACTCGCAGGAGTCTTCTCCAGCACCAGAGTTCAAAGGCCTCCATTCTTTGGCGCTCAGCCTTCCTTATGGTCGCAACTTTCACAGCCATATATTGCAACTGGGAAAACCAGAGCCTTGACTAGACACACTTTTGTTGGCAGGGTGATGTCTCTGCTTTTTAGTATGCTTGAGTATGAGTGCAATGGAGCCTACCTATTACAGTTGTAAGTTATGAAGCAGGTCATCAAGTCACCGACCTGATTTTACAACCTTTTTTTTTGCAGTGGTCATTAATCAAACCTAGTGTTTGCTTATGGGACATTTTTGCTAAAAACCACAGGTAAATGCCACTTTGCAGTAAAGAAACAAACATAAATTGTGGTCATGTGACTGTGGGTCACTGCAAATGGCTGTAAATGCAGATCCATTGCCAGGTATCCAAAATGTCGTCCTGTGACCAGGTGGGCAGGCATCAGATCTTTGGTCATAAGTAGCTTTTTGGGATTCTGTCATAATTTTGGTTGCTAAGCAACTGGCTACAAGTTGAGGACTACATGTATAAATAATATAAAATAGCAGCCAGGCAACAATACAGTGCAAATATTGACTGCCAATGCTACCCAAAAAGCTTCTGGATATTAATTTGAAAAATAATTACGTTTTTGTAATTCCAGAGTTGATATGCTTGGTCCTTTCTGATCTATGGAAGGAGAGACCTGCAAATGTGTCCCTCCATTTATGGTTATTTCTTTTTCTTTTCCCTGTAGCACTTAGTAGGACGACTGATAGGCAAACAAGGGAGATACGTGAGTTACCTGAAGCAGGCCTCCGGTGCCAAAATCTACATTTCCACTCTACCTTACACCCAAGACTTCCAGATCTGCCATATAGAAGGTGAGTGGAAGCTGCTGGAGGGCTACTGTCTGTCGAATGGACAGTTCACCCCAAGTTTAAAACATGGCACATTTGATTTTGATTGACCGAATCTGGGAATTCTCCACCCCTATGGTCCTTCTACACTGAATTAAGACTTTGTGGAAGAGTGGGGCAGTGGTTAGAATGCAGTATGGCAGGCCAACTCTGACCACAGCCTGGAGTTCGATCCTGACTGGCTCAAGGTTGACTCACAGCCTTCCATCCTTCCAAGGTCGGTAAAAGGAGAACCCAGATTGTTGGGAGCAATATGCCGACATTAGAAAACTGTGATGGCAATCCTGGGGCATGCAGAGCCCTCTCTATGGGCATACAAGCCGTCACCCCACTGCGTGCGCACCGGCCAGCTGGTTTTCGTGTTTTCGCCGTGCATGCGCAGGGGGCAGGGTGCATGCAGGAGACAAATGCACATGCAGAGGGGGGAGCGTGGAGCGTAGGGGGGTGTCACGTGCGCATGCATACGGGGTTGTGTGCACGTGCACAGAATTGTGCACGCATACATGGGGGGCGCATGTGGGGATGCATGTGCACGCTTTTGGCACACACAGCGACGAAAAGGTTAGCCATCAATGATCTAGATAGTGTTGTAAAGCACTATGGGGTTATATACAAGTCTAAGTGTTATTGCTAAGAATGGCCCAGATCTGTGTTTCTTCTTAGCAACTTTATGATGGGTGGACTTCAAGTCCCAGAATTCCCCAGCCAGCCATACTGGTTTTGAGGAATTCTGGGAGTTGAAGTCCACCCATCTTAAAATTGTTGACGTAGAGAAACACTAGGTCCAGATGGAAAACCATTGGCCCCACAACCATAGAGCGTACCCCCAGAGCAGCCACTGCCGGAAGACTCGGCAGCCTACTCCATGGTTTGGAAGCCGCTGAAAAAGCCATGCCGGGATGGCGGCGGCGGGCGGTCGCAGCGGTGGTGCCCTGGCTCTGTAGGGAGAGCTGGGCCAGGGCATTGTGAGGCTGGGAGGCGTGTGAGTGGGGAGCGGAACAGCCACTCGCGCAACCCCCCTTTCCAGCTGTGCAGAGCGCCATTCACTTGCATGCCGAAGGCGGCAAGCTGCGGGACCCGGGCAGCGGTGAACAGGCACTCATGCGGCTCAGCGATACCCCTAGTTCAGTGAATGGCGCTGTGCCCGGCTGGAAAGGGGGTTTGCCAGGTGGCTGCTCGTGAGCGTGGTCACTTCATGGCTGCTGTGTTGCGCTGCTGTGACAGCGCAACACAGCTGTTCGGCACTGAGGCTGTGCCCGGCTCTTTGGGAGCCAGCTCGCAAGAGAGCAGCCGCCTGGCAACCCCAAAACAATAAGCTCTCCCCTGATAATAAGACCAAAGCCATATTTTGTGGGTCAAAAAAATAAGACCCTGTCTTATTTTCGGGAAAACATGGTAGATATTGGCCTGGCTGCTCCTTTACAGGACGCAAAGCAAAAACATTCCTCTCTTGCTTAAATGAGGAATCGCTTATCTCTTGTGAGGTAGGCTATCTTGATTCTTCTTTTGCGCAGAAACATTTTCTGAAATCTGTATTTTCTTCCCCACCCCTCTCCTTCCCCGCAGGCTCTCAGCAAAACGTTGACAAAGCACTGACCCTGATTGGAAAGAAGTTCAAGGATTTGAGTCTCACCAACATCTACGCTCCCCCACCCCCACCGTTGCCATTGCATTCCCTCCCCATGACCTCCTGGGTAAGCGCAAACTCAAGAATCTGGGTCCCCTCTTAGTAGAACTGGAGACAATTGCAGGCTTTGGAAGGTCTTTGATTCACTAGTTGTTAGGTTACGCTATATGCTCCCTTGCTTTCTTGCCACATCTTTGTCATGACCATTTCAAAGCATCTTAGCCTGGGGGTACATTTTTCTTGGAGGTGGAAGCGTCTTCAGAATCCAAAGCTTTGGTCAAAGGTTGAAACGGTTCCACCACAAAACCGTGTTTGACTAAAGTGCGCTCGACGAAACCGCGTAGCTGACGTCATCACAGCGCGACGAAAAAAGCACGCTGTAAACGCTAAAGCTAAAATTAACCCCTAAACCTAAACCTAACCCCCCTAAACCTAATCCTAAACCTAACCCTAAACCTAACCCTTAACCTAACCCTAAACCTAACCCTTAACCTAACCCTAAACCTAACCCTTAATCTAACGCTAAACCTAATCCTAACCCTTAACCTAACCCTAAACCTAACCCTAACCGTTAACCTAACCCTAAACCTAACCCTAACCCTTAACCTAACCCTAACCCTAACCCTAACCCTAACCCTTAATCTAACGCTAAACCTAATCCTAACCCTTAACCTAACCCTAAACCTAACCCTTAACCTAACCCTAAACCTAACCCTAAACCTAACCCTTAATCTAACGCTAAACCTAATCCTAACCCTTAACCTAACCCTAAACCTAACCCTAACCCTTAACCTAACCCTAACCCTTAACCTAACCCTTAACCTAACCCTAACCCTTAACCTAACCCTAAACCTAACCCTTACCTTAACTTGAATCGGCTTGCTTTCAAAGCGCTATTTAAAGCACCCTTTTTTCTCCGCGGTCGCTGTTGTCGCCCTGCTGATGACGTCAGCGACGCGGTTTAATCGGGCGCGCTTTAATGGAGCACGGTTTTGTCGTGCCATAGTTGAAACAACAACAACCTCCAACTGGTTTTATACATGTGTGTAGAAACACGTTAGACACATGTGCTAAAGGAGCTCGAGCATCTGTTGCAACACTGATTTCATGTGTCCTGGGTTGACCTGTATCCTTGAGAGCTTCTGATCTTAAGGGGGTAAATGCATTCGTGCAGATTTGGGAAGTTGTGCGTAGCAAAAGGTTGGGAACTTGTAGTCCTAACAGCCACCCACAGCCTTTTTTCAGAAACTCTCTGCCAGGGTGTAGACCCACAGCAGGAACAGACTGTTCTGTTGAAGTAGGAAGAAAGAGAGGGAATAAAACTATCACAGGGAAAACAAGGGAGCCGCGAAGAAGAGAGAGAAAAGGGTTTACCAATAGAAGAGAAGATTTGTAGTTCAGAGTTGAACTGTGGAATCCTTGCCACTCTCTTTGCTGTCGTTGTTTTTGTAGACGCATCGTTACCTAGCTAGGTAACATCATCAGTGTTGGTTGGAGGTTTGTTTCTGACCCCCGTGGGCAGGGCATGCTTCCATACCCATTCATACAGAAAGAATAGTTGTTCCTTAGGGGGAGGTTTGCCATTGTACTGTATGCAAATTTCTGCCATTGTCATGCTTTCTGAAATGTTTGACACCCATATGTCTGTGATGGCGAACCTGTGGCACCTGGAGCCATGTTGCCCGGCACGCACGAAGTCGCCTGTTCATCTTCCGGGTTTTTGGCGCGCATGCACGTGTGATGATCAGCTGGCCTTTGTGTGTGCGGCAATACCGGAAACTGAAAGAGCTGGTCTTCCGGATCGTGGTCCTGCGTGCAAATGCCCCCTCGGCAGCTGCTCTTCTGGATCGTGGTCCAAGCACACTCTTTGGTTCGCCCTCACTGCCATATATGATACTGAGGATATTTGTAGCTTAGGGTTGAACTATAGAGTCCTTGGTGCTCTCTGAGCCTGGTGGTTTTCTTGCACATGTTTCATAACCCAACTAGGTAACATCATCAGCAGAGCAGTGATGATGTTGCCTACTTAGGTGGTTTAAATGTCTGCAAGAAAACAAACCCGGAGAGCACCAAGGACTTAAGTCTACACATTTCCAAGTTGCTCATTTTGAGAAATATTAGATCTGTCAGACCTGCCACAACTGAAACCTCTAGATAGAAAGGGTCCTTAGCTGCATCGGTTGAGAAAGGTAATAGTTTTATTAGAAGCCAAGTACATTGCAATATTGCAAAGCCAGAACTGAGAATCTCCTGCCAGCATCCTTAAGTTCAACTTTTCCCCTCCCTTAACTATCTCTCATTGCCCACATCCCACGCTAACCAATCAGAGGCAAGATGTTTTCGTAATGATCACTCCAAGCGTAGTTTTGTATGGAGCTCCTTCCTTCTTCCAGCTGGATGACCTTGAGGGAGCTTCTGGAGGAGATACAGCACTTACTTTCATTTCCCCAAGCATCCTCCCCCTTCGTTCCCGCTTCCCGCAGCGAAGCACAAGCAAGCAAAAGGTGGCAGCTGACAAGATCAGCATATTTGGGGGATGGGAAACTTTTGTCTCCTCGAAGTGGTTTATACGATGTTCAATATCTCTTCCCCTTGAGCCAAGTTACCATGCTAACTTAGGGTGTTGTGGTCTACGCAGTACAAAGCGTAGCAAGTTGCTTAACTCTGCTCTCATTTCCATACCATGTTGTTATAATCTGTAGCTTGGAAATTAAATGCCATTACTTGTGCATGGAAATACTTCTCTCTTCATCCTTCTGTGGCAGCTCATGCTTCCTGATGGAGTTACAGTAGAAGTTATCGTGGTTAATCAAGTCAACGCCGGGCACTTATTTGTACAACAACACACGCATCCCACTTTCCACGTCCTTCGTAGCCTAGATCAGCAGATGTATCTCTGCTACTCCCAACCTGGGATTCCTACCATGCCAACCCCAGTGGAGGGTAAGTCTTCTCCGATTTGGCTTCCATTCACCTTTGCTCCACAAATATAATGTTGGTTTTATCACCAAAATAGAACCAGAAAAGAACCATTCTTCAGCCTTCTAGATTTTTGATATCATAGAAGAGCCAGTTTGGTCTAGTGGTTAAGACATCACGCTAGAAACCAGGAGACTGTGAGTTCTAGTCCCGCCTTAGGCATGAAATCCAGTTCTGTGACTTTGGGCCAATCACCAAGAGACTGTGAGTTCTAGTCCTGCCTTAGTTATGAAAGCCAGCTGAGTGACTTTGGGCCAATCACTAGGAGACTGAGTTCTAATCCCGCCTTAGTTATAGAAGCCAGCTGGGTGACTTTGGGCCAATCACCAGGAGACTGTGAGCTTAGGAGGAAAGCCAGTTCTGTGACTTTGGGCCAATCACCAGGGGACTATGAGTTCTAGTCCCACCTTAGTTACGAAAGCCAGCTGGGTGACTTTGGGCCAATCACCAGGAGACTGTGAGTTCTAGTCCCGCCTTAGTTATAGAAGCCAGCTGGGTGACTTTGGGCCAATCACCAGGAGACTGTGAGTTCTAGTCCCGCCTTAGTTATAGAAGCCAGCTGGATGACTTTGGGCCAATCACCAGGAGACTATGAGTTCTAGTCAGTGCAGTGAGTTGCTGCCTGAAACAGCATCTTTCTTCCAGTATTGGTGCAGAGGGAAAAAAACGTGAGAAGCTGTAGGGTGGTGTAAGTAGTACTGTTAAAAAGAAATAATCCCTGTTTCTGCAGTTAAGCAATTTTAGGACAACAGTGAAAATCTTTTGAAGATGTTCATTATTATCGAAATACTGCTAAATTGGAGAGTAAGTCACCTGTGGTGATTTTTTTATATTTTTATAGGTAGTCCTTGACTTACCGCAATTGGATCCAAAATTTTGGTTATCAGTCGAGGCATCCACACGAATGGATCCAATTTTATTACCGTTTTTAGTGTGGTAGTTAAGTGAATCGCGTTGCAATATGTCTAAATCCATTCTCCCAAATGGATATTTTTATTCTCAGACACTGGAAGCTAGCAAAAAAAGTGTCACAAATCATGGTGACACGACTGGGACACTGAAACCAGTCATAGATGTTGTTTGTTCATTTTATTCATTTCTTCCTAGGCCTTATATACCCACCAGTTCTGGCAAACCTGTTTAACTATCCTAGTTACGTAAATAAGATTACAGATAGTCCGTTACTTACAACAGTTCATTTAGTGACTGTTCGAAATTATAATATCACTGAAAAAAATGATTTATGACCATTTTTCACACTTACGACTGTTACTATGGCCATGTGATTGACATTTGGATGCTTGGCAACTGGTTCTTATCTGTAATGGTTGCAGTGTCCTGGGTCACCTTTTGTGACCTGCTGACAAGCAAAATCATCTTGTCAAATGTTTCAACCTTCAAATTCTAAACATTAGGGCTGCTCAAAAGTTCCCACATGCCTTGAGGATTGTAAAGATGTTTTGATTACTTTAATATAATTTACATGTGCTTGATAAGTAACTACATAAATATAGCAATAGCACCTAGGCTTATATACCGCTTCATAGTGCTTTACAGCCTCTCTAAGCAGTTTACAGAGTCACCATATTTGCCCCCAACAATCTGGTCCTCATTTTACCCACCTCGGAAGGATGGCAGGGGTGAGTCAACCTTGAGCCTGGTGAGATTCGATCTGCCAAACTGCAGGCAGAAGCCGTTTTCGCTAGCAGAGCAGGAAGCCGGTGATCAGCCGAAGTAGCCTGCAATACTGCACTCTAACCACTGCACTGCTGCAGCGGCTCATAATTCTTATCATAAAAATATCATAACTTTTTAACATTTTGTTTGTTTCCTTTTCCTGGGGAAGCAAACGTCACTTAACAAGCGTGTTACTAATTTAATCACTATAGTGATTCACTTATCAAGTGTGGCAAGGAAGGTTGTAAAATGGGGCAAAACTCACTTAACAAATGTCTCACTTAGCAACATAGATTTTGGGCTCAATTGTGTGTCGTACATCGAGGACTACCTATATAAAGTACAGACTACATCAATAACACAGGAAGCAATTATTTAATCTCCCAATGACGGTGGCAACAGCTCACAACATTCCCACCCACAAGTCCCAGTTTCTTGGATCCATGTCCTTGGGGCAATCGTATCCATAACTTGCCCAAGGGCTTCATTGAACAAATGATGCTAGTTGGCATGGAGTCCGTGGGCATTGGCATCCATTGGATGAAATGTTGGCCACCTCTCTCCAGGTTCCATTTGGGGCAGAGAATATCTCGTCACCTGCAAGGTCGGATTATTTCTGAAAAAAGAAAGGAATACTTTTATGGAATGGTTACAGGTAGTCCTTGAATTAACTGTTTAACTGTTTATTTCATTTGTATGCCGCCCTTTCCCCCCGAGGGGGACTCAGGGTGGCTCACAGCTCAAAACAAGGGAAGGGGGGATACAAACAATTTGACAAACAACACAAAACAATACATAATTTAAAAGCGCAACAATCATACCATTCGAGATAGGGGCACGGTTCTTTAGCCCCAGGCCTGTAGGAACAGCCAGGTTTTAAGGGCTTTGCGGAAGGCCTGGAGGGTGGCGAGGGTGCGAATCTCCATGGGGAGTTCGTTCCAGAGGGTCAGAGCAGCCACAGAGAAGGCCCTCCTCCGGGTAGTCGCCAGTCGACACTGGCCAGCGTATGGAATTCGGAGGAGGCCTAGTCTGTGGGATCTAATCGGTCTGGTGGAGGTAATTGGCAGCAGGCGGTCTCTCAAGTACCCAGGTCCAATACCATTATGACTTAGCAACTTTTAGGTCACTTAATAACCTTTCAAATGTCCCCTTCAAAATGGTACTTACAACCTGCTTTTAAAGTTTTATCTGCTTCCCCATGCACATGGGACTGGATTTTGGCTACTTGCCAGTTGGCCCACATTTATGGCCATTTGTACTATCCTGCGATCATGGGGTTGCAATTTACACTGTCTAAAATTATCATTCGCTTCAGATTTCTGCCCAATACGCCCCATAGCAAGCAATGGGTTTGTTTAATGACCAGAGATTTATTTAACTATTATAATGATTTGTTGGATGGCCACTGCAAAAAAAGGTTGTAAAATTGGGTATGTCACAGGATGACTCACTTTGTGACCATCAAGACTTAAAATCATAATGGGCATGCTCGATTATGGTTGTAAGTCAAGAACTACCTGTAACTTGAAAGACTTTTAGTAAAGGAAGGACTTAAGGCAGACCCCATTTACGACTGGTGGACTTCAACTCCCAGAATTCCTGGCTGGCTGAGGAATTCTGGGAGTTGAAGTCCACAAGTGATAAAAGGGCCAATATTCCCTATCCTTGTTCTACAGCAAACACACACACACAGACACCCCTTTTCTTTATTTTCTAAAAAGCTGTTGCATTGCATCATGAATTGTTCCCAATTTTTCCGCCTTGCAGTTGGCGTTGTCTGTGCTGCGCCAGGTGTGGAAGGCGCATGGTGGCGGGCACAAGTGATTAGCTACTTCAAAGATGTCAGCGAAGTGGAAATCAGATACGTGGATTATGGTGGATACGAACGAGTCAAGATTGACACGCTTAGACAAATCAGGTGAGTGTGGTGACCAGGAGTTCCTCTCCAA
Source organism: Thamnophis elegans (assembly GCF_009769535.1). Taxonomy (NCBI): domain Eukaryota; kingdom Metazoa; phylum Chordata; class Lepidosauria; order Squamata; family Natricidae; genus Thamnophis; species Thamnophis elegans. The sequence goes on from NC_045544.1 coordinate 131,633,813, forward strand.
GTGGTTGGCATCCCAAATTCTATGAATGTTGAAATAGATCAGTGGTTCCCAAACTTGGCAACTTTAAGACTTGTGGACTTCAACTCCCATAATTCTCCACAAACTTGGCGACTTTAAGACTTGTGGACTTCAACTCTCTGAATTCTCCAGCCAGCTCTGCTGGCTGGAGAATTCTGGGAGTTGAAGTCCACAAGTCTTAAAGTTGCCAAGTTTGGGAACCACTGAAATAGATGGACCTTGAAGACTCTTTCCAGATTCTCCACTTGCAACTAAGGCAGGGTTTGTTGTGGTCTGCCGATGGCCTGCGGAGCTGGCAGCAGAGTCGGACAGTGAGGAGGTTGGGGAGGAACCTGGGCCAGTCCTGGAGTCTGGGGAAGGCTCTGATGAGGGCTCTGTGTCGGAGGCAGAGACAGGGCCAGGGCCATCTGAGAGTTACGTGCTGCCTCGAAAGCTTCCAGAATTAGACAGCAGCGAGGCAGAGGAACAGGGGGAGCCTGTTCCTAGTGCGCGCATGCGCAGAGCTGCTAAAAGGCAAGAACAGTTAAGACAGAAGGGACCACTCAGCCGTAAGGCTTGGAGGTTTGGCCCCTCCCATAGGACATAAAGGAGGAGCAAAGGCACATGAGCCTTTGCAGGAAGCAATTTGGTTCATGCTGTCCAGTTCACCTTCTGAAGCTCCGTTTTGACTCTGTGTGGCCTTGCCAAGCTAAATTGCCAATTAAATCTTTGGAAGCGTTTCAAGGAAGATAAAAGTGAGTGCTTATCAGCCGTATCCCAAAAGACTTTGGCAGCTTACTGTCCTGTCCGACCAGGGGTGGGTTTCTCGCCCCGTTCCAACCGGTTCGGTTGGAATGGGGCCGGCGGCATCCTCGTGCACGCGTGCGGTGCACGCATGCGTAGTAGCGTCTGCGCGACGCTCCAGCTGCTCCTGGACGATCGCGCAGGCGCTGTATGCGTCCTGCGCATCCGTGGAAGCGCAGAACTCGTCAAAACCGGGTAAGGACCGCGGGCGGGCGGGCGCGCCCTTCGCCGTTCCCGGAAGTTACTTACTTCCGGGTTCGGCGACCAACCGGTTTGCAGGGACCGCCGCGAACCGGTTGAAACCCACCCCTGTGTCCGACTCTTTACAAACTATTTGGGACTCATTATGAGCTGTGAATGAACATAATTCATAGCCTTTGAAATAAAAAGAGGATTTTGGGGACTAAGGGTCTGCTTTTTACTGTATTAGAAAGCCCCGGTCAGGACAGGGTTATCTAACATTGGCCACTTTAAGACCTGTAGACTTCCACTCCCAGAATTCTCCAGCCAGCATGGCTGGCTGGGGAATTCTGAGAGTTGAAGTCCACAGGTCTTAAAGTGCCAATGTGGGGCAAACCTGAACTATAGATGAACATCAGTGGTCTGGAAAAATCAGCTGGAGAGGGTGATTGTAACACAGTGTAGTGGTTAAAACATTGGCTTTCGTTGGGTGGGTAGCTTGGTTGAACCATCCCTGCAATTATGTGATTGAAATTTGGAGGGTTCCCAATTGCCAGGCGTTTATAACTCCCAGCACCCTCTGCTCGAGGGATCGCCATTTGCAACGCTTCACAGCCGTATCTCGACAAGCAGAGTCAATGGAGAAGCCAGCAATAAAATTGGGAGCCATGATACCTAATGTCTCTTCTTAATGACCATATTGCTTAGCAACATCATTGCTGCTCCCTATTGTGGTTGTTAAGTGAGGGATACCTGTATGTATTCTTACAACTGTATGTATGAATGGTGTGCCATGTTTTTAAATTCTGTGACTTGATCTTGGACGAAAAAAAATAAACAGCTAAATAAATAAACTCTAGCTTAGTCATGCTATACGGTGTAAGTTGATCTTGAAAACCGTTTGGCTGACTTTCAAAATTCTGTTATATTGCTGTATCAGAAATAAAGATCTTTTTTACAATACAAGAAATTCTTAAGTTGGGCAGCCACACAGACGCACAAAGGGACGCGGTTCTCAGTGTCTAAGACGCTGAGCTTGTCTACGGTTCGGCGGTTCGAATCCCTAGTGTCACGTAACGGAGTGAGCTCTTTTTACTTGTCCCAGTTTCTGCTAACCTAGCAGTTCGAAAGCACACAAAAATGCAAGTAGAAAAATAGGGACCACCTTTGGTGGGAAGGTAATAGTATTCCATGCCCCTTCGGTGTTTAGTCATGGTGGCCACATGACCATGGAGACGTCTTCAGACAGCGCTGGCTCTTCGACTTTGAAACGGAGATGAGCACCGCCCCCTAGAGTTGTGCGAGGGAAATCTTTACCTTACCTTACACACACCCAGAGCCAGCCATAAGTAGTCAGGGGACTCTGTGTAAGGCCGCTTTGAACCAAGAGCTGGTCACAGATTATGCTGGTTTTACTTAACAATCACATGGTTTGCTTAACAACCACACGATCCCCTTAATGACCGCAATGACTCACTTAACAACCACTGTAAAAACAGTTGTAAAGTTGAGTCAGGTCACGTGATGGCTTGCTTAACGACTGCAATGGGGAGCAAAATTCTGGGTTCAATTGAGTTTCTAAATTGGGGACTTCTGGCAGAAATAACATTGACTCCTGGGATAGTCCAATTGGGCTTTGAGGGGTCAGTATTAATCATCTTGGGGGGACTCTGATCTAAGCCCAGTAGCTTGCTGCCAAAAATATTCTCATTTTTCCTCCCCAAAGGGGCTAGAAAAGGAGGGTTTGGGTCTCAGATTGTAAATCTAGACAGTTTCTATGTTCTTTTAATTCATTTCTCTTTTTTCTTTCTTTAAAGGTCTGACTTTGTAACCCTGCCGTTCCAAGGAGCTGAGGTTCTTTTGGACAACGTGGTGCCACTTCCAGGTAATAACTGCCAGAAACCTAAGAGAGATGTTTTTATCTTTGTGGTTTTATTACAGGTAGTCCTCGACTTATGACCACAATTGAGACCAACATTTAGGTTACTAAGCAAGAGAGTTGTGAAGTGTAATGACCTTTCTTGCCAGAGCTGTTAAACATGAATCACTAACACTTGTTAAGATAGTTGTCAACTCTCAGTGTTGTCATGGGGACAGAATGGGTGGGCGGGGGGGGTGCATTCCACGCATACTGTTGGCTGGCGTTGGATCTCAGATTACTGCAGCCGGTTTGGGAGGGGTGCATCTTATAGGGTAATGTGATTTATGACACAGACTGGGGGGAAGGAAGGAACAGGGGTAAAGTTCAGAGATAAATCAAAGAAAGCAGAGGCTTGACTGCGAACAGATCTTGCCTAGTGGTGCTTCTAATAAATGACTTGTCTTGTATTGAAAACTTGACTCGATACTTAGGAATCAATTATGGCATTGTTAGGAAATCTGACAATAGTAACCCAGTTAAGTGAATCTCGTTTTTCCCATTGACATTGCCTGCCAGAAGGTTGCATAAGGTCATCATATGGTGCAACCGTTACAAATACCTGCCAGTTACAAACATCAGTATTTCGATCACATGACCGTGAGGGTCGCTAAATGAAAGATTGTAAGTCGAGGACTGCCAGTACCTTGCTGAGAGGAGTCTATTGAATGTGATGGTAACTCATCAGTAACTGAGTGTAAATGTACTTGGGATGAAGACCGTATTTTTCGGAGTATAAGCCGCACCTTAGTTTTTGGGGAAGAAAATAAGAAAAAAAAAATTCTGCCTCTGCCTACTAGCATCCATTGGTATCCATCTGGCTGGCGTCCTTAGCAAGTAGCCTGTTCAGCTTCAGCTAAGTAGCCTGATTCAGCACGAGCAGCTAATTGGTGGGTGGATCGGCCTCCCAGAATACCTGATAGCGCGCTAAAACGCGCCTTGTTGGGACTCATGCGCAGCTTCAAAAATACAGTTAATCGTCACAGTGCGCTTCAGTGAGTAGAGCAGGTGAAGTGTGGAACCGGTCAGACAAGGGAGCAGCTATTCCAGGTTGCCATTTTGGCCTCTGCGCCTCCCGTTTTCAGCCTCCGAACGCTCCGCTTGAGAAGTGTTTTGAGGCTGCGGGGATTGCCAAACCACATTTCCGCCGATCACCACCGGAAAAAGCGATGTGCAGAGGCTGAAAATGCGATGCGTGGAGGCGGCGATTGGCGGCGATATGCTCTGGCGATCCCCGCAGCCTTGAATGGGTCACAAACGGAGCGTTTGGAGGCCAAAAACGCAAGGCCCAAAGGTCAAAAACGTAAGCCACGGAGGGAGCAATGGTCTGTGGCAATCCCTGCAGCCTGGAACAGGTCTAAAACACATGGAGGCTGAAGGGTAGGGGCCGGTGAGTGGGCAGGGCTACATTTGGTGTTTAAGAAGCACCCAAATTTTCACTCTCTCTTAGGGTGGGTGGGGGGGAGTGCGTCTTCTACTCCAAAAATATGGTACATGTCTACCATCTGACAAAATGACATAGATGAAACGACATAAAAATAACAATAAATAAATAATACATTTTTAAAAAGAAACCAAAAGCTCAAAAGGGCAGACCCGATTGGAGCACTGGGTCTTTTTCTGCTGTCCATTTTCTATGTTTCTAATACTGGCAAGAAACTTTCAGAAATCTGCAGTGAGGTCTCTGAGCAGAAAAAACGATGCTGTGGTCGTATTTCTGTATAATGCTCAGCTGGATGTGGAGCTGCTTGGGTAATGGGATTGTTGGGCTATGGAGCAATTTAGCTGCCATTTTATTTATTTTTTTCTCCTGTGTTTCTCTATGGAGATTCTCAAGCCATCCAGGCCAGGGTTGTCCCAAAGGAGCTTTTTTCCCAAAGGCAACTGGATTTTCTGATTTGTTTATTTTTGAAGATGTTTCACTTCTCATCTAAGAAGCTTCTTCAGCTCTGAGAAGTGAAACGTTCAAAGAAAAACCAGGAAATCCAGTTGTCTCTTGAAAAAAATCACCTTTGGGTTCTCCTGTGTATGTATGTATGTGTGTATGTGTGTATGTATGTATGTGTGTGTGTATGTGTGTGTATATCCATCATCAGCAGTTAGCTTCCTCCCATAATTGGGGCTTACCAGGGGTTGTAAAAATCTAATAGATACCTTTCACCCTGGCTTCGCTGATAACGGATAAGACCTGTGGCCTAATGGCTACGATCTCTGCCTAGTATGCCTAGTATGCAATGTAGCCCAGGTTCAAATCCCAGTAAGGGTATGGCTAGCTGATGAGAGCTAAATAGCTTGAAATAGATCTATACTAGTCTCCCTTTATTTATTTATCAGCACAAATAAACACACACACATATAAATTATATAATATATAATATATTATATATATATATTGTGTGTGTGTGTGTGTGTGTGTGTGTGTGTGTGTGTGTGTTTTAACCTTATGTGGGTTTTTTGCTCCATTATTTGATTTTGGGTTGTGGTACAAGGCCCACAGTTACATTGAGTGAGTTGGGCTGCCTTATGAAACTACCGTATTTTTCAGACTATAAGAGGCACCTAGCTTTGGGGGAGGAAAAGAAGAAGAAAAAATATTGCGGCCTGTTCGCTACCACCCCCACAGCCCATCCTAGAACAGTTGATTGGCGCCGCACCAACTCCCCTCCCCTCCCTCCACCGCCGCAATATTCGTGGTATAAGATGCAGACTTTTCCACCCATTTTTTTGGGGGGGGAAGGGCGAGTGTGTCTTATATTCCGAAAAATACATTAGTTAATAAAGAAAGAAATGGGGAACAGAAGTAGAGTCGCGTTAAGCAGGACCTCCTCTGAAAGAGGGTTTCCCCAACGCATCTCTACTTGTTTCTGCAAGGTAAACTTGGGTGTTGAGCAGGGCAACATTCAGACATGCAGGTAGAGGAAATGAGAAAACCACAGGTGGAGAAATCCTTAGGTGGAGAAATCCTTTTTCAGGTGATTATATGTCTGTGTCAGGCACAAAGAATCAGGACCACACATTTAACTCTAGTTAAGCTGATTTATCGCTAATGCCTATAAACAAGAAGATAGTCAACAAATGGCTTAGCAGTAAATTGGCACTAAATAAAAGGCAACGGAATTCAAGAGTGGTGGGGCTTAGTTTGTGAGAATGTATGGACTCTGGGCTGATTATCCTCTTGACTCCGCCCATGTTTGTCTTTCTACATTCTATTGCCCATTTGTTTATGTTAATACCACTTTGTAATGCCTTGGTAAAGCCACACTTGGAATACTGCATTCAGTTTTGGTCACCACGATGTAGAAAAGATGTGGAGACTCTAGTATATGCTATATTGTATTCTCTATGTAACACATTTTTCTGCTTTCTTTGGTGATTTTCATGCTTTGGGTAATTTTTTTAAGTTGTTTCATGTTCCTTCCTCCTTCCCATCTCCCCAACACCACCACCCCATAAAAGGCACAAATAACCCAGTGGAAAGATTCAGGAGGGTTTCTGTATTGCTTAATTTGGTTCTGGATTCAGGGACCACTTTGAATAATTATTCTTTCTCTCCCCTCTTTTCTGTTAAAGATGATGATCACTTTTCATCTGAAGCTGACACGGCTGTTAGTGAAATGACCAGGGGCACACCCTTACTTGCACAGGTAAGTGTAACATCTGGTGGGTTGCTTATAGCTCCTTTGACTTGATTAAACCTGGGGGAAAGCATTGGTGGTGAGAAATCCTTTTTCTTCCCATTAATGAGGGAGGAGAAAGTGAATGTCAAAATGAGTAAGAAATGGTAATTTTGTAGACTCCAATTTTTTTGATTTCTCAGTGATCAGAGCTTGACCAATAAAGAATTCTATTCTATTTCTATTCTATTTATGTTCCAACAACATTTGCCATTAAGCCTGCCCTTAGCTTTTCAAACTTAGTTTGAAGTTTATAATTTATTTGAAGTCTACATTACGGGTCTCCAACCTTGGCAACTTTAAGACTTGTGGACTTCAACTCCCAGAGTTCCTCAGCCAGCTTTGTGGAAGAAACTCTGAGGAACTCTGGGAGTTGAAGTCCACAAGTCTTAAAGTTGCCAAGGTTGGAGACCCCTGATGTAGACTAAACTTTATAAACTTCAAACTGAGTCTAAGTGGTTAAGGCACCAGTCTAGAAAGTGGGAGATGATGAGTTCTAGTCCCACTTTAGCCATGAAAGCTGGCGAGGTGACTGGGTCCAGTCCCCCCCCCCCTCTCTCTGAGCCCAACTCCCCATACAGAGTCATTGTTGGGAGGAACACAGGAGAAAGGTGTGTTGGGTTGCCGCCTTGAGATATTTGTAAAAATAATAAAGGCAGAATACAAATAAATAAATAAGCGATTCTTCACACACTACGATTTGGACTATGGCAATGTGCTCTCTAGGGATGCGGCAGCTCAGGGGCTACGACGCTGAGCTTGTTGATCAGAAAGGTTGGTGGTTCGAATCTCCAGTGCCGCGTAACGGAGTGAGCTCCCGTTACTTGTCCCAGTTTCTGTCAAACCTAGCATTTCAAAAGCACGTAAAAACGGAAGTAGAAAAATTGGGACCACCTTTGGTGGGAAGGGAACAGCGTTCCTTGCTCCTTTGGCGTTGAGTCATGCCGGCCTCATGACCACGGAGATGTCTTTGGACAGCGCTGGCTCTTCAGCTTTGAAACGGAGATGAGCACCGCCCCCTAGAGTTGGGAATGACTAGCCCATATGTGGGAGGGGAACCTTTACCTTGAATGTGTTCTACCCTTGAAAAGTATCTGGAAGGCTCCAACTGGTACAAACTGCCCAACTAGCCGTGTGGGCAAGCTTGGGTGCCCAAAAGTGCATTTAACACCTTTGCTGTATGAGCTGTGTTGGCTGCCAGTTTGATTCTGGCTTCAATTCAAGGTCTGGGGTTGTGACCTATAAATCCCTATGTGACATGGTTACCTATGGACTATGAACCATCTTGGATCCATTACATCAGTCCATTCCACCCAGTCAGTCAGGAAAAGTATGTTGTGGACCCTATCAGTTAAAGCATTTTGACTGGCGGGGTTCAGGAAGTGAGCCTTCTCTGCTGTTACCCCCACTTTGTGGAACACTCACTCTCTCTAGAGGCGAGGGGGGTTCCCACTCTTTCGGCCTTCCGAAAACTAGTCAAAATGTGGCTCTGAAGCCTTGCTTGGGGTGCACCGAGGAGCATACAGTCATGGGACTGGTTAGCACCCTGAAATCCCTCCTTTTCATCTTTCAATTAATTTTTAACATTCCTTGCCTCTTTAAAATTTTAAGTGCTGTTTGCTCTGCTTTTAACATTTTACTGTGCACCGCCCAGAGTCCCTCTGTGAGGGAGATGGGCGCTTCTTAAATACAATAAATAAATAAATTATAAATACAAATACAATAGCAGAGCTGGAAGGGACCTTGGAGGTCATCTAGTCCAACCCCCTGCCTAGGCAGGAAACCCTATACCATTTCAGACAAATGGCTATCCAACATCTTCTTAAAGACTTCCAGTGTTGGGGCATTCACAACTTCTGGAGGCAACTTCTGTTCCACTGATTAATTGTTCTGTCAGGAAATTTCTCCTCAGTTCTAAGTTGTTTCTCTCCTTGATTAGTTTCCACCAATTGCTTCTTGTTCTGCCCTCTGGTGCCTTGAAGAATAGTTTTACTCCCTCTTTGTGGCAACCCCTGAGATATTGGAAGACTGCTATCATGTCTCCCCTAATCCTTCTTTTCATCAAGATAGACATCCGGCAACCGTTCTTCATATGTTTTAGCCTCCAGTCCCCTAATCATCTTTGTTGCTCTTCTCTGCACTCTTTCTAGAGTCTCCACATCTTTTCTACATCGTGGCAACCAAAACTGAATGCATTATCCCAAGTGTGGCCTTACCAAGGCATTATAAAGTGATATTATCACTTCACGTGATCTTGATTCTATCCCTCTGTTTATGCAGCCTAGAACTGTGTTGGCTTTTTTGGCAGCTGCTGCACACGGCTGGCTCATATTTAAATGGTTGTCCACTAGGACTCCAAGATTCCTCTCAGTTACTACTATTGAGCAAGGTACCACCTATACTGTACCTGTGCATTTCGTTTTTGTTGCCTAAATGTAGAACCTTACTCTTTTCACCGTTGGATTTCATTTTATTAGATAGTGCCCAATGTTCAAGTTTGTCAAGATCCTTCTGTATCTTTAGCCTGTCTTTTGGAGTGTTGGCTATTCCTGCCATCTTGGTGTCATCTGCAAATTTGACGAGTTCCCCATTTATTCCCTCATCCAAATCATTGATGAAGATGTTGAAGAGTACCGGGCCTAAAACAGAGCTTTGGGGTACTCCACTGCATACGGAATTCCCTCCATGAAGATGCAGTTCCATTGAGGACTATACATTGAGTGCGGTTGGTCAGCCAGTTACAAATCCATCTGGTGGTGATGCTGTCCAACCCACATTCTTCTACTTTATCTAGTAGTAGGTTATGGTCTACCTTATCAAATTCCTTAGTCCAAGTAAATTATATCGACGGCATTCCTCTGGTCTACTAATTTTGTCACTTTGTCAAAGAATGCAATAAGATTAGTCTGGCATGATCTGTTTTTGACCAACCCATCTTAGCTTTTGGCTATTACTTTGTTTACTTCTTGGTGTTCGCTAATTCGTTGCTCGATTATCTTTTCCAGAATCTTTCCTGGTATTGAGGTCAGGCTGAATACCATAAGCTAGGCAAATTCCTGTCCAGAGCTCAGTGAAAGATTTTAGTGACCTTGTTAGTGACAATCTAGGAAGATTCTAGATCCGTTGCAACCTAACATAATGGCTCAAGGAGACACCTGTAGGAGAAGAGCAGACAGGGCTGGGGGGAGGTGGAGTTAAATGCATCATCAGCTTAAAGTTGTTGCATTTCCACAAGCACTCCTAGTCCAACCCCTCCTGAATCCCATTGACCTATATCTTGTGCTGCAGTTGCGTACGGGTTAGAGTGCAATACTGCAGGCTGCTTCTGCTGATCATCGGCTGCCAGCAGTTTGCAGATCGAATCTCACTAGGCTCAAGGTTGACTCAGCCTTTCATCCTTCCAAGTTGGGTAAAGTGAGGACCCAGATTGTTGGCGGCCAAAGGCTGACTCTGTAAACTACTTAGAGAGGGCTGTAAAGCACTGTGAAGCGGTATATGTCTAAGTGCTATTGTGCCAGTTTAGTTGGTCAAACTTTAGTTGACCAAATTCTTCTGTATGGGCTTGAATTAATCTTCCATGCTGCCACTTTACAAATGGTTCTGATTCTTTGGGCCTGACAACAACCATTCAATGTTGGTAGGTATTAACTGACTTCTCTGTTTGCAGGTTACAAATTACGACAGTGCAACGGGCTTGCCACTAATACAACTGTGGAGCATGATAGGAGATGAGGTATGTGGGTCAATTTTGGGAGAACGGGTCCATAATATGTCACGATGATCCTGGAATTAAATCATCAGCCCACTCATTACGATGACCTGGGTGATTTTGAACCAAAAGCAGGACCAAACTAAAATGTGCATTAGTAGACTTCTTCGTAGGGGCTGTTGGATAGATGTAGAAAGAGTAACAAGTAGACTTCGTACTTCAGAGAGGTGTTGGATCTCAGTCAAACGTCCCGCCCGCTCTGGGTTGGCCTTGTTCCAGTCATCCGGGGGGCAGGTGGACACCACCAAACTTTTTTCTGTAGTCTTCAGCTTGTTAGATGAGCAGATGGTCTCCTCTTTAGTTGCATCTCTTCGGGTGGACAACAGTAGAGCCTGTAAGCCCATTCACAGGATATGCCAATCCTTCTTATCCACGCAGACAGCGCCAAACCATGTGGGAGAACCAAGCCAGCTTGGTTTCGCTCCTCAGGATCTCAGCTGCTTTGAGGGAGCCTGGCTGATGCCTTTCTTGGAATTCTTTCTGATTATATTTTTGCAAAACATTCAAGAAAGGAAAAGCATCTGGCCAACACAATTTGGGGGGTGAGAGGGGGAATCTTGTTCGTGCACACGCATACAGAAATCCATCTGCCCTGCACACCCAGGAATGATAGACCTCCATTTTGGGGTTTCTTCAAATTCCTCTTTATCCAAAAGCTAAAGCAGAGAAAAGCCACAAATTAGAGCTTTAACAGGAGGTACCAAGATAAGCCTTTCTGTTCATCCTCCAAATGGGGCCTGTTTGGCAGGAATTGAGTGGCAATTTCCAGATTTTTAGACACTCCTGCAAAGGAGATTAGTATTTCCAGGTGAGAGTTTCTCTAGCGTTCACTTAATGGACTTGTCATCAAAAGGCAAAAATCTTTATTTACAATGAGATTATTTATTGAACTCAGAACTTCTCATTGCCGTGGAATTTTTATTGCAACAGAGAAATTTAGCAATATGTTTTTTAAAATGACCAATATTCTTTGGTGGAAGAGCAAAGCATAGGCAAAAAGGAAGGGGGATTTTTTTAAAATTTGAATTAGAGAGACTTGGTTTAAAATACAAACTTCACATTTTACGAACTGCGTGCATGCATAAGTAGTCCTCCCTTAACCTCCATAGACTGGAAACTCCATTGCTACACAACATGGTCATTAAACAAGACATTGTGTGACTGTGCTGAGCTTGTGTCACTTTTCCCTGCGGTTATTGTGAATTATTGCAGTTGTTCAGTGAGTCAACCCATAACTGTGACCTGTGACTTCCTGCTGTCTTCCCCAGTGACTCTGCTTGTCAGAAACCAGGTGTGTACAGATGACGATCGCGTGATAATGAGACAGGTCAACGGCCGTATAAATATGGGGGCTTCAAAGCACCATGAATGGTGATCATGTGACTGGGGGAGGGATGCTGCAACAGCCATAAGTTCAAGGACCAGTCATAAGTCGTCTTGTTCAGTGCTGTCATAACTTTGAACAGTCACAAAGTGAGTAAGTGAGGGCTACCTGTACTGTCTTTCCACAAGATACCTACATGCACACACACACACCCAAATACTGCCTCATTTAAACTCTGAGCGGAATAAGTAGTCCTCAACTTAGAACAGTTCAGTTAGTGACTGTTCAAAATTACAGCTGCCCTGAAAAATGTGACTTATGGGGGCTTTTCACTTACAACCGCTTTAGCGTCCCCATGGTCACATGGTCAAAATTCAGCCAGTTGGCAACTGACTCACATTTGTGACTGTTGCAGTATCCCAGGGTCCTGTGATCAATTTTTACGACTTTCTGACAAGCAAAGTCAATGGGGAAGCTAGATTCACTTAACAACTGCAGTGATTCATTTAACAACCGTGGCAAGGAAGGTCCTATGGAACGATCTCCCCGTTGAGATCCGGACCCTCACTACCCTTCCGGACTTCCGCAAAGCAACCAAGACCTGGCTGTTCTGGCAGGCCTGGGGCTGCTGAATTATCCAGCCCCATCCTAAGTTATGAATGTTGTTGAATTTTTTAATTTGTTGTTTTTTATTTCTTGTATCCCCGCTTCCCTTCTTATTTGTAAGCCGCCCTGAGTCTTCCGAGAGTGGGCGGCATACAAGCTAAATAAATTCAATTCCTAAAACAGCCCTAAAAAGTCACTTAACAAATATCTCACCTAGCAACAGAAATTTTGTGCTCAGTTGTAGGCGTAAGTCAAGGACTACCTGTCGAAACAAAATAGGACATCTCAAAAACAGTTTGAAAACATCTCCAATAATTATAATCAGGAATCGCCTCGGGGTTCAAAGATGCGTTGAAGATAAGATGGGTTTAAGCATTTTTCTGAATGAGATGCAGGGGCCAGTCCCAGTGGTGAGTTCCGGATCCCGGTGCAACTGGTACGGTGCAACGGTGCCTGGCATCCACCACATGAACGCATGCAGCACGTGAGCACACACTCGCGCAGCGCACACATGCGTCCTTAACCTCTTGCGACGCCTCCACAAGCCTCCGCGACGCTCCAGCTGCTCGGCGGGGCGTCGTGCAGGCACCGTGCGCATAAGCGCCAAAAAGCTCAAATACAGGTGAAGGCGGGCGGGTGGGCCCTCCAGAGCACTGTACCGGAACAGTATCTGGTGCTCGCAGTAGGCAGCGGTACGCCCGTACCGGGGCATACCGCTTGCAACCCACCACTGGGCCAGTCCTACCCCTGGGCATGTTCCATGGCACGAGGGCTACAACTGACAAAGCCATGGCTTGTTGGCACACATAGTTGGGATCTTCAGGATGCCTTTCCTGGATGTTTGCCCAGATGGGCAAAATCCGTTTGACAAGGCGATTTGAAGAATTATCCAATTGCAACAAAAAAAGATCAAACTGAATAGCTGAATCCCCTGAAAGAGGAAATTATGCTTCACTAAAACCAGCTCTCTACTAGCTTTAAAGGGAATTTGGCATCAGCTCAGCTTCAATGCAAAAAGCCAGCTGCAATTTCTTTTAAAACATGGCCTAGTGCAGTGGTTCTCAACCTGTGGGTCGGGACCCCTTTGGGGGTCGAACGACCCTTTCCCAGGGGTCGCCTAAGATTGCAGAGTTTTTGCTGTTTCCAGGGAAACCCTGCAGGCCTGATCTAAATACCCCGTGGGCCGAATCCAGCCCCGGGCCTTGAGTTTGACACCTTTGATATAAATAAATCCCCAAATGGCATCAACAACTGTCAGAGAGTTAACAACAGACCCTCAGAGTAGTAATGACCAGATGACTGCAAAGAATATAAATCCTTCCATTCCCCGACCTGTAAGAACTGAAGAAGGTTCTTAGATGAGATGGGAAATGTTTTCAAAGGAAAAAAAAAACACAAGAAAGTCCATTTGCCTCTTGGAAAAGCACCTTTGAGATAACCATGACCTTGATCAGTGTTTCTCCACAGTGACAATTTCATGTCATGTGGACTTCATCTCCCAGAATTCCCTAGTCAGTCATGCTGGCTGGGGAATTCTGGGAGTTGAAGTCCACCCATCAGCCAAGTGGCCTAGGTTGAGAAACACTGACCTAGATGATTGAGAATCTCTAAGACACGTAGCCAAGATGTCAACCCTGAAGAGGACCTGGCTGAAGCCATCCTTGAGGCTTCAGGGTTGCCACAAGGCAGAGGGGGAGAAAGGGAGGAGGGGAAATTAGGGAGGGGGAGGGGGGGAAATTAAAGCCCTTCATGGTATTGGATCTGGGTACTTGAGAGACCGCCTGCTGCCAATTACCTCCCACAGACCCATTAGATCTCACAGGGTTGGCCTCCTCTGGGTGCCATCTACCAGCCAATGCAACCTGGCTATTACCCGGGGGACGGCCTTCTCTGTGGCAGCTCCGGCCCTCTGGAATGAACTCCCCGCAGGGATTCGGATCCTCACCTCTCTCCAGGTCTTCCGAAAAGCCGTCAAAACCTGGCTTTGCGGCAGGCCTGGGGTGATGAGTTCCCTCCCCTCTCGATATGTATGGTTGTGCGATTGTTGTCGACTTTTATTATTTGTATTTTGTCTTTTTTCCCCCCCCCTTTTTTTCCCCTTTGAATTGTTCACCGCCCTGAGTCCTCCCGGAGAAGGGCGGCATACAAATAATAAAATACAAATACAAAGATAGATCAGCTTTGCAGTCAAAATAAAAAGTTTTTTTGTGGGAACCAAGGTCATTCTATTAGGCAGCTGAGAAGAGGAGGAGTGGAGTAACCAAACAACTTGTCAGCACCTCTATTGGGCAATGTGACCAATGATCTGGGGCAGTGATGACTAACCTTTTTTTGTCATGTGCTGAAAGCGTGCAATAATAATGCAATGCAATAATGCAATGCCTCCCCCCCTCCCCTCACCCATTTTTGGTTCCAGGTTGCTGCAGGAGGTTTTCCAGGCCCAAAATGTGCGGAAAGGCCTCCTGCACCAACCTGGAAGCCAAAAATGGGTGAGGGGGGGGAGCATACACAAGGCTTCAAGGTGCAATGTGAGTGCCTCCAACATGCATCCTGTACATGCACAGCAGAGACCCAAAGACCAGCTGGCTGGTGGGAGGCGCATGTGCAGTGGAGCTGGACTGGGGCAACTGCTGGTGTGGCCTGCAGAGAGGGCTCTGCATGCCATCAGGGTTTGCCATCACGGATCGGGGGGGAGGGGAAGATTTCACTTTTTAATTAGGTGAAAACTGCAGGAACTTTCAGTGTTGGTTTTCACCAGTTGTGCCAACATGATGTACCCAATAAATTGTTCTTTGAGGAATCTACCTCCCTGGGAGTTCTGCTTTCTATGGGTGTATTACTTGGAACGCTGACATCTGACTGTGCAAGATCACTTCATTTGCCCTGTTGTTGCTGGCATCACTCACTGATGTTTCTCTTTGTTTTCTCTTCCAGTTGGTGTCCATCAACCGAACACTGGTGGAACGAGGATTTGCTCAGTGGGTGGAAAGCTACTAGCAAACCCCTTAACCCATCTTCTGGACTGTTCTTTCCGCCCCCCCCCCCCCCCCCCGGTCCCTTTGACTTTCTTTCCTCTTTTTGGCACTGTTTCAAAATTAGGATTTTGTAGTCCTTCTTCCCGCCCCTTTCCCCCCCCCTCCACCCCTCCACCTCCACCCACCCCACACAAGCAAATCAGTCATTATTTCCACCAGCGATTTGTGATGAATTCATTTGACTGACCACAGTTTGTATAGCATACCTCATTTTGTTGAAAAGGCAGGGAGTTGTACCATAAGCCATTAAACAAAAACAAACCACAGCTTTAAAACTTGGCTCTTCCCCTTTGGTCAAATGTCAAGTTGTTTAAAAAAAAAAAAAGAAGAAGAAGAAGAAAAGAGAAGAAAAGAAAAAATTGTAATAATAGAGCAAAGAGGTTTGCACCAGTTTGGCTGTGTGTGTATGGTTTAAGGCATGTGTTGAGGGTAACGAAATTTGACTGCTGCCTTGACATTAAACTGACTTGAAATAGAGGAGATAAATTTGATTCAGAAATTCCCCTCCCCCCCAAAAAAATATATTAATAAAATATTTGAAACTTGGGAGCACATCCGACATAATAGGCATATCCATGTTTCTAATCACAAAAGCTAGCTACCTTACCTAGAACGCTTTAGTTCTAGGTAAGGCCCACCTGCCCCCTTGTTTGATTGTGACTTCACTTTTAATTAAGGCTTGGTTTGTGAAAGAAATCAGGATACCTTCATTTTGCAGACCACCTGAAACAATGAATTTGACTTCAACCACTACAGCTGCGGCGTTTTTTAAATTCCCGGTCATGTTGAATACCCAGAGAAAAGAAAAATGGATCGCCAATCCTGATTGTAAGACATCACTGTTTTCTAGCTGTTTGGAAGAGAAAAAAAAACCTATGTAAATATATATAAAAATCATTGTAATATTTTGTACAAGAGAAAAAAAAATACTGGAGAATTAAAAAAAAGGGAACTTCAAACAAAATGAATTTTTTTTCCATACCAAAATGTCCTCTGTAGAGAAATAGTTTGGGGTGTATCATTACACCGCTTAAAACACTAGAATGCGTGAAAAACTTTTGACCTTTGTGCATGATTCTTTCCCCTGCTTGCTGTATGGTAGGAAGAGTAATAATCAGCAAATTCTTATTGCTTTTTTGCTGTACAGATCTGACTGAACGGGGAAAAACGAGTAACATTTGGAATTAATATTGCAGTGGTGTCTCTTTTTTTTTTTTTTTTTTGCTCCTTTTTAGATTGGTTTCAAATGTGGAATAAAAAAAAAAGAATCAAGTAATTTAAGCTAATTTAATACTATTAAAATATAAATGAATTTAAAACATGGTTGCTGAGTTGGGAGTTATTACCGAAGGGAGAGAATGTAAAAATGTCTTGTATGTATGTCAATTCTATTGCAGATTTTTTTTTTTTTTTTGAAATATTGGTCTTATATAGAACATGGAGTGTATGGCAAAACCTTCTTCCTCAAAAGATGTAGAAAAAAAAAGTATTGTGTGAATCGGTCAACCTTTAAGACTTTCAGCAATTAAATGCCTCTAAATGTGAGGGACTAGTGTCATGGATTTCTTTTGTATGATTAAAATATTTGGTTAAAAGACGTGGCCAAATTTTTTCGAGGAACTTAATTTTTTACTTTTTGAGAAAATTCCCTGGCTGGGGAATTCTAGCAATAGCAATAAGACTTGTATACACCGCTTCACAGTGCTTTAATAGCCCTCTCTAAGCGGTTTACAAAATCAGCATATTGCCCCCCAAAATCTGGGTCCTCATTTTACCCACTTCAGAAGGATGGAAGGCCAAGTCAACCTTGAGCCTGGTGAGATTCGAACTGCCAAATTGCAGGCAGCTGGCAGGCAGCAGAAGTAGCCTGCAGTACTGCACTCTAACCACTGCACCGCGTCAGCTCCACAGATCCACATATCTTAAAGGTGATGAGGTTGAGAAACACTGACCTAATAATAGAGGTTGGGTCTTTATTTTGATTTTTTAATTGCCATAATCGGGACTTAAAGGTGTACAAAAAGGAATCGCAAAAAAAAAATGTACAAGAGGAATCACAAGAGCAGTGGCCACAAACACCCATGATACACTGCAACCATTACGGATATGAAAACTATGTGTAAACTTACAGCAGCGAGTGGAGTCACAAAATGGCTGCCATGAAGTCAGTTACCAAAGAACCAGAAAGCAAAGGGAGAAGAATGTATAAAGCCCTTCCTACGTGTTTTGCTACCCCGCCCCTTGCTAACGGTTAATCAGGAAAAGCTGAGAAGAACCAGCCTTCCACTTACAACCAGAAATGGGACCAGAATTTCTGTTTCTAAGCAAAATGGTTGTTAAGTGAGTCATACCTGATTTTAATAGCTTTTAAGTCCTGTTAAGTGTTTGATGAGCCACTGCCATTGTTAAGTGAATCACGGGGGTTGTTAAGCAAATCTTGCTTGTAGGAAGCCATCTAGGAAAGTCACAAAAGTTGATCCCAGGATGCAGCAACTATAAATGCTTTAACACCAGCTAGTAAATATCTTAAAGGTAAAGGTTCCCCTTGCACATATGTACTAGTTGTTCCTGACTCTAGCAGGCGGTGCTCATCTCCGTTTCAAAGCCGAAGAGCCAGCGCTATCCGAAGACGTCTCCGTGGTCATGTGGCCAGTATGACTCGTCGCCAAGGGCACACGGAACGCTGTTACCTTCCCACCAAAGGTGGTCCCTATCTTTCTACTTGCATTTTTACATGCTTTCGAACTGCTAGGTTGGCAGAAGCTGAGACAAGTAATGGGAGCTCACTCCGTTACACAGTGCTAGGGATTTGAACTGCTGAACTGCAGACCTTTGTGATTGACAAGCTCAGCGTCTTAGCCACAGAACCACCGCGTCCCTAAATAAATACTTACTAGTTACCAAACTCCTGAATTTTGAAGACATGATCCGGGGAATGTTATGACATTTCATGAGGACCGGTCATATGTCACTTTTTTATCCATTGCAACTTCAAATGGTTGTTAAAGGAATACTTGTAAGCCAAGGTCTCTCTGTATAGCCAAAATGGTGCTAATTTAAACTCTTAAGGACCTGGATTTGTGAGCTTTTATGCATAAGAGAAAATGCCAGCAAGCAATATTTATTAGAGGCTTAAAAGTCCTACATGGGGATATCTTCCAGATAAACCTTCGCCGATTTCAATGTTGTGCACACAACATCAGTTTCAAGTGCAAAAATGAGGTTGACCGTATAACAGTTGGAAGGGATCTTGGAGGTCTTCTAGTCCAACCCCCCTGCTTGAGCAGGAGACCCTATACCACTCCAGGCAATTTAACAATTTAAACCCGTAGGGCACACAGCACCTCAACAACAACAAAAAGGATTTCGAAACAGCCTGGTTTCACACACTGGGATGAGTGTTGTGCAGAAGACACGGGCTTTGGTGCACAAAAGGAGCGTTTGGAACTGGGTGAAATCAACTGTCAGGCTTGGAAGCCATCTTTTGCATTGGGCCTTCAAGCCTGGCACATTCCACGCTGTGGGAAAATGGGAGGAGGGATTCTATGGAGTATGGGAGATGTATAGTCTAAATAACATTCCTTTCCCAGAAAGACAAGGACATCTGCCCTGCAGCTGCAATGAGGTGAATGGGAGGCATCTCCACTTGGATGGTACCTGATTGGGTCATGTGATGGACATCTGGGTGCTGGACGGGGACTTGAATTTTCACTTGGGTGGGGAAAACCTGGAAGCTTTCAGATTTGGGTTTTCCCAGATGTGCCAACATGACATCTCTCATAAAATGGAACTTTGAGGAAACTCAAACTCGGAGTCTTTTTTCATTTGGGGGTGTTACTTGGAACCCTGAGATCAACCCCAGGGTGAGGCACAGACTGAACCTACCCTATTTTGGACTCCATGCGAAGACCCAGCTCTCTGGAGAAGGCTGGGATGCTGGGAAGGATGGAAGGTAAGGGAGGAAAAGGCTCACCAGCAGGAAGGAGGAGGGACTCAGTTACAGAGGCGATGATGGGTACACCATTGGGGCTATCTGAAAGACCAGGTTGGCGGAAGATCATTACTGAGAAAATCTATGTGGTTGCTAAGAGTTGACAGCAGTGGTGGGTTGCAAATGTTTTTTCTACCAGTTCGGGCATGCTCCCGTGTGCTCTTGCGTGTGCGCATCCATGTGGGTGTAAGAGGCCTCCTGCCACTGCTACTACCAGTTTTGCCGAACTGGGGCAAACCGGGAGCAACCCACCACTGGTGGTCAGTGACTGGATGGCATGTAATCAATAAAGCAGATCGTGAATACGATATTCCTCTCCTAAGACTTAGTTAATTCCCTGCCTGCTTTTTAAAATAGCAATAGCACTTAGACTTATATACCGCTTCACAGTGCTTTACAGGCCTCTCTAAGTGGTTTAGGGGTGCAGTGGCTCAATGGCTAAGACACTGAGCTTGTTGATCAGAAAGGTCAGTAGTTCGGCAGTTCGAATCCCGTTACTTGTTCCAGCTTCTGCCAACCTAGCAGTTCAAAAGCATGTAAAAAGTGCAACTAGAAAAATAGGGACTAACTTTGGTGGGAAGGTAACAGCATTCTATGCGCCTATGGCGTTTAGTCATGCCGGCCACATGAACATGGAGACGTCTTCGGACAGCGCTGGCTCTTCGGCTTTGAAACAAAGATGAGCACCGTCCCCTAGAGTCAGGAATGACTAACACATACGTGCGAGGGGAACCTTTACCTTTTACTAAGCGTTTTACAGAATCAGCATATTGCCCCCAACAGTCCAGGTCCTTATTTTATCCACCTCGGAAGGATGGAAGGCTGAGTTAACCTTGAGCCTGGTGAGATTTGAATTGCCAAATTGCAGGCAGCCGGCAGTCAGCAGAAGCAGCCTGCAGCACTACACTCTAACCACTGGGCCACCAAGGTAAATAAAGTAATTTATAGCATGCTTTGGTCAAACCAGTGAGGCCCTTCATCTGGAGAAGACCTCTGATTTTCTTTATGAAAAAGACAAGTATTTTTTTTGTCTCTTTTCTAGCCAATGAGATCCTCAAAGGCAAGATCATGTAAAAATAATTATTTGAATAATTAATTATTTGAATAATCAAAGGTCAGTAGAACCCTCTCCCATAAACCTATTTTTTGCACACCAGAGTAATAATATTAATATAACAGCACTGAAAAAAAGGGACATGACTTTTTCACACCACCGTTGCAGCATCTCCATGGTCACATGATCAAAATTTGGATGCTTGGCAGCTGACTCAAATTTATGACGGTTGCAATGTCCCGGGGTCATGTGATCACCTTTTGCAAACTTCTGACAAGCAAAGTCAATGGGGAAGCCAGATTCACTTAACAACCATGTTACTAACAACTGCAGTGATACACAATTGTGCCAAGAAAATTTGTAAAATGGGACAAATTCACTTAAAAGTGTCTCGCTTAGCAATATAAATTTGGGGCTCAACTGTGGCCATAGGTTGAGGACTGTCTATACCTGATTTGCTCTCTTATTAGTTTGTATCTATCAATTTAGCTCAAAAACACATCTCCCTGTCATTTAATTGTTGGATTAAGAGAATGTATTAATTCAATAACCATATAGACATACCTTATAAACACAGACTTAAAGGGTGGAAGGATGGAGAGGTTGCAAAAGACACGAAAGAGTAGTTTGCAATCAGAGCAACGCTGATGTCCAATGTTAATCCTAATAGTAAGGGCAAATTTGCAAAAGAACCAGTTACAGGAGAAAAATGTGCTTTCCTGTATTTTCCAGCAGAAGTTGGATAGCTATCCGTCACAGTTACTAGGATTGAGATTTGCATTGACAGGAAGTCAGATTCAATGGCTTACATCAATGTTTCTCAACCTGAGAGACCTTAAGACAGTGTTTCTCAACCTTGGCAACTTGAAGATGTCTGGACTTCAAGTCCCAGAATTCCCCAGCCAGCATTTGGCTGGGAGTTGAAGTCCAGACATCTTCAAGTTGCCAAGGTTGAGAAACACTGCCTTAAGATGTCTGGACTTTAACTCCCAGAATTCCCCAGGTGGTCTGGCTGGCTGGGGAATTCTGGGAGTTGAAGTCCAAACATTTTAAAGTTGCCAAGGTTGAGAAATTCTACCCTACTACACCAAGGATTTTCAAAACTCTAATGATGGGAAATTGTCTAGATTTGTGTGAACTTTATTTTTGGTCTTTCAGGGAAGCCCACCAAGTTTTAAAGTCCTGTGAAATACAGTTAGCAAAGTCTCGGGTCTAAACAACACTTTCCAATGGAAGAATTCGGACAATTTGAAGCACTAAGAGGAAACAGTCAGTAGGTGGCAATACAGCCTAAGAGATCAAACTCTTATATCTTCTGCTGAGTTTTCCAAGTCTCACCAAAGTAAATAATAGAGCATCCCGAAACGCATTTCTCCATCCGCTAGGAAACAAAATTGGGTTCTTAATTACAGGTGGACTCCGATTTGCAACCATTCATTTAGCAAGCGTTCAAAGTTATGACAGCATTGAAAAAATGTGACTTACAACTGGTCCTCATGCTTACGACCGTTGCAGCCTCAAAGTCACATGATCAAAATTTGGGCACTTGGTAACCAGCACGTATTTACAACGGTTGGAGCATCTCAGGATTATGTGTTTGCACATTGTGATCTTCTCAGCCGGTTTCCAGCAAGAAAATTCAGTGAAGGATTGACTTGTAATTATTTTTCAAAATTTTAAAATTTATTGTCCAAATATATATTATTGGATAAATTGTGTTAAGAGTGTTTTTCTGTGTAGTGACACAAATATTATATAAATATAACATAAATATAAATACATGGAGGGGGGTATGCAGTGGAGTACCCCAAGGCTCTGTTTTAGGCCCAGTACTCTTCAACATCTTCATCAATGATTTGGATAAGGGAATAAACGGGGAACTCGTCAAATTTTCAGATGACACCAAGCTGGCAGGAATAGCCAACACTCCAGAAGATAGGCTAAAGATACAGAAGGATCTTGACAAACTTGAACATTGGGCACTATCTAATAAAATGAAATTCAACGGTGAAGAGTAAGCTTCTATATTTAGGCAAGAAAAATGAAATGTACAGGTACAGTCTAGGTCTGTGATGGTGAACCTATGGCACGCGGAGCCATTTGTCAGTACGCGCTGGCCAGCTGAATTCACCCCTTTTTAAAGCCATTTTCGCCCTCCCCGGGCTCCAGAAGCTTTATAGGAGCCTGAGGAGGACGAAAAGAGCCTCCTCCAGCCCTCCGGAGGCCCTCCATAGGTTTCATGAGGTTCCCTGAAGCCTCCGGAGCGCAAAAAAATGGCACTAAGGGCAAACCGGAAGTTCGGGAATGGTTTGCTCGTATGGTCTTTTTTTGCCCTCCGGAGGCTTCAGGGAAGCCTCCCGAAGGACTCTGAAGCCTCCGGAAGGCCTCTGGGGGGGGGAGGCTTTTTTCGCCCTCCCCAGGCTCCTATAAAGCCAGGTCTGGTGTGGATGCCGTAGCATTTTTAAAGCTCAAATGAAAGAGGATTGTTGGAGGGTCAGTCTACTGAGCAGAAGTATCGGGTGAGGTTACTTACGGTTCAGTGTTTTCTGGGTATGGAATGGGATCGGTTTCATTCAATAAACCATGATTCATTAAATCATAGATGGGGTTCGAGTGGAATGGCTTGTCTCCAGAAGTTGTGGAGGTTTTGAAGAAACTGGACAGCTATTTGAAATGGTATAGAGCAGTGGTTCCCAAACTTTTTCAGTCCACCGTCCCCTTGGTGCTACAAACTGATCCTCAGTGTCCCCCACCCAGTGGTGGAATTCAAATTTTTTAATTACCGGTTCTGTGTGTGTGGCTTGGTGGGCGTAGCTGGTCATGTGACTGGGCGGTTTGCACGACGGAAGGAAGATAGTAACAGTAAAATTCAAAACTGTAACAATTAATTGCATATTTATTCAAAATCCAATTTAAAAACCTTTTTAGTTAATGTTAATTCAACAAAATTGTTGAACATGATCCAGTGACACCAGGTTTTCAAAGTCTGAACCTTAGTAACTAGTAACTTAGTAAACTCAGTAAAATTTAGTAACTACTTCACTGTTCTTAGTAGATGATAATTCCTGTGTAGATATTGAAAGAAGTAATCTCAGTAAGGTAAAGTAAAACACAAAACTGCAACAGATATTAAGATATCACAAACTTATTCAAAAAGATGTTCTTGTAAGAAACCCAAAATGGATAATAAACACTTTTGTCTTTTATTTAAAGTTTTTCATCTTTAGATCAATGACCTTAATTATTTTTTCTCTCCCTCTCAAACATACACATATACCAGGGGTGGGTTTCAAAATTTTTTAGAACTTATTCTGTACGTGTGGCCTATTTTGTGGGCATGGCTTGGCGGTCATGTGACTGGTGGGAGTGGCCAACTTGTAAAATGTGGTGAAACTCATTTAACAATGCTCTTGCTTAAATTTTGGGCTCAATTCTGATCATAAGTTCTCTTTCTTTTCCTTCCTTCCTTCCTTCCTTCCTTCCTTCTTTCTTTCTTTCTTATATCTCTCTTTCCCTCTTTCTTTCTTTCCTTTCTTTTTCTTCCTTCCATCCATTTTTTCTTTGTTGTGTCTCTCTCTCTTTCTTTCTTTTCTTCCTTTCTCTTCCTTCCTTCCTTTGTTCCTTCTTTCTTTCTTGTCTCTGTCTCCCCCACTTACTTTCTCTTTCCTTCTTTCTCTCTCTCTCTCTTTCTTTCTTTGTCTCTCTTTTCTCTCTCCCTCTTCCTTCCTTTTATTCTCTCTCTCTCTCTCTCTCTCTCTCTCTCACACACACACACACACACACACACAAAAATTAATGTTTTGCCAGCTGATAAGCTGGCAAAGAAGCCTCATTTTCTCTGCCACCTGCAGCTCTTGGAGGAAGGAGGAAGGGAAGCGAGCCCCAGGCCTCATCACTGCCTCCTTCCTCGAGAGCTTCCCCGAGAGCTGGGGACGGCCAGCCTCTCCCGTCACTGCACCCTTCACTCGCCTTTCACCCAGAGAATCTGCCAGTGGGGTGCCTGCCATTTCATCTCCAGAGAGAAGCTCGGGATAGACATGTAAACGGCCGCAACTTGAGGCTCCTGAGGAGGATGCTGGACACCAGGGGTGGCAATGGCGCCCACTGCTGCTCTTCTGCTGCTCCCGGTAATGCAGGCTTCTTGGAGGAGAGCATTAAGTTGCAGGCTCACCGATTCCAGCAGCTGCGTTTTCCCTTGGGGTACCGCCCACTTTGGGAACCACTGATGTAGAGTTTTTCAGGGGTGGACTGCTGGAGGTTTGGGAGAACCTCTAGCTAAGATTCTTGCAGTTCAGAGAAACCCCAAATCCCTCTCCTGGCTGGCCCCACCCACCCTGCCCCTCCCTTCCCAGGAGTCCCCATGCGGCCCGTGGATGCAGGTAAGTGCAGGGCATGTGAGGAGGCTTGGGGAAGGTGAAAAATGGGCCTCCATGAAATTCAGGAAGGCCGGAAATGGGTCCCCAGAGCCTGGGGAGGCCATTTTCACCCTCCCAGAGGCTTGAGGTAAGCCTCCGGAGCCCGAGGAGGGCAAAAACACTCTCCCTACCATGGTGCAAGATGCCAACTAGGCCACCCCATCATGGCCACACCCACCCAGCAACCAGACAGAGAACCCCTTGCTAAAAGTTTTGAAGCCTACCCCTGAGTTTCCTGCTTGAGCAGAGGACTAGGACTAGGAAACTTCCAAGGTCCCTTCCAAATCTGTTATTCTGTTAGATTGGCATGCCTAATTTAGAGCCACCCATCTGCAAATCTGGAAAGCTGAAGATCTGGCTTTTTTAAAACCGAAGATAGTAGTTTCCCAAAATCAATGGTTTTAGCAGCACAGTTTCATCTTGTTCGACTGTCCTTGAGTGCGATTATGAAACAGACAGAGATGGATGAGCAAACGAGCTCCTTGTCACTGCAAAATTGCTCTGTGGTAGCTGTCTATTTCACACTAATTTAATTTTAATTTTCCAAGACTTTTCGGGGCTGACCTTGGCTGACCTCAAAAAAGAGTTAAGCAGGATCAGGCCTGGGACTACTAGACATACCACTGAAAGTGACTACCTTGGAAAGGGGTGAAGCCAATTAGAAGGCCACACAGAAGAAATACCTGGTCCTCAACTCCCCACGGATTGACGTCCATCAAAGGGAGATTATATTATTTCTTTTAGTAGCCTTCACAGGTTGCACTGAAAAAGGGTGGCTCACTGAGGGTGGCTCAGTAGTTAAGACGCTGAGCTTGTCGATCAGAAAGATCGGCACTTCGGCGGTTCAAATCCCGTTACTTGTCCCAGCTACTGCCAACCTAGCAGTTCGAAAGCATGTAAAAATGTAAGTAGAAAAATAGGAACCCCCTCTGGTGGGAAGGTAACAGCGTTCTGTGCACTTTCAACATTTAGTCATACCGGCCACATGACCACGGAGAACGTCTTTGGGCAGTGAGGGGTCTTCGGCTTTGGAACAGAGATGAGCGCCACCCCCTAGAGTCAGGAACGATTAGCACATATGTGCGAGGCAGTGGTGGGTTTCAAAAAATTTTGGAACCTCTTCTGTAGGTGTGGCCTGCTTTCTGGGTCCACTGGTGGAACCTCTTCTAACCAGTTCGGTAAATTTGACGAACCGGTTCTACCGAATAGGTGCAAACTGGTAGGAACCCACCTCTGGTGCGAGGGGAACCTTAATACTTAGACTTGTTAAAAACCTTATGTAAAATGTGGAAGTCTTTTGGAATTTTGAAAACTAGCATCCGAGATCGACCAATAGACCCACAAACCCATCAAGGGGTAGGACATCTTGTACCCAGAGGGTGCTGTACCCATGCAGGGTGGGCAAAAAAGGCAGTTTGGAGACGTGCCCTTTCTTATGTGTGTCCCTCTCCATGCAGAAAGCAGGAGCTGAATCGAATGTGGCTACCATCTTGACGAGGTGGCACAGTGGTTAGAGTGCAGCACTGCAGGCTACTTCAACTGACTGCAGTTCTGCAGTTGGGCTGTTCAAATCTCACCGGCTCAAGGTTGACTCAGCCTTCCATCCTTCCGAGGTGGGTAAAATGAGGACCCGGATTGTTGGGGGCAATATGCTGACTCTGTAAACCGCTTAGAGAGGGCTGAAAGCCCTATGAAGCGGTATATAAGTCTAACTGCTATTCCTATTGCTATTGCTATTTTCTCTTTTTTTATTTACTCTCTTCCTGTTTAGAGGAGAGAAGACTTCAAATTAGGCAATTCTCCTCAAAAACAGTCTCAATTTCTTATAACCAGCATGGTCTAACAATTAAGGCACCAGGCTAGAAAACGGGAGACTGTGAATTCTAGTCCTTCCTGTCTTAGCTAAGAAATCCAACTGGATGAATTTGGACCAGTCTTAGTCCAACTCACCTCACAGCAGAGGTGGGTTGCTCCCGGTTGGGCCCGGATTGGGTGAACAGGTAGTAGCGGTAGCGGAAGGCTCCGCCCGCCCATCCGCACGCTTCTGCGCATGCACAGAAGTGTTGCGTGTGCGCACACACACAATCCACAAGTGAATCGGTAGTAAAAAAATTGGCAACCCACCTCTGCCTTGTTTTGGGGAAAATAGGAAGAGGAAGGTGTGTTGGATATGTTTGCCTTCTTATTTGTAAAAATAATTGTGGGATGCCAATAAATAATAAATTAAAAATTAAACGAAATAATCCTCATTTACCGGTTCTTAAGACATTGTGCCCTCAGTTACCAGTACATAAGATACTATACTTTTGTTTACCATTAATTAAGAATTGTGCCATTTAGCAGTACTTTATTATTCCTACAGAAACACAGAACAAAAAGGGAGGAAAAACTCCTTCAAAATGCGGCTAAACCTTGAATGTCCCTGAAAGATACAGATAAAAAGATACAAGTCCCTGAAAGAGCAAAACTTTCACACTCCAGCCAGCTGGGTCCATTGTTATGAGCAATGAAGGCCTATCTCATAAACAGTCATGGTAGAAGTATCTAGGGTGCAGTGGTGGGTTTCAAAAATTGTTCGAACCTACTCTGTGGGTGTGGCCTCCTTTGTGGGAGTGGCTTGCCACCCATGTGACCAGATGGGAGTGGCTTGCCGCCCATGTGACCGGATATGAAGATGCCGACGACACTTGTAAGAACCACCTTAAATTACTTCACACACAGCACTGGCATGCATAAGAATATGATGTCAACTTCTTTTTTAAAAGGCATCTTTGGTTTGCGTTAAAACAACTTCATCACACGCAATGTTCTGATTGCACCACAAACGCAGTAGTCATCCTTACCTTTCACAGAGGCACTGAGTTTTATAAATATGAGCATAATAGTGTAGAATAATCATATCAAAGGACCAGTGGTGGGTTTCAAAAAAGTTTGGAACCTCTTCTGTAGGTGTGGCCTGCTTTCCGGGTCCACTGGTGGAACCTCTTCTAACCGGTTCGGTAGATTTGACGAACCGGTTCTTAGGTATTTTTTAGGTATTTAGGTATTTATTGGGATTTATATGCCGCCCTTTTCCCTGAGGGGACTCAGGGCGGCTTACAACCACAGGGGAGGGGAAGTGCAAGGTCAAAACAAAACAATATGTGAACAACAGAAAAATAATAAAACCCAACTTTCATTCAGCAATCAAACAAACACTCGGGCGGGTAATTAGGAGCCTATCCCCAGGCCTGCTGGGAGAGCCAGATCTTGAGGGCTGCGCGGAAGGTCTGGATAGTGGTGAGGGTGCGGATCTCCATGGGGAGCTCGTTCCATAGGGTCGGGGCAGCAACAGAAAAGGCTCTCCTCCGTGTGGTCGCCAGTCGGCATTGACTGGCAGATGGAATTCGGAGGAGGCCCAGTCTGTGCGATCTAATTGGTCGATTTAGGGAGGTAATCGGCAGAAGGCGGTCTCTCAAGTACCCAGATCCACTACCATGGAGTGCTTTAAAGATGGTCATCAGTATCCTGAAGCGCACCCGGAGACCAACAGGCAGCCAGTGCAGCTCGCGGAGGACAGGTGTAACGTGGGCGAACCGCGGTGCGCCCACTATCACTCGCGCGGCTGCATTTTGGACTAGCTGTAGTCGCCGGATGCACTTCAGGGGCAACCCCATGTAGAGCCCATTGCAGTATTCCAGTCTAGAGATCACAAGGGCTCGAGCGACTGTTGTGAGAGCCCCCCGATCTAAATAGGGCCGCAACTGACGGACCAGGCGAACCTGGGCAAATGCCCCCCTGGTCACAGCCGACAGCTGGTGATCAAGAGTCAGCTGTGAATCCAGGAGGACTCCTAAGTTGCGGACCCTATCTGAGGGGTATAGAATTTGACCCCCCAGCCTAAGTGTTGGTATATTAGCCAAATTATTGGGGGGGAAACACAACAGCCACTCGGTCTTATCCGGGTTGAGTACCAGTTTGTTAACACTCATCCAGTTCTTAACGGCCTCCAGCCCCTGGTTCATCACGTCCACCGCTTCATTGAGTTGGCACGGGGCGGACAGATACAATTGTGTATCGTCCGCATATTGATGGTATTTTATACCGTGCCTCCGAATGATCTCGCCCAGCGGTTTCATGTATATGTTAAATAGTAGGGGTGATAGGACCGAACCCTGGGGTACCCCACATGTTAGGGGCCTCAGGGACGATCTCTGCCCCCCGACTAACACCGACTGCGACCTGTCCGAGAGGTAGGAGGAGAACCACCGCAGAACAGTGCCTCCCACTCCCACCTCCCGCAGTCGTCGCAGAAGGATACCATGGTCGATGGTATCGAAAGCCGCTGAGAGGTCAAGGAGAACCAGGATGGACGCATAGCCTCCATCTCTGGCCCTCCAGAGATCATCGGTCAATGCGACCAAAGCGGTTTCTGTGCTGTAACCAGGTCTGAAGCCGGACTGGAAGGGGTCAAGATAGCTAGCTTCCTCCAAGGTCCGTTGAAGCTGAAAGGCCACCACCTTCTCAACAACCTTCCCAATAAAGGGAAGGTTGGAGACAGGACGAAAGTTGTTTAAAATGGCTGGATCTAACGATGGTTTCTTCAGGAGGGGTCTCACCACCGCCGTTTTGAGTACGGCGGGGAAGTGCCCCTCCCGAAGGGAGGCGGTGACAACCGCCTGGATCCAGCCATGTGTCACCTCCCTGCTGTTAGCCACCAGCCAGGAGGGACACGGGTCCAAAATACAAGTGGAGGCGCTTACAGCTCGGATGGCCTTGTCCACATCCCCAGAGGCAACTTCCTGGAACTCAACCCAGAGCTGATGTAGCAAATAGTCCTCCTGTGTCTCAGCTGGATCTACTGCGGTGGAGTCCAGGTCCGATCGAAACCGAGCTACTTTGTCCGCCAAGAATTGAGCATAGTCCTCAGCCCTACCCTGCAAGGGGTTTCCCGCCTCCCTCCTATTAAGGAGGGAGCGGGTTATCCTAAACAGGGCGGCTGGGCGCGACTCGGCGGACGCAACCAGGGAAGAAATATATGATCTTTTTGCAGTTCTTAATGCTCGGACATAGTCCCTGGTGCAGGTAGTTAAGAGTGCTCGGTTTGCTTCGGACCTGTCGGACCTCCACTGGTGCTCTAGGCATCTCCTCCGGCGTTTCTTCTCCCGGAGTTCCTCGGTGAACCAGGGAACTCTCCGGGATCCACTGACCCGGAGGGGCCGTAGTGGCGCAATCCGGTCGAGAGACTCCGACGCCGCCGAGTGCCAAGCGGCGGCCAGAGTCTCCGCCGAACTGTGGGCGAGGGTATCAGGAATAACCCCAAGCTCCGTCTGGAACCTCAGAGGGTCCATAAGTCGCCTGGGGCGGAACCACCTGGTCGGTTCCTCCTCCCTACGGTGGGGGTTTGGCCTCCGGAAGTCAAGCCTCAGTAGGCAATGGTCTGACCACGACAGGGGTATGATCTCGTTACCCCTCAGACCAAGATCACACATCCACTGCTCCGAGAGGAATACGAGGTCGAGCATGTGACCCGCTGCGTGGGTTGGGCCCCGAATTACTTGGGTCAAGCCCATGGCTGTCATGGAAGCCATGAACTCCTGCGCCCCATCAGAGCGTTCACCGAGCGATGGCAAATTGAAGTCCCCCAGAACTATAAGCCTGGGGAACTCAACTGCCAGCTCGGCTACTGACTCGAGGAGCGAGGGGAGGGATGCTGCAACGCAGTTGGGAGGCAGGTACGTTAGCAGCAAACCCACTTGACCCTTGAGGTCCAACTTTATCAGCAGGGACTCACACCCGACAAGCTCCGGAGCAGGGACCCTACGAGGTAACAGAGATTCCCGGATTACAATAGCCACACCGCCACCCCTTCCCTGGGCTCTCGGCTGATGAAGCACCTGAAATCCCTCTGGGCACATCTCTACAAGGGGGACTCCTCCTTCTGTGCCCAGCCAGGTTTCAGTAATACATGCCAGGTCTGCCCTCTCGTCAACAATTAAGTCCCGGACGAGGGGAGCTTTGTGAACAACAGACCTGGCATTTAGCGACAACAGCCTGAGACCAGGGTCCCGACTACTCGCGCCATCTGGTCTTGGAGTGGGACTCCTAGGGCCGGAAGGAGGGATCTCTGTAATGTAGCGAACCCTCCTTCCCCGATAATGGCCAGCCCTAAGGTCCCCGCCGTATCTGCCTCTCCCTGTCACGACCGCTATGCTCCGACCCACTCCCATGTCCATGGTCCCCCCAACCACCCCGGTTCCTCCCGCCTTCCCCAGCAGGTCCTCCGAGTCAAACATTCTCATTTATCCACTCTAACAATTCCCACATAAAAAATTTAAAACATATAAAATACAGAGGTAACAATTACTAAAAGTGGGCCATTCATTCAATCCCATTCAACTCCCATACACTCAACATTCTATTTAAAAATTGCGCAGTTATAGTATATAATAATATGGAAACAGTGGAGGAAGCGATGGTCTGCTCCTCTCCCTTCTTATGTCCTGGGGAACTGTCCTTAGCCACCAAGTCAAAAGTACGTAGTATATAGGTGGCTGTAGACAAACAAGATTGAGTATAGAGCTCCAAAGTTCGTAAACGGCATCCGTATAGTCTTGCCCCACTGGTGGAGGTTAGCGGGCTGTATATTCGAGAGTCTCTTTCCCAAAGATATATAAGGGCCCCAATGTAGGAGACCAGAGTTCGAGACTAACTTGCACCGCTCTAACTTGCACTACCGAATAGGTGCGAACTGGTAGGAACCCACCTCTGCTAGGGTGGCTAAGTTCCTTTAAGTGAGTTCATACAACATCTTACGTCACAATCCCAGAAAGGACAAATTGTTTTGGCTGAATGCTCTTGTGGGAATTCCTCAAGACATCTGGGCAGGGAGATGGAATATCCCAATTCAGGATATGTAGCCACAGTTACCATATTTTCTCGGAAAGGACAAAACTGGAAAAAAGAAAGGGCAAATGTGAAAGAAATTCTAAGGATTAAAAAAGAAAGTTTATATTTTTAACTTTGCTTAACAAAGGAAAATTCAAAAGCAAAGCCAAGAAAAGCTTTACAAAAATGCACATTCCAATAAAAAAACATCTAAAGAGTTCAACTTAACCACCATCGGTGTAGCAACATTTAAAGTTTCAACAGCGCAGGAAAAAAAATAAATTATAACTGGGCCTCAAAATTGCAGTCATCGCATCCCTACAACCATATGATCAAATCTGGGCACTTGGCACTTGGCATGGATTAATGATAGTTGCAACATGCCAGGGTCATTTTATGACATTTTTGCACAGTCATTAAATAAATGTTGCAGTCGTAAGTGTGAACTCATTTTTCACTATGGCATAGTTTGGCTGAAAACTGCCGTTTGCGACTCTTCCAGGCGGCTTTCAGCAAGCAAAATCAATTGGGAAAGTCAATTCACTTAATGGCCATGTGATTCCTTTAATGACTGCAATGATTCCCTTAACAACCCTGGCTTTAAAAAGGATATAAAATCAGGCACGGCTCACTTAACAACTGCCTTGTTCAGCAGTAGAAATTCTGATCTCAGTGGTGGTAAGTTGAGGACTACCTGAATATAAATGTATTTTTAAAAGGCCACTCAGTTTCTGTGCATTGAGCGAATTCATGAATTACATGAATGCGAAAGACTGCACATGAAGGGGTGCCCTTTGTGGGGTAAAAGTTAAAAGACCAAAATAAAGGGCAAAAGTGAGTTTTTGAAAAAAAAAATCTAAAGGGCAGCTTGACGAAAGAAAGGACTGTGCTTTATAATAAAAGGCACATGGTCACAGTAGCCGTAGCATCAAAAATATAATATTTCACAACAAGCAATTGACAACTCTCTTTGTAAAATCTATTGGCAACATTGATCAGTGAATACACAAATCTCTTGGTGGGCCCAACCCGGCTGGATCAAATCCATTTTATGCTTTGATTGCAAGGAGTCTGCAGGAACTGGCCCAAAAGTCAAAGCGGAAACTGTGACATTGTATGGTTTTGGGGTGGGGGCATCAAGAGAGGTGGGGGTGAAATCCAAACTTTAAAAATCTCAAAATACAACACAGGTTTAAAGAAAGGACTTCCCTCTTGAGTTGTGTGTGTGTGTGGGGTTAGCTGATAAAGGAGGAGAGCCTGTGGCTTAGTGGCTAATACAACTGCCTAATATGTAATACAGCCCAGGTTCAAATCCCAGTAAGGATATGGCTACCTGATGAGAGCTAAATAGCTTGAAGTAGATCTATACTAGTCTCCCTTTATTTATTTATCAGCACAAATGCAACACAAATGTAACAAAGGCAACAGTAAAAATAATGGCTTTCTGTCTAGATGGTCTCTTGTGATGAGCCAATAGACAGAGAAAGGAAGCAGTATGCTTCCTCCCATATTTGGGCATACCAGGGGTTGTGACACAATACATACCTATTTCCCTGGCTTAGCTGATAAAGGAGGAGGGCCTGTGGCTTAGTGGCTAATACAACTGCCTAATATGTAATACAGCCTAGGTTCGAATCCCAGTATGCAACACACACACACACACACACATATATGTTTTTTTATTTGTGCTGATAAATAAATAAAGGGAGACTAGTATAGATCTATTTCAAGCTATTTAGCTCTCATCAGCTAGCCAT
Source organism: Thamnophis elegans (assembly GCF_009769535.1). NCBI lineage: Eukaryota > Metazoa > Chordata > Lepidosauria > Squamata > Natricidae > Thamnophis > Thamnophis elegans. Next base: position 131,667,204 of record NC_045544.1, read on the forward strand.
ACCCTTACTGTGATTTGAACCTGGGCTATATTGCACACTAGGCAGAGATCTTAGCCATTAGGCCACAGGCTCTTATCCGTTATCAGCGAAGCCAGGGTGAAAGGTTATTAGATTTTTACAACCCCTGGTAAGCCCCAATTATGGGAGGAAGCTAACTGCTTCCATCATCTGTCAATCGGCTCGTCACAAGAGTCGTGGTGGACTCTTGTGACGAGCCGATTGACAGATGATGGAAGCAGTTAGCTTCCTTCCATAATTGGGGCTTACCAGGGGTTGTAAATATATATATATATATATATATATATATATATATATATATATATATATATATATATGTGTGTGTGTGTGTGTGTGTGTGTGTGTGTGTGTGTGTGTGTGTGTGTGTCTCAGTGACATTGATACAAAGTTTTGAGAGAGAATGACTGGCCCATTCAACCAGCTGTGTTTCCTGCCTAAGGCGAGACTAGAACTCACAGTCTCCTGGTGATTGGTCCAAAGTCACCCAACTGGCTTTCATACCTAAGGTGGGATTGAACTCACAGTCTCCTGGTGATTGGCCCAAAGTCACCCACTTGGCTTTCATGCCTAAGGTATGACTAGAACTCACAGTTTCCTGGTGATTGGCTGAAAGTCACCCAATTGACTTTCATGCCTAAGGTGGGACTAGAACTCACCATATCCTGGTGATTGGTCCAAAGTCACCTAACTGGCTTTTATGCCTAAGGCGGGTCTAGAACTCCTGGTCTCCTGGCAATTGTCCCCAAAACCATCATATGGTTTTTTTCCCAACATATAGGGATACTATGTACTGGCAGGGAATCCTGGACATTGTAATCCATGCAGCTTAAAGTTGCCAACAATGCCCCAGGGGTAGTTCTCAACTTACGATCACAATTTGGGATCAGAATTTCAGTTGCTAAGCAAGACAGTTATAAAGTGGCTTGTGTGTCCAATTTTAGAATCTTCTTTTGCTGAGGTTGTTAAGCAAATCACAGTTGTTGTTAAGTGATTTGTGCAGTTGTTAAGTAAACCCAATTTCCCCCGTTGACTTTGCTTGTCAGAAACCAGCGGGGAAGGTCGCAAAAATGCCAGCTGCCAAGCGTCCAAATTTTGATCACGTAATATGAGGATGCTGTGATGTGTAAGTGCAAAGACTAATGGTAAGTCACTTTCTCAGCCCCGTCATAACTTTGAGCAGTCACTAAAGGAGTGGTCGTAAGTTAAGAATTACCTCATATTCTTTCCCTCTGCTGGGAAAGGCCAACGGGCTGAATTTATGCTTTTCAAAAAAGACACAATCAAAAACTCAAAAAGATCCTGCATTCCGATGCTTTCAAAATGTCATAAAATAACAGTAATGATAAATTAAAGGCTAGTTTTTCCCTTTCTGTCTCCAGCCTATTTATATCTTAGACATAGGGCAGATTCTAGGAGTTGTTTTGTCTCCCTCTTTTGACACTGACAGAAACTCTGCTTGTTGGGAAGCTATTGATGCTGTGAAGGCATAATGCATCACCCAAATTTTGCACTGTGACATGTATGGGCTGGCTTGATTTATATGTGTCAGCTAAGAAGGAAAGTAGAAGGGAGCATCCCCGCTAGGCGGAAAAATATACTATACTATACTATATTCATATCTCTGTTGGTGGGAAAGTTATAACACTCATGCTGGCCACATCATCTCCTTTTAATGACTGAGTGTTTACTGGCCGGAAACACTTCCTGTTGCCAATGCGGAGTTATACTCAGCGGATATAATCTCAATATGTCCAGAGAGAGAAATAACTGCCTCTACCTAGAATCGAACTCATGGCCTCCTGATTGTGGGGCGAGAGGCTCCACCTCTAGGCCACCGCACCACTCTCATGCTGGCCACATGACCATGGAAATATCTTTGGAGAGCATTGGTTCAATGGCCTTGAAATGGAGATAAGCGCCGCTCCCTAAAATTGGCAACAACTAGTGGAGTAAAATCTACAGGGACGCCTTTACCTTTTTAGATATAGATAGGTATTTGTGTATGTATGGGTGTGTGTGTATGTGTACATATATATGTGTATATATGTACACACACACACACACACACACACAAATATGCTGTGTATGTACTATATGTATGTGCGTATATCTATACCTTCCTCCCATAGAAATTTCTGACTTCCAGCTAGGCTTGTTCAAAACAATCAAAAAGATCAGAGCTGTTTTGTAGTCAAACTGAATAGAAACGCAGGAATAACTAAAATGATGCCTACACGTGAAATGAGATTGCCTTTGAATTGAATATGATTCTTGGTGATTTCACAGACACATTCACGGTTATTTTATTGGCAATAGAAGTACTTGGATTGGCCTTGAAAAATTTAAAATTCAAATTTAGCCTATAACTCTGGGATCTCCTAGTGGTCTTTATTCCAAGCATTAACTGGGTCTGAATCAGATTAGATTTTTGAGATCAGGCAGAGTCAACCAAATACTGCTAATCCACACTTATACAAATTCATGTTCTAGTGTTGATAAATCACCACTACAGGGTGATTGGAAAAGTTTCAAGACAATGGAGAGGGAAAGTTAAGCCTTCTCTCTCCAGCTTCTCTCCATTTTTATATAGATGCTGACATACAGATACTAACATAGATAGATGATGATATATGATAGATAGATGATAGAGATAGATAGATGGATAGACAGACAAAGCTAGATGATAGATGGTAGATGATGATGATAGATAGATAGATAGATAGATAGATAGATAGATAGATAGATAGATAGATAGATGATAGATGATAGATGATAGATGATAGATGATAGATGATAGATGATAGATGATAGATGATAGATGATAGATGATAGATGATAGATGATAGATGATAGATGATAGATGATAGATAGATAGACAGACAGACAGACAGACAATAGATGGTAGATGATGGATGGATGGATGGATGGATGGATGGATGGATGGATGGATAGGTAGGTAGGTAGGTAGGTAGATAGGTAGGTAGGTAGGTAAGTAGGTGGATAGGTAGAAGATAAATGGTAGATGATAGATAGATAGATGGATGGATGGATGGATGGATGGATGGAGGGATGGATGGATGGACGGACAGACAGACGGACGGGCAGAGAGACAGACACAGACAGATAGATGGTAGATGATAGATAGATAGATAGATAATACATCTATACTATATAAAGGTAATCCTCAAGTTATGACCACAATTGGGACAAGAATTTTCCTTGCTAAGCAAGATAGCTGTTAAATGAATTATGCCTGAAATTATGACCTTTTTGCCGCAGTTGTTAAATGAAGCCTATAGTCATTAAGCAAATCCAGCTTCCCCATTGACTGTGTTTATTGAAAGTTGCCTGGGAAGGTCACAAATGGTGATCATATTATGACCCCTAAATGCTGCAATTGTGATAAATGCATGTCGGTGGCCAAGTGCTTGAAATCATGACCACATGATTGTGGGGAAGCTACACAGTCATAAGTGTGAGGACCAGTTGTAAGTCACTTTTTCAGTGCCACTGTAACTTTGAATGTTTGCTCAATGAATGGCTGTAAGTTGAGGTTTATGTGTAAGTGTGTATAAGTGTATGTGTGTGTGTATTTTCTTCTATCATGTCTGATTCTTGCCTACATGGACAAGTCCATGTTTTCTTGGCAAGTTTTTTTCAAAAGCAGTTTGCCATTAGATAGTCCTCACTTTATGACCAAAGCTGAGCCAAAAATTTCTGAAAAGTTCATTAAACAAGGTAGTTGTTAAGTGAGTTTTGCCCCATTTTGCGACCTTTCTGGCCACAGTTGTTAAGTGACTGGCTTCCCCCATTTACTTTGCTTGTGAGAAGGTCACAAAAGGTGATCACTTGACTCTGGGACATTGCAACCGTCATAAATACGAGCCAGTTGACAAACCTCCAACTTTTGATCATGTAACCATGGGGATGTTGCGATGGTCTAAGTATGAAAACTGGTCACAAGTCAATTTTTTCAGTGCTGTTGCAACTTCAGTCACTAAACAAATGGTTGTAAATTGAGGACTATCTGTACTTCCTTCCTAGGGCTGAGAGAGAGGGGGACTCATCCAAGGGACTCATACAAGATGTAGAAAAGATGTGGAGACTCTAAAAAGAGTGCAGAGAAGAGCAACAAAGATGTTTAGGGGATTGTAGGCCAAAACATATGAAGAACAGTTGCAGAAACTGGGCATGTCTAGTTGAATAGAAAGAAGGATTAGGGGAGACATGATAGCAGTTCCAATATCTCAGGGGCTGCCACAAAGAAGAGGGAGTCAAACTATTCTCCAAAGCACCTGAGGGTAGGACAAGAAGCAATGGGTGGAAACTAATCAAGGAGAGAAGCAACTTAGAACTGAGGAGAAATTTCCTGACAGTTAGAACAATTAATCAGTGGAACAATTTGCCTCCAGAAGTTGTGAATTCCCCAACACTGGAAGTCTTTAAGAATTTTTTTTAATTGAACACTTATAGGCCGCCCTTTTCCCTGAGGGGACTCAGGGCGGCTTACAATAATGAGGGAGGGGAGTGCAAGACAAGACATAAAAGAAAATGTGAGTAAAAAATAATTAACAATAAAAGCACAACATTCACTCGGCATTCGGGCGGGGAGAGAGTAAAGTCCTATCCCCAGGCCTGAGGGGATAGCCAGATCTTAAGGGCCGTGCGGAAGGCCTGGACGGTGGTGAGGGTGCGGATCTCCACGGGGAGATTGTTCCATAGCGTCGGAGCTGCAACTGAGAAGGCTCTCCTCCCCGTAGTCGCCAGTCGGCACTGATTGGCGGATGGAATTCGGAGGAGGCCTACCCTGTGCGATCTGATGGGACGCAGGGAGGTAATTGGCAGAAGGCGGTCTCTCAAATAGCCAGATCCACTATCATGGAGCGCTTTATGGATGGTAAGTAGGACCTTGAAGTGCACCCGGAGATCAACAGGTAGCCAGCGCAACTCACGGAGGATCGGTGTTATGTGGGCGAACCGCGGTGCACCCACGATCACTCGCGCGGCTGTATTCTGGACTAGCTGAAGTCGCCGGATGCTCTTCAAGGGCAGCCCCATGTAGAGCACATTGCAGTATTCCAGCCTAGAGATCACAAGGGCTCGAGTGACTGTTGTGAGGGCCTCCTGGTTCAGGTAGGGCCGCAACTGGCGCACCAGGCGAACCTGGGCAAATGCCCCCCTGGTCACAGCTGACAAGTGATGGTCGAAACTCAGCTGTGGGTCCAGGAGGACTCCCAAGTTGCGGACCCTGTCTGAGGGGTATAAATTTTGCCCCCCCCAGCCTGATTGATGGAACATTAGCCAAATTGTTGGGAGGAAAACACAACAGCCACTCGGTCTTTTCCGGGTTGAGTACCAGTTTGTTAGCTCTCATCCAGTCTTTAACAGCCTCAAGGCCTCGGTTCATCACGTCCACCGCTTCATTGAGTTGGCACGGGGCGGACAGATACAACTGTGTATCGTCCACGTATTGATGGTATTTTATCCCGTGCCTCCGAATGATCTCGCCCAGCGGTTTCATGTATATGTTGAATAGTAGGGGGGATAAGACCGAGCCCTGCGGCACCCCATAAGTTAGGGGCCTCGGGGACGATCTCTGCCCCCCCACCAACACCGACTGCGACCTGTCCGGGAGGTAGGAGGAGAACCACTGCAAAACAGTGCCGCCCACCCCCACCTCCCGCAGTCGTCGCAGAAGGATACCATGGTCGATGGTATCGAAAGCCGCTGAGAGGTCAAGGAGAACCAGGATGGACGCATGGCCTCCATCTCTGGCTCTCCAGATATCATCGGTCAATGCGACCAAAGCGGTTTCTGTGCTGTAACCGGGCCTGAAGCCGGACTGGAAGGGGTCAAGATAGTTAGCTTCCTCCAAGGTACGCTGAAGCTGGAAGGCCACCACCTTCTCAACAACCTTCCCCACAAAGGGGAGGTTGGAGACTGGACGGTAGTTATTAAGAACTGCTGGATCCAAAGATGGTTTCTTCAGGAGGGGCCTCACCACCGCCGCCTTAAGCGCGGTGGGGAAGTATCCCTCCCGAAGAGAGGCGGTAACAACCGCCTGGATCCAGCCTCGTGTCACCTCACTGCTGTTGGCAACCAGCCAGGAGGGACACGGGTCCAGTATACAGGTGGAGGCGCTCACAGCTCGCATAGCCTTGTCCACATCCCCGGAGGCAACATCCTGAAACTCAACCCAGAGATGGTTTGCCAAATCATTCCCTTGTGTCTCGGCTGGATCTGCAGGAGTGGAGTCCAGGTCCGATTGAAACCGAGCAACTTTGTCCGCCAAGAACTGAACATACTCCTCAGTCTTACCCTGTAGGGGGTTCCCCGTCTCCCTCCTAAATAGGGAGGGAGATCCTAATAGCGGGTTATCCTAAACAGGGCGGCTGGGCGGGACTCGGCGGACGCTACCAAGGAGGCAATGTGTGATCTTTTGGCTGTTCTTAACGCCCGAATGTACTCCTTGGTGCATGCTGTCAACAGTGCTCGGTTCGACTCGGACCTATCGGACCTCCACAGGTGCTCTAGGCATCTCCTCCGGCGCTTTATCTCGCAGAGCTCCTCGGTGAACCAAGGAGGCCTCTGCGAGCCGCTGACCCGGAGGGGCCGTAGTGGCGCAATCCGGTCCAGAGACCCTGATGCTGCCGAGTGCCAGGCCGCAGCAAGACGTTGGATAGCCATTTGTCTGAAATGGTATAGAGTTTCTTGCCTAGGCAGCGGGTTGGACTAGAAGGCCTCCAAGGTCCCTTCCAACTCTGCTATTATATTGTATTGTATTGTATTGTATTGTATTGTATTGTATTGTATTGTAAGGTCACTCAATTAGCTTCATATCTAAAGCGGGACTGGAACTCACATCGCAATGACACAGTGGTTAGAGTGCAGTACTGCAGGCTACTTCTGCTGACTGCCAGCTGCCTGCAATTTGGCAGTTCGAATCCCACCAGGCTCAAGGTTGACTCAGCCTTCCATCCTTCCGGTGGGTAAAATGAGGATTGTTGGGGGCAATAGGTTGACTCTGTAAACCGTTTAGAGAGGGCTGTAAAGGACTGTGAACCGGCATATAGTGCTATTGCTATCTCCTAGTATCTATCCTAATTCTTTGACCACTACACCAAACTGCCTCTCAAATACCTATAGTATAAGCCTTTCTCTATCTCAACTATACATACAGGGAAGCAGTGGTGGAATTCAATTTTTTTTTACTACTGGGTCTGTGGGTGTGGCTTTGTGGGCGTGGTGTGGCTTTGTGGGTGTGGTTTTGTGGGCATGCCAGGGGAAGGATACTGCAAAATTCCCATTCCCTCTCCACCCCACTAACCTGCTTTCCAGCTCCATTCTCCTGTTCAGAGCAACAAAAAAAGATCAGCTGGAAAGCAGTGGGGGCGTGGCCAGCCTATTTGCCAGTTCTCCGAATTACTCAAAATTTCTACTACCGGTTCTCCAGAACCTATCAGAACTGGCTGAATACCACTTCTACGGGGAAGCTGAGTCCTCTTAGAAAGGAAAATCCCAACTCTTTCTTTAATCCAGGGGTGTCCAAACTTAGGAAGTTTAACACTTGTGGATTTCAACTCCCAGAATTCCCCAGCCAGCTGGTTGGGGAATTCTGGGAGTTGAAGTCCACAAGTTTTAAACTTCCCAAGTTTGGACATCCCTGCTTTAACAGTTTCTAAAAGGCTCCTTGTACTTTTACTGATTGGAAGAATTCAACCGACATATTTTTATATCTATCTAGCACATAACGTGCCCCACATCTTTTGAAAACGCCAAGAGTGAGCTGGTTGTTTGATTAACCCGGCATTAACTCTCAATTCCTGCTTAAAAACCAGCCCTTTCCTTGGCTTTGTTTTTCTGTCTCTTGACCAATCCTTTTGTCCCCTGAAGCAGATTGTGCCCTGCTTTTAATTGATGAATTAATCAAGATAAAGCAAATATTACACTCGCTTGATAGACAGGATATTTTAAAGGTCTTAAATCAATGTACCAGTTTCCTTTGATTAAGCAGTGCGAGCAAATATTGGTTGTTGCTTGCAAAGGCATTGTCCCGTCTGTCCCTCAGCCAGTATTGTTTTCCCCTTATGCAGGCAAAACAATTCATTTTGTCCCTCTCCTTCAAATGGGAAACATGGAGACCTTGTGCCCAACTAACTTTGCAAGGAGTGAAGCTATGCAAAGTTTTTCAGCTGGGTAAGGAAACTTTACTTTGGAAGCCTCCTTAGTTAGGGTCACCTATCTGTCTTCTTTTTCATCCTTACCTCCTCTGTCTGGCAGGCATAACCTTAAAATAAAATATTGTCCTGCTTTTTAAAGGTCCTGGAGTATTCTTTTTTTGGGGGGGGGATATTTTCACAACAGAAATCATTCAAATATTCAGGTATTGTGACCTTGTACTGTTGAAAGAAATGTCCTTCTGGGTTCAGCTTCAAGTGGGGAAAAAGACACTGGAGACATGGAGGCTGCTTGGAAAGATGGTTTATTGTTGGACAGGGCCACATGGATTGAGCCCTGAACAGAAAAGGTGATCACATGCTTCAATATCGGTGGAGAAGAAGAAAAGGGCTGAGGGAGGGGCTTGCTAGGCTTTTTATACCCTGTTTAGTCCCACCTCTCTGTTTCCTGTTCCTGTGTAAGAAATGTATTCTGTTTGGTTGTCAGACTCGCATGGGGCCATGCAGGGGCTACTCTCTAGGGCAGTGATGGCGAACCTATGACACGCGTGTCAGTGCTGACACGCATAGCCATTTGGGGTGACACGCACAGGATTTCATGCGATTCATCCTCAGCTCCTGCACGGCCGCTGAGGATGAAAGAATCTGTGCTGGAGGAACGGGGGGGGGGGGCGGGACGTGTGATCTCCCCCGCCCACACTCACTTACTGTATCGCCGCCGCCCCTTTCTGAGCACAGGGGCTGCTGGTAAGGCGTGCGTGCCGTGCGCACACACGTCATCAGCGCGGCGAGGGAGGACCCGCAGGAGAGGAGCGCGGGAACAGTGCGTGCCTCTCTCCAGTCAGGCCGGCACAGAGAGTCTACTCCTGGGACTGTCGGTTACGACCGCACCACAGCAGGGAACAGCGGAGTGCCAACGGGAACTGTGAGCGCCATTAGCAGCAACTATTGGGGTGCCATGGACTTGTAATTGCCCACAATAACTGAGATAAGTGAGGGGGAGGTTGTGTTAGCTTGTTAGGCTAGTTAACCCCTAATTGGCTATCTATAATTTATATATCTATAAAGTTACTAAGCAGGTATGTTAAATAATTTGTTTTTGGTTTATTAAATACAATTATATATTGCAATTATACATTTTTGTAGCTTAAACTATAAATTGCGCAAAATTATGTTTTTGTCGAAGTGACACACAACGCGAGTTATGCTCGATTTTTTGCCGATTTTTGACACACCACGCCAAAAAGGTTGCCCATCACTGCTCTAGGCAGTGTTTTGAATCCAGGTATAGATGAGTTCTCAGATGCCATGTGGAGAGTTCCAACATTATCATGCCTTTACTCCCATCCTCCCTGGGGCTGCAGTGGAGAAGTCTTTATTATGTAAGGTGGACTAGCCTGGCCGTGTCAATGGCCCATTAACTGGGGATGGGCAGGAAGCTACAGGCAATTATTCTGTCTTTTAAAACATGTTTCTTTTCATATCCAGAGAAATATTCTGCCTTTTCAATATTTCCTAGGATATTTTATTTTTCTGGGAGAGAGCTGGATGATAACTTCCCACAGTACATTTATTTATTTATGTATTTCCTTATAAAGGTAAAGGTTCCCCTTGCAAATGCAAACTGGTTTATTCAGTATATCATACATAGATAAAGGTTCCCCTCGCACATGCAAACTGAATCAATTGTGGTTTATTATATGATAGATAGATAAAGGTTCTCCTTGCACATATGTGCTAGTCGTTCCCGACTCTAGAAGGCGGTGTTCATCTCCTTTTCAAAGCCGAAGAGCCAGCGCTGTCTGAACATGTCTCCGTGGTCATGTGGCTGGCATGACTAAACGCTGAAGGCACACGGAACATTGTTATCTTCCCACCAGGGCCGGCGTTACGCGCACTGCACGCACATGGAGGCCTGTAAATTGTTCTGCGCATGCGCAGAATATTAAAAAAAGGACTAAAAACCATGCTGGCAATGCCAGCGGTCACCAGGGAACTGGTTCAGAGGTGTGGCTAGCCTGGGTCGCTGCCGGTTCTGCGACCCAGGCTAACATACCACTATCAGTTCGCCCGAACCGATGCGAACCAGTAGCAAAACACCTCTGCTTCCCATCAAAGCTGGTTCTTATTTTTCTACTTGCATTTTTTACGTACTTTCAAAGTGCTAGGTTGGCAGAAGCTGGGACAAGTAACGGGAGCTCACTCAGTTATGCAGCACTAGGGATTCGAACTGCCGAACTTTCTGATTGACAAGCTCAATGTCTTAGCCACTGAGCCACCACATCCCCATATATCTTTATATCCCCATATATTTCTTTATATCCTGCCTTTATTGTTTTTAACTTAAGTTAACTTAACTTAACTTAACTTAACACACCTAATATTCCTTCCTCCCCCTATTTTCCATGCAACAACAATCCTGTGAGGTGGGTTGGGCTCAGAGTGATCGGCTTTCATGCCTAAGGTGAGACTAGAACTCACAGTCTCCTGGTTTCTAGGCCACTGGTCCAAACTGGTGCTCAAAATTGTCTGCTTCTTTCTTCCCCCATCCATCAACAGACTTGATGGACTAAATTTATATTATTTAACATATTTCTTGATTCCAATATTCAGCTTCAATTGAGCCACTTCAAATTTTTGATCTCAGGAGTCCATCAGACATTTCTATGGTGCAATTTGGAAAGCATGTCATTGTCACAAGAACATGGTTTTAAAAATAAAGATTGGTTGTGCTGCAGAAAATCAGGAGATTCAGACTGCGGGATCAAGAAAAAGCTTTATTTTGGCCAAATAGTTCAGATAGAGATACCAATTTCTAACATCTGAACAGCGTTCTAATCCAGACACACATTCTTATAGTGTGTTCAAAGCATCAAAAAGACAGAAATATTAAAGCATTTCAATTGGCTAAGTTCCTTATTGCTAGGCAGAGAAGCATGCAGGAAACACTAGTTTCATTCTGGCTTTTGTGGTTAAGCTCTATGTCTGACTCGCAAGTGAGACCTCCAACTCACTTGGCCTACTTACAACAGGTGTCACGGTTTCTTTCCAGAGAAATATTCTGCCTTTTCAATATTTCCTAGGATATTTCATTTTTCTGGGAGAGGGCTGGATGATAACTTCCCACATTATCTCATGCCTCTAACATCTTTGGCGCACTATTACTCCTTTTTCTGTGCTTCATATAAAACCATTTGACCTCGAAAGGGACAAATGTTTAGCTAAGGTAAACAGAAGGGGCTGCATCCAATCTGCAATTTTACTCATCTCCAGGAGGCGGTTCAGCAGTTAAAGATGCTGGAAAGCTGACAATCTGAGTTTGAGACCCAAGCGCTGCACAACGTGGGTCAGCTCCCATTCCTTGCCACAGCTCCTGCTCACCTAGCAGTTCAAAAGCATGCAAATGTGAGTAGATACACAGGTACCACTTTGGTGGGAAGGTAGCAGTCATTCTGTGAGCTTCAGTATGTAGTCACGCTGGCCACACGACCACAGAAATGTCTTTGGACAAAGTTGGTTCCCTTGGCTATGAAAGAGAGATGGGCACTGCCCCCTTAGAGTCAGACACAACTGGACAGGGGAAGCCTTTAGACCAATGTTCTCCAGGTCAGCGGTCACCAACTGGTGGTCCGTGAGAAAATTTTGGTGCTCCGCAGAAATTTCTTTTGCATTTTTTATATTGCACTAAATCAGGGGTCCTCAAATTACGGCACCTGGGATGGATACCTGCAATGAATCTTTGCGTTGCTGCAGAGAGTCTCCCTCTTCGAGGTCTTTTTGTGTGAGTCGGAGGGGGCAGAAATTCCGACTTGGGATCTGCTCCGGCCTCCTGGTGTGGCCCTTTGGGCAAAGGACGGAGGGAAGCGCCACTTGTGGCGAAGAGCTGGAGGACCTCGTTCCAATGGGACTGCATCATAGCCTGGAACTGGCTGACCATCTCAGCCTGCTGATCTTCCAGGCGCCGGTACCTGGTCTTGCACTCCCACAGATCTTCCCTCTGCTTGAAAGCCTATGCTCGTAGTCCTCAGTGAGGTGCTTCTGCAGAGCCTCCTTCTTGATTAGATCCAATTTGAACTGAGATGTTTTGCCAACTCTTTCTCATGGTGGCTGCTCAGCTCCAACAACTGCTTCCTGTTGGGGCCCTAAGGAGCCCAGGTGATGAGTGGCTGGGAGGGGAGGGGAGAGGAGAGGCTGGCGAGGCACCCCTGGATGTGAGTGACATTGAATTGGCCACGCCCACTCAGTCACATGACCACCTTGTCACGCCCACCCAACTGGTCATTAGGCAGATCATATTAGTAGTCCGCGGGATTTAAAATTATGGATTTAGTGGTCCCTGAGGTCCAAAAGGTTGGTGAACCTTACTCCAGATTGTTCTGGAGAAAAGCTGTTTGCTTGCTAAGAGTTGGCATGGATTTGATGGCACATAATCATCAATCCAGGCTTGTATGTAACTTTTGGCCTAACTAAGCCAGGCTTAGCATGTTGGGCTAATGGCCCATTAGCTTCTTAATGCCGTGTTTTCATCCAAAAACCAAATTTCTTTCTGTTTTCTTCAGCAGATTTGTGGGTATCCAATCACTTCTCTATTAAGCCATAGGAGACATCTTTTTCAAAGCAAAGCGGATTTCAAGAAACGGTTGGGTTTAATTTCTCCTTTTCAAACGGCCAGCTTGAAAATCTATTTGAGCATGAAAAGTGCAGTGTGATGTTGGAAAAAGTACGGTGAATAATTTCCAGTTTGGTTTGGATCAGTACATTCCCAGTCAGGCCCTATTTCCAAATCAGAGCAAGTCCAGACTCTTCTCCATGCAGCTAGGAAAAATAGAGCTTATAGGATGCTTATTTATTAAACATCAACAAATATCCGAAAGAGTTAGCTGGCAAAACACCTTAAAAGCCAAGCCTGGTGATGACTAGTTTCTAATTTTATTCTTTTAAATTTCTTATTAATTTTCATCTCAATTTTTAAATTGTCACAAGCTGCCTTGAGCATTGGACCAAATAGGAAAACAAGATAAACATTTAACTGTGAATCAAAAAACGGTGCTAAATTATAATCCATGTTTGTAAACAAGAATGACTGTATTCGACGGGGCACATCAAAGCTAGATAAACTTTTTGACAGCTGGGGGCACTGAGTGAATTCACTCCTGGTTTGATTGACGGGTACTCCTCGACTTACAACCATTCATTTAGAGACCATTTGAAGTTACAACAGCACTAAAAAAAAGTGACTTGCAACCATCATAGCATCTTCACAATCATATTATCAGAATCCAGGCATTTGGCAACTGGTGTATTTACAATGGTTGCAGGGTCCTAGGAACACATGATTCTCATTTATGACTTTCTGTTCTGACCTAGGCTTCCCCCAAAAGCATGAAACAGATTCCTGGTCCCGACAAAACCCCTTTTATGGGGTTGTTATGGCTTGGCAAACAGTCTTTCAAAGTTGAAGTTATGACCACAGACCTTATCTAGCTTGGAAAGCTACCATGTAAATATTTTCCAAATAAGGTGCTGCGCAAAGAAAGACTTGGCACAGAGTCTCGGAGATTCACGGACAGATCTTCACACTCCTGAAATGAATGAATGAAGAAACAAATGACTTGTTTCCTGTAAAAGCCATTCCCCATTCGCTCCTCTTTTATTTCCTCTGGGAGGGACCATTCATCGTCCACCTGTGGCTTTACTCCCAAGTCGACCCCGGTTCTTTAGCTGTTCCCTTTGTCTGGCAACTCTGTGCATGCGCACACTGGGAACAGGCTCCAGCTGTTCGTCTGCCTCACTGATGTCTGATTCTGAAGGCAGCTGAGAACTGCCAGACGGCCTTGGCCCCATCTCTGCCTTCGATGCAGAGCCCTCGTCCGAACGTTCCCCAGCCTCCAGGACTGGCCCATGTTCCTCCCCAACCTCCTCACTGTCTGACTCTGCTGCCAGCTCCGCTGGCTGGCCACAACACTTTCCCCATCACTTCAAATAAGCGAAGTCAATGGAGGATTCACTTAACAACAGTGGGACTCACTTAACAACTACATCAATTCCTTTAACAAGCATGGCAAAAGTGATTGTAAACTTGGGTGTAACTCATTTAACAACCGCCCTGCTTAGCAATGGAAATTCTGGTCCCAGTTGTGGTCGTAAGTCGAGAACTACCTGTATTGAACATCACAACCAGATCCAGAATGATGAGGATGACATGTACCCATCCACTGATCAAGTTTCACAGGACTTTTTTTATTGCTGTGCAGGTAGTCCTCAGCTTATAATGGTTCATTTAATGACCGTTTGAAGTTACAATGGCCCTGAAAAAGTGACGTATGACCATTTTTCACAGTTACAACCTTATAGCATCCCCATGGGGTCATGAGATCAAAATTCAGATGCTTGGCAACTGGCTTATACTTATGACGATTGCAGTGTCCCAGGGTCATGGGATCCCCTTTTGCGACCTTCTGACAAGGAAAATCGATCAGGAAGCCAAATTCACAACAACCAAGCTACTAACTTACTAACCGCAGTGATTCACATAACAACTTATGGCTAGAAAGGTTGTAAAATAGCAATAGTACTTAAACTTATATACTGCTTTACAATGCCTTACAGCCCTCTCTAAGCAGTTTACAGAGTCAGCCTACTGCTCCCAATAATCTGGGTCCTCATTTTATTCACCTTGGAAGGATGGTAGGCTAAAAATGGGGGGGGACTCACTTAACAACAGAAATTTGGGGGCTGAATTGCGGCCGTAAGTCTAGGATTACCTGTAGTAACAATATTAACCTAGTAACATTGTCATTCAGGTTTTAAAAAATGTCCCATTCCTCTCCCCCACCCCCTGGGTGACCTGTTGCTTGTGAAATAAATAGCCAGGATATGTACTTATTATGGTCTGTTTGGCCCCAGCTTCCTACCATGCATCTCTTCCTTTCCACCGCTCTGTGAGTCTGAAGGGTGCTCTGTCTTTCGGTAATTACTGTTCTATCATTGTCTTGGTGTAGAAACATCTGCTCTCCTCAGCAATTCTGCTCTTTTCTCTTACAGTCATTATTTCTTTGAGACTTTCATGGATCATGATGACCTTCTGTTTTCCCCCTAACACCTCATATGTCTCTCCTTGAGCACAGCTGTTTCCCCTGAAATTCCCATCTCATGCCATGCCTTCGCCGGTCCCTCGATCAGCATCGCCACGGCGTTCCAAATTTTATATTCATCGCTTTATCAAATCAAGCCCTCCTGTTCTGCATCGTTGGCTGAGGGGAAGCGGGTGAGATTGGCACTCGGATCTGACAGTTAAAAGTTTTGTTTCTTCTTCTTCTTCTTCTTCTTCTTCTTCTTCTTCTTCTTCTTCTTCTTCTTCTTCTTCTTCTTCTTCTTCTTCTTCTTCTTCTTCTTCTTCTTCTTCTTCTTCCCTCCAAACAAAAAATTCAGCCCCCCTGCTTTCTCAAATAATTATTTCTGAAGTCTTGGAAGGAATATGGAGAAAGGGCTAAGGGAGGGGTGGAGATAATCTCTATTAGGCAGCAGTCAGGGGAGGGCTGCTGGGGGTTCGCAGGGGGTTCGGGAGAACCTCTAGCTAAGATTCTGTGCCGTTCAGAGAACCCCTAAATCCAACTCCTGGTTGGCCACGCCCACCCCGCCCCTCCCAGGAGTTCCCACGCGGCCCATTTTGGATGCAGGTAAATGTGGGGCAAGCACAGAGGCTTGGGGAGGGTAAACAACGGGCCTACTGGAAGTTCAGGAAGACCAGAAATGGGCCAGAGGGCCTCTGGAGTCTGGGGAGGCCGTTTTCGCCCCCCAGAGGCTCAAGGAAAGCCTCCGGCGCCCGAGGAGGGCAAAATCCCTCCCCCAGCATGTTGCATGAGGCTGACTAGGCCACGCCCACCATGGCCACTCCCACCCAGCAACCAGGCAGAGAACCCCTTGCTAAAATTTTTGAAGGCCACTCCTGATTAGGTTGTGTGAGTCTGCGGTCTTTCAGTTTCAGCAGGTGACTCGTTTTTTCCCTGGATTTAGTCCCGCTATCAAAGGAGATGCGACTGTAAAACAAGATATGTACCATAGGAAGAGAGGTGGCTGCAATTCAGAGCATTGCTGGCTCCTGTGTGAGTCTTTTCTGAGCATTGAGTGCAACACAGAATTAGCAAACAGGAACTTCAAGTGAAAAGCAACTCAAAGGCAGCAGTTCCTTAAGCTGCTCAGTTTCTGGTCATCTGCAGTGGGCCAAAGTAATTGATTAAATCCGATAGAGAAAGAAATTGTGGCACGACAAAACCGCGCTCGACTAAAGCGCGCCCGATTAAACCGTGTCGCTGACGTCATCAACAGGGCGACAACAGCCAGCGCGGAGAAAGAAGGGCGCTTTAAATAGCGCTTTGAAAGCAAGCCGATTCAAGTTAAGGTAAGGGTTAGCTTTAGGGTTAGGTTTAGGGTTAGGTTAAGGGTTAGGGTTAGGTTTAGGGTTAGGATTAGGTTTAGCGTTAGGTTAAGGGTTAGGGTTAGGGTTAGGTTTAGGGTTAGGTTAAGGGCTAGGGTTAGGTTTAGGGTTAGGTTAAGGGTTAGGTTTAGGGTTAGGTTAAGGGTTAGGATTAGGGTTAGGGTTAGGGTTAGGTTAAGGGTTAGGTTTAGGGTTAGGTTTAGGGTTAGGTTAAGGGTTAGGTTTAGGGTTAGGTTTAGGATTAGGTTTAGGGGGGTTAGGTTTAGGTTTAGGGGTTAATTTTAGGTTTAGCGTTTACAGCATGCTTCTGTCTCCGCGCTGTTGCCGCCCTGTGATGATGTCAGCTACGCGGTTTCGTCAAGCGCCCTTTAGTCGAACGCGGTTTTGTGGTGGAACCAAAGAAATATTTAGCAGTTCAAAAACTGCCGGAGAGGGAGTGTTTATTTTTTTAAAAACTATTTATTTGACTGGGTGCTCAGTGTTGATACAATAACATTAAAGCAACACAACCAGAGTCACTTTGTGGAGTTGAGCAGCTGTTGAAGTTAGGTGGGTTAGTAAAGAAATGATAGAAAGAACAAACCAGACACCAGGGGCAGGAGAGGAGGAGAGGAGAAAGAATAGCAATAGCAATAGCAGTTAGACTTATATACCGCTTCATAGGGCTTTCAGCCCTCTCTAAGCGGTTTACAGAGTCAGCATATCGCCCCCACAGTCTGGGTCCTCATTTCACCCACCTTGGAAGGATGGAAGGCTGAGTCAACCTTGAGCCGGTGAGATTAGAACCGCTGAACTGCAGATAGCAGTCAGCTGAAGTGGCCTGCACCCTAACCACTGCGCCACCTCGGAACAAGAACAAGAGAAGGAAGAAGAGAGGGGTGAAAAGGAAGAAAAGATAGAAGGAAAAAAGAGGGGGAGGAAGAGGAGGAGGAGGAGAAGAGGAGGAAGAAGAAGAAGAGGAAGAAGAAGAAGAGGAGGAAGGAGGAGAAGGAGGAGGAAGAGGAAGAGGGGGAAAGAGAAAAAGGGACAAGAAGAGAAGGAGGAGAAGGAAGAGAAGGAAGAGGAAGAAAAGAAGAAGGGGGAAGAGGAGGAGGAGGAGGAAGAAGGGGAAGAAGAGGAAGAAAAGGAAAATAAGGAAGAAGATAAACAGGAGGAGGGAGGTGATGAGGAAGTGAAGACGAAGTAGAGGAAGAGAACGAAGAGAAAAAGGAGAATGTTTTATGAAACATACATAGTTCACTGTGTACGGTGAACTCCAAGGGGTGGAGTAATCTACTCTTGTATTTACGCCATTAAAATACAATTAAAATGCTGCTTGCCTGCAGACAGATTTCTGTGTGCCATCAGGAAGCGCCTGACCCAAAGTTTATTATGGACGGTTTTGTGGAGCATTTTAAAATTTATATTGTTGCAATGGTCTCCCTCTTCAGCCATTTGTGAGAATTCCAGGTACTCTTGTGGTCCAAAACAGTATCTATCTCTATATTACTGTAAATATTTAAAAGGGAGGATGGGAAATTAAAAAGCATTCATGGGGACCACTTTTATGCTCCGTAATAATCAGCGCATTAATTTTATGATGTTTCTGAGGAAACGGCATGCAGAGGAAGTCGGAGGCTGCATAGAGATCGATGTTCTCAACCTCCGCAACTTGGAGATGCCTGGACTTCAACTCCCAGAATTCCCCAGCCAGCTGGCTGGGGAATTCTGGGAGTTGAAGTCCAGGCATCTCCAAGTTGCTGAGGTTGGGGAAAACTTCAAGATCTGTTATACTTATTGCTGTAGTTTTCCTGTAGTTTTCCTCAATGGGAAAGTTAATCTACCTTGACTCAATTTCCCAGGACTGACTTTGAAAACAGCTCCGAAACTTTGGAGAGAAGCCTTGGCTAATGCCTTCGTCACGTGACACTTGGCACATCTTCATAAAAGGCATTTTTCTCCCTGAACCAGGCAGCCATTATGCAAGATGACAGGAACATAACTCTTTTTTGGATCCTTAATCTACGATTCTTACAGGCCTATTTATATATAAATATGCTCTGCGCGTAAAAAAAAAAAAAGGGAAAAAAAGGTGTGTACACGCAAACGCACGCAAATCGTCAAAGCTATTTCTTCGTAAATGAGATAGTCGGCTTTGAAAAGGAGCTTAAAAACATGATATATTGGGGGAGCAAGTTTCTTTCTTCCCCCTTTATCTGAAAAAATATATATATTGCATGATTCATTAATCCTTCTTCCTTTTCTCAGCCCGAGCTTTCCCCTTCTCCATCCACCCCAAACAGCAACATATAAATAATAATTCTGCTCTCGTCTAATCCAGGTGTCAAAACTCCTACAAAGTCATTCCAAGAACAGACCCATCAAGAGAAGCCAACAAGCAACTCGAACTTTCTGTTAGACCAGGTGTGTCAAACAGGGGTGCTTAAATCTGGCCTATAATAACAAAGGACCACAGGGACGTGCAGTCAGGGGAGGCAGGGCCTCACCGCTGTCATCCTGAAAAGAAAAAAAAAATTAAAAGGAAAAAGGCTGAGTAGTTGCTGCCAGAATCACAGTGGATGACTCTGCTTAGTGCTTAACTGCAGGAGGAGGTGAGAGAACCACGTGCCTCCTTTACTCTATCTTTATGATCACTTGAGCAGAGTTAAGCAAGGGTTAAAAGGTGAAAAATTCCTTATGCAAAGGAGGCATGTGGTTCTCTCGCCTCCTCCTGCAGAGGGCAGAGGCTTTTTTTAAACAGTTAAGCAGAGTCATCCATTGGGGACTCTGGCAGCAGCTAACCCAGCCTGACCTTGCCTTTTTCTTTTTACATTTTTTACATTTTAATTTTCATCATGGCAGACAAGAGGAGAGTTGAAATCCTCTGTGACACAGCTGGAAAAGATATGTGGGTCCTGGGTCGGAGGGAGGCGGGAGGAATTCAAAATTATTGTAATTTGTAAGTAATTGTAATTTGTATTATTATAAGTAATTTTTGTCCGTGTGTGTGTGTGTGTGTGTGTGTGTGTGTGTGTGTATTTTACCCGCCTCTGCTGGCGCACGGCATGGACTTTAAAGTGCCGGCGCACCTGTCCGCCATAGAATGGGACACGTCCCGCTGTATGGCTGGCGTGGCGGCATGTACTTGAGAGACCGCCTACTGCCAATTACCTCCACTAGACCGATCCGATCGCATAGATTAGGCCTCCTCCGAATTCCATCAACGAGCCAATGTCATCTGGCAACTACCCGGAGGAGAACCTTCTCGGTGGCTTCTCCGACCCTTTGGAACGAACTCCCCGTGGAGATTCGTACCCTCACCACCCTCCAGACCTTCCGCACTGCCCTTAAAATCTGGCTGTCCCAGCAGGCCTGGGGCTAAAGACCCTAACCCCACCCGAATGGTATGATTGTTGTGTTCTCTTTTAACAATGTATTGTTTTATGTTCATAACTTGTTTTGTCCTCCCCTTCCCCTAACTTGTGAGCCGCCCTGAGTCCCCTCAGGGAAAAGGGCGGCATACAAATAAATAAACTATAAACTATAACTATAAACTATAAAGTGCCGGTGTGCCTGTCCGCCATATCCATATGGCGGACATATCCATATGGCGGACAGGCCTGCCAGCACTTTAAAGTCCATGCCGCCGTGCCGGCCATACAGCGGGATGTGTCAGGGCTTCAGGGGCTGCTGGTGCTGGCAGACATAGGGCAGTTTTGCCCGCTTGCCTCACCGGCCGTGAACCTCACCGCACGTCACTGAAGGACCAGCCCGCGCGGTGCCTCTCCCAGTCTGTTGGAAAAAATGTCCATCTGGGTTCAGTTGCAAGTGGGGAGAAAGACACTGGAAACACAGTGGCTGTTTGGAAAGATGGCTTAATGGTGGACATGATTTGAAGTCCTGGGGGGAAAAGGCACATGGTGTGGAGAGAGGGATAGGTTTATACCCTCTGTTGGACCCCACCTTAGAGTTTCCTGTTCCTGTGAAAGAAATGTATCCTATTGGCTGTCAGACTCCCAGGAGGCGGGGGTCTTAGCTAACTTTGTAGGCTGTCTGTGTCCCAGGCTTGGTTGAGCCTTGCTGGGTGATGATGTAATGAAAAGGTTTTGGGCAATTCCTATTACGGCTCTGCTTGAAGGAGGTAGATCTTTGTTGTGTAGGCCTTAATGGCCCATTGACAAGTGTTGAGTTTTATGGGAAATATTCTGTCCTTTGAATATTTCCTAAAATGTCTCATTTCCCTAGCGGAGGGGTGGGTGCTCAATTCTTACAGGCCAAAACAGGGCTCAGGGGGCCACATGCAGCCCCCCTGCACCCCATTTTTGGCCTGGACAGCCTCCTGCAACACTCAGGACTACCTGTATCAGATTTAACCTTTTCATGCACATTGGAGGCATCCCTCCAATGGCAGGTCATCACCCTCCAGGTCTTCCGCAAAGCCCTCAAAACCTGGCTGTTCCGACAGGCCTGGGGCTAAAGAGCTGTTGCCCCCGTCTCGAATGGTATGACTGTTGTGGGTTTTAATTATATATTGTTATGTTTGTTTTTAAAAATTTTTTGTCTGTATCCCCCTTCCCCGGTTCGAGTTGTGAGCCGCCCTGAATCCCCCTTCGGGGGGAAAGGGCAGCATACAAATACAATAAACTGAACTGAACTGAACTGAACAGGCCTAGGGCTCTTGAACTTGACTGAACTTCAGCCCCATTATAACTGAGTGCATGTTGCGTTTTTCTGTTTTAAATTGTATTGTTTTTGTGTTTTTAATCTTTTTAATATTTTAATTGCTTTTATGTAAGCCGCCCGGAGTCCTTCGGGATTGGGTGGCATACAAATCTATTAAAATTGCAAATTGCAAATTGCAAACTTTGTGTCTGTTGAAATGAAACACGTATTTTTTTTTATTAAAGAGCATATTTATTTATTGTTTTCTTTTTTTCATACCCCTCTTCGTTCTAAGAAACAAAATGCGAATCTTCCCTTATTTTAATCCTTACAGCAACAAGAAAAGTTTGGCTCCGAGAAAGTGACGAAACTTACACAATAAATGCCAGGGTTGAGTGGAGACCTAAATCTGCATTTCTTTGTCCTGTTAGAATGTGGAAGCACTTGCAGGGAGAAGCATGCAGCCAGCACAAAAATCAGCACCGAGCCGAACCCGGCCGCTTGCTGCAGATTACATGACTTCACAGAACAAAAAGTATACTAGAAAATGTATGTCCCTAAGATATCCTGATGGGCCGACAGCCTTTAAAAAGGAGAAGAAGCAACTTGATGGTGGAAGAAGATAAAATTGCATCATGATTCCCTTTAGCATCAAAGCAATATGCTCTTTTTAATGGAGTTGCGTAGAAGAATACAAGAATACTTTCACCCTTCCGGTTTCCACTTTGGGAAGAGAGTGGATTAAGCAGGACTTTGATCTGCTCTTCCTAGCCACTCTTGAGAACTATTTTTTTCAACCAATAAAGCTCAAACTTTCATCACCGGAAAGTGAAATTAGCTCTTTGGTGATTTCTCCTGGATCAGCTCATCCGTGCTTTTGAGGCAAGCCTACAAAAAATATTCAGGACTTATTTCAAGTTATAGCCTGAACGGAGTATGGCTTTCTGAATAACCTTATTTGATTTTACAATCCTTGTTTCCTGTGTTTCTGAAACCAGATGTGTAGGACTTGTAGAGATGGGTAGAGTTCAGCCAAACAAGCTTTTAAAATGTCCTGTTTCAGACAGAGGGTGGCTCAGTGGCTAACACGCTGAGCTTGTCAATCAGAAAGGTCGGCAGTTTGAATCCCTAGTGCTGCGTAATGGAATGAGCTCCCGTTACTTTTCCCAGCTTCTGCCAACCTAGCAGTTCAAAAGCATGTAAAAATGCAAGTAGAAAAATAGGAACCACCTTTGGTGGAAAGGGTACAGCGTTCCATGTGCCTTCGGCATTTAGTCATGCTGTCCACATGATCATGGAGACGTCTTCGGATAACGCTGGCTCTTCAGCTTTGAAACAGAGATGAGCACCGCCCTCTAGAGTAGGGAATGACTAGCACATATGTGCAAGGGGAGCCTTTACATTTAATGCAGACAGAGAGACCTGAAATGGGAATTACAATTCTAGTTTATCTAGGTGAGATTTTAAATCTTCTTGAATTTGGTGGCCTTCAGATGCCTTGGTAAGTAACTCCCATTAGCTGGGTGGTGAAATAACTAAACTTCAGCAGCAAGATTTTTCTTTTTGCCTCTTTCACCATCTTTACCAGCCTAAATTAGGACGGAAAAGGTAGCAGAAGCTCCCGAGAAACAAACAGTTACCATTACCCATATTATACCAGCCCCCAACCTGATGTTCCTTACACTGCCATTTTTTTAGCTCTTTTAAATCCTGCCTTTATTATATTCATAAATAACTTAAAGGCAGTGAACATATCTAATATTTCTCCTTCTTATTTTCCCCTAACAACAACCCTGGGAGGTGGGATGGGCTGAGAAGGAGTGATTTTCCCAAGGATACCCAACCGGTTTTCATGGCTTAACTGAGGCTAGAATTTACAGTCATCTGGTGATTGGCATTCACGCCTAAGGCGAGAGACTAGAACTCACAGTCTGCTGATTTCGAACCGGGTACCTTACCCATTGGACCAAATTGCCTCTTGTGCTATTACTGTATCACTGGATAGCCAGCCGATCAGATAACTGATTTGGAGTTGCTGTTCTGTTAGGAAATACCTTTCTATGATATAGTGAATAAACCACAATTGATTCAGTTTGCATACTATATGGATCCTATAGTATGTATATGTTTAAGAAGCCAGTACAAGAAGCTGGGTTTGCACTTCACCTGGTGGACACTGCTTATCAGACATTAATACAATTGAGTGAGTCCAGGCGTATTTCATGAGAAGAGTATTCCACTCCTCTGCTCACAATAAAATCCCTTGAGCCACCAGGCTTGAAATTTTGGGCTTGGACAACCTTGAACTACGTCGCCTGCGATCAGACCTAAGCACAGTACATAAAATTGCCTACTACAACGTCCTATCTGTCAACGACTACTACAGCTTCAACCACAATAATACACGGGCAAACAATAGATACAAGCTCAAGGTAAACCGCTCCAAACTCGATTGCAGAAAATACGACTTCAGCAATAGAGTGGTCAATACCTGGAATGCTCTACCTGACTCCCTTGTTACATCCTCAAACCCTCCCCACCCCCATAGCTTCAACCAGAGGTGGGTTTCAACCGGTTCGCGGCGGTCCCTGCGAACCGGTTGGTCGCCGAACCCGGAAGTAAGTAACTTCCGGGAACGGCGAAGCCCCCCCCCCCCCCCGCGCCCGTGCGCGCCCGCTCCTTACCTGGTTTTGACGAATTCTGCGCTTCCACGCATGCGCAGGACGCATACAGCGCCTGCGCGATCCTCCAGGAGCAGCTGGAGCATCGCACAGACGCTAGTACGCATGCGCGCACTGCGCGCGTGCGCAAGGACGCCGCCGGCCTCGTTCCAACCGAACCGGTTGGAACGGGGCGAGAAACCCACCCCTGGCTTCAACCTTAAACTGTCTACCGTGGACCTCACCACATTCCTAAGAGGTCGGTAAAGGGGGCGTGCATAAGCACACCAGCGTGCCTACCATCCCTGTCCTACTGTCCCCATTTATTTGTACTCATTTCATGTGCTAATGTCCATGTTGATACTTAGATCTGTTATCTCGTACATGTTTGACAAACTAAATAAAATAAATAAATAAATAAAAATCAATGGGTGAATATGATTGCCCCTTGTGTAGCCCGTTTCCAGCCTTTCTGAATTTCCATTAGGCCTGTTTTTCACCCTTCCTAAACCTCTGTGCATGCCCTGTACTTACCTGCACCCAAAATGAGCCGCGTGGGGACTCCTGGGAGGGTTGGGGCAGGCGGGGCAGGGCCAGCTGGGAGTGGGATTTGAGCGTTCTCCGAATTGCACAGAATCTTAGCTAGAGGTTCTCCCGAACCCCTCCGAACCCCATTCTTTTAGCTTGGATGCCTCCTTCACTGATATCATTAGTTGGTTGAATGTTTACAGGTTTTCCATATTCACTAATCCGCCTCTGTCTTCTCCTCCTCCTCTTCCTCCTCCTCCCCCATCTCCTCCAGCAGGATGCTATCCATGACCTCCCCACCAAGATTACAAGGGTGCCCTCAAATTTCATTTCCCTACAACCTATTGCCTCACCTCCTATTCATTTCTGGTTGTTCTTTTCCAATTCTAATTACTTTCCCATCACCGACTGCTGCATGCCAAACATATTGGGACAGTTCATTCTCTGACAGTTATATTTTCATAGCAGCATGCAAAAATCACATCGGCTCGGTCGGTTTTCGCATTTCAGCATATTCTTCCAAATTGAAGCGCGGAGATACAGAAATTACTAGCTATTCTGGCTTCCAAAATATCTGATGCCAGGGCTCCTTATTATACTGCAATGTTGCAACCATAGACCCGTTCACACTGCTTTATCACTCTGCAGTGTGCAGCTATTTCCTCACCTTTGACTTGCAGATTTCATGGCCAGGAAAATAGCAAGTTATTGCCATTCCTGATGGACTTTTTCCTTCCGGCTGTAAAGCAGTAATTAATTGTTGTGAAGTGCTCATCCTGCTTCAGCTTCAGCTGAACCTCCTTATAAGTTTCCCCCTGTTTTGCAAATATTGTCTCTGGCTAGCAAGCAACGTTTTGTTTTCCTGGGCTTGTTTGTTTACCCAGAAAAATCAAAATAATACCTATAACGTCCTGCAAACTGCCATTATTGTTCTAAGAAGCAACAAGCAAATAACTTTAGATCGATGTCTGTCTCTGATAAGATTGTCTTTTCCCCCCCCCTTCTAGACTTCGCCTTTAGCAACTATTTTGGGGTCTCTCAAGTAATAGGCCAGTGATGGCTAACCTTTTTTGGCTCTTATGCCAAAAGTGGGGGGAGCGCGGGGTGTGTGTGTGTGCGCAGGCATGCCACACCCATAATGCTATGCCTGTGACCCTAGTGTTCATGAACATGCGCCCCTCTCCCCGCTTTTTGTGTGCTTTTTTCACCCTCCCCAGGCTCCAGAGGCTTTCTTGGAGCCTGGGGAGGGCGAAAATAGCAATAGCAATAGCAGTTAGACTTATATACCACTTCATAGGGCTTTCAGCCCTCTCTAAGCGGTTTACAGAGTCAGCATATTGCCCCCAACAATCCGGGTCCTCATTTTACCCACCTCGGAAGGATGGAAGGCTGAGTCAACCTTGAGCCGGTGAGATTTGAACTGCCGAACTGCAGCTAACAGTCAGCTGAAGTGGCCTGCAGTACTGCACTCTAACCACTGCGCCACCTCGCACCCCCACTCCTGGAGGCCCTCTGGGGGTTTCCTTGAATTCTCCAGAGGGCAAAAAACGCCCCTACGGGGATCCTGGAAGTTTGTTGCTGAACTTCCGGTTTGCCCATAGGGCCGGTTTTTCGCGCTCTGGAGGATTCAAGGAAGCCTCCGGAGGGCGAAAAACAGCCTCAAAAGAAGTCCGAAGTCAGCTGGCTGGAACTGACAGGGCAACGCCTTGCGTGCCCTAACAAATGGCTCCAAGTGCCACAGATGCATTAGGTTTGCCATCACAGTAATAGGCTAATGGCAAACAAGGGATGGAGCTGCAGTTGTGGCCTCTGTGTTCCAGCAATGCTTTTTTCTTAAAAAAAACATAAACATTACGGTAGCCATCTCTTTAGTCCACTTTGAATTTTGAGACTCTAAACTTGTCGGAATAAAGCCATGAAGATGAAAGCAGATTAGAAATGCTAGGCGATATTTGGGTTGTTTATCTGCGTGCTCTGTAATCATTTGGCAGCTTTTATAACACATACAAAGGGACGCGGTGGCTCAGTGGCTAGGACGCTGAGCTTGTCAATCAGAAAGGTCGGCAGTTCGGTGGTTCAAATCCTAAGTGCCACGTAATGGAATGAGCCAGGGGTGAAGTCCAGCAGGTTCTGACAGGTTCTGGCAAACCAGTAGTTGAAATTTTGAGTAGGTTGGAGAACTGGTAGCAGAAATTTTGAGCAGTTCGGAGAACTGGCTAATGCCACTTCTGGCTGACCCGGAATGGAGTGGGAAAGGAGATTTTGCAGTTTCATTCCCCTGGAATGGGATTGGATTGGAGATTTTGCAGTATCCTTCTCCTGCCACACCCACCAAGCAACGCCCACAGAACCGGTAGTTAAAAAATTGAATTTCACCACTGGAGTGAGCTCTCGTTACTTGTCCCAGCTTCTGCCAACCTAGCAGTTCGAAAGCATGTAAAATGTAAGTAGAAAAATAGGGACCACCTTTGGTGGGAAGGTAACAGCGTTCCGTGCACCTTCAGTGTTTAGTCATGCCAGCCACATGACCACAGAGACATCTTCGGACAGCACTGGCACTTCGGCTTTGAAACGGAGATGAGCACCACCCCCTAGAGTCGGGAACGACTAGCACATATATGCAAGGGGAACCTTTACCTTTTATAACATATACAGTGAAATCTTGAATTAACAAATCATTGGGAAGAATGGGGCATTATTAAAACCCTCTATTTGTTACATTCAAATTGTTGCTGCTCCATCATTTGCATCCCTTTAGATCCGTCCGATGCAAATAACATAAAAATAACAATTGCTTCATTCCACAAATTATGCAAATGATTGGATTTACATCGATTATTTGGCCTGCTTCAGAAACAACAGACTTGTACTTTAGAAGGAACGTGTGTGTAAAAATCCAACCTAAAATTTTGTCTGTTGTATCTGAAATCCAGTGAGTGGAGATCAAAACCTGAGGGCAACCTATCGGATTACAGTACATGTCAGAGGGTAACAGAAGAACAGAGCTGGAAGGGACCTTGTAGGTCTTCTAGTTCAACTCCCTACTCAACCAGGAGACCCTATACCATTTGAGACAAAAGCTTCCAGTGATGGAGCACTCACAACTTCTGGAGCCAAGTCATTCCATTGGTAATTTATTCTCACTATTAGGAAATTTCTCCTTTGTTTTAGGTTGCTTTTTTCTCCTTGATTAGTTTCCATTAATTGTTCCTTGTCTTGCCTTCTGGTGCTTTGGAAAATAAGTTGACCTTCTTCTTCTTTGTGGCAGCCCCTTAAATATTGGAATACTGCTAACATGTCACAGATAGTCCTTCTTTTCACTAGAATAGAGAAACCCAATTCCTGCATCTGTTCTTCATATATTTTAGCCTCCAGCCCCTTAACTATCTTTGTTGTTGATTTTCTGCACAGTTTCAACACCTTTTTTATAATACGGGGATCAAAACCATATTATACATTCAGTGGTTTGCAAGAATACATACAAACAAATAGATTGCTTTTAAAATTCACACCACTTGTTAATTCATTTTAAACCTAGGTATCAACTGCAATGCCCACCCAGATAGCAAAACCAACTGTTATCAGAATGGTAAGTGGTAGACTAAAAAGGTTTTTAAAAAATTGTCGAGGAAGGTTATGGCAAACTATTTTTTTTATCATTGCCCAGAAAAATCCATGGTGTGTCCATAACATGCCAAGCTAAGCTTAATTCAAAAGAGACTTTATCAATTCAGATGTACGTAATAACAGTCTCTGTGTTGGCTTTCATACAGAACCAGATTTATTCTGAATACCAAATTACCTTTTGGGGGAATTCACATAATGCATTAGACTATAATCTACTGTAATGGAACAGGAAATATGTAAATATATCTTTAAAAAAAAAAAAGAATGGCCTGAATTAATACCAGACAAGCTTAAATGTTCTGTCTCAGAAGAATGGAAAGTCCTTCAGTTCCTAGAAAATTCTTGGAAATAAATTTTGAAGCATCCTTCAAATTGCCAGATCAACCACCAGCTGCTGCAGGAACAAATGATTCCACCTACATAAAATTTTTTCAAGAGAATAAAAACAATACAAATTTTGAAAGAAAAAAGTAATAAATGAAAACAGGTGCAAAGAAAGAGAAAGAAAAAAGTTATAAAGAAGCGGTTTCCATTCTTAGCAGTTATAAGTACATTTATATTTTTCTCTCTCTCTCTCTCTCTCTCTCTCTCTCTCTCTCTCTCTCTCTCTCTCCCTCCCTCCCTCCCTCCCTCCCTCCCTCCCTCCCTCTCTCTCTCTCAGAATGGCCCACAATTCTGCAGACACGTGCCTGCAAGGGAAGGTATCAAATCCCTGTTAAAAAATGGTGGGTCTCAGATTGCTTGCTTGTAGCCACCATCTTGACTTTTTTGACCTCCTCGCAGACCCTCCCTGATCCTGGCAAGGCACTCAGTCAGGTGCAAAAGAAGAGTAAACCATGGCCAAGCTCAGTGGCAGGAGAAGGCGGAGGCACAAAGCAATTTCCAGCCTGCCTTTACGGCTTGTATGCGGCATAAATTCAACATGGTAATAAAAAGGAGTCTAAATCTTTACTGAATAATTCATTTTCATGCATAAGGAAGAAATAATGGCTTACATTATATCCCATCTCTCACTTAGCAACTTCTTAAGATTGATTGGCTGGTAGGTCTGCAGAGTCTTGTTCCCTGCTTGCTCTCGTACTCGGCTCCGGTTTGCACCTGACAAATGTTTTGTGAGTGCTGTTATTAAGGAGAAGTACAGCCAGGAGCTGCAGGGAAAATGGAATAGAGGGTATTTTTATTTTATTAAATGCCATGATTATTTTTCTGAGCAATTGGTCATGCTGATGTAGATAATAGAGAGGGCGAGGCTGGATGCCACATGGCTCCATTTGTGGGGGGAAACGCAAGTGAACACAGAGAAACTGGGAAACAGCGGAAGAGCCTCAAAGTATCTGGAGCTTTTTCATCCAGAACTTTCTCGAACTTTCTTCCCCCTAAATGCCCTGGTCCATTTGGGATTCTCAACTTCAGTGGTGCAAGCCACAGTTGGTCTCCTAATGATACTCTGAGGATTTTTTTCTTCTCCCCCAGCAGTGGTGATGCTGCTTCAGAGAGAAAGGCGGTGCAGAGAGTGGTGAGGACGGCAGAAAAGATTATTGGAAGTTCACTTCCTTCTATCCAGAACAGGGCACATAAGTGCTGCTTGATCAGGGCCCGCAGTATTGTCAGGGGCAACAGAATTTTATTTGTAATGTGTGCCAGTATCTTCACAGTAAAAAAATGACAATAATGGCTCATCTTATTGCTTATTTCTTCTCTTATTTTATCTTATCTCATCTCATCTCTTTTATCTCTTATTTCTTATCTCTTAACTCTTATCTCTTATCTCTTACATCTCTTATGTCTTATGTCATCTCTTATTTTATCTCATCTCTTCTTATCTCTTACATCCTATCCTATCCTATCCTATCCTATCCTATCCTATCCTACCTCTTATCTCTTCTGTCCTGTCCTATCCACTCTTCTCTTCTCCTCTCTTCTCCTCTCCTCTCACTTCACTTCACCTCACCCCACCCCACCCCACCTCACCTCACCTATCTTATCTAATCTTCACTGTTGGAAGACTTGAAAAACCAGATTAGGGGTAGATCTTTATAGGAAAAAAAATTACCTATGGGTCGTCCTCAAATTATGACCACAATAGGGACTGGAAAATTTGTGGTTTGGTCATTAAGTGAAGCATCATGTGACCACACCTGATTTTTAAGACTTCTTTTGTCACAATCATTTAGCAAATCACTGTAGTCAGGTATTTTTAAAGAAATGAGAGCATGGGAAACCTCTCAGAAGGACTGTCTCTAATTTCTTAGACTGTAAATGTGGGGGAGGGGAGATGTTATTTCAGTCTTGCAAGATTCTGTTCATGTAACCTTACAATAAAGTTAGAGTTAATACTTCTGAGGGTGCCTCTTGTCCAGACTATCTTGCAAGGCTGGCAGTCATTTGGAAGTGAATGACTGTGAGAAGAACCCAAACACAAATTTAGGCTATTTATCATCTTTGTTATACAGTAAGGCAGAGGTGGCTTCCTACCAGTTCGCACCTATTCGGTAGAACCGGTTCGTCAAATCAACCGAACCGGTTAGAAGGGATTCCACTAGTGGACCCGGAAAGCAGGCCACACCTACAGAAGAGGTTCCAAAATTTTTTGAAACCCACCACTGGTCCTTGGAAATTATTATTCTACACTATCATGCTCATATTTATAAAACTCAGTGCCTCTGTGAAAGGTAAGGATGACTTGTGCGTTTGTGGTGCAATCAGAACATTGCGTGTGTTGAAGTTGTTTTAACGCAAACCAAAGATGCCTTTTAAAAAACAAGTTTACATCATATTCTTATGCATGCCAGTGCTGTGTGTGAGGTAATTTAAGGTGGTTCTGACAAGTGTCGTCGGCATCTTCATATCCGGTCACATGGGCGGCAAGCCATTCCCATCCGGTCACATCGGTGGCAAGCCACTCCCACAAAGGAGGCCACACCCACAGATTAGGTTCGAACAATTTTTGAAACCCACCACTGCAGTAAGGTGTCCTCTTTTTTTATTTTTGGTGATGTCTTCCCATAGTTGGTGATGGATTAGTAGGCACCCGAACATGTGGTATAATCCTGTAGGACCCTTCTTACATTTGTCTCTAGAATTAAGACATAGGCAATGCCCTCTTTCTGTCTTTCTATAGCAAAACCCTCTCCGCTATTACAAATAACTTTTTAATTTCTTTTAAATTTCATTTCAAAGCCATTTTCTATGCAGCTGGAGTTTCTATTTAAGAAGGTCCAACATTTCCTGCACTGTGTGGAAGTAATCGTGTAGTTATTTTTATTTTGGATTCTGTATTTTGTCTGCTGATGTCTTTTAAACTAAACTGTTCTTTCTTTTGCATGCTCGTAATATAGCATGGATCAACCTTATCAAGCCCAGCTTTTATATTCTTTTGGAAAAGTCAGTTTCTGGCAGGCATCAGAATTAGCTCAGTGGTAAATTACAGCTTGACCTTATTTAAGAAAAAAAATAATGATTGGGCGTCTGCTTTCATACAACTATTAAATTTACCTTTAATATAGAAAGAACCTATTTAATATGGACAGTTGTAATATGGATGTGCTGTATTTCCACTTTTCTACCAAATTATATCTTAATTTTTACCTTTGTGCAAGCAGTTGCTTGGCTATCATTTGAACCAAAAAAAGTTTTAATTTTAAACATTTTTGAAATCACTGCTCAGATATAAATGACATTATTTGGAGAAAAAACTGGATTTATTCATGTATTTATATTATGCTGCCCAATCTTGGAAGGGTGTAAGTACCCAATAATGTTGTTGTAAAATAAAGAACAGCAATAAAAAGAAACAGATGTTAAAAACTAAAAAAAAGGGACTACCGTATTTTTCGGAGTATAAGACGCACCTTTTTCCCTCAGAAAAGAGGATCAAAATCTGGGTGCGTCTTATACACTGAATACAGCATTTTTTGCCTCCTGAAACCCCGCCCCCTCACCGAAATGGCTGTGCATAGCTTTTAGAAGGCTTTCAGAGTGTTCCTGGGGGCTGGGGAGGGCAGAAATGAGCAAAAAAACAGCCCGTTCTTTGCCGTCCCAGCTCCCAGGTGCACTCTTTTTTGTAAAATGTCTTTTTATTTTCCATTTTTCATTTTCCTACAGTCCCAGGAGCACTCTTTAAGCCTCCTAAAGGCTATCCATGCCCCCCCCTTTTTTTTTACAAAAAACGGGCCCATTTTCTTATACTCCAAAAAATACAGTAATCAAAATTAAAACATAAAAACAAGCAATCACATGCTTTCAATCTACAGCCAATCAAGCTGTCTCTTCCTCCAGTGTCAGATGGAGCCCTACCAGCAGATGTGGTATTCAGCCGGTTCGGACTGGTTCAGGCGAACTGGTAGCGGAAATTTTGAGTAGTTCGGAGAACCGGCAAAAACCACCACTGGTTGGCCCCACCCTCCTGCCCCTGTTGTTTCCTGTCCTATATTCCCTTGTTTTTTAGCTCAGCTGAGCTAAAAAAACACCTGCGCTCACCAGCACTGACACTGAGGGCGGTGTTTGAGTACTGTGCACATGGGCGAAGCTCTCTCTCATAGAACTGGTAGGAAAAGATTTGGAATCCCACCACTGCCCACCAGGTGGCAATCGTGTTCGGAGGAGTTGGTCCTCTTTGATTGGTTGGATGGACAGATAAATATGGGATGGTGGTTGTCTCAGATGATCAAGTCTAGAGCCATGCAGAACTTTGAATGTGACAGTCAGCACCTTCAACCTCACCAGGAAACCAGCCAGCAGTCAGTGCATCTCCTTAAGCAGTAAAGTCATCATGATATATCCATAGATTTACTGCTTAGGAAGCTGCGTTCCGTACCAGATGTAGCTTCTGAATGCTTTACAGGGGCAGCTCCATGGACAATGCATTACTGTAATCCAGTTAGGAAGTGACAAGGAAGGGAGTGACTGTAAGAAGCACCAGACATCATCCACAAGTGCCACTATGTATCCTGGTCTCTGACCTGATTACTAGAGATCTATTTAATTATTAACAGAATAACAGAGATGGAAGGAACCTTGGAGGTCTTCTAGTCCAACTCCTGCTCAGGCAGGAAACCCTATACCATTTCATTTACTTGTTTGTAAAATCCTCTATTAACATCAAATCCTCATATTTTAGCTGAACATCCATAATATTTAATACCAAGAATTCCATCTTCCATGCAGTATAGTTTATTATCATTCTCCCTTCTTTATGTAATTATATCATATATCGTAACATTTTCCCCATATTAGTTAACATTTAACTGTATATATTTTATTTTATTTTTAATAGTGATAATTATTGTGATTAATAACCTTTGTATATGGTCCAAAAATATTTCCAACCTTCCCTTCTCATATCCAATTATTATTTATCATATCAACTCCACATTATATACATTACTATCAGCCCCTGAAACACTGGTATCATGTCACCCGTAGTCCTTCTTTTCATCAAGCTCTAGACAGCAACTGTTCTTCATATTTTTTAGCTTCCACTTCCCTAATCATCTTTGTTGGTCTTCTCTACACTCTTTCTAGAGTCTCAACATCTTTTTTACATCGTGACCAAAACTGGATGCAATATTCCAAGTTTTGTCTTACAAGGCATTATAGAGTGGCGTTAACACTTCTTTTAGATCTCTCTGGAAATCCACCACCACCCATTTTTTCCCTACAACTTTTCCTAGAAAGAAAAGGTTGGAAGAAAAATCTGAAGTGATCTAGAACTCTCTGATCAAGCAAGAGTTTCTTGAAAAGGGAGAGAAACTTTTCACTGAACACAGTATTGATTAATGCCCAAACTCAATCTCCTCTCATCTCATATGAGGCCTTATGTTTATAGGACAAAGTAACACAATAGACATTAGTTTGCAATAGAGGTATTCCTCCACTTGATCAAAATTCAGTCACTTGGCAACTGGTTCCTATTTATGACTGTTTCAATGGCACAGGGTCATGTGATCCACTTTTGTGACCTTCTGACAAGCAAAGTCAACGGAGTCACTTAAAAACTGTGTGACTAACTTAACAACTGCAACGATTCACTTCACAACTGCAGCAAGAAAAGTCAGGGGAAAACTCATTTAACAAATGACTCGCTTTAGCGAAAGAAATTTGGGGCTCAACTGTGGTCGTAATTTGAGGACTACGTGTCTGTCCTACCCATTGGCAACAAAAATCAAAGCACCAAATACAGGCTGGGTGGATACGACCTCATAGACAACCTTCACTTAGTCAAAGACCTGGGAGTACTCATCTCAAACGATTTAAGCCCCTGAGCTCACTGTGACAGCATTGCCAAAAAGGCATTAAGAGTTGTTAACCTAATTTTGCGAATCTTCTTCTCTGGCAACTTTGTATTTCTAACTAGGGCATACAAAACCTTTGCCAGACCAATTCTCGAATACAGCTCATCTGCCTGGAATCCACACTGTATATCAGATATCAATACAATAATAATACTCTGGCAAACAATAGATACAAATTCAAGGTAAACCGCTCCAAACTAGATTGCAGAAAATACAACTTCAGCAACAGAGTGGTCAACGCCTGGAATGCTCTACCTGACTCCATTGTTACATCCTCAAACCCCCACAGCTTCAACCTTAAATGGTCTACCGTGGACCTCACCCCATTCCTAAGAGGTCCGTAAAGGGGTTGTGCATAAGCACACCAGCGTGCCTTTCATCTCTGTCCCACTGTCCCCATTTATTTGTATTCATTTACCTTGTTAATATCCGTGTTTATACTTATAGCTGTTATCTTGTTCATGTTTGACAAACTAAATCAAATATAAAATAAAAATAAAGGTGAAACTGAGGGGAAAAAAGGTCTACCTGAAGTTCATCCAGCCCAGGCCCCTTAAATTGTTGATTTACTCTATTAAACCTAGCAGTTTCTTTTGAAAAAGTTAGAAAACTCTGAGAGATTGGGCTTAAGATCTGAATATACTGGGTCTGTTAGAATATTCATGACTGGGAGAGGCATGGTAACAAGGTCATAGGCATAGCAACTAAGTTAGCCAATGGGAGCTTAAATAGATCTGAGTCTGTGCTGAAAATCGACACTGAAACTACTCTGTCTGCTCTGAACCCTGAAATGAAACTGTTTTCTCCTGCTTGAAAGAATCTACTATTGGCATTGTACATTTATTCATCTGTTATTATTTATATAAAGAAGTTAATGAATCCAGCTGAACCAGTTATCTGTGTTTGCTTTCTGGATTTGATTTTTCTGCAACAAACTCTGACAGGGTCTGACTGGAATTCTTTTTAAATTTCTTTCAGAGAGCTAACTTCTTACTTCGCTTCCTTGTTGGGTTCAACCATCCCCCATCAACCTGCATTTCCAGGAGCAACTGTGGCTAAATAGTCTCTGAGTGGATAAAACAAACAAACAAATAAATAAATAAATACATCATTGCGGATAGTTTGCTAAACCATCCTGGCTTTTGGCATACAAGAGGCGTTCAGGCTAGTTTTAAGCAGAACGGCTGGCTGCACGAATGCCCAAGAGATGACATTTTTCCAAATTCTTTTTCTGTATTAAGACCGCTGACTTTGATGCTTCCAATCCATTATGATGATAAAAGTAAGCTGGAATAGCCCCAAAATAAAGACGGATGGTGTTTATTCTCCCAGGCCCGGCATGCGCGTGGCATTGAAAATGTACAGCTTCTTCTGTGATATATTAATTTCCCCTCCATGGACAGCCCGTTTTTTGGGGGGCCTGGAGAAATGAATGGCTGTGGATCTAACCTGCTCGGGTTCCTTGATAAAAGTCTATCTCAATTATCCCTTTTGTGATGGAATTTAAACCAGATGGCAAGGCTCGCTTTCCTGCTCCGCCTGCAGCATCCGAACGGCGCCCAAAGGAGTTTAAATCTTACGCGCTTGCTTTTTTGATTTATATCTCTATTCCATCTTCCCACCAAGTGGTGATCAAGAGGGATGACAAACAATGACAATAAAACACAATTAAAAAGCATTAAACTTGGGCAACTCAAATATGGATTAAATCGTAAGAACATAAATTGAGGACTTTTGGACGAGACCCAATTAATGAAGCCATGCTAGCAACAACATACAGGTAGTCAGAATCAGAACAGAGCTGGAAGGGAACTTGGAGGTCTTCTAGTCCAGCCCCCTACTCAAGCAGGAGACCCTATGGCATTTCAGACAAGAAGCTGCCCAGTCTCTTCTTAAAAACATTCACTGATGGAGGGCCCACGATTTCTGAAGGCAAGCTGTTTCACTGGTTAATTGTTCTCCCTGTTAGGAAGTTTCTCCTTAATTCCAGGTTGCTCCTCTCCTTCATTAGTTTCCATCCATTGTTTCCTTGACTTACTGTACAAGCAAAATTGAGCCCCACATAACAATTGCAACGATCCGTTTAACAATAGTTGCAAAAGGGTAATAAAACTGAGTGTGACCCACTTAACTTGCTTAGCAATGGAAATTTTGATGCTAACTGGGGTTGTAAGACAAAGAAAACCTGCACACGTATCCTTTACATGTGTTTCTAGAATAGAATAGAATAGAATAGAATAGAATAGAATAGAATAGAATAGAATTGAATTCTTTATTGGCCAAGTGTGATTGGACACACAAGGAATTTGTCTTTGGTGCAGATGCTCTCAGTGTACATAAAAGAAAAGATACATTCATCATGAATCATCAGATACAACACTTAATGATAGTCATAGGGTACAAAAAAGCAATCAAATCATATTAGGAAAGAATCGATATAAATTGTAAGGATGCAAGCAACAAAGTTACAGTCATACAATCATAACTGGGAGGAGATGGGTGATAGGAACGATGAGAAGATTAATAGTAATAGTAATGCAGACTTAGTGAATAGTTTGACAGTGTTGAGGGAATTATCTGTTTAGCAGAGCGATAGCATTCGTGGGAGGGGAGGGAATTGTTCTTGTGCCTAATTGTCTTAGTGTGCAGTGCTCTATGGCGTCGTTTTGAGGATAGGAGTTGAAACAATTTATGTCCAGGATGCGAGGGGTCTGTAAATATTTTCACAGCCCTCTTTTTGACTCGTGCAGTATACAGGTCCTCAATGGAAGGCAGGATGGTAATAATTGTTTTTTCTGCAGTTCTAATTATCCTTTAAAATCTGTGTCTGTCTTGTTGGGTTGTAGAACTGTCTTTCTATCAATTTCCTGGAAGACTAATGACCCCTTAATTGTAAACGTCTGATTCATTTTGGGTACTACGGCATACGTGATACTGATTATCCAAGGAGAACATTCTAGTTTCTGATTGTAAAAGGGTGTCCACCGGTTGTGGTTTAACAAAAGTCAACAGACATTTTTTTAAAAAGTAGAGTTTCAATCACACTATCGCAACTACCATCTTGACTTTGTTTTACCATATCCTGCACACACTCCTGCGATTGTGATTAACCGTCTCCCAGAAAATGATTGTGTTTTTGAGTTTGGAGAACATGATAAGACAAGCCACAATATGGTGTAGACTGTCATTTGAATATTATTGATACCCGGCAATAAATAATCCCATTTGTTGGGCTATGCAAAGAATTCTGTATTTCTTTCTTTCTTTCCCCCAACCTGAATTTCCCCTCATTCAGTTTCCTTTGATGGCCCACCCAGCCTTCTTATGTTAAGGAGTGAGAGAAATGTTCGTTTAGCATGTATAAACTTATGACCTATGTTAGTGATGGTTAACCATTTTCATTTCATTCATTAAATTTATAGGCCACCCAATCCCGAAGGATTCCGGGCGGCTTACAAAGAAAGAAGAAAAAAAGAAAAGCAAAATAAAAGAATAGTTTAAAATTCACAACACACATACGATCTAATCGGGGATGGACCTTAACACTAAGGTCAACAGCCCCAGGCCTGCCGGAATAGCCAGGTTTTAACGGCTTTCCTGAAGGCCATGAGAGTGGGTAAGATCCGGACCTCTGGGGATAGCTGATTCCACAGGGCGGAGCAGCCACAGAGAAGGCTCTCCTCCAGGGGCCCGCCAGCCGACATTGTCCGGCTGACGGTATCCGAAGGAGGCCCACGCTGTGGGATCTTATTGACCGTTGGGAGGTGTGTGGTAGTAGGCGTAACCTGAGGAGGGCAAAAACATCCTCCCCCCCCCGAGGCTCTCTGGAGGCGTCAGGAGCTTCCATGAAGCCTCCGGAATGCGAAAAACTACCCCTACGGGCAAATCGGAAGTTCGGGAACAGACTTCCGGTTTGCTCGTAGGGCCGTTTTTTGCGCTCCTGAAGGCGCCAGAGGGCGAAAAAGAGCCCTATGAGCAAAACAGAACTCCATTCCTGAACTTCCAGTTTGCCCGTAGGGGCAGTTTTTCGCTTTCCGGAGGCTTCCTTGGAGGAGGGCGAAAAACAGCCTCCAAAGAAGGCTGAAGTCAGCTGGCCAGCACGCGCATCCGTGCTGGAGATGACAGGGCAACGCCTCGCGTGCCCTAACAAATGGCTCAGGTGGCACTCGTGCCATAGGTTTGCCATCACGGGCCTATTTAATAATATTCTCCCTCCTTCTATATCACGGGAGTCAAACCCGCGGTGTCACATTGCCATCATGTGAGGTTTCGTGAGGTTTTCCCCCTTCGTGGTGCTGGGATGGGCATAGGCTGCATGTGACGCATCTGGCCTGCGGGCCGTGAGTTTGACACCCCTGTTCTATATCAAAAAGGAGTACGGCTTTTATTACATAGCCACCATCTTGATTTTTTTTTTGTATCCATCCCTTTGGACAGCTCTGTCCTGTGCCAGCCTGGGAGCAATTTAAGGACAATGAAATGAAATAGGTAGGGAAAAAGCATTACAGCTAGTCCTTGAATTACAACAGTTCAATTAGTGACCGTTTGAAGTTACAACTGTAGGAAGTTAGCACCCACCCCTCTCCTAGGAAAATGAGATATTTTAGGAATTATTAAAAGGACAGAATATTTTCCCCTACAAGGGAGGCAGAAACTCATCCTCCCCCCACCTTTGTCAATGGGCCATTAAGGCCTGAGCCAGCCTATTCTACATTACAAAGATCTACTTCCATCAGGCAGAGCCATAATAGGAACCCCAAAGCCCTTTCATTACATCATCACCCAGCAACAGCTCAGCCAAACCTGGGAGATAGACAGCCTACAAAGTTAGCTGAGACCCCCACCCCCTGGGATTCTGACCACCAATCAGAATACCTTTATTACACAAGAACAGGAAGCACCAAGGCGGGGCCCAAGAGAGGGTGTAAAATTCAGGCTCTTTCAGCATCTCTGCCCTTTTTCTTCACGATCTTCAAGGCACGTGATCCCCTTTTCCCCCAAGACCTCAAACTACGTGTCCTGTCCACCATTAGAACCATCTTTCTCAGTGTCTTTTTCCCCACTTGGAACTGATCCAGTGGTGGGTTCCAGATCCCATTGCCACCAGTACAGTGCAATGGGGCCGGGCGTCCACCATATGCATGCATGCAGCATGTGCATGCATACTTACCGCCCGCAATTCTGCAGCTGCCTGGTGGAGCGCCGCGCAGGTGCCGTACGCCCCATGCGCATAAGCCCCAATTGGCTCAAATACAGGTAAGGAGGGTGGGCAGGCGGGCTCTCCAGAGCATCATATCGGAACGGTACCTGGTGCTCCCAGCAGGCACCGATATGCCCGTACTGGGGCGTACCGGTTGTATCCCACTACTGAACTGAACCCAAAAGGACATTTCTTCCAACACAACAGCACTGAAAAAACACATTTCATACCATTTCATACTTACGACCCTTGCAGCATCCCCTGATCAAAATTCAGATGCTTGACAATTGTCTCATATTTAGGACGGTTGCGGTGTCCTGGGGTCATGTGATTGAGAGACCGCCTTCTGCCGATTACCTCCCACAGACCCATTCGATCCCACAGATTAGGCCTCCTCCGTATTCCATCTGCCGGCCAATGTCGGCTGGCGACTACTCGGAGGAGGGCCTTCTCTGTGGCTGCTCCGGCCCTTTGGAACGAGCTCCCCGTGGAGATTCGGACCCTCTCCACCCTTCGGGCCTTCCGGACGGCCGTGAAGACCTGGCTGTCCCAGCAAGCCTGGGGTTGAGTTCCCCCCCCCCTTACTCGAATTTGCTGTGTCTGTTGTGCTTTTAAATTGTTCGTATTGTCTGATTGGTTTTGTCTTACTTTTGTAATTTCCCCTCCCTTGGCTTTTGTTCAGCCGCCCTGAGTCCCTTCGGGGAATAGGGCGGCCTACAAATTGAATAAACTCCAAACTCCAAACTCTACACCTTGGTGACCCTCCTGACAAGCCGAGTCAATGGGGAAAGCCAGATTCACTCCACAAACGTGGCAAGGAGAGTCGTAAAATGGGGCGAATTTCTCCCTTAGCAACATCAATTCGGGGCTCGATTGTGTATTCCGATTCATTGGTCTCAAGATTATACCGATATGGCTTGAACGGGGTGTGTGTGTGTTAGGCTTTAAGAGCTCTGTGCTTTGGTAAAAGAGCCGTCTAATCAGTTTAAATTGCCCCTACTCATAAACCTCTCTCTGTAGAAATAACTGAGTGTTCAGGGTGAAACCCA
Organism: Thamnophis elegans; assembly: GCF_009769535.1. NCBI lineage: Eukaryota > Metazoa > Chordata > Lepidosauria > Squamata > Natricidae > Thamnophis > Thamnophis elegans. Next base: position 131,707,834 of record NC_045544.1, read on the forward strand.
GTGACTAAGCACTATTCCAGAATTTTAATTCGTAAGCCTGAGGCATAATGGAGAAATTTGCTTGGGTTCCCATCCTTCCCCCCAAGTTTCAAAGGCTGCCTCAACGCGACTGTGCCTTGCGCTGTGAGATCCTCAGGGCAGGCCGCCGTGCCTGTTGCGTGCTGCATTCGTGACGGGCGGTGGGCTCTTCTTGGGGAATGCTATGCAAATGACAACTCATAATTGCTGGTGTTTATTGACTGACCTTGGATACATGATTGGTTTGTTTACTTTCTCTTCTGCTAATGAAAAGCTTCCAGGCGGATTTTATGTTGTCTGTGGATCCGCAACCCTTTAGGCGAGAAGATGGTTGAGTTCCCATATAGAAAAATGCGCAGGGGGAGGGAGGGGTTAGCTGGTGGCGAGGAAAATGCGACGTCCAGGAGAAAAATTGCTGTCCTCCACTGGGGATTATTCGGGGGCGCAGGGTGGGTGGGTGGGAATGGTGCTATCTGGAAATAGCAATAGCAATAGCAATAGCAGTTAGACTTATATACCGCTTCATGGGGCTTTCAGCCCTCTCTAAGCGGTTTACAGAGTCAGCATATTGCCCCCAACAACAATCCGGGTCCTCATTTTACCCACCTCGGAAGGATGGAAGGCTGAGTCAACCTTGAGCCGGTGAGATTTGAACCGCCGAACTGCAGATAGCAGTCAGCTGAAGTAGCCTGCAGTGCTGCACCCTAACCACTGTGCCACCTCGGCTCTGTACAAATCTCCCTGTACAGGAATGTAAGGCTGGAACCACAGCTGAATCTGAACATAGAATGAGAGGGCTGGAAGGGACCCTCAGAGATCTAGTCCAGTGATGGTGAATCTTTTCGGTATTGAGTGCCCAAACCAGAATGTGCAGGCATGCTCATGCATGTGCGCAGGCCAGTGTACGGGAAACCCAAAGACCATCTGGCCGGTGTCTGCATGCCTCTTTTTTGGCCATTTTTGGGCACTTTGGCCCCAAAACAGCCTGAAAACGGCCCAAAAGATGGCACCTAGAAAATGGTCTGAAAACGCCCAAAAAAACAGCCTAAAAAGGGCCCAAATGTTTGGCTGTTTTTCGGGCTGTTTTCCAGTGCTCGGCACCCCCGAAGACCAGCGGATGCGCATGCCAGAAACCAGAAGAGCAGCTGCTGATGGCACGCATGTTCACAGAGAGGGCTCTGCGTGTCACCTCCGGCATGCCTGCCATAGATTTGCCATCATGGTTCTTGTCTACCCTCCTGCTCAAAGCAGGAGACTTTTGTACTATCAACCAGTCAAACGGTTGTCCAGTCTATTTTTGAACATCTTCAGTGATAGAGCATGCACAACTGCAGCCGAAAAACAATGCCATGCACTCATTGTTCTCACTGTCAGGAAATTTCTCCTAGAAGGCAAAAGGCTGTTTGTTCTACTCCCACCTGAACCAAGGAAGCCATCTGGGTGACCTTGGGCAAGTCACTCTGTTTCAGCCCAACTCACCGCATGAGGTCGTTGTTGTGGGGGAAATAGGAAGAGGAAGGTGTGTTGGATATAACAAGGTTGGAAGGGACCTGCTTGCCTTCAGAATGGGACAGAGGTTGTGGGAGCTTCATCATGGTATTGGATCTGGGTACTTGAGAGACCGCCTGCTGCCAATTACCTCCCACAGACCCATTTGATCACACAGGGTTGGCCTCCTCCGGGTTCCATCTACCAGCCAATGCCACCTGGCTATTAACCGGGGGAAGGCCTTCTCTGTGGCAGCTCCGGCCCTCTGGAATGAACTCCCCACAGGGATTCGGACCCTCACCTCTCTCCAGGCCTTCCGAAAAGCCATCAAAACCTGGCTTTGTCGGCAGGCCTGGGGGTGATGAGTTCCCTCCCCTCTCGACATGTATGGCTGTGCGACTGTTGTCTACTTTTATTATTTGTATTTTGTCTTTTATGTTCCCCCTTTTTTTCCCCCTTGAATTGTTCGCCGCCCTGAGTCCTCCTGGAGAAGGGTGGCATACAAATAATAAAATACAAATACAAATAAAATACAAATACAAATCATTGGAAGCTTTTAAGACGAGACTGGACTGTTACCTGTCAGAAATGGCGTAGGGTCTCCTGCTTGGGCAGGGGGTTGGACTAGATGACCAAAAGGTCCCTACCAACGCTGTTAATTTGTCTGTTAAATCTGTCTGTTAAAATCTTGGAGTTCTTCTAATCCAACCCCCTGCTCAAGCAGGAAACCCTATACCATTTCAGACAAATGGTTGTCCAATCTCTTTTAAAAAAAACACCACCCTCCAGTGTTGGGGCATTCACAACTTCTGGAGGCAAGCTGTTCCACTGATTAATTGTATTAATTGTCAGGAAATTTCTCCTTAGTTCTACTAGGTTGGTTCTCTCCTTGATTAGTTTCCATCCATTGTTTCTTAGCTTGCCTTCTGGTGCTTTGGAGAACAGGCTGACTCCCTCCCTCTTCTTTGTGGCGGCCCATTAGATATTGGAACCGGTCACCCCTAGTCCTTATCCTCCAGTCCCCTAATCATCTTTGTGGTTTTTCTCTACACTCTTCCTAGATTCACCAGCCTTGTCTGGTTTTTCTTTGAAGATGTTTCGCTTCTCATCCAAGAAGATTCTACAGCTCAATATTTGCCAGTTTGTTAAATACTATACACTAAGTTGGGCTAGGAAATTCACAGGTCCTAGTATGCATTTTACAAAGCCTGCCAGAACCTACCTCAAAAATTTGGTGTAAAGCCACCTATTTCTCAGGACGGGCGAACTTTTCTCTCTCTTTTTAAAATTAAAACAAACATATCCTGTTTAATAAGAAAGGACAGGCTAAAAGTTAACTTTTGCACTTTTTACCTGCTACAGCAAGCTGGTTAGGGAATTCTGGGAGTTGAAGTCCACACATCTTCCAGGTGCCACAATTTAGGAGATATTTCCTCTGAATCATACGGAGGTGGAGACTGCCTTCAGGGTCAGCGCTATAGCTGTGAAAAGAAAGGGTGGTTGGGGGAAAGCACACACTTTTATGAAGATGCATTTCTTTCATATTGTGATATGAAAGAGGAAAAACAAAACAGTTCATTCCCGTGGTAAGAAGATGTGTAGCTGTAATTTAGATGTAAACACAATTAAATTACTGAGTGGAGCTCCTTCTTCCTTTTTCTGGGAGAGTTCAGACAGCAGTCAATGCAATTTGAAAAGCGCAAAAGCTCCATCAAGATGCTAGGGCACTGCTTTCTTGGAATAAAATAAAAAATGCATACATGAATATAAAAGACCGTAGTTTTCAGATTATAAGACACACCTAAATTTAAAGTGGCCCGCTTTTGAGGCTCTTTTCAGCCCATTTGGGGGGCTTTTTTGGCCCGTTTTTTGAGGCTTTTTCCAGCCTGTTTTTGAGGCTTTTTTCAACCTGGGTTCTTTTGGAAAAAATGGGCCAAAAAAGGCCTCGTAAATGAGCCAAAAAAAAAGGCCTGAAAATGGGGAGGCCAAAAAGTGGCCGGTGGATAGGTGGGGCTTTGGCAATATTCGGTCTATAAGACGCACAGATGTTTTCACCCCCTTTTGAGAGACAAAAAAGTGTGTCTTATGGTCTGAAAAATACGGTAACCGAAGGCCATTGTCATGTCAGAAATCAAGCCTAAAAAATGAATCCCTCATTTATTAAAGTAGGTTGAAATCTATTCCCTAAGAACTACCTGTTGTGGCCCAGCAGGTGCCGTTGAAGCTACCACAAGACTCCGACAGCGAGGGGCCCTCTGAGTCGGCTCTGGAGGATGTGGAGGACCCTGGACTCCGAGCAGGGCGCAGAGAGACTGGTTTGCCACCAGGTGGCGCCTGAGACTTGGACCCAGTGGGGAGGAGACAAGGGAGAGTGAGCCGGAGGCCAGTAGTGAGTTATTCCTGGATGCACGCCATCGAAGAGCTACTAGGCGTCGGGAACAATTACGCAGTTACAGGAGGTGATTGTACTCAGCTGGTGGTCATTAGGCTCCTCTCCAGACTATAAAAAGTTACTGGTGCACATGCCCCTCTTTGCAGAAGTCAATGCAGGATTGAATGTCGGAGGACATTACTGTGAGCTTGGCAGGCTGGATTGCTGCCAAGCCTTATCTGTGTTTATTGCTGCCTGAGTTTGTCTGAGTTGCTGCCAAGGTCTTTATCTGTTTGTTATGCTTGGCTTTCAGCCACCGAGGTCTTGGTATCTTGCTATTAAAGTACATTCCAGTTAAGCTTGTCTCGGCATTCGTTACTGGATGGAGGAGGGGGGTCAGAACACTACCCATTAGTTAGCAGGTTGAGACCGATGACCCAGACTAACTTAAACACCGCTCCGTTGTTTTTTATTATTATTATTTTCTTGCCTTTTAAATCTTTTCTCTCCATTGCTACTCCAGTACTCTGAAAATGTTGCAAGATGACAGGACCTTGTCACGGGGGTTTATTTTATTTATTTAGTTATGCAATTTATCTTTCGCCTCCATCCTTGTGAGCTGTTGGTGTAAATCACAGACTGATGTCCTCCTCCTGTGTCTCTGTGTGTTCCCTCTAGGTGTTGTTTGTGAAAATAACTTCTCTCGCTTTCCTTTCGTTTCATTTGAAAGGTACTTGACTACCTCAGGCTGCTAATAGAAGCACAGTTTTTTTTTAAAAAAAATAACTATTGAATCCAGTGGTGGGATGCAACTGGTTTAACAACTGGTTTGGTGAGCATGTGCATGCGCACTTTGCACATGTGTGCACCTAATGTGTGCTTTGCGTGTGGGCACAGCATTCAAAAACTGCCCATTTTAACTGTTGGAAAAAATGTCTTTCCGGGTTCAGTTCCAAGTGGGGAAAAAGACACTGGAGACACAAAGGCTGCTTGGAAAGATGGCTTGAGGTCCTGGGGAAGCAGAATTGGAAGGGACCTTGGAGGTCTTCTAGTCCAACCCTCTGCCTAGGCAGGAAACCCTATACCGTTTCAGACAAATGGCTATCAAACAACTTCTTAAAGACTTCCAGTGTTGGGGCATTCACAACTTCTGGGTGCAAGTTGTTCCACTGATTATTTGTGTTAACTGTCAGGAAATTTCTCCTCAGTTCTAAGTTGCTTCTCTCCTTGATTAGTTTCCACCCATTGCTTCTTGTTTAACCTCAGGTGCCTTGGAGAATAGTTTGATTCCCCCTTCTTTGTGGCAGCTCCTGAGATATTGGAAGACTGCTATCATGTCTCCCCTAGTCCTCCTTTTCATTAAACTAGACATACCCAGTTCCTGCAACCGTTCTTCATATGTTTTAGCTCCAGTCCCCTAATCCTCTTTGTTGTTCTTCTCTACACTCTTTCTAGAGTCTCCACATCTTTTCTACATCGTGGCGACCAAAACTGAATGCAGTATTCCAAGCGTGGCCTTACCACATGTTCGAGCCCTCCTCCCTGTTTCCTGTTCCTGTGTAAGGAATGTATTCTGCTTGGTTGTCAGACACCCATGGGGCCATGCAGGGGCAACTCTTTAGGTTGTGCTTTGAGTCCAAGTTTGGTTGAGCATTGCTTCTTCCCAGGTGTGGTGAGATGGGTAAAGGGCTAATACTATCATGCCTTAATCCCATCACCCTGGTACTGAAGGGGAGGAATCTTTGTTATGTAGACTACACTGGCCCAGGCTTTTTTTAATGGCCCATTAACAAAGGTGGGGCTATTAAGAGTGAGTCTGTTTCCTGCCTAAAAACATGTTTCCCCATTTCTTATCCAGGGAAATATAATATTCTGCCTTTTCAATATTTCCAAGTATATTTCATTTTTCTAGGAGCCGGGTGGGTGCTAACTTCCTATAGTACCTTCTATGTCAGCACCGATGAGTAAAACAGCTGACACACAGCAGTCCACTGTGCCATGCGAATCAGATGAGCTAAAAAAGAAGGGAAATACAGGACAGGAAAAGCAGGGTCAGCTGCTGACCGTTACTATCGGTTCGCCCTAACCGGTCCGAATCGGATGAATCCCACCTCTGATGAACCCCTCCAGGGATGGGTTCCTGCCAGTTCTAACCTCTTCTATAGAAGAGGTTCCACAAATCTACAGTGCCATTTAGAACCAGTTCCAGCTCCCTCCCCCCCATCCGCACATCATCAAGATGAAGAGCGAAAGGAGGCATTCTGGGAGTTGAAGTCCACAAGTCTTAAAGCTGTCAAGTTTGAACACCCCTGGGTTTTTTTCTCTAAAGGGTTAGGGGCGCAAGGGTCTTGTAACTTGACAGCTTTAAGACTTGCCTGCTTCATATGCCAGAGTTTCTGAGCCAAAATGAGTGGAGGAGGAATTCTGGGAGTTGAAGTCCACAAGTCTTAAAGCTGTCAAGTTTGAACACCCCTGGTTTTTTTTTTCTAAAGGGTTAGGGGCGCAAGGGTCTTGTAACTTGACAGCTTTAAGACTTGCGTGTTCAAAGGCCAGAGTTCCTGAGCCAAACTTTTTCTTGCTAAGTGCCAAGCCACTCCCACTCAGTCACACGGCTGGCAAGCCACTCCCACCCGGTCACATGGCTGGCAAGCCACCCCCACCCAGTCACATGGCCAGCAAGCCACTCCCACAAAGCAGGCCACACCTACAGAAGAGGTTCCAAAAATTTTTGAACCCCACCACTGAACCCCTCCATCCTTCGAGCACTCCAAGTAAGACAGAAAACTCAGATTAAATGAACAATGAAAGAGAATGAAGCAAATATAATTAAATAAAAGCTAGAAGGCCTGACATACCCCGTCCCAAAGTCTTAAGTGTGTCATAAATGGAGTTAGCTGGAACTTCCTGGAACTGTGAGTAATGTTTTTTCTTCTGTTGAGTACAAGTAGTCCTCGATTTGCAACTAGCTGCTTAGCGACTGTTTGAAGTTACGACAGATCTCAAAAAAAGCTACTTGTCACCCAGATTTGAAGTTGTCCAATATATGTACAATAGCCCGCAATTGCATTTTGGGGGCTTCGCAACTGGCCTGTATTTACAGTATTCATAGTCATATGACTGTGATTTATGACTTTTTCTCTGGAAACTGGCATTTACATCCTGTTTCCAGCAATAAAATGCCCGATAGTGAACAATGGTTCACTTAATGTCTGAGCTGGTCACTTCATGTCCACAGTGTACAGTTTCGATTGCTCAGATTGCCCAAGGAACTGCTGATACATTTCTACAGAGGAATTATTGACCTCATTAAGTGTCTGGTTTGGCATAGCAACTGAACAGGACTCCAACGGATAGTTAGGACTGCAGAAAAAACAGTTGCAACCAGCCTGCTTTCCATACAGGACCTGCATATTTCACGGGTCAGAAAGAGGGCTGAGAAAATATGTACAGAGTCCTCACCTCCTGGACATAAACTGTTTCAATTGCTCCCCTTGGGACTCCGCTACAGGGCATTGCATGACGAAAGAACTAGACACAGGGACAGCTTTTTCTCCTGTGCCACCAAAACCCCTAACTCCCACAGCACTGCCTTATTCCTAAAGATATTTGCCCATGTAGCATGGCTGTACTACTGTTATCCTTCTCATCTTCCCCACTACCTTCTCCTATTGGTATCTTATGATTTATGATTGTATCTTATGTTTTATGACTTATCACTTTGTTGTTTGGATGTCCACTGAGAACTTATGCACTGGAGATAAATTCCTTGTGTGTCCAATCACACTTGGCCAATAAACCCATTCTATTCTATTCTATTCTATTCTGTTCCTGTTCCTGTTCCTGTTCCTGTTCCTGTTCCTGTTCCTGTTCTGTTCTGTTCTATTCTATTCCTATTCTGTTCTGTTCTGTTCTGTTCCATTCCATTCCATTCCACTCTACTCTATTCCTATTCTATTTCTATTCTATTCTATTCTATTCTATTCTATTCTACTCTATTCCTATTCTATTTCTTTTATATTTCTATTCTATTCCATTCCATTCTATTCTACTCTACTCTATTCCTATTCTATTTCTTTTCTATTCTATTTCTATTCTATTCTACTCTATTTTACTCTATTCCTATTCTATTTCTTTTCTTTTCTATTCTATTCCTATTCTATTCTAATCCATTCCACTCTACTCTACTGTACTCTACTGTACTCTACTGTACTCTACTCTACTCTACTCTATTCCTATTCTATTCTATTCTATTTTATTCTATTCCATTCCATTCCATTCTATTCTTATACGCCGTTCCATTCCACTCCACTCCAGTCCACTCCATTCCATTCCATTCTAACCACTGCATTCACTTAACAACCTCTGCAAAACCATCATAAAAATGGTCATGTGTTGCTCACTTAATGATCGTCACAGCTTATTGTTGTAATTGCAGGTTTAATTATGGTTGTATTACCTGTATCCATTTCTCTAATATGAAAGGATATAATGGATGATCACCTTTATGTGATAGTTTGTATCATAATCCTACAATCATTTTGTAAGATGTGGAATCCAGCCCCCACAGACTTTATTTTAATTTTATATATTTATATTTACATTCTTGGTGGCTCACAACACTGAAAGCAAAAGTTCACAAGTTTAACTTCATTAAAATATGATCAACATGAACATAATAAAAACAGGGCCGTGACTTCTAAACATAAAAACCACAAGCACAATCAATCAATAGGGTTATTGTTGTGACTGTAGGTTGCAACCACATTACAGAGGATAAAAGAAATAAAGCAATTAGTAAGAATAAGAGAAAGAGAAAGGAAGAACAGAAAATAAAGAAGTTGCATTTAAGACAATTAAATTACGATGAAACCCAGTACTAAAATTGAGAGCTTAAACATTTCTGAGTTTAAAATAAAGCATAACTGGTTGATAACATTTTCAGGTAGCAGGACAGCATCATCAGCAATTCATACCCCGAGATAAATCTCTTATCACTGAGATCTCCTGACATAAAGGAAACATATCCCATCTTTATACAAGATCATGGCTCATCAGGAAATTCAACATGGACTTAATGGATGCATTAAGTCAACTTATGTTAAGAGAAGGAGAAAAAAGATTGTCCTGACATAGAACAATTAATCAGTGGAACAACTTGCCTCCAGAAGTTGTGGAGGCGCCAACACTGGAAGTTTTTAAGATGTTGGACAACTATTTGTCTGAAATGGTGTAGGGTTTCCTGCCCAAACAGGGGGTTCGACTAGAAGACCTCCAGGTGTCAGGGATCCAAGTAACACCCCTAACGAAAGAAGACTCCGATGCTTAAAATTCCTCAAAGTAAGTTCCATATTATTAGAGATGTCATATTGGCACATCTGGGAAATCCCGAATCTGAAAGCTCCCCGTTTTCCCCACCCAAATGAAAGTCCCTGCCCAGCACCCACATGTCCGTCACATGGCTCAATCAAGAACCGTCCCAACTGGAGATGCCTCCCAGTCATACCCCTCCAGGTGCAGGGCAAGATGTCCTTGACTCTCTGAGAAAGGAACGTTATTTTGACTATATATATATATCTCCCATACTCCATATTATCCCTCCTCTCATTTTCCCACAGCATTGAATGTGGCAGGCCTGAAGGCTCAATGCAAAAGATGGCTTCCAGGCCTGACAGGCCGCCCCCCCTCATCAGAAGATTGTGTCTTGTAACAAGATTAACACAGGGGGTTAAAATAAAAATCCTAACCACCTCTGCAGGTGGCCCCCTTGGGTTATCTGGGAATTGTTTTACTAGTCTATCTGCCTTTACATCCCAACTCTTCACTTCCAAGTCTGTTATTCTGTATTCTTGAAACTTCTGTATCTGTTAATGATTATCCTTTAACTTCTTCATCAATGAAATTTTGACTAAAAAAAAAAAGACATTCGGTGTTGAAAGGGGCTTAAAATTATAATAAATCAACATGTTCAGAGTCTCCCAGATTCATTCTCTTTGGCCAGGGCCATTTTGGCTACATATATCATTAAGGCTCTGTTGCTCTGTTGATGTATTGGTGCCATACTTTCTCAAGATAATGTTATCCTGATAATACATCACTCTTTTTCACCTCATGTCAGCGTCTTCCTATCATAGCTTCAGCCAACAAGAACGTATTAAGGACAGGACATTTTAAATTATTATGGTACTTGTTTTCCACATCTACGCTTTCCCTTTTCCTCCTGACTTTTGAAAACTTCTTATTTCTGAATATGCTTAATGTGGTGATGCTTTTCAAGTTCCAATAAATTTGAGGGGCTGCCACAAAGAAGATGGGGGTCAACCTTTTCTCCAAAGCACCTGAAGGCAGGACAAGACACAATGGATGGAAACTAAATAAGGAGAGGAGCATTAAGAATTAAGGAGAAATTTCCTGACAGTGAGAACAATTAATCAGTGGAACGACTTGCCTCCAGAAGTTGTGAGTGCTCCAACACTAGAAGTTTTTAAGAAGTGATTGGATAGCCATTTGTCTGAAGTGCTATAGGGTTTCCTGCCTAAGCAAGGGGTTGGACTAGAAGACCTCCAAGGTTCCTTCCAAATCTGTTACTCTGTTAAGTAAGTGTAACATTCCAGTCTCTGGCAGTGCCTGAACCAGGGGAATCTGCAATAGGAACAGATATGTCAAGATTGCAACCATAGCCATTCTGGTTGTGGCCGCCATCTTGCCTTTTCGGCACTGCCCCTCCTAATAGTCCTGGCATGAACTATATATTCTAGGTCATCTCACCAGATCTGGCCGGGTAGCTATAATCCAGGTCCCCTTGGTGAACAAATGGCAACTAGCAGGACTTCAGAAGCATTTCTTCTTCCGTCATAGTCTTTCCTTATGGAACAATCTGTCAGGATTCCAAATAACATCCAAAAAGTAAATCAGAGTCCAAGGCAAAGTATTGCTCAAAGTTCCAATTTATTAAGAGAGCCATGTGGGCACATCCCTTGGGCAATCTGAGCAATCTAAACCTGAATCTGAGCTTCCTGGTTTTCTCCACCCAGTTGAACGTTCATGATCTTGCTCCCCCCAAGTATGGTCCAATCTCCCACTGCCATGTTGGCAGTTCCACCCATCCAGTTCCGGTCAGGTGCAGAGGTGTAGAGACAAAGGATGACCTTGGCTTTCTAGAAAGGAATTTTATTTTGGCAACATCGCATTCTACTCCTTACTATTCCCCCTCCCAATTCCCCACTAATGAAACAGCATAGTAGAATAGAATATTAGTGTGGCAGGCGAAAGATCTTGAAAGGAACTGGCTGCAGACCTGACACAATCCATCCCTAAGATATGAATGGCCCCAATCCTTCCAGCATTCTAGGTGGCCATTAAGAACAGGTTCTTCCCCCAGGAACTGGGAATGTGGATGGAGCTGGCATAATGGGGCTGATGGTCTGGTGTAAGGATTTTTTTGAGGGGGGTGGGAGGAGCTCAACTCTGTGTTTTTTGTTTTATTTATTTATTTTATCGGCCACCATGATGCAAACAAAGTGCTGAGAACCTGGAAGAGAAGAGCAAGGAAGAGGATAAGGGGTCTGCGAAATTGTACAATGAATGTTTGAGGGAGCTAGATAGGTCTAACCTATGGAAGAAAAAGACGAAAGGTGACTTGATAGCAGACTTCCAATATTTGAGGGACAGTCACAGAGAGGAGGTTGACTTGTTCTCCAAAGCACTTGAGGGTAGGATAAGAAGTAATGGGTAGAAAGAGAAATCCAACCTAGAAGTAAGGATAAATTTTCTGACGGTGAGAACAATTAATAGCTTGCCTCCCAGAATTGTGGGTGCTCCATCATTATGGTTTTGAAAGAGAGACTGGTCAACCATTTGACTGGGATGTATAAGTACTTGAGCAGGGGTTTGGATTAGAGGACCTCTGAGGTCCCTTCCAGCCCTATGATTTTATGTTCTAAATTGTTGTGGGCCGCCAGCGGCCAGCAGAGTCGGACAGTGAGGAGGTTGGGGAGGAACATGGGGCAGAATTGGAGGCTGGGGAAAGCTTGGACGAGGGCTTTGTGTGGGAAGCAGAGATGGGGCCAAGGCCGTCTGGCAGCTCTCAGCTGCCTATGGAGCTAGACAGCAGTGAGGCATTGGAACAGGTGTTCCCAGTATGCGCATGCGCAGAGCTGCCAGAAGAAAAGAACTACTCAGAAATCAGGGTAGACTTGGAAGTAAAGCCACAGGTGGACGGCGAATGGCCCCTCCCATAGGAAATAAAAGAGGAGCGAAAGGGGAGTGGGATTTTGCAGGAAACAATTTGTTCATTCATTTCAGGAGTGTGTCCGTGAATCTCAGAGACTCTGTGCCAAGTCTTTCCTTGCACAGCACCTTATTTGGAAAATATTTACATGGTAGCTTTCGTTTTCGTAGATTTTCACGGGTGTAGGTATGCTGGTCTTGTTGTATTTGGGTCTTTTCCCCTGTAAGATAAAATCAAATACAACAAGACCAACATATGTATGTACAGTATGTGTATGTGTATGTGTGTGTGTGTGTATGTATGTATGTATATATGTATGTATGTATGTATGTATGTATGTATGTATGTATGTATGTATGTATGTATATATATTGTATTAAAGGGAGCAGCACAAATACAACACAAATGTAACAAAGGCAACAGTAAAAATATTGGGTTTCTGTCTGGATGGTCTCTTATGATGAGCCGATGGACGGAGAATGGAAGCAGTAAACTTCCTCCCATATTTGGGCATACCAGGGGGTGTGACTTTAAATATATATATAGTATAGATCTATACTAGTCTCCCTTTATTTATTTATCAGCAAAAATACAACATATATATATATATATATAGCACAAATAAAACACAAATAAAACACACACACATATATATATGTGTGTGTATGTGTGGTGTGTGTGTTTTTGTGTTATGTCAAAGCACCTGGTATGCCCAAATATGGGAGGGAGCATACTGCTTCCCTTTTGCCTTTCAACTCCACCCTAGGAGGCTTCCAAGCAGGAAACCATTTTTGTGTTGCATTTGTGCTGATAAATAAATAAAGTGAGAGTATAGATCTATTTCAAGCTATTTAGCTCTCAACAGCTAACCATACCCTTACTGGGATTTGAACCTGGGCTGTTTTTACATGTTAGGCAGTTGTATTAGCCACTAAGCCACAAGCTCTCCTCCCTTATCAACTGAGCCAAGGAAATAAGTAAGTGTTATGTCAAAGCACCTGGTATGCCCAAATATGGGAGGGAGCATGTTTATTGCCCAGAGTTCCTTTGCTAAATGGGCAGCCATCTGCACTGGTTGATTGACTGAATAATAAATCGGTGTTCATATAAATCAGCGTATACCCATTTTGTGTCAATCGGTGGCGGTGGTTTATATGGGGGCCTCCTTTGGGTAGGGAGGGGGACAAGGAACATCCAAGTAGCCACCCTTCTGAGTGTGCCGTACGAAGGAAAGGTAAAGAACCAGCTCTGTCTAAGGAAGGAAAAAGACCGTGCTGAGAAAACATTTCAGTCTTGGCTGATGTCCTATTTTTCTATGTAAAATAAGTTAATTTTGTTCCTCCCTAGGCACAGTCTAGGAAAAGATGTACCAGCTGATTTTAATGAATGTAGACACTAGGCCTTCTGAAATGAGTATCCATGAAATGTAGAGTCACTTGAGAAATCCTGTTATATATTCTCCTGGGGAAACAGAAAGGCTGTGTTTGTACAATTTGCTTAACTAGATCAAGTAAAGAGCTAGTAGCACAACCCGGTCACCTCAATTAAGGCTTGGCTGGTTGGTTTTGGTGGCACGGAATCACTGCAGACCTCACTATTTGATCAGTGTAAGGATAAATGTCTTGTGTGCACACCAAAGGTAAGGGATAAACGCTAGTCAGGAAGGTTAAACATGTTGTCTGAGGGCAAGGAAAGAGTACGGATAGTCCTCAACTTATGACTGGTTGCTTAGCGACCTTTCCAAGTTCTGATGGACCTCCCTACTTATGACCTGGACTCTGCCCCAACCCTACCCCCCCACTTATCTCAACTCCCACTGAGCACCAGGCAAATGGACCATATTTATGGCTGTTTGTAGCGTCCTGTGGTCATGTTACTGTGTTTTACAATGGTTTTGCAGCAAAGGGTCTTAGGGAAGTCCTACCTTAGCACCACGTCATGCCCACCCTGGCCATGCTCACCCAGTTACATGACCACCCAGCCGGTCCTTAGGGCAGAGTACCAGTTGTTAAATTATTTGAATCCCACCACAGACCACGCCCACCCAGTCACATGACCACCTAGCCACGCCCACCCAGTCACATGACCACCTAGCCACGCCCACCCAGTCACATGACCACCTAGCCACGCCCCACCCAGTCACATGACCACCTAGCCATAGCCACGCCCCCACTGTCACGTGACCACCTAGCCACACCCACCCAGTCACACGACCACCTAGCCATAGCCACACCCCCACTCAGTCACGTGACCACCTAGCCACACCCACACAGTCACATGATCGCCTCGCCACGCCCACAGAACCTGTTGTTAAATTATTTGAATCTCACCACTGGTTTTGCCCCAAACTGGCAGTTACTTCCAATTTTCAGCAAAACTAACCCCATAGCGAACGATGGGTTCACTTAATGACTGCACTGGTGGCTTTATGACCACCCATTTGGCTCTAAAAAGCTCGTAAAAGTGGGCTGATCACATGACACTTTACGATCATCACAACTTTGATGAGAGAGTTCATTCACCCTCAGTCAGCCCTGTCCGAAGCTAAACTCACCCTTGTAACATGCTGCTGAGTGCAGTTGTTCACATATGCTACCCTTAAAGCCATTTACATTAAAAACAAGTCAATAGGAACATTTAGAAAGTGAACATAGAAGATGGAATAATTGGGTTAAAAATGACCTTGGAGGTCTTCTAGTCCAACCCATACTCAAGCAGGAGACCTTATGCCAGTGATGGCTAACCTTTTTGTCCTTGTGCGCCCACACCCATAATGCAATGCGCGCATGACATTCTGGGAGTTGAAGTCCACACATTTTCAAGCTGCCAAGCTTGAGAAAACCGACTTTACCTTAGAATCTCAGGGTTGTAGCCTGTACTAGCAATTTAGAAGGAATGCTGTGAAAGGTGGTAGGGATAAGCTACTACTCTATCGTGTCAAGATGGATATGGCCATATTAGTCTCCAAGAATCATCCTTCACTTGAAGGTGATTCTACTTTATCTGGTTTCTACATCCTGAATACAAATGACATAGGATTTTGGCATGCCTGGTTAGCATCTTTATTTTCTTAATTGGTGGTGGTCTTTAACCTTCCAGATGGTGGGCTACCACTCTCTGTGTCCTAATCATTGCCCATGCTGAAGTGATGGCAGCTTGAATCCTGCAACATCTGGAAAGCAACAGATTCCTCCATCTTATATTAAATCGTTCAGATACATTTTATACTAAATTATGCAGATAGGTAACAGAGTAACAGAGTCGGAAGGGACCTTGGAGGTCTTCTAGTCCAACCCCCTGCTCAAGCAGGAGACCCTATACCAGTGGTAGTCAACCTGGTCCCTACTGCCCACTAGTGGGCGTTCCAGCTTTCATGGTGGGCGGTAGGGGTAGGGGTTTGCTGTAACTCTGCTTTATAAATTTTATAAAGTAAAGTTACTTCCCTACTTTATAAATCACCATTACTGTGGAACCGGTGGGCGGTTAGAAAATTTTACTACTAACAGAGATACAAAAGTGGACGGTAGGTATAAAAAGGTTGACTACCCCTGCCCTATACCATTCTAGACAAATGGTTGTTCAATCTCTTCTTAAAAATCTCCAGTGATGGAGTACCCCCAACTTCTGAAGGCAAGCTATTCTACTGGTTAATTGTTCTCACTGTTAGGAAATTTCCCCTTAGTTTTAGGTTGCTTCTCTCATGGATTAATTTCCACCCATTGCTTCTTCTTCTACGTTCAGGTGCCTTAGAGAATAGTTTAATTCCCTCTTCTTTGTGGCAGCCTCTCAAATATTGCTATCTTGTCATCCCTAGTCCTTCTTTTCACTAGACAAACCCAATTCCTGCAACTGTTCTTCATATTTGCCAGAATGATTGCCTGGGCAATTCTGGGAGTTGAAATCCAGATGTTTTAAAGATGCCAACGTTGAGAAACACTGCTCTGAGACCAAACTGGCTCTGGGTAACAATGTGCCATCTCTGCTTTAGGTTAATGCCAATTTTCTTCTAATTTAATCTAATTGGTTCAGTAGGATCAGGAAACAATGTCTCTTAAGTCCCGTTGACGCCATATGCACAATGGTCTTACCCAAAGTTTTGTCCATTGGCTTCTTCCTAAGGTCATACTTGATTCTGAAAATTGCAATCAATGAATTCTTCAGCACAGGTCCTCCATTAGCCTCCCATTAAATTTGCATTTGTATTAAAATATTATTTCTGAATCAAGCAGGGTAATTATTTGTTCTTGAAAAGTGCCTATACTCATCAAGAGGGACATCAACCTGGAAAAGACATTCCCTTGTACAAAAGACCTTTCAAAACGCTTGCCATCTACAGTTTTTAAAGCACTTGTATTAAATAATAAAGTCTTTACAGGAAATGTGTGGCCCAATTAACTGTAGTACCTTTAGAGTCAATTAAGAGATCTTTAAAAAGAAGATTAACCAATTATTCGATTAAATGTGGCAGCCTAACTTTTGATTGCAAAATAACACTTAGCTTTTTAGCAATGGCTGACAGCTTTTTTCCTGCCTATTTTTGCTGGTTTTCTGGTTGCAGAAACAATTTAATTCATTGTGTAATTTGTTTTATTTGTAACACTTTCATTATAGTTTTATTACGTGTTGTTTTGTCACTTTGTCCCCTTTAAATGAGAGCAGGGTATCTATTAAAATAGTTTTAAAAACCATAAAGTGAAAACCTTTGATATTTTTTCCTGACTTTCAGTTCTGCTCCTTAGATACCAGAATAAGTTTTCAAATTGCAGTTGAATCCTAAATAAGTTCTGAATTAAATTCCACTTCAGCAGGACTTTTTCCATAGAAACGGTGGGCAAAATAGGGATATGTAGCAGACAAATGGTACTGTGTCCCAAATATCTCTTGAACTTTCATCTGGATTGGTCCTTCAAGTAGACTTCAAGTGGACTACCAAAATTAAGACCTAATTTACACTTTGTATTGTGATTATGCAAAATTATGAATAAATCATATCTACTTGTGTTTACTAGTTTGCTTTCCTAGTTTATTACAACAGATATAGTATTATTCATACAGATAGTCCTCGATTTACAACCATTCATTTTCAAAGTTACAATGCACTGAAAAAAAAAAGATTTATAACTGGTACTTGCACTTACAACCATCATAGGATCCTGTGATCATGTGATCAAAATTTGGTTACTTGGCAACTGGCATGTATTTATGATACGGTAGTTGCAGTGACTTGGAAGCAGTGGTGGGTTTCAAATTTTTTTAGAACCTCTTCTGTAGGTGTAGCCTGCTTTGTGGGAGTGGCTTTCTAGCCATGTGACTGAGTGGGAGTGGCTTGCTGGCCATGTGACTGAGTGGGAGTGGCTTGACAGTCATGTGACTGGGTGGGCGTGGCCAACTTGTAAAATGTGATGAAACTCACTTAACAACGCTCTTGCTTAGCAAGCAAAATGTTGGCTCAGAAACTCTGGCATTTGAAGCACGCAAGTCTTAAAGCTGTCAAGTTACAAGTCCCTTGCACCCCTAACCCTTTAGAAAAAAAAACCCCAGGTGTGTTCAAACTGGAAAGCTTTAAGACTTGTGGACTTCAACTCCCGGAATTCCTCCTCCAGTCATGTTGGCTCAGGAACTCTGGCATTTGAAGCACGCAAGTCTTAAAGCTGTCAGGTTACAAGACCCTTGCACCCCTAAACCCTTTAGAAAAAAAACCCCAGGGATGTTCAAATTTGACGGCTTTAAGACTTTAAGGTTTAGATAGGACTCTTAGAGGCGGGGGGAGGGAATTGGTAAGCCAGCCAATCAGTGAGCGGCGGGCGGGGCAAGCATGGTGCGGACAGGCGGGGGGAGGGAGCTGGAACCGGTTCTAAATGGCACGGTAGATTTGTGGAACCTCTTCTATAGACGAGGTTAGAATTGGCAGGAACCCACCCCTGCTTGGAAGGGTCATATGATTATTATTTACAACTTTTCCAGCTGGCTTCCAACAAGCAAAATCAACGTGGGAACCTGGATTTGCTTACTGACTATGTGATTCACTTAATAACTTAACTGCAGTTATTTGCTGGACAACTGTTGGGGGGGGGGGGAAAGGATGTAAAATTAGCAACAGAAATTTTAACCCAATTGTGTCTTACTCAATTATCTGAATTCACACAAATCACAATTGCCGACTCCAGACACTATATGCCAAACCAGACAAAAGATATTATGGCTTCCTCAATTCATTATTTTAAGGCCTCCAGTTTAATATAGATGTGGGAAGCTCCACCTCCTAGAGAATGAAATATTTTGGGGAATATTAAAAGAGGCAGAATATTATATTTCCCCAAAGGAGAACTGGAGAAAATTTCTTAACAAAGTCAGAAGGCAGCCCCAACAACCTTCAGCGGATGCCTGAAGTCTTTAGAGATGGATATTTTGTGCCCATTAAGAAAGACTGGGCCAATCTATTTATAAACAAAACATCTTCAGTTCCACCTGATGGGATTAAAACTTACATCCCCCCACCCAAATTCTAAGAACAGGATGTGACCTTTAGGACATAATAGCAGTTAGCAGTTAGACTTATATACCGCTTCACAGGGCTTTCAGCCCTCTCTAAGCGGTTTACAGAGTCAGCATATTGCCCCCACAGTCTGGGTCCTCATTTCACCCACCTCAGAAGGATGGCAGGCTGAGTCAACCTTGAGCCGGTGAGATTTGAACCGCTGAACTGCAGATAGCAGTCAGCTGAAGTGGCCTGCAGTACTGCACCCTAACCACTGCGCCACCTCGGTTCTAGGATAATAGGATTAACCCACCACCATTAGAATAGCAAAAGGCACAAGGCTCACTATATTGTACAACCCCCTGGATCATCTCAGAACACTATAAAAATCCATGTACTCATCAAACCAATTAGTCAGCTGACCAGAGGTGGGTTCCTACCAGTTCGCACCAGTTCGGTAGAACTGGTTCGTCAAATCTACCAAACCGGTTAGAAGAGGTTCCACCAGTGGACCCAGAAAGCAGGCCACACCTACAGAAGAGGTTCCAAAATTTTTTGAAACCCACCACTGGTCCTTGGCTATGATTATTCTACACTATCATGCTCATATTTATAAAACTCAGTGCCTCTGTGAAAGGTAAGGATGACTACTGTGTTTGTGGTGCAATCAGAACATTGCGTGTGTTGAAGTTGTTTTAACACAAACCAAAGATGCCTTTAAAAAAAGAAGTTTACATCATATTATTATGCATGCCAGTGCTTTGTGTGAGGTAATTTAAGGTGGTTCTGACAAGTGTCGTCGGCATCTTCATATCCGGTCACATGGTTGGCAAGCCACTCCCATCCGGTCACATGGGTGGCAAGCCACTCCCACAAAGGAGGCCACACCCACAGAGTAGGTTCGAACAATTTTTGAAACCCACCACTGCAGCTGACCCAGAACTACAAGCTGTTGTTAGTTCTGCTCATCCAATAAATAGACTCCTACTTTCCAAACAACCTCCGTTTTATTTCCAGTGCCTTTCTCCCAGCTTGGAACTGGACTGGATTTTATGTGGTTAAGGCATTAGACTAGCACTTAGGAATGAAGCAGCTTGGGCCAGCTACTTGCTCTCAGGAAGGTGGCAATGGGAAACCACTCTTAATTCTTACCAAGAAAATTGCACAGACTATGGCTAAAAGTCATCCAAGTCGTTGGCATAAAATAAATGGGAAGTGTCACCAATGTTACGCTAAACAATTACATAAATCTGGGTTCAACAATATGAAGTATAGGGCTCCCCAATTGTTTATTTTATGCTAAAGATTAATTATACCTGCATTATCCTCAGAGATCCTCAGTGGTCCCCAAAGGCTGAGATAATCAAATTGCAATGTTGTGTGAAGTCATCCTTTGTGGCCTGCAATTCATTGTTTATTGTTGTAGTGTCTTTTGTAAACCCAACCAATTGTAGTTTGTTCAATTAGCATGCTATGTAAAACCAGTCTTAAATCAACGGAATGTGAAAAAAAAAGACACATTTTATATGGTGGGAAATGTGGACCTGCCATTCCATGCATCAGGGGTGTGTGTGCGTGTGTGTGTTTGTCTCTGTGTGTGTGTAATTTCTGGCACAAATCCACAAATATTTACTCCAAAGTACAGTGGTACCTTGACGCTCAACTGCTTTGAAACTCATCAAATTCGGTACTCAATGCATTTTGATGTGAACATTTTGTCCCGCTACTCATCATTTGTTTGGTACTCAATGCATAAGCTGGAATTTGTCACTGTCAGCTGCCTTGTGACTCACTAACATTACTCTTTATGGGAAAAAATTGTTTGGTACTCATCATTTTTGGTACTCATCACGCCTCCCGTAACCAATTAACAATGAGTACCGAGGTACTACTCTAAATCCTGTTATATTCAGTGACACTCACTTTCTCATTAAATATAGGTTAGACTTCCATCCTCAAATAGTTTACTGTGTTAATTCCCTTAATGGATAATCAACAAAGCCTTGCAAGATACCCCCCCCTCCTGCACAAGGTCTGGAATTGTGTAAAATATTTGCACAGGAGGTGTGAACAAACAGATATCATCTCAATCGAAGAAAAGGAGAATTTGCAGCTTGCTTCCGAATGTCCTATCTTGACCTTGAAATGGCATTCTGTTGGAGGTATTGCAAATACCTTTCTCTCTCTCTCTCTGTCTCTGTCTCCTCCTCTGCTCATTTGAAGAAAACTGTTTTATTTTTATTATTATTTTATTTAGGGGCAGGGGGAAGGTGATGAACGCAATTAGATTTTAAGAGAAAACAAAAAGGGGTTGGGTTTTTTTGATTAAAGCACGAGAGCCCCTTTCAAATTTCTTTCATTGGCAGAATCACCTGAGAGAAAAAAACTGCCCTGTGGAGAATAAAGTGCGAATCCCGCGGTGTGGCAGATGGGGATCAAGCCATTTCAGAGATTTCCCTTTCCTTTTCCTCCCCCCCCCACTTCTTTGTAAAAATAGCCCTCCACCCCCAACCACTTCAGCCAATTCACTGAGGTTGAAAATGGGAAGCCAGGAGAAGTCGATTTGGAGGATTGCTTGATGTATCTTTCCTACAGGTGTACGGAGAGATGTGAGATAAACACGGAAGGTGAGTCTTCAAACTGTCCTTTTTGTGTAGAATTTCTCACAGGGATGTGAACTGAAAGTTTGTGAAGCTTACAGATCTCAGTATGGCTTTATCCTTCCTTCTGTTCCCCGCGTCTCTCTGAAATTTATTTACCCACTCTCATTTCGTAGGACAGGGGTGTCCGTCTTTGTCAACTTTAAGACTTGTGGACTTTAACTCTCAGAATTCCCCAACCAAAAAGAGAATTCGGGGAGTTGAAGTCCACAGGCCACCAGCAAGACTGGCGAAGATGTTCAAGGAGAAATTGGCTAAATGCTGCAAATGCCACCAGACACCCGGCACCAGTGGTGGGTTCCTACCGGTTTGGACTGGTTGTACTCAATCCAGATAAGACCGAGTGGCTGGTGTGTTTCCCTCCTACTAATTGGCCAAGTGTTCCATCTCTCAGGCTGGGGGGTCAAACAGTACGCCCCTCAGACAGGGTCCGCAATTTGGGAGTCCTCCTGGACCCACAGCTGACTTTTGAACACCACTTGTCAGCTGTGACCAGGGGGGCATTTGCACCTCGGTTCACCCACGTAACACCTATCCTCCGCGAGCTGCACTGGCTGCCTATTGGTCTCCGGATACGCTTCAAGGCGCTAGTCGTCACTTATAAAGCCCTTCATGGTATTGGACCTGGGTACTTGAGAGACCGCCTGCTGCCAATTACCTCCACCAGACCGATTAGATCCCACAGAGTAGGCCTCCTCCGAATTCCATCCGCCGGCCAGTGTCGACTGGCGACTACCCAGAGGAGGGCCTTCTCTGTGGCTGCTCCGACCCTCTGGAACGAACTCCCCATGGAGATTTGCACCCTCACCACCCTCCAGGCCTTCCGCAAAGCCCTTAAAACCTGGCTGTTCTGACAGGCCTGGGGCTAAACAACCGTTGCCCCTATCTCGAATGGTATGATTGTTGCGCTTTTTAAATTATGTATTGTTTTGTGTTGGTGTCAAACTGTCTGTATCCCCTTTCCCTTGCTCAAGTTGTGAGCCGCCCTGAGTCCCCCTTGGGGAAAAGGGCAGCATACAAATGAAATAAATGAAAATGAAATGAAATGGCTGAACCGGTAGTGGTTTGGCGGCCTGGATCACTGCAACCGGCAGTGACCCAGGCCTGCAATGCCCCCAAACCAGTTCTCCTGGAGGCGCCATAGGCTCCGCCATCTTGTTCTTTGCTTCTGCGCATGTGCAGAACAATTTTATTGCACTGCGCATGAGCGCACAGAGCGCATAAGCATGCGTGTGCACAGTGTAGCCATGAGCGAACCAGCAGTAGTGACTGCCGGAACCCACCCCTGCCCGCACATACTATCATATGTGATGGACATGTGTGGAAGCGAGAAAATGTTGGACTAAAATACATATGTGGCTCGAAAAGATGACAAAACAACATACAGTCTTAAAACCGGAAATATTCCTGTTGGGGATTTTATCAGAAACCTATAGTAAAGAAAATGCAAATTTGATTATTCATGTTATAACAGCAGCTAGAATTGTATTTGCACAAAATTGGAAAAGCGAAGACGTTCCTACAGAGGATAATGAGAAAATATTAGAATGTGCAGAAATGAACAGATTAATATTGGCAATTAAGAGAAAGAACAAACTGATTATTATACCATATGGGAAGCATTTTATCGATGGTTAGAGAATAAATATAAGAAGTTAAATTAGCTGAGTTAAAATGTATTAATTAGAATTAATATAACTAAAAGAGCTAAATAAATTAAGAAGAGGATTGTTATAATATTAAGCATGCAAGATATTGGCATCAAGTAGAAATAGACAAATAATGAATATGATTGTAAAATGTAATTGTTATTGCACAAAAAACATTTGTACCCAGATGACACACTGCTTAACTGGACTGTTTGTATTAAGATAAAATAAAAACTTTACAAAAAAAAAAAGTCCACAGGTCTTAAAGTTGCCAAGGGTAGACACTCCTGTTGTAGCAAGAGTTCTTGATTATAGGCAGTCCTTGACTTACAATCATTTGTTTAGTGACTGAAGTTATAACATAATTGAAAAAAGTGACTTATGACCATTTTTCACACACTCAAGACCGTTGCAACATCCCCTCATGATCAAAATTCAGATGCTTGGCAACTGGCGTGTATTTATGACGGTTCCAGTGTCCCTGGGTCATGTGATTCCCTATTGCAAGGAGAAGCAAAATCAATGGGAGGACATAGATTCACTTAAGAACCACGTTACTAACTTAACAATTGCACTGATTCACTTAACCACTGTGGCAATAGCAATAGCAGTAGCACTTATATACCACTTTACAGCCCTCTCTAAGCGGTTTACAGAATCAGCCTATTGCCTCCAACAATCTGGGTGCTCATTTTACCCACCTAGGAAGGGTGGAAGGCTGAGTCAACCTTGAGCCTGGTGAGATTCGATCTGCCAAATTGCAGTCAGCTGGCAGTCAGCAGAAGTTAGCCTGCAGTACTGCGCTCTAACCACTGCGCCACTGTGGCAAGAAAGGTTGTAAAATTGATTGATTGATTGATTGATTGATTGATTTAGTTTATTTGTATGCTGCCCTTCTCCGGAAGGGACTCAGGGTGGCGAACAACTCAGGAGGGGAAAGGGGACATAAAACACAATACACGTAATTAAAATACACGAGAATCACACAGCCATACAAGTCGAGAGGGGAGGGGAATTCATCAACCACAGGCCTGCCGGCACAGCCAGGTTTTGACGGCTTTCCGGAAGGCCTGGAGAAAGGTGAGGGTCCGAATCTCCGTGGGGAGTTCATTCCAAAGGGCCGGAGCTGCTACAGAGAAGGCCCTCCCCCGGGTGGTAGCCAGATGGCATTGGCTGGTGGACGGAACCCGGAGGAGGCCGACCCTGTGTGATCTAACGGGTCTTTGGGAGGTAATTGGCAGCAGGCGGTCTCTCAAAAATGAGGGGAAACTCACTTAAGAACTGTGTTGCTTAGCCCAGAGGTTTTGGGCTCTACTGTGGTCCTAGCTCATGTGTACATAATATATGTATTACATATATAATCCATAGATGAAATGTCACCATGAGGAAAACTTTATCATTGAATTCCTAAACGTATGTCCTGTTTAAAAAAGGGTGGATTTCCACTGTCTGCTTGGACTTTCATAAGTCACTTTTTAACATGCTGTTGTAATGTTAAAGAGCCAATAAAAGAATGATTGTAAGTTGAGGACTACCTGTATACACAAATAATCACACAAGGATATCTCCACGCTAGCTGGTGAATGAAGTCCATGCATTGAATTTGATTCCCAGAATATAATTTATAAAAATGCCGGGGTGGGTGGGTGGCGGGAATAATTTTACAGGTTGTCCTCAACTTATGATCCCAGTTCCATCACTAAGTTAGGCAGTTGTTTAGTGAGTCATGCCCAATTGTATGACTATTTTGCTTCATTGTTAAGCAAATCCCCACAGTTGTCGAGTGACTCACATGGTTAATAAGGGAATTTGGATTCTCCCGTTGATTTTGCTTGTTGGAAGCTGACTAGGAAACTTGCAAATGGCGCTCATGTGACCCCAGGCCATCACACAGCCGTCATAAATACATACCAATTGCCTGAATTTGGATTGGTGACTGTGGGAATGCTGCAATGGTCCTAAGGGGGAGAACCGATTGTTTTTTAGCACTTTTTTTAGCACCACTGAATTGTGTGTGTGTATGTGTGTGTGTGTGTCTGTATGTATGTATGGATAGATAGATATAGATATAGATGTATAGATGTATAGATGTATAGATGTATAGATGTATAGATGTATAGATGTATAGATGTATAGATGTATAGATGTATAGATGTATAGATGTATAGATGTATAGATGTATAGATGTATAGATGTATAGATGTATAGATATAGATATAGATATAGATATAGATATATAGATATAGATATAGATATAGATATAGATATAGATATAGATATATTGTGTCACAACCACTGGTATACCCAAATATGGGAGGGAGCATACTGCTTCCCTTTTCTGTCTATCGGCTCACTCTGGGAGCCATCCAGGCAGAAAGCCATTTTTTTTAATGTTGCCTTTGTTGCAATTGCAACACACACACAAACACACACACAAATGGCTGTGTGTGTGTGTGTGTGTGTTCTAGCATAACTCTGGAGCACAGTGCACAGGTAGCAGAGGTGGGTTCCTACTGGTTTGGCCCAGTTTGGCCGAGTAGGTAGTAATTCAGCCTGCCATGCCCCTGAACTGGTTGTATCGGCGGCGCCTATAGTACCGCCATTTATTTTTTGCTTCTGTGCATGCATGTGCGTGCCACATCCCTGAGCAAACAGGCAGTGGCAGTAGCCACAACCTACCCCTGAAAGGTAGGTAAAGGAGGTGCATGTGCAGTGATGTCATCCTGAGGTGTGGCTTGCCACACTTTCTCCTGCCTTGCTTCAGATACAGGTAATTCTTGACCTATGAACATATAATGGAATGGAGTTTGCTGTTTATGGTCCTAAGTGGTAACAGTCGTAAACTGGATCAATCAAGTAGCCAACCTGATTTTACAAACTTTTGGGGGGCAAGTTATGACGTGAATGCGGCAATTGTAAAGTGGCCAATGCAGTTGTTAAGCGAATGCCGCAGTTGTTAAGTGAAGCAATTTATTCACTATGGGTGCAGTTTTGCCCAAACCCAGAAGTCCCGGTTTTCTGCAAAACTTGTAAAATGGAGTCATGGGACCGCAGGACGCTGCAAATGGTCGTAAATGAGGCCTGGTTGCCAAGCACCCAAAGTTCAGTCATGTCACTGCGGAGGAGGCCTGACTGCTGAAAATTTGAATTTGGGTCATAAGCAGCCCCAAGGTTGTAACTTTGAAACGCTCGCTAAGCGAAGCTGAGGACTACCTGTATTCCTCAATGCACACGAGGGCAAAAATCACGTTAAAAACCTGGGAAGTGACAGACACCAAAATGACTGGGATGTTAAACAGAAATGTTAAACAGGGCTTCAAAAATTTCAGTAACGGGTTCTCGAAAAGCCGAGGTGGCGCAGTGGTTAGGGTGCAGTACTGCAGGCCACTTCAGCATACTGTTATCTGCAGTTCAGCGGTTCTAATCTCACCGGCTCAAGGTTAACTCAGCCTTCCATCCTTCCGAGGTGGGTGAAATGAGGACCCAGATTGTGGGGACGATATGCTGCCTCTGTAAACCACTTAGAGGGGGCTGAAAGCCCTATGAAGCGGTATATAAGTCTAACTGCTATTGTTATCT
Organism: Thamnophis elegans; assembly: GCF_009769535.1. Lineage (NCBI taxonomy): Eukaryota > Metazoa > Chordata > Lepidosauria > Squamata > Natricidae > Thamnophis > Thamnophis elegans. The sequence goes on from NC_045544.1 coordinate 131,734,304, forward strand.
GCCTGGTGCTGGATGGGCGTGGCCATGGTGGGTGTGGCCTAGTCAGCCTCCTGCACCACAGCAGGAGGATGTACATATGTTTTCACCTTCCCCAGGATCCGGAGTCTTTCCTTGAGCCTCTGAGACGGTGAAAACTGCCTCTCCCAGGCTCAAGAAAATGGAAACAGACCCGTTTCTAGCCTTCCGGAACTTCCAGGAAGCCCGTTCTTTCACCTCCCCGAGCCTCCGTGCGGGCCCTGCACTTACCTCACATCCAAAATGGGCTACATGGAGGGGCAGAATGAGAGGGGCAGGGTGGGGAGGGCCAGCGAGGGGTGGGATTTGGAGATTCTCCGAACCAGCCATAATGTTAGCTACGGGTCAGTGGTGGGTTCTAGATCCCGGTGCAACCAGTATGGTGCAACTGGGCTGGGCGTCCACCACATGCACGCGCGCAGCACTCACGCAGCGCCGCATGTGTACTTACTGCCCGCGACGCTCTGCGACACTCCAGCTGCTCGGCGGAGCATCGCGCAGGCGCTGTATGCTCCGTGCACGTGCGTGGAAACCCCGATCGGCTCAAATACCAGTAAGGAGGATAAGCAGGCGGGCGGGCCCTCCGGAGTACCATACCGGAACGGTACCTGGTGGCCCCAGCAGGCACTGGGATGCCCCGGTCGTATCCTACTACTGCTACGGGTTCTCCCGAACCTGGGCGAACCTGTAGCAGCGCACCCCTGATTGAGGGCCACTCAGAGTGTACCTTATAGGTGAGACAGAAGGCATAGAAATTAAATAAAACAAACCAACCAATAAATAAATATCCGTCGGCCTTTTGTTTCTCCATCTCTCTGCGACTTGCCTCTGGCGAATATCCAACTGCACTAAGAATGCTAGCTGAACAAAAAGAGAAAACAATGGCTTTCCAATATTACTAAACTACTATTCCCAGCATTCCTTGCTACATAGATGCATCATAGATGGGACTCCTGGGAGTTGTAGTTCAACGCAATTTCTAGGGCCCTGCAGGGATTAGAAGCCATTAGCCCATGGAGGCTCCCTCATCAACTCCTTTTTTATAGCCTCCCCTGAGATTATGCCATGGGTTTGAGGTGCTGGTAGCCCTTGATTTACAACCAGTTTTTAAGTGACTGCTCGATGTTACAATGATGCTGGAAAAAGTGATATAACCATTTTCTACACTTATGACCATTGCAGCACTGAGCTACTTGTCAAGCATCCAACTGTGAATCACGTGACCTTGGGGATGCTTCAACAGTCATAAGTGTGAAAAATGGTCATAAGTCGCATTTTTCAGTGCTGTTGTAACTTCGGTCACTAAGTGAACTGTTGTAAATCAAGGACTAGCGTGTTTCCCCGAAAATAAGACAGGGTCTTATTTCCTTTTGACCCTCGAAATAAGTGCTTGGCCTTATTTTTTGGGGGATCATATTATTTTTGAGGTGCATGAGACGGCGAGTGTGGTCACCTCATGGCTGCTGCTGTATTGCAATATTTTTGGGGAGGGCTTATTTTGGGGGGAGGGCTTATTTTAGCACATGCGCTCAAAAGCCCAATTGGGCTTATTATCCGGGGAGAGTTTATTTTCAGAGAAACAGGGTACCTGTACTTTAAGATTTATTAAATCTTATTTTAAGATTTTTTTTTTCAACTTTCAAATCTTTATGTATAGCCTTTGGATTTCCTGGTGGCATCCTATCCCGGGACTAATCAGATTGGTAGCAATCAAGTACTAAGCCGTTTTTTTCAAGCTCAGTCAAGGAATCAGTTTTGCAGCTTGGAGTTATTTGAAAACTCCCAAGGATGTCTTGCTTAAAGTGAAGTCTTCTTCAAGTCAAACTCAACTTCTCATACCTGTTTCTTGCTTAGATTGAAGACGAAAGGAATTCCCAGAAAATAAATTGTGGCTAAGGGTGAAGAAAATGATTGGGGTCTGCAGCAGATCAATGAGAAGGAATACAGTGATTTGAGATTTTTTTTCAGCTGGCAAACGTATATTAAATCATGCTCCATTCAGAAAATGCTCAGGAACAGAGCCTCTCTCGCTCATGCCCTGTCTGAAATTGTTAGAATTTTGAATCTTTCTTTGAACTGAAAATGATGAAGAAAGGAAAGTCATATTTGCATGAAGTAGAGTTAAAGGATAAATGTGTTACTATCAGATGAGGTTGTGAACATTGATTTAGAATTGTAGATGGCTTTTAAAGAGATTAGCCAAACTGATAGAGTATCAAGCCCTCAATAGCTGTGGGTCTCGACAGATAGATGGATAAAGCTGGAAAACTAGTTTATTGACTGATTAGTCTTATAAACATATTAAAACATAACATAAAGGTAAAATACAAGGTCTATTTCTGGGGTAAAATAGGTAAAAGAAAATATAATCATAAAATACATCTGGGCTAAATGCAAATAATAAATGTTCAGATCAATACTTTGCCTTTAAACGATCCTCTAATTTGTGCAGTATAATAGATACTTAGCTGAATGTACAGAATACAGAATTGGAAGGTACCTTGGAGGTCTTCTAGCCCAACCCTCTGCTCAAGCAGGAAACCTTGTTTAGGTAGTCCTTGTTTAGTGACTGCTTCGTTTAGAGATCATTCACAATGATGAAAAAGCAATTTTGCCCTGAGTCTTTACATTAATAACCTTTGTAAGTCTATAAAACCAAGGGAAACTGAAGAAGTGAGATTGTAAGCACAGCCGCAGTTTTACTTAGCAACCACTTCACTTAATGACCAAGCTGTCAGTCCCAATTGTGGTTGCTAAACAAGGACTCTCTGCATATATGTACTCCTTGACTTACAACCACAATTGAGCCCAACATTTCTGTTGCCAATTGAGACAGTTGTTAAGTGAATATTGCCCATTTTATGATCTTTCTTGCCATGGTTATTAAGTGAACCACTGCAGTTGTTAAGTTAGTAATGCACGGTTGTTAAGTGAATCTGCCTTCCCCACTGACTTTGCTTGTCAGAGGTTTGCCAAAAGCGATCACGTGATCCTGGACACTACAACCGTCATAAATACGAGTCAGTTGCCAAGCAATCTGAATTTTGATCATGTGGGGTTGCTGCAACAGCCGTTAAGTGTGAAAAAGCGATCATAAATCATTTTTTTTCAGGGCCGTTGTAATGTGGAACAGTCACTAAAATGAACTGTTGTAAGTTGAGGAATGCATGTACGATAGAGTCCAAGAGGAAAGAGGACAATTTGTGATCAAAGGTTTTTATTTCAAGTAGGGATTTCAGGTATTTAAGCCTAAAAGGAGGCATACAGTTGACAATCAAATATAACATGAATCTTGATGGCTGTTGGCTACACTTTGGATAGTTACTGGGAGGAACAAATCAAAGGAAAACGTTTTCCATCCTGTCCGCTTCTCAAAAACCCTTGGGATCTTTTCATAATAGGGAACTCCCTAGCTTAGGGGCAGTCTACCATGGAATGCTAAAGAACAGCCCAACCTAACCCAGGAGGTGACCTGTGAATTTCAGAAGATTAATAATAGATCCCTCTGAGCTCTTTTGCTGACATAACTTCCTGGGTTAGATCCTGGGCAGTTAAAAAAAAAGGATCATATTATGGCAGGCACAATTGTATATTTCCCCCCCCACCAAGCCTGGTCCCTGATCGTTGGGCATATGAAGAACAGTTGCAGAATTTGGGTATGGTTAGGACTAGAAGGGACACGGTGGCTCAGTGGCTAAGACGCTGAGCTTGTCAATCAGAAAAGTTGGCAGTTCAGGGGGGTTCTACCACAAAACCGCGTTCGACTAAAGGGCGCTCGACGAAACCGCGTAGCTGACGTCATCATAGGGCGACAACAGTGCGGAGACAGAAGCACGCTGTAAACGCTAAACCTAAAATTAACCCCTAAACCTAAACCCCCTAAACCTAAACCTAATCCTAACCCTTAATCTAACCCTAAACCTAACCCTTAACGTAACCCTAACCCTAACCCTAACCCTTAACCTAACCCTAACCCTAACCCTAACCCTTAACATAACCCTAAACCTAACCCTAACCCTTAACCTAACCCTAAACCTAACCCTAAACCTAACCCTTACCTTAAGTTGAATCGGCTTGCTTTCAGAGCGCTATTTAAAGCGCCCTTCTTTCTCCGCACTTACTGTTGTCGCCCTGTTGATGACATCAGCGACGCGGTTTAATCGGGCGCGCTTTAGTTGAGCACGGTTTTGTCGTGCCACGGTTCAGGGGTTCAAATCCCCAGCGCCGCCCATTCCTTGTCCCAGCTTCTGCCAATCTAGCAGTTTGAAAGCATGTAAAAATGCAAATAATAAAAATAGGAACCACCCTTGGTGAAAAGGTAACAGTGTTCCATGCGCCTTTGGCGTTTAGTCATGCTGGCCACATGACCACGGAGACGACTTCATGCTGGCTCTTCGGCTTTGAAACTGAGAGGAGCACTGCCCCCTAGAGTCGGGAATGACTAGTACATATGTGCGAGGTGAATCTTTTACTTTAGAGGTGACATGATACTTGAGGGGCTGCCATGAAGAAGAGGGGGTCAACTTATTTTCCAAAGCACCAGAGAGCAAGACAAGAAGCAAGGATGGAAACTAATCAAGGAGAGAAACAACTTGGAATTAAGGCGAAACTTCCTAACAACACAACAAGTAACCAGTTTGCCTTCAGAAGTTGTGGGTGCTTCATTGCTGGAGAAGAGACTGGACAGCCACTTGTCTGAAATGGTATGGGGTCTCCTGCTTGAGCAGGGGGTTGGACTAGAAGACCTCCAAGGTCCCTTCCAGTTCTATTCTGAACTGAATTGAATTGGGCTGCAAGAAGGAGCCCTTTTTAGTCGGTCTCTCTCTCTCTCTCTCTCTCTCTCTCCTAGTTGGTTTGAATTAAAAAAAAAAGGTTTTCGTAGACCAAAAAGAGGTTTCTTGAAGGAAAAAAAAGGCACGGCAGCGTTTAGAGTTTTCAAGAACTCTCCACCAAGCAAGAAAGCCGAAATAATGATGAGACCCGGTTTGAGAAAGTCAGAAAGCTCGAGCCGCTATCTCGTAACAGAAGCTTTCCATTGGCCTCATCAAGGCATCGCCAGCTTTAATAGGGATTTTGGAAATTAAGTCTTGCCAACCTGTTTTCATGCAGGAATGGGGTCAGAGAGAGAGAGAGAGAGAGAGAGAAAGAGAGAGAAGGCGGGAGAGGGGTGGGGGAGAAAGACGGACTGGCACTGCCCAGCCCTTCGCTTTTTTTTTCCTCCTGCGCACAACCCTGCTTGGCAAGGCAGGCAGCGCATGGCTAAGAGATCAGCCCAAGCATCCAGGTCACGATTAAGTGGTGGTGGGATGAAATGGAAATCGTGTGTATGTGTGTGTGTCTGTATACACGACATAGACAAACACATACTTACAAATATATATAATATTTATACATTTAGTATATTATATAGTATATATATATATACACACACACACACACATACGATCGCTTGTGTGTGTGTTTGTAAGTACGCGCGCGCACGTGTCTTGTGCACGCAAAGAAAGGCGAAGAGAATTTTCCCCTCTCTCTCTCTCTCTCTCTCTTTCTCAACCTCTTCGCCCCCCCCTCCCCGCGTGGAGGGTTGAAGGGGGGGCGGAGGCAATGGGGGAGTAAAGGAGGCGAAGGGGGCGTGGCCTGGGCGGCTCGTGACGTCCCCGAATGGGTTACTCTACGTTCTAGAACTCCGCCCCACGTGCGTTCTGGCGGCGGCGCGGGGGGTGGGGAGGAAGAGGAGGAGGAAGAAGGGAGGGAGGAGGGAGGGAGGGAGCGGGGCTGGCTGCGCGGAGCGACGATGGCTGGGAGCGAAAGGGAGCGAGGGGGGGAGGGAGAGAAGGAAGGCGCTTGAGCTGAGCTAAGCTAAGCTGATCCCACGTGTGAAAGGATCTGGCTGGTTCGCCGGCTTCTCTCTCTCTCTTTCTCTCTCTCTCCCTCTCTCTCCCCCCCCCCACAACCAGCCAGTAATATTCACCGGTAGCAGACAAGAAGAAAAAAAGAAGAGAGAGAGAGAGGGAGAGAGAGAGAGAGAAAAAGAAAGAAAGAAAGAAGGAAAGAGAAGAAAGCGGAGCGATCGGAGGGGGAAAGGGGGCCAAAAAGAAGGGGAGAAACCAAGCCGGGGGGAGGGTGGGGGGGTCCTGCCAGAGGAGGGGGGGCTCTTGTTTCTCTCTCTTTCTCCCTCTCTCTCTCCTTCTCTCCTTCTCCTCTCCGCGGGCTCCAGTCGTCCTTCTTGGCCGCAGTCATGGAGGCAGACGGGAGTCAAGCCATCTCGGGCAGCCCCAGCGACTCGCAGCACGACCCCGGGTAAGTTGTCCTCCTCCGGCCTTGCCACTTTGGCCGGGCGCGCGATGGGGGACCCCCTTCTCCGCTTGGGCAAAACTGGTGGGAGAAGCGCGGTAAAGGGTAGGAGGGAGGGAGGGAGAGGGGGGGCGGCGCGGCGCCGGCAAAAGGAAAAACCGAGCGGCGGTTCTTCTTCTTCTCCTCTCTTTCTTTCTTTCTTTCTTTTTTTTGCCGGCTCTTCTTCTTTTTCTTCCTCTCTTCTTTCCGCCGCTCGCTCTTTTCGGAGTTACTCACCTTGGGTCCGTTTGCCTGGGTTTTGCCTCCCCCCCCCTCACTTCTCTCCCGACCCCTCTCCGTCTCCCCTCCTCCTCCTCCTCCTCCTCCTCCTCCTCTACCTCTTCTTCATCCCCCCTCCCAAACCAGGCTTAGCTTCCCTCGCCCCCCCCCAAGCCTCCCCCCCCTTTCCACCTCTCCCTTCCTTTTAGCTTTTGTAAGTTACACGTCAAAATGGCCGATCTGACATCTCTGCTTAACTCTGTTCTGTTTTCTTCTTCCAGTAAAATGTTTATTGGCGGCCTGAGTTGGCAGACCTCCCCAGGTAAGCCGGGTGTGAGTGTGTGTGTGAGTGTGAGTGTGTGTGTGCTGGATGGGGGGCAGCCCCATCTCCCACTCCCTCTGGGTCTTGCCTAGCCCAGCCTCCTTTGATAGAGCCTTTGTTGTTATCCCAGGTCAGTTTCATTGGGTGCTTTCCTTCCCCCCCCCTTCCTTACCCCCCCAACTCTTTCCCACAAGTAAAAAAAAACAAAACCCTGCACCAGAGTAAGCTGGTGGGATTCTTTATGTGCTCCAAATAACACTTCTCTCTCCCCAAGTCCTCTATTCGACCTTAAATTTGTGTGTGCGCACTTTTGAGGGGTGGTAGGCTCGAGGGAGGGGAGGGGGGGCGGGAAGGGAATAAAAAAGATTTTTCTTTTGAAATGTTCAGGTCATCCATTTGTCCCCCCACCCACCCCTCTTTCTGCTCTGAGGGGGAGGAAAAAAAATCAAATGTTGCTCGCTTTCTTGAAGTGGCTGATTTTTTTTTTAAAATAATGCAGATATTTTTTAAACACTTGCTTCTGTTTTCTTCTCTCTCTCTTTCTCATCCCCGTTTTCCCCTCTCTGTGCTCCCTTTTTTTCTGTTCCGCAGATAATCTCAGAGATTATTTTAGCAAATTTGGAGACATTAGGGAATGTATGGTCATGCGGGACCCGACAACAAAACGCTCCAGGTAAAACCGTTTGTCCTCTTTTTAAAAAAAAAAATCAAAGTTTTCTTTCCTGTGATTTTTTTTTTTTAATATGGAAAGGCTTGCACGGTCTGTGTGCTTAGAACAAGTGTTAGCAGTTCTTTAAGGCACATTAAGCAGTTAAAAACCTTTGGCTTTTTGGCGGCTCAAAAACTTCGAAGCTGGGCTCCTTAGGTCTTTGCAACTCTGGTGTCTTAAATATAGACGTTGAAATCAGAAGGAAAATGTATGTTTTCTGCTGGTGGAAACCTGTTAAATTAAATAGGCTTTCAGAGAGTCTCATTTTCAGAAACTTGTTTCTAACTGTTTGGTCCGCTAACCAAAGTATTTTTTTTTTTAAAGAGAGAGAGAGCCAATCCCACAGCTTTCTACTTTTGGTTTAAACAAAGCATGAACTGAAGATGGCAAGATTTTCTATGCGTGCATTGAAAGGTGGAAAAGGAGTTAAATTTTGAAGCATGCATAAGTTTTTTAAAAAAATAATAATAATCCACCTTAACTCTAATCTATTTTCTGACAAGGACTGATGGTTTGACTCTGAACAATATGATATTCTAGGATGTGTCTTATTGAGTGTCTTAATGTATTTATTGTCTTTTCTTAGTATTTTCTGTGCCTTTTCCCCATCAGCTCTTCTTTGTCCTATTTCAGGGGGTTTGGTTTCGTTACATTTGCTGATCCTGCAAGTGTTGATAAAGTATTAGCTCAAGCTCATCATGAATTAGATTCCAAGACGGTATGTTACACAATGTGATATTGGTGTGTGTGTCTGTGTGTGTTTAATGTCTCCATTATTTCCTGCAATATTATGAATGTGACAGGCTTATTTAAAGAGACAGCGTCCTTTTTGGCTGGGTCTGTTCGAAGGGGTATTGTGATAGGTTATTAATGCTGTAATAATTGTGCAAAGAAACGCTGGGCTACTTTGCAAGATCTGGAAGCTCATGTTCCCATTATATATTGTAAAGAAAAGAAATCATCCTTGCTGAAAATATTAACTAGTTGGCCAGGCAGTTCGGTTTGATTCTATTTATTTATTTGTCCTTCTGCTTCAACTATTTAGTTTGCAAAAAACATGCACTCTATCCAGATTCCGTGAGTGGAAGGGAATACAGTAATTGGAGAAGCTTCTTTTGATAGATTAGAAAGATGCTGCTTTATTTTTTTAAAGAGCAGGGCAATTTTCGGTCACAGAAACTTTGAGAGTATTATTTTCCTTAGTCTTCCTTTCTGGAATACCAAGGAAGTTATTTTTTTTTTCCCCTAGCCTAACAGAAAAGGGCATTTTGAGAGGTTGCAACAAGTGAGAAGTGCTACCTTTCAAAGGAAAATTGCAACACTGTCATTAGATCAAGGTTTCTGTTCCTTTCCAAATCATATCCCAAGTTTTTCTATTGCAAAACCACTATTTTGGTTTAAGGGGGCATTAATCATCTGGTGCTCCCACCTTCCTGCCACTAAATTTCCATTTCTGCATGATATCCTAACTCTTCTGTAGCATCAGAAAGGAAGTTTGTATTTGGCCAATTTAATTAGTTGGGACTTTAATTCCGTAACTTAAAAGAGACAGCAATAAAAGTAATCTGTCTCTTAAACTGTGAGCAGAAGCTCGTTTTTATTTAGTTTCAGGATGGTTATGGTTTCCTCATTACCACACTTTGATTTGCAGGGAAGTGTGAAAAATTATCCTTTAAACCAAGAAATTATGGTGTTAAGGTTACCCAGCCTTGCTTTATATGAATCTCTTTTAAAATAAATGAGATGATTATGTCTCAAAGCGTCCTTAAGTGAAGCTTTGCTTTATTGTCCTCCCTTCAAATTCTAATAACTTTGGGTATGTGTCCTGTTGGGCTTGTCTGAGCATGTGACTCATGTTTTAAACATTCCCCAATTATTTCGGGGAGGGGGGGGAGAGAAAGCCTCCATCTAATCCAGGAATGATCCTGAGAAATCAACTTTAAAATAGTTTAATACAAATATAGATAGGTAACTTATTAAATGTACTGCTCCAAGAAAATATACTTATTGGAAGATATTTATGGCTGTTTGTTTTTGGGCACTGCCAGTGGGTGTGGGTGGGTGGGGGGAGAACTTAGAGATGAAACCAAAGGATGAAGCTTGTTTCTAATGTATTTATACTATGCTATAAAATGAACAACAGAGCAGAAGATGCCCCCAGGAGAGGTTAGCAAGCTGTGCGAGCAAACCCTGGTTTGTACATCCCAAGTTGGCTACCCTGGTCACTTTTGGGAGTTGAAAGTGGGAAGCTTGGGAATCCTTATAGGAAACTTCCTATCCTACTATGATGCCAGCCAGATGAAATGGCATTGCTTTGATTTTGGATGTGGGACCAAACGCCTCTGAGTGGTTTGTCCCCAAATGGATTTCTCATCACTGTTTAAAAACAACAACAACAGCCAAAACATAAAGATAACTTTTTTTGTTGCCTTGTTATAGCTCTGATAGTTTCTTGTCCTTTAGTATTGCTAGCATTTGACTCTGTTCCAACGCTGAGCACAGGAAACGACTTGGTTTGCTATTGACACGGAAGTTGCCTGCTCTTGTTTACGGTTACATTAGACGCTTGGTTTAGGTAATGGCCATCAGTATCTTATTATTAGTTATTTCCTAGAGGATTTGTAGATACAGTAAGTAGCATTGTACCTAACTAACTAATTTTATTTTTAGTAGCCTCTTTTTTTTTCTGTTGGCTGTTCTTTAAATAGCTTACAGGGATGCACAACAGGTATAGAAACGCTGAATGGGTTCGCCGGGCTTGCAAGGTGGGGAGTTCCTTCCAGTTTTGAAAAGGTGCCCATTTGTCAGATAATACCCATTCTTCCTGGGGTAAATTTCTGGAAAATTGCTGCGTTCATCTTGTGTCTCTTTTTCTTTTTTAAAGTAACAGCTAAAACTTTTAAGGGGGAGTTAATATGGCAGCTGTATGATGATTATTTGCCACCCCTCAGCCTCATTTCTAATATTTTGGACAGTGGGAAATCTACACCTGTTGTATTTCTCTGGTAGCCAAATATCCTAGCTGGTGTTGAGAATATATGTAGATGGATATTAATCTCTAGGAAAGGGGGTAGCTTTCTAGACAAAAGTTTTGTGAGTTTTCTGTGTATGCTTGATGAGCTGTTAACAGTAGCATGTAATCAATCACTTCTCAGGTACGTAGCTTTTCTTTCTAAAAACTTCATTACAAGCGAAATGGCCTTCCTGATGTGCAGGCTAAGATTTATTTGTGGGTGAAATGATAGCTCTTTGAATATAGCATCTCCTATGCAAGTAACAAAGGTTTTCTTTTACCTGCACTTAAAGGCACTTAAAAAAAACAACCCAACCCTTTGTAGCAAAAGTTTGGTTAAGACACTTTTTCCAGACAAAAACAAAAGTTTAGAAGTTGGCAGTTAACAGCCGGCAAAAGGGTTGTTAATTTCCACCCCCCCCCCCCCAAACTGCAACTTAGGGTCAAACTTATGGACTTGCTCAATTATTAGAGATATATAGGATTGTCTCGGAAACAACTTTTAAAATTCCCTTTTATTTTGGCTGGAACAGCTCTATCCTTTTCATTGACGAAGATGCTGATACTATGAAAAGTAAAATTCCTATCTAAAATATTAACATGCTTATAGGGTATAAAGTTAATTCTATGAATTTATGGAGGGCTGAGAGAATTCCTACTTCTGCTTAACCCAATTTTACCCCCCTTTCTGCAAATTGCTACTTAAGAGAATCTAATGAAATTATTTGCACTTTTCCTTTCAATATATTTTAGCCAGCATTTGGAACCAAATAGCATTAAGACTGAGAATTTGAGGTGAAGCAGATTTATAATTCACAGGGCTTCCTATTTGTTAAGAGGGTTTTTGATTGAGAAGATTTGGAGTTCTATTAACCTTTTTCAATGTATTATTGGCAAGTCATTTTTTTTTTGGTAAAGTGGTAGCTATACATTTGTAGTTTTAGAATGATAGGATTTTATTTTTAGGTTTCTTTGGATTGGACGTTAGCTTAGAAAAAAATTCTCTCCTTAAATTCCTTTAGTCTATTAAAAAAAAACAAAAAAAAAAACTCATTTGCCTTCAGGTGAATTTTTTTTAAAGAAAGGAAATAAATCTATTTACATGCGGTCAAATCTAAACATGCAAACTTCGTGTCTCGAGATCATGTCTTGTCTCTCCATTACAGCTTAACTATGAAATGCAAAAATCAGATCCAATCATTCACCCCCTTTTTTTTTGGGCAGCATAAAAAACTTCCCTAAAAGTGGCAGTTGCTATTTAAAATAGGTCTCTTAAACTGTGGAGACGTTAACAGCAGATAAGAAAATAAACACACATGGACTGAATGACCCCCCCTTCCAAAATGTTCATATTTTTAAAATACCTGTAATAATACAGATTGTGTCGGACATTCAGGATCTCATTAGCCCCAGTTTGAAGAAGGAAAGAGGAAGGAGACTTTTTAAAGTTCCCAACAGTTAAGTCATTGAACATGCTGCTTTCCTTTCTCTTCTGCGTGTTACGATTTTCCCCGCTACTTTAATCCTGAAAGAAATCTCCTACCTGAGAAATGAAGGATTAACGATTGGGTGCAATCTTTCAGTTGTAGGATTTTTATTTTTGCCTTTCTGAAGAAAACATGCAAATGATCTTGTTTTCCATTTCTCCCCATCCCCCTCTCCATCCCCCCCCCCACCCATCCCGCAGATTGACCCCAAAGTTGCATTTCCCCGAAGAGCTCAACCTAAGGTAAGAAAGAATAATCAATAATGAATTTTAAGGCATGCTGTGAGTTGCATTAGTTGCCTGGTTAGAGCAGATGGGGGGTTGCGGGGCGGGGCGGGGGAGGCAAGGTTGAAGGGGAGATTGTGGTGGGGAGGGAGGAGAGAAAGAGAGCTGAAATGGGAGGGGATTTTCTTCTTCTTCCTTAAAGGTTGACATGACATGCCTTGTGTATCTTAAGACCGGTGACAAACGCCAGAGAGTTGTGAACAAAGTATTATTCCAGGTGTAATCAACTCCTTATGGGCCATGTGTTGTTTGGCATCGGCTGGTTTAAAAAACAACAAGTCTTTTCGGAGTGGTGGGTGTTTCCTCCTCCGAGAGTAGTAACAGAATATTGTTAACGCTGAGCAGCTGCGGTGTATTGACAAAGCTATAAGGGTTTGAAGTTGAGCGTCCTGTGCTTTTCTTTCTGTCCTTTTTGGGTGGGTGGGGGAGAGTGATGAATGTAGAAATCGTGTTTGTTGTTCTTGGTGCAAAAGAGAAATGGCTGCTCATCCTTTCTCTTGTCCCGTTTTTTTCCCCCCTTCCTTGGGCATAACTTGTGAATAGGGCTAGTTCATTAATTCACTCGCTTTTTGGTTGGGGAGAGGAGGGTCCGAAGCTTTTGAGAGAGGGAGAAATAAAAAGGGGGAAGAAAGAAGCTTTGAAAACAAAAGGTCTTAAATTTGATTGGATGAGTGACCTATTTTCTCCTCCCCAACCCTTAGAGCTGCCTTGTGTTATGCTTTGGGTTGCTCCGCAAGAACATTTCGGTCATATTCAAAACAGCTTTTGTCCAACGGCTACCTCCGGATGGGGAGGTGGCTGCAAAGCCAACTTCCAGAGTTGGCTATCTCTCTGAGTTAGGTAGCTGCTGGGTTTATTTCGCCCCCTCCCTCCCCTTCCTTAAATCACAATGTTGTTTTAACATGGAGCAACTGTTTTTTTGGATCCGTGGGGTGTTTTTTTTTTGTAAAATACAAACAGATACTGTCCTTCTGGAACCACAAGTGTTCAACCGCACACAAGTTTGGAGACTTCTTGCAGTTGGGACTGATTAGTTGTGTTCACTTGGGCCCAAACTCCCATTTAAGTCAATCTGTTTTCATGGAGGAAGTAAGCATCAAGAACTAATTGATCTGTAGAAGTGGCCATGGGATAGTTTTTCAGTGTCCTGTTGGCTTAGGAAGAAGAGCAGAAGGAAAGTGGGAATAAGGAAACAGAGAGGGAGGAGGGAGAGAACAAAACTAGCAGATAGTTGGACTGTCCCTTTTCAAGGCTGTTTGCAATCACCCAGTGTTCCTTTCTTAGAATTTTTGTCTACAACCATGAATGAATTTGGAGGGTTTGTCGGAGTGAAGCATTTGCAGGACTGCTGGAGTTCTCTTTGACTTTGTTTTCCTCTTCTTCCCAGCTTTCCACACAAACGTTGCCGACCTTTTGAATCTGCAGGGTTCCCATGCTAATTTATACTGACTTTTTTTTTTCTTTCCATGGAGTTATTTATGGTTGTGTTCTGCCTGTCGGGTAAGAGGAAGGAGTATAATAGTACAAGTACAGATTGCCCTGGTGTCAAAATAGGATGGAAAGGGATTGCTCTCCTGCAGAACGTTTCTCAAAAAGTGGGAACCCAGTGTAAAAGTTGGATTTGGAAAGGAATAAGATAGAGGTTTTTGAACTCATAACACATCTACTTCTAAATGTGGGATTTTAAAAGGAAAAAAAATGCTGCCATTTCCTCTACTTTTTATTGAGGGGGAAGAAGCTGGTATGATTCATGTATTCAAAGTGTTTCCTAAGAAAATCATCATCGTAGGCAGAGAGACATACAATAAACCCCAAGGTAATATCACAGTAAAACAATTTAGGTATTAAAAACAGAGTTTACAAAACATACCACACAACACTTTGAAATGCAGAGAATGACATCTAAAGTGGTGCCATGTAGATAACAGCAATGGACCTAGCTGATCTCCAGTAGAGAAAGCATTAGTAACAAGGCTGCAGACAATTCCAAATATTAAAATTCAGTTTCTTGCCCTAGATCTATTCCTGTAAGAGATCATAATTTTGTGCACGTTTTTAAAAATGGAGCTATTTATTAGAGAAAATAGTGACTAAGAGGAGGAGTTGTGCTCGTATCACCAATGCATTTTTTGAATTTAAAAAAATATTCTGGTTTTTTTCCCCAAATACATCCTTTGCTGCTGTCACCCTCACTAGAATGGAAAAAAAACCCTGTTAAAATGATAAATGTACATCTCTAAACCATAGAGTAATGTCAGCTATAGAACTGCAACGGAACAATTCTACTTTCTTTGGAATTAATAATAACGAAGCTGCAATAACAGTGGTTTAGTTAAAAGAGTCTTGTCCATCAGCCATTCTGCAAAATAAATTGCTTAGGGGGAATATAGCTAATAAACAGTGACATTTATTTCAGTGGAAACAGAATAATTCAGAATGTATGCCTACCTTTTCTGGGGAAATTTGATGAGGTCGTTAATCCATCAAACCAAACCATTTTTGAAACATGTACTGGAAGGAGACAACAAACAGTGAAGGTCTCACACTAAATCATTATGTGGTTTGTAAGATTTTGGCTTAGTGTATAGGAACTCAGCTGTTGGCTAACCAACATTTAAATCCCAAACTTTGATTAATGCTTCCAGCAGAAGAAAGTATGGAGAATCCATATGTGCCATAAGGTTCAACTCCCTAAGTGATGTCATAATCCAACCCAGATAAATGGTGGCCTGATGTTTGCTAGAAACATCCAGCGCAATCAAATCCATTTCCTGGACATGGATTTCCTTTGTATGGAACCATAAAAAGACCTCCTTTTGTCTTGAACTTTCATAATAATTTAGTGCATTTGTTGGTCTTCTTCCTGTGGTGTCGGGAATCTTTACAGCAGTGTTTTTTAATCTTGGCAACTTTAAGAGGCAGGCTGGGGAATTCTGGGAGTTGAAGTTCATATAGTTTAAAGTTGCCACATTTGAAAAATCACTGCTTTAGAGCAAGGATGTCAAACTCGTGGGCCGCGGGCCAGATGCATCACACAACGGCCACCCTCACCCCTGTTTTAGCGAAGGGGAAAAAAGTTGTGATACATCACGTGGTGACATGTCACGAGTTTGACACCCCTGCTTCAACGTAAAGCAACGTGTGTGGCTTGTTAAATTTTGAAAAGGTGTCAATCCAAAGTGCCTGCAAGTCTTACTCTACCCCACTTTTTCTGTTTATGGGAGAAGGGATTATATCATTCTATTAAGTCCATAATTGTGGTTTGGCATAAATTGAATTAATGTGTTTGGAAAGCTTTAAGGTACGTCAGTGCTTCAGGGTTCTTGTGCTACTTATTCATTCCATGCGATATTGATTTTTACAGGTTTTGTGAAGTTAGACAAGAGGCACACGCAGGACAAAATGAAATGAAAATGGCACAAAGTTGTAAGGATTCTCCTGATTGGATAGGAAAAGATGCTTGAAAGCTGCGAACATGGAAAAGATTAGGCATTTCTGCATTGCGCCCATTGATTTAGTGTGTAAACTGGATTGAAACATTTTGTTCCTAAACGGAAATTTAAGAGAATATATAATGCTTGATGACTGAATAGTTGTTTTTTTCCAGATTATCTTCTGGGTTTGTCAGAACAGTCATATCTAATCCAAGTCTTCCAATTTTAGAAACTATTCCAATAAAAATACCATTTGCTGTTCCTCCCCCTTTCTCTCCAGTGATAAAGTAGGTAGTACATTGATAAAGTACTTTCAATGTAATGGGACAAAAAAAGTGTTCAGCTTTTGGGCGTTATGAAAATTCTGACACAAACTGAAAGGTTTGATTCAAATACAGAACTTGGCGCTGCCAAAATATATCTTTTACGAAAGCATTTCACCGTGGTGATTTTATCCCTTCTTTGTCTTCGTTGGAAAATTGTCAGTGTTAATCTCATTTCGAAAGATACTTGCAGTGTTCCTAATGTAACGACTTCAATTTTTTGTGCCATGATTTCTGTCTACTTAGTACAAACTATCATTTTAGGCTTTGATCCCAAGGTCTGGCGTTTTCATAACGTATGATCTAAATCCGCCTTGTATAGTTCTCCCTCCCCCCCCCCTTTTTTGTGCTTACCTCCCTACTTGCATTAATATCAAAAAGCCCCGATGAAAATATTAAAGTATTTGTCAGGTTTTGTGAATGCAGCCTTATGTTTCCTACATAGACAAACCATATTTTTATCCTGCACTTACCTTTTGAAAGTCTCTCTCTGCGTCTGTTTTGCTTTAGCAAAGTTTGTGTTTTAATAAGCACTTGTTATGAAAATGATATGTAAAAAGATTCTGAAGGGAAATGGATTGCCTTTAACAAGAGCAGAATGGATTTATTGCCACGATTTTTCCTAACTATGAATAAATGCACAGGCTTTTAAGATCAGTCGCCTAAAGAAAGCTTTGGCTCTGAAAAGTTAATTTGTCCTAGTTTAAATAGTCCGTGTTTGCTTTTAGAACGCAAAAGTTCACCTGAATTGGTGGATGATTGGATTTACGGAAATGTTATCGTTGGTGAAATAGGGCTGCAGGTGTGAGCAAACTCTGTAGGCCTTGACCCCCGCAGATTTGCAACCTTAGCTTTCTTCTTTGGGGAATGATAGTGATCTTTAGCGCAAGGTTGTGCATATTTGCACTATAACTGTTGGTGATACAAAATGAGCAGTGGAGATATTTACTGGTTTGAGGGTTATTACCTCCCTATCTTTGCATAGGCATTTTTAAATGACCAAAGCACTGTGTGATACAGTTTCTCTGCAGTTTATGATTTATCATCAGGATAAGGATGCCATGAAAAACTGCTTCCCGTAGACGGTATGGATACAACTTACAGAGAAGTGGGGAGCAGTTCAAGGGGTCAGTGTAGCCTTGCAAATTATTCCGTAAAATAATTTCCTTGTCCATGTATACAGTTCAGGTGTTTTAATTGGGACTCAGACCTGATCTCATAAAGTGCATTTTGGACTGTCTTTGGCGGTTATCTGGGCAAGGGTTTAATCTTGAAAGCATTTTAAAAGCCGAGCACCAGAATACCTTTTGCCTTCCTCTGTATGGATTTGTTCAAGCTTTATGTTTCTTAACTGCCTTTGTTGTGTGATTTATAATGACCTCAACGTGTTGGTAGGTACATGTGACTTTTTGAATTTGGAGGGGACAAAGCTGCAAAGTCCTTCTCTAACAGAACTTAGCGAATTCAACCACGGTGCCCTCAAGCCTAGAGGTGTAACTTATTACAAGGCAGTGCAAACTAAGATCTGATTTAATTGTGGCTGAAGGTGGTGATCTGATTAATGGTCTCGTAGTTGATTTATGTTGATCTCATCCAATAGTACCAGAGGTGGGTTGCTGCCGGTTCGGCCCGGATCGGGTGAACAGGTAGTAGCGGCAGTGGGAGGCTCTGCCCACCCACCCACCCAGATGCTTCTGTGCATGTGCAGAAGCGTCGCACGCACGCAGGAGCGCGCCTGAACTGGTAGTAAGAAAATTAGCAACGCACCACTGAATATTACCTGTTTAGGGTGGCTGCTGATCATGAAATTCCTTGGCAAATATGATAGCCTACGTCTTGTGTTAGGTAACAGGTAGCTGTGCACCAATTTTGCCCTTTCCTGGACCAACAATCCCTACTCACCATCACTTATTGCATAGTTGCCTCCTGTTTTGAATATTGCAATATGCTCTACGTGGGGCTGCCTTTGAAAACTCTCCGGAAGCGCCAATTCGTTCAAAATACAGCAACCCGCATGATTTTGTACAGGCTCAGATGTGCACATATGTTACCTCTCCTCCGGGAGCTGCATTGACTGCCAATTTGCTTCTGGGTACAATTCAAAGGGATGCGGTGGCTCAGTGGCTAAGACGCTGAGCTTGTCGATCAGAAAGGTCGGCAGTTCGGCGGTTCAAATCCCTAGCGCCGCATAACGGAATGAGCTCCCGTTACTTGTCCCAGCTTCTGCCAGCCTAGCAGTTTGAAAGCACATAAAAAATATAAGTAGAAAAATAGGAACCACCTTTGGTGGGAAGGTAACAGCATTCTGTGCTCCTTCGGCGTTCAGTCATGCCAGCCATATGACCATGGAGACGTCTTTGGACAGCACTGCTCTTCGGCTTTAAAATGAAGATGAGCACTGCCCCCTAGAGTCAGGAACAATTAGCACATATGTGCGAGAGGAACCTTTACCTTTACAAGTCAAGATGCTGGTCATCACCTATAAAACCCTACACGATTTGGGACCAGGTTATCTGAAAGACTATGTCTGCCTGCTTACATCCATCTGACCCATCAGAGCAGGAAGGCAGGGAATGTTGAAGGACCCGTCTCCTAGACAGGTAAATCTGGCTGGACCCAGAAGCAGGGCCTTCTCAGTGGTGGCTCCCTCCCTTTGGAACATCATCTCTGCAGAGATTAGACTGGACCCCCGGTTGATACTCATTCACAAGGTCCCGAAGACCTGGGCCGGGGGAACCCAGAGTGGGATGGAGCCTGTTGCCAGGGTGAGGTTATTGTTTTTATATTTCATTTCTATTTTTTGTAAGCCCCCTAGAGTCACTGAGAGAGAATGGGCAGCCATATGAATTTTCTAAATCAATAAATAAGGATAGGCTGTGTATATTACCACTTTGATGTACCGCTGACCAGATGGCTTTGGGGAGCAGCGATGAATTATGGGGGCTTCAATTACCCCCCTGTTGTCTTGGGATTTCACAGCCTTGATGTGATAACCATGAGGATGTTCCATTTATCAGACCATACATTGTCCCTTTCCTTCTGGGCAGGAGAACAATGATCTGAAGATAGGAAGAACACTACTAATCCCTTTGTCATGGTCAAGGATTAAACAATTCAGCATTAAACGTTCTCCCATCCCTCTGGGTTGCGGTTGATTTAATCCCTGAAAATGCATGGAATCCAATAGATTCCTGAATGCTTGAAAGGGGGGGGGGAGCTAGTGATCCTGTTGGAAAATTATCCCGCTGTATTTGTATTTGTTTGTTTGTTATCTTTAAAAAAATCTATTGTTTCTCTTAGAGCTCAAGGTGGCAAAATGGAAGGACTTGGCCAAATAACTCTATGAACTACGTAGGGAGGAGGTGTTAACTGGCCTGATGCTACTCATTGAGTTGATTTTATTTCTAACCCCCTGAGACATGGGAATTGCACTCAGATAATATGATGATTTCATATATCTTTTGTGTATTACAGATTGAAAAGATAGAACTGAGGTCCTTAGATTAGATTAGTTTGCCTATCTTGGATAACTAGGGTTCCTATGAAAGAGCGTAGAGGTCCAATTGGTTTCAGCCACTAGGAACATATGTTCCTAACTTTACTTATTTATTGCATTATATATGTACATAAGTTACATTTGTGTACAGCTACTTGGACATATCGGTAGTCCTTGATTTATGACCACAATCGGGACCGGAATTTCCTTGGCTAAGCAAGGCAGTTGTTAAGTGAGTTGCGGCCAATTTTACAATCTTTTTGGCCACAGTGAATCACATGGTCATTAAGCGCCTCCAGCTTCCCCTCATTGACTTTAGAATAACAGAGTTGGAAGGGACCTTGGAGGTCTTCTAGTCCAACCCCTGCTCAGGCATGAAACCCTATACCATGTCAGACAAATGGTTGTCCAATCTCTTCTTAAAAACTTCCAGTGTTGGAGCATCCACAACTTCTGGAGGCAAGTTGTCCCACGAATTAACTGTTCTAACTGTCAGGAAATTCCTCCTTAGTTCTAAGTTGCTTCTCTCCTTGATTAGTTTCCACCCATTGCTTCTTGTCCTGCCTTTGGATGCTTTAGAGAATAGCTTGATTCCCTCTTTTTTTTATGGCAGCCCCTGAGATATCGGGACAGCACTTTGAACACTACAGAAGGTTGCCAAAGGGGATCACATGACCCCAGGACATTGCAACGGTCATAAATTTGAGTCAGTTGCCAAGCATCTGAATTTTGATCATGTGACCATGGGGGAGGGAGATGCTGCAACAATTGTAAGTGTGAAAAATGATCAAAAGTCACTTTTTTCAGTGCCGTTGTCACTTTTGAACAGTCACTAAATGAAGCAGGACTACCCGTATTTTTTCAGAATATAAGACGCACTGGAGTATAAAACGCACTAAGATTTTGAAGAGGTAAATTAAAAAAAAAGTTTTTGCACTCTGCAGACCTCTCAAAAACTGCCCGTTTTTTTTTTAAAGGGCATAAATAGCCTTTGGGAGGCTTATAGAGTGCTCCTGGGGGCTGGGTGGGGAAATTAAACAAACAATGGCCCGTTTCTGCCATCCCCAGCCCCCAGGAGCACTCTGAAAGCTTCCTAAAGGCTCTGCACGGCCATTTTGATGAAGGAAACATGGTTTTGGGAGGCAAAAAATGCTGTGTTCAGTGTATAAGACACACCCATATTTTCAACCTATTTTTTGAGGGAAAAAGGCACGTCATACTTCAAAAAATTTGGTACTTAAATATATACTTATTTGTGTATTTGGTATATGGAACCTTCCTGGAGATAACATCGTGTAATAGGAGCATATAAATCTCACACCCCCTTGGATAATACGCCAGAGATGTGCTTTGGACTTCTTTGTCAAAATCCTAAGTTGGTGGTGGTTGAGCTTATGTGTTCCCTAGCGAGGGTGCCTCAAAACGGGCCTGACAAAAAACGTTGACAGGAGATGAAGGCATAGCTTTGGGACGGTGTAAGACTTGATGAGTGGGATGTTCTGCCTTACTGATCAAACTAAAATGAACGGACTTTTCTCCGCCGGAGGCCCTCCAGATAGGAGACATCTGGGAACTGCAATCCCAGCCCAATTATAGGGTATTTTATTTATTTATTAAACGTGTATATCTCCACAATCTCCAAGGACCTCCTGCAATTAAGAACTGAATAAAAACTGTACAATACAATAATAATTAAAATGTCCCTGGTCAAATAAAAGTCAAAAGCAGTGTTTTTCAACCTTGGCAACTTGAAGATGTGTAGACTACAACTCCCAGAATACCCCAGCCAGCAAAGCTGGCTGGGGTATTCTAGGAATTGAAGTTCACCCATCTTCACCAACCATAGAGTTGGCTTCCTGTTGTGGTGGTAGTGAAGGCTGATCTGTTGAGGCCCTTGTTGGTTTTCTAGAATTTCAGAAAAGTTTTTAGAATTAAAATTAGAATTAAAATTAAAAGTTGGCTGGGGTATTCTGGGAGTTGAAGTTCACCCATCTTCACCAACCATAGAGTTGGCTTCCTGTTGTGGTGGTGGTGAAGGCCAATCTGTTGAGGCCCTTGTTGTTTTTCTAGAATCTCATAAAAGGTTTTAGAATTAAAATTAGAATTAAAATTAAAAGCTGGTGGGGTATTCTGGGAGTTGAAGTCCACCCATCTTCAAGTTGTCAAGTTTGAGAAAGAATAGAGAGAACACTTTTGTACACCAACCATAAAGTTGGCTCTCTATTGTGGTGGTGGTGAAGGCTGATCCGTTGAGGCCCACGTTGGTTTTCTAGAATCTCAGAGAAGTCTAGAATTAAAATTAAAAGCCGGCTGGAGTACTCTGGGAGTTGAAGTCCACCCATCTTCAAGTTTTCAAGGTTGAGAAAGAATAGAGGGAACACTTTTGTATACCAACCATAGAGTTGGCTCTCTATTGTGGTGGTGGTGAAGGCCGATCCGTTGAGGCCCACGTTGGTTTTCTAGAATCTCAGAAAAGTGCTTAGAATTAAAATTAGGATTGTTTCCATGCAAAGCAGGAGCTTTGCCTCAGAGCAACGAAACTCCACCAGAGGTTCATGCAAACTCTCTCTTCCACCGGCTGCACAAATATATTAGTTACAGGCTAATGAGAGGCTAAAATTTAACAGGTGGTTGGTTAAACGATCATTGATCACGAAGCTGCACCTGTCCATTCTTAGCCATCATTTTATAAGTGCTTTTGTTAAATTGAAATGGGATTAAGGGTGGGAAATTACACCGTTATAATGTTTGGGAAAATGGTTTCTCTGGTGAATTGATGAAAATAATCTTCCTACTTCCCGTGATGATAGATGTGTAGATTAGAGGAGCTAATTTGGTTGTTGTTTTTTCCATTTGGGAAAAAAAAGATTGTTAAACCAATAGGAAAAATGCACCTCTAAGTGGATTTTCCTCGTTGTGTAACTTTGTTTGTTTATTCCTGTCAGAAACATCACAATTAAAATAAAGCATGCTAAGTGACATAAAATTTAAAATATAAAATACAAGATTTAAAAAAAGTAGATGTTAAACAGATCTTGCCCAGAAACTTAGCAAAATTAATTGCGTTTTGTTGTGCTGCCATGAATACATCAATCAGGACATAAAGAGCAGTTATACTTATGTATTGTTCTGTAAGGGTTTTTTTTTAATTCCCCATTCTTGAGGATGTTGTTGGACTATAGTTCCGTTCACTTGCTTGTGGCCTTTCTGAGTAGATGTGAAGTTCAAGAACGTCTTAAGGAATGACTCAAGGAAATTGCTATCTGCAGTTCCTCCAATTTTTTCTATTCAGATGACTGGGCTTGGGAGTTATTCACTGCTACGTTAGTTTTAATCATTCGGGGTTTTTCCTCCACCCCTTGTGCAACAGAGAAAGCCAGCAAAAAGACAGGCAAACTGCTAGACTTGAATAAAACAGCAACGTCTGTCTAAGGAGGGTTTTCTAGGCAAAACTGACTCTGCAAAATAATGGTATTCTTGCCTTCTGTTTTTTAGGATTTGTGGGTTATCCTCCCTCACAGGAGGAGGCTATCTGCAAATTCAGGACGATCCTATAGCGTGCAAAAGTACAACAAATCTAAATACAGTTGTATTTTGGTACACAATTGCTTTGAAACTCATCAAATTTGGTACTCAACACATTTTGATGCAAAGTAAAAATGGATTGGGGATTAAGTAAAACATTTTTTGAAAAAAACTTAAAAGTGGATGTTCTCTGCTGTTGCAGCTGGCCTCTTGAACTTCTCAACCCCCCACCCCCCAATGTTAGCTTGGCCCCAACCCTCCTATCTTTTTGTAAGGGGCGAAAGACATGGCTCTGCCAGTCGGCTTGGGGCCCCAGTGTGGGAACCGCGCAACGGAGGTGGTTGATGACATAATAATAGATCCCACCTCCCTCTGCCCGCTGCCCTCCCCCTGTGTCCTCGGTCTTAATGTCTGATTTTAATATTTTATGGTTTAAATGTATACGTAACTATAAGCTGCTCGGAGTTACCCTATAGTAAGATGGGTAGCCAATAAATTTTATAAATAAATACATACAGGTAGTCTTAGACTTACCATCACAATTTGAGCCCAAAATTTGGGGTGCTAAGCGAGAAATATCTTAAGTGAGTGGCCCCATTTCACGACTTTTCGTGCCGCATTTTGTGAAGCGAATCACTGCATTTGTTAAATTAGTAACACGGTGGTTAAGGGAATCTGGCTTCCCCATTGACTTTGCTTGTCAGAAGGTCGCCAAAGATGATCCCGGGAACACTGCAACCATCATAGCCGCGGACCAATTGTCAAACACCCAAGTGAAAATCACGGGGATGCCGCAAAGATCATAAGTGTGAAAAATGGCCATCGTTTTCTGTTTTTCAGTCATGTTATAACTTTGAATGGTCATTAAATGAACAGTGGTAAGTCGAGGACTGCCTGTATATTCCCCCCCCCAGATATGGCTAATTACAGCTGGCCAGTGAAGGATGCTGGGAATTGTAGTCCATCCCCATGGATGAAAAGGACATCGGAAGGGTGGGTGAGGATCCAGAAGTCTGGAGAGAAGACAGGTTCAAATGGTTTTGTTGCTGAGAACAATTGTGAAAAGGGAAGGACTGTGGCTTAGAAGGTCCCTCTCTGCTGCTTCACGCTTCCCAATGTCATTG
Organism: Thamnophis elegans; assembly: GCF_009769535.1. Taxonomy (NCBI): domain Eukaryota; kingdom Metazoa; phylum Chordata; class Lepidosauria; order Squamata; family Natricidae; genus Thamnophis; species Thamnophis elegans. The sequence continues at coordinate 131,758,585 of NC_045544.1, forward strand.
GTTGAACCATCAGCCCTGATCCCCCTCCGGGTGGGTCTGGCTAATGACTGATCTAAAAGCATCAAATTCATTTAGTTTTCACTCCTAGTGACAGCGCCGTTAATGATAATAGATTCTTTTTCTAATTTCTCTTTTGGCCTGTTGCCTTGCCGTCCCTGTTTTCTCCCTCCCCTTTGCCTCATTTCTCCCCCCTCCCAACCCCCCCCCCCCCATATCCCCTATTGCTGAGAAATCAGCATTACTCAGAAAACACGAGCTTTATTTTTAGCAGGGAAGCTGGAAATAGTATAACCCAGCGTGTGTCTTCGGTATGGCTTTGGAGAAAGGAAATGGGAATTAAGCATCGTTTCTTTCTTTCTTTTTTCTTTCTTTTTAATCTAGGTGCTTTTGCAAATAATGGCTTTAGGCCAAATACTTTTAAGTAGCTGTAGGAAGGGGGGGGGGGAGACTCAAAAATGTTTCTGTGTGGAAAGTCCTGATACGCACAGAATTCGGCAGCCTTTCAACAGGGGCTCAGAGTGGCTTCCATAGTGGTGTGCCATGCGCTGACTCTTGCATGTGGTAGCATGAACGGTGCTAGCTGGCTATGTGGGAGGAGCATTAGAAGGGAAAGGTGTGAAGTGTTACAAGGTAGTCCTCGACTTACAGCCTGTCGTTTAACGACTGTGTGAAGTTCACATATACCCCCACACCAAAAGCTACTTGCAATCCAATTTCAAAGTTGGAGGTTGCCTCCCCTGGTCATGTAACTCCATTTTGGATATTGGCCAGCCGGCCAGCATTTACGAACATTGGTACCAGCCTGTAGTCAGGTGACTCTGATTTATGAAAATTTTGCTGGAAAATGGCATTTACTTCCAGTTTCGGGCAAAACGCATCCCCATAATGAAAACTGCTTAACTGTTAAGCAGTATTTGCTTAGCCAAAAAGGTCATAAAATTGTGTCTGGGTCAAGTGTGATCTACTTTATGACTGTCACAACATATGACCTTAATTGCAGGCTCAATTACAGTCATAACTCAAGGATAACCTGTAGTGAAATGCACAGCCTTTGGCTCCTGATCCTAGGTTAGGTTCTCCCTAGGCTTGCCAAAGCAGAAGCCAAGTTGATGGCCCCCTTTTTAACTTGACTGAAAATGTAGGCTTGGTCTTGTACAGATAGTCCTTGACGTACAACCAACTTTGCACTTACAACCAACATTTCTGTTGCCCCATTTTACGACTTTTCTTGCCACATTTGTTAACTGAAACCCTGTGGTTGTTAAGTTAGTAGCATGGTTGTTAAGTGAATCTGGCTTCCCCAGATCCCAAAAGGGGATCACATGATCCCGGGGACACTGCGACGATCATGAATACATGCTGGTTGCCAAGCATCTGACATTTGATCACAAGACCATGAGGATGCTACAATGGTCGTAAGTGTGAAAAACAGTCATAAGTCACTTTTTTGTGCCATTGTAAGCTTGAACGGTCATTAAATGAATGGTAGTAAGTTGAGGACTGCCTTAGCACCATTGAAAGTTGCTCAGTGTTGAGTGCTGGTGATGGTACAATGGTTGTAAGTGTGAAAAATGATGATGTCACTTTTTTCAGTGCCTTTGCACAGTCGTTAAACAAACTTTTGTAAGTGGAGGACTTTTTATTCTTATGGCTTGCAGTTTTTTTAAACTGTCTGATGTTGATGAAGATTGAGGTAGTAGATGCATTGCGTACAAATTTGATGCTTGCACGCAATGCATCTACTACCTCAATGGTTATGGTTAGTAATCATAAGTCCTTTGTACATGGTGTAATAGGAACAACACTTCAAAGAGTTTGCAGGATCTGGCAATAGCTAAAAAAGCCTTTCATATAATAATGATTATGTAAATTGTTATTTGAAGCCAGTTTGGTGTAGTGGCTGAGGCACAAGGCCAGCAACCAGGACATCATGAGTTCTAATCTTGCCTTAGTCATAAAGCCAGCAGGGTGACCTTGGGCCAGACCTCACTCAGACCTAGGATTTAGGCAAATCACTTCTGAAAATCTTGCCAGGAAAACTGCAAGGACTTGTTCTTATAGTCACCAGGAATCAAGGCTGACTCAGGCAGTCAAACATGTTATTTAATATATATTTACTGTGTTAAATATCTTAAGTATTGATTGTTTGTGTACCATCAAGTCAAGGTTGGCTCTTAGCAACCGCATAGACAAACCTTCTCCATGCTTTAATATAAATTACGTATGTTTGTGTAAATATAAAATACCGTTGTTAATGAATTGTTTTCAGACCTTTATCATATGCAAATAATGAGATTTTTCTTGAATTTGAGAGGCCATAATAAATTGAAACTTTAGATCTGTGCTAACAGTTAACTTCATTCTTAATTTCTGCAAAAACAGCTTCCTTGGCTATAATCTTAGAAATACTGCAAGATCCTTTCGATATAGTTCTGCATCTTTCCCCATATTTTTTCTAGATGTTCTCAGTTGGTTTGATTATCGTGAGTTTGATGCCTTGACACGTCAATAGCACCATGGATTCCATTCAGTGTATGCTCTGTTGTCATCATTGGGCAATTGTTTGATGTTCACTTGGATTGGTCAAAGAATGTTGCATACGTCATCTTGGAAAGGAATATACAAGCCGTTTTGGTGGTAGTAGGTAGCACCCTTTCTTTTCAAGGATTTGACCAAAGGCTTCATGACATGTCAGTGTTTCATATAATAACTGAAGATTTCCAGAGCAGGAATGGAGTTTTGCTTATGTCATGGGTCTCCAAAATTGACAACATGAAGACTTGTAGATTTCAATTCCCAGAATTCCCCAGCCAGCATGACTGACTGAGAGATTCTGGGAGTTGAAGTCCACAAGTCTTAAAAGTTGCCAAACTTGGAGATTCCATGGCTTATGCTATAAGAATATAACTATTGTCCTGCTGGTCTGGCCAATTTAGTTCAAAAGTCTGATCTTACAATGGCCACCCAACTGCATAAGGACACTGGGACACTGGAACTTTTTGAGAAGATGTTGGATAACCATTTGTCTGAAGTGGTGTAAGGTTTCCTGCCTAAGCAGGGGGTTAGACTAGAAGATCTCCAAGGTCCCTTCCAACTCTTGTTATTCTAAACCTCGTAGTCCCCCAGGAGATGGCTTTCAGAGGTAATCTCACTGCCATGAAAACCAAAAGACATTGATCCTTATGGCTTCCATGAATTGGTCCATCTTGTTTTTTGAAGGCAGCCAATCTGGTATAATTCCAGAGAAGACTGGATACAGGATAGTCCTCCACTTGTAACCACAATTGGACCCAGATTTTCTGTTGGTAAGCGAAACTATTGTTAAGTGAGTTTTGCTCCATTTGACAACCTTCTTGCCCCAGTTGTTAAAGTGAAATCTGCAGTTCTTAAGTTAGCAACACGCTTGTGAAGTGAACCTGGCTTCCCCATTTACTTTGCGTGTCAGAAGGTCGCAAAAGGTGATCACATGACCCCAGGACACTTGCAGCTGTCATAAATATGAACCAATTGCTAAGTAGCCAAATTTGATCATGTGACAGTAGGTATGCCGACATTGTGTCAGGGTTTCAAGTAACACCCCCAACAAAAGAAGACTCCGAGGCTTTAAGTTCCTCAAAGTTCCATTTTATTAGAGATGTCATATTGCACATCTGGGGAAACACGAATCTGAAAGCTTCCAGGTTTTCCCCATCCAGATAAAAGTCCAAGCCCCTGCCCAGCAATCACATGGCCGTCACATGGCCCAATCAGGAACCCTCCCAACTGGAGATACTTCCCAATCATACCCCTCCAGGTGCAGGCCAAGATGTCCTTGACTCTCTGAGAAAGGAATGTTATTATAACTATATATCTCCCATACTCCATATAATCCTTTCTCCCATTTTACCATAGCGTTGAATGTGGCAGGCCTGAAGGCCCAATGCAAAAGATGGCTTCTAGGCCTGACACATTGGCTGACATGGAATTGGAGGCTGCTGGGTATGAACCAAGGTATAAATTTGAAACTCTGGCTCAGTGGGGCTATCGCCATGGTTCTTCTTCTTGAATTAACAGTGTTTATTCTGAACTGTGCTGTGTTTCAGCCAAGTTCATGCTCGTTTTAGTAGGACCTGACAAGGAACATGGAATGACCAATGCTTTGGGACCATCCTTGCATAGAATGCAGCTTGTTTATTGATCAGGGAGTCACAATTTCTGCTGCTTTTGTAGCTTTCAAACCATAGTTACATATTTCCAGTGTTCCTCACTTAATATGATCTGACACAAACAATAAGGGACAAAAGGCATAATCCGGGAATGGTGCAACAGTCAATGTAGGCTGTTATCTTTTTGAAATTCTATCTCTTGAAATATTCCAGTTCAAACTTCTTTTTTTCCTCTTTAGGGTTTGTTTTTCTCCCCCTTGAGGTGCTGGTTGAGTTGATTCTTTGTGGTCCCTCCTTTTTTTTTTAGAGTGATAATAGTGGGGTCATCCTGATTTTGCAAAAGCTTGTTTCATCAAAGTTCCACATAACATGGTCCATCATATATCCCTGACATCCACCAAATGAGCATGAAGCTGCTTTTTGATTTGTCCTTTGATTCCCCCCCTCCCTTGTCAGTGTTCTTGGAATCACTGAATGACACTTGACTGCAGCCGAGAAGCATCTTTTGATGGAGTAAAAACCTAATTTGTTGATAATAACAGAAGTCGCCCTGCACAAAACCTGATGATGCATTTGATGATTAACTGGCAAAATTGCATGCATCGGTTTCCTCAAAAGGCAATATTTTTGACATCCAGGAAGCCTTTTTTTCTTTTACCAGATTTTCTTTCCAGACTATCTTGTGTTTTGCAGAGAGGCACACTCACCTCTCTGGTGAGATGGTTTCAGAGAAAAATCAGTAGTGGAGGCCAAGCTGTCATCTTGAGAAGCTGGCCTGCCATTTCAAATAGTTGCTGTGATGTTTTACAGCCGTCTTTAAATATCTGAGAAGCTGTCAACCTGAAGATGGAGCAGGTATTTTCTCAGTAGAGCCAACATGTATGGAAATTGCTAGTAGTTCTTTTTATGTGAAATTCTAGGAAGGTGTTTGGTAGTGCCGAATTCTTCTCAGAGACTCTTCTGATATATGTTTTTCCATCGCATGATTGATTTGCATTGAGGCCATCAGAGCACAATCTACATGGTGGTACTTGGCTATCTTAGAATTTGCTAAGATATTATGTAAAGATAAAAGATGTAGAAAAATCTGTCAGTAGACAGGCCTTACAACCACAGTTGAACCCCAAGTTTCCATTGCTAAGCAAGACGGTTGTTAAGTGAGCTGTGCTCCATTTTACATTATTTTTTTTGCTACAAATTTACGTCTTTTTTTTGTGCCACAACTGCAAATCATTGCAGTTGTTAAGTGAATCATTCAGTTCTTAAGCGAATCATTGGCTCTTTGTTTGTTGGGAAGGTTGCAAATAGTGATTGTGTAATGCCGGGACAATGCACTCCAATTGCCAGCTGCCCACATTTTGATCAGATGATCATGGGGATGCTGCAATGTTTGTTAAGTGTGAAAACTGGTCATAAGTCACTATTTGTAGTGTCGCTGTAATTTCGGTTTAAAGAAATGAATGTAAGTTGAGGACTAACTCAACTACATTTAAATAAGAGACTGAATGACCATTTATAACAATTTATATAATGAGAAGTCTAAACTGGACGATTTTCCAAACTATTTCCAATATCTATGATTTTGTCCTCTTTCAAAAACGCTCTGAGATGCCTTTAAAAGTGTTTGATTTCTACCCAGCATAATTTAAAATCCGTCTCTGTAATGAACTGAACTAGGAGTCTTAAGAGTCTCCTGTGAGAACAAGATTTTGTTCGCATAAAATGCCAATGAGTCATCATGAACTTTGATTGGTTTTGACTTAAGCGTCGTGTTTAAAAAGCGGAATTCTTAATGCAGCGATATTACTCAGGGCGATATGCGTCTGAAGAAGAGCAAAAGTAAAAGAAGATGCTTTCAGTGATAAATTTGGAGATGGTGACTATCTTGGCCAATTGTCATCCCTAGATAAAATAAAGGCTGCTTGCTTTGTTTGCGGTGATGATCAGGAAGCAAAAACTCACCTAATTTGTGTGTGTGTGATGAGAGTGGACTAGTAAAAGTGATCATGCTTAACGTTATTGTTAGTTGGACAATAAAGGTAGTCTTTGACTTATAACAGTTTAGTGGTTGTTTGAAGGTACAATGCCATTGAAAAATGTGACTTATAACTGTTTTTCACACTTACGACCCTTGCTGCATCCCCATGGTCACATGATCAAAATCCAGATGCTTGGCAATTAGCTCATATATGGTTGCAGTGTCCTGGGGTTATGTGGCAAGCAAAGTCAGAGGGGAAGCCAGACCCACTTAAAAACTGTGGTTTTTAACTTAACAACTGCAATGATTCACATAACTGTGGCAAGAAAGGTTGAAAAATGGTGAGAACTCACTTATCAACTGTCTCGCTTAGCAACAGGAATTTGGGGCTCAATTGAGGTCATAAATTGAAGACTACATGAATCTATATGAGTGGTACTGATTCTACTTGTAAATCTTTTTGTAAATTATTGATTGTCTTGTCAACTCAATCCACTCCTATAGGGCCATTTCAGTTGGCATCTTGCAATGTAAGGATAATATTTGAATACCTTGAGATTTTGTGTGCATTAACTGAACATGCCCCTTAGTTTTAAAAGGTGTATCTTATTTTGTAATAAATGAACTTAAATTTAACACAAAAATATAACAGGAACAGGATTTAAAAAGGGATCCCTGGAATTCAGAATTCAAGACAGTTTGGTAACACTTTGATCTTAGAAATTTGAGGCAATCATGTGAAATTTAGGTTTCCAAACATGGATCTTTAAAAAAAATATGTAGCCTGACCCTGAATCAAGAAGACAGAGCATGTTGTATAGCATTCTTATATGAGGTATGAAGAACAGGTAGTCCTCGTTTACAACCATTCATTTAGTGACCATTCAAAGTTACAACAGCACTGGAAAATGTGCCTTACAACCAATTTTTTCCCCACTTACAAGCAATGCAGCATTATCATGGCCATGTGATCAAAATTTGGTTGCTTGGCACCTGGCATGTATTTACAATGGTTGCAGCATCTTGTTTGTGTGGGGGGGTGTTCACGTGATTGCCATTTATGACCTTCCCAGATGACTTCAAAGGAGCAAAGTCAATGGGGGAAGCCCCAAAGATGCCTTTTCAAGAGGTAACTGGACTTTCTGTTTTTTCTTTGAAGATGTTTCGCTTCTCTTCCAAGCAAACGTCTTCAAAAAAAATCCAAAGTCCAGTTGCCTCTCGAAAATGCATCTTTGGGACAACCTGGATGACTGAGAATCTCCATAGATATCAATGGGGGAAGCTGGATTTTCTTAAAGACCATAATTTTCACTTAAAACTTGCAGTGATTCGCTTAACAATGGTGGGGAAAATGTCATAAAATTGGGGGCGAATCACTGAACAACCACCTTGTTAAACAATGGAAATTCTGGTCTCACTTTTGGTCAAAAGTTGAGGAGTACCTGCATTGTTCTCTTTTGATGTCAGTTGTTCCTCATTGCCTCCCCAATTATCCCAAAGCTAGAGAAAAACCATGGGTAATCCTCATGACACCAAGTGATTATCTAAGATTGCCTAGTGGCAAATTGTATAAGCTATGGAACAGAGGGACGCGGAGGCTCATTGGCTAAGACGCTGAGCTTGTCGATCAGAAAGCTCGGCAGTTTCGCGGTTTGAATCCCAAATGCTGTGTAACGGAGTGAGTTTCCATTACTTGTCCCAGCTTCTGCCAACCTAGCAGTTTGAAAGCATGTAAAAAAATGCAAGTAGAAAAATAGGAACCATCTTTGGTGGGAAGGTAACAGCGTTCCATGTGCCTTCAGCATTTAGTCATGCCGGCCACATGACCACGGAGACGTATTCAGACAACAATGGCTCTTTGGCTTTGAAACAGAGATGAGCACCGCCCCCTAGAGTCGGGAACGACTAGCACATATGTGCGAGGGGAACCTTTACCTATGGAACAGAAGAACAAAATCTGAGGACCTGGATTTGCCCAACACTTGTTCAAAAACGTCTACTGAATGCAGCTATTAATGTGACATAACTGGAAAAAAAAAGATTAACTATTAACCCTTATTTAATTGATTTACTGTAAATTAGAATTGGGCCTGAAAATGAGCAGGAACCTGTTTTTCAACTAGCAAGGTTCAAATCCTGGCCTTGTCAACAAGCTGCAGCATTGAGCATGTCAGTCTGCCCACTCTCTGTGTCTCAGCTTTTCTCTTTAACCTTCATTGAGTTGAACTGGTTGGTCACCCTTGGACTGGACCCTTCCTTGAAATGTCCTTGGAGTTTCACCCTGCTTCTTCTGCAACATTTTGTCTCTGGTTCTTATCTGCTTACCGCTAGGAATTGTTACGATGTCTTGCTGAGGGAAAGCGTGCAAAACTTCTGTCACTTGAAGCTGACCGTATTATTTCCTGAGCGTGAACAAGTGCCAGGAATGGTAACTTTGAAAATGTTCCTGTAGCTAAGAACAGATGCCCTTAGTTCCGCTGTGTAACACATAGTTGTATAGCCTGTGATTTTCTTGTTCCCTTTTTTTCAACTGGTTCGTTTGCTAGTAGTTCTATTACTGTTACTAATATATTTTTTTTAAAAAAATGCTTATTAGAGTTTTCCTTTTAATCACCAATATTTTTTTTCTTATTGAATCCAACATTTTTACCCATCATTTAGAATCAGGGATGGGAAGAGAGATGTTTTGTGAACTAGATCTTAAATTTTAAAAAAGAAGCATAAAACTGCTAAAGTTGAGCAAGCCATACTTAGCATGGTTACAAAGTGGAGAATGTCCACTATGATGGAAAAAATGAACAAATTGGAGAATGGAAAAATTGGTTGCTTGATTGACCAGATTACCTGCCAATTACCTCCACTAGGCCAATAAGATCCCATAGATTAGGCCTCTTCCGGATTCCATCTGCCGGCCAATGTCGGCTGGCAACTACCCGGAGGAGAGCCTTCTCGGTGGCTGCTCCGACCCTCTGGAACGAACTCCCCGTGGAGATTCGTACCCTCACCACCCTCCAGACCTTCCGCGTAGCCCTTAAAACCTGGCTGTTCCGACAGGCCTGGGGCTAGAGACCTCAACCCCACTCGAATAGTATGATTGTTGCGTTTTTAATGATGTATTGTTTTTTATGTTTGTAACTTGTTTGTCCTCCCTCCCCCTGAATTGTGAGCCGCCCTGAGTCCCCCCAGGGAAAAGGGCGGCATACAAATAAAGCAATTACAAATTACAAATTACAGATCTTTCTGAGTGCACAAGTGAAGTTAGAGTTCTAGAGTCAAACTACATATTACATACACCTTTTTAAATCAAAGTTGCCATGGTACTTTGAAACTGCATTTTTTTTTACAGAATTGATGTTTTTGAGTTGTTGCTGACACTATTCTTCATAGCAGGGGGTCTCCAACTTTGACAACTTTAAGACTTGTTGACTTCAACTCCCAGAATCCCCAGGCAGCTATGTTGCCTAGGGATTCTGGGAGTTGAAGTCCACAAGTCTTAAAGTTGCCAAAGTTGGAGACCCCTGCTTTATAGGAGATGTTCAGAGAGGTAACCAGTGTGTGTGTTTTGCACTTTCTGAATGTGTAAAACTCATCTGCTAGCAACCTTCTTCCATTTGCCAAGCAATGCCTTGGATTTTGTCCTGGACTTACTATGGTTGGATGATTTTTAAAAATCTAATTGGGCAGTTTGTCGTCTTTTGTTCTTAATAGGCCAAATTTTGCACTAATGCATGTCTTGGAAAGATGTTTCCTGTTCATTTTGTTTTTAAAAAAACTAGGCCATTCCTCTCCTCCCCCTCGCCAACAACTTGCCAAAGTAAGCTCCTTTTACACAGGAAAGATCAAAGGAAGTTTTGTCCTTTCATAATGTTCTTTAAAAAAAAATTGGCAGGTGCAGCTCTTTTTCTCCTCCTCCTTCTAGGCGACTGTTTTTGTTTTATAGGACCTCTTATTTTTTTTATTTTTTATTTTTAAAAAAATTGAAACCAGCGGCAGCTTAACACCTGCTAGTTTCTTTTAATCTTTTTGGGCTGTGTTTGAGTGGGAAACTTCGGAAATGGGCTGTTGAACATTATTGGGGAGTCAGAGAAGCTGATATGGGCTGTCATCATTTGTGAGTGTGTGTGTCTATGTATCTATATATATATCCCACTTTTATTATTTTTATAGATAACTCAAAATGGCGAACATACCTAATACTCTGTGAGGTCCTTGGTGTTCTCTGAGTTTGGTTGATTTCTTTCAGATGTTTCATTACCAAACTAAATAACATCATTGGTGCTAGCAGGGAGGAAAGCCTTACTAGTATTGGCGATGTTGCCTAGTTTGGTCTGCAAGAAAGTCACCAAGCTCAGAGAGCACCAAAGACCCCACAGTTTACACCTGAGCTACATTCTCTTCTATAGTACTAATACTCCTTCATCCTCCTTTCCCCCCAACAACCTTGTAAGGTGGGTTGGGTCTACAGTGATACTCAAACTCACCACTTCCTGGTGATTGGACCAAAGTCACCCAGCCAACTTTTGTACCTGAGTAGGGCTAGAACTCCCAGTCTCCTGATTTCTAGGCCTGGTTTGGTCACTGGACCAAACTGGCTCTCACTTATAATTTATCAAAGGATCTCAAGTCAGAAATACTATATATATTATATATATATATATATATATATATATATATATATATATATATATATATATATATATATATATATATATATATATATATATATATAAACTATCTCAAGTGAGACAAGTCTATCTCACTCCTTTTCTTCATCTCCCATATTTGATTATCCAAGACCATTGCATTTAATCCTCATGGAGATTTTTAAACTTCGTTAGTAAGAGTTCAGCCTTGAGTCAAGACTGGCTAAAAATTTCCTCAAGGATTGTGTTTGTAACCTATAGCCATTCAGGATGGCCGACATCTAGATGACGTGAGCCAGTGATGCAGATTTGATAAAAGTTGGTTTTGTATTTGTATGTCAATTTTTTTTCAACTTTCAATTTCCAAACATTAGGGATGCTCAAAAATTGAGACATGCCTTGGCAATTGCAAAGCTATTTGGTTACTTTAATATAATTTAGATATGCTTGGGAAATAATTGTATAAATACCATAACTTTTTAACGTTTTGTTTCTCCACTAAAATTGATCTTGTTCAGGTTACTGTTGAAAAGGATAATGAGATAGTTGGATCGAAGGCTTTCAGACTGCATTTTTTTTTTTTTACCAACTTGTCCATACCCTTTTATGTGAAGAAAGCTAACAGTTCTGGCTATTTTATGACTACTTAATATCTTGTCTCTTTTACCCCGCAGTTCTGAATTGGGAAGCCCTGCTTACATATTGTAAATCATTTGAACTTTTCAGCCATATAGAGCAGGAATTTGGGATCTTGAACTGCTTTTGTAGGACACGGAGAATGGCCGCCGAGTACAAGAGACAAAGTGGTTTCACCATCGTCTTTCCCTTCTAGTGCTTCGGTCCATTTTAAAGAGAGTTTCCAACCTACACATTGGAGGCGTGAGGAATGTCATTAGGGACTAGGTACATGTTAAGTTACATGCAGTGGGGTGGTGCAGTGAGACAGGACGCACAGTTGTGGCTGATTGGTTGAGGGCTGGCTCCTGCGTGAGGCAATCTGCGCTATGATTGGTTGCTGTGGGGTAGAGGAGTAGTTTTCTGGGTTTCCCAACTTTTTCTTCGTTGTGCTCTGTAATTTACCTCACAATGCTCCTGTTTGCCTGACTGTCTAGTTTGCTTCTATATAGTTATAAAATATATTTATTTATATAAAACTACAAGTTTGTATCAGCATCTCTGACGTCATTTAGACACCTGCTGTGCAATTCCCTGACAGTACAGGTGGTCCTTGTCTTACAGTCACCATTGGGACCAGATTTCCACTCATAAGTTGTTACTATACAGATAGTCCTTGATTTCACAACAGTTCCCTTAGTAAACGTTCAAAGTTACCACGGCACCGGAAAAAACGACTTATGACTGTTTTTCACACTCACACCATTGGCAGCATCCTCATCATCATGTGATCAAAATTCAGATGCTTGGCAACTGACTCATACTTACGACCGCGGCTGTGTCCCAAGCTCATGTGATCCCCCTTTGCACCCTTCTGACAGGCAAAGTCAAAGGGGGGGGGAGCCAGATTCCCTTAACATCCTTGTTACTAACTTAACAACCGCAGCGATTCACTTAACAACTGTGGCATGAAAGGTCGTAAAACAGGCAAAAACCCGCTTAACTAATGTCTCACTTAAGGACAGAAATTTTGGGCTCAATTGTGGTCGTAAGTCGAAGATTGCCTGTAGAGATAGTATTCTACTTATAACTATTTGTTTAATGACTGTTTGAAGTTACAACACTAAACAAATCCTGACATGGCTGTTTTTCACACCGATGCAGCATCCCAGTGGACATGTGATTAAAATTTGGACGCTGGACAATTGGCTCATATTTATGACGGTTGCAGTGTCCCAAGTTCATGTGATCCCCTTTTGCAGCCTTCCGACAAGCGTAGTCAATGAGGAAGGCAGATCCTCTTAACCACCATGTTACTAACTTAACAACTTATCAACTTTAAGAACTTGTGCTTGTTCAGTAGATCGGCTGTATCAGTGCAGTACTAAAAACTACACTTAAATAAGAATTTTGTTTTGCAGTATAGGCAGTCCTCGGCTTGTGTCCAGTCATTCAACAGCTGTTCAAAATTACAAGGCAAATGTAACAGCTTTTGTTGTATGGCTCCTAAAGTATTTGTAGGCTGTTGTAAAATGTTGTGCAACCTCCCATCCATGATCATGTGCGACCTCATTTCAGGTGCTTGGCAACTGGCTTTCAGTTTCCTGCCAAAGAACACCATGTATAATAGTTAGCTGGGGAATTCTGGGAGTTGAAGTCCATAAGTCTTAAAGTTACCAAGGTTGGACACCCTTGGTTTAGATCAGCAACTTTGCAACTTTAATAAGATTTGTATGCCGCCCACTCCCAAGGGACTCTGGACGGCTCACAACAAAAGTAAAAACATAAAAATATTAAAAATACAATTATTTAAAATAAGATATCATCCATTCAATCAAGTGGGGCTGGATATTAATCAACAGCCCCAGGCCTGCCGGAACAGCCAAGTCTTGGTTGCTTTACGGAAGGCCGGGAGAGTGGTAAGGATCCGGATCTCTGTGGGTAGCTCGTTCCACAAGGCCGGCGCAGCTACAGAGAAGGCCCTCCCTTGGGGAGCCGCCAGCCAGCATTGTCCGGTCGACGGCACCCGGAGGAGGCCCAACCTGTGCAATCTTATTGGTCGTTGGGAGGTGAATGGCAGGAGGCGGTCTCTCAGGTAGCCAGGTCCAATACCATGTAGGGCTTTAAAAGTAACGACTAGCACCTTGAAGCGGTTCCAGAGACCAATGGGGAGCCAGTGCAGCTCACGGAGGATAGGTGTAACATGGGTGTATCTAGGTACACCCATTATCACTCGCGCGGCTGCATTCTGGACCAACTGCAGTCTTCGAACACTCTTCAGGGGCAGCCAAACTTGGCAATTTAAGATTTGTGGACTTCAACTCTCAGAATTCCACAGCCAGCCATTCTGACTGGGGAATTCTGGGAGTTGAAGTCTACTAGTCTGGCTGGGGAATTCTGGGAGTTGAAGTCCACAAGATTTAACCTTGTTGGACAATCTGCCTTGGTCTAGATAGGTTTGCAGTTTTGGTCTGCATTAGGGATAGACTCGATCTAATTGCTTTGGGGAGAGAACATGAGATTATAACAGGCAGTTAGTTTTTGAAACTTGGGTGGAGCTACACAACATTGTCCAGGCTCTGATTTCTGGGCACAGAATGACATGCAGTCTTTTGTTTTTGTTCTGCTTAAATGCTTTCTTGTGGCTTCCCCCCACCCAAAAAAATTATACAAATAAAAATCCCTTTCATTATTCTTGTCCAACGTATGATCTAAATCTGCCGATTAGGAGCCTGAGATGGTTTTTGCTAATTCCTGTTCCCTCCTGTATAATAAATCTGATACTAAAATTAGTCCCAGTCTCCCAGGGACAAGGCCATAATTCTTTGCCGAGATTATGAAGAACTGTGTGTCCTAATGATTTATAGGTTTTCCTGTGTCTGGATACCCCTCCTTCTTTTTATAACCTTGAATATCCAGGTTTCAGTCCTTAACCTTCCCCTTTGCTTTTCTCCTTCCTGTTTTCTCCCCCACAACTTCTTTTCACGATCCTTCTGAGATTTGGGATTTTGCTCTCACCAACTGTCTCTCCACCCCCCCACCCCAATATCTTCTGTTTGAAGAAAACTCTTTAACCATCTTCGGTATTGTTGCCTATTTAAGCCTCTGTCACTGCGGGCAGATGACTTCCTTGGGTGTACTTCTGAAGGGTTTGTAATTGAGTCTTTTACCACAGTGACAGGATATTATTAACCTTCGCTAAACCAATTTATTTCATACTCCTTTGTGGGAGCAAGCTTTCTCCCCAACACGCTAACTCACGTCTACCTTTTTCTTCCCCCACGGAAATTAGGTGGAAAAAGGTTTTGCAGGTTTTTTCTTTTTACAGTATTCGCATTCCATGTTCATTTTCAGATTTAGTTGGGAGGGGAGGGGGAAATAGTATCTCATGGTCTGTTTAAAAAACAAACTCTCCTTAGTGCCTTTAAAAATATATTTAGAGAGTGCGTGCTTCAGGGGAGAAGGAGGGAAAAAAATAAACCAGCCCCTACTGACGATAAGATGCTCATAAAAAGGGCCACATTTCACTTGACACTTTAATATTACCTGCCACTTTAAGCAATATCCCATCTTGTTTTCATCTCCAGAATTGCTTTTAAAACTACCTCAGGGAGTCGGGTGGGGGAGAGAAGGAAGCCCAGTGTGGTCCCATGGAGAGAATTGAGAGAGACAGACCAGGCAGGCCTAAATTGGAAACCCAGTTTAGTTTGGATTGGCTGGTTAGCTCCTGGGTTTGAGGTTTTAATTTTCATATTTGCAGAAATACAGTGTGAAATTCCGACTTGAGGATTTCTGCTGAACGTCTAATGTTCTTCTGATGTTCTTTGGAACACATTCTGCTCCTTGATCTTGTGAGGATAATAGAAGAAGGGATTCCTACCCTTTTTTTTTTCCATGGGTTAAATCAGTGTTTCCCAGCTGTGATGACTTGAAGAGGAGAGAACTTCACTTCCCAGCATTCCCAATGGCTGGCTAGGGAATTCTGGGAGTTGAAGTCCTCACTTCTTCAAGTCGCCAAGGTTGAGAAACACTGCTGTGGGTTATTATTCAGGATTGTTCTCCTTGAATGAGAGCTGAAATTGAACACATACGAAGGCTTAGGGAAAGCTCCTATTACCAGCTGTAGGTATCTGTGCTGTAGATGCAGTGCAAAATAATATCTTATTCAGTGTCCACAATAAGGTTGAATTGCCAGTAACAACTCAGAAAGAAGCAGATGATAAGAACTACAGAGACTAACCATAGATCTGATACTGGAGTGATGGTCTGGCATAGTTCATCATCTTTCCATATTTTGTTTTAAACATGCCCAGGAGCAAAAGTCAGCCTGCTGTTAAGAGATGTTTTTTTGATGTTTTCTGCAGTGAACATGTTGTTTTTCAGAGGAGGAAGATGGTGATCGAAATGGGCTCCCTTTATAAAATCATTATGTATTGGTCCAGTAGATGTAACTCCCCTTGAAAGAAATGATGTTATCTTAATTTGGGGTGGGGGTAGACACCAAATACAATCTGCTTTGATCCCTTCCTTTCCCTTCCAGTGTTTTCCTCACTGCCACTTAACTTTCTCAGATGTTTTCTCTGGATTTACACCTAGTCCTTGACTTCTGGCCAAAATTTCCATTGCTAAGCAAGACAGTTGTTAAATGGGTTTTTCCCCATTTTACGTCCGTCCTTGCCACAGTTCTTAAGCGAATGACTGAAGTGGCTAAGATAGTGAAATGATTAATAGAAAGAAGGACTGGGGGAGACATGATAGCAGTGTTCCAATATCTCTGGGGTAGCCACAAAGAAGAGGGAGTCAAACTATTCTCCAAGGCACCTGAGTGTAGAAGAAGAAACAATGGGTGGAAACTAATCAAGGAGAGATTCAACTTAGAACTGAGGAGAAATTTTCTGACAGTTAGAACAATTAATCAATGGAACAGCTTGCCTCCAGAAGTTGTGAATGCTCCAACACTGGAAGTCTTTAAGAAGATGTTGGATAGCCATTTGTCTGAAAGGGTATAGGGTTTCCTGCCTAGGCAGGGGGTTGGACTAGAAGACCTCCAAGGTCCCTTCCAACTCTGCTATTGTATTGTATTGATTAAGTGAATCTGGGTTTCTCATTGATTTTGTTTGTCAGAAGACTGCAAAAAGTGATCACATGACTCCTAGACATTGCAACTGTCTTAAATACGTGTCAGCTGACAAGCCTTTGAACTCTAATCATGTGACCATGGGAATGCTGCCACAATCTAAGTGTGAAAAGTGGTCATAAGTCACTTTTTTCAATGTCTTTGTAACTTTGAATAGTCACTAAATGAATGGTTGTATGTTGAGGACTACTTGTATTTCGAGAGGTCCTCGGTGGTTTCTGAGCTTCATTATTTTCTTGCAGACATTTTGTTACCCAGATTAGGTAACATCATCAGCATCAGTTGACTAGCATTGATTATGTTACCTAGTTTTGGATAATGAACCATCTGCAAGAAAACAGCTAAGCCCAGAGAGCATCAAGGACCCCTTATTTCAACCCTGAGCTACAAATATTCTCCTTTGTTGCTACTGGTATTCTATTTACTTTTTTTTTTCAAATAACTTTGGCAAAAAGAGATGGATCTGATCAGATTCTCATCTTCTAACAAACAAAAGTCACATTTAGACAGATTTTCATCCTGATTTCAACAAGTAAATTCTTTGATGAAAATAAGCACTCTGTCTTTGTCTTCGAAATATTATGGTACTGGCTTTACCTTCATCAATAAGGGTGTTTACATGTATTTAAACATTTTAGAGTGGCTCGGGTTGCAATGTTATTTGTTTGATGCATTAGGTGCAGTCTGAAATTTTTAAAAAAGGTTGCCAGAACTCTTAAATTTTCCCCACCACTTCATTTCTTTCTATGGCTGATTAAACCCACTGTGTTTTGTGTATCCTAACCTAATCTCTCAACTAGCATTTTGAATATTTGATACCCATTTTGGAATTGTGCAAAATAAAGGTTGCATCAAAATCTAATAAATAAATTCCGCAGAGTTAATCTTTGGGCATTAGAGTTTTCTGTTCTGGCAATCATTTCTCAAGTAATGTAACAAACATTTTCTTGCAAAAAAGGAAGTTAGTTGTTGTCATGGCTTTTTAAAAGTTAATGGAGCATATTTATAGTGTAGAGCTTGAGAGATTCCAGAATATGTACAGTCCAATCCTACACATCCAATTGAACTTATTTTGGTACAGGTTTATAGGATTGTAGCTTCATCCTCCCTCTCATAAATCCATTCATCATGCTCTTTATTGCTTTTATTCGATCTCCAACCAGCATGAATATCTAGGCCTTGAAAGCTGAATGAATTATACAAACAAGTGTAGTCACATTTTACAATTCTGAGTGTAAAGATGGTCTCCTTTTAGTTATGTAGACACCAGAAAAACAAAGCCAGTGATTCTTCACTTTTTCTACAGTAAACAAATAAAAAGGAATGTAGCATGTGTAAAATGAAAATAAATAACTTTTTATTGAACAGGGCAAAGTATGGAACACTTGCAAACGAAAGAGACTTCTAGTTCATAGCAGGATACCAATGCAATTATTCTGAGGGGTTTTCTTTTGCTTGCTCTGATTCAATAATCTGTAAGGATATTTGCAATGCCATCCCCTGTCCCTGAAAAATTAGAGAAAGGGTAAGAAGTTGTAAAATTTAAAGTTTGGATTAGAACTGTAGGGAGCAGACTGTATCGTGTGCTTTTTCATAGTGTGTTATTCATTTTTTTTCTGTGAGAAGAGCAAGCATTTTTCAAGGTCATCTTTACCGATCCCAAAGTGCATCAAGAAGACTAGATACAGGTAGTCCTTGACTTATAACCACAATTGAGTCCAAAATTTCTGTTTCTAAACAAGACAGTGAGTTTGTCAAGCGAGTTTTGCCCCATTTTACGATCTTTCTTGTCACTGTTGTTAAGTGAATCAATGCTAGTAAGATGGTTGTGAGGTGAATCTGTCTTCCTCATTGACTTTGCTTGCCAGATGTTTGTGACATGACCCCAGGACACTTCAACCGTCATAAGTACCTGCCAGTTACCAAGAGTTCGAATGTTGCTCACATAACCATGGGGACACTGCAACAAACGGATGTAAGTCGAGGACTTCCTGTTTAGGTCATAGTGTTCCTAGAACCTTCGGTAATACATTTATAATACACATATTTCCTGACTTTACTTCAAGAAACTTTTGAGTATTTGAGTATTTGAAAATTTATTTATAGGCCGCCCTTTTCCCTGGGGGGACTCAGGGCGGCTTACAACTCAAAGGGGGGGGGGATACAGACAATAACACATAAGGACAATACATAATTAAAAATAGAACACAACATTCATACCATTCGGGTGGGGGTGAGTTACATTCTTTATCCCCAGGCCTGACGGGATAGCCAGGTCTTGAGGGCTGTGCGGAAGGTCTGGAGGGTGGTGAGGGTGCGAATCTCCACGGGGAGATCGTTCCGAAGGGTCGGAGCTACTACCGAGAAGGCTCTCCTCCACTATCTAACTCAAGATAGTTTACATTATTCTCATTTTATCTTCACGAGGATGGTTTATAATAAGCTAAAGAGAAGGGAAGTGATGGGCCACAGTTCTTAAGCGAATCACTGCAGTTGCTAAGATAGTGAAATGATTAATAGAAAGAAGGACTAGGGGAGACATGATAGCAGTGCTCTAATATCTCAGGGGTTGCCACAAAGAAGAGGGAGTCAAACTATTTTCCAAGGCACCTGAGGGTAGAACAAGAAGCAATGGGTGGAAACTAATCAAGGAGAGAAGCAACTTAGAAGTAAGGAGAAATTTCCTGACAGTTGGAACAATTAATCAGTGGAACAGCTTGCCTCCAGAAGTTGTGAATGCCCAGACAGTGGAAGTCTTTAAGAAGATGTTGGATAACCATCTGTTTGAAACTGTATAGGGTTTCCTGCCTAGGCAGGGGGTTGGACTAGAAGACCTCCAAGGTCCCTTCCAACTCTGCTATTGTTTTGTATTGTATTGTTAGTGTGCACAGGACTCCTTTCTCATTTATTTTTCTGCTGTGAAGAGAAACCTGTGATCAGCCTGAGAGACAAGTGCTTGGATGTCACTTAGTTGCATTTAATATCTGAGAAGGTCCTGGATCTCTCTGGTCCTGTTCCTTATCATAACTGCTGCTGGATCTCCTGGCGACTGCATATACTCTCTTAGTGCTCAGATTCTTAGGCAGACAAAATGTACGCTGGGAACTCTGAATTTAAAAGGCAGCGGTGACTTCTGAAGACTCTGGGGAGGCAGCGATGGAAAATGCTGTTGCTTGGGCTTAGATGTTGCTGCTGGTAGAGGTGATACTGCTGTTTCAAATGCTTCAAGGTGACCCTGTGGGAAAATCTTCTCTCCTCTGATGCATGCAACCTAGCAACAGGTATCATCAGATGTTTTGGTCCCTGGGTGATTAGAGTGTCTTCTCACCCAAGCAGCTAGGTAGCATGCAATTCCTGGCTGTCACAACCATGGGGGAATGGGAATCTCTGGAAAAAGCCCACTCCCCAGGTCTTCTGCCAGGATTTATTTTATACCCCTATTGAACAATGGGACTTGCATGCCTTCTCAATCACACAGGTGTTAAAACAATGAAAACCTGGTACCCAATTGCATCTTTGAATTCTTTGGATGCTACCAGGTCTGTTTATCGCTTTGGATAATAATTCTCTAGGGAATCCCTTCATCTTCCCCTTTGTTTGAGGCCAAGAGAACGGCAGGGGATGTGGTGTCAGAGAGAAAGAACTTATAATGATGCAAATCTGCTCTCTTTGGTGTTTTTTTTTCCTAGTGTTTAGCAGCAGGCCTCCCCACCCTTGCTTTGGATGTTGGAATTATCCTGGGTCCATCATCTTAAAGATGTGCTGCTTGTAATAAGCTGCCCAGAGTTGCCTTATGGATGAGAGAGCAGCATATATATTTAATAAATAACTAAATAAATATATACAGGCATGCATAGCCTGTCCCTTACTGAGTAACACAAAGCCATAGTCCTTGTGGAAATAAAGAACTACTAAAGTACAGGTAATCCTTGATTTACCACCATTCATTTAAGTGACCATTTAAGGTTACAATGGCACTGAAAAAACTACTTATGATTGTTTTCAGACTAATGGCCATTGCAGAATCCCCATGGTCACATGATCAAAATTCAGATGCTTGGCAGCCGGTTCATATTTATGATGGTTGCAGTGTCCCGGAGTCACGGGATCAACTTTTGTGACTTTCTGACAATCAAAGTTTTAACGGGGAAGCCAGGTTCACTTAACAAGCATGTAGCTAACTTAAGAACTGCATGTTTCACTTAACAACTGTGGCAAGAATGACGTAAAATGGAGCAAAACTTAATTGTTTAGTGACATAAATTTTGTACTCCTTTGTGGTTGTAAATTGAGGACTTCCTGATTAATAAGCTACTCCGCTCATTAAGAGAATTGCAGTTGTCTCCTGCAATTTTAGAGAAAGGAATATTAAGAAAGCATATCAAGTGAATTTAAGAAATTGGCCTTTTTTGTTGTCCTGTTGCTTCTGTGAAACACACCATTTCCATTTTCTGGCATCTTCTTGACCCACAATTAAAAAGAAAAAGATTTCAACCCTCAGTGTTCTTCCTGCCTCTGCTTCATCGTTAATCTTTCCACCCCTGAAATAAGGAAAGTTATCAACTGCAATAAACATTTCTGGTGACCTTTGATAGCCCGACTTTCCTTCCCAAATGAACACAATCTTCCCACTTTATTTTTAAAAAAATATTGTAAAAAGTATTCAGTGGGGGAAAAGGGGAAGTCTGAGAAAGATGAACTGCATTTCTCTTTATGGAGTTTTTTTTTGTTACAGTGGAGATGAGAAATATCTCTCTTTTGTATTCACTGTCTCTCCTAGGGACTCTGATTACAGGTAGCACCAATACTGAAATTGATGGAGGCCTTCTGTAGGGGGTGGACAGGGATGAAGAGACTGTAATTAGATCCAGCCCGTTTTCAAAGCAGCAATCCATGTTAATCTTTTGCAGCAAATACTAAAAAGGATGTTGCAGCATTTTAAAAATGATTTAGTTAGTTAAAAGCCATAAATCAGGCCTGACTGGTAGTAACAATCCTGGAATCTCATTGATCCTTTCTATCTCTCCCCAAGTATGGTTCTGGGTTTTGTTTTGTTTTTCTGGCTAATAATAATTTTTAGAAACTTGCCTTGTTAGATTTATATCTCATTTTCCACTAGGAATTAATATTGCTCTTCACTACAGGTAGTCCTCAACTTACAACCACAATTGAGCCCAACATTTCTGTTGTTAAGTGAGACATTGGTTAAGTGAGTTTTGCCCCATTTTACAGCCCTTCTTGCCACAGTTCTTAAATGAATCACCGCAGTTAAGTGAATCTGGCTTCCCCATTGCTTTTGCTTGTCAGAAGGTCGCAAAAGGTGATCACATGACCTCAGAGCACTGTAGTGGCCATAAATAGGAGTCAATGGCTAAGCATCTGAAGTTTGATCACATGACCATGGGGACGCTGAAATGGTTGTAAGTGTGAAAAATTGTCATAATTCACTTTCTCGGTGCCGTTGTAACTTTGAATGGTCACTAAACAAACTGTTGTAAGTCGAGGACTACCTGTATATTTTGCACATTCTTATGACTACCTTTTAGTAAAGATAGTACTCGGCTTACCAACTGTAATGGTGTCTGCCCATCACAGTCACAGCTCCCGATGGTCCTAAAATCAGGTGACCAATCCTATTTTATGATCTTTTTGTAGTAGTCATTAAGTGATTCTGGGTTGTTAATTGAATACCAGTAAGCAAAATATTGGCTTGCTAGGGCAGTGTTTCTCAACCTTGGCAACTTGAAGATGTCCGGACTTCAACTCCCAGAATTCCCCAGCCAGCATTCGCTGGCTGGGGAATTCTGGGAGTTGAAGTCCAGACATCTTCAAGTTGCCAAGGTTGAGAAACACTGTGCTAGGGACATGATTTTGTTAAAAAACAAACAAACCCAGAAGTGCTGATAGTTGGAATTTCGAATCTGGGTTCTAAGTAACCCCAGGTTAGGTCCATTGTAACTTCGAATGGTCACTGTAGAGGTATCCCACTTCATTGTTAGATCCTTCGAATACTTCAGTGGGTGTTTCATTTGTGCTTTTTTAAAAAGTTGGTCAATTGCCTCTTGTCCCCACCAACTATCAGAGTCGTTTCCTGATGGGCTCTTTATTAGTTTATCCTTCTGTAATTTGTAAACAATTTCCATTGTGTTTTATCTTCATTTCCTCTATTAAATTGCTTCTTGAGCATTCCTACCATAGTTGAATATTGTCCTGAGATTTGGCTAAGCACCTTAAAATGTTTTCCTGTTTTCCTCTACTTATTATCATTCTTAATTGAGATAGCATTCCTTATCTTTTTTGGCTTGATGCTTAAAGTCTGCATTAAGTTGTTAAAAATAATTTTTGTTGCTTACGGCTTTTATCTTTCATGTCTTTCTTTGGATACAATGCTAGCTTGTTTTGAAAGCCATTTAGGATCTTTTCCTCTGATATTTTGGGAGTATTTTTTCCACTCCAGTTTTGGCATCTTCTCTCCTCTGATCTCTTTTGCAGAAATGAAATGCATTGAATACATATTGAGTATGTTCCATATCTTAAATATGTTCCATACACTGACCTTATATTCTAATTCTCTGCTGGTTCTTCTTTTTAACTTTTGGGAGTTTAACCAACTTATTCTACAATCAAATCTAGAAGTATCCTGCCTAGTTAGAGTACTACAGGTAGTCCTTGACTTACGACCACAATTGAGCCCAAAATTACTGCTGCTATGTGAGACATTTGTTAAGTGAGTTTTGCCCCATTTTACAACCTTTGTGTCACAGTTGTTAAGTGAATCACTGCAGTTGTTAAGTTAGTAACACGATTGTTAAGGGAATCTGGCTTCTCTATTGACTTTGCTTGTCAGATGTTTGCAAAAGGTGATCACATGACTTTGCGACACTGCAACCGCCATAAATATGAACCAGTTGCAAAGCATCTGAATTTTGATCACGTGACCAAGGGGATGATGCAATAGTCGTGTGAAAAACAGAAGTCACATCAGTGCGATTATATCTTTGAACGATCACTAAATGAATTGTTGTAAGTCAAGGACTTTAGTATATTTTCCCACTTGGTCATAAGGAAAGGGATCTGGATAGCAGGACTAGTCCAGCAGCTTTTAAGGAAATACATACAGTGACAGGGAGAACCATTTTCAGCAAGATGCAGTTTCTCCATGTGTTTTCCAGATGGTGGCTAGTTTGGACATAATGTCTGAAGGTTCAGTTAATTGGGCCTATGAAGATTTTTCAAGAAATTGTAGATGTACATAAGCCTTCTCTGACTTCCTGGTGCATTGAAAAAGAAAGAAAGAAAGAAATAGGCCTAATTGGTTTTAAAATAAGTAGTTATACTCTCATTGTGCAGTATCCCTGTTGGAAGTGACGGGATTAGCAAACTATAAATATAAAATGTGTGTTAAAATTCCTGTGATAATTTTGAAGGAGGCAGATATATAGAACAGGAAAGGTATTTTTCCCCTCTCATTGAACAAGGAAAAAGGGTCTTGTGTTACTGCTAGTCCATTGCACTTTTGTTGGTGTAGAAATGTTTTTCCTTTTTTTTTTCCTGTATCCGTTACAGGATGTTTGTTTTTTTGCAGACAGGCCTCATTTAACGACTGCTTCGTATAATGACAGTGGCAAAAAAGCAACTTTATAACTGCACAATTATGACCTTCAGAAGTCTGTAAAACGAAGGAAAGCTGAAGTAAAATTGTAGGCAGAGTTGTGGCTTCACTTAGCAAATCATTTTGCTTAATGGCTGAGTTGCTAGTTGTTAGTTGTTGAACCAGGATTGCCTGTATGTTGCTTTGTCCCACTTCAAGTTCATTAAATGTGATTCGATTCAGGGCCTTTGTACCTACTGGATGCCAAGCAACCAAAGTTGGATCACATGACCACGGGGAAATGCTGCAATGGTCATAAATGTGAGGACTGGTCATAAGTCACGTTCTTCAGTGGTCTTGTAATTTTGGCCGGTCATTAAATGGATAATTATAAGTCAAGAATCACCCGTATCAGTGTGGAGGAGACATTTTTAAAAGCTCTTCTGAGCACCAGTTTGCCACGTGGCATGATTTGGCCATGTACTTCCCCCTCTCTGGATTGGATTGGGAATCCTTTTGCCATTGCCCTGGTTCAGGGTGGGGTGGGGGGTGGGTGCTCCCAGTCTAAATCAGCCTGTCTCTGACAAACCATTGATTGACTAGCTGCTGATAATCAAGCCTTTGCTGCCTAACTCATACTGAGAAAAAGGATGCTTGTTTTCCAGGGTTTGGCTAAGAATTAGGAGGGAATTTGTAAAAAAGGTTGGTCTCTGGAATATTTACCCAAGAGCGAGGGGATATTCTCTGCTTTTTAAAGCTCTCCTTTCTCTGAGGTAAGCAAGCAAGGATTTCTTGGCCTCTATCAACAAGGAGCTATTATACAGCTCTGTTTTCCCATCAGAAAGAAAGTTAAGAAGGCTGGGCAGAAAGGAGGGGAGGTGACATCAAATTCCACGCTGGCTCACTCCAGTTTTTACCAGCTTTCGTTTAGCCAGGCGGGATTTTTAGCCTGCAGAGATCACTTCTTTTTGTTTCTTATTAGGGGCTCGCTAATCATGTCTGCCTTTGTAGCGGGCTTTATTTATTTATTTAAAGTAGTGTTTCCCAAACTTTTGCAACTGGAAGAGGTCTGAACTTCAACTCCCAGAATTCCCCAGCCAGCGAACGCTGGCTGGGGGATTCTGGGAGTTGAAGTCCAGACCTCTTCCAGTTGCCAAGGTTGGGAAACACTGATTTGAAGCATTGGTAGGGTTGCCACATCTTATAACAAACTTATAAACAACTCCCAATCAAAAATTAAAACAAGAACTTGTTGCTGGCCTTGTAAATCAAAGGAAGAACTTGCTTGCCTACGATGGCAAGAGATCAGGAAATTTGGTGGCATCTTTTCCGATCAATACATTTTATGACAAGGTGTGTGCCCTCTGTGAGTTGTGTCTAATGAAGTGTTGTTGGCTATGGGAAAATAATGAAGCATTGTGTTTTTGATGCCAATAAATATAATGTACAGGTAGTCCTTGACATACAAGCATTGGTTTAGCACTGAAAGAAAGTAACCTATGACCAGTCCTCACACTTATGACCATTGCCGCATTCCCATGGTCACATGATCAAAATTCAGGTGCTTAGCAACTGGTATATATTTGCGATGCTTGCAGTGTTCTGGGGTCATATGATCACCATTTGTGACCTTCTCACCTGGGGTTTGAAAATTATCAATGAGGGAAGCTGGATTTGCTTAACAATGCATATTCACTTAACAACAAAGTAATTGGTTTTACAGCTGTGCCAAAAAATTTAAAATTGGGTTTGGTCCACTTAACAACCAACTTGCTTAGCAACAGAAATCTTGGGTTCACTTGTGATCATAAGTCGAGGATTACCTGTATTTATTTGTTTGTCAAATTTATATAGCTGCCCATCTCACAAACAACTCCCAATTCTGAGAGTTGAAGTCCACACATCTTAAAGTGACCAAGTTTTAAAAAGCATTGATGTAAAATATTAAATTGGTCTGTTTATTTTATTTCTGTATCTTTGTTGGTTCCTTCCTAGGCAGGATAAGTAGGTATAAGGAAAGCTTGGCAAATTTATGAATGCCAAAATTGTCTGGGTATGTGGATAAAGAGGTGTCCTGGGAAGATAGATGGAGAAAGGGGTGTATATTTGTCTGTTTGCAAACTAGGCTGTTTGCCCAAAGTGTAACAGAGGTACAGGTAGTCCTCAGTTTACGACCGCAATGGAGGCCAAATTTTCTGCTGCTAAGGAAGACAATTAGTAAGTGTCCCAGGCCCATTTTACAACCTTCCTTGCCACAGTTGTTCAGTGAATTACTACATGACTTTAGTCACACGGTTGTTAAGTGAATCTTCTTTTTCGGAAGGTTGAAAAGATGATTGCATGACTCTGAGACATTGCAAACCATCATAAATAGGAGTCAGTTGCCAAGCCTCCGAATTTTGAACACGTGATGGTGAAAAACAGCCATAAGTCACTTTTTTCCCCAGTGACATTGTAAGTTTGAATGGTCACTGAATGAATGGTTAAGTCGAGGGCTACCTGCATTGCATTGTTTGGAGAGAAAGCACTTTCCATACAGAAGCTGCAACGGTAATGATCTTGAAACACGCTGCCTCTTTAAAAGAAGGGGAACCAGAGACGCCGGAACGGATGACTGTGGGCCAGCTTAGGTTACATAATCACTTTCAGGTTTAGCGCTGAAGCTTCTCCGTGAACTAATGGGGCCAGGGACATAATTATCTGATCTCCAGCCAGCATTTTCTGATCAGGCCCATAACACGCCTGACCTTGCTGATTAGATTTATTTGTTAGTTTTATACTTGCAAAACTCTTTCAGCCATGCACAGAATCTGGTGCTCGTTTGTGTGCCTTTAGGCATATACGACCCCAACGGAGGCCACAATTTCTGTTGCTAAATGAGACATTTGTTAAGTGAGATTTGCCACATTTAACAAGCTTTCTTGCCGCAGTTGTTTTAAGTGAATCCTGCTTCCCCATTGACTTTGCTTATTAGATTCATAGGAAGCTCTTTTATCAAGACTGAAGTGTGTCTTCTGTTATTCCAGGAGTGGCTTCCCCCCTCCCCTCCTTTCAGATGCTTCCTGTTATGCCTCTCGAACACACACACACACACACACACACACACACACACACACACACACACACGGCTGTGTTGGAAGTGGAAAAGGGATTTTTCATTTTTTTTCATTTTCATTTATTGGACATTTATAGGCCGCCCTTTTCCCTGAGGGGACTCAGGGCGGCTTACAATCACAAAGGAAAGGGAGTGTAGGACAGTACAAAAAGAAATGTGAACAAAGGTAAATTAAACAGTAAAACTCAACATTCACTCGACATTCGGGAGGGGCGAAAATAGACTTATCCCCAGGCCTGACGGGCTAGCCAGTTCTTGAGGGCTGTGCGGAAGGCCTGGACAGTGGTGAGGGTACGAATCTCCACGGGGAGATTGTTCCATAGTGTCGGAGCCGCAACAGAGAAGGCTCTCCTCCGAGTAGTCGCCAGTCGGCACTGACTGGCGGATGGAATACGGAGGAGGCCAACTCTATGCGATCTGATGGGACGCAGGGAGATAATTGGCAGAAGGCGGTCTCTCAAATAGCCAGATCCACTACCATGGAGCGCTTTATAGGTGGTGAGTAGGACCTTGAAGTGCACCCGGAGATCGACAGGTAGCCAGTGCAGCTCACGGAGGATCGGTGTTATGTGGGCGAACCGTGGTGCGCCCACGATCACTCGCGCGGCCGCATTCTGGACTAGCTGAAGTCTCCGGATGCTCTTCAAGGGCAGCCCCATGTAGAGCACGTTACAGTATTCCAGCCTAGAGATCACAAGGGCTCGAGTGACTGTTGTGAGGGCCTCCCGATTCAGGTAGGGCCGCAACTGGCGCACCAGGCGAACCTGGGCAAATGCCCCCCTGGTCACAGCTGAGAGATGGTGGTCAAAAGTCAGCTGTGGGTCCAGAAGGACTCCCAAGTTGCGGGCCCTTTCTGAGGGGTGTAAGTTTTGTCCCCCCAGCCTGAGTGATGGTATGTTGGTCAAATTTTTGGGAGGAAAACACAACAGCCACTCGGTCTTGTCTGGGTTGAGTATCAGCTTGTTTGCTCTCATCCAGTCTTTAACGGCTTCGAGACCCCGGTTCATCACGTCCACCGCTTCATTGAGTTGGCACGGGGCGGACCGATACAACTGTGTATCGTCCGCATATTCGTGATATTTTATCCCGTGCCTTCGGATGATCTCGCCCAGCGGTTTCATGTAAATGTTAAATAGTAGGGGGGATAGGACCGACCCCTGCGGCACCCCATAAGTTAGGGGCCTCAGGGACGATCTCTGCCCCCCCACCAACACCGACTGCGACCTGTCCGAGAGATAGGAGGAGAACCACTGCAAAACAGTGCCGCCCACCCCTATCTCCCGCAGTTGTCGCAGAAGGATACCATGGTCGATGGTATCGAAAGCCGCTGAGAGGTCCAGGAGAACTAGGATGGAAGCATGGCCTCCATCCCTAGCTCTCCAGAGATCATCGGTCAATGCGACCAAAGCGGTTTCTGTGCTGTAACCGGGTCTGAAGCCAGACTGGAAGGGGTCAAGATAGTTAGCTTCCTCCAAGGTACGCTGAAGCTGGAGAGCCACCACCTTCTCAACAACCTTCCCTATAAAGGGGAGGTTGGAGACTGGACGATAGTTATTAAGAACAGCTGGATCCAAGGACGGTTTCTTCAGGAGGGGTCTTACCACCGCTGTCTTAAGTGCGGTGGGGAAGTACCCCTCCCGAAGAGAGGCGGTAACAACCGCCTGGATCCAGCCTCGTGTCACCTCACTGCTGTTGGCAACCAGCCAGGAGGGACACGGGTCCAGTATGCAGGTGGAGGCACTCACAGCTCGCATAGCCTTGTCCACATCCCCAGAGGCAACTTCCTGAAACTCAACCCAGAGATGGTTTGCCAAGTCTTCTCCTTGTGTCTCGGCTGGATCTACTGGGGTGGAGTCCAGGTCCGCTCGAAACCGGGCAACTTTGTCCGCCAAGAACTGGACATATTCCTCAGCCTTACCCTGTAGGGAGTCCCCCGTCTCCCTCCTATTTAGGAGGGAGCGGGTTATCCTAAACAGGGCGGCTGGGCGGGACTCGGCGGACGCTACCAAGGAGGCAATATATGTTCTTTTTGCTGTTCTTAAAGTCCGAATATACTCCTTGGTGCATGCTGTTAAAAGTGCCCGTTTCGACTCGGACCTATCGGACCTCCACGAGTGCTCTAGGCGTCTCCTCCGGCGCTTTACCTCCCGGAGCTCCTCAGTGAACCAAGGAGGCCTCCGGGGGCCGCTGACCCGGAGGGGCCGTAGCGGCGCAATCCAGTCTAGAGACTCCGAAGCTGCCGAGTGCCAGGCAGCGACGAGGGTCTCCGCCGAACTGTGGGCGAGGGTATCAGGAATAACCCCAAGCTCCGTCTGGAACCTAACAGGATCCATCAGTCGCTTGGGGCGGAACCAGCTGGTCGGTCCCTCCTCCCTACGGTGGGGGTTTGGCCTCCGGAAGTCTAGCCTCAGTAGGTAGTGGTCTGACCACGACAGGGGTATGATCTCATTACCCCTCAGACCAAGATCGTAACTCCACTGCTCCGAGAGGAATACAAGGTCGAGCGTGTGACCCGCTGAGTGAGTTGGGCCTCGGATTACTTGAGTCAAGCCCATGGCTGTCATGGAAGCCATGAACTCCTGCGCTCCATCAGAGTGTTCACCGAGCGAAGGCAAGTTGAAGTCCCCCAGAACTATAAGTCTAGGGAACTCAACTGCTAGCTCGGCTACTGACTCGAGGAGCGAGGGGAGGGCTGCTGCAACGCAGTTGGGAGGCAGGTACGTAAGCAGCAGACCCACTTGACCCTTGAGGTCCAGCTTCACCAGCAGGGACTCACACCCGACAAGCTCCGGAGCAGGGATCCTACGAGGATTGCTGTTGTTGAAAGCATCCTTTGGATTTCCAGGGCTGTTTTTGAATCTGTTGTTGAGGTGCCAGTTCTGGCAAGCGTTGCAGAGAAAGGAAAATCCACTTGTATATTTTTCCTGTCCTCCACAACTTGTGGTCCTGACAATTGGCAGCTCAGCTGTTGAGTCCTACAAAATCTGGGAAGTTCAAGATGGAAAGGAGCTGTTTTCATAAGGCTTGCCATCTCTGGAAACGATCTCCCTTATGCTTCCAGGTTATTTGCAAATAAAAGCCGCCAAGGAAGCAGAGGTGTGAGGACCATTTGCAAGAGCTTCTGAAGCCAAGGGATCAAGCAACAATTTTGATTTGCCCCTGAAAAGCCAGTAGAAAATCTTTTTTTGTTTGTTGTTGTTTTGTTTGGAAGACACGTGACTGGCTTTGCATTTTGAGTTGCATAATGCAGTAAACAGGATTTGCATATACAGTTCATCAGCAAGTTACATGAATGCTGCGAGGCGGAAATTGAGGTTTACAGGCTCATATATGGGAGGAAATGGACGCTATTTGAATATTTTTAAAAAGCACAGTGTTTGAATTAGGGAGATTTGTGAGGGGTTGCTTATTGAAATTCAAAAAAGACTTTCTCATCCTCTAAAGTTCTGGAGTGGCTGCCTATAAATAATAGCTTGGGGTTGGTGGGAAAAAAAGAAAGAGAAAGCAGGGTCCCCCTTTAATATAGGTATTATGAACCTATAAAAAGAAACACGGTTGTTCGGGGGTTAAGATGCTGAGTTTATCAATCAGAAAGATTGGCAGGTCGACTGTTCGAATCCCTAGTACCGCCTAAAGGAGTGAGCTCCAGTGACTTGTCCCAGCTTCTGCCAACCTAGCAGTTCAAAAGCATGTAAAAATGCAAGTAGAAAAATAGGGACCACCTTTGGTGGGAAGGGAACAGTGTTCCGTGCACCTTCGGTGTTTAGTCATGCCGGCCACATGATCACGGAGACGTCTTCGGACAGCGCTTGCTCTTGGCTTTGAAACGGAGATTAGCACCGCCCCCTAGAGTCAGAAATGACTAGCTCATATGTGTGAGAGGACCCTTTACCCATGAACCTGTATAAATTAAGTACAGGTAGTCTTTGATTTACAACCAAATACCAAGTTTGAAGTTACAACAGCACTGAAAGAAGTGACACATGGTTATTTTTCACACTTACGACCATTGCAGTATCCTCATGGTCACATGATCCAAACTCAGACACTTGGCAACGGACTCATATTTACGACTGTTCCAGTGTCCCAGGGTCATCTGATCGCCTTTTGTGACCTTCTGACAAGCAAGAGTCAATGGAGAAGCTGGATTCACTTAACAACCGTGCCCCCATCTTAACAACTGCAGTGATGATTCACTTAACAAGCATGGCAAGAAAGATCGTAAAACAGGGCAAAATTCATTTAACAAATGTCTCACTTAGCAACAGAAATTTTGGACTCAATTGTGGATGTAAGTCAAGGACTACCTGTACAGGTAAGGTGTGTGCACAGTAACCATATCTGTCTCCTCCCCCTCTTGATTTGCACCAGTAACCGGCTCCTCTGGAGTTTCGCTTTCACATAGTTTCAACTGTTTAGCTCACTGGCAGTTAATGAAAATTTAAGAAGTGATAACTGGTCCAGAGGAACAACATTGTTTTGTGTTGCCTTGTAAAAAAGTAAAATAAGCAGTCTGTCTAATGTACAGTGATGATGATGTGGGTGGTTTAAGGTGGGGCTTAAGGATACCTTTGCCCTGAAAGGTTTATGACTTGGTGTAACACTGAGCTGGAAACACAAGGGATTGTCCTGCTATTGATACTCTGCTTATTTTGCACACCTGATCCTTAAAAGCACTGTTGCACCTGGTGCATTTTCCATGTTGACCCTCCTGTTGGTCCAGGTGCAGGGCATTATTTACAGGCAGCTTAGTCCACGTGGAAGGGGAAGAAAAAACACAATGCTGGCACCCACGCAAGCTTGTATAACAGCTCACTTTTGCTCAATGTGCATATTCTTCTTCAAGGCTTGTATTTCTTGGAAATTGGACAAAGGTCTAACGTTCCTAAATGAACTTGCCTGTTTGCTTTGCGTTCGTGAAGCACATGAAATTGAGGACATTATAAACGCATTGATGGACTTACCCCCCCCCCCCCAAAAAAAAGGCTTTTCTGTATGACATTTCCAGGACTGTGTATTTTATTTGGACAGTATTGCCTTACCTGTGGATGTTCAGAGAGTTTGAGTAAGGCAGGTGCTGTTCCAGTCGGCTAACATTGGTCTTTCTACATGACGATTGATTCCTCCTTTGTGAATTTGTTCTGTCTATCTGACTCAATGGCTCTTTGATACTCAGAAACAAAGCACTTAGGCCTCTGAATATCATTTTTTTGAAGAGCATCTATTCATGCTGTTAAACCAAAGGATGATGAGAGTTTGCTAGATAGACCTTTTATTCTACAGCACAACTTGCATGTTTAAAATGGGAGAAATGTTGTTGAACAAGTACATTTCTTATTACACATGTTGTTTTTTTCTTATTTATATTGTGTTCTGTAGAATCTAATGCACTAGACTTTCATAGGATTCTGTGAGAAACAGGGTAAAATAATTTTACTTGAATGCAAGTAAAATGCCATTTGAAACCTTCAACTCTATTATTCTATGTTCTATTTGTTTGTAAGTATTAGAAAAGAAAAGAAAAAAAAAATAGAAAAATATGTACATAGTGAAAGAAACTGCTTGAACAAGTAGATATATCTTTAATTTCTAATTTCCCCCTTTTTTATACCTTGACTGATTTTCAGTATTTTATTAATGATGTATTGAGGTATCATTTCTCCTTTGAAAGCCTAGTTTGAATAAGAGCAAACCAAGCTTCCCCAGTTTTTCTTTAAATTTCCTTGTTGCTTTTCCCACCAAGATTTTGGAAATTAAAACCGTTTTCGGTCTGAAGAGCTTTGTGTTATCTGGTGATTATTAGGTGACATGATAGAAATAAATTGAAAATGGAGCTTTCTGTTTGGCAGTAGATGGTGATCAGTTTTTCATCTGTTCTGAAAAGATAGCTTTCAAACAAAGAAAGCTTCTAGAGGATGAGGAAAGGAATGGGAGACTCTGTACAATTTAGCAAAACGTTGAAAGACTATATCTGGGCTCTCACACTTTTCTAACTGTTTATTTACCTCTGATTTACTGAATAAATCACGGTTGAGAGGTCACGCAACACATTCAACCATAAACAGAGTTTTATAAATCAAAAGAGGTGGATTCACACAATGAATTCTAATCCAAATTGCAAGGAGAATCCTCTTTGAAATTCAGAGGATCTCTCCTGGGAGGATGGAGAATTGAATTTGCCAGAATCCAGGCAAAAATGGAGAATTGAATTTTGATGGTAGAACTAGTAGTTCTTGACTTACAATCATTCATTTATTGACCAACAGCACTGAAAAAAGTGATGTACGGCTATTTTTTTATACATACGACTGTTGTAGTATCTCCTAGGTCACATGATCAATATTTGGGCTCTTTTCAACTGTCATGTATTTATTTATGACGGGGTCATGAGATTGTAATTTGTAACCTTCCCAGCTGGCTTCTGGCATGCAAAGTCAATGGGGGGTGGGGCGGGAGGAGAGCCAGATTTGCTTAATGACTGATTGATTTACTCAATTGCAGTGATTCAGTTAACACCTGTGGCAAAAACTTCATAAAATGGGGTAATATTCACTTAACAGCTGCCTTGTTTAGCAACAAAAATTTGGGGCATATATATGCCATGATTGAAATAATGTATCTGTCACTTTAAATGCTCAAGTGAGATGTGATTGGATGCTGTTGCTTTAATCAGCCATAAGAGGGAGTAGGAACTACTACTGGTTGTTCCTGGTTGTTTCTGTATGTTCTCTGTGCTTGTTATTGGAGTTGAATATGGTATATTGGATGGTATGTTAGTTACCTGTCTACACGGTGAATGGTGAGTTGAGCATCTGTAAACCAACGTGTTGTATCATAGACTGTGTATATAATTCAAGACTACATATTGCTTGTTTTGGAGAATGTTTATCCTACTTTATTTTTGTTAACGCAAGTAAAGTTATCCTTGTTTTAACTTCGGCGGCTGTGATTGATAGTGTGACTATTCAGCGGCACATTCCTTGCTACCTTCTGCTATTCAACTCTAGTCTCCAAAAGGAGATATACTTAACAGTTAAAAGTCCAGATCTATCTATAATAATTTAGGTAAAAGTAAAGGTTTCCCTGTCCAGTCTTAGACCAGTGTGTGGTACTCATCTCCATTTATTGGCCAACGGAGCCAGTGTTGTCTGAAGACATTTTCCTTGGTCATATGGCCAGCATAGCTATACACCAAAGGTGCACAGAATGCTGTTACTTTGGAAATACCACCCCAAGAAAATAAAAATTAAGAACTGAAAGAGACACCTACAACAATAGAAAAAGAAAGAAAGAAAGAAGGAGAGGAGATGAGAGGAAGAGGAAGAGAAGGAAGATAGAGACGAGGAGAGGAAGATGGAAGGAAGAGAAGGAAAGAGGGTAGGAAAGGGAAGGGGAAGAGAGGAGTAGGGGAGAGGTAAGGGAAGAAGGAAGGGAACGGAGAGTGGAAAGAAGAAAGTAGAGAAAGGAGGGAGGGACAAAAGAAAGGGAAAAGGTGGTGTCAAAACAGGCGAGGGATGGTAAACAAAGCAACCCAAACGGTATATTATAACCCTGTAAATGGAATGACAAATGTATAAGAACGACAAATGTAAAAAAAAGAATAATAACTATGTGAATGTATACCTATAGTTGTATATGGAGAACAAAAAAAATATTTTTTTAAAAAAATAACAAAAAAAAAAAGAATGCTGTTACTTCAACCCTATTAATCTACTTGCATTTGCATGCTTTTGAACCGTTAGATGGGTAGGAGCTGAGATAGGGCCGGGAACTCATCCCCTTCTGTGGTGCTTGGGTCTCGAATGTGGGCTGACAAGCTCAGTGTCTTTAACCACTGAGCCATCGTGCCTTGCATATAATAATTTGGCAGTGAGGATGGAGGAAATGGACAAATTGTTTTAGCCTATTTGACTGTATTTAACTGGCTGCAGCAATTGAGAGATGCTGCCCACAGATGATCTTTGAAGACAGCTCACTGAGCGAGCTTTAGTAGCACCTCAAGACTCCACTTTTAGTGTGTTCTTTTTTAAAGTGGTATACGTCTGTGGTGATGCACAGTTGCCAAAGTTGCTTCAGATGGCTTTGCTCTCCTATCTGGAAGGTCTTCTACTACTAATGAAGCCCAGGTAATAAATAACCGAGAGGAGATTAATAGCCACCTCCTGTAGCAAATTATATTTGATTTATTGCACATTATATATACACACAGGTGCCAGTAATTCAATTAAAACACAGGGCCTTTAAACTAGCAGAGATACACTTCCTGTGACAGCACAACAGCTTTTAATTCCATAATAGGATTTTAATGAAATAAGCCCAATACACAGCCTTTAACATATTCAAGAAGGGGGAGAAAGATATATGACTTCCCTGTAAACATAATGCCACTCCGAGTTGATACATGCAGTAACAAAGTCCGATTTAATATCTTGCTGCTAGATATGCCCTCTATGGAGCATCATGTAATGGCAACTTCAATAAAGCAGCTTGCTTATCTTCTTGTGTTTTATAGCAGTGTGGGTGAAAACTTTTAAATGCAGAGAGCTAGGGAATTCAGAAAAGCAAGACATATCTGTATTTCTAACCATGTCAGGAGGAGCCAGTCCTGTAATACAGTAGTCAGAATAACAGATTCGGAAGGGACCTTGGAGGTCTTCTAGTCCAACCCCCTGCCTAGGCAGGAAACCCTATACCGTTCCAAACAAATGGCTATCCAACATCTTCTTAAAAACTTCCAGTGTTGGGGCATTCACAACTTCTGAGTGCAAGTTGTTCCACTGATTAATTGTTCTAACTGTCAGGAAATTTCTCCTTAGTTCTAAGTTGCTTCTCTCCTTGATTAGTTTCCACCCATTGCTTCTTGTCCTGCCCTCAGGTGCTTTGGAGAATATCTTGACTCCCTCTTTTTTGTGGCAATCCCTTAGATATTGGAAGACTGCTATCATGACACCCCTAGTCCTTCTTTTCATTAAACTGGGCATACCCAATTCCAGCAGCCATTCTTGATATGTTTTAGCCTCCAGTCCCCTAGTCCTTGACTTACGACCATAATTGGGACTGGAACAGAGGTGCTATTCAGCAGGTTCTGACCAGTTCTGAAGAACCGGTAAATACCACCTCTGACTGGCCCTGCCCCCATCTATTCTCTGCCTCCCGAGTCCCAGCTGATTGGGAGGAAATGGGGATTTTGCAGTGACCTTCCCCTGGAGTGGGGAGGGAACGGAGACTTCCTGTGCCACACACCCCAAGCCACACCCACAAATCCATGCCATGCCCACCAAGCCACGCCCACAGAAATGGTAGTAAAATATTTTGAATCCCACCACTGGACTGGCATACCTGTTGCTAAGCAAGCTGGTTGCTAAGTGAATCATGCATGATTTTATGAGCCTTTATTAACACAGTTCTTAAGTGAATTCCTGCCGTTGACAAGTTTGTCATGCAGTCGTTAAGCAAATCGGAGTTCACCCATTGATTTTGCTTGCCGGAAGCCAGAAGGGAAGCCTGCAAATGGCAATCATAGCTGCAACCGTCATAAATGCATGTCCATTGCCAGGCACTCAAATTTTGATCACTTGACCTTGGGGATATTGCTATGGTCATAAGAGGGCCAGTCATAAGTCACTTTTTATATAGTGCTATTTAAAGGTCGCTAAATGAATGCTGCACCAATTGTAAATACTAGTTAGCTGCCAAGCACTCAAATATTGATCACATAATCTTGGGGATACTGTGACAGTCGTAAGTGTGAGGACACATTGAAAGTCACATTTTTCTGTGCCATTTAACTTCAAAACTGTTGCTAAACAAATGATTGTTAAGTTGTGGACTACCTGTGAGAAACTCTCTTTCTGTATGGTGGAAGATTCAGAACTTGCAGACAAAAGAACAACGGTCTTTAAATCAAGAGTTTTAAATTGGCTGTATGAATCCTAGCGTGAGGTTTAGTCAATGAATTAACTACAATCTGCATATTAATCTTTAGTGATTAATGATGAAGCATTTAGCCAATAAATTAACTAAAATCTACATATGAATACTGTAGCAAGATTTATTTATTTATTAAACCAATTTATATTTGTTTAATTGGACTCTTGGGCAGCTTAGAACAGAGCGTGGGGTTATCTTCTTAAAATTATTATTCCTATGCTTTAAAGTAGACCACAGGATGCATGTAGGTTTTTACCCTATACAGTGGAGGGGAAAATCCACCCTTTTAAATTGCTTATGCAAGCCATAGCACACAGAAACACACCCATGTCCGTTTTTTATTATTTGGTCTCATTTAAAATGAATCTGATCAATCCATTTTAAACTTAAACAATTTGTGAACTTTTATTTAGGCACTGACTGGCTGTGGGTTGTTCAAGATCTCTCTCTCTCTCTCTTTCTTTCTCTCTTTCTCTTTCTCCTGCTTTCTAGCCTGGTGCCATAATCACTAGACCAAACAGATTATCTAACTCTTTAGACAATAGAAATGGAATTCAAAACCTATGAAAATTCTGCCAATTTGGACAGAATGTCTTGGAATAATTAAAAATAACATTGCATTGCCAAATAATTCTTGCAGGAGAATAATGGATTGCATCAAAGTACCATTTTCTAGGAAAGACATGGAAGAGAAAGCATGTACTGCAGGTTTTCCTTTCCAAGGAATGAAGATGTACAATGGACACCTTTTACTTCTTGGGATAAATAAAGATACCTCTGTAACAGCGTTGTTTATATTTCTACCTTAATGGAATGACTGACCTTTACTTACTTGTGAATGCTATTTCTCCTTCAGGAAACTGTATAGGTATATACTATCTTTCCCACACCCCACTTTTTAAATATTTATATTTACCTAACTTACATCATGAGGACTGTTATATTGGTGTAGTTCCCATCCTGCGCCAGGAATCCCATCTCAGGCAATAGTTAATAGTAAAGCATTATTATCTCTGGATGCAGTTAAGATAGTTTGTTATCAGAGGACTGTTGCAAAATAGATTTGGTCTAGTGGCTAAGGCTGTGAGTTTAAATCCCACCTTAACCATGAAAGCCAGCTTGATTGAGGGGTGATTTTGAGTCAGTCCCCAGGAGACTGTGAGTTCTAGTCCTTCCTTAGGCATGGAAGCTGGCTGGGTGAATTTGGGCCAATCACCAAGAGACAGTGGGTTCTAGTCCTGCCTTAGCCATGAAATCCAGCTGGGTAACTTGGGCCAATCACTTTCTCGACCCAATTCACCTCACAGGATTGTTGTTGTGGGGAAAATAGGAAGAAGAAGGTGTGTTAGATATGTTTGCCTTGACTTATTGGTAAAAATAACAAAGGTGGGGATATAATAAAATAAATAAAATAAATAATAAAATAAATAAAACAATAAAACAATAAATAAAAAATAAAACAATAAATAAAATAAAACAATAAAACAATAAAACAATGAATAAATAAAAAATAAAACAATAAAAAATAAATAAATAAATAAAATAAATAATAAAAGAAATAAAAGAAATAAAAAAATAAAAGAAATAAAAAAATAAAATAAATTAAAAAATAAAATAAATTAAAATAAATAAAAAAAATAAAAAAATACAGACATAAATAGGGTAAAATACAATACAGACATAAAATAGGGATGTGGTGGCTTCTCGATCAGAAAGGTTGGCAGTTCAGAGATTCGAATCCCTAGTGCCGCGTAACGGAGTGAGCTCCTGTTACTTGTCCCAGCTTCTGCCAACCTAGTTCGAAAGCACGTAAAAATGCAAGTAGAAAAATAGGAACCACCTTTGATGGGAATGTAACAGCGTTTTGCGCACCTTTGGCATTTAATCATGCTGGCCACATGACCACAGAGACGTCTTCGGACAGTGCTGGTTCTTCAGCTTTGAAATGGAGATGAGCACCACCCCTAGAGCTGGAAATGACTAGCACGCATGTTCGGAGGAACCTTTCCCTTTTTTACAGACAATAACCGTGCTTTCTCTTTGTATTTTAATAGTACTGTAGCATCAAGTTCTTCTATTCACTTAGATGTATAAGTATTGTTGGAATCACTCTTCAATTGTCATAGTATTGCATGTTGAAGATGATAGAGGCTTACTGTTACAACCCTACTGTTTTGAAAAGTTTGAATATGAAATGACACACACACACACACCAACACAGTCCTCAACTTATGACCGAAATTATAGCAAACCCAAGCTACTTATGACCCTTCTGATTCCCACCTCCACCCCCAGTAGTGCTATGATTGCCTTTTGGGAGCTTGGCAGCCAACCTGTATTTATGGTCATTTGTAGTGCCCCATTATTCATGGCATTTTCCTGAGTCCAAAACTGGTATTTCCTTCCAATTTTTTTGCAAAAGAAATGACCATCATCCATAATGGGTTTTCTTAATAACCCTGGCATTCCCCCTAACAAGTGTGACATTAACTTTATGACCTCCACATTCATTTAACAATTGCACAAAATTGAGTTGGTAGGTGGTAGGTGCCTTGACATATGACTTCATGACCCACAGCCAAGATACCAGGAACACTTATGGTCGTAAGTGGAGGACTATCTGAATATCTATCTCTGTATAGGGAGAATGTGTACACTTCTGACTTCATTAAGATAAAAACCAACAATCTAGTTTGCTGTGAATTACATCAGAGCATAACCTGCTTTAAAGTCTGGGCCTTACTGACACAAATCAAATAACTCTTTGACCTTTTTTAAATTCCTAACACTGGGCTGGATTCCAACAGCTGACTTTATCATAAATCTTAACTGTGTTTGCTTTGGTACAGGTTTACAGTTGGGACTTCTGGTCTTTTGGCTTTATGCTATATATTGGGAGAGAATAAGGCTGGATAGTCATATTGTTTACATGTTCTGTCTGCATTTGTTTGATCACCCGTTGCACTGTGATTGGCATATGGTGTGAGAGCCAGCGGGCGCTGAAAACTTGGTTCCTGCCTGAATTGCAATTTGGGTTGTGTGAAAAGTATGCTCAGGTATGTATGTATATATATGTATGGGATATTCTACAGGCAATCCTCAACTTACAATCACAATTGGGAGCAGAATTTCTGTTGCTAATCAGGGTAGCTGCTAAGCGAGTTGTGCTTAATTTTACAACCTTTTTTTTTGGGGGGGGGGGCAAGGTTGTCAAGTGAATCACTGCAGTTTTAAATGAACCACACGGTGGTGAAGTGAATTCAGTTTCCCCCATTGACTTTGCTTGTTGGGAGGGTGACAGCTGACAATCACCTGACTCTGGGCTGCTGCCACCATCATCATAAGTACATGCCAGTTGCTAAGCACCCAAATTTTGATCACCTGTCCCTGGCGATACTGCTGTAATAAATAAGGCAACCAGTCGTAAGTAAAAAATTTTCAGTGCTGTTTAATTTTGAACAGTCACTAAATGGACGGTTGTAAATTGAGACTAGCTATTTTCCTACAAGAGAGGGTGTTAACTTGGTATAAATCCCAGGGGGTGAGCGATATGGATGGGAGAAAAATTACAAGCTTATTTTCACTAAATCTGGCAGAAATTTAGCTTTTCTTGTTGAGTTAATAGATGACCATGGCAGCAGGGGTATTACCATATTACCAGAACATGTTTTTTTTTAATGTGTTGATAACTATACTTGAGCAACTCATTTTCTTTCTAATGCAGTTCTATGGTTGATGTATTTTATGTACTTAAATGCTTTTAAAAAAAATGTCCATCAGGATCTCAGAGAGTCTGTGGTACAAAAAGATTAAGAACCCCTGATCCACAGTTTAATTATGGGTTAAGAAGGAAGTATTACCCTTTATTAGTTTCTTTACATTTATCTTTAAAAATTTGTGAGAAAGAGAAAATACTGCTTTCCATCCATGTTTTCTACACGTGCCTGTTACCTACTGTTCCTCCCAAGCTGGAATATTTAAAGTCAAAGGTTGCTTTGTGTAACTGTGATGGTTCTTGTGATGAGCTGTATATCTCTGTGTTAGAATTCTTTGGCCAAAATTACTCTTCACATTTATGAAACTGTTAGAAGTCCAGCCTTTGAAATAATTTCCATGTCCTGAATTTTCTTCCTCTTTTCCCACGTTAAAGGCTAATTTGGCTGTGGATGAATAATACAGGTGTTGACCGCTGCACCCCTTGTGTGATTCTGGTTTTTATCCTTAGCAGCCTACAAATCTAGTCACACCTCTTACGAGGGAGGCTGTAGTTTAGAGGTCATAACTTACTCTCCTGTATAATAAGTTGCTAGCAATGAATCATCCAGGACTTAAAAGAGTAATTTCCATTGCTTAGCTGTGTTTTCTTGACCTGTTGAATGTTTAGACACCACAACCCTCCAGTCACAAGGTTAGTTTGGAAAAAAACATTTGTGAACCAGGGAGTTGAAGGTCTATAGCACATGATAGTTTGATCTGAGTCAGTGTTGGAATGAGAGGGACATCAGAGAAACACTTCAAACCTATGTCGAGGTCATTTCTGTCCAGCTTGGGTGAAAATAATTGATGTGACCACTCTGCCCTTTTGTCAGACTGCCTCTCAAAAGATAGTTGAAGAAGATACTATAGACCCTTAGTAAGAGCACACTTAGAATACGGCATCCAGTTTGGGTCGCCATATTATAAAAGGATGTAGAGACTCTGGAAAGAGTGCAGAAAAAAAAGCAACAAAGATCATTAGAAGAATGGTTGCAGGAATTGGGTTAGTCTAGTGAAAAGAAAGGGTGACATGAAAGCAGGGCTTCAATATTTGAGGGGCTGCCACAAAAAAAGAGGGGAGGGGTTTCAACCTATTTTCAAAAACACCAAAGGCAAAACAAGAAGCAATGGATGGAAAGTAATCAAGGAGAGAAGCAACCTGAAATTAAGGAGAAATGTCTTGACAGTGAGTACAATTAACCAGTGGAAAAAACTTGCCTCAAAAGCATTCTTTTCTAGAAGACCAAGGTCATCTTTTGTCTCTGCACTTTTACACCTGACCGGAAGCAGCTGGGTGTGGATGCCAGTGTGGAAGAAGAAGATTGGACCATGAGATGGATTGTGGGTGTGGAGACAAGATCATGAACTTTTAACTGGGTGGGATTCTGATGTAATTTCCAGAATTGGGATTTACACAGATGTGCTAAGATGTCTGCTTTATTAAATTGGAACTTTAAGGATCGTTTTGCCTTGGACTCTGATTTAATTTTACATGATACATGGAACGCTGACGCTGGAGGCTTTTAAGAAGAGACTGGACAGCCACTTGTCTGGAATAGTTATAGGGCCATGATGGCGAACCTATGGCACGCGTGCCAAAAGTGGCACATGGAGCCCTCTGCTGGCACATGAGCCATCACCCAGCTGAGCTCCACTGTGCATGTGCGCATGCCTCCTGCCATCCAGCTGATTTGGGGTCTCTGCTGAGTATGTGGGAGATGTGCGTGCATGCGTGGGGTGGGGTGGGGGAGCGTGGGGATGCAGCACCCCCTGCACCCCATTTTTGGTCCCAGAAGGCTTCAGGGAGGCCTGCTAGGCCCAAAATGGACACAGGAGTTTGTGCGCATGTGTGTGGGGAGTGTGGGGAGTGTGGGGGAGCATATCGCATTATGGGTGCGGGCACACGCATGCATGCTGTCGTGTGCTCAGGCGCAATTTTGGCATGCAAGGAAAAAAGGTTTGCCATCCCAAGTATAGGGTCTCCTGCTGGCGGTTGGACTAGAAGACCTCCAAGGTCCCTTCCACTCTGTTATTCTGTTAAGATGAGGGTGTGTTACTGTATCTACGTGGAATACAAATCAGTGGGGTGAAATTTGATGGTTGAATTGTACCCAGTTCTTTTATATCTTCAGGAATTCTTACCAGCCCAGTTACTGAAGGACAAAAAGGTGTGAAGTTGGAAACTTACTGAAAAGGTGGAAGTTGAACAGCACTGAAGGTGTTAATTGCTAATGCAATTAATTGAGCTGGAAGAAAGCCTCAAGCATTTAGTGTAAGATGTCACGATTAACTTATTTGTGTGATCTCCAAGAGTGGCATTTTTCATTTTATTTCTTTAGGGTAGGATCCCATTTCCTCTTTAAACTTTGTCTTGATATGCTTCTTAAGTATGGAAATGTATCTCAAATTCTACTTTCAGCTTCAGAATTTATTAATTCTGTTGATCACAACAAACTTAGAAGAAACTTGTACATTTAACATTGAATCTTGGATAAACATAATTGTGTGAATGCGGCTACTTCTCCAAGTTCATACTGTGACTGGCCTGGGATTTGAACTCGGTTCCCTCTTCTAATTCCAGTGAGGAAATTTCTCACACATTTGGAATTACAGCTAGTCCCCAACTTACAACCACAATTTGGATCTGAGCAAGGTGACTGTTAAGTGAGTTGTGCCTGATTTTATGATCTTTTTGCCAAAGTTGTTAAGCAAATCACTGCTATGTTTAAGTGAATCACATGGTTGTTAAGTGAATCTATCTTTGCCATTGAACCCTTCTCCTTGGGAGGTCATAAATGGTGATCACGTGACCCCAGGACACTGCAACCATCATAAATACATTGTGGTTGACAAGCACACGAAATCTGATCATATTACTCTGGGGATGCTGTAATGGTCATAACAACTGAACATGTCACTTTTTCAGTGCCATTGCAACTTTGAATGGTTGCTAAATGAACGGTTGTAGGTCGAGGACTCCCTGTATAATTCCTCCTATACAGGCAGTCCCCTGATGTTAATTGAGACATTTGTTAAGTGACTTTTGCTCCACTTTACAACCTTTCTTGCCTCAGTTGTTAAGTGAATCACTGTAGTTGATAAGTTGGTAGTAACCTGGTTGCTAAGTGAATCTGGTTTTTCCTTTGCTGCAAAAGTCATAACTGTGAAAAACGGTCAAAGGTCACTTTTTTTCAGTGCCATTGTAACTTTGAAGGGTCACTAAAGGAACTGTTGTAAATCGAGGACTACCTGCATTTGGCATGCTACAGCAGCTAATGGCCGTTCTTCCATTATATCATCAAGGCTCTCAGTTCGGATCATTTTGCCCCCACAAGAAAGAATGCAAATCAATAAGAATGCAAGTTCCGTGGCATGTTGAAGAATTATTTTTCTTAAGAAATATGGAACACTTTTTAATACTTTCTAATCTTCCCATTTGGTTTTGGTTTCCCCCCACCTCTCCTTTCTTCCTTCTGCTACTCATCAAAATGGTATCTCGTTGAATGCTTTTGTGTCTTTTCTTATTTTCCTATTGCTTTTTCATCCAAGTTAATTTGTTTCCTTTGGTCTAGTAATAAATTGAAGAAGTTAATAGTGCATGGCTGAGAAGAATTAACATTTAAAACTAAGGTGAAGAAAGAATTAGATATGCCTTGCTAAAAAGATGTATATGTGTGTGGACTGCATGTGTATTTTGTCTGCGTTTTATTTGTTTTTCAAATTTATGCAGCTACCCATCTCACAAAACAGGTGACTCAGGGCGATGTACAACAAAGTTAAAAAATGCTAACACACAAATAACAACAGTTGTTATTAAAAAAACATTTAAGACTATACAGGCAGTCCTTGACTAA
Organism: Thamnophis elegans; assembly: GCF_009769535.1. NCBI lineage: Eukaryota > Metazoa > Chordata > Lepidosauria > Squamata > Natricidae > Thamnophis > Thamnophis elegans. The sequence continues at coordinate 131,803,349 of NC_045544.1, forward strand.
GGACCACCGTTAAGCCCAAAATTTCTGTTTGCTAAGAAAGACAGTTGTTAATTGGGTTTTGCCCCATTTTACGACTTTTCTTGCCACAGTTAAGTGAATCACTGCACTTGTTAGTAACACAGTTGCTACGTGAATTTGCCTCCTCCCCCATGACTTTTCTTGTCAGAAGGTCACAAAAAGTGACTGCATTTATGGCTGTTTGCTGTGTTCCCTGGCCAGGATTTCTGACCTGTTTGGGGTTTTTTTTGTCAGAAATTGGTAGTTACTTCCATTTTCCGACAAAAATGGATCAGATCTCACAGGTTAGGTCTCCTCCGGATTCCATCCGCCAGCCAATGTCGGCTGGCGACCCCCCCGGGGGAGAGCCTTCTCTGTTGCAGCTCCAGCCCTCTGGAATGATCTCCCTGTCGAGATCCGGACCCTTACAACCCTCCCGGCTTTCCGCAAAGCCACCAAGTCCTGGCTGCTCCAGCAGGCCGGGGGGGCTGTGAAACATCCAGCCCCGCGGAAATTGTGAATGTTGTGGTTTTGTTTTAAAGTGTTGTCTTTGTCTAGTCTTCCCCCTTCCCTTGTCTATTGTGAGCCGCCCGGAGTCCTTCGGGAGTGGGCGGCATACAAGACAAATAAATACAAATACAAATACAAATACAAAAAAAAGAGCCCATTATGGACAATGGGTTTGCCTAACAACCATGCCTTTTCACTTAACAACTGCTGCAAAAGTCATAAAATTGGGCGTGGTCATTGCACTAATATGTTATGCACAGTTTTTGACACTGTGCTGCTAAGTAACAAAAACGTTAGAATTCAAATGGTAATTAAGATTCAACAGAAGTTGGAAATATGAGTTCCTAAGTTCTAGGTGGAATATGCTTCATTATACTGAAATGTGGGAGCTTTGGAAATTATTGAATCAATCATCTCTTTTGAAACCAGAATTGTTAAGTCCCCGCGGTTACGACCACGGGGAGTCAGCCGGCAACAGGAAGCTTCTGATTGGTCGAGACGCGGCAAGCTCCGGCGGGAGAAAGAACGGTTGTTGATTGGTTCCCCGTTTGACAGCTATCGTATAAATAGCTGTCAAACGGGCTCTCTGTTGTTCAGTTCTACTTAGTGTTGTCCAATAAAGCTTGTTTTACTTGCACCAGTCGCCTCAGCTGTTTATTACAATTAGGAAATGTTGTATATTGTGTGTTGTGAGGGAAATAAGCAGGTATCTTAGGGGGGCTGCCGGCAGAGCCATAGGCATATTCCGGTTTGCAGACAATCTGGCAAAGTTCCCCGATCTTCATGGTCCCCACAGCGATGTCCCATGCTTTGATCACCTCACCTTTTCCAAAATTGAAGGAGAATTTGTCCTTTCGGTCCCGGCTGGAGTCAAACTTGGAGCCATCCAAGAGCCATCCAGTGTAGTGGACGGTCACCCTGTCCCCTATCATCGGGCATTCGGTGCCCGTCCCTTCTTTCTTGACCACCTTGAGGACGCCGCCGTCGCACTTGGCGGTGATGTCCAGGCCCTCCGAGGCCGCCGTTGCGGCCGCTGCGGCCGCCGCGCTCATCTCCTCAGCCCCGCGCTCCTCCGCCGTCATGGCGCAACTGCTGCTGCAGCTCTGGCAGGTCTTCAAAGTATTTTCTGTTCGCGTTTGCTTGGTTGCGTTGCGACTGGCGACGAGGATGGGATTGCGATTCCGCAGAGCCTGGAATAAGAATAAAACTAAACAATAAGCCAGTCGCAACGCAACCAAGCAAACGCGAACAGAAAATACTTTGAAGACCTGCCAGAGCTGCAGCAGCAGTTGCCACTGCCTCAGGTTTCGCCTCCGATCAAGCCAACCTGAGTAGATCCACAGGCACAGACTCCTTCAGTCAAAGGGGCGGGCAACCTACGCTTAACCTTGGCTGGAGCCGTCGCCTCTGCTCAGGGACGAGCTACGAATCGCTTGTCATCTCGCAATAAACATCTACTCTCTGATTCCATGGCTCCTGCGTGTCTTTCCCTCACAACCCACAGTTACAATAGGAAACACTCCAAGAATAAGTAGCTTTTTTTAACCTGTTCTTATTCTTTTGCCATGCCTTATATCTCTCTTGGTGCATTTGAATCTTGTGTGCATCTCTCTAGGACACGAATGGGAAATGGTGGTCCTTTATATGTCTTGTGGACTTCAACTCCCAGAATTCCTGAGCCAGCCATGCTCAGGTTCAACATGGCTGGCTCAGGAATTCTGGGAGTTGAAGTCCACAAGTCATAAAGGAGCCATGATTCCCCACCTCTGATGTAAGAGGAAAATATGCCTATTTAATCACTAGGAAAGTTTGTTAGCAGAGCTAAGAATAAGCCTATCCTGATGCTCCTAATGAGGTAAAAAATGGTGTGGAAAAGCATAAAAATAATGTCAGGACCTTTAGCAGAAACGCTTGTGACATACTTCAAGAACAGGACACCTTTTCTTTGCTGAAGGACCCTGCAAACACGGCTCCAAAATACTGAATGAACACTACCTTGAAAGGATTGCTGTGTGTTGACACACGGTTAAGCTTTCTTCCCAAATTGACCTGAACTCGGCAGAAATGCATAGGCTACATGAAGCGGCTTTTGAATTTGAGTGTAGACCCCCCTTGCTTGATTTTCCGTTTTCCTTTATGAGTTTTGTCACGCTGATGTTCTTAATCCCTGATTTTTCTGAAGCCCGCATGGCTCTTTTTATCCCCTTCCTCACCTGGAAGCACTTGAAGCCTCTTCCAAACAAACAGTTGCACCAGCAGAGTTAATAAGTGCAACCTTCAGGGAATAATTTTGTTGGGTAGAAGAACGAGGTCCCTTGGGGAGTTCACCGGGGGCTTGGCAAACGGAAAAGATTTCATGTTTCTAGCTGCAATCTAATTGAAGTGATGTTGGCAATGGGGAGGGAACGAAGTGCAGTGTTTTGGATGCTGAAAAATACAATGCACAGGTAGTCTTCAACTTACAGCCATTCATTTTGTGACCATTCAAAGGTCCAGTGCAGGGGTGGGTTTCAACCGGTTCGCGGCGGTCCCCGCGAACCGGTTGGTCGGCGAACCCGGAAGTAAGTAACTTCCGGGAATGGAGAAGGGCCCACCCGCCCGCCCGCGCTCCTTACCCGGTTTTGACGAGTTCTGCGCTTCCACGCATGCGCAGGACGCATACAGCGCCTGCGTGATACTCCAGGAGCAGCTGGAGCATCGCACAGACGCTAGTACACATGCGTGCACTGCGCGCGTGCACGAGGACGCCGCCGGCCCCGTTCCAACCAAACCGGTTGGAACGGGGCGAGAAACCCACCCCTGGTCCAGTGGCACTGGAAAATGTGACTTACGATGAGTTCTCACATTTACAACTGTTGCAGCATCCCCACAGTGAGGTGATCAAAATTTGGGCCCTTGGCAACCAGCATGTAATTATGAACGGTTGTAGCATCCTGGGGTCATGTGACTGCCATTTGCCACCTACCTAATTATTTTCCCACAAGCAGAATCAATGGGGGAAACCAGATTTGCTTAATGAGCACACCACTCACTTAGCAATCTGCAGTATAACAGAATAACAGATTTGGAAGGTACCTTGGAGGTCTTCTAGTCCAACCCTCTGCTCAAGCAGGAAACCCTATGCCATTTCAGACAAGTGGTCGTTCTGTCTCTTCGGTGATTAAAAAAAAGGTTGTGAAATGCAAGTCCCTTTTAACAACTGCTTTGATTAGCAACATCTGTATCTTCCCTCTCCAATCCATATTAAAGAGTTGTAAAAGTTATCTTTGCTGGGCAGCTAAATGAGCTGTAAAGGGCTACACAGGACACAATCTTAGCTCTGTTACAAGGAGGGCACATTGTGAAATACGCTAGCATTTCTTAAAAAAAAAAAAAAAGAGAGAGAAGTTACTTGGGAATAGATGAACATACATTTCCACTGTCGCCATAATTCATCTTAGAGATGTTGACATCTATCTTACTTGGCCAGGACAAAATTTGTCAGGTGTTTGACACATTTTAGCATTTCACCCTCATTTCTGAAGAATGCCTGGGGCAACCTAGGATAGCTTTCGACAATCAAATAAATTATATTGTGACAAACAAAATCTGATGCATTTGGGGCAGAACCTCCCAGCATATGGCAGAAACTACTGTCAAGACTCAGAATTGGTGCTAACGATTTTGTTCTCCATAAAACAATGAAAAACTTCTGGAGTGACAGTAATTTTCAGCCATTGGCTTTTTATTGAGTTGCATCAGAATGTTCAAATCTCTCTAGTGAGACTTTTTTTTTTTTTTGCTTTTGAACTTAATTGACTTTTTTTTTTCCTGGATCCTCTTAAGTTATGCATGCAGGTGAGATGCCACTGATTCTTTCCCATGTCAGGTTGTTGAAAGATCGATTGATAAAAGAGCAAGGCGATTTTCCTCAAGTTGGTGGACGTCTTGCAAATGTTGGCATGGTAAAACGCTTACGTTTTTAAACTCTTCAAAATGGGCAGATGAAGCTTTAAGTAAGCTCCAACCTTAAAAATCTGAGGGCTCGTTCTTTTGTATGATGCTGCCTTGCGCTGCCCATGTGGATTTTCGGATTTTCTGTGGATGTATTTGGCCTAGTGGCCTGTTTCTTGATTCCACCTTTCTAACTAGCGTTAGGTTCTGTAACCAGAAATCACCCTGCACAGGTGAGTCCTTGACTTACAACCGCCACTGAGCCCAACATTTCCATTCCTAAGCGAGGCGGTTGTTAAGTGAGTTTTATCCCATTTTATGATTTTTCTCGCCGCAGTTGTTAACTGAATCAGGGCAGATGTTAAGTTAGTAACATGGTTGTTAAGTGGATCTGGCTTCCCCATTGACTATGCTTGTCGGAAGGTCGCAAAAGGGGATCACGTGACACTGGGACACTGCAACCGTCATAAATATGAACCAGTTGCCAAGCGCCTGAATTTTGATCATGTGGCCATGGAGATGCTGCAACAGTCGTAAGTCTAAAACATAGTCATCAAGTCAATTTTTTTTCAGTGCCGTTGTAACTTTGAACAGTCCTTAAATGAACTGTTGTACGTTGAGGACTAGCTGTCCTATGATGAGAAGTAGATTCTTCTCAAGGGAAGTAAGGAGGTCTAACTCCTAACGTTCAAATATATGTGGTGCCCCCTTAGTAAAAGAGTAAAAGCTTCCCAAGGGAGAGCAAGGGAGTAAACCAGGGGTGGGTTTCAACCAGTCCACTGTGGTCCGCGCGGACCGGTTGGTCGGTGAACCCGGAAGTAAGTAACTTCTGGGAACGCCGAAGGGCCCACCTGCCCGCGCTCCTTACCGGTCTTTGAAGGCTTCTGCGCTTCCACGCAGGCGCATGGCACATACAGCACCTGCGCAATTCTCCGTGAACAGCTGGAGCATCGCCAGGTGCTAAGACGCATGCGTGAACTGCACACATGCATGAGGACGCCGCCGGCCCCATTCCATCCGTACCGGTTGGAACGGGATGAGCAACCCACCACTGGAGTAAACACTGGAGCAAGGGAGTAAACACTGGTTTCTATTTTTTTAAAAAATGTTGTAAATCACAGCCCAGGTGACCATGGAACACTGCAAATGACTTTAAACCTGGGCCAGTTGCCAGATTGGTGTCCATATCCTAAGACAGCAATTAGCAGGGAGTGGCTAATTTCCTGGATCTATGACTGGGCTAGAGGTGCCATACTAATCCAGTAGGGATTATTTGACACAGAGTTGTACCTGTGGGCAATTTGCTGTTTAGAAGTGGATATTCCGCAGAAGGTTTTAGCAGGGTAAGATTTTGTTAACATTGAATGTTAACAAAAGAACAACAACCAAGATAATAAACGAAGAAGTACATGAATAATTTAAACACCAACAAAAGTGTGTATAGTCAAATCTATGGTTTTCCCAGTTGCAATGGATGACTGTGAAGGTTGGACCATAAGAAAGGCTGAGCGCCAAAGAATGGAGGCCTTTGAACTCTGGTGCTGGAGAAGATTCCTGCGAGTCCCTTGGACTGCAAGGCGATCCAACCGGTCAGTCCTAGAGGAGATCAACCCTGACTGCTCTCTAGAAGGCAGATCCTGAAGATGAAACTCAAGTACTTTGGCCACCTAATGAGAAGGAAGGACTCACTGGAGAAGAGCCTCATGCTGGGAAAGAGGGCAAAAGAAGAAGGGGACGACAGAGAATGAGGTGGCTGGATGGAGTCACCAAAGCAGTCGACATGAGGTTAAATGGACTCTAGAGGACTTCGAAACTAACAACAACAACACATAAATAATGGGGGTAGGGGGTGGGGAAGTGGGATCTTTTTTTACTTCAGTATCCCCCTCCAAAGTGAGGTGACTCTATGGGGCCCCAAGCCATTCGGCAGACCTGGGTTTTTAGGCTCTTCTGCAAGGCTAAGATGATGGGGGTGAATCTCACCTCGAGGGGTACAATGAGCTAGAGCAGGAGTCTCCCAACTTGGCAACTTTAAGACTTGTGGACTTCATCTCCCAGAATTTTTCAGCCAGCTGCTGGCTAAGGAATTCTGGGAGTTGAAGTCCATAAATCCTAAACTTGTTAAATTTGGAAATCCCTGATCTAGAGAGCGGGAGCCCCTGCAGAAAAGGCTCTTGTCCTGGATCCTGCCTGCCAAAATTCCTTGGCTCATGAGATCCACAGCATGCCTCTTCTGTTAGAGCAAGTGGGGTAGGCCAATCCTCTGAGGTGAGACGGTTCCTCAGGTAGCCTGAACCCAGGCCATTTGGTCCAGAATACGGTCCAGCCCCATCTAGAACTGAGTGTATGGTGTGTTGTTTTAAAATCTATCTTTTCTTTTCCTTATATTTTTGTTTTGATTTTATTCTGTATTGTAAGCCGCCCGGAGTCCTACGGGATTGGGCGGCCTATAAATGTTATTAAATTCAAATTCAAATATGGTGGTGATGCAAACCTTTTCGGCACCAAGTGCCCAAACTGGAGCGCATGTGTATGCACAAGGATGTGTGGGCGCTGGAAAGCACCGACCAGTTCTCTTGGTTTCCGGGATGCGCATGTGCGCTGGCCAGCTGGTCTTTGCGTGTGCCAAAGCACCAGAAACCTGAAGACCAGTTGTTGTGGCTGGTTTGTTTTTTGGCCATTTTCAGGCCATTTCCCGGGCCCGAAAAACGGCCTGAAAATGCCCAAAAATCCAGCCTGAATATGGCCCAGAAAACAGCCTGAAAAATGTCTGAAAATGTCCTGAAAAACGGCATGTTTTTTGGCTGTTTTCAGGCTGTTTTCTGGCACTCTGACCCTCTCGAAGACCCTCTGGCCAGCACCGGAAACCAGAAAAGCAGCTGGCGACGGCATGCCACAGAAAGGGCTCTGCGTGCCACCTCTGGCACGCGTGGCATAAGTTTGCCATCACAGGTCTATGGTATACTGTGTTTCCAATTTTATTGGGGCCACAGAGAAATCCATAATCTCTATGATGGTTACTCCTGGTAAATATGTCCCAGGAAGCTTTCCCTCATGGCTTGGAACCCTTTGAAATGCAGTTGAAGAGATTGAGGTCAGATCCGTGTTTAGATTAAGGTTGATACATGGTTGCTGTGAAGTATTTTCTGAAGCCGTTAATTTATGTAGGTGGCTGCCTTGTGTTAAACCATGCCATTGAGCCTAGATTCATCTTACTTATATCAGCAGACCATGAGGTCACTGAAGATAATAAGTACCACTCAAGACATGCTACTCACAAAACGGAATTGGAAAAGGACCGGTTCTCTGTCTTAGAAAGAGAGGACAAAGCAGAGGTTATGTTGGAGCAGTTTTTCTTAAAATGTGGTCTGAGGACACCTGGGAGTCCCCAAGACCTCCTTGGAGGTCCACAATATCAAAATTATTTGTTAGCTCTGGAAGAGATTTGGAAAAATTTAAAACAATGTCACATGTCTCATCAGTATTTTTATTGGTTAAAATATCTAAGGACTTTTCCATGAAAAACATTTTATATCTACTGAGTTTAAAATTGTTATTCTTACATGAGTCAATAAATATTCTAGGTATAAGTCATTTTTGAAGTTTAACATGGTTTAATGTAAACTGTAATGCTTTAGGATTGCATCACTTAACATGGAAATTCTGGTTCCAATTGTTGTTGTAAGTTGAGGACTACCCATACTTCGAAACAGCTCCCATGACATTCAGCAGATTTTATTACCATATTTGGACAAAATCACTTTTCCAAATTGGTGTATCTCAGAACTGGATTCTAGTAGAAAAACTCTGGACCTTATTTTTTCATCTGGGATATGGTTGGCTGAGATGCAGAATATTTCTTTCTCTGTTCCATAGTATTTTGGTTCCATTCACCATTAAATTATTTCCTTGAATATTACCATTTTTTTGGACTATATGACATACTCCCCCTCCCCCCCCCAGTGGATGGAAATGTCTATGCATCTTATACCGCGTACACGGGCCTGGTTTTGGTCTCCCAAACCCTTCGCGTGTCCCATTTTGGTGCTCCCCGGCAACCAGAATGGGGCCATTTTTGGCCTCCGGAGGTCTCCGTGGATCCCGCTTTTGGTGTCCAGAAGTACTCTGCAAGCTAAATATAGGCCCGTTTTTCGGTTCCCAAATCTTCCACGTGTCCCATTTTCAGCCTCCCCGATGCCGGGGAGGGCAAAAACAGGATCTGCGGAGGCCAAAAACAGGCCTGTTTTTAGCTTGCGGAGTGCTTCTGGACGCCGGGGAGAGCAGAAACGAGACCCGCGGAGGCCAAAAACTATTTTTTCTTGCTTTCCTTCTCTAAACCTAGGTGCGTCTTATAGTCTGAATAATACTGTACTTTAGACATTTTAATGCACAGTGCAGATAGTCTTTCACTTGTGACCACAGAACTTCCATTGTTAAGCAAGGCAATTGTTTAATCAATCGCACCCGATTTAACTCCTTTTTTTTTGTCATGGTTGTTAAGCAAATTGCAGTTGTCCAATAGTCATTAAGCGAATCTCACTTCCCCCTTTGACTTTGAGGGGCTGGAAGCTGGTTGGGAAGGTCGTGAATTGAGATTGTAGGACCCCCGAGATGCTGCAACCCAGTTAAATACATATTTACTGCCAAGCATTTGATCATGGGGATGCTATGATGGTTGCGTGAGGATTACTGGTAAATCATTTTTTTGAGTGCTGTAATAACTTGGAATGGTCAGTAAATAATTAATCATAAATTGAGGGCTACCTGTAGATGTTTTCCTAATCAGTAAACATGCTTGTTGCCTTCCAAGATCTGACTCTTTGTAGAAATTTCAAACTTGTCTAGACAAAGGAAAGAAATGTAGGGTGCAGGAGGTGGAGCAATTGAGACAATTGTCATTCATGCCATGGGTTTGTTAATTTGGGGTTTACATTATTTCCACGTATTTCTGTGCTTTAAGTTTCAACAGGCACTCCCTTTCCGCACCCTTTTTCTTCTTCTTAGAATCTAATTTCAGGGCCAGATTCTGTTGCGGAAGACAAGAAATGCCCGCATTATTAGGGAATTGTAAGTGCCCTCCCTGGATTTGGAGAAGACTTGCCAAATGTCTTTCACATTTGCTAATTGCAACCAGGCTCCCTCCATCTGGGATTAAGGTTAACTTTCATGGCACAGAAGCCTCAGGGGTTTCTTACTTTAGAAATTAAACACTGTCACACTTCAAAGAGTTGCAGGGCGAACAAAACAGAGGTGGTTTTCTTGCCAGTACCTACAGATTTCCAGATGTTTTCCATGTTGATTTTGCAGGTCACCTAAGGAAGGAGTGGGTTCATAATAAACACAGGCAAGACGGTCCCGGATTTACATGGAGGATGAAGCCCACATCCAAATTAAATTAAAGCCTTTTGAGGCGGTAGTAATGTGAGAATGGCTTGGTTGTTGAAACAGAATAAAGGATTATTCTGTTTTCATTGGGGTTAAGACAGAAACATTTGGGAACACTGCAAGCAGACTACATGTCTTTTACTTACAACCATTTGTTTAGTAACCAAAGCTCCAGTGGTACTGAAAAAAAGTGACTTTTTCACACTTATGACCATTTATAACATCCCATCACTTAACAACTGTGGCAAGAAAAGTTGTAAAATGGGCCACATTTAACAACCGTCTTGCTTAGCAACAGATCTTTTGGGCTCAATTGTGAATGTAAGTTGAGGACTACCTGTATTAGGATCTATCTACCAAGAATTGGTTACTGAGAAGCATAATGTCTGTGATACTGGAGATGGCTCATTGCTTTCACGATGTGCCATTGGTATATTTACCCTCCATTAATTTGCCTAATTATCTTTTGAAATTGTCTAAACTGGTAGTCATCCACTTGTTTTCTAGCAGCAGGTTCCATAAAAACTGTATGCTGCGAGATTGATTATATGCCACCAAGGGGTTTTTAGTGACTACATCTATCGACGGATGATATTCTGTCCATAATCTGACTCATCACAGCTTTGGCTGAGTCCATCTACCTTGTTACTGTCCCTCGTCCTCTATTCCTTTCTTCCATCTTTCTCAGCATTAGAGCTGTCTCCAGAGAGATGGATCTTTGCATCATCTGTCCAAAATAGAATAATTTGAGCTTGGTCATTTGTGCCTAAAGTGAGAAGACTGGATTGATTTTTTTTTTATGACCCATTGGTTTGTCCATAGTATTCTCAGGAGTCTTCAAACCTCTTCTTATCCGTTTGTTTTTTCAAAGCCCAACTTTCACTTCCATAAAGTGTTAACAAGGAATTACCAGGATTTTCACAGTTCTGATATGAGCTGTGTGAAGGAGGAATTTTGTCTTGGATCTCCAATATACTCAACTGTTAGATGACCTTCAGGTTCAAGGGAAAAAGAAGACCATATATAATTGTATAATGTGGTTAAGAAAACTGGCTGTTGGTGCTATGATTGCCGTAGAAATGTAGCAGAGATTATTTCATCAAGGGACCCTCATATCTGGAGTTGACCTCATTTGTAATAATGAGAAGGTACTTATCAATCAAATATTTATTTATAGTCGAGCTTGGGTGTCTTTAAGCAGAAGGAAAGCTATGGCAAATCTAGGCAGCATACTAAAAAGCAGAGATATCACCCCGCCAACAAAAGTGCGTATAGTCAAGGCTATGGTTTTCCCAGTTGCAATGTATGGCTGTGAAGATAGGACCATAAGGAAGACTGAGCACTAAAGAATGGAGGCCTTTGAACTCTGGTGCTGGAGAAGACTCCTGCGAGTCCCTTGGACTGCAAGGCGATCCAACCGGTCAGTCCTAGAGGAGATCAACCCTGACTGCTCTTTAGAAGGCCAGATCCTGAAGAGGAAACTCGAATACTTTGGCCACCTAATGAGAAGGAAGGACTCCCTGGAGAAGAGCCTCATGCTGGGAAGGATTGAGGGCAAAAAAAGAAGGGGAAGGCAGAGAATAAAGTGGCTGGATGGAGTCACTGAAGCAGAGTTTAAATGGACTCCAGAGGATGGTAGAGGATAGGAAGGCCTGGAGGAACATTGTCCATGGGGTCGCGATGGGTCGGACACGACTTCACAACTAACAGCAACAACAACCAGAAGGTCTAACATCCACTTCTTGGTTATTTGTATCATGCATATCAATTCCCTTTGGATAGTTGCACTTACTATGGTAGAGATACCATGTTGTTCACTCCTACAATTCCTTTCTTGTGACTCTGATGACAGTTGTAGTTCATATACCCAAGTGAAGTTTTCAGTGTGAGCAAGAACATTCATTGTTTCTCAAATTATGGTCTGAGGATCCCTGAGTGGGTCTTCAGAATCAAAATGGTTTGCCAGCCTATGTGGAAAAAAATAATATATGAAAAGCTCTGCTGTTATACTTTTTAATGTTTTAAAATGATTATAGAATGGTTTTATAGCTTTATAGTTCTGCTTTTATAGTTTTCAATTTTTTTAAAATAATTATGTCATGGTTTTAGGTAACGATTGCTTTATATATTTTTTGTTTTATTGGAGTGTTGTACTCCGCCCAGTGTTGCTTTCTGTGAGATGAGAGGCCATATAAATTTGATTTATAAATAAATAAAACCAATTGAGCCGTCAGGAAAAGCAGCAGTGCAGTGAGTGCATCCATTTTAATTTTTAATACGGTAAATATTGATAACTATATCCCATACAAGCAAAACTTCTTTGGGGGCCCTCCATAATTTTTAAACCTGGAAAGATTTCAAGACACACACATACATATACACACACACACAAACATTTTAAGAAATCCTGACCCAGGCTATTCCCTGCCGGCAATCAAATAATAAGGAAAAAAAAATCAGTATTCTTGGCCAGCTAATATTTTTTCTAGGCTAAGAGATGTGTGTAAAGAAATTCTGTCTCCTAAACTATTACAAATAGTCCTCAGCTTATAAACATTTATTTAGTGACCATTCAAAGTTATAGCGGCATTGAAAGCATCCCCATGATCATGTGATTAAATTTGGGACGCTTGGCATCCAGCATCTATTTATGACAGTTGTCACATCTCAGGGTCATGTGATCACCATTTTTGACCTTCCCAGTAAGCTTGTGACAACCAAAGTCAACTGGGGAAGCTGGATTTGTTTAATGACGGCATGACATAACTGTAGTATTTCGATGAACATCCATGGCTTAACAGGTCATAGAATTGTGTACAACTTACTTAACAATCAATTTGCTTAGCAATGGAAATTCTGGTCCCATTGTGGTCGTAAGTTAAGGATTAGTATATAGTACAGGTAGTCCTCAACATACAACAGTTTGTTTAATGACCAAAGTTAGAACAGCACTGAAAAAAAATGACATGACTGATTTTCACACATATGTTAAAGCATCTCCATGGTCATATGTTCAAAATTCAATGCTTGTCAACCGACTCATATTTACAACCGTTGCTGTGTCCCGAAATCACGTGACCACCTTTTGCGACCTTCTGACAAGCAAAGTCAACGAGGAAGTCAGATTCACTTAACAACTGTGTCGCTAACTTATCAACTTCAGCGATTCACACTGTGGCAAGAAAAGTCGTAAAATGGGGCAAAATTCACTTCACAAATATCTCATTCTCAGCAACAGAAATTCTGCTCCCAATTGTGGTTGTAAATCGAGGATTTCCTGTAATATACCCTGTTTCCCTTAAAATAAGACCTCCCCAAATAATAAGCCCAATCGGGCTTTTGAATGCATGCACTAAAATAAACCCTCCCCTGAAAATAAGCCCTCCCCCAAAATGTTGCAACGTAACAGCAATCATGAGGTGACCACGCTCGCCGCCTCTTGCACCTCAAAAATAATAAGACCTCCCTGAAAATAAGGCCAAGCGCTTATTTCAGGGGTCAAAGGAAAAAATAAGATCCTGTCTTATTTCCCCCCAAAATAAGACCCTGTCTTATTTTGGGGGAAACACGGTAGTAATAGGTTATTAGCTACCATTCTTCATTTAGATCCTTCCCATGGGGGGATACACTTGGATCTTTTTAAAAAAGCCACTTTTAAATACTGGCATACCTGGTCTAGTTAAAATTCAGAAGGCAAAGCCCTTTGTGAGATGTAAATGTTCCTGATATGTACTGAATTGTCACAGGAAAGGAAGGAATTTGGATCAATTTGTCTCTCACACTCCATTTGCTGGCATGTCACCGTACTTGTCTCAGCGATCTGTGCTCCTGTAATACATCCAGGCAACATCTGGAAGTCCCTGATGATGTGTCTTGGCACATTTATTTATTTATTTATTTATTTATTTATTTTAACGCTTTCCTCCCTCTCCCAACCCCCCCCAGAAAAAAATGTTATTCTTCAGAAGCTGCGTTGTCATCTTTTGTTGTTGTTGTTGTTGTTGTTGTAGTAGACTTGCTTCCTCTCTCTATAGCTCATTTGGATATGAAAATGTCCATAAATGGAGACACTAATTTATTGCAGCGTTGCAATCACACTACCAATCATGGAAATTGGCTCCTGCCATGGTAACCCAACTGCAAACTTAAGCAATCCCCTCCTCCCCCTTTCCTTGAGGAGATGATATTCCACATTGAGAGATCAATTTTTGGGGACTCATGGAAATGGGAGATAAATTTCAAATGAAGATGCTTTAAGGGCTTGGTCTGCTCAATGCACCGAGTTTTGTGCCCTTGACAATGCTGAAGAGATGAGACGGAGAGGAGGATGGTGGTGCGGGAGAGAGAGATCAGATTAGGCTAAATGATCATGTATTTATTAACACTTGTCAATGAAATTAAAATATATTATGATGAATGCTAATGACTCCGAGTTGCATTCATAAAGATTTCTGGGATATTCCCCAACCTGGTATTCTCTGGATGTTTTATGATAAGAATTTTAATGCTGGCTGGAAATTCTGGGATTTGTTGATGTAAATTGACAACCTTAATTAGAGCAGAAATGGGGGAATAGTCATAATGGGTTGTGTGATAAATTTCTGAATGAATTCCAATAGATCAGCAAATCCTACCGACTGCAATAAGAATAGAACAGAACAGAACAGAATAGTTGGAAGGGACCTTGGAGGTCATCTGGTCCAGCCCCCTGCTCAGACAAGAATAGAACCCCATTATATACTTCTGAAATGATCGAACTTTGGTGATACTCAGTAATTACAGATATTCGTTTAGTGACCGTTCAAAATTACAACTGCCCTGAAAAAAGTGACTGATGATTGCTCTTCACAGTTGTGACCACTGCAACATTGCCATAGTCATATGATCGAAATTCAGATGCTTGGCCACTGATTCATATTTAGGATCGTTGCAGTGTCCTTGAGTTATGTGATCACCTTTTGCGACTTTCTGACAAGCAAAGTCAATGGGGAAGCCTCATTCATTTAACAACCATGTTACTAATTTAACAACTGCAATGATTCACTTGACAAGTGTGCAAGAAAGACTGGGCACAGAGTCTCTGAGATTCAGTGGACAGATCTTCACACTCCTGAAATGAATCTAACGACCGAATGAATGGTTTCCCGCAAAAGCCCATTCCCTTTCGCTCCTCTTTTGTTTCCTTTGGGAGGGGCCAATCACCTCCCACTTGTGACTTTACTCCCAAGTCGACCCTGATTTCTGAGCTGTTCTTCTGGCAGCTCTGCGCATGCGCACACTGGGAACAGGCTCTAGCTGTTCCTCTGCCTCACTGCTGTCTAGCTCCGTAGGCACCTGATAGCTGCCAGGTGGCCTCGGCCCAACTATAGTTCAGTTAACCATGGGAAAGTGTGTCTCACGAGCAGGTTCTAGTTGAAAGATCTCACTGTTGCAAGAATAATAGTGGCAAAATGTATCCTGAATGTTGCTCACTTTGATTGCAAGGGTATGTAGAAGTTGCATTCAATTCCACAGGCTGAATCTGATCCCATGTTCAGTATGTGGGTGGATCATATATATAAGTCACTGTCGGATCAAATTGCCTGTCTGTACCTAAGCATTATGTCTGTAAGAAATGCATTAATGCCTCCATTATATTAGGCAAAATGTGACTTCTATCAGATTCCAAATTTGATATATCTATGATTTCAGCTGACACTGAAGAGTCCATTCATTCTCTAATGTTGGGTATACGCAGTGTAACTTGTTCCCAGATTGCAGCTCTCGCAGTTCTTATAGCTTTTAATCCACCAACAAAAGTGATTTTTGCCAATTTTCTATTTGGAGGTGTAAGGGATGAGGCTAAAATGGAAGATCAAAAGCAGCTCTCGTCTCTCGTAATCCCCTGATGCTGAAGCGCCTCTTCCAAGATATTAATTATGGAAATATCCTTTCATTACTCAAGAGAATAATAATCTCACAGGAGACATATGTCTGATCTTTGATCCTAAACTGGACAAAAGAAAGGAGGTTTTGTTTTTCCTTCTTCAGATGTTGGCTTTTATCATTCACCTGTCTCCAGTCACACTTTTCCAACAACCGAAGCTGATGGAAATTACAGATTGGAAGGATTAAGGTAGAAGTAGGATGAACTGAAAGCAAAGGACCAAACCACAATGATTTTTGTTTTCCTAGATGTTGAGATCGAGAAGGAAATAATTTTGCCACCCGTTTTGTCTTTCAGACATGCCAACATTGCTTGCAAATCAGTATAGGTGGTCCTTGATTTACAACAATTTGTTTAATAGCAATAGCAGTTAGACTTATATACTGCTTCATAGGGCTTTCAGCCCTTTCTAAGCGGTTTACAGAGTCAGCATATTGCCCCCAACAACAATCCGGGTTCTCATTTTACCCACCTCGGAAGGATGGAAGGCTGAGTCAACCTTGAGCCGGTGAGATTTGAACAGCCGAACTGCAGAACTGCAGTCAGCTGAAGTAGCCTGCAGTGCTGCATTTAACCACTGCACCACTTCGGCTTAATGACTGTTCAAAGTTGCAATGGCACTGAAAAAAGTGACTTAACAGCCATTTTTTGCACTTACAATTGTTGCAGCATCCCTGTGTTCATGTGATGAAAATTTGGCAAGTGGTTCATATGACGGTTTTGGTGTCCTGGAGTCATGGGAATCACCTTTTGTGACCTTCTGTCAAGCAAAAGTCTATGGGGAAGCCAGATTCTCTTAACAACCCTGTTACTAACCTAACAACTGAAATTTATTGTCATTGTACTTACATACACAGTATATCCCGTACAACGAAATTCACATAACACTCAGAGACCAGGCCCAACACACGCAACAATCCCCAAACTGCAGTGATTCCCTTAACAAATGTGGCAAGAAAGATTGTGAAATGGGGCAAAATTCACTTAACAAATGTCTCTCTTAGCAACAGAAAGGTTGGGCGCAATTGTGGTCGTAAGTCGAGGACTACCTGTACACCTCCATTATTGATTCTCAAACACCCCTTTCATGATACATTGGAATTAATCTCCTGTTGGGGATTATGGACGTTGAAGTCCAATTACTTAGGAGTGACAGAGAGGTTTGATGGCAATATTCTGTATTTTTGATTGATTATGTGCCATCGAGTCTGTGTCAACCCCTAGCAACTGCATAGATTTTCCCCCCCCCATGACGATCTATCCTTAGCCTGATCTTTCACAGTGCAACCATCATCACTGCAACAGAGTCCCTCCACCTTACTTCTGGTTCTCCTCTTATGAAAAATGGTCATAAATCAGCGCTTTTTTCAGCACTGCTGTAACTTTGTTGAATAAAGTTGTGAAATGAATCAGGTTTTCCCATTGATTTTACTTGTCAGAAGATCACAACAGGCGATCCACATGATTCCGGAACACTGAAACCAACATAAATGGGAGCCACTCGAAAAGTGGCCAAATTATGATCATGTGACCATGGAGATGCTGCAACAATTATAAGTGTTAAAAAAACGGTCATCGATTACTTTTTTCAGTGCTGTTGTGACTTTGAACGGGCACCCAACACAAATTCTTGTAAGTTGAGGACTACCTGTATGTCCATTTTGGCTGATTATGCATCATTGCCGTATTTTTCAGAGTATAAGATGCACCCTTTTTTCTCAAAAAAGAGGCTGAAAATCTGGGTGCATCTTATACACTGAATACAGCATTTTTTTTTTGCCTTCCGAAGCCCTGCCCCTTCACCAAAATGGTCATGCATACCCTTATGGAGGCTTTCAGAGAGCTCCTAGGGGCTGGGGACGGCAGAAATGAGCAAAAAATGGGCCATTTCCCCCCCCCCCCTCCAGCCCCTAGCAGCACTCTATAAGCCTCCATAAGGCTATGCATGCATTTTTTTTTTAAAAAAAATCGGGCCCGTTTTTGTGTAAAAAAAAAGGCATGCATAGCCTTTAGGCGGCTTATAGAGTGTTCCTGGGTGCTGGGGGGGGGGGCAAAAGTGAGCAAAAAACGATCTGTTTTTCGCTTATTTCTGCCCTCCCCAGCCCCCAGGAGCACTCTGAAAGCCTCCTAAAGGCTATGCATGGCCATTTTGGTGAAGGGTTTTGGGAGGCAAAAAATGCTGTATTCAGTGTATAAGACGCACCCTGATTTTCAGCCTCTTTTTTGAGGGAAAAAGATGCGTCTTATACTCTGAAGAATACGGTAGCTGTTGCATAGGAGGGGGTCAGCAGCATCAAGCTATTTTTCCAAGGCACTGAAGGCCAGACAAGGAATAATGGATGGAAACTGATCAAGGAGAGATTCGACCTAGAAATAAGGAGGAACTTTCTGACAGTGAGAGCAATCAACCCATGGAACAGAAGTTGCCTTCAGAGGTTGTGGGAGCTTCATCCCTGGAGGATTTAAAGAAGAGGCTGGTCAATGCTCTTTTTAACCTGCTTCTTCAAAATCCAATTTTCACCTCCAAAATGTGCCACAGGGAATGCCATGACTTGCATGATTCTGACCTTGAGCATGTAAACATATGTGATATGTCTACATGCCCAAGATCAGAATCATGCAATTCATGGTATTCTGTTTGACACACTATTTAAATATCTTTTCCAAGGCCTTCAAATGCTACTGTGGTATATCTCTTGTTCCTTTATTGTTAATGGTTGATCTATCAGATATCAATTCACTGCCGTCGTTAAGCGAATCGGGCTCCCTCATTGATGCGCTTGTCAGAAGGTCGCAAAAGGGGGTCACGTGACCCCGGGACCATGTCATAAATACATGCCCGAATTTTGATCATGTGACTGTGGGGATGCTGCAACGGTCATAAGTGTGAAAAGCAGTCACAAGACTAAACCGTATGAAGAACAGCTGCAAGATTTGGGTTTGGCTAGTCTGGAGAAAAGAAGAATTAGGGGTGACATAATAGCAATGTTCCAGTATTTGAGGGGCTGCCACAAAGAAGAGGGGAGGGGGTGTGTGTCAAATTATTCTCCAAAGCACCAGAAGGCAGGACAAGAAATAATGGTTAGAAACTAATCAAAGAGAGAAGAAACCTAAAATTAAGGAGAAACTTCCTAACAGTGAGGACCATTAACCAGTGGAGCAGCTTGCTACCAGAAATCATGGCTTGCTCCATCACTGGAAGATTTTAAGAAAAGTCTAGACAGTAACTTATCTAAAATGGAATAGGTTCCCCTGCTTGAGCAGGGGGCTGGACTAGAAGACCTCCAAGGTCCCTTCCAGCTCTATTCTAAGATTCTAAGATCCTCATTATATTCAGTATACAATACAAATAATAGACATTTCATAAGAAAATAAAGTTTTCATCCTTCATTGAATTTCCAACAACTCGCATATCACCACAATCCTCTATAGAGAGCTGTTAATTTTCAGGAGACGATTTGGGAATACAGGGGGAAAATCAGAATTCTATTAACGTAATGCCTAGTCCATTACTGGAATGATATTGATGTACCACATGCTATGTTGCATTCATACATGTTAAACCATAGCTTGTTTTAATAATAGTTTTCTGAATGACATAACTATGCAGGGTATGGTTATGCTTCTTGGCAAGCTGTAGCTTATTTCAACCATGACACGGAACAATCATCTATGGTGACCTGGTGCTAAATCATAAATTGGGTTTATAAGTAAAAAAAAAAAACCACAGCTGGATTTTGAACTCCCATTAAGCCAAAGTCTAGCGAATAAATATAAATAAATAACAAATAAATAAACAAACACCCGTCTTTTAGTGAAATGGAAACCCATACAATGTTCCATGTAAGAGAATCTCAGCTTGTTTTATTTCTCTGCTATTCTACTTTAGTTGTTAGGAAGGCGATATGTGCACTTAAGGCTTGTAGGAGTTTGTTTTTTTACCAGTACCTCAAGAGCCACTTACCAAAGCTAGTTGCAAAAGAGATGTACAGTACTTAAAACTAAAATAAGAGGCCCTTCTGAGTGCATTCTGGGCTTTGGAATTTGTTTTCAGAATCACAGCTCAAATAATGACAGTCTTTTCATGCAAAAGTTGCTCGAAGACTATATCTGAGCCTGGTGCCCTCCAAATGCATTGAGGTTAACATTCCCAGAATTTTTTAGCTAGCTTGGGATGTCTCAACAACAGTAGTATAGATGTCTAGCTTAGGGACTGAGGGATTGATTATTGCCGTCAAGTTGTTGTTGACTCTTAATGCCCACATAGATAGATCTTTTCTTTCAAATCTCTCAGTGGTGCACCAATTGTCACTCTAATGAAAATCCATCCACCTTGCTGGTGGTTGTCCTCTCCTTCTTTTTTCTTCTATCTGTCCTAGCATTAGAGCCTTCTTCTCTGGAGAGCTGTGTCTTCACATAATTTGTCAAATGTAGGATAATTTGAGCCTGGTCATTTGTGCCTTGAGTGAAAACTCTGGGTTAATTAGTCTGTTTTCATGGCTGTCCACATTAGAATAGAATAGAATAGAATAGAATAGAAGTCTTAATTGGACAAGTGTGATTGGACACACAAGGAATTTGTCTTTGGTGCATATGATCTCAGTGTACATAGGAGAATAAAATACATTCATCAAGAATAATGGAATGGAATAGAATAGAATGGAATGGAATAGAATAGAATAGAATAGAATAGAAGCCTTTATTGGACAAGTGTGATTGGACACACAAGGAATTTGTCTTTGGTACAAATGCTCTCAGTGTACATAAGAAAAATAAAATAGAATACATTCATCAAGAATCATAAGATACAACACTTAGTGATAATTATAGGTTACTACTAAGCAATCAAATTGTACTAGGAAACAAAACAATAAAAGTTTTAAAGATACAAGCAACATAGTTATGGTCATAAGTGGGAAGAGATAGGTACTAGGAAGGAAGAGAACAACAGTAATACAATCTTAGTAGATAATTTGACAGGGTTGTGGGAATTAGTTGTTTAGCAGAGTGATGGCATTCAGGGAAAAACAGCACTTGTTGTTCTGGTGTGCAGTGCTCCATAGCGTAGTTTTGAGGGTAGAAGTTGAAACAATTTATGTCCAGGATGTGAGGGGTCTGTAGATATTTTTGCAGCCTTCTTTTTGACTTGTGCAGTATACAGGTCCTTGTGAGTCTTCTCCAAAACCAACATTCAAAGGGTCAATATTTTTCCTATCTTGCTCTTCTTCAAAGTTCACTTTTTGCTTCCATAGAGTGTCACAGGGAATACCACAGCTCTGGTCTTTGTCAGTATAAGGTCAGGGAGTCTCCAAACTTGGCAACTTTAAGATTTGTGGACTTCAACTCCCAGAATTCCTTAGCCAGACATGCTAGCTGAGGAATTCTGGGAGTTGAAGTCCACAAGTCTTAAAGTTGCCAAGTTTGGAGACCCTTGGTTTGCACATTCCACCACATCTGAATAACTTTTCCTGGGCTTTTCTAAATGCTACTCTGCAACACATTTGGGGAAAGGTTTTCCTAATTTAGGAGCCCTAATTTAATTGCAGTTAAGTTAATTAATTACTCCATTCTTATCAAAGGATGGAAACCTAGAATGTCCAGTTGATCTGTTATAAAACAACGCAGGTCTGTTGGACCCATCTTTGTCCACTGGTCCCGTACTATGCATTTCTACAGTGAAGGTCATTTTTGATTTCTCCAACCTTTTGCTCCTTTACATGACTTCGATTGCAAGTCGCCAGCAAGCTGCATGCATGGGTGGCTGGATATTTTTTTGGAGGGGTGGGTGGGAAATGGAGTGTTCCAGGTGAGAGCTACTCTTAACACTGCTTCAGAAATTGAAGGGATAATCCTGTTTGTGCTTCGTTGCTTCGCTTCATCCCAGGTTAATGAGCCTCAAAAGTACATCATCCTGCTGAATTGGATTCTCCTCCTCCTCCTCCTCTCCCTTCCCCCCCCCAAAAGTCTCTGGTCCAAGCTTTTTTCCCTTCCCATGAGAAGACGTAGTCTCCTTGACCAGGCTGTCGTCATTAGGGTGATCCTGTTCAACTTTCTCGGAGCTAACACTAATGAACTGTGACAGCAGTTCAGATGTTGGCTGTTGGTAGGAACTGGCGTTTAGTAGTGCAGAGCAGTGTGCAAGTGTGTCTGTGTGCGCTTGGGTTTGCGTCTGAGGAAACGGATCGGATCGGATCAGAGTTCGACCTAGCGGGTTAACCTCTTATGCAATCCCCCCCCCCCAAATTTCCCTTTTTACAAAAACAATTCAGGGAAAACAAGAGTGTTTTCAAAGCTGCGCATTTGTTTGTTTGTTTGTTTTAAAAATATTTCATAGGACGGGAAGCAGGGAATTCGTTAAACAAATAAACTTGAACGCATTTCCCCCTCTCTCCGTTTTCTCTCTCCATGTCTAGGAATAAAGAGGCCGGAAAGGCTCACACTCAATTGTGCAAAACTGGAAACGGGGGATTTTGTACGCCAGAGCCTCTCCAAGCTAGAGATGTCTGTGTCTGGAATTGGTTTTTCTCTGTGCTGCCAGTTGTTATCTAGCCATGAGATGGCCTTTGAGTTTTCCAGGCCATCAGGCTCTGACAGCCCTAAGATACCTTCCCCATCAGTGGATGTTGCATAGCAAGCTTTCCTTCATTTTTCGGGAAAGGGTGAAGCAGAACGCTTTTAAATGGTCTCTTGATTAAAGGGAACCTATAATGTCAGAAATGCATTGTTCTCTCTTCTTTACTCTTCTTGGTCCTTTTTTTTTTTTTTTTTTAAATATCAGGTTGCCAACTGGGACATATTAACTTTAAATCCAAATTTCTCGTCTTGCTGGCTAGCTGCCTCTGGAGCTTAGTATGTTGAGAAGCTGTCAAGGATGTCAGTAAAAGACTTAACTATAACTAACGCTCCATCCAATATTAGTCACTCATTCTCTGTGTGTGTGTGCACGCGCGTGTGTGGGCTGTGACACCGATGGTGAGGTGCTCTTTTCCCTCATTTATTTTCCTTCCTCAGCTCTATGGCACTATTGCTAGTCCTCGGCGTACGACCACAATTGGGACCAGATTTTCCGATTCCTAAGCAAGATTGTGGATAAATGCGTCATGTCTAATTTTATGTCCGTTTTTTGCCACGGTTGTTTAGTGAATCAGGGTAGTTGTTAATAGCAATAACAATAGCAGTTAGACTTAAATACCTCTTCATAGGGCTTTCGGCCCTTTCTAAGCGGTTTACAGAGTCAGCATATCGCCCCCACAGTCTGGGTCCTCATTTCACCCACCTCGGAAGGATGGAAGGCTGAGTCAACCTTGAGCCGGTGAGATTAGAACCGCTGAACTGCAGATAACAGTCAGCTGAAGTGGCCTGCAGTACTGCACCCTAACCACTGCACCACTTTGGCTCTTAATTAAGCAAATCCAGCATCCCCCATTGACTTTGCTTATCAGGGGCTGGCAGGGGAAGTCCCAAATAATGATCACATATGATCCTGGGATGCAGCAACCATTGTAAATGCATGCCAATCCTTGCCAAGCCCCCAACTTTTGACCATGGGGATTGCTGCGACAATTGTAAGTGTGAGGCCCGATTTCTTTTCAGTGCGGTTGTAACTTTGAACAGTCGCCAGATAAATCGGCGGCTACCTATAGTTTATTATTTCCACTCCCATCTTTTGCAAAGAAGGAGGTTGGAGAGATTTTAAAGAACATTTTAAGCTCTCTCTACTTGGAATTCTGGGGGGAAAATAACAGAGCATTTAATTTACGGGTGTTCCTCCCTTTTTTCCCTTGCAGGTTGTAACAGAAATTGTGGAAAAATGCATTAATAATTTGCATACCCATTGCAAAGAACAATGCTAGAATGTGGGAATAGAATAGAGCTGGAAGGAACCTTGGAGGTCTTCTAGTCCAGCCCCCTGCTCAAGCAGGAGACCTTTATAGCATTTCAGACAAGTAGCTGCCCAGTCTCTTCTTAAAAACATTCACTGATGGAGTGCCCACGATTTCTGAAGACAAGCTGTTTCACTGGTTAATTGTCCTCCCTATTAGGAAGTTTCTCCTTAATTCCAGGTTGCTTTTCTCCTTCATTAGTTTCCATCCATTGTTTCTTGTCCTGCCCTCTGGTGCTTTGGAGAATATGTTGACTCCCCCACTTTTTTTTCTCTTTATGATGGTTGCAGTGTCCCGGGGTCATGTGATCACTTCTTGCGACCTTCTGACAAGCAAAGTTAATGGGGAAAACAGATTCACTTAACAACCACGTTACTAACTTAACAACTGCAGGCAGGAGAGGTCGTAAAATGGGGTAAAACTCACTTAACAAATATTTCAGTTAGTAACAGAAATTTTGGGCTCAGTTGTGGTCGTGTTTATATTGTTTTCCCAACCTGGATGAAACATCATGGCTAGGAATCCAAACACCATGGCTAGCAATCATCATCCTCATCTTCCTCCTCCTCCTCCTCCTCCTCCTCCCCCCCCTCCTCCCCCCCCCTAACAAATGAGAGGTCATTTGAAAAAGCTCAGCCAGTAGAAATGTGGCTTAATTAGGCAAGAGAGGCATTTCCCATAGCTTGACTAGTTTGCTATGTGTAATAATAAATGACCCATCTTTTTTCTGGCCGAAAAGAATGGATTCTATTGTGGCTGGAAAAAAAAAGAAAAGAAAGAAAAAGAACAGGCAATGGATATAAAACCTGGCGTTGCTTTTTCGTCCTTGTGTGCTTTGAACCTTCCCTGTCGTGATGCAAAGTCCTAAAGGATAGTTTAGAGGGTTAAAGATGACCAAGATGGGGTTACGGCTGCCACTGGCAGATGGTCTGAAGGCTTTATCAAAACTCTATTTTTTCCCCCAGGCTGAAAATCTTTTCTAACTCTTGTGTGTAACATTACGAAAGATAACTGCTTCCACTTTTTTTTTTATCATCCTGTTTGTTATTAACCCGCTTGCTCTTGGCAAAAGCACTTTATTATTCTGATATTGAGGTCAGCTAAATGCCAATTAAGTTGCAGCTTGCACTGGATGTACACACAGAGACACACGTCGTGTCAGAGAAATTAATCTGAAATAAATCTTAAAATTGTATGGAGAGTTATGGGGATATTTTAAACCTTCAGCTAAATAAAAGTGGTGTTTGCACTTGTAAAAGGTAACGGTAAAGGTTCCCCTTGCACATATGTGCTAGTCGTTCCCGACTCTAGGGGGCAGTGCTCATCTCCGTTTCAAAGCCGAAGAACCGTCTCTGTGGTTGCGTGTACGGCATGACTCAACACCGAAGGCGCACGGAACGCTGTTACCTTCCCACCAAAGGTGGTTCCTATTTTCCTACTTGCATTTTTACGTGCTTTCGAACTGCTGGGTTGGCAGAAGCTGGGACAAGCAACGGGAGCTCACTCCGTTACGCGGCGCTAGGGATTCGAACTGCCAAACTGCCAACCTTTCTGATCGACAAACTCAGCGTTTTAGCCATTGTGCCACTGCATCCCTGTTTGTCCTTGTACTTGGGGGTAATTTGTAGGTATCTTCACAGTCATTTTGCTAATGCGTATCCTTTCAGAAACTTCCCCCAAGTTTTCATACTGGGAAAAAGATAATTAAAAATTATTCATAGCCCTTTGCTTTTAAATGCTGCAACATCTCTCACTAGGTCTCAGAATTAAATAGAAGTTTGTGTCGTCTAGGTAGCCCTCAATTTACAACAGTTCGTTTAGTAACCGTTCAAAGTTACAATTTACAACAGTTCGTTTAGTAACCGTTCAAAGTTACAATGGCGTTGAAAAAAAGTGACTTATGACCATTTTTCACCCTTGCGACCCTTACAGCATCCCCATGACCATGTGATCAAAATTCAGGTGCTTGGCAAGTGACTCATATTTATGATGATTGCAGTGTCCCGGGGTCACCTGATCCCCTTTTGTGAACGATTGACAAGTAAAGTCAATGGGGAAGCCAGATTCACTGAATAACCATGTTACTAACTTAACAACTACAATGATTCACTTCACAACTGCGGCAAGAAAGATCATACAACAGGGCCAAACTCATTTAACAAACGTCTTGCTTAGCAACAGAAATTTTGAGCTGAGTTGTCGTGGTAAGGTGAGGATTACCTGTATTTCATGGAGAAAATCTATCCATCTGCTTGCTAGAAGGACGGCTTGATGTCACATAATCAGTCAATCAATCAATCCGGCTGTGATGTATTGGGATATACAACCCCTTGGATACCAATGGGGCCATTTCTCCTGTGTTTCTGGATCGGTGTCTGTTTTCAACTTAGAAAGTTGACGGAGTGACAGTGACTTGAGATCTGCAACAGTGCACTGAACATGAATTGGAGCAGGAGAAAGAGCACACAGATTTTCTTGACATTTGAGATTAGTTAAGAGTCGAAAAGAACTGAATGGTTAAGCCTATGGTTGTATAGTTGTACCTCTGCATTTTTCCCCCTTGACCAATCCTAAGGAAAAACACATCGCTAATATTCATGGGGTTCAGCATGAATTGTAGTTGTGGTTGGTTGCGGAGTTGTGTCCAACCCATCGCAACCCCATGGACAACGTTCCTCCAGGCCTTCCTGTCCTCTACCATCCCCTGGAGTCCATTGAAGCTCATGCCTACTGCTTCGGTGACTCCATCCAGCCACTTCATTCTCTGCCGTCCCCTTCTTCTTCTTTTGCCTTCCATCCTTCCCAGCATGAGGCTCTTCTCCAAGGAGTCCTTCCTTCTCATTAGGTGGCAAAGGAGTTTCCTCTTCAGGATCTGGCCTTCTAAAGAGCATGTCAGTGTTCAGTCTTGTCATCTCTTGTTTGACCACGTCCAGCTTGCCTTGATTCATGGACTTTCCTTTCAACACCAGATGCATCCACAGCTGAGTGTCCTTTCAGCTTTGGCCCAGCCGCTTCACTCTTTCAGGGCGCTACCCTCTGCTCTTCCCCAGTAGCATACTGAACACCTTCTGACCTGAGGGGCTCATCTTCCTGCGTCGTATCTTTTTGCCTTTCAGTACTGTCCATGGGGTTTTCATGGCACGAATGAATGCATTATTTTAGGGAATCCCAATAGTGCAATGTTAAAACTCAGAGCGATCATATTTGGTTCTTTTCCAGAGAAACACGTCTTAACTTGGTTAGCCAGTCGTCTTCTTTTTGCTATGTGTCTTGCCTGCCTGTCGCCCTTTTATTTAATATACTTTCTGTTTTTAACAAAACAAAACAAAAAAAGCTTTCTGGATTCCAGAGCCATAGGTGGGAATTGTGGCTTTTCCCCAGTGGTGAAATTCATTTTTTTGTATTACCGGTTCTGTGGCTTGGTGGGCGGGGCAGGGGAAGGATACTGCAAAATCTCCATTCCCTCCCCACTCCGGGGACAGCCAGAGTTGGCATTTGCTGGTTCTCCGAAACTACTTAAAATTTCCACTACTGATTCTTCAGAACATGTCAGAACCTGTTGGATTTCACTCCTGTGTTTTCCCCCTAGATTGCAAGTTCATTGTGACTGACTATGGTCTATTACTACTCTTAATATGTTCCATACATACAGGTAGTCCATCATTTACAACTAGAAGTTAGCCCCCAAATTTCTGTTGCTAAGCGAAACATTGGTTAATTGAATTTTGCCACATTTTATGACCTTTCTTGCCACAGTTGTTAAGTGAATCACTGCAGTTGTTAAGTTAGTAACATGGTTGTCAAATGAAACTGGCTTCCAGCATTGACATCGCTTGTCAAGGGGGGGAATGTCACAAAAGGTGATCACATGACCCAGGGACACGAAAAATGTCATAAATATATGCCGGTTGCTCAAGTGCCTGAATTTTGATCATGTGATCATGGGGATGCTGCAGTGGTTGTAAGCATGAAGTAAGCTATTTTTTCCAGTGCTGTTGTATCTTCGATGGTCGCTAAATGAACTGTTGTAAGTTGAAGATTACCTGTACAGGATTCTTAGTGATCTGCAGAGAATGTTAGGTTAGTTACTTCGAGCTTTCTACTGCAGAACATTGGCAGATGAGATTTATAGCCATTACCTTGATCTCTTGCTCTGCAGATAGTACACTACCCTATTTTCCCCAAAATAAGACCTCCCCGGATAATAAGCCCAATCGGGCTTTTGAATGCATGCACTGAAATAAGCCCTCCCCTGAAAATAAGCCCTCCCTGAAAATATTTAAACGCATTCGCAGCCGGTTCCCGCCATTTCCTCTGGTTGCTTGCCGCGTAAACAACATGAGGTGAGGAGGCGAGGGCAGAGGGGAGAAAAGGGAGGGGGGAACATGCCCCACTCACCCCACACGGCCTTACCTAACTGCTGCTCCCGCAACCCTAGCGACTGCAC
Organism: Thamnophis elegans; assembly: GCF_009769535.1. Taxonomy (NCBI): domain Eukaryota; kingdom Metazoa; phylum Chordata; class Lepidosauria; order Squamata; family Natricidae; genus Thamnophis; species Thamnophis elegans. The sequence goes on from NC_045544.1 coordinate 131,831,430, forward strand.
CCGTTCTGTCATGCTAATGGCAGCCGCAAAAAGAGCAACAGGCCCACTTTTGCATCTCGCTGCCGCAGCAGCGCAACACAACAGCAGCCATGAGGTGACCACGCTCTCCCTCTCCTGCACCTCAAAAATAATAAGACCTACCCAAAAATAAGGCCAAGCACTTATTTGGGGGGCGAGTTCAAAAGAAAATAAGACCCTGTCTTATTTTGGGGAAAACACAGTAATAGCATCTCTCTCTCTCTCTGTCTGTCTCTGATTTTTTTAAGTAGAGAACAAAGAAAAGGATTATAGACAGAAGCAGGAAACCAAATAGTCTGGGTACATTCAGAGTAATGGTGTAAAAATAATAGCAGGTGTAACCTGCATTCTGAAACCTGGGGTAGTTGTCATTCATGCCACATTTCCTCAATTAAATATTAGAATATAACACAACTTGGCATGTATTTCCTAAGCTCCAGATATAATGTAATTCCTCCAGAGTAAACCCTGTGGATTGTGATAGAATTAAGCGTGTGTAGGATTGGATATTTATGTGCATTTTCAGCTGATGATTAAGTTACAGTTAATTTGTGAAAAGTGCCTTTCCTTAAGACAACCACAGAGGTCTGCCCATGTGGTAACGGTGGGAAGAAATAGTTTTTTGTTTTTTTTAGGAGACGTTTAGCATTCTCACTCTTCTCAGATGCCACCTGTGGAGGTGAGCCATGTAAGATTTATGGCAAGGAGGAGGGAGGCCTACAGGGAAAGCCTCATCTGCCCCTCCCTCTGATTAAAAAACAACCCTCTGAAATTTATACCAGCAGCTTCAAGGCAGGTGCTTTGTCCTAATAAAAAACATTTTATCCGTGGAATACAGGTAATCTTCCGCACACCTGAGCCCAAAATTTCTGTTTGCTAACCGAGATATTTGTTAAGTGAGTTTTACCCCATTTTACGACCTCTCTTGCCTGCAGTTGTTAAGTTAGTAACGTGGTTGTTAAGTGAATCTGTTTTCCCCCTTGATTTTGCTTGTCAGAAGGTGGCAAGAAGTGATGACATGACCCCGGGACACTGCAACCATCATAAAGAGGAAAAAAAAGAGGGGGAAGGGTCAACATAGTCTCCAAAGCATCAGAGGGCAGAACAAGTAACAATGGATGGAAACTAATGAAGGAGAAAAGCAACCTGGGATTAAGGAGAAACTTCCTAACAGGGAGGACAATTAACCAATAAAACAGCTTGCTTTCAGAAGTTGTAGGTGCTTCATCACTGGAGGTTTTTAAGAAGAGACTGGACAACTACTTGTCTGAAATACTATAAGGGTCTCCTGCTTGAGTAGGGGGTTGGACTAGAAGACCTCCAAGGTCCCTTCCAGTTCTATTCTAGTCTCACTTCTCACATGCCAGTTTTGAACCGCCTGCTTTGAACATGTGGCTGTGGGGGCGCTGCAACAATTCCAAGTATGAAAACCAGCCATTAGTCGTTTTTTTCAGTGCTGTTATAACTTTGAACTGTCATAAACGAGCAGTTGTAAGTCAAGGACCAGTGGTGGAATTCAGCCAGTCCGCACCTATTCGGGAGAACTGGTTGTTAACTTTCTAAGCAGTTTGGAGAATCGGTTGTTGGAAGAAATCTCCTTTTGGTTTTTTCCACTTTACAGGGCTAATCCTGTAAGGAAGGCAGGAAGGAAACATTCTGGTGTTGTTTCTAGCCTAATCTTTATTGCCCTCCTTACAGAAACTGCCTCTCCGGTTAACCCTTGTTACATTGTAACAGCTAAAGCAAAGCACCTATGGACGTGAGTGACTTTGAGTTGGCTGCGCCCACATGGTCACATGACCACCGGGCCACGCCTACCCAGCTGCTCATTAGGGCAGAGAACCAGTTGTTAAATTATTTGAATCTCACCACTGTCAAGGACTGTCCACTTAAGTGCCCTAAATGTTAGCTTGCATTTTGGCAAACGTTTGCTGGGTTTATATATATCTGCCTGTGTCCGATAGACTTGTTTGACCTTTGCCGGCTTCCTAGTTCAATAGTTCTTGGATGGAAAAAGTTCTAAATATAGGAGTTATTTGTTGTGGAATAATAACTTCAGCGGGCTGGATATATGAAGAGTTTCCAGTTCCTTGTAGGTAGGAAAGCTGCAGGAGGAGAACACGGTAGATGAAATGCTGCTCGTTGGCTATTTCGATGTAGCTTTTCATCACTTTGTTAGAATGATTTGTTCGGGGGATTGATTGGGGAAAATGTGCGTCCAGTTGTGTGTCTTGTAGCACTGATACAGCTGCCCTGTTGAAGACACACAATTGTAAACAGAAGATGAGGTGGTATATATTTATATCACACCGTAAATAGAGGGAGCTTCATTGTCATCAGTGAAAATCCTTACACTTGGGCATATCTCTCTTTGTGTTTGTGTACCCTGTTTCCCTGAAAATAAGACCTCCCTGGATGATGAGCCCAATCGGGCTTTTGAGCGCATGTGCTAAAATAAGCCCTCCTGGAAAATACTGCAACACAGCAGCAGCCATGAGGTGACCACGCCTCCTGTACCTCAAAAATAATAAGACCTCCCCGAAAATAAGGCCAAGCGCTTATTCCGGGGGTCAAAAGAAAATAAGACCCTGTCTTACTTTTGGGAAAACATGGTAGGTGTGTGGGGAAGGGGGGAAGGAAGCGAGAGGGGGGGGGATATATTGATATTGATTATGATAGATCTCTCTGAGGAAAAAGAGGAAGATTGGAATCTTGTAATGGTAGAAGAGCATCCTTTTGAGTTACTCTGTCTAAATTTGGCCCATTTGATAAAGGTGGTGTGTTGTATGTTTGTGTGCATGTATGCACGTGTGTCTGTGTGTGTGTGTGTGTGGCCTTTGGCAAGGGAGATATGAGATAGCTTCCTTCATTTCCAACTGGATTATTGTTCTCGCCATTTTATAATCTTCCTTTTTTAATTGGCGTTATTGCAATTTCCTGGTTATGATTGTTGTGAATCACCCAGAGTTGTTGGGAGTCAGGCAGCATCCAAGTTCGATTGATAAATAAAAAAAAAATTGCATTGAAGGCTAATTCCTCAAAATGCTTTTTAATTAGAAATGCGTGGTATAGGTATTTTAGTGAATAAACATATTTTTTTGCATTTAAAGACAGAGAAGTATTTTTTTTCTTTAAGGATGAAAACGTTTTTTTTAGTTTGGTTACCCAGCATGTAGGCAGAAGAAATATCTTGAACTATACCATTCTCCCTCAACTTAATTCTAAAGTTTTGTGTGTAAATATATCTTTGGGTAACTGTGTTGTGCTCTCTGTCCTTCTCTCCCATTGGAGACAAGTATTTAAAGTTGGGCAGTCCTAGTCAAAGTTGTTCCTGCTCTCCTCTGCATTTGTGTATCCCATATAGTTAAATTACATACACTTAAAAGCAGTAAATTGAATCATGATTCTGACTTCATTTTCCGAGTCCTTGGGCAATTTTTTTTCATTTCTTGCAAAACCTATTCAGTGTTGGAACCCAGCTAAACCTGGGGTGTTGTATCCTTTATAAAGATACATCTAGAATTTCTGTTGTAATTCAAGGTACTCATCTGACTGGACCTCATTTAATGACTTTTTTGTGGTAGTCATTAAGTGGACATGATAGCCATTAAACGATCCATATAGTCCTATAAGCAGGAAACCAGCAAAAATGCTGTAAGTCGTGATCACGACTACGGGACTCTGCAACTGGCTGCCAATTTGAGCCAGTTCCCAAAATGTGTTCATGTGTCTAGGGCAGTGACGGTGAAGCTTTTTGGCACTGAGTGCCCAAACCGCAACATGCACACATGTGTGCATGTGCCAGAACGCTGGAAACCTGAAGACCCAGCTGGTCTTTGGGTTTTGCACCAGCTAGTTGCTTTTCATGCATGCCGGAGTGCTGGAAACCTGATAACCAGCTGGCTGTGCGCACGCATGCACCCCAGCTAATTGACCTTTGGGTTTCCAGCACTCTGGCGCCCATGAAGATCAGCTGGCCAGCACGCATGGGAAACCAGATGAGTAGTTCGTGATGGCGCACGTGCCCACAGAGAGGGGTCTAGGGAGTGGGGTTGTGTAGCTGTCATACCTCTGGAATGGGCTGTGAGTCAATGGAGGGTTTCCATTTTTTGTACTATGTGTAATCGCGCACACGTGCAACATTTCTGTGCATGCGCAGAAGTATCCAGGGGTGGGTGGGTGGAGCCTCCCACCGCTGCCTCTACCAGTTTGCCTGATCCGGACCGAACCGGCAGAAACCCACCTCTGTTGTGAGGAGCTTTTAGAGGGTCCATCAAATGGTCGTTAAGCAAGGACCACTTGTAGAATGGTTGTCTGTTGTTCCACCCAGACATACTTCAGTATATTTCCCCATTGTTCAGTTTGTGCATTCTTGCAGTATGCCACAACACAAGTGGGACAATGTAATCTCTGTCCAGGGAAATCTGTGTTCATGTCTAACGCAAAACAGAAAACTCTCAAGTGGCTTATGACCAAGAGTCCCCCTTTCTCAGCATTGTGGAGATAAAATGAAGGGAGATCCCTGGTTTAGCAACCGCCTGAAGTAACAGCAGCACTGAAAAAAGTGACTTGGGCCTTTTTTTACACTTCTTACTACTGTTGCAGAATCTCCGTGGTCACATGAGCAAAATTCAAGCACTTGGCAACTGGCTCATATTTTTGCAATGTCCCGGGGTCTTGAGATCGACATTCGTAATTTTCTGACCAGCAAAGTTGAAGGGGAAGCCACATTCACTTTGCAACCCTGTTCCTAACTTAACGTCGGGGGCAAGAAAGGTTGTAAAAATGAGGCAAAACTCACTAAACAGCCGTCTCCCTTAGCAACAGAAATTTTTGGGTTGGTTGTGATCGTGAGTTGAGGGGCTACCTGTATAAACCAGCTTGACCACCCCCCTGGAGGAAAATTGTTGGGTGTAAATTTAATGAACAGAAACATTTCAGACACCACAAACAAGGAAATCAAACTCTTTGGTCTGTTTTATAATCCTTGTTCTGTTTCTACCTTTATAGTGGCGTTCCCAGAGTGCTTCCCAAATCAAATAAAGGGGCCGCTGCTTATAAACCAGCCCTGATGTGGTAGGGACAGAAAAGTAGATCCCAACCATCTTACTGAGTTAAAAATACATGTTCAGAAGGGCCATTCGGAGGTGGATTAAACAGATCTCGGTGTTAAGGCATTCCATAACCCGCCTTGCTAATCCAGGGAGGGGCGTCTTCTCGGTGTCTCGTATCAGATGGCATAAGGAGCCTAAAATCAAGGTGCCTTTGTGTCAGACAAATTAATGGTGACAGTCCTTCAGGCTTCTGTAGTCTTCTGCTGGCATTTATGATCAAACCGTTTGCAAAAGTAAAAAGGTATTTTTAGCAAATGTGCAGGGAAGTCTTCCTTTAAAATAAAATAAAAAACCAACCCAATGTTTTATTTTAATACTGAGGTTCACAGCTTGCTTTAGACAACTTTAAGCTGTGTGGACTTCAACTCCCAGAATTCACGCTGGCTGGGGAATCCTGGGAGTTGAAGTTCATAGGACTTAAAAGTTGTCCAGGCTGAAAAAACACCGCTCCTAGGACCTTATTTGTTTTGTTCCTCTTTGCAGACTCGGCTGAGCATTATTCACATTATTATTTTTTTGCAAGCTATACTGATAGTCCTCAACTTACAACAGTTCCTTTAGTGACTGTGTAAAGTTACAACGGCAGTAAAAAAAAAGTAACTTATGACTGTTTTTCACACTTACAACCATTGCTGCATCCCCAGTCATGTGATCAGACTCAAACGCTTAGCAATTGACTCATATTTATGGCAGTCGCGGGGTCATGTGATCACTTTTTGCGACCTTCTGACAAGCAAAGTCAATGGGGAAGCCAGATTCACTTAACAACGGTGTTACTAACTTAACAACTTCAGTGATTCACTTAATCAATTGTGGCAATAACAGTTGTAAAATAGGGCCAAACTCATTTAACAAATGTCTCGCTTAGCAACAGAAATTTTGGGCTCAATTGTGATCATAAATGAAGGACCACCTGTATTATATTGCAGCAAGTTTTGTGTTTTTTTTCTCTCCTAAGTATTGGGGAATATTTTTTTTTTGAATACTTGGGTGGAAGTGTTGTATATTTTTTGAAGATAATCTGGCTGTGTGTCCATCAGATAAACAGGGTGATAGTGAAAAGATAGGGGGAGAAGATGATCCTGCAAAATATGCTGAAAGGAATAGATGGTTGAACTATCCATGAATTCAAAGGAACTGTTGCTTCATAGCTCCTTCTTTTTTCTTTCATGAATTAATTTGTTGCTTTTCATCTTGAAAAGCGGTTTCAGAATGACTTACAAAGCTGTTTTTCTCAAAGCTGTTTGCTTCTATTATTATTATATATAATTAGTCGCACAGTCGACCAGATGTTTAGACTGGATTTGCCAATTTTATCCCATCGCGTCCTTCCCAAAACCCAGGAATAGGCAGATGTTATTTTATAATGTTAAAGGTATTGCAGCAGGATGTAAGCTGTTCCAAGGGAAGCCACTTTTTGCAATTGACCGATGGTGTTTTTGCCAATGTTCAGATGGTGCTCCAGATGTTTTGGGATTCCACCCAAGGTGCCTCTCACGATTAGTATTATATCTTTTGTTTTCTTTTGCCACAGTGGTTCTATTTCTCTTTGCAGGTCTTTATATTTTGTGGTTTTCTCCAGTTCTCTCTCTTCTCTTCTGCTGTCTCCAGGTACTGCCATGTTCACTATCCAGACCTTTAAAAAAAAAAACACCCTTTTTATTGATAGTTGTTGGTGTAATATGGCAGATGCTTGAATTCTAAAGTCCCAAAGCAGTTCAGCCTTTTCATTTTCTGTGACTTTCTCAATTTTGTGGACCCACCAACTCTCTTTTGCAGGCAAATGATATTGTTATTATTATGTGGTTAATCTTTGGTGAGATTCACAGCCTTTGGGGCTGGTTAGTAACTCAACAGCTCGAATCCTAGCCAAAGACCTAGGAACTGTTAAGGTAATGTCGAAGGATGTAAGCTGTTCCAAGTAGGGCGGTTTTTTTGTAGAATCAGAATGTTTGATAAATTTAGAATTTTCAAATAGCGAGGTAGCCCTTTAGGTATTGCTCCAAGGGCTCCAATTACAACTGGGACAACACACGATTTATTTTTCCACAGACGCTCAACTTCAATTTGCAAATCTCAGTACATTGTGGTGGTGGTGATGATGATGATGATGATGATGATGATGATGATGATGATGAAGAAGAAGAAGAAAATTCAAAAATGCATCACAAATACCATTGACTGGTGCTGATGGTTGATACGGGTTGCTGCCAGCGTCCTAGGTATCAACCAGGTATCTTCTTAAAATATATGATGTTCCTAGTAGCGCAGTTTCTGCAGTTCCACTGGTGTTATTGCAGAAAGCTGCCATTTCTTGATCTATTTTGTAAAATTCTTTGGACGTGGTACCAACAGCAGGTATCACTGCTACATGTTTCATCCATAGCATGTAGTCGTGATGACTAGGTCACGATATTTCGTTATTTTTTCCATTTCTTTTTATTATTATTATTCCTTAAGCATGAAACTCAAGTCAACTGAACATTTAAAAATGTGTCACAAATACCATTGACTGGTGCTGATGGTTGATATGGGTTGCTGCCAACGTCCTAGGTATCAACCAAGCAGTGGTGGGATACGACCGGTACGCCCCGTTCCGGTACGGTGCTCTGAGGGCCCACCTGCACGCCCTCCCTCCTTACCTGTATTTGAGCTGATCGGGGCTTTCGCGCACGGAGCATACGGCGCCTGCGCGACATTCCACCGAGCACCTGAAGAATTGCGGGTGGTAAGCACGCATGCACACATGCTGTGAGCGTGCACATGGTGGACGCCGGGCCACATTTGCCGCGTACCGTTGCAACCAAGTATCTACTTAAAATATATGATGTTCTGAGTAGCACAATTTTTAGCAGTTCCACTATTGCTATTGCAGGAAGCTGCAATTTATTGATGCTGCTGCTGCTGCTGTTGTTGTTGTTGTGAATTGTGTGTTATAATAATATAAATATTGATAATAAATTGCTGCTGTTTAGTAGCCGAAGTCTGAAAGACAGGACAGTTAAACTGTATGGGTGGCCCTGACTCGAAGGCAGGGAGATACTGTGCTAGGTTGCCATCAGTTAACTAATCTGTGTGCTGTTTTAATGCATGTTCTCTGCTTAATTGCAATTTCCCTCCTCTTTTCCTGGCTTCCCTCTCTTTCCCTTCCCAGATTTATTTCTCATTTGCTCTTCAATTTCCAGCCTTCTCGGAGACCGGGAGTCCTTTTAATCCTTAATCATTTTGTGACCCAAATGAGGTATATTATTAGAGTGGTCAGGCACAATTGCTTCTTAGCTGTTTCTCGTCTTGCAAGAGAGCTTTGGAAAGTCATGATCTGCTCAGGGGAAGAGGGCGCTTTCCCCACATTTAAGGGAGCCAAGGTGGTTGGAAGATGGGAGAGGTGGTTGGCAGCCAAGCACAGCTGGAGTTAGCAGGGCCAGGAAGAACAGAAGAACTGCCCAGCTGTTAGGTGGCTGTAAGTGGTGGCATACTTTGGAGGAAGTCCCAAAGGTGCTTTTTCCCCTTGAAAATGTTTCGCTTCTCATCCAAGAAGCTTCTTCAGTTCTGACTGAATGAGGGAGAATAGGATTTATTTCTTACTAGCCGATAATCCGGTGTTGTCCGGGTATTTATTTATAGGGGGAAAATGTCCGGACCAAATGTAATTTCTAATGTTGGATTTCCCCCCTTACCAGAGTGTACCCCTGTGTAGCAATGTGAAGCCTTTACCATGGCAACTCCACTGCACTGTACAGTAGAAGTCATTTTAAGGCACAACAGGCTGTATATTAACAGAACATACACCCCGAAAGGTTTAGTATTTACTCTCTGGGGAAAAAAACAGTATTTTTTCCCAGAGAGTAAGTCATCTGTGTACCAAGTTTGGTTGAAATTGCTCAAGGCATTCCAGAGTTATGCTGGAACATACATACGATAGATAGATAGATAGATAGATAGATAGATAGATAGATAGATAGATAGATAGATAGATAGGTAGGGGGGAGGAGGAGGAGGAGGAGGAAAAGGAAAAGGAAAAGGAAAAGGAAAAGGAAAAGGAGATGGTGATGATTATTCCCTACCATTCAGTCAGAACTGAGGAAGTTTCTTGGATGAGAAGCAGAACATTTGCAGGGAAAAAACCAAAAAGGTCCAGCTCCTTTTTGAAAAACACATTTGGGACAATCATGCCCTTGATGATTGGGAATCTCTATAAACTTTCCTGGAGGAAAGTTATCTCTAGATGTTTTTCCATGGAACTGCTAAAATCTCTGACCATTGAGCTTTGCTATCCAGGACTCCCAAAGTTCTTCTGTCCAAAGAACAGAAGAATTCTCATTGGAAAATCTACCCAGGGTGATAAGAAATGGCCCACTTGATCTTATTATTATTATTTTATTAGTATTTTTTAGCATGGTAAGAACATGACAGAAGAGAAGTAAACCTATAAACAGAGTCCACGTAATTATAAGTAAAACTTCTATGGTGATATGGCAGTGGCCTCATAACTCAATGTCCAATTCAGTTACTTCTCTTGATCTTGGTCCAGGGCTTGAGAAGTCCCAGTCCTGCATGGTCATTTAGTGTTCCTACAGATGACGAGGATTTAGGAAGCTATATGGAACATTTAAACATTTGGGTGCATTTCACAAGCTTAACTCAGCTGGCAAAGGTAACCGAACACTCAGGTTTTATTCTGAAGAGCCAGAAAACTATGGGATTAGTTGGCCCATCTGTTAAACTGAATGACATTACAGCCTTAGTTGGCAGGTGAGAATTACGGTGACATCCACCTGGGATGCTTTCCCCAATTTCTTCAAGACTCATTATCTAACAGAATAATAGAATAACAGAGTTGGAAGGGACCTTGGAGGTCTTCTAGTCCAAATCCCTGCTCAAGCAGGAAACGCTATACCATTCAAAACAAATGGTTGTTCACTCTCTTTTTAAAAGCCTCCAGTGTTGTAGCGCCCACAACTTTTGGAAGCAAGTTGTTGCACTGATGAATTGTTCTAACTGTTAGGAAAGTTCTTGCTTATTTCTAAGTTGGATCCCTCTTCGATTGGTTTCCATCCACGTCGTCTTGTTCTGCCTTCTGGTGCTTTGGACAATAGGTTTCCCCTCTTTTCTTTGTAGCAGCCCCTTAGCTAGGTGCCCCAAATTCATCCCTTTGGAATATAGCCTTGGATGTCTGCAGACCAAGAGACCACCTTAAAGAATGTGAATGTTACTTTTGGAATGCGAATGGATTTGAACGGCAAGCCGTGTTGAGACTTCGCATTTGCTTCTCAGCTAAAGTCTTCAGTGAAATCTTCACATCTGTTTCTGGAGCTTGGAATCGTTAAGACGGAAGACGCTCGAGACTGCTCTATAAAAAGGACATTTGACTCAAATGTATTATTTTTCTAGCCTTTGCTTACATGACCACAACCGCATCATCCCCAGCCTTGTGACTTTGTCTCAGCTGCTTTGCAAGTTCTGTCGTTTTTTCCATTTTTTATTGAACAACATGGGGAAAGGTTTCTCTGGTTTTCCTCCCGGCTCCCCGTACGCTGTTGTGGTTTGCTTTAGCAGAAGAGGGGAAGGACAACACGTTGGGGGACTTGTTTAAGTAAAACGGGGAATTTACCACGAGCAATAATTTTTAACGTTGCTTTTGCCGAATTGAAAAGGGGACATGCCAAAACCTTGTTGCACGAAGGTTTTAAACATTCTTTCTGAGCATGCAGGGGGATAGGAAGATGATATATTACGATAAGGTTTTCCCTTGCAAGTAAGTCCATAACCCTCTTTGTTAATACTCGATACAGTAGTAGCATGACATTTTAGATTTATTACTACGCTCTTTTTTTGGTGTCTCTCTAAAGCCAGCCAGAATCTGGAATTAAAAGGAGGCTTTCTTCTCCTTAGCTGCATTTGAAGCCTCTTCAAGCTGGCATAAATCAAAATATATTAAGAGAGCCAACAAAACAGAATAAGGAACTTTTGAAAGGATCATCGGCTATAATTTAATGCTTGGCAGCCAAGATGAATTGGCTATATACTTACTTTTTCTCCTGCATTCCCCTCTTTTGGAGAACGAGTTTATATTTCAAGAAAACAGGGGCGTGAGGCTGGCTGTGAACTGAAACTTGCGTTTTATATATAAGTTGTAGGTTCGTAATTCAGGATTGAGCGGGGAATAGCGTGCTAATAGTAAACAGGGGGGGATGTTCTCTCTTTTCTGATTTTCCTTCCAGAGTAAAAGTATGCTGTTCACACTTATTGCCTAATTAATTTTAATTTACCTGATGTGGGCCAGAGACCGATCGATAGGAACTTGGGCACCACTTTCCAAATTGAATAACCTGCTCAATTGAATAACCTGTTTTCTCACTTTCCCGATCGGTGGGTGGGGTCCAAACGAATGAAATGTAATGGGGCAAATCTCCCCCCATCTGCACTACACCCCTCCAAACGAAACAAATTGTAGGAGATGGCCAGGCTGAGCCTGAGGGAGGAGTCAAATGCGTCATCAGTCATGAGTCCCTTTGCGCCCACAGGAGATCTACGTTAAGTCCAACCCGCATTCAATTCCCATGACTTATCTACCTTATCTTGCTTGGGCCACTAAGTAGTTCAGATTCTTATAGAGAGCATTAGCACACAATAAACCTCTATATTTATTTAACCTGCCTGGATCTTTTCATTTCTCTGGCGCTTGACGGTCAGCTGTAAGAATGGATGCTCGTATGGGTGACAGCCAAACTCGTAGTTTGAAAGCACGTAAAAATGTAAAAATGCAAAAATGCAGAAAAAATAGGAACCACCTTTGGTGGGAAAGTAACAGCGTTCCGTGTGCCTTCGGTGTTTAGTCATGCTGGTCCTGGGGGTGAGGCAAATGTCCTGAACCTTGCATGTGAAGAGTAGCACAGGGGGCATGCAGTGCCCTCTCTACGGGCATGCGAGCTGTCGCCCCAGCTCAGCTCCACCATGCTCCACCATGCATGAGCACGTGTCAGCTGATTTTTGGGTCTCTGATGCGCATGCATGGGGTGGGGCGCATGCAAGAGATGCGTGCGCATGCACAGGGTGTGGGGGATGCAGTGTGCTCTCCCCCCTGCTGCCCATTTTTGCTTCCAGGAGGCTGCAGAAAGGCCTACAAGGCCCAGAATTGGGGCGCATGCACAGAGGGGAGTGCGCACATGGGTCACATGTGCATGGGCGGGGGGACCAAGGGGGTGGTGGTCGCATTATGGGTGCGGGTATGCGTACTTTTGACAGGCCACAACAAAAAGGTTAGCTTAGTTACTCAGTTGCATTTTTAAAAAAATGTGGTTTTTTTAATTCAAGGCAATAAAACTAATCTATTCAACATAGTGCCAAGAGCTTTCAACACTTTTGGTTTCTTCTGCACATCTGTTTACTAAGCCATTTATTATTTTTCTAGGCCAGTGGGTGGGGGGGAAATCACACTAACTGTAGTTTATATATTTATTTAAGCAATTTATATACCTTCCTGATTTTACAACAGTGTGACTCTTGGGGAAAAGAGGGCAATAATAAAACAGAAAAACAAAGGCAGCAACACAAGTTTATGAAAATAAACACCCCCAAAACAAGAATGACACATGCCCTAGTGCAGTGTTTCTCAACCTTGGCGACTTTAAGCCCTGTGGACCTCAACTCCCAGAATCCCCCAGCCAGCACAGCTGGCTGGGGGATTCTGGGAGTTGAGGTCCACAGGGCTTAAAGTCGCCAAGGTTGAGAAACACTGCCCTAGTATCTCATTTCCAGTCAATAAAGACAGAAACCAGCCTATCCCAGGTGGCTCTTTGTCCTTTGTTGCCTGAAGGAACAACTAGGTCTTAGTGTAGGGGTGTCAAACTCGTGTTGTCACAGCGTTGTCACGTGACATATTGGGACTTTCCCCCCTTGGCTAAACCAGGCGGGCCCAGTATGTTATGCATCCGGCCTGCGGGCCGTGAGTTTGACACCCCTGTCTTAGTGTTTTACGAAAGGGAAAATGGATCAGGACCATACATTAGAGCAGTGATGGGCAACCTTTTGGGCGTGGTGTGTCAAAAATCGGCAAAAAATCGAGCATAACTCGCGTTGTGTGTCACTTCGACAAAAACATAATTTTGCGCAATTTATAGTTTAAACTACAAAAATGTATAATGGCGCTCACAGTTCCCGTTGGCACTCCGCTGTTCCCTGCTGTGGTGCGGTCGTAACCGACAGTCCCAGGAGTAGACTCTCTGTGCCGGCCTGACTGGAGAGAGGCGCACACTGTTCCCGTGCGCCTCTCCTGCAGGTCCTCCCTCGCCACGCTGATGACGTGTGTGCGCATGGCACGCACGCCTTACCAGCAGCCCCTGCGCTCAGAAAGGGGCGGCGGCGATACAGTAAGTGAGTGAGGGCGGGGGAGATCACACGTCCCGCCCCCCCCCCCCCGTTCCTCCAGCACAGATTCTTTCATCCTCGGCGGCCGTGCAGGAGCCGAGGATGAATCGCATGAAATCCTGTGCGTGTCACCCCAAATGGCTACGTGTGTCAGCACTGACACGCGTGTCATAGGTTCGCCATCACTGCATTAGAGAGAGCTTGACTCCTAACCCCTACAAGGTGGGATTACCTGAATCACCGTGATCCTTCCAGGTCTGGTGGGGGGAGCTGAAAGAGAGACAGGTGATTAGAATGAATGATACATGGCTCAACACGAGAGTGATAACAGAATAACAGAGTTGGAAGGGACCTTGGAGGCCTTCTAGTCCAACCCTCCTCTCAGGCAGGAAAAACCCTATACCGTTTCAGACAAATGATTATCCAACATCTTAAAGACTTCCAGTGTTGGAGCACCCATAACTTCTGGAGGCAAGTTGTTCCACTGATTAATGGTTCTAACTGTCAGGAAATTTCTCCTTAGTTCTAGGTTGCTTCTCTTCTTATGGATCTTGGAGTCCTAGTAGACAATCCCTTAAATATGAGATAGCAGTGTGGTGTAGATGCCCCAAAAGCCAACACTCTCCACTGCATAAATGGAGGGATAGAATCAAGATCATGAAAAATATTAGTACCACTTTACAATGTCTTCACTTCAAATACTGAATCCAGTTTTGGTCACCACGATGTAGAAATGATGTGGAGACTCTGGAAAGAGTGCAGAGAAGAGCAACAAAGAGGATTAGGGGACTGGAGGCTAAAACATATGAAGAACGGTTGCAGGAACTGGGTATGTCTAGTTGAATGAAAAGAAGGACTAGGGGAGACATGATAGCAGAGTTCCAATATCTCAGGGGTTGCCACAAAGAAGAGGGAGTCAAACTATTCTCCAAAGCACCTGATGGTAGAACAAGAAGCAATGGGTGGAAACTAATCAAGGAGAGAAGCAACATAGAGCTAATGAAAAATTTTCTGACAGAACAATTAATCAGTGGAACAACTTGCCCCAACACTGGAAGTCTTTAAGAATATATTGGATAGCCTTTTGTCTGAAACGGTATAGGGTTTCCTGCCTAGGCAGGGGGTTGGACTAGAAGACCTCCAAAGTCCCTTCCAACTATTATTCTGTTAGGTGGTCCTGCAAAGAACCTTGAATTGCACCCAGACCCCACCAGCAGCCAGAGAAGCTCACAGAGATGTTACTTAAGTGTTTCATACAATGTTAAGGGACATGGTGGCTCAGTGGCTAAGACACTGAGTTTGTCAATCAGAAGGTTGGCAGTTCGGCGGTTCGAATCTGTAGCGCCACGTAATGGAGTGAGCTCCAGTTACTTGTCCCAGCTTCTGCCAACCCAGCAGTTCGAAAGCATGTAAAAATGCAATTAGAAAAGTAGGGACCACCTTTGGTGGGAAGGTAACAGCATTACCTAAATGCCTTTGGCATTTAGTCATGCCGGCCACATGACCATGGAGACGTCTTTGGACAGCGCTGGCTCTTCGTCTTTAAAACAGAGATGAGCACTGCCCCCTAGAGTCGGGAAAAACTAGCTCGCATGTGCAGGGGAAGCATTACCTTACAATGCCAACGACTGACCAGGATACTGCGTTTGAACAGTTGCAGGTTCTAAGTCAGTTTTTCTCAACCAAGGCGACTTTAAGTCCTGTGGACTTCAACTCCCAGAATTCACCAGCCAGCTGGGGGATTCTGGGAGTTGAAGTCCATATGCCTTAAAGTCGCCAAGGTTGAGAAACACTGTTCTAAGTGATCTTGAAAGGAAGCCCCATTCACAGCATGTTACTGTAATTCATCCAGGAGGTGATTAAAGTATGAGTTACTCTGAGTAAGGCCTCCCAATCCAGAAATAGATACTGTTTGCACACAGGATGAACTTAGGCAAAGGACGTGCTAGCAATGGTTGCGATCTGCTTGAAGAGCTTTGACTTCACGAGGACCTCCAGATTGCACATCAGCTCTCTGGGGGGTGTGGGGGGGAAGAGTACAAACCCCTGTCAGAGCGAACCATGGAAAATCTCCAGATCCACTCGATCTTGTCAAACTGAAGCCTTGTTCTTATCCATCCGGGCCTCTGAGTCAGCAGACCCTGGGAAAGAAACTCGATGGCATCATTTGGTTGTCTAGAACAGAAATATATAATTAGAACTCATCAGCATCATGATAATAACTTGCCACATGATGACTAATGACCACCGGTGATTTCATGTAGTTGTTAAATAGGAGCGGGGAGAGAAAGAAATACCATAAAATAGAAGGTCTCAGGTTCAATCTCTCTCCCCCACCCCCTTTCCAACACTGACTGACCCGAAAGAAAGGAGAACCACCACTACAACCTTGTCTTCCCATTCCTAATTCCTCAAGAATATCACAATCGAAAACCGCTAAGAGATCAGGGTGTGTGTGTGTGTGAGGATGGGCACATTACTCCCATCCCAAGCCCATCAGAAGTAATCCTGCAACCCAGGGGTGAAATGCTCTAAAGTCTGCTACTGGCTTCGCGCACATGTGCACCGCAGGCCCTGATCGTCAGAACTACCGGTTCACCCAAACCAAGAGTAAATAAATTACCAGTTTGGGCAAACCTGTTAGTTCCAATGATCAGCTGTGTGACAGTCAGCTGTGCCGTGTGATTTCTAAATCGCGCGGCACAGCTGATCGTCAGAACCAAACCGGAAGTAAAACAATGGTACCGGTTCAGCTGCGCAACCATCAGCTGGGCCGCGTGATTTCTAAATTGCGCGGCACAGCTGATCGTCGGAACTACCAATTCGCCCGAACCGCTAGCATTTCACCCCTGTGGCAACCATCATAAATAGGAACCAGTGGTCAGGCCTCTGCATTTTGATCATGTGACCAATGGTTGTAAGTTTGAAAAACTGTCGTAGGTCACTTTTTCAGTGCCATTGTAACTTCGAACGGCCA
Organism: Thamnophis elegans; assembly: GCF_009769535.1. Taxonomy (NCBI): domain Eukaryota; kingdom Metazoa; phylum Chordata; class Lepidosauria; order Squamata; family Natricidae; genus Thamnophis; species Thamnophis elegans. Next base: position 131,847,906 of record NC_045544.1, read on the forward strand.
CTAAGCAAATTGTTGTGGACTACCTGTACCTCTCCAGAGAAGTCTGTCGTAATTTGGAACAGTCACTAAGCTGAGGACTACTTCCACCGATGCTGAGAAAAGGCAGGGCAGGCCCTCTTTCTTGCGCGCAAGGGATGGGGGGGCTGGCACAGGTTCAGAAGGGAGTTGAAGAGTTGTTAACTCAGGTTGTGTCCTACTTGAAAAAACTGGAGTACTGTACTTCCCTGGGCTGTCAATCTGGCATCTCTTATGAATGCTCTCCACTCCGAACAAAAGAACATATTGTAAATCTGGGCTCTGGTTCCATTCCCCCCCCCCCGTTTTTCCCCCTTGCACTCTCTCTCTCTCTTTCTCTACCCCCCCCCCCCCCGGCTTGCTTGCTCACACAATTTTGTTGGATACAATAGTTGTCCTAATGTTCAGAGTTGTTACGTCCCCACTGTGAGCACCACGACTAAGCGCTACATGTAAACAGCTTTGTTGGCTATTTCAGTGTCTTGTGCTTGGAGTGTACACCTTTTTTAGAATTTGCAATTCCCCCCTTTTTTCTCTGACTCTTTCGCTCTCTCCCTGTCTGTCTTTTGGATAATGGCAAAAATCCCTCCTTATGGGAACTGCTGCAGATAATACACAAAGCTCTTTGAAAAGAGCTTTATCGGAGTACAAAGTACTTGGAATTGAAAACCCCTAGAGATTTGCTTTGTTTCTCATTTCTCCCACATCTCTCCGTCTCTCTTTCTCTCTCTCTCTCTCTCTCTGCTCCCCCCCCCAATCATTCAAAAACTTGTTGTGGCTCAGGATGGGTAGCATCCCACCCTATTTTTCAGTTTTCAGTTGATTTGCATGTTAGAGGGAAAGGCGTAATTGATGTTTAACCAGAACAAAAGAGGATCTGTTTGCTAAAAAGGAAAAAAAAGATTTCTTGAAGTAGACCCTAATGCATATACAGCCTTTGTCTCTTCTCTCATTAGGAATTGAATAGGATGCCCCCCGTAATTAAAATGAAGAAGGCAGAGAGCTTTGGTTTAGATGCTTTTTTTTCTGAGCTAATTGGTTTGAAAATTGTATTTGATGCTGTTCTCTGAGGGATGTTGGCACAACACCTCATCAGGCAGGGGACATCCTGTCCCTCCTCACGTAGCCCAGAAAAATGGGCAGTTGAACACATGTCTTCCTTCCCTCATCTCTCCCCTTCCTTCCTTCCTTCCTCCCTCCCATTCCCCCTCTCATCCCCCCTCTCATCCCTTCCTTCCTTCCTTCAGTTCCCCTCTCCTTCCTTCCTTCCTTCCTTCCTTCCCTCCTTCCTTCCTTCCCTCCCTCCCATTCCCCCTCTCATCCCTTCCCTCCTCCCTCCCCCTCTCCTTCCTTCCTTCCTTCCTTCCTCTCTCTCTCTTTCCCTCCCTCCCTCCCTCCAATTCTCCCTCTCATCCCTCCCTCCTATTCCCCCTCTCATCCCTTTCTCCCTCCTTCCCATTCCCCCTCTCCTTCCTTCCTTCCTTCCTTTCTTCCTTTCTCCTTCCCTCCCATTCCCCCTCTCATCCCTTCCTCCCTCCCTCCTGTTCCTCCTTTCCTTCCTTCCTTCCTTCCTTCCTCCTTCCCTCCCTCCCTCCCTCCCTACCATTCCCCCTCTCATCCCTCCCTCCCTCCCATTCCCTCTCTCATCCCTTCCTCTCTCCTTTGCATTCTCCCTCTCCTTCCTTCCTTCCTTCCTTCCTCCCCTCCCTCCCTCTTTATTTTTCTTTTTAAAACTGTGTTTATCTTTTCCCCTGAAGGCACATACAGCAGCTACTATCAGTTGTTGAAAGTGTTACCACTTCTCGTCTTGCTTTGAAAGGTGCTTTAAAAGAAAAAGAAAAAAATTCAACCGTAGATGTAGAGTTCTCCAGTTTGAAACCTTTCAAAAGGCTGCATTTTTTGTCTGTGTTTTATTCCAAGGGTCAGAACTGTCACGCTAGACCATTTCGTGAGCAATAATCATAAAAAGCCCGCTGAGAATTGCCTGATGAACGTATAATATAAATTCAGGACACTCAAAGGACCACTTTAAATAAAAAAAAAATTTATCCAAAACAATTGCATTTTATTGCTAGGTTAGGAGATTTTTTTTAGTGCAACGTGAATTCCACAACTTTGCATGAATCTGTGACTTGTCCAATGCCACTTGTCTTTCCTGCTGCATGCTACTACCCATGTTGGCCAAGGATGATGGGAGTTGTAGTCTACTCGGGAAGATCCTCTATGGTGTCACCCTGCAATGAAGGTCTCCCTTAACGCCCTCTCCTTGTCTTGGCAGTGCAGAGCACCTGCTCTGGGGTTGGAGAAAAACCACAGCATCTGCTTTGCTTTCCGTCTCAAGTTCCGTTGCTGGTAATCCTGTTAAAGGATCAAGTAGCAGGTCAGGGGGAAGGTTTTTATATTCTGAGACCCTGCAGAGATCCCATCGGTAGATCAGTGTGGGCTGAACAGAAAAAGGATCTGGTCAGGGGAAGGAAAGCTACTGGGCTTCCCTTCCACCAGAGCCGGATGATGGAAAAGATGGAGGGCAGAAGAAGAAGGGGACGACAGAGAATGAGGTGGCTCGATGGAGTCACTGAAGCAATCGGCATGAGGTTAAATGGACTCCAGAGGATGGTAGAGGACAGGAAGGCCTGGAGGAACGCTGGCCATGGGGTCGCGATGGATTGGACACGACTTCGCAACTAACAACAATTTTGCCATGGTTTCATCCTTGACGTGTGACTTGTGGGCTCCTACAGAGTTGCATATTGCACCCCATCCAATGTGTACAACATCTACAGGGGCTTTGGAGGGATATGGGGGTATTGGGAGTCTGCTCTATTGTGCCATTCATTTTCAAAGAAGCAAACGGTGCCTTTAAATGCCGGACAAATTCAGGAATAGGCTGATCGGTGGGCTGATCAAAATTCAGGTGCTTGGAAACCCCTCTGTATTTACAATGGTTGCAGCATCTTGGGCTCATGTGATTGCTATTTATGATCTTCCCAGCTAGTTTCCGAACAAGCAAAATCCTGTTGCCAGGCATGAATAATTCTGTGCTACTGAATTGGACTGTGAAGTTGAACTTTTTTGCCTTGGCAGAACCAGGGTGGCCAGTTTGACAGGCATGCACTAAGTCTTCAACATACAAATATTTCCAGCCAGACTGACCACCAGTGATCACAGTTTTTGAGGGTGAAAGAATACTAAACCTATATTTTAATCCACGAGGGAATAAGCACACCACAGCTATTGGAAATCTACTCTCAGAAATCTGGGTGAACAAACAAAACACGAACTCTTTTTACCATTTGCCAGTGAATTTAATAAAGTTTTTTTTTTAAATCCAAGTGCAGTTTCTCTAGTTAGAACCTGTAACTGCACAATTACAAGTGTGAATTTGTATGTCTGCTCAGAAAACGGATGAATTATTTCAACTTGAACGTTGATCATTAAATTTACGGGATTAAGTTAAGAACTTAATAAAGTGTTGCTGTGTGATCCAATTATTTCTGAAGATTTTCCCTTTGCTTCCCTTCTTTTCTCCCAAGATTTTGTTTTTAATTAAGAACTAGCTAAAGGCCAGTCAAATTTTGACGCGGCAGCTGAGCCAGGAGGAAGCTTTGCCTCACCAGCAGCTCTACTGATCCCCCACTGCTGCCAACTGCACCCATGTGCCCGCACCCCTTTTTCTGAGGGGAAAAAAGAAGCAGAATGGCTCCCACAACTTGTAGGAGTGTTGTAGAAGTTGCGAAGGACAGTTGGATGTGAAATCTAGTTCACTGTGGGAACTGAGGGATGTGTTGAAATCTCTTCCACAAATCATGGAATCATAGGGCTGGAAGGGACCTCACGGGTCTTCTATTCCCAAGGTAAGGTAAAGGTTCCTCTCGCACATATGTGCCAGTTGTTCCTGACTCTAGGGGGCGGTGCTCATCTTGGTTTCAAAGCCGAAGAGCCAGCACTGTCTGAAGATGTCTCTGTGGTCATGTGGCCGGCAGGATTAAATGCCGAAGGTGCACGGATTGCACCATGTGAACTAATTGCACGTTGTGCTGGCCTCGCAAGTCAATAGTGCTATCTTGTTGTAGAGTTATTTTTCATTCAGGAGTCTGATAGCCCACGGATAAAAACTGTTCTTCAGCCTGTTTGTACTGTTGCCTATGCGTCTATATCTTCTTCCAGATGGTAGGAAAATAAAGAAGGGCTGACCAGGGTGTGAGTCATCACACATAAAAACTCTTGGTGAACAGGAGGCACACGCTGTGTCAGGCCTGCAGCCATCTTTTCTTTTAGATCTTTGGCCTGCTGCACTTTCTATTATTCTACTATGCATTTTCTATTGTGGGAAAATGGGAGGGGGGAAGTGTAAGGAGTGAGATGCTATGTAGCCATAACAACATTCTTTCTAGAAAGCCAAGGTCATCCTTTGTCTTTTCACCTCTGCACCTGACCGGAACTGGATGGGTGGAACTGCCAGTGGAAGTTTGGACCATGTGATGGACTTGTGGGCGTGGGGGCAAGCTCTTGAACTTTCAGCTAGGTGGGGAAAACCAGGAAGCTTTCAGATTTGGGTTTTCCCAGATGTGCCAACATGGCTGTCTTAATAAATTGGAACTTTGAGCAATACTTTGCCTCGGACTCTGATTTAATTTTGGATGTTATTTGGAACCCTGACACACTGACGTTTAGATCAGTGTCTCCCTTTCTGGATGGGCCACAACAATGTTGTGATGAACGTATGAAAGGATGCAGTCGGTATTGCAACATCACGACACACATCATTTTGGCATTAGTGCTGGTAGAAATGGATGCCCTTGAGGACAGAGTAGGAAATGGTCACCATTCAACAATTATGAAAACCACTATGTGGTTGTAGATCTGGTCCAAACTCCTGATATTTTGTCAAGGCGACCCTGAGCAGAATTGGATTTGGATACATCTTGTGATTGTGACATCCTTTGGAAAAAGGAATTGCGGACTCTCTCTTCCTAGGCCTGCTCCAGCTATTTTACAGTAGCCCTGCCTAGCCCAACGAGTTCCAGATGTGAAGGACTTCAACTCCCAGAATTCCCAGCCACCATTGGAATTGAAGACATCTGGAGGGCATCAGGACGGGGAAGGTTGGCTGAGAGCCTGTTGAGAAGCTGTTCAGGTCTGCCGTTGTAAACTCAGCATATGGAACCGCTTAGCTTGTAAACAGCCGGTCTATTCTGATGATAGTTCTTAAGACCGTAATCCTCCTCCAAACCTGTTGTTAATGACCGCATGGTAGTTCACCAGGGGCCTCCTATAACTGTAAAACTGGCTGTTAGTTGCTTCAGAGATACTTGGCTTGCTCGCTCTCATGCAAAAAATATTGCTGCTTTTTTACGTTCTGAATTGTTTTTGAATTCTCCTGTTTATGCTACTACGAAAGGAGTCGAGGGGGGGGAGCACGAGGGGGGGGGGGAGCAACCTTTTGGTGGACAAGGGGCAGAATTTATACAGGAGAGGATGCTGGGGGCCACAAAAATAGGATGAGTTGGAAGGATTTGGTGCATTTTTTGGGGGGGGGAACCTTGGTGAGTTTTTTAGTATTTTTAACTTGAGTAGGCCTTATACCAGTGGAGGGTTCCGGATCTCGTTGCAACCGGTACACTGCAACAGGGCCTGGCGTCCACTACGTGAAAGCGCACAGCACGTGCATGCGTACTTACCATCCACGACGCTCCAGCTGCTCGGCGGAGTGTTGCGCAGGGGCTGTACGCTCTACACGTGTGCGAAAGCCCCAATCGGCTCAAATAGCGGTAAGGAGAGTGGGCGGGCGGGTGGGCCCTCCGGAGTACAGTACCGGAACGGTACCTGGTCCTCCCTGCAGGCACTGATATGCCCATAGCAGGGCGTACCGGTTGTATCCCACCACTGCCTTATACCCATGATGGCGAACCTATGGCATACGTGCCAGACATGGCATTACAGAGTTACACTTCATGTGATCTTGATTCTATCCCTCTGTTTATGCAGCCTAGGACTGTGTTGTCTTTTTTAGCAGCTGCTGCACACGGCTGGCTCATATTTAAATGGTTGTCCACCAAGACTTCAAGATTGCTCTTGTACTTACTACTACAGGTAGTCCTTGCCTTACAACAGAAGTGTCAAACTCAAGGCCTGGGGGCCGGATCTGGCCCGCAGGGTGCTTAGATCTGGTCCACAGGACTGCCCTGGAAACAGCGAAGGACCAGCCGGTGGTGTCTCTGCCAGCAAAAATGGAACTCGGGAGGCCTGTTTTTGCTGGCAGAGCGTTGCAGGAGGCCATCGCAGCCAAAAACGGAGCTTGGGAGCCCGTTTTTGCTGGCAGAGAATTCAGGCCATCACAGGCACCCCCGACACGAATGACATCAAGCTGAACACACCCACCTCGGCCCCTCAAAGTCAAACACAACCCTGGTGTGGCCCTCAGTGAAATTGAGTTTGACACCCCTGCCTTACGATAACTATTGAGCCTAAAATTTCTGTCTGAAGTTTGATTATATGACCATTGAGATGCTGCAATGGTCATAAGGGTGAAAAATTGTAACATTATTTTTTTCAGTGATGTTGTAACTTTGAACAGTTACTAAATGAACTGTTATAAGTTGAGGACTGCTTGTATTGAGCCAGGTACCACCTATTCTATACCTGTGCATTTGGTTTTTCTTGCCTAAATGTAGAACCTTAGAACCTTACTTTTCTCACTGTTGAATTTCGTTTTGTTGGATAGGACCCAATGTTCAAGCCTGTCAAGATCCTTCTGTATCTTGAGTCTGTCTTCTGGAGTGGTAGTTATTCCTGCCAGCTTGGTGTCTGCTGCAAATTTGATGAGTTCCCCATTTATCCCCTCATCCAGATCATTGATGACTATTGAAGATTACTGGGCCGAAGACAGAGCCTTTGGGGTACCCCATTGCTTATTTCCCTCCATGCAGGTGCAGTTCCATGAAAAACTGCATTTTTGGTGCGGTTTGTCAGCTAGTTAACGAATCCATCTGGTGGTGATGCTGTTTATCCCACATTTTTCTATCTTACTTGAGTAGCAGGTTGTAGTCTACTTTATCAAATGCCTTATTGCAGTGTTTCTCAACCTTGGCCACTTGAAGATGTCTGGACTTCAACTTCCAGAATTCCCCAGCCAGCAAATGCTGGCTGGGGTATTCTGGGAGTTGAAGTCCAGACATCTTCAAGTTGCCAAGGTTGAGAAACACTGCCTTATTGATATTGTATCCATAGCAAACTATCTCCTCCTTCTGTTTGCTCAAAATCACATTTTTGAAGTTCTGCCATTTTGCTACCAAATTTTGAGGATGTGATTTTGGAGATACTGGGGAGTTGCCTGTGGCTTGTAAATTGCCTACTCTTGGATTGAAGGTTTGCTGTTTATTTCTTTATTTGACGAAATTGCATGCTACCCATTTTGAGGAGCATCACAGCAGATGGCAGCAGCATCTCTCAACCTGGGGCGATATCAGAAAAACGCTAAGCAAGGTCCAATTTGGTTAGTGCTTGAATGGGGAACCATTTAGAGAGGTCTGGGGAAGCGGGAAAAAATTGCCAAAATCTGCAGGAGCAAATGACTTTCGTTTCTTTGTCAAGAAAACAGCATGAACCTCTTGGAATCATCCTTAAGAGGAAAATCTCAAGGGAGATGTTTTTCTGTCACTCCAAAATGGTTCTGAACTGATTTATAAAACTGAAAACATTAAAACCACGGTCTCATCTTCATAATAATTCTAAACAGCTTGGGAAAAATAGAAATATATTAAACCCTCCCTTCACCTCTACAAGTAGTTCTTGACGTACGACCACAACTGGCCCCAGAATTTCTGTTGAGAAGCAAGGGCGTTAAGTGAATTGCACCTGATTATACAATCTATTTCCCATGGCTGTTAAGTGAATCATTGCAGTTGTTAAGTGAATCACTTGCTTATTAAGCAAATCTGGTTTTCCCCATTGACTTTGCTTGTCAGAAGCTGGCTGAGAAGGCCACCAATGGTAATCATGTGACTCCAGGGTGCTACAACCATCATAAAGACATGCCAGTTGCCAAATTTTGATCATGTGACCGTGAAGATGCTTGTAACAGTTGTAAATGTGAGGACCAGTCATAAATCCCTTTTCCCCCAGTGCTGTTGTAGCGTGGAATGGCTGCAAAATGATGGTTATAATTTAAGAATTACCTATAAGACAGGTGGAATGAGGCATAGCTCCAACTTCAAGTTGTCTCACAATCTAGGCTCTGACACAGAAAAAGCTGAATTACCAGTTAAGCATCATGCACCTGCAGATATTGCCCCATTGAAGTGTGTGGGACAAGCTCTGTTGAAGTATTGAAGATTATGCAAGTGTTCTGTCCCCAAATGATGTAAGATTTTGATGTTCCACAATGAACTCTTTTGAGTTTCAAAAATCAATGTGAACTGGCATGGAAATGTGCCTACATCCTGGCGAACTGAAGGTGCTGGACTTCTTAAGGATTGTTTTATGAGTTTCGAGTTTCGAGTTTCATTTTATTTATATGCCGCCCTATTCCCTGCGGGACTCAGGGCGGCTCACAAACCCAAGGAGGGGAAGGGAAAAACACAAAAACTACAAAAATACATGGCATTGAAAAACAACCAACAGCCACACAATTCGAGAGGGGAAGGGAACTCATCGACCCCAGGCCTGCCGACACAGCCAGGTTTTAACGGCTTTTTGGAAGGCCTGGAGAGAGGTGAGGGTCCGAATCTCTGCGGGGAGTTTGTTCCAAAGGGCCGGAGCCGCCACAGAGAAGGCCCTCCCCCGGGTAGTAGACAGATGACATTGGCTGGTAGACGGAACCCAGAGGAGGCCTGCTCTGTGTGATCTAATGGGTCTTTGGGAGGTAATTGGCAATATGAACCTGTACTGGGCTATGTTGCACAAAAGAAGACTTTTGACAAAGGTCCCTTCAGTTGCCCATAATAAAAAATGTCGAAAGAGCCAATGGGATGTAGTGTTGAGATGCTAGCTAGACCAAACACCCAGGTCCCTTGGGCACAGAAGCCAGCTGGGTGTCCTTGGACCAGTAATTTGCTTCCAGCCCAAACTTGCATTTATGATTTTGCTGGAAGGATTAGGTGAACACAGCACAAAACCAAGCAGATTGGGCCATTATATGGGACAAATGCTGAGAACAACAGCCAGGAGATGCAACCAAGACAATGTTGGATAAGTGAAATCTGAGTCCAGGGCAGAAACGTAATTTGAGAAAGCATTTCAGAAATGAGCCACCCTAATTCTCAGGAAAACAAACGGAGGGAGGGGTGAAGTGCGCCCAGACTAGCAAGATTCTGTTACTGGAATCTTGTAATAAAAGTGGTATTAGCATTCATAATTCTGGTTTCCTATAGTCTAGTCTGCCTTGAAGGACTGATGAAGGCTGAAGTCATCTTTGCTGGAGTTTATGGAGGGAAATCTTTTGGTCCATTTTGGGTGGTAGGTTGATGTGTTTTTGACTTCCCAGCCTAGGAGAGCGAGTGAGTGAGAGAATGAAAAAACCATCCACCTGGTTTTGGTGCCTGAACATAGATCTTCACCATTTCATCCCCCTGGCTCTTGAAGTGAGAAGGACGGGCAAAGTCACCCAGTGGGCTTCCATGGCTGGAGAGGGGATAGAACTATGATGGGGAGGCTATGGCACGCGTGCCAGAGGGGGAACACAGAACCCTCTCTCTGGACATGCATGTCATTGCCAGCTGCTCTTCTGGTTTCTGCTGCGCCAGAAAACAGCTAAAAAAAATGCCCAAAACCAGGATGCATTTTGGGCTATTTTCAGGCTGTTTTGGGGTCGTTTTCGTCCCGAAAAAGGCTGAAAATCAGTCTGAAAATGCCCCCCAAATGACCTGAAAATGCCCAAAAGCAGGCATGCGCACGACAGCCAGGTAGTGTTCGGGTTTCTGGCACTCTGACACGCATGCACGCGTGTCAGTGGTGGGCTCCGGATTCCATTCCAATCTGTACGGTTGAAATGGCTCTGGCGTCATCCACACGGACATGCTCAGTGCGCACGCATACGCACGCAGCACTCATGCATCATACTTGCCTGTGATGCTTCCACGAGCCTCTGCAAAGCTCCAGTTGCTCGGCGGAGCATCGCACAGGCGCCGTATGTGCCATGCGCCTGCATGGAAGCGCTAAAGGCTTAAAGGACAGGTAAGGAGTTCGGGAAAGCTGGTGGGCCTTCCGGAGCACTGTACCGGAACGGTGCCTGGTGCTCTGGGCAGGCTCCGGTACCCCCGTACTGGTGCGTACCACCTGCAACCCACCACTGAAGCGTGTTCTGGTTTGGGCACTCTGTGCCGTAAAGGTTTGCCATTACTGGGCTAGAACCTCGGTATCCCCATTCCTAGTCCAGCACTTCTGCGTGCCTATGGAGGTTATGGTTATGGTAATCCCAAAGATGCTTTTCAGAAGGCCAACTGGATTTTCTTGGGGTTTTTATCTCCTTCAAAAACATTTCATTTCCCACTTAAGAAGCTTTTTCAGTTCTGACTGAAGATGAGAAGGGAAACGTTTTCAACAGGGGAAAAAAACCCCAAGGAAGTCCAGTTGCTTTTGGGAAAAAGCACCTTTGGGTTTGATTTTTACAGATTATCCTTGATTTGCAAACATTTGTTCATTGACCTTTTGAAATTACAACACCTTTAAAAAAATTGACAACCAGTCCTCACGCTTACAACTGCATGATCCCCAGGGTGACATGATCAAAATTCAGATCCTTGGCAAACGGCATACAAGCATCCTGGGGTCACGTGGTCATCATTTGTGACCTTCCCAGCTGCAGAATCAATGGGGGAAACCAAATTTACGTAACGGCCACGTGGTTTGCTTAAACCAGAGGTCACCAATCTTTCGGACCTCAGGGACCACTAAATTGATAATTTTAAATCCCATGGACCACTAATATGATCTGCCTAATGACCGGCTTGGTGAACGTGGCTAGGTGGTCATGTGACTGGGTGGGTGTGGCCAACTTGATGTCACTCATGTCGAGGGCGTCTCGCCAGCCTCTACTCGTTCCTCCCCTCCCAGCCACTCCTCGCCTACCCGCTCCTTAGGGCCCCAACAGGAAGCAGTTGTTGGCGGTAAACAGCCCTCACCAGAAAGAATTGGCAAACAGTTCAAATTGGATCTGAGAAGGAGGCTCAGCAGAAGCACCTCACTGAGGACTACGAGCATAGGCTTTCTAAGCAGAGGGAAGATCTGTGGGAGTGCATGGCCAGGTATTGGCGGCTGGAGGCTCAGCGGGCTGAGATGGTCAGCCAGTTCCAGGCCATGATGCAGTTCTACTGGGACAAGGTCCTCCAGCTTTTCGCCACCAGTGGCATTTCCCTCCAGCCCAAAGCCCCACATCTGGAGGCCGAAGCAGATCCCAAGTCAGAATTTCTACCCACCTCTCCAACCCACACAAAAAGACCCCAAAGGGGGAGACTCTCTGCAGCAACACAAACGCTCATTGCATGTATCTGTCCCAGGGGCCATAGTTTGAGGACCCCTGATTTAGTGCAATATTAAAAATGCAAATAATTTTTCTGCGGACCACCAGAATTTTCTCGTGGACCACCAGTTGCTGACCGCTGGCTTAAACAACTGCAGTGATTTGCTTAACAAACCTGGTTTTAAAAAATAGTCATAAAATCAGGCGTGATTCATTTAACAACCACCTTTCTTGGCAATATTAATTCTGGTCTCAATTGTGGTCATAAGTTGAAGACTACCTGTAGACCATGGTGTCATTCTCACCAGTTTAAAAATAAATAAATAATAAATCTTCCTCCGGCTTGGGAGGGAGTCTGCATTCAAGGAGGAGGCGCATTCAGATCTGTTAACACATCAAGTCTTAACATAAATAATTGCTAGTTGTTGCTGTCGGTGGCAATTCCTGAGATGTAGTGGGAGTGGGGGGGGGGGGGAGAACAGCATTGAAACTCACTCTGCCTAGGTTGCAGAAAGGTAGGATCAGCCTCGCCCCGTTCTCGAAGGTCTTATTTTTATCCCTTTTATCGGTCTTTTTCTTTCCAAATGAAAATGTCAAGAAATTAGAGGAAATATATTCCCTTGTAAAGGATGGGATCAGAAGAAGATCGTGACCTGGGGTTAAACATTTTACCTTCAGATGATAAACTAATTGGGGAATATTAAAGTTGGAAGCCGGCACTTAGCTTCTCTTCTAGTTTATTTCTCATTTACCTCCCTACGTCTTTCCCCCCCCCTCCCTCCCTCCCTGCCTTTATGAATGCAAATGTAGCAGCAGTCTGGTTTATGGCGAACACTTAAAAATAACGGTGCAGTAATTAATGGTGAATTGCTGCAGAGATCTTACTGAAGTACCAGCTATCTTCCCGTTAATTTCCAATAAGCTCATCGTGGTCAACGTTATTATGTTAAATACCATCGAGAGCAATAACTGTGAGTAGGATTAGGACGTGGCTCCAAGGTATGGAGCAGCCGGCTCTATTAAGGATGGGAAGAGGCAATTCTAGGCTGAATTCTATCTGTGACCTTAGCCATTCTCATGTAGGGGTGTTCTGTTAAACCGAGGCTCGGGACAAAGAGGGTGAGAAAAGAAATAACGCAGAGCCGCAGATTATATTTTTAAAGACTCAGCAGAAGACGTGAAAAAGCTTCCTTTCTTCTTCTTCCTCTTCGTCTGTGTCTTGCTGTTCCAGTTTATAAGAAACAGCGGGGCGAGGTAGGGGGTTTGACTTGGTTGGGCTTCCGATCCTATTGATCTTGCAGGACTGTTTAAGCCTTGCCCGGAGCCAGTTGGAGCTTCCATCAGGAAAGCAGGAGGAGAGAAACGCAGATTCAGGTGGCCTGTGGCTTCAGAAGAAAGGGGTCCTCTTAAATATTTATTCCCTACATCTCTAAACTAATTGGCTGACACAGCGAGGGGGCAGATTTATTCTTCAGAGGAGAAGCGTGGAAGGGAGGGCATCTGTTGAAGAGACGCACCTTCGTTTTTTGAGGATGAAGGGGGGGGAGCCATCGGTGATGGCGGAAACAGCCGTGGGAAGCCATTTGCGCTCCAGGCCGCTTCCTCCACTGTGAAAGCTTGAGGAGGTCCTCGTTTCTTCTCAACTGGGTCCCTTCCTTGCCAATTTCCTTCTCAGTAGAACGGGGTCCTTCTTCCTTCCATCACAGAGTTTGAAAAACGATGCTTTATCAGACGTTGGGTTCCTGTCCCCTAATATTTGGGAAACATAGATTGAGAGCCAGTTGGGTCTAGAGCCGTGATGGCGATGGCACGCATCCCCGAAATGGCACATGGAGCTGTGTCACCTGGCACATGTGGCATCGACCATTCCTCCTCTGGGTTTTTGGCATGCGTCTGTATGCGCTGATCAGCTGCCCTTTGTGCGTGCGGCAGTTCCGGAAACCAGAAGAGCTGATCTTCTGTTCTTCTGCTGTCCGCCAGCCAGCTGATCAGCAACTTTAAGCTATGAGGATTTCAATTCCCAGAATTCTGTCTGGCTCGGGAATTCTGGGAGTTGAAGTCCTCATAGCTTAATGTTGCTGACGCTGAGAAACACTGGTCTAGGAAGTTTCCGATGGCTGAAGAGTTTGCTCTTTAAAAGGAGCAGCGTTTAATTAAAGCGCCATGATTGTTCAGGTAATAAAAATGGAAAGATATTACAGTCATTTACAAAGGAGAACCTTATGGCTTCTTTAAAAAAACTGGCAGATTAATTGCAGTGGATTAGAGCTCACACAGAGGATGCATAAAGTGTTATTTTCACTTGGCGAAGGTTTGTATGCCTAGAAAGGGCATGCCCTGAGAAATAACAGGCATAAAAAAGGCAGTTTAAACCACCACTTAGTCTTCTTTATTGTTAATTATTTGACTTTAGAATGTTCCTTCCTCCCCCCTTGATTCCATGAAAGGCAAGATATCACGGCTAAATATCAAACATTCAAAAACATTGATGCAATAAATGGAAAACTACAGTAAATGTTAATTCATTGGAAGGTTTTCCATGCTTTTCATAGCTAAAGGAGATCTGGATCGGCTCCTTTTAGATTTTACTGTCATTGCATTACCCTGTTTCCCCCAAAAATAAGACCTCCCCCCGGATAAGAAGCCCAATTGGGCTTTTGAGCGCATGCGCCAAAATAAGCCCTCCCCTCAAAATAAGCCCTCCCCCAAAATATTTAAATGCATGCGCAGCCGTTCCCCGTCATTTCCTGGGGGGGGAACATGCCCCACGCGCCCCACATGCACCTGCCATCCATGCGGGACAGGCCGCTCCCGCAAACCCTAACTACTATACATTTCTCTTAGTGGCGGCCGCAAAAAGAGAGGCAGGCCCAGCGACGCTAGGGCTGGCAAGAGTGTGAAACAGACACATAACTTCTGGCCCTCTCTGAATCAGCTGATCCATGGGCCAAGGTTAAGGGGGGCCCTGAACCTCAAAAATAATAAGACATCCTCAAAAATAACGCCAAGTGCTTATTTTGGGGATCAAAAGAAAATAAGACCCTGTCCTATTCTCAGGAAAACACGGTAGTAATCAAATTTGTGTGCCACCCAGAGTTTTTGGCATACAAAATTTAATTTTTGCCCCCTGATCAGAATTTGGGTGCCTGTGTTTACGACGGTTGCAGCACCTGAGGTCACATGAAATCCATTTGCGACCTTCCCAGCCATCTTCCAACAAGCAAAGTCAACGGGATTCACTTAACAACCACATGATACATTTTTAACAATTGTAGAGATTGACTTAACACCTGTGGGGGGAAAACTCTCTTAACAACCCCCTTGCTTAACAATGGAAATTCTGGTCCCAAATGTGGTCGTAAGTCGAGGACTACCTGGGTTAAAGAGGCTAAATCTTTTTTTTTTCTAAAGCCTGTTCTGTGTCCCAGATAAATGCTGAAGACAAGGACTGCTGATTATTATTATTTTTAGATAAAGTTATTTCCAAGGACTAAGTGGAACAGTGTCTTATATAGACTGTATAAAGGAGCTGAAATTGCTCTTTTGAAAGCAACCACACCAGGACATTTTTATTGTTAAGGATTATGAAAACATAAAGCCACAACAATGGAGTTCGCACACCACACTAAGTTTTAATGTATTTGGTTGTTCTGGCTTAGTGTGTACTGACTGAACCTAGCCAGTACTGATTTATTCCATAAAATATGGTTTAAAAAAATAGTGTGGGAGTGCATAACATCTTTCCACCTCAAAGCTGCACTTGACCTTTAAATGATGCGCAAAGGCTGTGCACTAAGTATAAAACTAAGTTAATTTTATTTCCTTTACATTTGCATTTAAATTAATAATCTGTACCCTAGTTTGCTTAAGGAAATGATATACTTAATCATTTACTTAATAATCATATTAATCATATACTTAATAATTTTCCATTATGCCTCAGCAAAACTTGTTAGGAACTAGTAATTTTGTCACGGTACTGATTTTGACTATTAGGTGTTGACACCTTTAGTTCCCATGCATTTTTTTAGATTGTAGTTTGTATCACTGATCTTAACAACCTCCAGCATTGGAGCACCCACAAATTAATGGAGGCAAGTCATTCTACTAATTAATGGTTCTAACTGTCAGGGAATTTCTCCTTAGTTCTAGGTTGGTTTTCTACTTGATAAGTTTCCACCCATCACTTCTTGTCCTTGTTTGCAGCAATCACATCCAGAAAGAACACACAGGTAACTGATTAAGCAGGATTCGATAACCTCTTAATATACATAATAAAACATAGGGCATATATATATAATACCCATGGTGGTTCTTCCAACGTGGTAGCAAGTATAAGCAAACACAGGCAGAAGAGAGAACAGTTTCAGTTTCAGTTCAGAGCAGCAGACTAGTTCAGAGCTCAGCACAGAATCAGAGCTGCAGAGCTAAGCCATACCCAGGCTCCTAGCTGTCTCCAGCAGATACTGTTTCAGTTTCCAAACAGCCCTCATTGGCTGACTTAGTTGCTATTCTTATTCATTGTCTGACCTTGTTACCATGTCTTCCAAGTCATGAATTCTCATGCACTGACAGTCTTCCCTTCGGGTGCTTTGGAGAATAGCTTGACCCCCTCTTCTTTGTGGCAACTCCTGAGATAATGAAACACGGCGATCGTGTCACCTCTAGTCCTTTTCATTAAACTAGACATACTCAATTCCTGTAACTGTTCTTCCTATGTTTTAGCCTCCAGTCCCCTAATCATCTTTGTTGCTCTTCTCTGCACTCTTTCTAGAGCAGGGATGTCAAACTCAAGGCCCTGGGGCCAGATTTGGCCACCGGGCCTTTCATGTGGCTCTCCTGAGCTCTGTTTTCTCTGGCAGGGGTACCACGGGACAGTCCTTTGCTGAAAACGGAGCCTGGGAGCCCGTTATCACTGGCAAAATGCTCCGGCCAAACCCTGCACCCCAGATATGACTGATGTCGAGCTGGCCACGCCTACCCCCGGCTTGCCAAGGTCAAACACAATCCTGATGTGGGCCTCAATGAAATTGGGTTTGACACCCCTGTTCTAGAGTCTCGACATCTTTTTATATCATGGTGACCAAAATTCGATTTGTTATCTGGTCCTTACATGGTGCCCCCCGTGCCTCGTTTTGGCTTGCAGGTTGGAGTAGGAAGCCTTCTAGGCCCAAAATGGGGCACATGCATGCGCACGAACCCCCAAAATGCGATACAAGCGTCCCTAGCACATGAGCCCTGCCCCCTGAGCATGCGTGGCAGAGACGACCAGCTGGCCGGCGGGAGGCGTGTGCGCATGCCCGCTACAGCTGGGCTGGGGTGACAGCTGGCATGTCTGCAGAGAGTGCTCTGTGTGCCCTCTGTGTGCCACTTAGGGGATCTTGATCAGTTCACTTGAGCATTAGGTCAGGAATATTATAGGAAGCCTTTTTATGTTGAATATTGTACATTGATTGGCTTGTGCTAATTTGTGTCACAGCACATTTTTTTGAAGGGTGATCCTTTCTCTCCTAGAGATGCCAAGCTTTTGATTTCAGGTTTTTTGTCATGCAACTAGGTGTTCTACCAATGGCCAAAAATCCACTCATTGGTGTAAATAAATGAAGTAGTCCTAGTTCATCCTGACTTCCTAATCTTCTTCTTTTCGCTTTGCTAAATGAATGTTCCTTCCTATAAACCTCTTCCTGGTATAACAATAAAAGCAGATTGCTGTGGAAGACAAGGCATAAGAGCTTGTCAGATTAAATTTGGACTTTGTGGTGATGGCTGCAGATGGCAGCAGCTGTGTGGAGTAGCACAAAGGGGTCATTATTGCTAGTGCCACCTTCCTCAAAGCGGCATCTGAGGAGGCCCCATCACAAAAATGCGTAATTCACATTTATATTGTGAGTTTTTAAAAGCGTAGGCCTGAAAAAAACGTAGGCTCGAGATGGAGTTTTAGGGCAGGTGGAAAGATTACATAGATTTTTTCAGAGGGAAGGGGTGAGATGGGTTGTGCATGCAATTTATTTTCATTCACACTTACAACAAATGCTACTCAGTCTTTCGCGATAGTTTGTTGTCTTTTAATGGGGAATTAACCAGCTCTCCAGAAGGGAGAGAAGAGGCGTGGATGTTGCCCACAAGAATGTTTCTTATCCACATGACTCAACATTTAAAAATGCTTTTTTTAAAAAATAGAAAATTACCCAAAGAAGCAGGAGCACAAATTATATATGGCTACAACTTTATATTTCCATTCAATAAATTCAAATTCATAATCTCCAGGAAGTTCAAAATTTCGCAGAGTTGCCATAAGTCATCCCCTCCTTCACTCTACTATTGAATGGTAGGAATGACCTGTTAGCATCAGCTCTAACCTCCTGCTAAGTGTAGGAATTTGAAGAATATACTCAACAGTTGTTTATTCATTAATTGAATACACACATTAAAGGGGCATCCAGCAAGCACGGTGGTGCATGTATGACCTCCAGGAGCTGCTGTAATTCAAGCATCAAGCATATTTTTAATGTGGGGTCCTTGAGCCCTCTCAGTTTGATTTTCTCAGTTTGACATTTCATTAGCTAAAGAAGCATCTACATTACCATTCAAAAGAGACAATCAAAAAAATTAAAAAGGAAAATAATAGACCAAAATAACACCCAGCAAACAACACCCAGATAAACAGAGATGAGCACCTAAAATAAACAAGAGATTAACACCAAGATTAACACTACCATGCCATAAGCAACACCCCAATCAAAGAACTACCAACCTGATTGTTGTTGTTAGTTGCGAAATCATGTCTCCCATGGACAAGGTTCCTCCAGGCCTTCCTGTCCTCTACCATCCTTTGGAGTCCATTTAAGCTCATGCCTACTGCTTCAGTGACTCCATCCAGCCACCTCATTCTCTGTCGTCCCCTTCTTCTTTCACCTTCAATCTTTCCCAGCTTTAGGCTCTTCTCCATTGAGTCTTTTCTTCCCATTAGGTGGCCAAAGTCTTTGTGTTTCCTCTTCAGGATCTGCCTTCTAAAGAGCAGTCAGGGTTGATCTCCTCTAGGACTGACCAGTTGGATGGCCTTGCAGTCCAAGGGACTTGCAGGAGTCTTCTCCAGCACCAGAGTTCAAAGGCCTCCATTCTTTGGCGCTCAGCGTTCCAACTTTCACAGCCATCCATTGCAACTGGGAAAACCAGAGCCTTGACTATATGCACTTTAGTTGGCATGGTGATGTCTCTGCTGTCTAGATTTGCCATAAGTTTCTTCCTCAAGGAATCTGGACAAACAATCAATCAGCAAAAAACAGCCTAATCAAGGAACCACCAAGAATATTCACACCAACACTGTCAGGACAAGCCATTGGTATATAAACAGAACAGGCCTCACTCCATTCTCTTTAGCAGTGATGATGTTACCTAGTTTGGTTATGAAATATCTGCAAGAAAAGAACCAAGCTCAGAAATGACTCTACAGTTCAACCTGAGCTACAAGTATTCTCTTCTACAGGTATATTTTTTAGTTTTCTTGGGAATTATGGGTCAGCATTATTTGAAGACTACCAATTCTTCTTTCTGAAGAACCTCTTTCCTCAAAACTGGTAACTATTTTGCCACCAGACTATCAGTTCTAGCAAGCAGATATTTTAATTCTCACCATATAAAAAAGGGAAAATGTTTAGATTGTGGAGATGAATGAATGTGACCTTCTGTTTCATGCTAAAATTTAATCTAGGGTAGGACGAAAAGTCAAGGCTGTCTTTGTTAGTTCTCGGGTAAGAAAACTACCCTTCTCCGACCTTGACAGCAGGGCCATCCATCTGGGCCAGGCATGACGCTGGAGAACCTATTGCATAAAGAGGTTGTGTCTTTCATCCGAGACCTAAGCTAAGGATGCTCAGAAGCTGGAAAGCTAGTGATAAGATGGCATTCATCTTGATTTTATTGGATCTCATCCTGTGTGTTTTTGTTTGTGTTTTACTACAATACTTTTATTATATTCAGAGACGCGCTTAGATCATGATTGTCCAACCTTCTGGCTTGCCTGGTCCCCATTGATTGAAGAGGAATTATCTTGGGCTGTATATCAAATGTAACAGCTATCAGTTGTTAAGTGAATCACTGCAGTTGTTAAGGTAGTAACATGGTTGTTAAGTGAATCTGGCTTCCTTGTTGACTTTTGTTTGTAGGAAGGTCACAAGAGGGGATCACACGACCCAGGGACACTGCAACCGTCATAAGTATGAACTAGTTGTCAAGTAATTGAACTTTGATCACATGATCATGAGGCTGCAGCAACAGTTGTAAGTGTGAAAAATGGCCATAAGTCAGTTTTTCATTGCCGCTGTAACTTTATTTATTTATTTATTTATTTAATTTTTTATTAACAAACATGTAAAATACACACACACACACAAAACTTAGACGTACACCACATTTACACAATACAATACGAACAGGAACCTCCTGTTCTTTATAATAGCAATTATCAATCGATACCGCTCACCTTATATTGTTTCCCCTTCTATTATATTTCATTTGGATTTCACCATTCTTGTAACTTTAAATGGTTGTAAGTCGAGGATTACCTGTATCTGTTCAATCTCTTGTCTTGACTTCATTTTTGGTTGTGAGATGTTTTCCAGCAGCCTGAGCCTTGTCTATAGCAAAATAGGAAACCTTTCAAGTATATTTTGTTTTCCAGGTCTGTGATGAATAGAAAACTTGTAGGGTTGTAAAAGGCTGAAGAGCCCTAAGTATCTCTGGATGACTTTCTTCATTTTTTTGAATACCTGTAAATAGTCAACAATCAATTTGAATTCCTAGCCCACATGGATAAATTTTAAGGTATAATTCCTTTTTCAATCATACTTTGTTTTTATTTCCCAACTACATATGCTAGATATGTGATTTATTTTGTCACTTTTTTGGATATGATAGTATTACTATTATTCTTCTCTTCCTTCCTAGTACCTACCTCTTCCCACTGATGACTGCAACCATGTTGCTTGTATCTTTCAATCTATATTGTTTTATTTGTTTACTAGTACGATTTGATAGCTTATTAGTACTCTTGACTATCACTAAGTGTTGTATCTTTTTATTCTTGATGAATGTATTTTATTCTCTTACGTACACTGAGAGCATCTGCACCAAAGATAAATTCCTTGTGTGTCCAATCACACTTGGCCAATAAAGA
This sequence comes from Thamnophis elegans, assembly GCF_009769535.1. Classification (NCBI taxonomy): domain Eukaryota; kingdom Metazoa; phylum Chordata; class Lepidosauria; order Squamata; family Natricidae; genus Thamnophis; species Thamnophis elegans. Next base: position 131,868,554 of record NC_045544.1, read on the forward strand.
ATTCTATTCTATTCTATTCTATTCTATTCTATTCTATTCTATTTCATTCCATTCCATTCCATTTTGCTCCGCTCTACTCACTCCATTCCATTCCATTCTATTCCATTCCATTCCATTCCATTCTATTCTATTCTATTCTATTCTATTCTATTCTATTCTATTCTATTCTATTCTAGCCTTTTCTAGGTATTTTAAATGACCTCCCCAAAGCTGGCTGTAAATCCTTATTCGGATAGGTCTCAAACCATTGTCTTATTTATCTATCTATTTATTTATGCAGTTTAGGTAATGAGTGACTCTGGCCTGACCCTGGGGTGGCTCACGAAACAAGATAGTATAAAAATAACAGTCTGAATAAAACAGTAAACAGATGGCCGGGGAATATCCAGTGTATTAGCTTTTGGAAAAACTGCAGGAGCTCTATGTAACCCAAAAGGCATTTTGGTGAACTGATCTAGCCCTTTATGGAGCAGCAAATGCTGAGTTTTCTTTACATTCCATCCCAAGTGGAATTTGTCAATAAACTTTAATAAAGTTGAAGTGTTGATACGCATTTGTGGCCACATATCTGATTTCTTGTCTACATGAAGCCCCGGCTAACAATTGAATTAAACCACCTTACTAATTTGCTGCATTATCAGCTAAAAAAATCTAATTTCCTATTTAGTTTTGGTACTATAGATCCCAAAGGTAAGTCCTCAGTTTATAACAATTTCTAAGGCAAGGCTAGAATTCATGCTCAACATTGCAACGGTAGAAAATACGTGTTGATTTGCCAAGCACCCAATTTTTCATCCCATGTTCATGAGGATGCTGTGTCAGTTGTAAATGTGCGATCTGGTTGTGTCACTTTTTTCAGTGCCATTGTAACCGTAAAGGTAATGGTTCCCCTCGCACATATGTGCTAGTCGTTCCCAACTCTAGGGGGTGGTGCTCATCTCCTTTTCAAAGCCGAAGAGCCAACGGTGTCCAAAGACATCTCTGTGGTCATGTGGCCGGCATGAATAAATGCCGACGGCACACGGAACACTGTTACCTTCCCACCAAAGGTGGTACCTATTTTTCTACTTGCATTTTTTAACGTGCTTTCGAACTGCTAAATTGGCAGAAGCTGGGACAAGTAATGGGAGCTCGCTCCATTACGCAGTGCTAGGGATTTGAACCGCCAAACTGCTGACCTTTCTGATCGACAAGCTCAACGTCTTTAGCCACTGAACCGCATTCCTAGATTTGTAACTATGAATGGTCAATAAACAAATGGTTGTAAGTTGAGGACTGTCGGTATATTCATCTTGTACAGAAGACAATGACCAGACACTATTTTTAACGCATTTATTTTAAGAAATTTGCCTAAACTCTGCTGTGACTTATGCAAAGTGCTTACACCAACAGCAAATCTATGAACCCTAAGAGAAAAGAAATAATCAGTATTTGGTCACCTTTTACATTATAATAGACTGGTGAAATCGCATAAATATTCATCACTGTGACAAAAAATGTATGTTTTTTTATTCTTTAAGAAACGGTACAGGAAAGATTGCAACAATACATTTGCTTTAGGGCAAGCCTTGTCCTTTTTTTAGAGAGTCTTGCAGACAAATTCAGCCTGGTTTACTGGCCCACATACCTTCATTGCCTTGTGTATCCTAGAAGAGTTGTTATCCTGTGAATGCTGATGATAGAAAGAGGATTCAAAAATTAGTGACCGCATTTGCTTGACCTTCAGCATGAACCCAGCTTTGTCAATTGAATTACAGATAGGCACCTATAAATTCCACATTAAATCATCAGATTCTTCTGCCTTGGAATGCAGCCATATCATCTGCTGGGATGGGGAATCTGTAGCTCTCCAGATGTTGAAGTTCAGCTTCCACTTGTATTCAGGCTCGCTAGTGCTGTGGGATTTGGGGAATTATATTTAGCAGCATCTGGGCAATTTTTGGCCTCTCTCTTCTGCCCTTTACATTAAGGAGTGGGAGGAAATGAAAACAGATATCTTTTCAATCCTTTTTATACTCCTTTGCATTGTTGCTTTGTGTTTTTAATCTGTCAGTGGCCGCAGCAACACTGTTTGTGAGTTGGATGGCCATATAAATTGTACGTATGTGTGTAATGGTACGTGAGATGCAACCAAGGGAATGGTAGGATAAAAGGCAGCTGAGCCTGCAGACGTTACATGGATGGGGCATGAGGATCAGAAGAGACCCACCTGAATTTCTCAGGTTGTAAAAAAAATGATGGGATAATTGTTAGAATCAGAGATGGTATTCAGGTGGTTCGCAACGATTCCCCGGACGGTGGCAGAAATTTTGCCTAGTTCAGTGAATTGGTATTGATGGCTGGCTGGCCACGCCCTCGAACTGTTCCCCCTGTCGCTGGTTGCTCACCGTCCGGTTGCTGCTTGCTTGCACCGCCTCTTCGCATACCGGCTCTCAAAGAGGCTAGCGGCTGGCCGCAGGCTGCTGAAAAGTCCTCTTGTCGGAAAAAAAGCAGCTGCCGGCGCTGCCATCTTCTTTGCGCATGCGCATCCCATTGCCTTGCAAGTCCGTCTGGACTTTACAAGAGTCAGCATATTTCCCCCCAACAATCTGGGTCCTCATTTTTACCCCCCTCAGATGGATGGAAGGCTGAGTCAACCTTGAGCCTGATGGGATTTGAACTGCCAAAATTGCAGTCAGCAGAAGTAGTCTGCAGTACTGCACTCTAACCACTGCGCCACCGAGGAGCTTAATCTCCTTCATTCCCCCCCACCCCCCAGGGCTTCAAAATTCAAGGGGACCCAATTGTTTATTACCCATATTTGCACTGAGTTAATCACAGGCTGCTGGGTCATAACAGCATTAGCACTTAGACTTATATATCACTTCACCGTAGCCCTCTCTAAGGGGTTCACAGAGTCAGCATATTGCCCCCAACAGTTTGAGTCCTCATTTTACCAACCTTGGAAGCAGAAGTGGGATTCAGCAGGTTCTGACCAGTTCTGGAGAACCGGTAGCGGAAATTTTGAGTAGTTCGGAGAACTGGTAAATATCACCTCTGGCTGGCCCTGCTCCCATCTATTCTCTGCCTCCCGAATCCCAGCTGATCGGGAGGGAATAGAATAGAATAGAATTTTATTATTTGTATGCCGCCCTTCTCCGGGAGGACTCAGGGCGGCAAACAATTCAAGGGGGGAAAAGGGGAACATAAAAAACAAAATACAAATAATGAAAGTAAACAACAGTTGCACAACCATACATGTCGAGAAGGGAGGGAACTCATCGACCCCAGGCCTGCCGGCAAAGCCAGGTTTTGACGGCTTTTCGGAAGGCCTGGAGAGAGGTGAGGGTCCGAATCCCTGCGGGGAGTTCGTTCCAGAGGGCCGGAACTGCCACAGAGAAGGCCCTCCCCCGGGTAATAGCCAGGTGGCATTGGCTGGTAGATGGCACCCGGAAGAGGCCAACCCTGTGAGATCTAATGGGTCTGTGGGAGGTAATTGGCAGCAAGCGGTCTCTCAAGTATGTGGATTTTGCATTAATCTTCCTCCTCGAGTGGGGACGGAATGGAGATTTTGCAATATTCTTCCCCAGCTACACCCACCAAGCCATGCCCACAGAACTGGTAGTAAAAAATTTTGAATCCCACCACTGGATGGAAGGCTGAGTTCAACCTTAAGCCTGGTGAGACTCGAACTGCCAAAAAGCAGGCAATATATAATCTGTTGGGGACCGAGCCAGAAATCTTCAATGAACGACAAACTGAGCTTGCAGTTGCTGCTCTATAGCGCAGCCTTTTTTCTTTTTCTTTTCTTTTTTTTTTACAAAGCGGGAGAAGGCATGCTAGTTTGCTTGGGGAGAGGGGGAAAAAATTAAACATAATTTTTGCCATATCTATGGAATCATGGCTAGATGGAACACAGCAGGTGGCCAAGAAACCCAATCTGGGGAAAGCTGCGGCACTTTGAGTGCAATCAAAGTTAAGTGCAGAAATTTAATTAAATGGAAGCAAAGCCGGCTGAAACTTTCTGAAAGCAGCAGTGCATTGTCAGATTCGACAATTATTTCAAGGAGCACAATCTGCAGATGGTTTCTAATTGATAAATTAAAGGTCTCGGGGTCTAATCTGTGTTTCTGCTTGTGTATACCCATGTTTTAAGACGTCGTCTTTTTTAAAATCATACTTTCGTTTTCATTTGTTATCAGTCCTGGGAAAATGTTTGCAGTTTGGGTAGTCCTCGACTTGCAACCATTTGTTTAGTGACCGTTTGAAGTTACAGTGGCACGGATAAAAAGCGACTTACGGATGTTTTCCATGTTTACGACCATTGAAGCATCCCCATGGTCCCATGATCGAAATTTGGACGCTTGGTGACTGGTTTGTATTTATACCTGAGAGACCGCCTCCTGCCACATACCTCTCAATGACCAACAAGATCTCACAGGTTGGGCGTCCTCTGGGTGCCGTCGGCTGGACAATGCCGGCTGGCTGCCCCCCGGGGGAGGGCCTTCTCTGTAGCTGCACCGGCCCTGTGGAACAATCTCCCGTAGAGATCCGGACCCTTACCACTCTCCCGGCCTTCCGAAAAGCCACCAAAACCTGGCTGTTCCGGCAGGCCTGGGGCTGTTGATCAATGTCCAGCCCCACTTAGACAGAATGGATGGTGTGCAATTTTAACAACTGTATTTTTACCTTTAATTTTTTTAATGCTTTTTATCTTGTCTGTAAGCCGCCCTGAGTCTCATGGGATTGGGCGGCATACAAATTTTATTAAATTTCAATTTCAAATTTATAACGGTTGCAGTGTCCTGGGGTCATGGGATCACCATTTGTGACCTTCTGGCCAACAGAATATAGAATAACAGAGTTGGAAGGGACTTTGGAAGTCTTCTAGTCCAATCTCCTCCTCAGGCAGGAAGCCCTATACCAATGATGGCGAACCATTTTCTTATGGCGTGCCAAAATTGTCTGTGAATGCACTATCGCGCAAGTATGTGTGCCCACACCAATTCAATCCTCCCCGGCCATCTGCACACGCCCCCCCCCCCCTCCGGCATGCATGCATGACCCTTTCCTAAAGCCTGAGGAGGGCACAAAACGGCCCCAATGAGCCAACCAGAAGTTTGGGAATGAACTTCTGGTTGGCATGTTGGGCCTGTTTTTTGCTTTCCCCAGCCTCTTGCCTGAAGCCTTGGGAGGGCAAAAATCCCGCCCCCCACCCTCTGGAAGGCCGAAAATCAGCTGGCTGGCTCACGCATGCCCATCGGAGCTAACGGCTGGCATGCCAGCAAATATGGTTCCAAGTGCCAGCTGTGGCACACGTGCCATAGGTTTGCCACCATGGCCCTTTACCATTGATAGCAAACCTTTTAGGCAACAAGTGTCCCAACTGCGCACATGCGTGAACATGCACATGCTTGCAAAAATGCACTTGTGAGTCTGAACATGCACACACATGCATGAACATGCACACACATGCATAAACATGCATACTCATGCATGAACATGCGTGCATGCACAGCAGAGACCCAAAGACCAGCTGGCTGGTGGGAGGCGGGGCATCCCAACACCGACAGCTCTTCTAGAGGTGAGATGTTTTTTTCCCGTGAGCTTCTGTTTCGTCATTTGCAGGGAAACAGAAGCTCACGAAAGAAACGCCTGAGCTGGGGCGACGGCATCACACGTGCCCACAGAGAGGGCTCCGTGGGCCATAGGTTCGCCATCATGGCCCTATACCATTTCAGACAAATGGTTGTCCAATCTCTTCTTAAAAACTTCCAGTGTTGGAGCATTCAACAAAGTGAATGGGGATGTCAGATTCACAAACGTTATTAACTTAACTGTAGGAGATGACCAGGTGGAGCTGGAGGGAGGAGTCAAATGCATCATTAGTCTGGAGTCTCTACATCCCCAAAAGAGATCAAAGTCCAACCCCCCCCCCCCCAAAATCCGGAGCTAATTTGATCTGACCATTAGTAGTTCAGATTCTTGCACCTGACCTTAACAATTGCAGTGATTCCACTCAACAGTTGTGGCAAAAAAAAAAAAAGTGGAATGGGGCAAAACTCACTTAACAACTGTAGTGCTTAACAATGGAAATGTTGGGCTCAATTGTGGCTTTAAAAAGAGGGTCCCTAGCAATAGGAAGAATGGTAGGGAAAAAGAGAAACTGGTGGTTAGAATAGAATTATTGGGAAAAGAAGGAACAAGGATTAAGCAAAGCTGGAGGTGGAATAAAAGTGTGGGAGAGCAAAGATTTTACCTGCTTTCCAGAGAGTTAATGATGTACTAAATTATACTAGCAAAGGACTTTTATTTTACACTTCATTCATCTGTTCCCTCCTCCCTATTCATCACCAATTGTCACAACATTGCTTCCTTCTCTTCTCCACCGTGATATGTGGTGAATTTTGTGAATGACGCTTATGCTAGTAGTTTTCATTAAAAAAAATATCAGTGAATGCTTTTTGAATATCAAACTGGGAAGATGTTTTTTTTCAAGCGTCAGTGAGATGGGTTGGCTCTGGTTTGTCAGTGAATCAATAGTTTTAAAGAGTTTCAGACATTTCTGGAAGTAGGAAAACATTCTTTTGCAGACAGATTGTTACTGTCTGATTGATGATCGTGACACACAACTGGTGCTCATGGGAATATTCAGACATCTTCCTTGGTGCCTGTTAAGATTTCTGCTCACCTTTTTAAAAACAACAACATTATTTTCATTAAATGGGAAGGTAGCCAAACAAAGTTCCAAATTATAGCATCCTTATCTATATATATAAAAGCCAAATGCCACTCACTCATCACGAAACCTCTAGAACCATAAAGCCTACAAATTTCAAATTTAGCATGTGTTTAATTAAATTTAGCATCCTGACTTCTAGGTGCTCTCTAAGAAAGGATTTTTTTGAAATGACCATCAGGTCATTAGTATTTCTTATACAGTAATTAACATGCTCTGATGCTAAGGAGTTCTACTCTCCCTCCCCAACTGAAAAGAACTCTATTCCAACTGCCAGTTGCCTCACATTCCGTTACCTCAGTTCAAACTGGCAGATGTTCCACTCCTTCACTCAGGAGTGGTCTGGGGCTCCTTATAGTACTAAACGTCGGTACCTCACCAAAATGTCTACACCTTCCACCTATGGATCTGCTTCCGGACGCATTCCTTATGTGTTTCAATCACCATCCACTATTGAGCCAACGTATTGAACTGGATTTCTCCTGCATTGCTCAATCACATAGTTTTGTTGCGAAGCACGCGTATCCAGCTATTTTTTAATAATGCCTTTGGTCTTTACAAGGGCTCCATAAATATATTTAGATAACCAAACTGTAGGTAGTTGCAACATGTTTTCTTTAGGAATACACTGTAGGAGAGAGATTGAACCAGGGGGAGGAGTCAAATGGGGACTTAGTCCAGAATCCCACAAGAGGATGAAATCCAGCCCCTCCCACCATTGAATGCCACTAAATCTTATCTAGTCTCACCTAGGTGCAAATTGTCCATCTGAGAAGATTCCTGTGTATAGGCTTAAGCAATAAAACAGCTAATTGAACTCTTTCAATTATTAAATTGTGAGTCTGGTTATTTGTGCCTGACGTTTATACTGTACCCAATTACCTAGAAAAAACAATACAAACACCCAAAGGGGATAAGGGGATAGGCAAAGATCTTGTAAGAATCGAAAAAGAACATTAATCATCCAGCAGATTATGGACCTTTGACCCTCTGATCCAAGATTACTTGGGTAATCGAGTCTTACGGAAGGCCCTTCCTAAGGCCATTGAAGTCTGGGACCTTTTCACATAGAAAATGTCCTTGACAAGATATCTGAACCCTCCAAATATTTATTTGTTTGCTTGTTTGAATTTATTAGCACCCCTCAACCCCAAATGGATTGGTTTTGAGTGTAAATATATAGTGCAGGGGGGATCTGTCTGGAATGATAATTTTTCTTTCTGAGGATAATTTGCAAATCAAATATGTACGTTGACAGAATATTTACACATCTATGAAACAACATTAGATTGCCCCAATCCTTAAAGACAGAGTGCAAGCACAACAGAGTATCTTCCTCATTTCTCTCTTTCTCCTCCCTCCCCCTCCCTCTTTCCACCTTTTCTTCCTTCCTTCTTTCCTTCCCTCCGGGCTAAATATATCCAACCAGTCAATCAAGATTGGCAGGCGTCACTGTCATAGCTGTCAGATTCGGTTAGCTGTGGCTGAGCTAAACCCTCGCCTTGTTCTCTGGCCCTGGAAATGTATTTGAATAGTGGCATCCAAATAAGACTTGCAAATAAAGTGTCATCGCAATGGGCCCCTCTGTGTGTGTGTGTGTGTGTCCGTCTGTCTGTCTGTCTGTCTGTGTCTGTGTAGAAAGAATGATTCAGCAGTTGGGTTTAGAGTATTTTCTTCTCTTTGTTGGGAATAAAAGGATACCTGTAAAATGCCCACTGCTTGTGATGGCTAGAGGAATGGATACTTTTGTGGGTTTTTTGGGTCACGGGTTGCCTATGGTTCCCTCTAGGACTCCCATCTCCCTAACCATCTAAACCAGAGTCCCCAACCCCCAGGCTGCGGACTGGTACTGGTCCATGGCCTGTTAGGAACTGGGCCACGCAGCTGGAGGTGAGCAGCAGGCAACACACCTAGGTTGCATTATCCTCCTTCTCTCCTCCTCCTTCCCCAGTCAGGGGAAAAATTGTCTTCCACGAAGCCGGTCCCTCGTGCAAAAAAGATTGGGGGCCATTGCTCTAAATTAATAAAAGAAATGGGAAAGTTGGCCCTTTTTTTTTTGGTAAGCCACAAAGCCGGGGTTGCACAGGTGCGATTGTAGGTCTTGCGTTCTGTTGTGTTTTGTTTCATGCCAAGCGAGAAAGAGAGAGAAAAAACACTTTAAAGGTAACACATGATCTGTTATTGTTGTTACTGCCTGCTTATCCCCATGCTGTGTAAAGAGGGTGAGGTGGAACTGCAGGCAGTGCCTGTGTGATGACATTGCTATTTCTACAGCAAACCAGGGAGAGCATCTGAATGATAAAGCCAGCCTGTTCTCTCCTCTTTTTTTTTGGCTACAGTAATGGGGAACAGATGTGGCTTGCCGATAAGACTCCAGTTGTGGTATGTGGGGTCTCGAGACTTCCTGGGGGTGGGGGAAGAGAGAGAGAGATGTGTTCACTCTTTCTTGCGAAGGTCGGAAGAGCCGATCTGAACTATAGCATGCAAGAACAGAAACTTTTCTTTAGTGGGAAGAGATGATTTCGCGCCCCCCCCCCCCCCCCCCCCAGGTCCTGATGGATGAACTGGAACAGTAAATAGAGAATTTTCTCCAATCCAGCACAGAAACTGGTGACAGGTAACCCTGATAGGGCCCATTCGGGATAAGGCTTCACCTGGGATGGGCTACCTTGCTTTGCAGGTATCTCACAAGGTCCTTTGAATGGGGGGGGGATTGTCACAATCGTTATTGCAGTCGTTAACCAGCACGTTTGATGGGATTGTGGGCCTGTTCTTGTGTGAAGTAGGAAGTAGCACATGGCTCTGTGATGAAAACAAATGTTTCCTTGGAGTTTGGACAAGTGAGTGGGTTATAAAGAGAAAGCTGGCTTGGTGTTGCGTTTTGTGAATGTAATTGGCCAAGAAGTTGAGAGAGTTGACTTCTAGTACAGGTAGTCTTCAACTTACGACCACAATGGGGACCAGACTTTCTGTTGTTAAACAAGACAGTTTTTAAGGAAGTCGTGTCCGATTTTTTTTTGCTATGGTGATTAAGTGAATCACTGAAGCTAGGTGAATTACATCATCATTAAGTGAATCCAGCTTCCCTCTAATGACTTGGCTTATTGGAAGGTCACAAATGGTGATCACATGATCCTGGGATGCGGCAACAGTCCTAAATACATGCTTGTTGTTGAGTGTCTGGATTTTGATCACATGACCACGGGGAAACTGAAATGGTTGTAAGAGTGAGGACTGGTTGTATTTTTTTCAGTGCTGTTGTAACTTTGAAATAAATAATTGTAAATCGGGGACCACCTGTATTACTTGGGTCAGGATATGAAACTGAGGAGATTCTGAGCTATATTTGTTGCTCATATGATGCAATTAGATGCTGTAATTGAATCTCGGTAAATAGCAATAGCACTTAGACTTATATACCGCTTCACAGTCCCCTCTAAGCGGTATATAGAATCAGCATTTCCCCCCCAACAATCTGGGTCCTCATTTTACCCACCTCGGAAGGATGGAAGGCTGAGTCAACCTTGAGCCTGGTGAGATTCGAACTGGCAAATTGCAAGCAGCCGGCAGTCAGCAGACGTAGCACTCTAACCACTGCACCACCACGGTTCTTCAGATCATGGTTAAGCTTCTTTGACATCTGAGTAGCCATCACAGTTTATGTTTACCCAGCTTACTTCACAAGGTAGTTGTCAGAAGGAAGTGGAATAAAAAGTAAACCTTGTGCTGCTCCCCAATCACTTTTTCAATAATGGTCAGAGGGAGATAAATAAGTTCCAGGATACAGTTGTTAGGTATTTGGTAATTAGGAACAAGGAGCAGATTGTGGCCCACATTTGGCGTCATTCATAACACACAATTCACCTTGTTACTCAGAGGTGGTATTCAGCAGGTTCTGACCAGTTCTGGAGAACCGGTAGCAGAAATTTTGAGTAGTTCGGAGAACCGGTATTACCTCTGCCTGGCCACGCCCCATCTAACAGCAAGTCCCAGCTGCTCGGGAGGGAATGGGGATTTTGCAGTAACTTTCCCCTGGAGTGGGGAGGGAATGGAGATTTTACAGTATCCTTCCCCTTCCACGCCCACCAAGCCACGCCCACCATCAAGCCACGCCCACAGAACCGGTAGTAATTTTTTTTTTAATTCCACCACTGTTTACTGAACGAACTCATTTTCAGGCCTTGCACCATATATTGGACCATAAATAACAGAAAATGCTCTAGGTTTGCACAGCCTGCTTGGCTATGAAAAAACCCAAAACCTAATCCAGTATAAAGCTAAATCCTATACATAAAATGTTTGTTTTGGTTTGTTTGCAATCAGACTTTTGCCTGTTGTACAAATATAACTGCCTTGTTTTTAACTGACCTAATTAAAGCATGTGGATGTAGCGTGTGAGTCTTCTGGGCAGAGACTACATACCCATATAGATAAAAGTGATTTACATAATCCTGGGCTCCTACTGCTTTTTATAGATGCATCTTGGGGCGCCCATGTGCTTGGGATACTGAACATCTGCTCATCGGATCACAGGCTTGAGATATGAGATGGGACACTGGTGGCAGCTGCAACTGCTTTTAAAAAGGAAATCTTCAAAGAATTGACGATGTGCCATCAATTCACAAACGTGTGGATAGATCTACTCCACTACGATTGGTCCCTATCCTGGTTTTCAGGTCTTCCAACGGGGCAGTGTTATTACTGTAGCAATAGACTTAGATACCACTAAAAACCAAAATGGCAGCCGCCCGGTGGCAGCAAGGGAACCAGTTCGGGGGCGTGGCAGGCTGGGTCGCTGCTGGTTCTGCGACCCAGGCCTGAATTCCACTACCGGTTTGGCCAAACTGGGCCGAATCAGGAGCAACCCATCTCTGCCCTGATTATTGGGGACAATATGTTGACTCTGTAAACTGCTTAGAGAGGGCTGCAAACCACTATTAGACTTAGATACCGCTTTATAGCCCCCGAACTGGTTTCCTTGTTGCCACTGGGTGGCTGTCATTTTGGTTTTTAGTGACTGCGCATGCACAGTTCATTGTAAATTATTCTGTGCAAAGAACAATTTACATCGAATAGCGCACGTGCGGCGTGGGTTGTGCACGGGTTGCAAACCAGTAATAAAACTGGCAGCAACCCACCTCTGAAGCATGAGTCATTTAAAAACTGCAGTGATTCACTTGACAACTGTGAAAAAATTGGGCATGTCTCATTTAACAACCATCTTGTTTAGCAGTGGAAATTCTGATAATAAGACGAAGACTAACCGTGAATGCCCAGAATCTGGTGAGATGCACCATTCACATGAAGATGTCTTATATCTCAGATCTTGTCATGCTGACAGTCTTTTAAAGGAAGGAAATAGAGATATATCTAATTTCAGGATCCATTTGGGATTGCCGGCATTCATCAATTGTTGGGCATTCACTGTAACACAACAACAGCAGCAGCATCATTAAAAAAAATTATGTGCATAACCATGGTGTCTGTTTCCTTCTAAAGAGCATGAACAAGACAGCGTTCAAGAATTCATGGTGTGTTGAGAAAGAGGAAGATCAGTTATGCATAAATTGCTCAGGGAGAATAAAATTTAGTTTCTAAAGTTTGGAAAGATTTTCAAGCCCATCTAATGTTGAGTAAATCCCTTTATGGAGAAGCAGTTTTTATGATGCAGTCAGGAATATTCTGTGGGAGAGCAATGGGACAGCCACACTTGCATTCTTGCATACTTTTGTGATGATCCCAGTTGAGATAGGACATGATAAAGCTAGGAAAAAACTCAGAAGAGGGACATTGTTCCAGGTAGAAATTCTGCAGGATTGGAGCCTTCACGAGAGGCAATTTTTAATTAAATTATGCTTGCGAGGTACTGTATATCCCTTCCCTTCCCTTGAACTTAGTTGTTTCCTTGCAGATGCTTCATTACCAAACTAGGCAACATCATCAGTGCTAGCACTAGATAATACTGATGATATTATCTAGTTTGGTAATGAAACATCTGCAAGAAAACCTTCAAAGCTCAGAAAGCACCAAGGACTCCACAATTCAACTCAGAGCTACGATCTTCCTTCCTTCCTTCCTTCCTTCCTTCCTTCCTTCCTTCCTTCCTTCCCTCCCTCCCTCCCTCCCTCCTTCCTTCCTTCTTCCTTCCTTCCAACTTCCATTCATTGCCTTTCTTTCTCTCTCTTTCTTTTCCCTCCTTCCTTCCTTCCTTCCTTCCTTCCCTCCTTCTTCCTTCCTTCCAACTTCCATTCATTGCCTTTCTCTCTCTCTCTCTCTCTTTCTTTTCCTTCCATCCTTCCTTCCCTTCCTCCTTCTTCCTTCCTTCCAACTTCCATTCATTGCCTTTCTCTCTCTCTCTTTCCTTTCCTTCCTTCCTTCCTTCCAACTTCCATTCTTTTCTTTTCTCCCTCTTTCTTTTCTTTACTTTTCTTTCTTTCTTTTTTCCCTTCCTTCCTTCCAACTTCCATTCTTTTCCTTCTTTTCTCCCTCTTTCTTTTTCTTCCTTCTTTCTTCCAACTTCCATTCTTTTCCTTTTTTTCTCCCTCTTTTTTCCTTCCTTCCTTCTTTCCTTCCTTCTTTCTTTCCTTCCTTCCTTCCTTCCTTCCTTTCTTCCCCACTTCCATTATTTTCCTTTCTTTCTCTCTTTTTCTTTTCCTTCCTTCCTTCCCGAACCAGAAACACCAAAAAACCACTTTCTACAACCCATTATGTTTATCTATTTGTTGCCATGAAGGATAGTGATCTTTAAAAGCCCACTTCCCAGTTAAATTCCGTGGTGAGAGGGCTGGGGCTGTATCATGAACATAGACAGGGTTGACATGATCAGCTTTTAAAATTATGATATCTGGGGTTAGGGTTTTTCTTCAGTGTTTAATCTTGGTTCGGCTTATTTTGGAGAAGGCAGGATCATTTTAATACATTTTCTGCCTCAAAATGGGAAGAAAACACATAGTCGATGTCCAGCAATTGCTTGGCTAAGTTTTGTTGGCGCCTGAGGTTGCCCCCAGCTCTTCCCCCAAAGTAGGAGGCCTTACAAAGTTTAGAGGAAGGAGAAGAGAAATACTTTTGAAGGGTTGTTAGCTGTGAGGTCTTAATAGAGCCAGTTGGCACGAGAGTGGCTACGGCAGATCTTATATACAGGAAATCTTGAAATTCAGCAAAATTTCCCTCTCTCTTTCATGCACTCGCATACATATGCATATCAACAGTCCCTGGATTTATCTTCTGGGAGAGTTCTTATTAGAAACTTTCCATTCCTGGGGAGGGAGGAGGGGCGGGGCAGCGGAAAAACAAATGCATTTTGGTTCTTTATTCTCTGAAAAATCAAAGTACCAAGATTCTTTTGAACTGCTTAGATGAAAGGCACTCTGGAAATGCAGAATACCATTTAGTTCTGTTTATTTGCTGCCTTATGCAGCTGTTCACTCAAGGCTGGGCTTAAGCCCTTCTAAGAACCTGCTATCCAGAGGTTGGTGGCCTGAGAAATACAGAAAGGGAATCCTGCAGCTGAAGATGGGAGCGAAGTAACACTGGCTTTCACCGTTCTCATCCCAGCTTCATTTTTTTGGGATGTGACTCCTTGCAGCCATGGGATCTTTTCTAGTCCTTTCTGTGTTGGATGTCAGAGAGTAGAGCAGCGTAGAGTAGAGAAGAATATAGAATAGGACAGGATAGAATACTCTTTATTGAGAATAGAGTAGAGAAGAATAGAAATAGAATAGAATGGACTCTTTATTGAGAATAGGAATAGAATAGAAAATAGAATAGACTTTTTATTAAGAACTAGTTGGTAACCCGGCCTTGCCTGGATATTTATTTATAGGGGGGGAAATGTCTGGACCAAATGTAATTTCTAATGTTGGATTTTCCCCCTTACCAGAGGGAGCCCCCTTGTGGAGTACCGTGAAGCTGTTACCATGGAAACTCCACTGCGCTGTACAGTAGAATCCATTTTAAGGCACAACAGGCTGTATATTAACAGAACACCCCCCTCCCCCAGGAGTGTTAGGGTGTCTTACCCCACAGTATTTTTTTCCAGAGAGTAAATCATCTGTGTACCAAGTTTGGTTGGAATTACTCGAGGCATTCCAGAGTTATGCTGCAAAACACACACACACACACACACACACACACACACACACTTTTATATATACATAGATATAGAATAGACTTCTTATTGAGAATACAATAGGAATTTCTATAGAATAGAATAGAATATTGGCTAAATGTGATTGGATACACATAAGCTCTCAGTGTACATACAAACAGCAAGTATTATAATTACTGTACATACAAAAATACAAACAACATGTACATACTAACAAGGCAATATAATCATAAGATACCAATAAGAGAATGAAGCAGAAAAGATGAGAAGGATAATCGGTTGATTACTGGTTCCCATCCCAAAGGGGTTTGGGAGTATTTTGGCAGAGCTCAAGTTACACGTAGAAGGTATTGCTGGAGGTGTATTAGCAGTGGGACATACAACATTATCAATAGAATGACGAAATAGTTGCATCATGGGTGTTATTGTTTTCAGGTTTCTTCCCCTTTCTTTTTCTTCTTCTTTTTACTCAGCATTGTGGACTTACTCAGCAATTGAAGCTTGGCATGTGTGTGTAGGGGGTGAGTAGTTTTTAGAGAGCTCCAAAATGTTGAGATCCTTGAAACCTGCCAATCCTTATTTTGACGCTGCTTTGGCTATTTAAGGATTGGCCCTCCCAATCAAAACATGGAAATAGAGGGGACAATTATTCATTTTTCCTAAACTGCGTAGGTGAAAGGCCTTTTGAGTGATTTGTGGTTTTCTCCTTCTGAATTTAATTATATTTTTCTAGTAGTATCACTTCAATCGTAGAGGCTGGCATGCTTTCCCAGTAGTCAAAAAGAAGTATGTTTTTTTAATTGCATGAGCCATTAGAGTTCTCTCATAAGAGTTTCCTCTCTCTCTTCCCTTTCGGAGGTGGTATGCTACCGGTTCACACCAGTTTGGTATGCTACCGGTTCACACCACCGGTAGTGGTGGCGACATGAGGCTCCGCCCACCCACAATGACATCATGAAGGATCTTTTTTGTGCGCTCCTACTACTGAACTGGTAGTGAAGAAAATACAGTACCATCTCTGCTTCCAATGCCTATTAGTACTATAACAACAATAGCAATAATGATTAAGAATCAGAAAACAGCAAAGATATAAGGCAGCATTTCCCAACCTTGGCAACTTGAAGATGTCCGGACTTCAACTCCCAGAATTCCCCAGCCAGCGAATGCTGGCTGGGGAATTCTGGGAGTTGAAGTCCGGACATCTTCAAGTTGCCAAGGTTGGGAAACGCTGAAAAGGGACCTAATTCATTTATTTATTTATTTCCTATCCTTAATAGCCCAAGTGTATTCATCTTTACTCTAAAGTAAGAATCATTGAGTTAGGTGGGCCTTAACTCTCACAATGGATTGAAACTTCAAGGTTAGAGTAGTATCAGATAGTAGTTCTATGTTCTAATTTCTATTAGTAGTTCTAATACTGTCGTAATTCTATGAATAGAATGGAGTCTGAAGTTTTAATAGCTTAAACTGATCGATTAGGTAGATCTTTTAAAATTGAGTCCTTTAACAGGATCCATACCTAGGGAGGTAATATTCCTAAATATTTTATTTGATTTTGATGAAGAGAGGAAAATAAGCTTAGATAAGCAAAATTTAAAAGACATATTTTCTTTCCAATCAAAAATAATTTTGATGATTTTTAAATTTAAGAAAGAAATCACGTATCTGAAATGCCAGGACTTTCAGATTCTCCCAAGATTTAATTCTGAATTTGTCTAAAGATTAAAACAAAATATAATCTGAGTTCAAAATGTCTTTCCTAAAGCAGCTGTGCTTAATTTAGAATGGGCTAATTTGGGAAATACAGTTTTAAATAAACAAACAAAACCTCATTTAAGACCATGGCATTTGTGTGTAGTTTGATATTATACTAACTAACAATTAAAGGAATTTTTTTTACTGTGGCTCCACATTATATCTGGATGGAAAACTCATAATTTACCAACAAATCAAAACTGAAAATATAATATATATAATATAGATTTATTGATTTCAGGGGTATTTATAAATGAGTGGGTTATATCTAATGTTTTTTAAAGTCCCACAGACATTTATTTTCCCATACAACTTCCTGTGCCTATTTAAATTACATCCCGAGGCACGGATGACTCTTTTTGAACATTATGTGATGTGTCATAGAGAACTGCTGTGGGGTCTCCAGGAAATTTTCCTTCCATTAAGTAAAACTATCTAAGAATCCAACTCTGTCTTTCTATTAATAATAACCTACCCCAGGGATCTCCAAACTTGGCAACTTTTAAGATTTGTGGCCTTCAACTCCCAGAATTGTTTAGCAAGGCTGGCGAAGGAATTCTGGGAGTTGAAGTCCAGAAGACTTCAGGTTGCCAAGGTTGGAGGCCCCTGATCTATATGTTGATGCCTTTGCAATTGCTATATTTTGTCTATCCAGACACCGGATATAAAATACAACCTGGTGTTCTGTCTCAGGCTATGCCAACACACACACTGCCTTGATTTCTATGTGGTTTACTGTTCAGCAATAAGGCAGGCAGAGATTCAGCAGGGCAAGTGCTCTGGAAAACACATGGAATCAAGAGGTTGCCTGATACTTAGGTCCCACATAGATGGCTTGGAGTCCATAGTCAAGCTGTAGGAGACCAGTGGATCAGAAGTTCAAAGAAATGGGGTACAGCAGTGGCAAAGAGCCACATGAGGACAACAGTCCAGAAGATCATAGAGAGGATAGTCAGCTGGAGTGGAACCAAAAGAACAGAGGAATCCCAGTTGGTGAGTTGTTTTTGAAGGGAGCCATCACTACTTAAATAGTCCAGAAGCAGGTGTGGCTCTTTAATGGGCATTAGAATCGTCTATTTCTCAAGGCACTGAGCAGATCCTCTCCAAAGCTGGTTCCTCACCAGTAGATTCCTTCTGCACCTCCTCCTGCTCATTATCTGCTGACTTAGTCTCCAGTGGCTGATTGATTGCTGGTTCCTGAGGCTGGCAACTTGCTGGACTGGGCTTCTGAGCCTATGATTCAGAGGGAAGAGTCCATTAATAGATGTTATTATGTGTTAGAAAAATGCAGAATGGCTGATGTAGGAGTGAGCTTATGGTCCCGAGAAGTGGAGGAATGGAAAATGAAACTTGCAGGCAGCTGAGATCTGATAAAGGAAACACATATGTGTTACTTGTTCCCGACTCTAGGGGGTGGTGCTCATCTCTGTTCCAAAGCCGAAGAGCCAGAGCTGTCCAAAGACATCTCCGTGGTCATTTGGCTGGCATGACTAATGCTGTTACCTTACTACCAAAGGTGTTCCCTACTTTTCCAATTGCATTTTTACATGCTTTCGAACTGCTAGGTTGGCAGAAGCTGGGACAAGTAACGGGAGCTCACTCCATTACGCGTCGCTAGGGATTCGAACCGCTGAACTGCCGAACCGCTGAGGTGGCTCAGTGGTTAAATGCAGCACTGCAGGCTACTTCAGGTGACTGCAGTTCTGCAGTTCGGCTGTTCAAATCTCACCGGCTCAGGGTTGACGCAGCCTTCCATCCTTCCGAGGTGGGTAAAAGGAGGACCCGGATTGTTGTTGAGGGCAATATGCTGACTCTGTAAACCGCTTAGAGAGGGCTGAAAGCCCTATGAAGCGGTATATAAGTCTAACTGCTATTGCTATTTCTGATCGACAAGCTCACTGAGCCACCACGTCCCTATCTTGAGATCTGATAGT
This sequence comes from Thamnophis elegans, assembly GCF_009769535.1. Classification (NCBI taxonomy): domain Eukaryota; kingdom Metazoa; phylum Chordata; class Lepidosauria; order Squamata; family Natricidae; genus Thamnophis; species Thamnophis elegans. The sequence continues at coordinate 131,887,068 of NC_045544.1, forward strand.
TGCCTTCAAAACAAGAGGTAGCATTGCACAAAGCATCTTATCATGGTATCTCCATGACTTGTCTCCTTATAGTTTCCAAAACCATCCTGTAAAATAGGTCATTATTATGACAGATAGCTGGCTCCCCCAGAAGTCACAAAGCCATCCTGTGATAAAGGCTCCCCACCGCATCCTCCAGCATTTTTCAAATTTTGCACCTTTTAAGATGTGTGAACTTCAAGCCTTCAGAATTCCCCAGCCAGCTTTAAGAAGTCCACAAGTCTTAAAAGGTGACAAGTCTGAAAAAACACAGCTTTATTTCAATTGTGTTCTCCTGCACAATGGAATTATCCAGATCTACTCCTGCTGGCTTCATCAAATGGATTTCCGTTTCATGCTGTCCAGTACTCGCCAACTTTTCTTTAGGATCCATTCCCAAAGGAAGGACAGTTGGGAGAGATCCCCCTGACTCCTGCTTTCTAGGACCACCTCTTGTCTGAGCTTTCCTCAGCCCCCAGGACTGGCTCATGTTCTGCTGCCAGCTCCGTTGGCCGCCGGTGGGCCACAACACTTCTACCTTTCCCAACATTACAGTTTTTTGCAGAGAGTTGGGTCTTCTCATAATGTGTCCGAAGTAGCATAATTTCAACTGTTCCATCAATGCCGCTAGGTTATTTTCATGTTTGCATAGAACCCTGCCTTCTCCCTTCCTTTCTTTTTATAGCAAATGGATCCATCCATCAACCAATTTCACATTCAGTCCTTCCGTAGGGCCTGGGAGCATTTTTTCTAAGTTACGTCCTTTTCCTCTGTGCCTCCGAGTCACAATTCTGTTTTGTTATGTAACTGGCTGGCTTCTTGCCACAAACTACCATTTAGAGCTATGCTCTCTTTTCTTATTACGCTGCCTCTGCCTTGGGGTCATTCATGAAAAGTTCCTACTTTCCTTGCAAGCTCCCCAGTTCGCAAGCAAATAAAGATATCAATCAAAGGAGTCTCCTCACTAGCATTCCTCTAATTCTGAATGCTTCAATAACTCAACCCAAGTTTCTTCCTTTTGCTAAAGTCAGAGCTTGTATGTCTATGGAGATTCTCAACTATCCAGGTCATGGTTGTCTCAAAGGCAGCTGGACTTTCTTTTTTCTTTTTCCTTTGAAAATATTTAGCTTCTCATCCAAGCACCTTAAGGACGTGGCAGCTCAGTGGCTGAGACGCTTAGCTTGTCGATCAGAAAGATTGGCAGTTTTGGCAGCTTGAATCCCTAGCGCCGTGTAGCAGAGTGAACTCCCGTTACTTGTCTCAGCTTCTGCCAACCTAGGAGTTCGAAAGCACATAAAAAATGGAAGTAGAAAAATAGGAAGCACCTTTGGTGGGAAGGTAACAGCGTTCCGTGCACCTTCGGCACGGAGACATCTTCGGACAGCACTGGCTCTTTGGTTTTGAGATGGAGATGAGCACCGCATGTGCACACATGTGCGAAGGGAACCTTGAGTTTTGAGTTTGGGTTTTGAGATGGAGATGAGCACCGACAAGCACACATGTGCGAAGGGAACCTTGGAAGGTTTTATATGGTGCATATATATATATATATATATATATATATATATATATATATATATATATATATATATATATATATATATATATATATATGGCTAGCTGATGAGAGCTAAATAGCTTGAAATAGATCTATACTAGTCTCCCTTTATTTATTTATCAGCACAAATAAAAAAACACAAATATAACAAAGGCAACAGTAAAAATATTGGGTTTCTGTCGTGATGGACTCTTGTGACAAGCCGATTGACAGATGATGGAAGCAGTTAGCTTCCTCCCATAATTGGGGCTTACCAGGGGTTGTAAAAATCTTATATATATATATATATATATATATATATATATATATATATATATATATATATATATATACATACATACATACATACATACATACACACACACACACACACACAGACACACACACACACACACACATATATATCCTTCCATTCCCCTCCAATCAATTAGAACTAAAAAAGCAAACCCAAGAAAGTCCAGTTACCTTTGAGAAAGAGCATCTTTGCCTCAGAGCCTGTATCATTCTCTGAATTTTGCACCACCTGGCAGGTGCTACTTCAAGGGTTGCTAGTCCGTATATAAGCTCCCTGCAGGCACGGTGTCTCCGTTCAGTTTTTGGTAGACAGACATGGGACATTTCTTCCTCCCGGTCCTTTCCTGCATCAAGTAATTTTTACGTTGGTAGTTAAATCCGAGAGTTTTATTGAGAACATTACCTTTGCATTTCTTTTCTCAGTGCATGGAGATGTTCTGACCTAGGCTTCCCCAGAGCAGATTCCTGGTCCCGACAAAACCCTTTTTATTAAACGAATGTGAATTCCTCTCATTCACATTCAGCAAAGGCCTGGCAAACAGTCTTTCAAAGGTGACGTTATGTTCACAGACCTTATCTAGCTTGGAAAGCTGCCATGTAAATATTTTCCAAATAGGTGCTGTGCAAGGAAAGACTTGGCACAGAGTCTCGGAGATTCACGGACAGATCTTCACACTCCTGAAACGAATGAACGAATGAATTGTTTCCTGCAAAAGCCTCCTCCCCTTTCGCTCCTCTTTTATTTCCTGTGGGAGGGGGCAATCACCGTCCACCTGTGGCTTTACTCCCAAGCCGACCCTGATTTCTTAGCTATTCTTTCCTTCTGGCAGCTCTGCGCACGCGCACATTGGGAACAGGCTCCAGCTGTTCCTCTGCCTCACTGCTGTCCAGCTCCGAAGGCAGAATTTCCAGACGGCCTTGACCCTATCTCTGCCTCCAATGCAGAGCTCTCTTCCAAGCCTTCCCCAACCTCCAGGACTGGCCCATGTTCCTCCCCAACCTCCTCACTGTCCGACTCTGCTGCCAGTTCTGCTGGCTGCTGGCGGGTCACAACAGAAGAACTCACAAAGTTGACAAGGGTTTGATATAGATTAAAGTTTAATTACTCAAAGTAAGGAGTATAGATAGTCCTTGACTTACAGCCATTTAGTGATTAAAGATACAGCAGTATTGGAAAAAAATGCCTTACAGCCTGTACTTGCACTTTTGACTGTCCCAGCATTTCCATGGTCATAGAATTAGAACTTGGGCACTTGGTAACCAGCATGTGTTTATGATATTTGCAGTGTTCCCAGGGTCATGTGATCATCCTTTGTAACCTTCCCAGCTGGCTTCCAATGAGCAAAGTCAGTGTGAGAAGCTGGATTCTCTCAACAACCCCATGATTCATTCAAAATCTGCAGTGATTTGCTTAACAACCAAAAGGTCACAAAATTGGCCACGACTCGACTAGTGCCTTGCTTCGTAATGGAGATTCTGGTTCCAGTTGTGGACTACCTGCATCTGTAAGATTGAGACGATTTCAGAGGCCATAACCAGACACATAATGTGTATGTGTGTGAATTTATAGATGACCACTCAAAACCCTGTAGCTACAGATAGATTCTTCTGTGTGCCAGAGAGTGTTCTTCAACTGGGGTCTTCTTATTCTTATCCTTTGACCATTATACCACACTGGTTCTTAAAAATGAAAGAGAAGGACTGGCGTTCCTAAAGGAACTTCAGTGGTTGATGGGGTCTTCCCACTCCCCATTCCCACTGAGAAGGAGGAGGGCCTTCTCAGTAGTAGCCCCGACCCTTTGGAACGAGCTCCCCGTAGAGATTCGCACCCTCGCCACCGTCCAGGCCTTCCGCACAGCCTTGAAGAACTGGCTCGCCTGTCAGGCCTGGGGACAAGGATAGTTCCCCTCCCGAATGATGAATGTATGTTGTTTACTATTTTATTATATGTCTTATCTTAATGTCTGTATTCCCCTTCCCCGATTTTATGTGAGCCGCCCTGAGTCCCCTCAGGGAAAAGGGCGGCCTACAAATATTAATAAAATCAAAATCAAATCAAATCAAATCACTCTTAATCCAGCACCTCCTCCAGTTTGGTTGTTTTCTTGCAGGCATTTCATGACCTAAACTAGGTAATATCATCAGTGCATCAGATGATGTTACCTAGTTTGGTCAATGAAACATCTGCAAGAAAACAAACAAGATCAGAGGGCACCAAGGACCCTCACTGATGGAGGTTAATATCATTTCATCCATGTATGGTAACATCAGACATCACCCTGCTAACAAAAGGGCGTATAGTCAAGGCTCTGGTTTTCCCAGTTGCAATGGATGGCTGTGAAGGTTGGACCATAAGAAAGGCTGAGCACCAAAAAATGGAAGCCTTTGAACTCTGGTGCTGGAGAAGACTTCTGCGAGTCCCTTGGACTGCAAGATGATCCAACTGGTTAGTCCTAGAGGAGATCAATTCTGACTGCTCTTTAGAAGGCCAGATCCTGAAGAGGAAACTCAAGTATTTGGCCACCTAATGAGAAGGAAGAAAGACTCACTGGAGAAGAGCCCAATGCTGGGAAAGATGGAGGGCGAAAGAAGAAGGGGACGACAGAGAATGAGGTGGCTGGATGGAGTCACCGAAGTAGTTGGTGTGAGCTTTAATGGACTCTAGAGGATGGTAGAGGACGGGAAGGCCTGGAGGAACGTTGTCCATGGGGTTGCGATGGGTTGGACGTGACTTCGCAACTAACAATAAAATGGTAACATCATCAGTGCATCAGATGTTATTACCTAATTTGGCAATTAAACATCTGCAAGAAAGCAAGCAAGCTCAGAGGGGACCAAGAGGGCACTCCTTATTTCAATCAGAGCTACAAATATTCTCCTTTATTGATATCTTCAGCAGTACGTCACTTAGGCTTACAGGCTGAATGAGAAGAATTGGTCCCAAGTCATCAACTGGCTTCTATCCATAGGAGCGATCTAGAACCTGGCCCTCCTCATTTATAACCTAGCACCTTCGCCACTACACTGGCCTGACACCTCTCGTAGTCTCCATTTTACTTTTCACATAAACAATGTAAGGGAATTGGGAATTTTCTCTCCTCACATAGCATTTTCCACTTGTCTCTTATGATCAACATTACTTTTGTTTCTTAATTTTTGGGTCTGTCTGTCCGCACACTTCATTTCTTCAATCTTTACTTACCTGAAGTTAGGGACACATTAAGCCATATGGCATTAACGCCGCAACCTAGAAGGTGTGAAAAGTGGCTTTGAAAAACAGAATGGTTGTGATTTGTTGGTGCTTGTCCAATATGCAGGACTCAGGCTAGTCTACTTAATATATTTCAGCAGCCTCTTCAGCCTCTTAATATATTTCAGCAGCATTTTTGAGTTAAAAAGCTTGAAAAGTGTAGAGGCAATATTGGATTTTTTTTAAAAACAAAAAATTAAAATATGCTCTATTTGGTTGTGGCCGTGAGCATTTTACTCCTCTGAGTAAATAAATAATCAGGCACATTATTAAATATCTGTTTTTTCCAGGTTTTTGATGTCCTCTCCAGAAGCATTTTCTGTCTCTGTCTCTCTCTGTCTGTCTGTCTGTCTGCCTGCCTGCCTGCCTCTCTCTGTCTCTCTGTCTCTCTCTCTCAAGTGTCAAGGGAGGGAGAAAGGGGTGGAAGAACCTTTCACTATTTTAGTTTTACCTTTTTTCTCCTTCCTCACCTCCATTCCCCATACAGATGAGCTTTGAAAAGCGTCTTTATTCCATTTGACTGTGCTATTATGTGCCCAGGCATTCAATAGGACTTGTGATTTATGATATGTATGCGGCCTTTGTTGTACTTTCTTCTGTCATTTATCAGAACGAGGAGCTGGGTTTGATAATTCTTGGCAAATGGCTTTTTCAGTTTAGAATGTCAGCTGTCACGCTGTCAGGAAAAGTTATTTCTGTGGGGACAACCTCCCCTTCCCCTCCCTCCCCTTATTAATAAAGGCAGCGATCCTGGCTCTTTATTGCGGTTCCTTGCTTAAGGCATACTTGCTGTGAGGCTGGAGAAGTGCAACTTGGAGAAACTCCCCGGGACGATGCACTTCGTAATTTTAACCTCTGTGTCTAAAAAGTACAGATGGCTCTCAACGCAAGAACACAGAGGAGCTCAAAATTTCGAACTGCTAAAACAAGACAATTGTTGAGTCTAGGATGTGGTTCATGGCCTGATGAACAGTTGAGTCAATAGCAATAGCAATAGCAGTTAGACTTATATACCGCTTCATAGGGCTTTCAGCCCTCTCTAAGCGGTTTACAGAGTCAGCATATTGCCCCCAACAATCCGGGTCCTCATTTCACCCACCTTGGAAGGATGGAAGGCTGAGTCAACCTTGAGCCGGTGAGATTAGAACCGCTGAACTGCAGATAACAGTCAGCTGAAGTGGCCTGCAGTACTGCACCCTAACCACTGCGCCACCTCGGCTTGATGACTTCCACAGGTTAGGGAATCCAAACGTTGGGAATACAACTGCATCCATTTTTAGTATGGAAGTCTCGTTCTCATTAGGGATGGTAGGTAGGTACACTTCTACAGGTAGTTCTCGATTTACAACCACAGTTGGGACGGAACCTCTGCCGTTAAGCGATGCGGGTACAGCTCCTCTCTTTCCTACCTGAGCCATTCAAGGTCTGCCATTTCATAGATAACAGGTCTATGGAATTTATGTTGCTAAGTGAGAAATTTGTTGAGCCTCATTTTATGACTTTCCTTGCTACATTTGTCAAGTGAATCTCTGTAGTTGTTAAATCAGTAAACACGGTTGTTAAAGTGAATCTGGCGTCCCCATTCACTTTGCCTGTCAGAAGGTCGCAAAAGATGATCACATGACCTCAGAAAACTGGAACCGTCATAAATATGAACCAGTTGTCCAGCTTCCCGAATGCAAATCACACGACTATGGGGATGTTGCAGCGGTCGTAAGTGTGAAAAACGATCAAAAGTCACTTATTTTAGTGCCGTTCTAACTTTGAATGGTCACTCAATGAACTGTTGTGAGTTGAGGACTACCTGTGTATGAGTAACACACACACACATATTCAAACTCACACTCAAGCTAATGTCTGTTTAGCTTCCCAATAGCATTGTTGCTGCGTGGCACGACAAAACTGTGCCCGACTAAGCCGCGCCTGATTAAACCCCGTCGCTGATGTCATCAACAGGGCGACAACAGCAAGCGCGGAGAAAGAAGGGCGCTTTAAATAGCGCTTTGAAAGCAAGCCGATTCAACTTAAGGTAAGGGTTAGGTTTAGGGTTAGGTTAAGGGTTAGGGTTAGGTTTAGGGTTAGGTTAAGGGTTAGGTTTAGGTTTAGGGTTAGGTTAAAGGTTAGGTTTAGGGTTAGGTTAAGGTTTAGGGTTAGGGTTAGGATTAGGTTTAGGGGGGGTTAGGTTTAGGTTTAGGGGTTAATTTTAGGTTTAGCGTTTACAGCGTGCTTCTGTCTCCGCGCTGTTGTCGCGCTGTTGATGACGTCAGCTACGCGGTTTCGTCGAGCGCAGTTTAGTCGAACGCGGTTTTGTGGTGGAACCTTGTTGCTGTGCTGGGACGCATTAGGTCTCATGGTTTCATCACCCTGAAAGCTTGCTGAAAACTTTTGGAAGAAACCATAATGGCTTCCAGATTATAAAATACTGTCTCTCCAGAAGTATGTGAAGGCCCCACCATGCTCTCCTTCCTGAAGCAGATTCAGATGGTCTTATTTATATATTTGTTTGTTTACATAAATTCCAGCCTCTCCAGCTCTCCCACTCTTGCTGGGCTCTGGGCAGCTTAGAAGGTTTTATTGTACGGATTTATTACCAGGATTCATTCCCACATGCCTTTGGTCCCAGCTGTGAGCACCTGTCTTCGGTTTTTATTTGAGTTTACTTTTGATTGTTGGTGTTATTTTTTTTTTTGTCTTTTTGATCTTGTTCTGATTTTTTGTGTTTTCTTTTTTTATTGATGTTGGAATTGGGGTGGGTTGCAAATGGTGTAATGAAAACAACCCGCTTTGTTGTGATTGGGCCCACTGTGATGTCTGAACCTGGAACGCAGATTGAAGTGTTTGAGAGCATGGCTTGGGCATCTCTAGGTATAGTGGAAGCCCACGTGACTTAAAGAATGCCGGCTGGGGAATTCTGAGAGCTGACGTCTGCACATTTTAAAGTTGCAGAGGTTGAGAAATGCTACTTTCTTCCTGAAGTCCCTGCTAGGCCTGTTTCGTGATGTGGTCTACCTCAGCTCTACTAGACTCCAGTTCTGCCACCAAACACCCACCTTCTGTACAGATAGTCCTTGTCTTATGACCATAAAGGTAAAGGTTCCCCTCGTACATATGTGCTAGTCATTCCCGACTCTTTAAGGGACGGTTCTCATTTCCGTTTCCCAGCCGAAGAGCCAGTGCTGTCCAAAGACATCTCCGTGGTCATGTGACCAGCATGACTAAATGCCGAAGGCACCCGGAACGCTGTTCCCTTCCCACCAAAGGTGGTCCCTATTTTTTCTACTTGCATTTTTCACCTGCTTTCGAACTGCTAGGTTGGCAGAAGCTGGGACAAGTAGCGGGAGCTCACTCCGTTACGCGGCACTAGAGATTTGACGCCACTGCACCCAAAAGTGAATGTTGCCCCATTTTACAGCCTTTGTTGCTATAGTTGTTAAGTGAATCACAGCAGTTGTTAAATTAGTAACATGGTTAGCAATGACTTTGCTTGTCAGAATTTCGCAAAAGGTGAGATCACATGATCCCGGGGACACTGCAACCGTGATAAACAAGGGTGGGATTCTAACAGTTCGGGCGAACCAGTAGCTCCGACTATCAGCTGTGAGCAAACCGGTTCGCTCCGACTTTGAAGTGGGGACGCCTGCCCGTCCCAGCGCTATACTCACCTATATTTCCTTTTCCGAAGCCCAGCAGAGTGCTGTACCTCAGCTGTTTTCCTTGCCAGCAGTAATGTGGAAGGTCAGTTTTCTGTAAACTGTGCATGTGTGCAATGCGTGCTCAACAAACCGGTTATTAAATTGGTAGGATCCCACCTGTCATCATAAATACATACCAGTTGCCAAGCGTCCACATTTGACCATGTGACCATGGGGATGCCCCCATGGTTGTTAAGTGTGAAAAATGGTCATCAACCACTTTTTTCAGGGCAGTTTGAACGGTTACAAAATGAACTGTTTTAAGTCCTTGACTGCCTGTAGTTGTGAGGTGTGTACCCAGTAGATAAATTTCAGTAGAATAAAAAGGTTGGTTTTGTCTTCTTTGAAATTTCCAGAGGGTTTTTTCTCTCTCATTCTCTCTCCATCAAAATAACAAAATAGACCTAATTGATTGCAGATCATTAAACGGTTCAAAATATTGGCAGGAGGAGAGATTTATGCTAAAGATTGGGATGTTTTGTTTTTTTTTCCTTCTCTCCAGCCTTATTAACTATTGGTTGTGTATTAAAAACTCATTTGGATACGGAGTGGATTTGTCAATGAGTTGTATTCTAATAAATGGAAAAATTAGGTCTCTCAACCACTTAACTGGGAAACACAGGAAGTCCTCATTTATTGACCCCAGTTGGGACTGGCCACTCAGTTGCTAAGTGGCATAATTGTAAAGTGAAACATCATGTGGCTACATAGAGCTATGGCAGCTGTTCACGCTGTGGTCATAAAGCTACCATGTTTCCCTGAAAATAAGACTGGGTCCTATTTTCTTTTGACCCCCCCCCCCCGAAAAAAAGCCTGCTCCTATATTTTTCGGACTATAAGACGCACCAGAGTATAAGATGCACCATGATTTTAAAGAGGAATTTTTTTTTAAAAAAAATCATTGTTCTAACTGTCAGGAAATTTCTCCTTAGTTCTAAGTTGCTTCTCTCCTTGATTAGTTTCCATCTATTACTTCTTGTCCTGCCTTCTGGTGCTTTGGAGAATAGCTTGACTCCCTCTTCTTTGAGGCAACCCCTGAGATTTTGGAAGACTTTATCATGTCTCCCCTAGTCCTTCTTTTCATTAAACTAGACCTACCCAGTTCCTGCAACCGTTCTTCATATGTTTTAGCCTCCAGTCCCCAGCTGCAAGGACTTGTTTCCAAAGCTATTTTTTCCAGCACTGTCATAACTTCAAATTGTTGCTGAATGAATGGTTGGTAAGCGAGGAGTATCTGAATATGTTTTTTTTTTAACTTACTCAAAATAGACTCATGTTAAGCCTTTTTTTTAAGATCAGTTAAATCAGGATTATTCAATTATGATTAAAGAACTCGTGTATGAATCTAGTTTCTATATTTCATGGCTGCTTCTTACATTTTTTTTTAAAGACTTGCTTGTTTTGTAGCGTCATTGAGGGCTTGTATGCATGTTTAAATTTGTATTTTTGACTTCTTGTTAACTGCTACTGGCAAATTAGCCTATAAATATTTAAAATATTTAAATTACTCATGTTCATCTAGCATTTATATCAAGACAAATAACAAGTCTAGAGCAGAAATCCATGCAAAGTGTTATTGTCTCCCATATGGGCAATAAAGAGTTCATATTAAGAATTATATTGTGGCACTAAGAACGAAAGCCATACCATATTTTCTGTTTTTATTATGTTTGCAGACAAACAAGCAGCTCTTTTTAAGGTGACTTGCTCCTTACTAGGGAGGGAGTAGCCATATGACCATCTGTAGAGGTGGCTCAGTGGCTAAGATGCTATGTTTGTCGGTCGGCAGTTCGGCAGTTCAAATCCCTAGCACCACATAACAGAGTGAGCTCCCATTACTCGTTCCAGCTTCTGCCAACCTAGCAGTTCGAAAGCACGTAAAAATGCAAGTAGAAAAATAGGAACTACCTTTGGTGGGAAGGTAACTGCATTCTGTGTGCCTTTGGAGTTTAGTCATGCCGGCCACATGACCACGGAGACGTCTTTGGACAGCGCTGGCTCTTCGGCTTTGAAATGGAGATGAGCACCGCCCCTAGAGTCAGGACGGACTAGCACATCTGTGCGAGGGGAACCTTTACCTTTAGAGGAAGTGAAGGCCATCTGGGAGATGGCATGTGCTCTTGTCAACTTGTCTTGGTGATAGAGGCAATCCTCAGTTTACGATGATTTGTTTAGTGACTATTCAAAGTTAACACAGCACTGAGAAAATAGACTTACGACAAGGGGACCAGAATTTCTATTACTAAGCGAGGCAATTGTCAAGGGAATCGTGCCCGGTTTTACAATCTGTTTTGCTATTGTTGTTAAGCGAATCACCGAAATTGCTAAGTGAATCACACCATCATTAAACAAATCCAGCTCCTTCCATTGATTGTGTTCGGAAACCGGCTGTGAGGGTTACAAATTGTGATCACACCACCTCAGGATGCTGCAGCCATTGTGAAAATATATATACCGATTTCCAAGAGCCAGAATTTTGATCATGTAACTGTGGGGATGCTGTGACGGCTATAAGTGTGAGGACCAGTTGAAAGGCCCTTTTTTCAGTATTGTTGAAATGAACTGTTGTTAAAAAAAAAGTAAGGTTCTACATTTAGGCAAGAAAAACAAAATGCACAGGTACAGTATAGGTGGTACCTTGCTCAATAGTAGTAACTGTGAGAGGGATCTTGGAGTCCTAGTGGACAACCATTTAAAGATGAGCCAGCCGTGTGCAGCAGCTGCCAAAAAAGCCAACACAGTTCTAGGCTGCATAAACAGAGGGAGAGAATTGAGATCACGTGAAGTGTTAATACCACTTTATAACGCCTTGGTAAGGCCACACTTGGAATACGGCATCCAGTTTTGGTCACCACGATGTAGAAAAGATGTGGAGATTCTAGAAAGGGTGTAGAGAAGAGCAAGAAAGAGGATTAGGGGACTGGAGGCTAAAACATATGAAGAACTGTTGCAGGAACTGGGTACGTCTAGTTTAATGAAAAGAAGGACTTAGGGAGACATGATAGCAGTCTTCCAATATCTCAGGGGCTGCCACAAAGAAGACGGAGTCAAACTATTCTCCAAGGCACCTGAAGGCAGAACAAGAAGCAATGGGTGGAAACTAATCAAGGAGAGAAGCAACTTAGAACTGAGGAGAAATTTCCTTACAGTTAGAACAATCAATCAGTGGAACAGAAGTTGCCTCCAGAAGTTGTGAATGCCCCATCACTGGAAGTTTTTAAGAAGATGTTGGATAGCCATTTGTTTGGAACGGTAGAGGGTTTCCTGCCTAGGCAGGGGGTTGGACTAGAGGATTTTGATTTGATTTGATTTGATTGACATTTGTAGGCCGCCCTTTTCCCTGAGGGGACTCAGGGCGGCTCACATAAAATCAGGGAAGGGGAAATGCAGACAATAACAAAGACACATATAATAAAAACAGTAACCAACATGCATTCATCATTCGGGAGGGGCAACTATCTTCATCCCCAGGCCTGACGGGCTAGCCAGTTCTTCAAGGCTGTGCGGAAGGCCTGGACGGTGGTGAGGGTACGAATCTCCACGGGGAGTTCGTTCCAAAGGGTCGGGGCGACTACTGAGAAGGCCCTCCTCCTTGTAGTTGCCAGCCGACACTGGCTGGCCGATGGAATACGGAGGAGGCCCAATCTGTGTGATCTTATTGGTCGCAGGGAGGTGATTGGCAGAAGGCGGTCTCTCAAGTATCCAGATCCACTACCATGTAGGGCTTTATGGGTGATTAACAGCACCTTGAAGCGCATCCGGAAATCGACAGGTAGCCAGCGCAGCTCGCGGAGGATAGGTGTAATGTGGGTGAACCGCGGTGCACCCACAATCGCTCGCGCGGCTGCGTTCTGTACCAGCTGAAGACGCCGGATGCTCTTCAAGGGCAGCCCCATGTAGAGCACATTGCAGTATTCCAGCCTAGAGGTCACGAGGGCCCGAGTGACTGTTGTGAGTGCCTCCCGATTCAGGTAGGGTCGTAACTGGCGCACCAGGCGAACCTGGGCGAATGCCCCCCTAGCCACAGCCGTCAAATGGTGGTCGAACGATAGCTGTGGATCTAGGAGGACTCCCAAGTTGCGGACCCTCTCTGAGGGGTATAAAATTTGACCCCCCAGCCTGAGAGATGGAATATTGGTGGAATCCTTGGGAGGGAAACACAACAGCCACTCGGTCTTTTCTGGGTTGAGCACAAGCTTGTTAGCCCTTATCCAGTCCATAACCGCCTCCAGACCCCGGTTCATCACGTCTGCCGCTTCATTGAGTTGGCACGGGGCGGACAGATACAGTTGAGTATCGTCCGCATATTGATGGTATCTGATCCCGTGCCTGCGGATGATCTCTCCCAGCGGTTTCATGTAGATGTTGAATAGTAGGGGGGATAAGACCGAACCCTGAGGCACCCCATATGTTAGGGGCCTAGGGGACGATCTCTGCCCCCCCACTAACACCGACTGCGACCTGTCTGAGAGGTAGGAAGAGAACCACCGCAGCACGGTGCCTCCCACTCCCACCTCTCGCAGTCGTCGCAGAAGGATACCATGGTCGATGGTATCGAAAGCCGCTGAGAGGTCAAGGAGAACCAGGATGGAGGGAAATCCTCCATCTCTGGCTCTCCAGAGATCATCAGTCAATGCGACCAAAGCGGTTTCTGTGCTGTAACCGGGTCTGAAGCCTGACTGGAAGGGGTCGAGATAGTTTGCTTCCTCCAAGGACCGCTGGAGCTGAAAGGCCACCACCTTCTCAACAACCTTCCCAAGGAAGGGAAGGTTGGAGACTGGACGATAGTTATTAAGGACAGCTGGATCCAAAGATGGCTTCTTTAGGAGGGGTCTCACCACCGCCGCTTTCAATGCGGCGGGGAAATTCCCCTCCCGAAGAGAGGCGGTCACGACCGCCTGGATCCAGCCTCGTGTCACCTCACTGCTGCTGGTAACCAGCCATGAGGGACACGGGTCCAGTACGCAGGTGGAGGCACTCACAGCCCTCATGGCCTTGTCCACATCCCCGGGGGTAACATCCTGAAACTCAACCCAGAGATGTTCCATCTGATCCTCTTGTGCCTCGGCTGGAACTGCAGGGGTGGAGTCCAAGTCCGACCGAAACCGAGCAATTTTGTCCGCTAAGAATTGGGCATAATCCTCAGCTCTGCCCTGCAAGGGTTCCCCCGCCTCCCTTTTATTTAATAGGGAGCGGGTTATCTTAAACAGGGCGGCTGGGCGGGACTCAGCGGACGCAACCAAGGTGGCTATATGGGATCTTTTCGCTGCCCTAAGCGCTCTGGTGTATTCCTTGGTGCAGGTGGTTACCATTGCTCGGTTCGATTCGGACTTATTGGACCTCCATCGGTGCTCTAGGCATCTCCTCCGGCGCTTCATCTCCCGGAGTTCCTCGGTGAACCAAGGGGGTCTCCGGGATCCGCCGCCTCGGAGGGGCCGTAGTGGCGCAATCCGGTCGAGGGCCTCTGATGCTGCCGAATGCCAGGCAGCAGCCAAAGTCTCTACCGGATTGTGGGCGAAAGAATCAGGAATGACCCCAAGTTCCGTCTGGAACCTTAATGGTTCCATGAGTCGCCTGGGGCGGAACCACCTGGTCGGTTCCTCCTCCCTACAGTGGGGGTTTGGTCTCTGGAAGTCGAGCCTCAGTAGGCAATGGTCTGACCACGACAGGGGTATGATGTCATTACCCCTCAGACCAAGATCACAAATCCACTGCTCCGAGAGGAATACGAGGTCAAGCATGTGACCCGCCGAATGGGTTGGGCCCCGAATTACTTGGGTCAAGCCCATGGCTGTCATGGAAGCCATGAACTCCTGCGCCCCATCAGAGTTTTCACCGAGCGAAGGCAAATTGAAGTCCCCCAGGACCATCAACCTAGGGAACTCAATTGCCAGCTCGGCTACCGACTCGAGGAGCGAGGAGAGGGCTGCTGCAACGCTGTTGGGAGGCAGGTACGTTAACAGCAAACCCACTTGACCCTTGAGGTCCAACTTTATCTCCAACTTTATCAGCAGAGACTCACACCCGACAAGCTCCGGAGCAGGGACCCTACGAGGAACTAACGACTCCCGGATGACAGCGGCCACACCCCCACCCCTTCCCTGGGCTCTCGGCTGGTGCAGCACCTGAAATCCTCTGGGGGACAGTAGAGGACCTCCAAGGTCCCTTTCAACTCTGCTATTGTATTGTATTGTAAGTTGAGGGCTAACCTGTAATCAGTGGAACGGCTTGTCTTCAGGAGTTGTGGGTGCTCCAACTCTGGAGGTTTTTAAAAAGAGATTGGACAGCCACTTGTCTGGAATGGTATCAGGTCTCCTGCTTGAGCAGGGGGCTGGACTAGAACACCTCCTAAGGCCCCTTCCAACTCTGTTATCCTGTTCTTTTGTTATCCTCATGCTCTGATTTTTGTCTCCAGTGCCCCCCTCCCCAACCCCTGTTTCCTCTTTGAGCCTGTTGCGGCTTGTCTGAAATCTTCTTTAAGTGTAGCCTTCAGCCGGGTGTTAGAATTTCCACTTCCTGTCAATACAGCTTCAGTTTTGTGATGATTGTGGATGCCGAGGAATCAGAAGGAGGCCGAGACAGGCAATGTTACATCAAAGAACCTTTGCTGGAGAAAACAGCAGGAAGCTTCCCTCTCTCGGAGCTCTATGGCTCTGGGAAGCTGGGCGAGAGGCCTCGGATTGACTGCACAACTGTCATCCTTTTAAAGTATGGTGTGATTTCAAGTGAAAGACTCAACTGACACCACACAGTGGCTCCTGGAGAGCTGCAGGTTTAATAGCTCTGGGGGACAGTTGAGCAGTGCCGAGACCTGGCAGCGCAACAGCAATTGACTTTTAATCCACTCCTTCCTGCCAACTTTCCTTCCTGATTCCTCCTGGGTGCACAAGAATGCCAGCCTGAGTTAGATTAGAAAGAGGCAGAGAGCGCGCCGAACACGCAGCATCCCAACTTTTTTCACACGGTGACTTTGAAGCGACTCGTAGCGTCTCTGCGTCTGTGTTTGAGAAGCAGGCAAAGGGGCGTCCGAGGCTGGCTTGGGGACACGGTTGGTTCGGGAGAAAGGACGTCCTGATTTGGCAGGGTCTAGCGCACAGGCTTTTGCATGGGAACAAGGTGGGACGTCTGGGCTTATCAGAGCGACAAACTCTGATAAGGAAATGGGCGAATCTCTAGATGAGGCGGCAGGCTGGAAAGTATGCAAATGGGGGCTCCTTGACTGGCGCAACACCTTCGTTGCCGTGAGACATAACCACCCCCCCTCCCTGTTAAAATCATCCCTCTACAATATGGCCGTTTAAGTTGATTGTGGCCAGATTGATTGATGATTGATGATACATGGCCTTGGACCTGGATATCTGCGAGACCGCCTCCTGCCACATACCTCCCAACGGCCGATAAAAACTCACAGCCTGGGCCTCCTCTGGGTGCCGTCAACCGGACAATGCCGGCTGGTGGCCCCTCGGGGGAGGGCCTTGTCTGTAGCTGCTCTGGCCCTGTGGAACGATCTACCCGCAGAGATCCGGACCCTTCCCACTCTCTCGGCTTTCCAAAAAGCCACCAAAACCTGGCTGTTCCGGCAGCCCTGGGGCTGTTGATCCATGAATGAGGTCCAGCCCCCATCTAAGTCAAGTGTATGGTGTGTTCCTTTTAAATCTGTTCTCGTCTTTTCCCTATTTTTTATTTTTTTTGTTTTATCCTTGTATTTCTAAGCCGCCCGGAGTCCTACGGGATTGGGCGTCATATAAGTTTATTAAATTACAAATTACGAGTGTTCAGAAATGGACCACACCTCAAGAAGGCAACACGTTGTTTATACCAGTTACGTCCCATAACAGGGATGGCTAACTTTTTTGTCTTCGTGGGCTCAAAGCATGTGCATCTGCGTGATAGCAGTATGCAACATGAAGCAATGAGTCAGATGGAGTAAAGCCAAAGAAAATAAGAAAGGGAAAAGAAAAGGAAATGCAATAGTCCTCGACTTACAATTGTTCCTTTAGTGGGTCGCAAAATAGGTTCACAAGACCCTGGGATACAGCAAGCATCATAAATATGAACCAGTTGCCCAGTGTCTGAATTTTGACCACATGATGCTGCAATGTTTGGAAGTGTGAAAAATGGTCATAAAGTCACTTTTTTCAGTGCCGTTGTAGCTTTGAACTAAATGATCTGCTGTAACTTGAGACTTCCTGTACTTTTCCTCCTGCCAATTCAGCCGATGGTTGTGAAAATCACATCTACCGACACTTCGTCCATCAGATTAATTTGGCAGCATTTCATTCTTGGTCCTGTCTGTTCTCTTCCTACAAACACCTTTTAAGAGCCACGTTTCTACTGCAGGGAACAAATTTTTATGCTCCTCCTGGTGCAAGTGACTTCCACTTCTGTGTAACCAATTAGGCAGGATGTTGCTGTTATACACAGCTTATTTTAACAAACATAAATTTTTAACAGCGGATCATATATTAATCAGTTTCTTTCTTCCAGCACTTGTGATGTCTTAATTCCTTCATCCATTTCGCTATGTTCAAGTACCGTTCTACCAAGGAATATATACTTTTAACTATTTGCTCAAATTCTTCACACTTTATTATTTATTGCAGTTATTTTATGAATGATTGCAGTGTACAGATAGTCCTCAGGTTATGACCACAATGGAGCCCAAAATTCCTGTTGCTAAGCAAGGCAGTTGTTAAGTGAGTTTTGCCCCTTCTCCTTCAGTCTAAGAACCATTGTGATATAATGGTTAAAGGATAAGAAAAAGATGATCCAGTTGGAGAACGTTCTCTGGTACAGAAGAATGAATTATCCGTGACCCGTCAATACCGCGCCCGACAAACCGCGTCGCTGATGTCATCAACAGGGTGACAACAGCCAGCGCGGAGAAAGAAGGGCGCTTTAAATAGCGCTTTGAAAGCAAGCCGATTCAACTTAAGGTTAGGGTTAGGTTTAGGGTTAGGGTTAGGGTTAGCTTTAGGGTTAGGTTAAGGGTTAGGTTTAGGGTTAGGTTAAGGGTTAGGATTAGGTTTAGGGTTAGGTTAAGAGTTAGGTTTAGGGTTAGGTTTAGGATTAGGTTTAGAGGGTTAGGTTTAGGTTTAGGGGTTAATTTTAGGTTTAGAGTTTACAGTGTGCTTCTGTCTCCGCGCTGTTGTCGCCCTGTTGATGACGTCAGCGATGCGGTTTAGTCGGGCGCGGTTTAGTTGAGTGCGGTTTTGTTGGTGAACCTGAATTATCTATCTGTAGCTACAGTGCTTTGAAAGGTCATCTATAAATTCTCTCACACACCCATTGCGTGTCTGCTTATGGCCTTTGGGATCTTCTCGATCTTACAGATACAGGTAATCCTCAATTTATGACCACCATTGGAACCAGAATCTCCATTGCGAAGCAAGGTAGTTTTGAGTCGTGGCCAATTTTGTCACCTTTTTGCAACAGTTGTTAAGTGAAACACTGCCTTTCTTTAAGAATGCACAAGGGCATTTGTAGCTGACTCGTGTGACTGTAGGGCAGTGTTTCTCAACCTCAGCAACTTTAAGAAGTCTGGACTTCAACTCCCAGAATTCCTTAGCCAGCATAATTTTAAGATATTGGGACTTCCATGCTCAGAATTGCCTGGCCAGTATGACTTTCAGGCAGGGCTGTCAAACTCTCAGCCCACGGGCCAGATGCATCACATGCTGGCCAATCTAACGGCCAGTTTAGCAAAGGGAGAAAAAGTCCCGATACGTCATGTGATGCCGCCGTGACGACGTGAGTTTGACACCCCTGCTTTAAGGCATCTGTAATTCAACTTCTAGAATGTCCTAAAGCAGGGGTGTCAAACTCGTGATGACATGTCGTCATGTGACATATTGCAACTCCCAGTGGTGGGTTGCAGGCGGTACGCCCCGGTATGGGTGTACTGGAGACTAGCTGGAGCACCGGATACCGTTCTGATACGGTACTCCGGAGAGCCCGCCAGCCCGCAGTCTTTTAGCTCTTTGATGCTTCCGCGCACAGTGCATACTTCGTCTGTGCAACACTCCGCTGAGCAGCTGGAGCATCACGGAGGCGCTAAGATGCACGCACGTGCTGTGTGCATCCATGTGGATGCCACCGGGCCAGTTCCAACCGTACCAGTTGGAACGGGATCCGAAACCCACCACTGGCAACTCCAGCCCCCCCTTCGCTAAACCAGGGGTGGACCTGGCTAACATATCTGGCCTGCAGGCCACGGATTTGATACCCCTGTCCTAAAGCTTTAAAACAGGGATCTCCAACCTTGGCCACTTTAATTCTGGGACCACAACTCCCAGAATTCCCTGGCCAGAATGCTGGAAGTTGAAATCCACAAGTCTTAAAGTAGCCATGGTTGGAGACCCTTTTGCTTTAAGACAACTGGACTTCAACCCTCGGAATTAAAACATAAATTTAAAATGTTGGGACTCCAACTCTTGGAATTCCCTAGCTTGTATAGCTTTAGGAGATCACCAGTTAAGAATTCTGGGAATTGAAGGCCTGACATCTTAAAGGTCTAAGGTTGAGAAACTTTTCAATAGAGAGCAAACCAAGAGAACAGCAGACTAGAAGCCAGTTCCCACCATAACTGCAAGATCCAAGAGGGCCTCGCAAGCCTTTCATAACAGACAGTGGATACTGCTGGTCTGAATTTTTCTTAATTTAGGAATCGGACAGCCGGACTCGTTCTCACACCAAAGAGGCTGTCGGAATACTTCTGTGATTAATCTCCTGCATTTAGCTTTGCTGATAGGATGGCACACTCCGTCTTTAGGGGTGGGCAGCTATGGGCCTGTGGACCTGTGGACTTCAGCTCCCAGAATTCATCCCTAGCTGGCTCAGGAATTCTGGGAGTTGAAGTCCACCGGTCGTAAACGGGCCGTAGGTGCTCACCCCTGCCATCTTGCCGAAATTCTGCCTGTGTTTGATCTCTCCTGTCACCAAACCTCTTAAAAAGCCAAGAAAAGCAGAATTAGAAGTTTCCAAGGAGCCTTTTTTAAAAAAAGTAGATGATAAAACCGAGCTCTACCAGTCAAACAGAGAAAAACTAAACGAAGAGAGAGCTTTAAAAAAAAAAAAAATCCACAGCTTATTTCCAAATGATGCCTATATTAGACACAGCCCCATAAAACCTAAAGGGGATTTATTTTTTTCCTGATAGAAGTGTATAAACAGAGGACTTTTTTTTTCTTTAAAAAGAAAGCTGTTACCAAGTACTTCGGTGTCCATGCTAACAACTTTTAAAATCAATTCTTCCTCGAGATAACTGATTTATTAGACACCCACTCTTCTGCAGGCGAAGCTAATCACAATTAACAAACAAAGCAGTGGGCAGCAGTTACAACACGGAGCAATAAATCTTCCAGGATTAGAGAGCTCTCGTAATGGGCTTTGAAGGGACAGCTAAGTGTGCAAGATGGAGCGAGTACCTTCTGGGACCTGTTCAGACATAACAGGAAGCCATGGCTTGTGGCTAATGAATGAACCAATGAATGAATGGCAACAGTCCTTGGTTTCTCCTACTCTTTTCCATTCCCTCTTGGCTGGAAATATCTGGAATCCAAATGGGAGGAGCTGTGGCTTGTTTAAATTATGATTAGTATATCAGCTAGTCGGAGTCAAGGGGTTAAAATGCCTATGGAGATTCTCAATCATCCAAGTCATGGTTACCCCAAAGGTGCTTTTTCAAAAGATTGGATTGGATAGGATTTATTACATTTATATGCCGCCCTTTTCCCCAAAGGGGACTCAGGGCGGCTCACAATTCAGTCAGGGAAGGGGATACAGACAGGGGGATAAAAAGACGAACGTAACAATACAAAATTTAAAAAACACACAACAACCATACCATTCGAGAAGGGGGGCAAAAGCTCTTTAGCCCCAGGCCTGTCGGAACAGCCAGGTTTTAAGGGCTTTGCGGAAGGCCTGGAGGGTGGTGAGGGTTCGAATCTCCACGGGGAGCTCGTTCCAGAGGGTCGGAGCAGCCACAGAGAAGGCCCTCCTCCGGGTAGTCGCCAGTCGGCATTGGCCGGCGGATGGAATTCGGAGGAGGCCTAATCTGTGGGATCTAATCGGTCTATTGGAGGTAAAAAGGCAACCAGATTTTCCTTGTTTTTCCTTGAAGGCATTTTGCTTCCCATTGGATTTGACTAGTCTAAAGAAAAGAAGGACTAGGAGTGATAGCAGTATTCCGGTATTTGAAGGGCTGCCACTAAGAGGAGTGGGGTCAACTTATTTACCCAAAACAGCTGGAGTCAGGACAAGAAATAATGGATGGAAACGAGTCAAGGAGTGAAGTAAACTGGAACTAAGGAGACACTTCCTAACTGAGGACAATTAACCAGTGGAGGAGCTGGCCTTCAGAGGTTCTAGGTGCTTCATCACTGGAGGATTTTAAGAAGAGACTGGGCAGCCACTTGTCTGAAATGGTATAGGGCCGGGATGGCGAACATGTGGCACGCATGTGCGCGCTGGCAAGCTGAGTTCAGCCTTTGTAAAAGCCATTTTCTGCCCTCCCCAGGCTCCAGAGGCTTTATAGAGAGCCGAGATGGCACAGTGGTTAAATGCAGCACTGCAGGCTACTTCAGCTGACTGCAGTTCAGCAGTTCGGCTGTTCAAATCTCACCGGCTCAGGGTTGACTCAGCCTTCCATCCTTCCAAGGTGGGTAAAATGAGGACCCGATTGTTGGGGGCAATATGCTGACTCTGTAAACCGCTTAGAGAGGGCTGAAAGCCCTAACTGCTATTGCTATTGCTATTATAGGAGCCTGGGGAAGGCGAAAAGAGCCTCCCCCAACACACACACCTCAGAGGCCCTACAGAGGCTTCAGGACCTTCCCTGAAGCCTCCGGATGGCAAAAAACCAACCCTACGAGCAAACCGGAAGTCACTTTGCTCATAGGATCGTTTTTTGTCCTCCAGAGCCTTCAGGGAAGCTTCCCGAGGGCTCCTGAACACTCCGGAGGGCTAGAATTGACCCTACAAGCAACCCAGAAGTGACTTCTGGTTTGTTCGTAGGGTCGTTTTTTGCCCTCCTGAGGTTTCAGGGAAGCACCTGAAGCCTCCGGAAGGCCTCTGGGAGGGGGGGCGGCAGGGGAGGCTGTTTTCGCCCTCCCCAGGCTCCTATAAAGCCTCTGGAGCCTGGAGAGGGCGAAAAAAGCATTCAGAAATGGGGGGGGGAGCACCTGTCATGCGTGCATGCAGGCTGGGGGGTTGCACATTGCATTATGGGTGCGGCACACCCGTGCATGACGCCCCCTGCGCTCCCCCCACTTATGGCACGCGAGCCAAAAAAGGTTAGCCATCGCTGGTATAGGGTCTCCTGCTTGAGCAGGGGGCTTGACTAGAAGACCTCCAAGGTCCTTCTAGCTCTATTCTGATTGATTGAACTAAGTTACAAGAATCTCACCAGACTGAGCACACTCCCTTGCGAACAGCAAGATAAGTTCTGGAGTTCCCACAGCTGGAAACCTGGAGTTCCCAACAGCTGGAAACCACAGCTCAATGGCTTCAAACTGGGTCTCTTCTTCCCCTCTAGCTAGAGATTCCACCACAGTGTTCCTATGAAGTACCGAGCCAAGTTTATTTAAAATCATGGTTAGTTTGATAAGTTCTAATAGCCTGCCTTATCCACTGTGTTAAACACAAATTAGCTTCATGCTAGCTTAGCATGACGTGTGAACCCAATGTTTGAAGTGAGAGGTAGGGTGATGATAGCTTCAATTAGTCTAATTGGCCATTTCAGAACAGAAAATGATTTGTAGCCTATCGGGGTGGGGTGTGTGTGTTTTTTTTTTGAAACTCAGTGGCATAAACTGAAAATTAAGTCCTCGAGTTTATTTTGCTTAAATTTGTTTGCTTTCCATTTTCGCTGGTCCAAGGACCCAATTAATGTCATTTGCATGGTGCTATTTATTGCTGGCTTATAAAAAACAGTTCTCAGTTCTGCAAAAGGCATGAATAATATTTTTTTAAGGACTGTAGGCAGTCCTTGACTTGTGACCACAATGCAGCCCAACATTTCTGTTGCTAAGCAAGACAGTCGTTCAGTGAATTTTGCCCCAATTAACAACCTTTCTTGCCACCGTTGTTAAGTGGATCACTGTAGTTGGTAACACGGTCGTTGAGTGAACCTGGCTTCCCCATTGCTTGTCAGAAGATCTCAAAAGATGATCGCGTGATCCCGGGACACTGCAACCGTCATAAATATGGGTCAGTTCCCAGGCATCTGAATTTTAATCACGTGACTACGGGGATGCTGCAATAATTGTGAGTGTGAAAAATGGTCATAAGTCATTTCCCCCCCCCCCCCCAGTCCCATTGTAACTGTGAACCGTCACTAAATAAACTGTCGTAAGTTGGGGGCTACCTCTGTACCATGATATGTTCAGTAATGTTATTGCTGGACAGCTGTTCTGTCCTTGTGGCATCTCACTTCATCGTCTTTCATTTTGTCCAGCAGCTGAATTTGTTGAGTGGATTTATGGGGCAATCTGTTTAAACCTGCAGAAAGAAAACAGCGATATAAACCATCAATCTTTTTTCCTCTTGAATAGGAAAAAGACCTGATGTGATCTTTGGGGGCTGTGATGCATCATAACGTAAATGGCAAATGCACACTGAAATATGTTCTCGGTATTGTTTTAATTTCCCCATAGGATATAATAAATACAGGCAATCCTCCACTTACAAAGGTTTGTTTAGCAACCATTCTAAGTTACAACGACACTGAAAAATGTGACTTGCAACCTGTCCTTATGACCACTGCGGTGTTCCCACCATCATGTGATCAAAACTCAGGTGCTTGGCAAGTGGCATGTATGTTTATAGTGGCAGCATCCTGAGATCATATAACAGCCAAATGTGACACTCCCAACCGGATTCCAACAAGCTAAATCAATGGGAGAAACCAGATTTTAGAGTGAATGCAGGTAAAGGTTTCCCTGTTGGGTCGTCTCTTTTGGCTGAGAGAGCCAGTGTTGTCCAAAGACCATTTCTATGATTATGTGGCGAGCAGAAATATATACACCAAAGGTGCAAGGAATGCTGTTATATTCCCACCCAAGTGGTACCTATTTATCTACTCTCATTTGCATGCTTTTGAACTGCTAGGTCAGGGATGGCTAACCTTTTTGTCCCCACGTGTTAAAATTTCACAGACACATTTTCTGAGCCTCCGGGAGCGTGAAAACTGCCTCCCCTTGGATCCGGAGGCCAGAAACAGGCCCGTTTCCTAACTTCTGGAACTTCTGGGAGGCCCATTTTTCACCCTCCCAGAGCCTCCAGGCAGGTCCTGCACTTACCGGGCATCCAAAACAGACCGTGTGGAGACTCCTGGGAGGGGAGGTGTGGGCGGGGCCAGCCAGTCCGTTCAACTATCGATTCAGATGAACCAGATGTAAAATTAGCAGCTGAATTGCCCCCCTCCCGCGCCCCGTTTTGGGTCTAGCAAGCTTCCTTGAAGCCTCCTGGGACCAAAAATGGAGTGCAGGGGGGCCGCTGCACCCCCCTGCATGTAACCCATGCATGCGCAAGCCCCCCCCCCATTGCACATCTCCTGCATGCATGGCAGAGACCCCAAAATCAGCTGGCTGGCAAGAGGCACGCGCATGCGCGCTGGAGCTGAGCGCAGCTCGCATGCCCACAGAGAGCGCCCACAGATGGCACGCATGCCATAGGTTCACCATCACAGTGCTAGGTGAATAGGAGCTGGGAGGCAAGTAAAGGGAGCTCACCCTTTCACGCAGCGCTCGGGTCTCAAACCCAGGCTGAGCCATCGCAGCCTAGAACGAACTGCAGTGACCTACTGAAGAACTTAAGAGTTTAACAACTGTGACAAAACATGTCCTAAAATTGGGTATCTGTCTCTTAATGACCACTTTCCTTAGCCATAGACATTCTGGCCTTAATTGGGGTTGTAAATAGAGGATACCTGCATGCAAAAACAGATTCTACCATGCCAACCTTTTTTTTTTTGTTCATCTGAATTGAATTTTATTATTTCTATGCCGCCCTTCTCCGGGAAGGACTCAGAGCGGCGAACAATTCAATAGGGGAGAAAGGGGAACATAAAACGACATACAAACAGTTAAAATAAGCAAGAGTCATGCAGCCATACAAGTCGAGAGGGGAGGGAACTCATCAACCCCAGGCCTGCTGGCAAAGCCAGGTTTTGACAGCTTTAGGGAAGGCCTGGAGAGAGGTGAGGGTCCGAATCCCTGCGGGGAGTTCGTTCCAGAGGGCCGGAGCTGCCACAGAGAAGGCCCTCCCCCGGGTAGTAGCCAGGTGGCATTGGCTAGTAGATGGAACCCGGAGGAGGCCAACCCTGTGAGATCTAATGGGTCTGTGGGAGGTAATTGGCAGCAGGTGGTCTCTCAAGTACCCAGATCCAATACCATGAAGGGCTTTATAAGTTACGACTAGCACCTTGAAGCGTATCCGGAGACTAATCGGTAACCAGTGCATCTGGCATTTGAAGAAGGTTTCTCGGTGGGTTAGGTTACCCATAGAATACATTGTCTAATTTTGAGCCCATTTTAAGAACCCAGCTGGAATGGAATCCAATCCAATCACCTAGAACGTTGTGGAAACTGGAAACAAAGCTATGTAAGGAATGTTTGAACGTTAGTTGTTTTTAGTTTGGAGAATAGATGATTTGGGGAGGCAGGGGGGGGGGGAAGAAAAAACATACTTCAAATTCCATAGTTAGGTCTCTGTCATTCCAGGAGAAATAAGAAGAGTGGAAACAAAAAACAAGTCAATGGAAATGACAGAATAGGTGATTTTAGCTAAATATTAGGAGGGGGAATTTTAGGGGTGCAGAGTCTGAATTTGAAATAGTGTAGGGTTTCCTGTCTAAGCAGGGGGTTAGGGCTGGACTAGAACAGGTATTACTGCCGGTTTGCTCATGGGCATGCTGTGCGTGCATGCACATTCCAATAAAAAAAATTTCTGCGCATGCGCAGAACTGAAGACCAAGATGGTGGCAGCGGTGACCGGGGAACTGGTTCGGGGGCGTGGCAGGCCAGGATCGCCGCCGGTTCGAGCGACCTAGGCCACTACGGCATTAGGGGTGCCACTATGTGTTCGGCCGAACCAGTAGGAACCCACCACTGCAATAGAAGATAGCAATAGCAATAGCAGTTAGACTTATATACCGCTTCATAGGGCTTTCAGCCCTCTCTAAGCGGTTTACAGAGTCAGCATATTGCCCCCAACAATCCGGGCCCTCATTTTACCCACCTCGGAAGGATGGAAGGCTGAGTCAACCCTGAGCCGATGAGATTTGAACAGCCGAACTGCAGAACTGCAGTCAGCTGAAGTAGCCTGCAGTGCTGCATTTAACCACTGCGCCACCTCGGCTCCCTGGTCCCTCCAAGGTCCCTTCCAACTCTGTTATTCTCTCCTCTCCTCTATTCTCCTCTGCTCTACTCTACTCGTCTATGGAGATTCTCAGTCATCCAGGTCATGGTTGCTTTTTTCAAGAGGCAACTGGACTTTCTGGTTTTTCTTTGAAGACCTTTTGCTTCTCATCCAAGAAGCTTCCTCAGCTCTGACTGGATGGTGGGGAATGGAAGGATTTCTTGCAGAAATTCTGATCATCCAGTTGGAGCTGAAGAAGCTCCTTGGATGAGAAGCAAAACTGCTTCAAAGAAAAACCAGGAAGTCCAGTTGCCTGTTGAGAAAGACTATCCCTCTTGCGATATTCTATTCTAAGTATTGACAATGTTCCTCTTCCTCTGGGATACAGGTAGGAGGACCTTGACTTAGAACCAATCTTTTAGTACAAAATCACAGCAGCGCTGAAAAAAAGTGACTTTCCACACACAGGCCATGTGACCAAAATTCGGATGCTTGCAAGCGGCGTGTATTTATGATGGTGTCTTGGGTCACATGACCACCCTTTTGCGACAAGCACAGTCAATGGGGACGCCAGATACATCCCGATGCAACCCTTTGCTCGTGGCAATACGGGCGGTGAAATGGATTATTGTAATGCGCTCTACATGGGGCTGCCCTTGAAGAGTGTTCGAAGACTTCAGTTAGTCCAGAACGCAGCCACGCGAGCGATTGTGGGTGCACCCAGGTACACCCACGTCACACCTATCCTCCGTGAGCTGCACTGGGTACCCATTAGTCTCCGGATCCGCTTCAAGGTGCTGGTCGCTACCTATAAAGCCCTACATGGCATCGGACCTGGGTACCTGAGAGACCGCCTCCTGCCGATTACCTCCCATAGACCGATCAGATCTCACAGGTTAGGTCTCCTCCGGATTCCATCCGCCAGCCAATGTCGGCTGGCGACCCCCCGGGGGAGAGCCTTCTCTGTTGCAGCTCCAGCCCTCTGGAATGATCTCCCTGTCGAGATCCGGACCCTTACAACCCTCCCGGCCTTCCGCAAAGCCACCAAGTCCTGGCTGCTCCAGCAGGCCGGGGGGGGGGGGCTGTGAAACATCCAGCCCCGCGGAAATTGTGAATGTTGTGGTTTTGTTTTTAAAGTGTTGTCTTTGTCTAGTTTTCCCCCTTCCCTTGTTTATTGTGAGCCGCCCGGAGTCCTTCGGGAGTGGGCGGCATACAAGACAAATAAATACAAATACAAATACCTTTGATTAACTTAACAACGACAGTGATTCACTTAACAACAGTAGCAGGAAAGGTCGCAAAATGGGGTAAAACTCAACTTAACAACTGCCTCGTTCAGCCACCGAAATTTTGATCGTAAGTCAAGGATTACCTGCATTCTGCCAATCTGTTTATAAGAAAATGAATGAACTCGGAGGGACCTTTTTTCAAAAACAAAAACAAAATGCCTTTCTGGGTCTCTTTAGATGAAAAGCTCCTTTTTTTGTGTGTGTGGAAAAAACCAATTGGAGTGTTGTACAGACATGGGCTTCTCTGGGGCGATTAAGAGAAGACTGGCTCATCAGCGGCTGATTGCTGCCGGCATCTGTATTATGTAGATGAAATTAATCAAGGCTAAGGGTTAAACTTTTCCCATTTGTTCAGGGTTTGGAGTAGTTTTTCCCCCCTCGTGAAATCAGTTGGAGTAGTTTGGCAGGGAGGAAAATTGCTTCCAACGGTTATTTCTCCGGCACACACCCCCTCCCACCCCTGCCCGCTTCCCCCCCCCCCAACCTCCCCTGCTTCATGAAGTTTTATAGGCTTGGCAAAACAGGATCTCTGAGTCTTTAGCAGCAGCAGCAGCAGCGCTGATTGGACGAGGCTATTATGAAACCCTGGTAGGTCCGAGTCATTGTAAATGATTAGAAGGAGACAAGCGCATTTAATGCGTCCAGTTGCTAAGCTTTTGGGAGGGAGGGGGAGGTTTCGAAGAAGAAAACAGATTGCATTAACATACGAGACAAAAAGGCATCAACCAGGTCAAAACCATTAGGATTGTGCCGAGCAGGGACAGATAGTCCTCGAATTACAACTGTTCATTTAATGACCGTTCAAAGTTACCACCGCGACAAAAAAAAGTGACTTATGAATGTTTTTTTCCCCACACTTACGACCTGTTGTGGCATTCTCATGGTCACGTGATCAAAATTAGGACGCTTGGCAACTAACTCCTATTTATGACGGTTGCAGTGTCCCGGCATCATGTGATCCCTTTTGCGACCTTCCAGCAAGCAACGTCAAATGGGGAAGCCAGATTCACTTATCAGCCGTGTTACTAACTGAACAGCTGCAGTGATTCATTTAACAAACGTCGCAAGAAAGGTCGGAAAATGGGGTGAAATTCACTTAAACAAGGGTCTCACTTGGTGACATAAATGTTGCACTCCATTATAGTCATAAGTCGAGGACTACCTGTAGTGGGGAGGGTCACGCATTGTCTGTATCTCCTTGAAGCAGTAACTTCTATTGGAGTTGGGCAGCTAATCTGTGAGATCGTAGACTACACTATACGAAAATGGTGTTTGTGTGAAGAAGTTGTAGACAAGGGCTGTGTGTGAACCCAGGCATGCTGTAAAGCAGTGTTTCTCAAACTTGGCAACTTTCAGATAGGGGGGCTTTGTTAAAATATTCACGACTGGGAGAGACATGGGAACAGGATCAGCCAATGAATAGGCGTAGCAACTAAGCCAATGGGAGCTTAAACAGATCTGAGTCTGTGCAGAGAATTGAAACAGAAATTTAAGCAGTCTGCTGCTCTGAGAAGTAAACTAGCAGTCTGTCTGGGCTTGTCGGCTGAAATGAAGCTAACTGCTTGTGTATGCCTGAAACTCTCCTGCCTTGTGTTTACTTGGAACAACCACCTGTTGGTATTGTACATTTATTCATCTATTCTTATGTAGATAAAGAAGTTAATGAATCCAGCTGCATCAGTTCTATATGTGTGTTTTCTGGATTTGAATTCATGCAAGAAATTCTGACAGACTTCCAACTCCCAGAATTCCCCAGCCAATGCCATGTTGGAGAAGTACTGCTCTAAAGCTTTTTTTTTTTTTTTAAATAGGCTTAATCCCAAATGGTGCTCAACTCTGTGATTTGACCGAGTAAGAAATTGTGTCACCAGGTATCTCGGAGTCTAAAAGAGCATTAACAATTAGCTTTCACCTGGACCGAACTTCTTATGACAAGTTGACATAGGTCACTTGGATAGTTCATAACACCTGGATATCTTCAATTATCTTCAGAAACTGTTTGAAGTATTACAGGCAATCCTCGCTTAGCGACTGCCTCATTTAGTGACCATTTTCTGTTACGGCAATCATGAAAAAGTAACTTTGCAACCAATCTCCATATTTACAGCCTTCACAGGTCTGTAAAGCTAAGGAAAGGGGAAGTAAGAGTGTAAGAGTGCCAGTCCCAATTGTGATCGCCAGTGGTTCCGGATCCCATTCCAACCTGTTCCAACATGGACACGTGTAGTGCGCATGCACACGCACCCAGCGCGTGCATGAATCTTAGCGCCTCCACGAGCCTCTGATGCTCCAGCTGCTCAGTGGAGCGTCGTGCAGGCGCTGTACGCTCTGTGCGTGGAAGCGCCAAAGACTTAAAAGACCGGTAAGGAGTTCAGGCAGGCAGGTGGGCCCTCCGGAGCACCTACCAGAACGGTATCCAGTGCTCCGGGCAGGCTCCGGTACACCCGTACCGGGGCATACCGCCTGCAACCGACCACTGGTGGTTGCTCAAAGAGGGCTACCTGTACTTCCAAAATAAGGCATTTCCCATTTTAACTTTGGATTTTTAAATGCCCGTTTTTTGTTAGAAAGAAGAATTGTACTTATTTCTTTATACCCAGGTGTGTTTTTATTGTTGGTATTATCTTTAATACATAATACAGCTACGGGGCACTTATTATGCTAGTTAAGAAATTTGCAGAGATTGAATTTTCTGAAAGAGTGTGGTCAGAAGACAACCCAAATGTCAAGCACACTAATCCGAATAATAGGCAAATTAAACAAATTGAGTTAAAATCCGAGGCACCATTTTATAGCAGCCTAGGGCTCAAGTACTGGGGAACTGAGCATTATTAGAGCTAGATTAATTAAAGATTTGGGCATAGACAAGGGTCAAATCACAAATGTTCCACAGCAGTAGTCTGCTACAAGGCACAAGTTTTTTACTCTTAGTTTGTAGAACATCCTTCTGATAAAAACAAACAAACAAAAGAGCTACTTGGACATCTTCAGAAGGTAGACCTTTTGCTCTTTAGAAGATTGTCCTTGTAACGAAGCCCTTTTGTGGCACACCGCTTGTATATAAACAGAGAGCAAACCCCACTACCTTCTAGCACTGATTAAATTACCTAGTTGGGTAATGTAATGTCTGCAAGAAAGTAGCCATGCTCAGAGGGCACCAAGAACTGCACAGTTCAACCCCGGCTACAAATAGTTTCTTCTATTAAGCTCCTCTGCATTTGACCATTCTGTAATAATAACAAATTATTATTATACTTTATTCATTAAACATGAAACTCAGTCAACTGAGTTCAAAAATGTATCACAAATACCATTGACTGGTGTTAATGGTTGATATAGGTTGCTATTATTATTATTGTTGTTGTTGTTGTTGTTATCGCAACAACAGAATTGTATCACAGCGGCCAGTTGTTTTGCTGGATTTGGCATTGGTTACTAGTCGGGCCCCACCCAGCGGCCTAGAAGATCCAAGCAGTGCGGCTTTTTGCATTTTACTGATGGTGATTTTGTCCATTTTTAACTGTTTTAAATGTAATTCAAGTGCTTTTGGAATAGCACCCAGTGTGCCGATTAGCACTGGAATTACCACTGCTGATTTGTGCCATAATCGTTGAATTTCGATTTTTAAGTCCTGGTATTTCGCTATGTTTTAATATTCCTTCTCGTCGACCCTCCTATCACCTGTTATTGCGATGTCTATGATTGTGACCTTATTTTTCTCAACCAGTGTGATGTCTGGTGTATTATGCGCCAGTATTTTGTCTGTTTGTATGCGAAAATCCCACAAGATCTTGACCATCTGATTTTCGGTGACTTTTTCAGGCTGATGTTCTCACCAGTTTGTTGCTGTTTTAATATTATAATTTTTGCACAAATTCCAATGGATCATTTGTGCTACTGAATTGTGCTGCAGTTTATAATCAGTCTGCGCGATTTTTTTACAGCAGCTGAGTATGTGATCAACAGTTTCATCAGCTTCTTTGCAAAGTTTGCATTTGGCATCATTGGAGGATTTTTCGATTTTCAGAGGATTTTTTGATTTATTATTATTATACAATTGTATCACAGCGGCCAGTTGTTTCGCCGGATTTGGCATTGGTTACTAGTCGGGCCCCACCCAGGGGCCTAGGACGTCGTAACGTATTTTCGTAATATTATTATTATTATTACTATTATTATTATTATTATTATTATTATTATTTACTTTATTCATTAAACAGGTATCACTGTTACATGCTTCAGCCATAGCCGTGTAGTTTCAATGGCCAGGTCACAATATTTCATTATTTTTTCTAGCAGCTGAGTGTCGCTGAGCGGTGGTATGCACAACGCACATGCTCAATGAGCACACCCAGCCCCGTCGCAGCGTTCCAGTTGCGACGGGATCCGGAACCATCTATTGGTGACCACTGGAGGTAGCAAGGAAGACCCAAGTCGAATGAGGAGAGACCAAATTACTGGGAGAACCAGAATCAACTTGGAAGAGGTTGCTTGCTGAGCGAAGAGGAAGGGAGGAAAAATGACTTAGTGGGGCTTTAGTACAGAATCCCAAGAATTTCCAAAAACTGGAAAATAGGTTATTGATTAGCATGACTAAATGCTGAAGGCGCACGGAACGCTGTTACTTTCCCACCAAGGTGGTCCCTATTTTTCTACTTGCATTTTTATGTGCTTTCGAACTGCTAGGTTGGCAGAAGCTGGGGCAAGTAACGGGAGCTCACTCTGTTACGTGACACTAGGGATTCGAACCGCCAAACTGCCGACCTTTCTGGTCGACAAGCTCAGCGTCTTAGCCACTGAGCCACCGCATCCCTTTAAAGGCAGGATACAAACAAACAAACATGACTCCTAATTAAAATTCAGTTTCAAAGCCACAAAATATTATGTTCCCTTGAGTTGTCCAGAATTATTCATCAAGTAAGATGGCAAAAGCAAAAAAACAAAAGCAAAAAAGGCCAACAGAAAATGTAGGTGTTGGGAAGTCAAAAAAGTAGCTGACAAAGCGATGCGGTCTGCCTTTATCATGTCAAGATGGAATATAGAAAGTGTCTGGGGACATTCAGCTTGAACTGTAGGAGTGCTGACATACTGGCAAGTGCCATAAAGGACAGTTTAAAGAGCTGTGAGGATGATGGAGGCTTGGTTGAGCTCTTAGTCTCAAATCTCCAAAATGCTAAAATGTTTCAGAGAGACCTGATGACACCTTTTTATGACAGACATAAAAATGATGCAACCTATGAATAGAATAGAGTAGAATAGAATAGAATAGAATAGAATAGATTGGAATAGAATGGAATAGAATTATTTATTGGCCATGTGTGATTGGACACCCAAGGAATTTGTCTTTGGTGCAGATGCTCTCGGTATACATAAAGAAAAATAAAATACATTCATCAAGCATCATAAGATATAACACTTAGTGATAGTCATACGTTACTAATAAGCAGTCGAATCCTACTAGGAAACAAATAGAACAACATAAATTGTAAAGATACAAGCAACATGGTATAGTCGAGGTGGCGCAGTGGTTAAATGCAGCACTGCAGGCTACTTCAGCTGACTGCAGTTCTGCAGTTCGGCTGTTCAAATCTCACCGGCTCAGGGTTGACTCAGCCTTCCATCCTTCCGAGGTGGGTAAAATGAGGACCCGGAAGTGGGAAGAGATAGTTAATAGGAAGGGTGAGAAGAAGAATAGTAATAGTGTGCACGAACAGACCACGAGCAGCGTACTGGTAGTGACGGTAAGAGCAACCCGCCACTGATACATAAATATGTTAAATAGAATAAAATGGCATGAAATTATATTTCTGTGTCACCCTTACAGTCTACCCTAATCAGTCCCATGTACGCAGATCTCAACCGAACCATTTAGTTTAAGCACTGTGCTGTGTTAAATGTGATTTTCAGGTTCTGGCCGCACATGAAGTAAGTTGTTTTGATATGGGGATCCCAATGGGTCCTTCATTTGGTATATGGACCAGGGTACCTGTGTCTCAACCCCTTATACAGGCAATAATCAAATAGGATGTGAGCCAGGTCTTCTACCTCTGCCGCTCCGCAAATGCAGAGAGGCTCATTGTAGGGTATAGAATGGAATCTCCCGTATCTGACCATTGTGTCAAGCTGTTCGAATCTCGCCCCTGTAAATATCTCCCTAAAATGTTTTGGCAGTTGTAACTTCAAATAGATGTTTACTTGAAAAGTATACTTGTATTTGCTCAGCCATTTCAAGTTACCTGCCTTACTAAGGACAGCTATAACATTTTGTGCTTCTATATCCTTAATTCCTTGGGCAGCTCTTTTCTTTTTTGAATTGTTCTGTTGCGCAAGAGACAGGAAGAATGTATTTCATGATTCTTTGGGGTTGTTATAGAATTTATTGGTTTTGTTCTTTCGATGCTCGGCATCTAAGCCTGTTCTCTCCCCTCCCTCTCCTCCCCCCCAGTTCTGTAGTTTAGGTTCAGCCTGTTTTTGTTAGTTCTTCCTTCTTCCTTCACGTGTTACTAGGGAAGGGAATACCAAGGAGACTAGCAGGGAATCCCAGCGCTGCAGGGAAGTGGAAAAACACGCTAGAACAAAGCACTGGCAAACCATTTCTTCTGTCTACATGGGCATCTCCATAGTTATCTGAAAGGGCGCTCAACCAGAAGGAGGAGGCTGACTTTAGAGAGCTTTTCATATGAACTGGATCCTTGAAACTGAAATGGAGAGCAAGGTAGCTATATAGTTATCAGCTAGAAATACATACTACCAGCAGAGCAGTGGTGGGATTTGATTTTTTTTAAAACTACCGGTTCTGTAGGCGGGGCTTGGTGGGCGTGGCATGCGTGGTGGGCGTGGCAAGGGAAGGATACTGTAAAATCTCCATTCCCTCCCCACTCCAGGGGAAGGTAACTGCAAAATCCCCATCTCCTCCCGATCAGCTGGGACTCGGGAGGCAGAAAATAGAAGGGAGCGGGGGCAGTCAGAAGCGTTATTTGCCAGTTCTCCGAAGTATTCAAAATTTCCGCTACCGGTTCTCCAGAACCGGTCAGAACCTGCTGAATACCTCCTCTACAGCAGAGGCTGGAAATACGATGAACCCCTTTGTGTGACAGCTCTTGAATGTGCATTGATAAAAGCAAGTATCAGTAGGTTTTCAGAAGCTGAACAGCTGCATTTTCATCCTGAAGAATAGGATTTACAGGTAGTCCTCGACGTATGACTGCAGTGGGGACCAGAATTGTGATTGCTAAGCAAGACGGCGGTTAAGTGGCTCACACCTGATTTTTATGTCCTTTTTGCTGTGGTGGTTGAGCGAATCACTGCAGTTGTTGAGTGAATTGTGCGGATGTTAAGCTAATCCACCTTCCCGCATTGACTTTGCTTGTCGGAAGCTAGTTGGGAAGGTTGTCAATAGGGATCACATGACCCCAGGGAACAGTAATTGTAGTAAATATATGCTTGTTGCCAAGTGCCTGAGTTTGATTACGTGATTATGTGAATGCTATGGCAGTCATAAGGGTGAGGATTGGCTGTAAGTCACTTTTTTCAGTGCTGTTGTACCGTCAAACGGTCACTAAACAAATAATCATACATAACGTGAAGACTATCTGTGTATCAAAGTTAGGAATTTTGCTAGGGCAAAAACATTGTTCCTGATTCCGTGCCTCATCATGTTTCTTGGTACCTTGATGACCCACTTCACAAGGTACTAGAGGCAGTCCTCCACAGTTATGACCACAATTCAGCCCCAAATTTACCTTTATCAAGTGAGAAATTTGTTTTTAAGGGAGTCTTGTCCCATTTTACGACTGTTCTTGTTGCGTTTGTTAAGCAAACCACTGAAGTGGTTAAATTAATAACACGGTCGTTAAGTGAATCTGCCTTCCCCATTGTCTTTGCTTGTCGGAAGGTCACAAAAGGGGATCATATGACCCCGGGACACTGCAACCGTCATAAATAGGAACCCGTTGTCAACCATCCAAACGTAAATCGCGTGGCCATGGGGATGCTGCTCTATGGTCATAAGTGTGAAAAATGGTCCTAAGTGACTTTTTTTCAGTGCCATTGTAACTTCGAACTGTCACTAAGTGAGCTGCTGTAAGTCGAGGACTACCTGCATCCTTACGGTCTTGAGTTAGATCAGGGTGCATTCAGTATGGTAACACTGCTTAATATTTTGAAAATTGAACAGAATTCAATTTTACATCGTTTTGAATGAGTTATTAGAGTCTCGTGAGATGGGAAGCTAAAGATATTTATACATAGGTAAAGGTAAAGGTTCCCCTGGCACATATGTGCTACTCGTTCCCGACTGTAGGTGGCGGTGCTCATCTTCATTTCAAAGCCAAAGAGCCAGTGCTATCTGAAGATGTCTCCGTGGTCATGTGGCTGGCATGACTAAATGCCGAAGGCGCACGGAACGCTGTTACCTTCCTGCCAAAAGTGGTTCCTATTTTTTTCTTCTTGCACTTTTTACATGCTTGCGAACTGCTAGGTTGGCAGAAGCTGGGACAAGTAACGGGAGCTCACTCCGTTATGCGGTGCTAGGGATTTGAACCGCTGAACTGCTGACCTTTCTGATCGACAAGCTCAGTGTCTTAGCCACTGAGCCACCATGTTATTTATGCATATTTATATATAAATAAAATAAAAGGATTAATCCATTGCCTTAATAACAATTGCCTTGCTGCAAATGGATTTCTTTAATTAAAAAAAACAACACAGGCTATTTGCCCTGTTAAAAGCCTTTTAAAACTTGCCACCAAAGCCAAAGAACCTGCTTTCTCTCTCTCATTCTCTGTCTCATTCTCTGTCTCATTCTCTCTCTCATTCTCTCTCTCATTCTCTCTCTCTCTCTGTGTCTCTCTCTGTGTCTCTATGTCTCTCTGATTCTCTGTCCCTCTGTCTGTCTCTCTGTCTCTCTCTCTCTTTTGTATTCTGTTTGAGAACAAGAGTAATTCAGTTACAAGTTCACTTTTCCCATTAGGCAAGTTGCATTTTAATCAGATGTAACGTTTTTTCTCAATGCAGAACACAATGGAGTATGAAATGTAACTCGCCCGCATACACAGATAGTGATTTCTGCTCTCTTGCTCTTCAGCCATTTCTCTCCCAGTCAGCGTTTATAAATCTTAGAAAGACTCCAGTGATGACACTGGAGATTAGATGGTTCCCTCTAATCGGCCTCCTTCACTTCCTTTGTATATTTTTTGATTTGCATGAGGAGAAGTGCGATGTACTTTTTTTTTCGTCTTTAGGTCTAATTAGTCGTCCCCCCCCCCCCGAAGTTCAAATGAATGTTGGTCACTTGTGATTGTAGATTAAAACTCTTTACACCTTCTCTGTCAGGCTGAAATGGTAGGCAAGAGAGGGCCAGGTTAATAGAGATGCACGCAGCAAGTTCCTTTCCAATTTTTTTTAAAAAAATCTTCAAGCTCAGAATGTTTGTGGAAGATTCATCTTTTGTCAAATTCTGGCTGAAGCTGGATCTAAAGAGAGATTGGAGTCATTATAACTGCCTCAATCTTGTGAATTGCAGAGAGAGAGGAAGTCGATTTAATGTTGGGTGCACTTTCCTCCAATACATCGATTGCTACCCTGCTTTCCCCAAAATAAGCCCTAGCATGATTTTTCAGGATGCTCATAAAATAAGCCCTACCCCCAAAATAAGACCCAGTTAAGGATCGTCAACCAGGTGGATGAATTTAGAACTGTATTCCCCAGAAAACAAGACCTAGCCCCAAAATAAGCCCCAAATGTGTCTTTGAGAGCAACAATTAATATAAGACCCAGTCTTGTTTTCAGAGAAACAGGGTAAATGTTTGGATTATTGCTGTTTCACAGTTTAGCAAATCCCCTTCCATTTTCCAGATCTGGCCCACGGGCCTTGTTTTTGTCAACCCTGGGTTAGAGAACAAGAAAGATCTGAGTTAACTTGTGGTTTAGTTTACCGTGTCATGCTTCACAATGTCTGTAGGCAAACATTGACAGGTACAGAAGCTCTTTGTAAAGGAAAAAAAGAACCCTAGAGACTGTTCCTTGTTTTTCCTTCTACGTAATGCTTGGCACGGAAAGGCGCTCAGTAGTGTGGAAGTCCAATTTGAAGTGGTATAGCCTGGCACAGGCTTAGAAGTGAGATAAATATCTTAATGAATCTTAATGGGCTTCCATTGTCTTTGCTAATAAGATTTCTGCTTCAGGGGCAGGTGGGTTTCCATCTATCTCCCCCCCCCCCCGTCTGATTTACGCTTTGTGCATGCAACAGGGGCACAAAGTTTTTTTAGTTGGGGGACTCCCAAGGGGTTGATTCAATTGTTATGCACAGATTGTGTTACATGTGCACGCCCCCCAGTATGCCCTCTGCCCCCCTGCGCATGCACGCCCCTTGCGCATGCACCCACCGGTCCCCCGCATGTGCTCAGCGCCGCCCCGCCCATGCGTGGCAGAATCCTGAAGACCAGCTGGCTGGCAGGAGGCGCGTGTTCATGCATGGCAGAGTTGAACTGGAGTGATGGCTCACGTGCCATCAGAGGGGCGCTGCGTGCCACCTATGGTACTCATGCCATAGATTCGCCATCATGGCACTAGAAGTTTGACAGGTAAAGGAGAGGTTGGTGTGGCAGCAGAGGTATAATACTGCTGTTGGGCAACAGGGAAATTCCCAGCTTCATCAATTCTCTGCATTTCCTGAAAGATTTGCCCAAAAACCAGTGTTTTCAAATGCTTTGTGTTGACTCTGGAGAACACAACGGAGAGGCACTGCTCCAAAGGCAAACAATCACGGATGAGGTGGAGATGTAGCAGCTATTTGAAGGAGGAAGCTAACACAGCTAAGTGTTTTGGTTTGTTTTTTTTCCTTTTTTGGTGAATGAATAAAATATAAAGAAGAAATCACGAATGTGGCTTACAACAACTTAGCCTCACTTCTTTCTTTTTTTCACCCTTTTTACCCTCTTGATTGGTCTGAGTTAAAAAAAAAAGGACAAGACACGTAGAACTCCTTATTCAGTGCAGTTTTTCTGCTAAATTTCTGTTTCAGAAATTCTGTTAGCTTCCTCAGCTGATTCTGATACCTGATCAAGAGTTTTGTGTCATAATCAAATGGCCCCCAGACTTTTGTATAATGCTTTAATTCAGGGGTCTCCAAACTTGGCAGCTTTAAAACTTGTGGGCTTCCACTCCCAAAATTCCTCAGCCAGCCATGGGAGTGGAAGTCCACAAGTCTTAAAGCTGCCCATTCATTCATTCATTCATTCATTCATTCATTTTCTATGGAGGCCCCTGCTTTGATTTATTTATTGATATTTATTTGTAATTCATATTTCTTAACCACCCATTTCGTTCAGAGGGGACTTTGGATGGTGTACAAAATCATCAATAAAATTAACAATTTAAATCAGAATGATTTAGGCTTAAAAGTTTTTAAATTGCAAAAACAACATTACAAAAGATTCAGAAGGTGAAGAATTCTAAGATGGGGGATTAACAAGTGTGTGGGGGGGCATCTAATGGGAACAATCAGCCCCATGGTTGTGTTTCAGACAAAGGGCTATCCAACATCTTCTTAAAGACTTCCAGTGTTGGGGCATTCACAACTTCTGGAGGCAACTTCTGTTCCACTGATTAATTGTTCTAACTGTCAGGAAATTTCTCCTCAGTTCTAAGTTGCTTCTCTCCTTGATTAGTTTCCACCCATTGCTTCTTGTTCTACCCTCAGGTGCCTTGGAGAACAGCTTGACTCCCTCTTCTTTGTGGCAGCCTCTGAGATATTTGAAGACTGCTTTCATGTCTCCGCTAGTCCTTCTTTTCATTAAACTAGACATACCCAGTTCCTGCAACCTTTCTTCATATGTTTTAGTCTCCAGTCCCCTAATCATCTTTGTTGCTCTTCTCTGCACTCTTTCTAGAGTCTCAACATCTTTTCTACATTGTGGCAACCAAAACTGAATGCAGTATTCCAAGTGTGGCCTTACCAAGGCATTATAAAGTGGTATTAACACTTCACGTGATCTTGATTCTATCCCCCTGTTTATGCAGCCTAGAACTATGTTGGCTTTTTTGGCAGCTGCTGCACACGGCTGGCTCCTATTTAAATGGTTGTCCCCTAGGACTCCAAGATCCCTCTCACAGTTACTACTGTTGAGCAAGGTACCACCTATACTGTACCTGTGCATTTGGGTTTTCTTGCCTAAATGTAGAACCTTACTAATTTGTATTCTCTCATAAAGGGGAACAGGTACAGCCACACAGTTGAACTGCCTTTTCAAGAAAACGGGGAATGCCACAGTGAGATTTAATTTTGTGCGATATTTTGAATCAAAAGAGCTGCTTTCCGGAACAATTTCCTGCCTTTGAAATGGCTGTCCAAGCATTAATAGGTTGTTGCTGTGCGTTTCCTTGTCATGACTAATATTTCTTTGACCAAAACTATTGAAGCAAAGGATTTTTTTTTTTTAAAAAAAGCTTTTTCATTTTTACTCTTTCACCTTCCTTCATAAAAGAACGGCTCTTCTTTCTGTTTCACTTTTTGTTTCCTCTTGATGTGACGTATATTAAATAGATCATTGAGG
This sequence comes from Thamnophis elegans, assembly GCF_009769535.1. Classification (NCBI taxonomy): domain Eukaryota; kingdom Metazoa; phylum Chordata; class Lepidosauria; order Squamata; family Natricidae; genus Thamnophis; species Thamnophis elegans. Next base: position 131,927,081 of record NC_045544.1, read on the forward strand.
GGATGGGGAAGAGAGTCTTTTAAAAATGTCGAATAATTGCTTCCTTTCCCTCCATTTCCTTTTGGTTTCTGTATGTGGTTGGGTATGTCGAGGCACTGTGTGTGTGTGTGTGTGTGTGTGTGTGTGTGTGCGTGTTGTGTATCCACACTTTGGTAGGACATCAAATGTTTGGCTCCGTATTATATCAAAGCTCCGTATGAAAAAAAGGCCCTTGACAGGCCTGCAAATGGTTTAGTTACAAGGCTGCTTGAGCCAGCTCTTCTTATTTGTAAATGACAATTTTCTACAGCAAAATATATGCTTAGACTTCAGTTGTCGAGCCGTGGATGGCAGCCAGGAGAGGAATAATTGAATTTTAATGCTGCTCGGTTTTAAGGTGATTTTATTTTTTTAAAAAGAGGAGCGAATTAAGTCACCGAAGGATGGTTAGGGAAGGGGGTTTGGTGGGGCAGGGAAGGGAAGGGAGACGACATCACAGCCAATTTTTAATAAAGTTTGGAATTGGATGGGGTTTAATTTGTTCCATGCTCAGTCTGGCTTTTTTGTCTGGGTGAGGCTAGTCACTCAGTGCAGTGTCTACCCCAGTGTTTCTCAACCTTGACAACTTGAAGATGTCCGGACTTCAACTCCCAGAATTCCCCAGCCAGCGAATGCTGGCTGGGGAATTCTGGGAGTTGAAGTCTGGACATCTTCAAGTTGCCAATGTTGAGAAACACTGGGCTAGCCCAAGTGCAGTGCAGATCTTAAAAGTTGGAGGATTTTTTTTTGGGGGGGGGTGCTTTTAATGTGTCTGCATCCAGGCATATGATTTGTCTCTGGCTGCAGAGAGATGCCTGCCAGCATTACTTAAATCAGTATTTCTTCCTAGAGTGAAAAGAAAAATAGTAATGTTTGAGTGATCAGAAGGCTTGGGGGCTTGAGGCTTTATGGACTATGGATTTAGACTTTCCCCATCAGTCACATGTATGTAAAGGTTGGCTCTGATCCTTCTTTTTCTACAGGCTTATGACCATTAGCTCTGAGCAACTTTCTGTAACGAATTGACCCAAGTCTCCATGCATCTCGAGGCCCCAGAATTGAAGATGCATAACCCCCAAGTGTCCTGTTGATCTGCATTTGGGGGTGGGTGGGGAGATGGATGGATGGATAAGGGAAATGCCAGCAATAGTTTACTTAGACTTCAGTAAGGCATTTGACAAAGTAGACCATAGTCTACTTCTTCATAAGATAGAACAATGTAGGATAGATAGCAGCACCAGATGATGGATTTGCAACTGGCTGACCAACTGCACCCAGCAGGTAAAATTTGTGGGAATCGAAAAACAAAAACCCTCTTGTTTATTGTTTTTACACTGGAAGTTTTAAAGAGATTGGAAAACTGTTTGCCTGGAATGGTATGGAGTTTCCTGCTCGAGCAGGAAGTTGGACTAGAAGACCTCCAAGATCCCTTCCAACTCTGTTATTCTATTTTGTTCTGTTCTATTCTGAATGCATGAATGAATACAGGTAGACCTCATTTAGCATATGATCTGTATAGCGACCATTTGAGGTCACAACAAAGCTGAACACTTTGTCACTAGTCCTTGCATTTACACCCTTTTCGGCAGTGGTGGGTTGCAGGCGGTATGCCCCAGTACGGGCATACCGGAGCCTGCCCGGAGCACCGGGTAGCGTTGCGGTATGGTGCTCCGGAGGACCCACCTGCCCGCCTGCGCTCCTTACCTGACCTTTAAAACCTCCGCCGTTTCTGCGCATGGCACATACAGTGTGTGTGTGACGCTCCGCCAAACAGCTGGAGCATCGGCGGAGTCTTGCGGAGGGGTTGCTGGAAGTAAGACACATGCGCACACCGCACCTGTTCAACCCGGGTACGGTTGCAACGGGATCTGGAACCCACCACTGCTTCGCGGGATTGTAAAGCGAAGGAAGAATGGAGTAAAACCATAAAATTGGGATGTTTCACTTCGCAATTGCTTCACTTAATGAACATTGCTGGTCCCAAACGTGGTTGCTAAAAAAGAACTACCTATACGTGCATACTTTCAAGTTGCATACTTTCAAGTTGCACATTTAACCACAAAAAAGATTTATTTTGGCTAGAACATCAGTTATAGGACAGGCCTGGACCAGTTTCCGCTATATGTGGTTTTCTATGTCCCTTTTTTCCCCTGCCAGCAATGTGGGTTAAGCACATCTAGATATATAATCTTCAAGAGGAAAGGCAGATGCATTTTGATTCAGAGGACCAAAGTCAGATGGTGGTTACAGCTGCCACTTGGATACCCTCATGTTGTTGTGAGGGGGATGTGTTGCAATTTCCTTGCTTTTCAAAAATTGATAAGTATCTGGGTTTTACCTGTATCTGCCAGGAACTTACAACTTCCTTCTAATAAACAATTTTCTTCTGCGTCATCTTGGTTATGTCAGCAGCTTTCTGATAAGTGTGCTTCAATTTTCCCTGGCTTTGTTCTCAATTCTTTCTCTTTTGCTCCAAAGTAGAACATAGAACTGAGTATATGTAGAGAAAAAAATATATCTGGAATTCAGCCGAAGATGTTGCTTTAATAACTACATCTTTACCTTATCTACTGTTGAAATATACAGGCAGTCCCTGATTTCCTTATTGATTGTTTGAAGTTATGAAAAAAGTGAGCTACAACTTGGTTTAACAGTTATTTGTTGGCCCTTAACCTACAACAGTTCATTTAGTGACTGTTCAAATTTACGACGGCATTGCAAATAGGGACTTATAAGTTGTTTTTCACACTTACGACTGTTGCAGCATCCCCATGGTGAGGTAATCGAAATTCAGACGCTTGGCAACTGACTCATATTTCTGACAGTTTCAGTGTCCCGGGGTCATTTGATCACCTTTGCGATCTTCTGATAAGCAAAGTTAAAAGGGAAGCTAGATTCCCTTAACAAAAGATATTACTAACTTAGCAACTGCAGCGATTCACTTCACAACTGTGATAAGAAATGTTGTAAAATGGGGAAAAATTCATTTAACTAATGTTTTCGCTTAACAAAGATTGTTGTCTTGATTTGAGGACTGCCTGTAGCTTGTGTGCTATTCATCTTTTCATCCATCCTTCAACTGGAAATAGGATTGCGTCTTTAGTGGTTAAGCATCCTGTGAACTATATGAAATCTATAAAACCTGGCATTAAAAAACCCAGAACAGGGTTTTTTTAGACTTAGAACACACGTTGTAAGGTCATGCATATGCATTTTTAAAGGGACGCTGAATTTGTCGATCAGAAAGTTCGGCGGTTCGAATCCCTAGCACCGCATAACTGAGTGAGCTCCCCCATTACATGTCCCAGCTTCTGCCAACCAAGCAGTTCGAAAGTATGTAAAAAATGCAAGTAGAAACATAGGAACCACCTTTGGTGGGAAGGTAACAGTGTTCCATGTGCCTTCGGCATTTAGTCATGGCAGCCACATGACCACAGAGACGTCTTCGGACAGCGCTGGCTCTTCGGCTTTGAAATAGAGTCGGGAACAACTTATTAACCACATTTATTATTTATTATTATTAACCACAACTAGCACATATATGCAAGGGGAGCTTTTACTTTTACCTTTATATTCATTTGTCCACTGTCACCATTTTGGAAAAGACAATCACTTTTATATGAGAGTGAAAGTAGAAGGCCTCTGTTGAGATGATTCATATTATCTGCAATCCCAAAGAAGCTTTTTCAGGAGGCAACTGGATTGTCTAGGTTTTTTCTTCTTCTGAAGACATCTCGCTTCTCATCTAAGAACTTTCTTCAGCTCTGACTGGATGGTGGGGAATGGAAAGATTTTTATTCTTTGCATACAGCTGGTCATTGGCATTCCTTTTAGAGAGTCCTTGAGGCTACTTGGAGGTTTACCTGTGTCTTCAGAGTCACCTGAGTAGTGCAAATGGGTATGGAGCCTTCTTGGCTTCCGGAATGTTTTCTGCCCTGTGGTCCCTTCACTGTTGAAGACAGGCAGAGGCTGTTGGAGATGAGTCTGTGTTGTCTGCATTTTGGTCAGAGCTAAAGAAGCTTCTTGGGTGAGAAGCAAAACGTCTTCAAAAGAAAAAAAGAAAAACAAGAACTAGGACAGAAAGCATCTTGCAGCCCAAAAGGCTCCCCACTTATTTGTACTACTCAGGTGACTATGAGGACACAGATAAACCTCCAAGTGCTTCAAGGACCCTCTAAAAGGATGCAAATGACCAGCTGTCTGCAAGGAATATAAATCCTTCCCTTCCCCACTATCCTATCAGAGCTGAAGAAGCCTCTTGGATGAGAAGCGAAACATCTTCAAAAGGAAGAAAGCCCAGTTGCCTCTTGAAAAAGCACTTTTGGGACAACCAAGACCTGGCTGACTGAGAATCTCCCTAGAAGATTATCTGCAAACCTTAATGGATACTTGTATTTAAACATTAATATATTCTGAATCATTGCCCCCGTTTAATCAAGCATGGGTTTGGGTATTTGTTTACTTTTTAGCATATTGATTAATTTTTCTAATTGAGTGGTTGCAGATCTGTCCTGTTCTAATTCAGAACCACTGTAATTTGGAATCTCAGCTGTCTTAAAATGTGTTATGTTATCCTTTTGGGGGAATGGTCTCACAGGAACAATTCGCAATTTGTTTGTCAATGAATTATGAGATACTTACTTTCCTCTTTCGAATGCACACGTGTGGTGCCCAATTGCAATTTGCCTCTAAAGAGGAAGGAAATAAATCTTAAAGGGTGTAAAAAGTGAGGCACCATTTTTTCTTTCCTGCCCCTTTCCCTAATGATTGCAAATTAAGCAGGTGGGTTATCATACCTCTATTCTGGGGGAGTTGTAAATTTCTGGAGACTTAATGTACAGTTGATTAAAGCTGATAGTGTTGAAAAATTGTCTCTGTACATGCTCCCCATTTGATAGGGAAGGATACTTTTTGAACTTTCATAACCAATGTAATCCATGGCTAAAATAATGTCAGGGAGCAATATGTGGGTCTGGAAAGCTAACGCAGGAAAGATTATTATTCAGACAACTCCCTGCCTAAGTACAAGTTAGGATCATAATTGAGCCTGCAATTTTGGTCTTAAGTTGTGACGTTCATAAAGCCATCACCGTGTGATCATGCCCAATTTTATGAACTTTTTTTGCAGTGGTCATTAAGCAAATGCCGCATTAAGTGAACGTCATGGTCATTAAGCAAAACCATTTTCATTGTGGAGTGGATTTTGTCAGAAAACAAAAATTAATACTGTTTACTAGAGCCAGTTTGATCTAGTGGTTAAGCCCCCAGGCTAGAAAGCGGGAGTCCGTGAGTTCTAGTCCCACCGTAGGCATGAAAACCAGTTGGGTGACTTTGGGCCAATCACCAGGAGATGGTGAGTTCTAGTCCCGCCTTAGCCATGAAAGCCAGCTAGGTGACTATGGACCAATCATTCTCTCAATCCAATCCACCTCACAGGGTTATTGCAGGGAAAATAGGAAGAAAATATGTTGGATATGTTCATTGCTTTGGTTTGTTTATAAAGTAATAAAGGCGGGATACACAAATGTAAATAAATAAAATAAAACAGAAATATAAAATGAAAATAGGGCATTAAAAATGACTAAATGGGGGCCATTGCAGAGCACTTAAAATGCGATCCTGTGACCATGCTCTCTCTGTGTGTGTGATGTTGGAACCTTGAATCTGGGTCATAAAACCCCTTTTCAGAGCCCATAGTAACTGTGAACAATTGTTACGTCATAAGTCACAAGTGGAGGACTACCTGTAGGAATCCTTTGTAGACTTTCCAATTGAAGCGAGCCACTGGGTCTTCTATGTGGAAGAAAACCAGTTCTGTATCTACCCAAAGACATTTGTCATTGTTGTCTCAGCATCTTCTGGAATTTAGTATTGAGTTCCAGAACATATCAAGCACATAGGGCTGGTTCCAACACCTCTACCAGAGAACGGATCGAGGGAGTGATGTTGCCGCTGGAGTTCAGGCAACATTCTTAATCTTATGGTAAAAGTCAATGGATGTTGAATATGATAGAGAACCAACCTAGAACTAAGGAGAAATTTCCTGATAGTTAGAACCTTTAATTCAGTGTTTCTCAACCTTGACCACTTGAAGATAGCCGGACTTCAACTCCCAGAATTTTCCAGCTGGGGAATTCTGGGAGTTGAAGTCCGGACATCTTCAAGTGGGCAAGGTTGAGAAACACTGCCTTAATCAGTGGAACGGTTTGCCTCCAGAAGTCGTGGATGCTCCAACACTGGAAGTTTTTAAGAAGAGATTGGACAACCATTTAGAATAGAATAGAATAGAATAACAGAGTTGGAAGGGACCTTGGAGATCTTCCAGCACAACCCCGTGCTTAGGCAGGAAACCCTGTACCATTTCAGACAAACGGTTATCCAACATCTTCTTAAAAACTTCCAGTGTTGGGGCATTCACAACTTCTGGAGGCAACTTCTGTTCCGCTGGTTAATTGTTCTAGATGTGAGGAAATTTCTCCTCAGTTCTAAGTTGCTTCTCTCCTTGATTAGTTTCCACCCATTACTTCTTATTCTACCCTCAGGCGTTTTGGGAGAATAGTTTGACTCCCTCTTCTTTGTGACAGCCCCTGAGATATTGGAAGACTGCTATCATGTCTCCGCTAGTCCTTCTTGTCATTAAACTAGACATACCCAGTTCTTGTATCCGTTCTTTATATATTTTAACTGAAATTTGTCTGAAATGCGATAGGTTTCCTGCTTGAGCAAGGGATTGGATTAGAAGACCTCCTAGGTCCCTTCCAACTCTGTTATTTTATTTACCATTTACCAGCTGAAATGAAGTTTCAGTATGAGTGGAACCATTTTGTGGAGTAAACACATTGAGAGCTTTCATTCACAAGAGTATAAAATACTATTATGTCTTCGGTACACTAACGAAAAGTTGGGAAAGAACCAACCCATACTACTGTTGTGCACCATTCAAGTTTTCCAAGGGCACTGAGGGCGCTTCTTGTCCTGTCCTGTTCATGTCTAGATCTAGGAATCCCCCTTAGTTGAAGATTGAAAGTTCTTTGCCAGCATATCATCCATTCAAGGTAAAATCTTCTAGCAGTAGTACTGTTTCCAGGCATAAGAATAATATTTTCGTTGCCGGCTTCGCCTCCCCGATTGCTTTGTACCTCCCACTCCAAACTGGCTAAGCCACAATTGAGACGCTCTCACTAAAGCTACTTTTTAATTGATCCTCAGAGAGTAAAGGAGCGCTCCTCCACGCAACGCAAGTCACAACACATTTGCCGCTGTGACCAAAAGGCACTCCAGGTTGCTTTCAACACCTTTTAAGGTTTTCCTGCAAGCCGTGAACGATTCAGGCCATTGTTCTTCCTACTCAACCCTGTGTTCGGCCCGCCCCTCTTCTCAGAAACCCTTTGAAAGCCAAAGGGGTTTGGGCACAGGTGTAGGTGTGTGTGTGTGTGTGATCTCTACGCTTTTAGATTAAGTCTGCTTCTGTGCAGAGCAATAATTTAGAAATGTGTAAAATAGCATCTCTCAGATCCTTGCACACCTGTCAGATTATACCATCTGTAGCCTTAGCCATTCCAAGTCACAACAGTTCTGTTTAGTGTCCATTTGGAGTTAATAACGGCACTGAAAAACATGACTTATGACTGTTATTCACACTTACAACCATTGCAGCAATTCCATAGTCACGTGATCAAAATTCAGACCACTTGGCAAATGGCTCATATTTATGCCAGTTGCAGGATTCCGGGAGTCACGCGATCTCCTTTTGCGATCTTCTCATGAGCAAAGTCAATGGTGGAAGCTGATTCACTTAACAACTGAAGGGAGTCACTTCACGGTGGCTAGAGAGGTCGCAAGAGTGATGGAAGCTGTAGACATCTACAGGACAGGGAGATGTAATGACAGGTGTAAATGACCTTGGGAGACAGGAGGAAGAGCCTACAACCAGACCACGTTCGGATAAGAGGCAGTTGAGTCTTCAGAAGGAATGGGGGCATGGCAGACATCTCAGAAGGGACCCTCCCTAGTCTCTCAGACTGTAAAGATGAGGGGAGAGAGATGTACTTTCAGTCTTGCAAGATTCTGTTAAGGTAGCCTTACAAGAAAGATAGAGCTAGTATTTCTGGGGGTGCTTTTTGTTTTGACTTCCCCGCAAGGCAGCTTAGGATTGCTTTTCCAGAATTTGGGAGAGAGCCCAGCCCTTATCCTCCAATAGGGAAACCCTCTAAAACCAGGGGTGGGATTCAGCCAGTTAGGACCAGTTCGGGTGAAACATGCTAATTTTACATCTTGTTTGCTGAACCGGTAGTTGCAAGGCTGGCCCTGCGCTGCCCACCACGCCCCTTCCAGGAATCGCCACTCGGCCCGTTTTGGATGCCAAATAAGTGCAGGGCCCACACAGAGGCCCTAGGAGGGCAAAAAACAGGCCTCCCATAAGTTCCGGAAGCCTCCGAACCTTCGGGAGGGCAACAAATGGGCCTTCCGGAAGTTCCGGAAGTCTGGAACTGACCCGTTTCCAGCCTCTGGAGCCTGGGAGAGGCCATTTTTGCCCTCTTGGAGGCTCAATGAAAGCCTCCAGAGCCTGGGGAGGGAGAAAATGCCCCCTTGCCATGGTGCAGAGGCTGAGTGGGCCACACCCACCATGGCCACACCCACCAAGCAAATGGGCAGAGAACCAGTTGCTAAAATTTTTGAATCCCATCCCTGCCTACAACTACAGGCAAGGCATTGCTCCTTTCTCCTTGTCAATTGTAGCTTAAGATCCACTCTCCACTTTTACCATTCTTCAGAATCTTTTTTTAAAAAAACCAATAAAGGAGAATATTTGTAGCTCAGGGTTGACATTGAGGAATCCTTGGTGATCTCTGAGCTTGGCTGTTTTCTTGCAGACGTTTCCTTACCCCAGTGGTTCCCAAACTTGGCAACTTTAAGACTTGTGGACTTCAACTCCAGAGCTGGCTGGAGAATTCTGGGACTTGAAGTCCACAAGTCTTAAAGTTGCCAAGTTTGGGAACCACTGCCTTACCCAAAGTAGGTAATCCGTGCTAGTTACCTAGTTTGGATAATGAAATCTTTTTAAAAAAAAAAAACCCTCCATTTTTCATCTGTTTTTATTGCCTGCGGTGCCATGAACTTCATCATCCCAAAAGATTTTTTTTTGTTGGCCTCAGGTTAATACTTTATAAATATTATTAGTCCCTTGCAAATTTTTTCCCAACAGGAAACCGTCTTCTCCGCATAATTTCTAGGCTTCTGAGACATGCAAAAAAATAAATAAATCCTTATGCTTTCTGACTCTAAGGTCCCACTTGGAGAATGTATCCCAGGGCTATTTTGCTGGCCTGAATTGATCAAGTACTGTACTTTCATATCCTGAGCGTGTTGGGGGATTATGAGATGGTAAAATGCGAATTAGGATGTGACAGCTCGCTTCCTATATTTCTTTCCGTCCGAGTTGGTGCAGGAGAATTGGTGGCAGGTTTGATTCAGTTAACAACTGCAACTTGGAAACAGTCCTCCAAGCAGAGAACTACCCTGTTTTCCCAAAAATAAGACCTCCCCCGATAATAAGCCCATTTGGGCTTTTTGACTTAACACAGAGCATCCTGGCCATCGTGGTGGAAGGCTGGAATAGCAAGGAAGGGACTCTCTGAAGGAAGACAACATGGGAGACTTAGTTTGAACATGCTATGGTCACGCGACAAGCCATGTTGAACTGGGGGGGTAGGAGGCCTGCCAGTGAAACTGCTTCAGAATGAAAACTGGTATCAAAAGAAAATGGGCAACGGGATTGGAATGCCCAAATCTTGCCATCAAAGACTGTTGACCAAATAGTATCTCTTTGAATTGAATTGAATGTCCTAAATCAGAGATGGGCAACCGGCACCTTTAGGACCTGTGGACTTTAACTCCCAGAATTCCTGAGTGTTGTTGCCCTCCAGCACCCAGCGGAGCTGGTGGCAGTCTCAGACTTGGGGAGGTTGGGGAGGAACAGGGGCCAGTTCTGGATTCCGGGGAAGGCTCTGATGAGGGCTCTGCATTGGAAGCAGAGATGGGGCCAGGGCTGTCCGACAGTTATCAGCTGCCTTCGGAGTCGGAGATCAGTGGGGCAGAAGAACAGCTGGAGCCTGTTCCCAGTATGCGCATGTGCAGAGCTGCCAGGAGAAGGGAACAGCTAAGGAACAAGGGCCGACTTGGGAGTAAAGTCACAGGTGGACGGTGAATGGTTGCTCCCATAGGGAATAAAAGAGGAGCGAAAGGGGAGGGGAGTTTGCAGGAGACAATTAGTTTGCTTAATTAGGGTGAAGATTTGTTCGTGACTCTCAGAGACTCCTTGCCAAGTATTTTCTTGTACAGCGTTGCCTTTTGGAAGACGGCCTGGCAGCTCTCCAAGGCTGATAAGGTCTGTGGTTGTAAATTCACCCTTCAAAGACTGTTTGATGGGACTGAGAGCCGAGGTGGCGCAGTGGTTAAATGCAGCACTGCAGGCTACTTCAGCTGACTGCAGTTCAGCAGTTCGGCTGTTCAAATCTCACCGGCTCAGGGTTGACTCAGCCTTCCATCCTTCCGAGGTGGGTAAAATGAGGACCTGGATTGTTGGGGGCAATATGCTGACTCTGTAAACCGCTTAGAGAGGGCTGAAAGCCCTATGAAGCAGTATATAAGTCTAACTGCTATTGCTATTGCTATTGCTTTGCTGGATGTGAATGAGAGGAATTCACATTAGGTTAATAAAAAGGGGTTTTGCCAGGACAAAGAGTCTGCTTCGTGATTTTGAGAAGCTTAGGTCAGAACACCGAGGGAGCCATGCCGGCTGGCTTAGGAATTCTGGGAATTGAAGTCCACAGGTCATAACGGGGCCATAGTTGCCCATTCCTGTCCCATATATTTCTTTTCAGCAGAGGAGATGAATTGTTGTTAACGGGATTAAGCGTAGCCTTGGAAAAATGTACCTGTGGCAGACCTTGTTTTGGGATAATCTGGAATAATACCCTTTCTAACTTTTTTTTTACAGATGGTCACAAGAACAAAGAAAATATTTGTAGGTGGATTATCAGCTAATACGGTAGTGGAAGATGTAAAGCAGTACTTTGAACAGTTTGGCAAGGTAAGGTCTGATGGGGTTGAACACAACACCCTTCTCTTTTTTTATGACTTTTTATGACCTGGGCAGCTTGTTCTCTCAGAATTAATTTGTGTATCTTTGTTTCTGTGGGTCAGACTTGTATCTGGTTATGCCTTAAGATGGGCCCACATTAAGCACACCCATGCGATCATTTCCTCTGATTTAAGATTCCTACATCAGCGGCCTTAATGGTAAAGTGGGCATTTGTCCATACAGAGATTGTGTATATGTGCACGCCCTGCGTGAACCTGGTGCTTTGCTGCCCATCTCTCTGTCTTGACCCCGCCACCCTCTTGAAACTTTTGCCCGCGACTCTGCCCTTGGCAAATACCAAATGTCTCCACCTGTTGAACTTTGCGGCTTTTATCCGTGTGAAGGTGGTGAGTTAAGTACATCGCTGGCATGGTCAGTGGCTGCAAATGACTCTTAGGGTATGCTTGGTTTTAGTGTTCTATATAAATATAGACTTGGATTTCCTTCTGTGGTTTTTCTTTCAAGAGATAGATATTAGACTGCGTGTCAGACAGATGGACAGGCATATATACGTGTCTCCTAGCATCCTATTGTTTCACTAGCTCCATTGGAGATGCTGTTCCTCAGAGAAACCTGATATTACTTCTTTTCTGGAAACCTTATCTAACAAACCTCGGATTCAACTGATAAGGCTGCATAGGTCGTGTTGCAACCTTTTTCTTCTTTTATTTTTAAGTCGTGCAGTAGCTGCTGATAAAACAGTATAACAATATCTTGATGCCTTGTCTCCTTTGAACTCTTCCAACTAAACCCAAAACAATAAGGGGCCAGTCAACCGGCGTTTCTCCAGCTTTTGTCCACTTGGGTTGGAGGTGATGGATTTCGAGGCTGTTGTTCTATGCCAAAGATCCTCTTTGCCAGTGTGGCAGAAGAACAATTGTATTTTGATTATATCCATGTGCCAAAAGTTGGAGACCACATCGATAGCTGTTTTATAGATCAGTGTTTTTTTTCTGACTCGCTAACTTTAACTCTCTGTAGACTTCAACTCTCAAGAAATCTGGCCGGGGATCCTGGGAGTTGAAGTCCACGCATCTCAAAGTTGCCAAGTTTGAAGAATGCTGGTCTACATGATGTGTCTCCAACTTGGCCCTTCAGGTCTTCCAAAGATGGACCCCCATTGTTCCTGTAATTGAGTCCCTCCTCCAGTGTGCTGGTGCTACTCCTTTTTATACATTTGACAGCATGATAAATTTCTACAGAGAAAATGTATTTTACATTCCATCATGGTTTTGGCATGGCTCATGCTAAAGGCATTGGGGCTTGCGCAGGAAATTGTTGTAATATTTTGCTCCGTGTTATTGGGATTGTAAGGTGATATCATTTTGGATATGGTGGCTAAAGGGGATGCGGTGGCTCAGTGGCTAAGACTTGTTGGCGGTTCGAATCCCTAGCGCCACGTAACAATATAATACAATACAATACAATAGCAGAGTTGAAAGGGATCTTGGAGGTCTTCTAGTCCAACCCCCTGCCTAGGCAGGAAACCCTATACCGTTCCAGACAAATGGCTATCCAACATCTTCTTAGAGACTTCCAGTGTTGGGGCACTCACAACTTCTGGAGGCAACTTCTGTTCCATTGATTAATTGTTCTAACTGTCAGGAAATTTCTCCTCAGTTCTAAGTTGCTTCTCTCCTTGATTAGTTTCCACCCATTGCTTCTTATTCTACCCTCAGGTGCCTAGTTTGACTCCCTCTTCTTTGTGGCAACCCCTGAGATATTGGAACACTGTTATCATGTCTCCCCTAGTCCTTCTTTCTATTAAACTAGACATACCCAGTTCCTGTAACCATTCTTCATATGTTTTAGTCTCCAATCCCCTAATCATCTTTGTTGCTCTTCTCTGCACTCAGCTCAACAGAGTGAGCTCCCATTACTTGTCCCAGCATCTGCCAATTTAGCTGTTCGAAAGCACATTAAAAATGCAAGTAGAAAACTAGGAACCACCATTAGTGGGAAGGTAACAGCGCTCAGTGAACCACATGGTTATTAAGCAAATCCAGCTTTCCCCATTGATGTTGCCTATTGGAAGCCAGCTGGGAAGGTCACAAATGGCAATCCCATGACCCTGGGACACTGCAATATACATTAGATTAGATTAACAGAGTTGGAAGGGACCTTGTAGGTCATCCAGTCCAACCCCCCGCTCAAGCAGGAGATCCTACACCATTTCTGACAGATGGCAGCCCAGTCTTTTCTTGAAAGCCTCCTGTGATGAAGCTCCCACAACTTCTGAAGGCAACTTCTGTTCCATGGGTTGATGGCTCTCCCTGTCAGAAAATTCCTCCTTATTCCCAGGTTGAATCTCTTCTTGGTCAGTTTCCATCCATTGTTCCTTCTCTGGCCTTCAGGTGCTTTGGAAAACAGCTTGAACCCCCTCCTCTCTGTGGTAGCCCCTCAAATACTGGAAGACTGCTCTCATCTCTCCCCTGGTCCTTCTCTTCGCTAAATTAGCCTGGTTGCCAAGCACCCAGATTTTGATCGCGTGAGTGTGATCACGGCTGCAACAGTCGTAAGTGAAAACACCAGTCATGTCACTTTTTTCCAGTATTGTTGTAACTTTGAATGGTTGCTGAACGAATGGTTGTAAGTCGAGGACTACCCATACTAAAGTCTTGTCAGTTATGAGTTGGTCAGTAGCTATTACACGGAAACATCCGTCCTGCCTTTGCAGTCTGCATGTGTTTTGATTGTCCATTTCCATGGTATTTTAACCAAAGAAGCTTCCATATTGGGATGTGGTCTCTGAAAGTCTTGTTTTGAATCTACCTTTTTGTTTGTGGCGGGGAAAACTTCTTAATAGTTATTGTGTTAGATTGATAGTTGTTTTGCTAACCGTTCATTTTATTTTTATTTTTTTCCACGTTGATAATCTCCACTTCCGACAGGGTGATGTTTACAGCCTGCTGAGCCCTTTATTAAAGGATTGTGTCAGGGTTTTGAATGCTTCTTCCTTGGTTATTGTCAAATCTGCCAAACTCCTCCGTCTAGTTTTGAAGTTAATAACAGTTTTGATGCATGCATGTTTCTGTGCTTCTCGCATGCACCCTTGAGGAATCAGTTTTGTTTTGCCATCTGGTGGTTTCGTGCTGAGCCAATACAGATAGTTTGGTGCCCCCTTGATTTTTCTCTCTTTCTTCCTCAATGTTCGAAGGCTTCTTTTCTTGAAAAATCCAATTATTCCTTTAAAAAAAAACAAAAAACTGATACCCAAAAGCCAAGAAAACCCGTTAGGAACAGGCTCTTCTTCATCTCAAATGTTTCACGCAGCACTCAAATATAATATAAATTTAATAAAATAAAATAAAATCTAAAATGATGGCTGTCATCCAGGTGCTCCAACCTTAGTTCCTAAATTGCTGACGATCGGATGATTTATGCCGCGGAACAATATACACACCTGGGAGTAAGTCCCACTGATATTAATGTGGCTTTCTTCTGTGTGGACGTGCATCTGATTAAGTTTAGATGCGCACATGAATAAAGATATTAATTGCAGGAAAAATTTGTCTCTGGATGATGCCCCCACTTCTGTTGTAGTAACATTCTCCCCCCCCCCCGCCCCCGGTGAAAGAGAAATTGTAAGTTGATTTGTGCCACCTGCAATTTTTATAGGCTGAGTAGTTAAAAGTTATAGAGCCTGACAGAAAGTTCTCTCTTCGTTGACTGGTTATTTTTTCCCACACAGTCACAAAGCATTTCATATAACTTTAACAGAATAACGGAGATGGAAGGAGCCTTGGAGGTTTTCTAGTCCAATCCTCTGTTCCCTGAATTGTGAGCCGCCCTGAGTCCCCTCAGGGAAAAGGGCGGCATACAAATAAAGCTAAAATCAAATCAAATCAAATCCAGCAGGAGATCCTATACCAGTGACGGCTAACCTTTTCCAGATCGAGCGCCCAAAGCTCGTTCGTGCGCCCAAACCCCCAAAATGCAATGCGGGTGTGGCCTCCGCGCATGTGCCCCACCCGCACGTATGTGTCCCCACACATTTTCCCCATGCATGTGCATGTGGCCCCCCCCTCACATGCCCCGCCCTCGCTCATGCACACGTGCCCCTCTGCATGCGCGCCACTCTGCCCCTGCGCAGCAGAGACCCGAAGACTAGCTGTCCGGCGGAAGGCATACACGCATGCGCGGCAGAGCTCAAGTGGGGCGACAGCTCACATGCCCACAGAGAGGGTGCTGTGTGCCACCGCTGGCACCCTTGCCATAGGTTCGCCATCACGATCCTATACCATTCCAGAGAAATGTGTGTTCAATCTCTTCTTAGAAATCTCCATTGTTGGAGCACCCAGCACTTCTGAAGGCGAGCCGTTCCATTGATTAATTGTTCTCATTGTCAGGAAATTAATTGCATCTTATTAAAAGGAAGGCTATTAAACCACATGTGAGGGGCACACTCATCATGGCTAGATGCGAATCTAAAAAAAGAGGCACCTGCTTGCTCTCTGGAATTTCCTTAGGGATTCAATCCATAGCTTAGTTGAAGCCCAAGAAAGTCAGAGTTTGGTGTATTATGGTCTCTGCCTCCAGGGTTCTTAAGCAGTTTTCCCTTCCCAAACAAAGGACCTAAGTTTGTTTTTGTTTGTTTTGTTTTATTAGACATTTATAGGCCGCCCTTTTCCCTGAGGGGACTCAGGGCGGCTTACAGTCAAAAGGGAAGGGAGTGTCAGACAATACAAAAAGAAATGTGCACAAAAGTAAATTAAATAGTAAAACTCAACATTCACTCAACATTCGGGAGGGGCAAAAGTAAACTTATCCCCAGGCCTGACGGGCTAGCCAGTTCTTGAGGGCTGTGCGGAAGGCCTGGATGGTGGTGAGGGTACGAATCTCCACGGGGAGATTGTTCCATAGTGTCGGAGCCGCAACAGAGAAGGCTCTCCTCCGAGTAGTCGCCAGTCGGCACTGACTGGCGGATGGAATACGGAGGAGGCCAACTCTATGCGATCTGATGGGACGCAGGGAGGTAATTGGCAGAAGGCGGTCTCTCAAATAGCCAGATCCACTACCATGGAGCTCTTTATAGGTGGTGAGTAGAACCTTGAAGTGCACCCGGAGATCGACAGGTAACCAGTGCAGCTCACGGAGGATCGGTGTTATGTGGGCGAACCGTGGTGCGCCCAAAATCACTCGCGCGGCCGCATTCTGGACTAGCTGAAGTCTCCGGATGCTCTTCAAGGGCAGCCCCATGTAGAGCACATTACAGTATTCCAGCCTGGAGATCACAAGGGCTCGAGTGACTGTTGTGAGGGCCTCCCGATTCAGGTAGGGCCGCAACTGGCGCACCAGGCGAACCTGGGCAAATGCCCCCCTGGTCACAGCTGAGAGATGGTGGTCAAAAGTCAGCTGTGGGTCCAGGAGGACTCCCAAGTTGCGGGCCCTTTCTGAGGGGTGTAAGTTTTGTCCCCCCAGCCTGAGTGATGGTATGTTGGTCAGATTTTTGGGAGGAAAACACAACAGCCACTCGGTCTTGTCTGGGTTGAGTATCAGCTTGTTTGCTCTCATCCAGTCTTTAACGGCTTCTAGACCCCGGTTCATCACATCCACCGCTTCATTGAGTTGGCACGGGGCGGACAGATACAACTGTGTATCGTCCGCATATTGGTGGTATTTTATCCCGTGCCTTCGGATGATCTCGCCCAGCGGTTTCATGTAAATGTTAAATAGTAGGGGGGATAGGACCGATCCCTGCGGCACCCCATAAGTTAGGGGCCTCAGGGACGATCTCTGCCCCCCCACCAACACCGACTGCGACCTGTCCGAGAGATAGGAGGAGAACCACTGCAAAACAGTGCCGCCCACCCCTATCTCCCGCAGTCGTCGCAGAAGGATACCATGGTCGATGGTATCGAAAGCCGCTGAGAGGTCCAGGAGAACTAGGATGGAAGCATGGCCTCCGTCCCTAGCTCTCCAGAGATCATCGGTCAATGCGACCAAAGCGGTTTCTGTGCTGTAACCGGGTCTGAAGCCAGACTGGAAGGGGTCAAGATAGTTAGCTTCCTCCAAGGTACGCTGAAGCTGGAGAGCCACCACCTTCTCAACAACCTTCCCTACAAAGGGGAGGTTGGAGACTGGACGATAGTTATTAAGAACAGCTGGATCCAAGGACGGTTTCTTCAGGAGGGGTCTTACCACCGCTGTCTTGAGCGCGGTGGGAAAGTACCCCTCCCGAAGAGAGGCGGTAACAACCGCCTGGATCCAGCCTCGTGTCACCTCACTGCTGTTGGCAACCAGCCAGGAGGGACACGGGTCCAGTATGCAGGTGGAGGCACTCACAGCTCGCATAGCCTTGTCCACATCCCCGGAGGCAACTTCCTGAAACTCAACCCAGAGATGGTTTGCCAAGTCTTCTCCTTGTGTCTCGGCTGGATCTACTGGGGTGGAGTCCAGGTCCGCTCGAAACCGGGCAACTTTGTCCGCCAAGAACTGGACATACTCCTCAGCCTTACCCTGTAGGGAGTCCCCCGTCTCCCTCCTATTTAGGAGGGAGCGGGTTATCCTAAACAGGGTGGCTGGGCGGGACTCGGCGGACGCTACCAAGGAGGCAATATATGTTCTTTTTGCTGTTCTTAAAGTCTGAATATACTCCTTGGTGCATGCTGTTAAAAGTGCCCGTTTCGACTCGGACCTATCGGATCTCCACGAGTGTTCTAGGCGTCTCCTCCGGCGCTTTACCTCCCGGAGCTCCTCAGTAAACCAAGGAGGCCTCCGGGGGCCTCTGACCCGGAGGGGCCGTAGCGGCACAATCCGGTCTAGAGACTCCGAAGCTGCCGAGTGCCAGGCAGCGACGAGGGTCTCCGCCGAACTGTGGGCGAGGGTATCAGGAATAACCCCAAGCTCCGTCTGGAACCTAACAGGATCCATCAGTCGCTTGGGGCGGAACCAGCTGATCGGTTCCTCCTCCCTACGGTGGGGGTTTGGCCTCCGGAAGTCTAGCCTCAGTAGGTAGTGGTCTGACCACGACAGGGGTACGATCTCATTACCCCTCAGACCAAGATCGTAACTCCACTGCTCCGAGAGGAATACGAGGTCGAGCGTGTGACCCGCTGAGTGAGTTGGGCCTCGGATTACTTGAGTCAAGCCCATGGCTGTCATGGAGGCCATGAACTCCTGCGCTCCATCAGAGTGTTCACCGAGCGAAGGCAAGTTGAAGTCCCCCAGAACTATAAGTCTAGGGAACTCAACTGCCAGCTCGGCTACTGACTCGAGGAGCGAGGGGAGGGCTGCTGCAACGCAGTTGGGAGGCAGGTACGTAAGCAGCAGACCCACTTGACCCTTGAGGTCCAGCTTCACCAGCAGGGACTCACACCCGACAAGCTCCGGAGCAGGGATCCTACGAGGTACTAAAGACTCCCGGACTACAATAGCCACACCGCCACCCCTTCCCTGGGCTCTCGGCTGGTGTAGCACCTGAAATCCGGCTGGGCACATCTCAACGAGGGGGACTCCTCCCTCCGTGCCCAGCCATGTCTCAGTAATACATGCCAGGTCTGCGCCCTCATCAGTTATCAAGTCCCGGATGAGGGGGGCCTTATGAACGACAGACCTGGCATTTAGCGACAGCAGCCTGAGACCAGGGTCCTGAGTACTCGCGCCATCTGACCTTGGAGTGGGACTCCTAGGGCCGGAAGGAGGGATCTCTATAACACAGCGAGCCCTCCTTCCCCGATGATGGCCTGCCCTAAAGTCCCCGCCATATCTGCCTCTCCCTGTTATGACCGCAATGCTCCGACCCTCTCCCGTGGATATAGCCCCCCCAACCACCCCGGTGGCCCCCGCATACCCCGCCAGGTCCTCCGAATCACTCATACCCAAGCTCTCACACAAACAGTCCTCACTAAAAAAGTTAAAAACACCAATACAACTATATAATAATAAAAAGTGAGATCATTCATATCATCTCAAACAATCCCATGCACTCAACATACCGATTAAAAGAAATATAAGAAAAAGTTGCGCAGTTCGTAATAGTCCAAAGGTGCCTTCCACCTCTCCTGAGGAGGGTAGCACCTTAATGGGAGCTCCGCTAAGGAGGCCAATATCGTCCAAGGGAGGGGAGGATGGGGGACAAGGTGGATCTGGGCAGCAGCTGTAACAGGGGGAGTCAAGGGGCTAACCATAGTGGAGAAAGTCTGATGGTTAAGTTCAATTCCAGCCATCCCCTTGATGTTATTTCCAGGTTAAGTCCTAGGGTGGGGAAAGAATATCTGTCTCTGATGGAAAAAGACAGGGGGGAGATGTTCTAATCACCAATCACACTCTCCTTCAATTCCGTCCCCTAGAGCAAGTTTTCACTGCTCTAGTCTAGTCTAGTCTGGTGTGTGTGTGTGTGTGTGTGTGCGTGTGCGCGCGTGCGCGCGCACCAGAGGTGGGTTCCTACCAGTTCGCACCTATTCGGTAGAACCGGTTCGTCAAATCTACCGAACCGGTTAGAAGAGGTCCCACCAGTGGACCCGGAAAGCAGGCCACACCTACAGAAGAGGTTCCAAAATTTTTTGAAACCCACCACTGGTCCTTGGATATGATTATTCTACCCTATCATGCTCCTATTTATAAAACTCAGTGCCTCTGTGAAAGGTAAGGATGACTCCTGCGTTTGTGGTGCAATCAGAACATTGCGTGTGTTGAAGTTGTTTTAACGCAAACCAAAGATGCCTTTTAAAAAACAAGTTTACATCATATTCTTATGCATGCCAGTGCTGTGTGGGAGGTAATTTAAGGTGGTTCTGACAAGTGTCGTCGGCATCTTCATATCCGGTCACATGGGCGACAAGCCACTCCCATCCAGTCACATGGGCGGCAAGCCACTCCCACAAAGGAGGCCACACCCAGAGAGTAGGTTCGAACAATTTTTGGAACCCACCACTGGTGTGCACGCATGCATGCATGCATGTGTTTGTAGAGGTCCTTTTGCAACGAATTTGGGAATCTCTTTTTGCAACATTCCCCTTGTGAAATATAATGGATTTACCTCCCCCTAGGTTAAAAATACAAATCCTTTTCTAATACAAAGTGGGAGGTAGTATCTCCAACGTCTTTAAATGCCCTGCTTGCTTTCCCAAAACTCTGCTGAAAGTAACTCGGACTTGGAGTTTCTGGAGTCTTGCAATGTAGACTTTATATATGTATGATGAGTGGTGTAATTAGATGTGAAGACTTCTGCTTAGTCACTGGTTTATCCTAATCCGGCTTTGGCTTTTCCCAACAACAAAGTGAGCTTATTTTCTTAAGCTGAAACAACTCAGCTGCCTTTGTTCCTGCCTTTTTATTGTCTCATTCCTTTCATTCTGTTTTCCTGCCAAAAGTTTTGTTTCATTAGGCTTACGAGTCATTTCCAATTCAGTGGGCTGCTACAATGGGGCCTTTATGTACCTCCAGCGGCCTTGCTTTTCCCCATGTCTTTCCGCGTTTGTGTCAAGATAAGAATGTTAACTGGTGGACTTGTTTTTAATTTTCATATTAAAATTACGCGGGTCAGCTGATTTTGAACAGCAAGGTATTCGGCTGGAATATTATTTAGAAATGCCATTTAGGGCCCAGAGAGGTTAAGCCCCGGTTCATTGTGAAATTAGCTGGATTCCAGGTCTGTTTTGTAACTGGGGTTGGTGATTTTATTTTGTTCCAGTCATGCAGAATTTTCCGAGATGAAGATCTGGTTGACTTTAAGCAGAAGTGGCTTCCAGATTATCATATTTTCACTCTGTGGAACTCTACAGAGCTATACATCCGGATTTTCTGCATTGTAAAAAGATTTTTTTTTTAGGCAATGGCAATGGGTTATCCACTTGCTCCTGGGGAGGAAAGTTATGGCAGCATACTAAAAAGCAGAGACATCACCCTACCAACAAAAGTGCGTCTAGTCAAGGTTATGGTTTTCCCAGTTGCAATGTATGGCTGTGAAAGTTGGACCGTGAGGAAGGCTGAGCGCCAAAGAATTTGAACTATGGTGCTGGAGAAGACTCCTGCGAGTCCCTTGGACCGCAAGGATCCAACTGGTCAGTTCTAGAGGAGATCAACCCTGACTGCTCTTTAGAAGGCCAGATCCTGAAGATGAAACTCAAATACTTTGGCCACCTAATGAGAAGGAAGGACTCCCTGGAGAAGAGCCTCATGCTGGGAAAGATGGAGGGCAAAAGAAGAAGGGGACAACAGAGAATGAGGTGGCTGGATGGAGTCATCGAAGCAGAAGGCGTGAGCTTAAATGGACTCTGGAGGATGATAGAGAACAGGAAGGCCTGGAGGAACATTGTCCATGGAGTCACAATGGGTTGGACATGACATCGCAACTAACAACAGCATTACATGTACCCTACATTACAGGTAGTCCTCGACTTACATCCATTCATTTTGTGACTATTCAAAGTTATGGGACTGAAAAAAGGTGACTTTGTTGACACACTTGAGGAATATTGCCGGATCCTTGCAGGATTACCATTTGTGGCTTCCAATAAACGAAGTCAGTGCGGGAAACTGGATTTGCTTAATGGACGTGTGATTCAGTTTACAACTGCAGTGATTTGATTAGCAACCGTGGCAAAAAGGTCGTAAAAACTGGGCTGGACTCACTTAACAAATGCCTTGCTTGACAACCAAGATGCTGCTCCTATTTGCGGTTGTAAGTCAAGGACAATCTGTACTGTACTGTCATATTGCAGTTTTAGGCAATTCACATTATTCATATTATAGCCCAAATGGTTGAAAAACGTGATTGGCAATAAGATCTAAAACCTCTGTTTGCCTTTGACTTGCAATTCAGGTGATCAATTATCTGTAATGTTTAATATGAGAATAAAGGTCAAAGTCCCCCCCCCCCCCCCCAATCCTAGCATCTTCTGAAATGTTCCTTGAAGCTTTTAATGCAGGAAGGAAAATAGAGCAATGGTTATAGAGTGGAGCCAGGCCCAAAAGCCAGGCAATTTAAATCCCCACCGTCATATTATAGTCATAATTTAGCTAAAGAAAATCTACAGGTTTGTCATTCCATTAAAAATACCTATCTGTTTTACATGAAGAAATTAGATATACTCTAAATAGAGATATCAGTCTTGAAGTAGTGTTCATTTTATATTTCTCTTTCCTCATAAACTGAGTAAGCTTTTTAACCATCTATTTTATTTTCTGAAATAAAAGTGAAAAAGACCTTAAGAACTATTCACATATATACTGTAAATTGGTTAAAAAGAAGGAAAGAACAATGTGCATCTCTATTATTACAAATTCACGTAAAAACATTAGAGCAGGCATTTGAATCAACATCTCAGTCTCGAGCACATACATAACAAGCACAAACCATTCAATTTTTACTAATTAAAAAAAAATCTCTTTTTAAAACAGAGTAGAAGTTGTTGGATTAAAGGCTGAAAACAGATTTAAGCCAGGATGTAAAAAAAGATGTGGAGACTCTAGAAAGAGTGCAGAGAAGAGCAAGAAAGATGATTAGGGGACTGGAGACTGAAACATATGAAGAACGGTTGCAGGAACTGGGTATGTCTAGTTTGATGAAAAGAAGGACTAAGGGGAGACATGATAGCAGGGTCCCAATATCTCAGAGATTGCCATAAAGAAGAAGGAGTCAAACTATTCTCCTGAGAGCAGGAGAAGAAGCAATGGGTGGAAACTAGTCAAGGAGAGAAGCAACTTAGAACTTAGGAGAAATTTCCTGACAGTGAGGACAATTAACCAGTGGAACAACTTGCCTCCAGAAGTTGTGAATGCCCCAACACTGGAAGTCTTTAAGAAGAGATTGGATAACCATTTGTCCGAAGTGGTGTAGGGTTTCTTTCATAAGCAGGGGGTTGGACTAGAAGACCTCCAAGGTCCCTTCCAACTCTGTTACTCTGTCCTAAATATGAATCAGTTGGCAAGCATCTGAATTTTAATCATGTGATTGCGGACATGTTGCTACTGTCGTATGAAAAATGGTCATAAGTCACTTTTTACGGTGCCATTGTAACTTCCAACAGTGACTAAACAAACTGTTGTAAGTCGAGGACTACCTGTCCTCCCCCTAAATTAACACAAAACAAATAACACGGGTGAAAGGGCTTGAGGGGTAGGGCCCTGGCTGCAGATGGTCTCTCTATTGCCCATGAGAACAGTTCTCACATTATATTTGCATATCCTACTTTTTGAGAGTGGGGATGCAAATTTTCCAGTTGCCCTTGAAGAGTTAGATGTTTTGATGCAAAATAGTGTTTATAAGAGAAGAGCCGTGTTGGCCCTTCTTTTGTATAAAATAAATAAACCTAGAACATAGAATAACAGAGGTGGAAGGGACCTTTGAGGTGTTCTAGTCCAAACTCCTGCTCAAGCAGGAGACCCTATACCAGTGATGGTGAACCTTTTTCGCCTTGGGTGCCAAAAGGATGCGCCCGCACGCAATCCACCCCATAATTGAATGCCCCCCATGCCATACCGCATGCGCGTGTGAGCCCCCTCCCGCTGCCCAGCACATCTGTGCATGGCTTTCTTGGAACCTGGGGAGGGCGAAAATGGGCTCCCTTGCCCCTCAGAGGCCCCTTAGAAGGCCAGAAACGGCCCATGTTCCGACTTCCAGTGGGCCTGGTAGGTCCGATTTTTGCCCTCTCCAGGCTCCAGAGTCTTTCTAGGAGTCTGGGGAGGGAGAAAACGGCCAACCAGCAAAGTGGAACTCCATTACGAACTTCCAGTTTGTGTGCTGGGTGGTTTTTCGCCCTCCTCAGGCTCCAGGGCGAAAAATAGCCGAAAATGAAGGCCAAAAATCAGCTGCCCAGTGCGCTGAAGCTGGCAAGGCAATGCCTCGCATGCCCTCAGAAACGACGCTGGGTGCCACCTGTGGCATGCGTGCCATAGTTTCCCCATCATGGCCCTATACCATTCTGGACAAATAGCTGTCCAGTCTCTCCTTGAATACTTCCAGTAATGGAGCCCCCACAACTGTTCCACTGATTAATTATTCTTAATGTCAGGAAATTTCTCTTCAGTTCTAGGTTGGATCTCTCTTTAATGATCTTCCATCTGCCATTTCTTGTCCTTTTCCCGAGGAGCTTTGGATAATAGGTCAGCCCCCTGTTCTCTATGACATCCTTTCAAGTATTGGAAGACTGCTATCATTTCATTCCTAGTTCTTCTCTTCTTTAGAGTAGACAGATCTAGTTCCTGCAACTATTTCTAGGCTGGTTCTCTTCCCCTTGGTTAGTTTCCATCCATTGTTTCCATTTTCCTTCCTTCTGATGCTTTGGAAAATAGGTTGACCATTTCTTCTTTGTGGCAGCCCCTCAAATATTGGAAGACTGCTATCGTGTCGCTCCTAGTCGTTCTTTCCATTAAACTAAGGTAAGGTAAACGTTCCCCTCGCACATATGTACTAGTTGTTCCCAACTCTAGGGTGTGGTGCTGGTCTCTGTTTCAAAGTTGAAGAGCCAGCGCTGTCCGAAGATGTCTCCGTGGTCATGTGGCCAACATGACTAAACACAGAAGGCGCACGGAATGCTGTTACCTTCCCACCAAAGGTGGCTTCTACTTGCATTTTTTACATGCTTTCGAACTGCTCGGTTGGCAGAAGCTGGTTCAAGAAACGGGAGCTCACTCTGTTACGTGGCGCTAGAGATTCGAACTGCTGAACTGCCGACCTTTCTGATCGACAAGCTCAGCATCTTACCCGCTGAGCCATCATGTCCTTTCATTAAACTAGACATACCCAATTCCTGCAATAGTTCTTCATGTTTTAGCTTTCAGGCCCCTGACCATTCTTGTTGCTCTTTTCTGCACTCTTCCTAGAGTCTCAACATCTTTTTTCGTATCGTGGTGACCAGCAATGGACACATTATTCCAAGGGTGGTCTCATCAGTGCAGTATAAAGTGGTGCTATCACTTCACATGTTTGTGAAAGCATCCCCAATAATCCATAATGATTGCAGTGGTGGTGTTAATGCCCCTGTTGAAACGAGTCTTGCGTCTTTTGCTACAAAATTTGTTAAAAACCAAACACTTCTAGGTAGTATTTGGCAGTTAGCTTGCTGTTGTCATTGATTATTTATTGTTTTGATTAATGAGAGAGCCAGCAACGTTATTCTTATGATCTGATTGGTGGATAGATGATAGATAGATAGATAGATAGATAGATAGATAGATAGATAGATAGATAGATAGATAGATAGATAGATGTTGTGACTCAGCAGAAGCTTGCTGTGAGTTGCGTCGGGATGCAGGAATAATGAGCAGCTTTGCTCGTTAGGGTCATCTTCTGCAGATAAAAGACGGATGGTGCCACGCCTTAGTTGCAGAAGTCAACGTCGTTCGTGGGTCATCGTTCGTTTGTTCGTGAGTTCAGTTTCGAGATTCAAAGAGGCACTTGGATAAGTGATTTGCTTTCTGTAAACCTGGTTTGCTGTAAGAGCTTTTTGTTTTTGCTTTTGCTGTGTAACTTTTTGCCAGAGACTTTATCCACGTTTATTTTTGGGCTCGCAGCCAGCTTGAGCCAGGACTGATGAAGATATTTCCTTTGAAGTTCTGTCTGACTGTCGGTTGTGAACGAGCGAAGAGGGGGGGTCAGAACAGATAGATAGATATAGATATAGATATAGATATAGATATAGAGATAGATAGATAGATAGATAGATAGATAGATAGATAGATAGATAGATAGATAGATAGATAGAAAGAATGAATATTAATTTGGGCATGGGTGTTTTAATTGGTTTATTGTTGTTTATTGCTTTACCCGTAGGTGTTTTAATTGTTGATTTATAATTATAAGCTACTAGGAGTCCTTGAGACATTTAGCAGTACACAAAGGGAACAAATTAATGAACAATTAATAAACAAATTCCTGAAGAATTGTTTCAAGGCAACCCAGTCGCCTTTGAGGGCTTTTTTCTCTTCCTTCCCTCACTGAGAGGAACTAACTCTAGCTCTGTACCCTTCGTTCGTGAAGAAGATTGCAATAATACAGAGATTACCATGGAACATAAGACATTGCATTTGGTCTTGAACCAGTGAATTAAAACAGTGGGGTCCTGGGTGCACTCTGAGGTTGGCTGCAATTTAATTAATTAATTAATTAATTAAATCTAAATATATTAACTTGTACGTGTCCCCACTCAGTAGGAGAAAAGAAAGACTTTCTTGTCAAAAGAAGAAAAGATTCTGCAGGGCAACCAGCTTGATGATTAGTAGATCAGTCTCCACTACCACCAAACCTTCATGGGACGGAAGAAATGAGCAAGTCCCTTCTTGGTGATCTTACAGGCTTCTTTATTGTCAAAGTTTGTTGCAGCAATTAGATCCGGAAAGCACAGATAGGTCACTGATTCAGCAGGATTCATTAACTTCTCTTTATAGGCATAACAACACGAGACATATATATAATACCAAAAGTGGTTCTTCCAACAGGGTAGAGAAGAGAGATTGGTTTTTGGGTTCAGTTCAACAGCAGAGTTGTATATTGAGCTTTAGCACAGACTTAGAGCTATAGTACTAAGTCACGCCCAGGCTCCTAGCTGTCTCCAGCAAATACTGTTTCAGTTTCCAAACAGTCCCCATTGGCTGACCTGCTATTCATTGGCTGACTTTGTTGCCTATTCCAGCTATGAACATACTCTGACATTTATAGCCAGGAGGCTTATAAAGAGACCAGTATGGAGTTAGTCAAAAGAATCTCAGTTGTGTCTTGATCCTTTTCCTAGGAAATCCATCCACCTTTTGATCTGTTGGGATTCCTGAAGCTTTCCTAACTTCAGGGGGTGGAGGGGGGAGATACATACTGGAAATTGTGCCAAAAGTTTGGATTTGAGTACAGCAAAAACCACTGGGAACATCAGGTTGAGAAGGTTTTAGAGAATGAGAAAGTCAAGATCTTGTGGGACTTCAGAATTCAGACTGACAGGCACTTGGCCCAAAACACACCTGACATAACAATAGTTGAAAAGAAAAAAGTATGGTTCATTGACATTGCAATACCTGGAGATGCATGAATTGCAGATAAACAGCAAGAAAAATCACAAAGCACCGGGACTTGCAAATTGAAGTTGAGCGACTGTGGAAAAAGAAATCGTGTGTTGTCCTGATTGTAATTGGAGCCCTTGGAGCAATACCAAAGGGCTACCTCACTATTTAGAAATTTTAAATTTATCAGACTTGAACATTCTGATTCTACAGAAACCGCCCTACTTGGAACAGCTTATATCCTCCTATGTTACCTAAACAGTTCCTAGGTCCTTGGTTAGGACTCGAGCTGTTGAGCTACCAAAGGCTATGAATCTCACCAAAGATTAACAACAACAACAACAACAACAATAGTTTCAAACATCCTGTTGGAAATCTTGGCAGATGTATAGATCTGGCTTTTATTTTATTTTATCTGCCCCCAAGAATAGATGGAAAGCTGCCTGTTGACAGATACATAATGTATTGTATAGGTTATTGGTTGTTTGAAAAAATAAGGTGGAAAAAAGGTCCGTGTCCCAAATCAAACGTTTCTTACTATTTTATTATTTTTAAGGAGACCATTTGGGGTCCGAGTTCTCCAAAGAGCAAGGAAGTGTTTCAAACACCTGCGAGAGACTAATGTTCTTTGGCTGTGAGAGGAGCATGTGGAGAAAAATGTGGTATTACAGAAATAGGCATAATGGCACTTTTTCCCCACATGCTGCAAATCAATCATTTTGTTAGCCTGTTCAAGTGTTTTTACACACAGAGAAAGAGAGACCTTCTACCTGGAGGACTATTGTCTGAAGTTAGAAGGTTCTGAGGTCCAGCAGACTTCATCTTCCCTCAGGATGTTGAGGGCTGCTTCATTTGGGATAACTGAGAAGTTGATTCATTTATTTAGAAAATTTACCGTATATGGTCGCCCAACTCACATTGATTCCCGAGTGGCTTACAGAAATAAAACTCCAATAGAATAACAGAGTTGGAAGGGACCTTGGAGATCTTCTAGTCCAACCCTCTGCTTAGGCAGGAAACCCTACACCACTTCAGACAAATGGCTATCCAACATCTTCTTAAAGACTTCCAGTGTTGGGGCATTCACAACTTCTTGAGGCAAGTTGTTCCACTGATTAATTGTTCTAACTGTCAGGAAATTTCTCCTCAGTTCTAAGTTGCTTCTCTCCTTGATTAGTTTCCACCCATTGCTTCTTTTCTACCCTCAGGTGCCTTGGAGAATAGTTTGACTCCCTCTTTTTTGTTGCAACCCCTGAGATATTGGAAGACTGCTATCATGTCTCCCCTAGTCCTTCTTTTCATTAAACTAGACATACCCAGTTCCTGCAACCGTTCTTCATATGTTTTAGTCTCCAGTCCCCTAATCATCTTTGTTGCTCTTCTCTGCACTCTTTCTAGAGTCTCCACATCTTTTTTACATCGTGGCGACCAAAACTGAATGCCGTATTCCAAGTGTGGCCTTACCATACAAAACCCAATAATTCCTCATCCCCCAGGTAACAACAGTCGAGCCAACTACAGGTAGTCCTCGACTTACGATCACCATGAGCCCAAATTTTCTGCTGAGATAATTCGTTAAATGGGATTTGCCCCATTTTATGATCCCCAGGACACTGCAACCGTCATAAACATGGACCAGTTTCCAAGCAATTTCCAATTTTGATCACATGATCGTGGGGATGCTGTAATGGAAGTGTGAAAAAGCATCCTAAGCCACATTTTTCAGTGCCGTTGTAACTTTCAACGGGCACTGCACTAACTGTTGTAAGTCAAGGACTATCTGTATTTGATGGGCTCCATATGACAGTGGGGTCCTCAGGCTCATTGGCCAAGCCATGCCTTCTGGGCCTCTTGAAAGAGTGTCAAATGTGGTTGCCCCACAGGGATGATATGAATTTCAGCTGTGCAATTTGCAGCCACTGATTTGACACCCCCTGAAGGGACCCCTGAAATTTGGAATCTTTCACAAGATTATCGGAGTTTCTAGAGGTTCTCAGTCATCCAGGTTGTCCCCAAAGGTGCTTTTTTTCTGGAGGAAACTGGACTTCCTGTTTTTTTCTTTGAAGACATTTTGCTTCTCCTCTAAGAAGCTTCTTCAGCTCTGACTGAAATCCTTCCATTCCCCACCATCCAGTCAGAGCTGAAGAAGCTTCTTAGAGGAGAAGAGAAACTCCTGGAAAGAAAAAAAAACAAGGAAGTTCAGAAGAAGCACCTTTGGGACAAGATTATAGCAGCTTTATGCTTTATGCTGACTCTGTAAACCGCTTAGAGAAGCCTGAAAGCCCTATGAAGCGGTATATAAGTCTAACTGCTATTGCTATTTAGAGAAATGCGGGGGGGGGGGGGGGGTGTTTGTGGTCATTCTCTAGAATTTTTTTTAAAATACTAAAACAAAACTCACCCAGACACAGGCCTAAAAACAAGATTTATGCTACCGTCTTGCTTGACAAAAGAGGCAGAGAAAGGTGGAAGATCCGGTAGGACACTAGTTAATTGTGAGACCGAATGCATGCACGTTCATCCTTTGGTAGGGCTCGCCATTTAGCACAAACGGGTCGTGTCTGTGGGAGAGGAAATGGGAGAGCAGAGTGGGACATCAGCTGAAAAGATATTGCAGAGATGTGTGCAAGGTCACACAGCTCTCTCCTTCTGTGCATTTATTAACAATAGCTTGACCTTTATTAATATAGTTTTCTCGGTTTATGAGGTGGTGTGTTGTTTTTTCCCCCCCGCCTGCCAGTCTAAGCAGTTTTGCAAAGGGTATTTTTCATAATGTGAGATTCAGATGTCTGGACTTTGACAAGATTAACGTGGACCTGTCAGGGCTCTTTCTGACATTTGCATCACAAAATACTTGTAAGGGCCCACAAACTGAGATGCTTCTGTTGATCTCTGAAGCGGCGTTGCTACTACTGAATTAATGTGCTTCCTTCTCCCCTCCTCTCCCTTTTCCTTCCCCTTCCTCCTTTCCTTCCCTTCCTTCCTTCCTTTCCTTTCTCCTTATCTTCCTTCCTTCCTTCCCTCCTTTCCCTTCCGTCCTTCCTTCCTTTCCTTTCCTTTCCTTTCTTTTCCTCCTTTCCTCCTTTCCTTTCCTTTCTTCCTTTCCTTTCCTTCCCTTCTTTTCTCCTTTTCTTCTTTCCCTTCCTCCTTTCCCTCCCTCCCTCCCTGTAGCAAGCAGTCTGTGCAAATGGGGACAAGGGCAAAGTAGCTCACATAGAAAACCAATTTAGGTAATCTAAACAGAAGGTGGATTAACTAGTTGCTAATCTGCAGTAAGTCCGCATGTATGTGCCTCGCGGAATGTGACCTTTGTTGAAGTTGCATTTCAGCTAAACAGCAATTAATAATGGAGCCAGATTGAAAAGGGCCTGAGATCTCTTGTGCTGGTTAGGGAACTAGTCAAATTCACATGAAAAGTATTGCCCAGAATAGAAAGTGAGGTTAAATGGTGTGTTTTGGTTGCGTATATTTGATATCATACGAATTCCCGGCTGAATGTTGCTTAGAGCTAAATGGTTTTTATTCCTCTGCTGCTCCCATAAAGGCAGAGTAGAAATCTTCAGGCTAGGATGGGCATGTTGAAATGAGTTGAGAGCCACCTGGTTCTTTTTCTTTTTCTTTTAGTTTGTAACAAAGCAGTTGGTTCTCTGTAAGGGTTAACTTATAGGTAGTCCTCTACTACAACAGTTTGTTTAGTGACCATTCGAAGTTACAACACCAGTGAAAAAAGTGACTTATGACCGTTTCCCACACTTATACCTGCTGCAGACTCTCTGTGGGTCATGTGATCACCATTCAGGTGCTTGGCAACTGACTCGTATTTACGACCGTCGTAATGTCCCGGGGTCTTCTGATCACCCTTGCAACCTTCTGAGAAACAAAGTCAATTGGGAAGCCAGATTCACTTTACAACCATGTTACTAACTTAACCACTGCAGTTGTTCACTTAACAACGGTGGCAAGGAAGATCATAAAATGGGGCAAAATTCACATCACAAATGTCTCGCTTAGCAACTAAAATTTTGAGCTCAAAAATTCAGGGTAGAACAAGAAGCAATGGGTAGAAACTAATCAAGGAGAGAAGCGACTTAGACTCAGGAGAAATTTCCTGACAGTTAGAACATTAATCAGTGGAACAGAAGTTGCCTCCAGAAGTTGTGGATGCCCCAACACTGGAAGTCTTTAAGAAGATGTTGGATAGCCATTTGTCTGAAACGGTATAGGTTTCCTGCCTAGCAGAGGGTTGGACTAGAAGACCTCCAAGGTCCCTTCCAACAGTGCTATTGTATTGTATTGTATTGTAATTGTGGTGATAGTTTGAGGGCTAGCTGTACTCAAGAAGTCCGAAGGATAGGTTTCAACCATCTACCCGCATGGGTAGTCAACCTTTTATGTCTACCGCCCACTTTTGTATCTCTGTTAGTAGTAAAATTTTCTAACTGGCCCACTGGTTCCAAAGTAATGGTGGTTTATAAAGTAGGGAAGTAACTTTATTTTATAAAATTTATAAAGGCAGAGTTACAGCAAATCCTTACCGCCCACCATGAAAGCTGGAACTCTAGTGGCCAGTAGGGACCAGGTTGACTACCACTAATCTACGGGTAAGTTAGCACAGATTCAGCTTAAAGTACTGGTACCCCTCAAACTTCGGTCACTAAACAAATGTTATAAGTCAAGGATCAATCAATCAATCAGAAGAGAGCTGGAAGGGAAGTTGGAGGTCCTCTAGTCCAGCCCCCTGCTCAAGCAGGAGATGCTATACCATTTCAGACAAGCGTCTGTCCAGTTTTTTCTTTAAAACCTCCAGTGATGGAGCTTCCACTGGTTAATTGTGCTCACTGTTAGGAAGTTTCTCCTTAATTCCCGTTGCTCTCCTCCTTCATTAGTTTCCATCCGTTGTTTCTTGTCCTGCCCTCTGGTGCTTTGTAAAATAAGTTGACCCCCCCCCTCCTCTTTGTGGCAGCTTTTCAAAATACCTGTATTTTTAATCCATTTGGAGGCTCATCCTCTGTAAGACTTACTTGGCCATTGGAGTTTAGAAAGGCAGGGAGGGTGTATCCTTACATCCCAAATCTATTGCTTCCTAATACTTAAGATACCTACGTATCTACCGACTTACCTACCAGGAAGGGCAAACGGCATACTTTCCTTTGAGCAGTGGAAGACGCTTAGCAATTTCAGCATGGTCTCTTGTGCTGCGGCCGTGTTTTTCCCTGGTGGGCTTCCCAAAAGGGAATGAACCCTTCAGTTCCCCACCATGTACATCAGGTGCCTGCGTCCATCTGAAGGTAGCTGCCAACCTTTGGTGCAATTGCTCCCCCCCCCCCTCCAAAAAAAAGTGGGGCCTGTAGTTCAGATGCAAAGCAAGTAATGGCTTATTAACGATAACAGGCTGTTGGCTTTCCCCTCAGAGATGAATTCATCTCACAGATGTTTTCCTTAGTTTTGGCCATCTTCTTGCTCGTAGTTTGAGTAATTGTGCTCACTGGGAGACTCTTATACTATGAATGAATGGTTTGAACTCGTTCCACCGATAGGTGTTTATTGGTTTGTTGTGTTGGCTTCCAAGATCTGAATTATACAAAAACACTGCGATATTATCCTAATAGCCAGAGTTGTATCCTAGAAGACATCTGTAGCCCAGGAGCTGGTTTCTTGACAGTAAATGCTGTCGAGTGGCCTTTCGCCCACGCTGACATTTTTTAATGTTCCCTCTTCAGCAATTTTGTGGTTTCACTCTTTGTTTAACACCACTTTCTCGGCAATTACTTCCAGCTCCTCCTGCGAATGACCTGGGCGACTCACGGTGAGATGTGTGTATATTTTTGATATCTGTAAATCACGAAGGGCACTCTGGGAAACATCCTTTTGGACAAGTAGGCCTTTCGGTGGTGTCAGTAATGGTGATAAAGAACACCGTTGCTCAACAGCTGAAAAAGACAGGCGTTTTCATTAGATTTATATGGTGTTGCATGAACGGCGTGGTAGGAATTGGATGTCGTCTAATAGAATTTCTGAGGAAATCAGCAGCTCTTCCCGCAAGAGGGAAGAGTTTGTTTTGTGTGTGTTTTTTTTTTTAATTTGAACGCAGGCTTTTCATTCCAATATCTAGATTTTTGACTCTAGTAAACAAAGGCTATTTTGGGAAAGTTGTCTTAGGTGACTCAGATGCGACTTGCTGAAGAATGTGTCATTGATGGCTATACATGTAATTTCTTGGTCCACAAATAGATATTGATCCAAAGAGCTGGTAGAGACTATTTTTGCATTGTAATACATCAGGGGAGAGGGGGCGGGGGAGAAGCACCAATCCTGAGCCAGCCATGTTGTCCTTCACATTCGGTCTGGCTTTTGACAAATCCTTCCCGGAGCCTCCCATCCGTATGGTCAAGCTTCAGGCCTCGTAAGCAAGGCTGTATTTATTTAACACATTTATATTGTCAGCCATCTTTTCTTTCGGATCTTTGGCCTGCTACACTTTCTATTGTTCTACTATGCATTTTCTATTGTGGGAAAATGGGAGGGGAGATTATAGGGGTGAGATGCGATGTAGCCATAACAAAATTCTTTCTAGAAAACCAAGGGCATCCTTTGTTTTTGCACCTCTGCACCTGACCGGAACTGGATGGGTGGAACTGCCAGCATGGCAGTGGCAGATTGGACCATACGTTGGACTTGTGGATGTGGGGGCAAGATCTTGAATTTTCAACTGGGTGGGGAAAACCGGGAAGCTTTCAGTTTCAGGTTTTCCCAGATGTGCCCACATGGCTTTCTTAATAAATTGGAACTTTGAGCAATACTTTGCCTTGGACTCTGATTTACTTTTGGATGCTATCTGAAACCCTGACATATATGCTGAAAGTCATCCTGTTGGATTTCGAGGCAATTTGTGACAGCCTAAAAGCATTAAAAATCACAGCAGCGGGTCATACATTGAAGCAATGGGGCGCAGAATTAAGGGAATTTATTTATTTATTTGTTCGCTTGTTTTTATTTTTTTATCGAATTTATCGGCCGCTCATTTCACCACAAAGTAGTTTAATTTAATTTAAACTGCTCAGAATTGATCTAGGGATGTTGGCTTAGAATAATAGTCAACTTCATGGCTGAGTTTGCATGCCTTCCTTGACTTTGGCTACTGGATTAATTCTCTTTTTGGGGGCTCACATAATCAACTCACTTAAAACTAATCAATCCAGGGTTGATGCTCCAGGCACAAATGGCCAAGTTTGTATTATCCTACTTTAGACACATAATCAAAGATCTTTGGGGAAAGGCTATATTGATACTGAGAACCCTGGAAGAAAAGCGGATGACAAGCAGCAAATGGATGGACTCCATTCAGAAGTGATGAGTGTAAAGAAGAGGTTAAGGATAGATCATCATGGGGAAAACTGATGGCACATAACCAAAAACTAACTACAATTAATATAAATTCATTCATTTATTCATTCATTAGTGATTCTAAAGTTCTAGTTCTAACATTATAAAACCGTTAACGTTATAAAACAGTTAAAACCATTAAAAACAAAAACAATAAAAGCATCCGAAGTATAAGTTAATGCAGCAGCCGAGATAATTAACCGACTAACAGCAAAGCTAGTAAATAAATAGTAAAGTAAATAAATAAATGCTAAGCCTGGTTAGGAAAATTACCCTTAATCAAGCCCGATGATCAGCTAAAAAGCATTTTCTCGGTGATCAGGAGGGGTACAGATGGAGAGGGGCTTTGGGTGAGGATTTTAAAAAAGTGTGGAAAATAAAGAATCTGTATAGACATGATGGTGAACATATGGCACGCATGTCCAAAGTGGCATGCGGAGCCATGTCCGCCTGGCACACACAGCATTGCCTGTTCCTCTTCGGGGTTTCTGGCACACACATGTGTGCGACGATCAGCTGGCCTTCGTGCGTGCCGCAGTGCCGGAAACTGGAGGAGCTGGTCTTCCATTTTCCGGTGTGAGCATGCGCATGCGTGCCAAAAACAGGAAAAGACTAGCTGCCTGGCGTGTGTTTTCTGGCATGCACATGCCTCCTGGGCAGCTCCTCTTCCGGGTTGTGGGCCATGCGCATGTGCGTGCCCCCTTTTCAGCACTCGGTGCCGAAAAGGTGCGTCATCACTGTCATGTAGCTTTGCTAGATGTTACTCATTGCACATATCCGTATAGGAGTTTTCCTATAATAGTTAGCACTGATATTAGGGCTGCGTGGAAAGTTATATTTAGAAGTTAGTGGTTTTTTTTTTCCCCAGCTGAAAATTAGGAGGCACGAGACAAAGCAAATTTACTTTAAAAATAAAAGGCTGCCACCCATTATGCTCCAGCAACAGAATGCTATTTTTAATCTTCCAGTCTCTTCATGCCATGTCAGAGTGAGAGCCACTCTTCTAAGCCACTCTGTCTAGCCTAATAACTTTTTTTTTTTTTTAAATTTAGAGTGAAGTACAAACAAGACTAATTAATGGTGGCTTGTTTGAGGGCAGTCAGCTGCTTTGAAATCATGATTTATTCTTGGCTTACATTTGTGCGGTTTATGATTCGGCATAAATGGAGAGCTGCATGCATATAAAGTCTCTTGGATTATTCCGATTCGGTTTTCTGTCCTAATTTTTAAATGGACCTAAAACAATGGCACAATGAAGGAGAATTGGCCCAGGTGAGCTAAGACTGATCTGCAAAACTGACTCTCTGTCCTTTCTGTATTGTTTAGTAAGCACGGTTTTTCATACGGTGCAAATGCAGCTAATATGTCAAGAAACGTTTAAATAATCTTCTAAAAGAAAATAAGCAATGCTATCTACTCAGTCTTAACACTGGATGAAATTTGACCCAAGATACTTCTGGATCATCACTACGCAATCTTACTTTCCATGGTGCATTACAGGTAGTCCTCAACTTACGACACAACCGGG
This sequence comes from Thamnophis elegans, assembly GCF_009769535.1. Taxonomy (NCBI): domain Eukaryota; kingdom Metazoa; phylum Chordata; class Lepidosauria; order Squamata; family Natricidae; genus Thamnophis; species Thamnophis elegans. Next base: position 131,963,086 of record NC_045544.1, read on the forward strand.
ACCAGAATTTCCATTGCGAAACAAGGCAGTTGTTAAACAAGTCATGCCTGATTTCACACTTATACAATAATACAATACAATAGCAGAGTTGGGAGGGACTTATTTTGCTACAGTTGTAAAAGAGAATCAGTGAATGATTGTAAGCAGAGGTGATATTCAGCCGGTTTGGACCGGTTCGCCCAGACTGGTAGCCCATCCGCCCTGGCTTTATGCCGTCTTATTTAGGCACGTCTTTGAAGCCGGGCGCATGCGCGGAAGGCCAGATGCATGTGTGGAAGGGGTACGTGCGCCCGCGATCCGGTGGTAACAAAATGTGAAAACCCACCGCTGATTGTAAGTTGACAAACTTCCTGTAATAGGAACTTTCTAGTACAGAAGTTGTATGCGGCTTTCCTTTTCTGCGTGATACCAGCTTAGTTGGGAAGCCACATAGTGGCCCCAGTTTTGAAACTCGCCTGTCGTGGATGCTGTGCGGCAAGTCCGTTGTCAGTAATTATTTCTAATGAATAAACCAAAAAGACAAGTATGTGTGAAGTTCATATTGCAGCTTTCAGGTTTTATTATCGCCTTCTCCTGAAGGGCCAATCACTACAGGGCGCCAGCTGGTGGTTTCTCTGGCCTGACGCTCCCAGGAGACGGTTGATGATAATGCAGACTTGAACTAGCAGAAGCGCCAACGAGTTTGTGGGCGTATTTATGCTCCCTTGTTTGCCAGGGAGAGAGGCGGCTCTGCTCTACACTGACGCCTTTGAAAGGTGGCCAACCTCTTGTTTTAACAGAAGCAGAATAACAGAGTTGGAAATGACCTCGTTAGGTCATCTAGTCCAACCCCCTGCTCAAGTAGGAGGCCCTATACTATTTCTGACAAGTAGCTGTCTGGTCTCTTCTTGAAAGCCTCCAGTGATGGAGTACCTACAACCTCTAAAGACAAGCAATTCCATTGGTCACTCTCACAAAATTTCTCCTTATTTCTAGGTTGAATCTTTCCTTGATCATTTCCCATCCATTGTTCCTTGTCTGGCCTTTGGGTGCTTTGGAAAATAGGTTGACCCCCTCCTCTCTGTGGCAGGCTCTCAAATACTGGAATACTGACATCATGTCACCCCTGGCCTTTCTCTCCACTAGACTGGACAAACTCAATTCCTGAAGCCATTCTTCTTTTAGCCTCCAGGCCCCTAATCCTCTTTGTTCTCTTCTCTGCTAGAGTCTCAACATCATTTTTATATTGTGGTGATCAAAACTGGATGCAAGGATGGTCTTACTAAGGCTTTACTAAGCAGTACTAGTACATCATGTGATCTTGATTCTGTCCCTCTGTTGATGCAGCCTAGAACTGTGTTGGCTTTTTTGTCTGCCGCTACACATTGCTGGCTCATATTTAAGTGCTTGTCCACTAGGACTCCAAGATCCCTCTCCCAGTTACTACTATTAAGCCAGCTTTCACCAAATCTGCACCTGTACTTTTGTTTTTTCTTGCCTAAGGGTAAAACTTTTACTTACTTTTCTTTTTGGCGTTTCCCCTTCATGCAATGAAATGTTAAGTTCCAGGTACCTGTTGCGGCCCGCTGGCAGCCAGCAGGCCTGGCAGCTTAGCCGGACAGTAAGGAGATTGGGGAGGAACATGGGCCAGTCCTGGGGGTTGAGGAAAGCTCAGACAAGGCCTCTGCGTCAGAGGCAGAGAGGGAGTTAGACAGCAGTGAGGCAGAAGAACAGCTGCAGCCTGTTCCCAGTGTGTGCATGCGCAGAGTTGACAGAAGAACAATTAAGAAAGCAGGGGGGACTCGAGTAAAGCCACACCTTGGAGGTGATTGCCCCCCCCCCAGAGGAAACAAAAGAGGAACAAACAGGGAGTGGGTTTTTGCAGGAAACAATGTGTGCATTTCGGTCTGGAAAGTTGTGTTTGGGATTATAAGACACTCTGGGCCAAGCTAGCGTGAGAAGTAAGAGTTTGTCCCTTGGATCGTGGAAGATTTGGGAGTCATTTGCACAATGACTTTTCCCAAAAGTTTTATGTAGCAATCTGCAGGAAGTTCCTTCCAAGGTTCTTTTTTCCTCCCTTTTTGTATGAGACATTCAGAGCACCTTCTGTGCATTAAAGTGGTGACTCATAAGATAATAGGATAATAATCCTTGGACGCTTCCTGATCCTCCTTTTTCTAAATGAATTCTTCCCTTTGTCTCATAAGGTTTCTATTTGCATCTGGGTTCCCCCCCCCCCGGACTTAAGATGACTTAGGGGTCATTCCGTTTCATAAGTGGGACTGTGAAAAAAGGGCACGAGCTGAACTGCCCCGTGCTACCTCCAGCAAGGGGGAATTAGTGACATCAGAAGTAGGTTCCCCTTTTCTGAGACTTCCTCTAGTTTTGAAACTAATGCTCTCCACAAGAATCTGAACTACTAATGGTCAAAGCATTTAACAGATTAACAGAGTTGGAAGGGACCTTGTAGGTCATCTAGTCCAACCCACCAACCTCCCCCCACTGATGAAGCAGGAGACCCTACACCATTGATGACGAACCTTTTTCACATCGGGTGCCAAAACTTCCCATGCCCACCCTCATAATTTATTGCCCCCTGTGAATGCGTGCATGATCCCTGCTGCTGTCCCCCGCATGCACGCATGATTTTCTAGGAGCCTCTGGAGGGCGAAAATCGGCTGAAAATCAGCTAGCCAGCGCGCGCATGTATGCTGGGGCTGATAGGGCCATGCCTCGCGTGCCTTAAGAAATGGCTCCGCGTGCCATGTGTGGCACGTGTGCCATAGGTTCCCCATCATGTCCCTACACCATTTCTGACAAATGGCAGTCCAGTCTCTTCTTGAAGGCCTCCAGTGATGAAGCTCCCACAACTTCCGAAGGCAACTTCTGTTCCATTGGCTGATTGTTCTCCCTGTCAGAAAGTTCCCCCTTGTTTCTAGGTTGAATCTCTCCTTGATTAGTTTCCATCCATTATTCCTTGTCTGGCCTTCGGGTGCCTTGGGAAATAGCTTGACCCCCTACTCTCTGTGGCAGCCCTCAAATATTGGAAGAATGTTATCATGTCTCCCCTGGTTCCTTCTCCTCTCTATACTAGCAATGGCTAGTTTCTGTACCCTTCTTCATATGTTTTAGTCTCCAGTTCCCTAATCATCTTGGTTGCTCTTCTCTGCACATCTTCTAGAGTCTCAATGTCTTTTTTATAGTGTGGTGACTGGAAGCAGTAGTCTAGGTGTGACCTTACAGGTCTTTATAGAGTGGTATTGGTACCTCACTTGATCTTGATTGTATCCCTCTATTAATGCAATTTAGGACTGCATAATTGATAGTAGATAAGAGTCAATGAAGTTCAAGGGGCTTTTTTTAATCAAGGGGCAACTGGACTTTCTTGTTTTTTCTTTGAAGACGTTTCGCTTCTCATCCAAGAAGCTTCTTCAACTCTGATGAGAAGCTTCTTCAGCTTCTTGGATGAGAGGCGAAACGTCTTCAAAGAAAAACCAGAAAGTCCAGATGCTTCTTGGAACAAAGCACCTTTGGGACAACCACGACCTGGATGATTGAGAAGCTCCTTAGACACAAGGGTCAGTGGAATTCAAGGTGGGCTAGATTTAGGTGAGGACTCAAGACTGATGGTGCATTTGACCCCTCCTTCAGGCTCCGCCCGGGAACTTCCTACAGAAGTGCTGGGATTAGCAGCTCCTTGAATTCATAGGCGACATATTGGCATGGCTGCTAAACTCTCTTACAAATGCACTTGAAAGCTAGTAAAGAAGATAATAGTTGAACATTCTTGGCATCCTCATCTTTAATTTAGGTAATGGGATGATAGACCAAGGACCTGTCCCGTCTCTCTTCCTAGCCCCCTGCATAATTAGTGAGGAGGACTTGAACAGGCAGAATAAAACTATAATCACCTAAAGCAGGTTGATTCATGTGCTTTAAGAACATTCAAGTAGATCACTGTCCCTTGTCATACACCTAATCATAATCCACCACAAAAGTCCTTTTATTTAAATCTGCCTTCGGAGGGCGAATGTGCAAATTTTGGTTTCGCTGTTTAATATTAAGTTTTACAAGTACCGTATTTTTTGGAGTATAAGACGCACCTCTTTCCCCTCAAAAAAGAGTGTGAAAATCTGGGTGCATCTTATACACTAAATACAGCATTTTTGGCCTCCTGAAACCCTGCCCCCTTCGCAAAAATGCCCGTGCATAGCCTTTAGGGGGCTTCCAGAGTGCTCCTGGGGGCTGGGGAGGGCAGAAATGAGCAAAAAACGGGCCGATTTTTGCTCGTTTTTGCCCCCCCCCCCCCCTATGCATGCCCTTTTTTGGGGAGGTCTGCAGAGTGCAAAAACTTTTTATTTTTTAAATTGCCTCTTCAAAATCTTGGTGTGTTTTATATTCTGGTGCACCTTATACTCTGAAAAATACGGTAGTTCTCTACTTAACGACTGCAATTGTGACTGCTCGTTTGAGTTGTAACTCATGAAGGTGATAAAGCAGATTGATCATATGACTGACCCAATGTTATGACATTTTTTGTGGCGGCCGTTAAGCAAACATTGTGGTTATTATCCTAACCAATGGTTCATTATGGATCCAATTTTGGCAAAAAAAAAAAAAGGAAGTAAATGCCACTCTGTTTTTGGCAAAATCATCATAAAACACAATCTCATGACTGCTAGATTTGCTAAATTTGTTGGGTGTCACAAGGTCACCCAGCATTCACTCACATAACCGTGGGGAGCGCAGTCAGAACTTTGAATCCAGGTCCAAAGTTTCCGCTGATAGAGATCCATCGGAACTTTTGAATTCATGCTTTTCTTTTTAAAAGTCTTTGATGAAAATTGTGCATGGTTCATATAAATGTCCAGAAATCACAAGGCATTTGTGGCATATAAATTATCTTATAAATTGTTTTTTACGTTGTTTCCAATAAATGTAGATTAAGTTCGTAATAAACTCCTTTTTAGAAGCTTTTCCCTGTATAATTTTGTTGTACTTTCCCTTAACGCACAATGTACTGTATGTCCAATTCTGGTTAATTTAAAAAATCTTTACATACACGATTTTTTGAGTTATTAATGGCATTGCAAAGACGGAAAAGTCCAAGTTCAAACATCGAAGTTTATTCTGGGTTGTGCATATGTTGTGTTAGTAAAAGAGGGGGGAGGGGTATGTATATGGTAATTGCTTTTTCTTTATACCAAGTATTAGTTTGAATGGGATCGCTGGATGTGCTGGTGAATCTTTTGCCCAATTACACAATATATCTAGAAAAGTATATATTTTTTAATTTGCTTTGGCTTATGGACCCAAGTAAATCACACAGGAAATTTGCAAAGGGTTGCTTGAAATGTCCACGTTTCTAATCAGAGGAGGGAGAACGGTTAAATCTTAGGAAATCTTTTGTATTCTCTTGCATCTGATCATTGATTACCACTTGGGTCGGCCTTGGCAGTAGGCCTGCCTGTTCATTTATCTGGGTGTTTTTAAGAACCTCCTTCCATGTAATACTAGTGAGTTAATGATAGGGCCACGCGATGGGCGCATCCGTCTGCCAGCGGCTCATAAAATTGCTCTTCCTTTCTATTCCAGTGGGTCTCCAGTTCCCAAGGAGTTTTATGTGGCGAGGGGAGGGGTGGGCTGCCGGGGAGGGGGGCAACACCAGCAAAGGGATTACCGCTCTTTGATTATGGCTTCAAAATGAAGGGAAGCAACGGGGCGCCCCCGGCAGTCCTGTTTTCTGTTTGGGGTTTGTGGGCTGGGAGGGGGATTTGGTTTCTGGCCCTCAAGAATGTGCCTTAGCTTTTGATGCGCTCGGTTCCTGTGTTCCGGTCATGCTGGAGCCGTGGTCGGGCCGAGCCCCTCTTCTGAGGAAGTGCCCTCCCACTGCAGCGTTGACCTTGTGACATTTGTGCTGAAGGTTGAGCGTTCCCCAGGGTGCCGGTGGTCTTTCCAGAGAGGTGTGAGGCCCACATCGATCCTTTTAAGTGCACTTTTATTCATCTCTTTTTTCCTATTCCTGCGGCTTGGCGATTACTTGGCGACGGCTGGTTTTTTTTGCTTCCATCCGTTAAATATAATGAAACTCGCCTGTCTGCCTTAGTTTTAAATGCTTTGGCAGCAGGGAGGTGGGGAATCTTCCTTCCTTCCTTCCTTCCTTCTTCTTTCCTTCCTTCCTTCCTTCCTTCCTTCCTTCCTTCCTTCCTTCCTTCCTCTAACTCACCCACTTCCCTCCCTTCCTCTTTCTTCTTTCTTTCTGTCTTTCTTTCTTTCGTTGTATCCTTCCTTCCTTCCTTCCTTCCCCTAACTCACCCACTTCCCTCCCCTTCCTCTTTCTTTCTTTCTTTCTTTCTTTCTTTCTTTCTTTCTATCCTCTCCTCCTTCCTTCCCCTAACTCACCCCACTTCCCTCCCTTCCTCTTTTCTCTTTCTTTCTTTCTTTCTTTCTTTCTTCTTCTTTCCTTTTTCTTTCTTTCTTCCCTTCTTTCTTTTTTCTTCTTTCTTTCTTTCTTTCTTAGTCCTTTTCCTTCCTTCCTTCCTTCCTTCCATAACTCACCCCACTTCCCTCCCCTTCCTCTTTCTTTTTCGTATTTTTTTTTTCTCTCTTTCTTTCTTTTTTTCCTCTCTTCCTCTCCTTCTTTTCCCACTCCTTTCCTTTCTCTTTCTTTCTTGTCCTTTCTTTCTTCTTTCGCTCCCTCCCTCCCTCTCTTCTTCCTTTCCTTCCTTTCTTCCCCTAACCCACCTTTCTCTTCTCTCCATCAATCTTATCTCCCCTCTCTCTAATTTTATATATGTATATATATCTATTTTGACATTACTTACAATAAAATACAAAAGAAGAAAAAAAAGGTAGCAAGGAAATGGACGAAGAGGGAAAGAGACATGGGGCAAGGAGAAAAAAAAGAGGGGGAGCATTAACTCCCAATATTTTTCAGCCCGAAGAATAAAATACCGTCTTAAACTTTTCACGTTTACATACTTGTTATAGTAGCCGTTTTCTTAACAACAACTAATCAGTAAACCCCGAATCAGAATTTCATTTTTTTTCCTGTCTGAGCACAAAGTTTGAAGAGGTTTCCAAAAGGAAACAAAACTGGATATTCTTTTCTTTAATGAAAGGAGCCATTGGCCATCTCTGTTGACTCCTCAGTTTTCCGCATCCTTCTTCCGTTGTGGGGACCGTTGCAGCTTTCTGTTTTTGCACATAAAGAATCCTTGTGGTCCTTTCCTTCGTCCAAGGTCCAAGAGTAAAATTAATCTTTTTTGCTTTCCCTGAAATCTTGCTAACAGGTGGGTTTTTATTTTATTTTATTTGTTTATTATTACATTTAGATGTGCCTATTCGCCCATGGCGACTCAAGGCGGCTTGCGAATATAAAAACCAACATCCAAAACAGTAAAACTAATAAAAAAATCAATAAATTAATGTAATAAATCCCCCCCCACTCTTGCCAGTGACAGCTGATCACATGAGCATTTAATGGGCTCCATCCCGCTCTGGGTTCCCCAGGACCGCTAGCAAAACCAGGTCTTCAGCACCTTCCAGAAGAGCATTAGGTGGGGGCCATTCTAATCTCTGGGGAGATGATGTTCCAGAGAGAGGAGCCCCACGGAGAAGGCCTTCTTCTTCTGGGTCCCAACCAGGTGTATATCTCAGGGATGGGACCTGCAACATTCCTGCTTCCCCGTTCTGATAGGTCGGGTAGATGTGACCGGCAACAGACGGTCCCTCAGATAACCTACCCAAGCCATGAAGGGCTTTAAAGGTGGCAACCAGATCTGGAAGCAAATTGGGGCATTTTTGCCTTCCTGAGCCCTGCTGAAGCCTGCAGAGTGCACCTGGGGGCCGGGGAGGACAAAAACTTTTTTTCCTGACTTATCTCTTGAAATCTTGGTGCGTCTTATACACCGGTGCGTTTCATAGTCCAAAAAATACGAAAAATATTGGTCACCCAACTTCAGTCAGATGCTCCCTTCCTGCTGCCACACCTCCTAAACTCTTCTTGGAGACCGAAGGGATGATGGGATTCATAGTACAAGTGCTACCTGAAGCCCCATTAGAGTTGACTAAATGAGTTGTTCTCTGCAATTTTGGTTTTGCATCTTTGGCTGTTTGAAAAGAAGCTTCCCTTCTGTTGCCACCCCAACTACTTAAAAAAATGCAAAAATACTGTTTCAACCTGTTAAGTAAAATTGTCTTTATATTTTTTTCTCCTTGTTTATTTCTATCAATTGTCCATCCATTCATCCATCCATCCATCCATACATCCATCCATCCATCAATCCATCCATCCCATCCTACTATTTGTCTATCTGTTTCCCTCTCATTTCTCTACTCTATCTATCTATCTATCTATCTATCTATCATATATCTATCTATCTATCTATCTATCATCTATCTATCTATCTATCTATCTATATATCTATCTATCTATCTATCTTATTTAGCATAATCTCTCTTTTTCTCTCTCTATCTCTTCATCCATCCATACAATCTACTGTCTATCTTTCTCTGTCTGTCTGTCTGTCTGTCTGTTTGTCTCTCTCTCTTTCATCTATCATTTCTGTCTGTCTGTCTGTCTATCCATCCATCCATCCATCCATCCATCATCCATCCATCTATCATCTATCTATCATCCTACCATAATCTCTCTTTTTCTCTGGTCCCTCCATCCATCCATCCAATCTACTGTCTGTCTGTCTGTCTGTCTCTTTCATCTATCCTGTCTGTCTGTCTGCCTGTCTATCATCTATCTGTCTGTCTGTCTGTTCTACCTATCTATCGATTATCTATCATAAATAATCTCTCTCTTTCTCTCTCTCTCTCTCTCTCTCTCCATCCATCCATCCTGCTCCCTTGCTTTGCTCCTTTTATATTTTTCTCCGGGCAGGCACTTCTCTCACATCTGTGGTTAATTTGGAAGCCATTAAAGGGCACTTAGACCTCCGAGCAGGCTGTTTAAATCTATTTCCCGCGAAGACTGCCTCAGCACGCTGCTGGAATAATCGCACCTACTTATATAGCACTTTTGCAGCTTCACTGTGCTGTCCAAACATGGACTAATCTAGCGGATATTAATTTGAGTTGTTGAGTAACTTAAACTTCAGAGCTATTGACTTAAATTTAAAGAGGGTGGATTCCTCCCCCCTCCCCCCATGCCTTTTGATGAAATGATAGATATTCTTCTTCCCTTGGAAAAAGACCTTTTTTTGGGGGGGGTGGTGATTTATTATTATTTGCTATAAACTTTGAATAGTAGGATGGGCTTTTTTTTTGTCTCTCCTGGGTGGCCTGGGAGCAATGATAAGTTAAGTGAATAAATCAACAATAAACATTATTGTGAGAAGAAAGCTGAATGAAATGGATAGATCAGAGCAATAATAAATTTCATCATTGCATTATTGTCACAGCAGCAAAATAATCCAAAAACAGAACCAAACCCAAAAGGCTTCTAAATTATGACCTTGTATCCTTTGTTGAAAAGTCTATACAGGTAGTCCTCGTATTACGACTGGTTGCTTAGTGACTATTCAAAGTTATCGTGGACACGGTCACCCTCCTTGGCCCAGTTTCAAAGATACGATGACTATACACACACACACACACACACACACAAAAAAAAAAAAAACCACACACCTGCATTTGGGTTGCTTGGCAACTGGATTACATATATGCCTGTTTGCAGCATCCTGCGGTCACATCATGGCAATTTATGATATTTATGCTGAAAATTGGCATTTACTTCTGGTTTTCCAAACAAAAACAAAGTGAACAATGAATTTGCTTAATCAATGCTGCAAAAAAAAGGTCAATTTTTTTGGTCACATGGTGATTCACTTTACGACCGTCATGATTTACAAGCATAATGGGCCGATTTCATTATGGTTGTAAGTCGAGGACCACCTGTATAAATATTCATATAACAGAGAACCGGTTGGTAACTACAGTATGTTCTCCTCCTCTCTGCCCTATTTAAATAATTAAATCAGAAGAAAAACTTTTTGTTAAACTAAATTTATTTGCCTTTTGTTTTTCTCATTTATACTGTTTCCATTTGGGAAAAGGAAAAAAAATGTCGAAATCCATAGTAAGAAAGATATCTTGAGTGGGACAACCCAGGGCTGCGAAATAGTGGGTGTAACGTTTTGCGTTCATCAAAAGTCTTCGTCGCGCAAAGTGACAACGGGCTCCCGAGCTCCCATTTTCACTGACTGAGGGTTGCAGGAGGCCATGGCAGCCGAAAACGGAGCTCAGAAGCACCGGGGGGCCAGATCTAAGTACCCCACGGGCCGGATCCAGCCCCTGGGCCTTGAGTTTGGCACTCTTGACCTAGAACTAAGAAGGGATTTCCTGACAGAACAATTAGTAGAATGATTGGTCTCCGGAAATTGTGGGTGCCCCAATACTGGAAGTTTTAAAGAAGAGATTGGATAACAGCTTGTCTGAGATGATATAAGATTAAGATTAAGATTTAGTTTATTTGTATGCCGCCCTTCTCTGGGAGGGACTCAGGGCGGCGAACAACTCAAAAGGGGAAAAGGGGATACAAACACAATACACGTAATTAAAATACACAAGAGTCATACAGCCATACAAGTCGAGAGGGGAGGGGAACTCATCAACCCCAGGCCTGCCGGCACAGCCAGGTTTTGACGGCTTTCCGGAAGGCCTGGAGAGAGGTGAGGGTCCGAATCTCCGCGGGGAGTTCATTCCAAAGGGCCAGAGCTGCTACAGAGAAGGCCCTCCCCCGGGTGGTAGCCAGATGGCATTGGCTGGTAGACGGAACCCGGAGGAGGCCGACCCTGTGCGATCTAACGGGTCTATGGGAGGTAATTGGCAGCAGGCGGTCTCTCAAGGGTCTCCTACTTGAGCAGGAGATTGGATTAGAGCAGTGGTCTCCAACCAAAGCTGGCTGAGGAACTCTGGGAGTTGAAGTCCACAGGTCTTAAAATTCCCAAGGTTGGAGACCACTGGATTAGAAGACCTCTAAGGTCCCTTCCAACTCTCTTATTCTGGTGTTAAGTAACATTGTAGTGAGGTGTATTGCCGTACCCTGCTTGGGGATCAGAGGCGTCTCTAAAAGGCCAAGAGGAATTTTCTGCTTTGATAAAAAAAAAAAAAAAAAAAAAAGAGAGCGGGAGACTTGCAAGATTGATTCCAGCCCTTCAAAGTAAACGGGATTGAGAAGCTGCTTTTTATTACCGTAAAACAAATATAATTAAAAAAGCGGGTACCTTCCTGATGTATTCGACTGGTGCGGTAGGTTGACATAGGAGCTATCATGGAACTGTCGTTATACATAATGTCTAATATTTTATACAAAATACTATACAAGCTATATAACATTTTAGACAAAACTGTACATAATTTTATCTTTACCGTGCACAATAGCCGTTTGCTGAGTCCTCGATGGGAAAAAAAAAAGGCAGTGATTAATTCTGTCTACTTTGCTGGCCATTGTTTAGCTGAGCTTGTTTTGAAGTCATCGGGTGGAGTCAGGTTAGGACAAATACGTGCTGGGATGGATGTGCAGGAAAAAACCTTCTGAAGAATTTGAACTATTTTCAGATGGTGTGCAGGTTTGTGCATTAGTGCAAGCTCTAGTGGCTTATGAGTGTATGCATGTGTGCGTGTGTAATTTCAGGAGCCTTGTTAGCAGTGGTTTTTAGGAGTCTCATTAAGAGAGGGATCTGCAGGAGCGTATTTAGCATAACATATCCTGTTCTTGAAGAATGTGTTTTCCAGAGAGATTTATAGCGTGTCCAAAAAATGAAACAACTGCCCAAACATGAAAGATTCATACCAAACCGAAAGAGCATCTAAGAGCATTATGTAACACCAAATTTTAACCTATTTAAAAGGTGAACGGGAAACCCTCATGGAATTGTACACTTTATATGTAGAAGAAGGGGGCATACATAGGTAGTCCTCATCCTACAACCACCACAATTGAGCCCAAACTTTCAGTTGCTAAGCAAGGCAGTTGTTAAGTGAGTTTTGCTCCATATTGCAACTCTTCTTGCCACAGTTGTTAAGCGAATCACTTCATTGGTTAAGTTAGTGCATTGGTGGTTACGTGGCTTCCGCGTTGACTTTGCTTGTCAGAAGAGTGCAAAAGGTGATCACATGACCCCATAACCGTCATAAATATGAGTCAGTTGCCAAGCATCTGCATTTTGATCAGGGATGCTGCAATGGCTGTAAGTGTGGGAAAGTGGTCATAAGTCACTCTTTTCAGTGCTTTGAACAGTCACTACATGGATTGGGACTAGGATTACCCATCCTGGCTTTTCATACAGTTGCTCTGGATGGTGAGATGGGCAGCATGTAAATTTAATAAATCAATTAATAAAATAGTATTTTCCAGACTCCACTAGAGGCTACTGCAATGTTTAAATAGAATTTCTCTTCTGATCTCTTTCCAAAGCCGTAAACCAGTTCATTACTTTCGTCACTCAGGATGAGACAGTGCAGAGTGACTGTCTGAGGTTTTCATCCTATAAATGGCACCCAAGTTCAACATCTCTTAAACAGATTGCAAAATGGAATGTCTAGAGACAACGGAGGTCAGGATGTAAGGTACGAAAAGTGGAAAGCATTTTATGGCCCAGGGATTTGCTAACCCAAGGAATGCATTAAAGAAATGATTCCAGTTCTGTGGCTAATTTTTTTTTTAAAAAAATCTTTCACTTTTGTGAAAATCATGAAAGAAAAATCATCTTACCTGCTAGGTATCTTGGCAGCTTCTCAACTTGAAGACTTATGGATTCCCAACTCCCAGAATTCCCAGCCAGCAAGGCTGACTAGAGAATTCTGGGAATTGAAGTCCACGCTTCTTCAAGCTAACCAAGGTTGATAAATACTGTTCTATCTAGAAGACACCTGGTAGGTAAAATGATCGAAAACAAGAACAAACGCTCACCTTACTTTACTTAGGTGTCTTCTAGATCGGTTGTTTCTCAACTTTGGCAGTTGAAGATGCATGAAAAATCACCTTACCTCTACCAGGTATCCTCAGTGTTTCTCAGCCTTGGCAACTTGAAGATGTGTGGATTCCAACTCCCAGAATTCCCCAGCGAGCTTGGAGGTTGGGCCACACATTTTCCAGCTGCCAAGGTTAAGAAACACGGTGATCAGGGGTCTCCAACCTTGGCAACTTTAAGCCTTGGCGGACTTCAAATCCCAGAATTCCCCAGCTGGGGAATTCTGGGATTTGAAGTCTGCCAAGGCTTAAAGTTGCCAAGATTGGAGACCCCTATTCTAGATGGTACTCCTATTGCTATAATCCCTAGGCAACATGGCCAATGAATCTGAGAGAGCTCCAAATTAGAGATAGGTATGCTAAATGTTAGGGATGCAGCGGCTCAGTGGCTAAGACACTGAGATTGTCAATCAGAAAGGTCGGCGGTTGGGTGGTTCGACTCCCTAGCGCCATGTAATGGAGTGAGCTCCCGTTACTTGTCCCAGCTTCTGCCAACCTAGCAGTTCGAAAAAATGCAAGTAGAAGAATAGGAACCACCTTTGTTGGAAAGGTAATAGCGTTCCGTGCGTCTTCGGCGTTTAGTCATGCCGGCCACATGACCACGGAGACGTCTTCAGACAGCGCTGGCTCTTCAGCTTTGAAATGGAGTTGAGCACCGCCCCCTGCAGTCAATCTAGCACATATGTGCGAGGGGAACCTTTACCTTACGCTAAATGTTAATTCTCTTTGTGCAAGCAACTCTTCCCAAACTCCCATCTTGGTGAACAACGGATGCTTCTGATAAATACCCCAGTGGGGAAGTGGGTTTTACGCTTCTCCTTGTCCCTGGTCGGAGCTCATCCAGCGACAAGGACTCGTCTTTCTCAAAATGCAGCACAAATCAAACATTCCTCCAACCTTCCTGGGGTTGCTGAATTTTAATCACTTAGATGCAGAGATGTGATAGACGGAATCAATTTAATTTCTCTTGCTTAGGTCTGAGAGGAGAGGAAGAGGGGGCGAAAGGGAAGGTCAAGGCAACTTAGCCCAATACATTGTTGGGTTTATAAACACGTTGCAGAAATCTTGCTCTCTTCTTCCCACTCCCAATCTTCGCTCCTTCCATCTCTTTCTGTGGTTCAGGCTCATTTCAAAACAAAAAAAAAAGATAGACAACTTGTGCAGACAAAACCAACCTGACGCTATACTGAGAAATTGCTGATCGCGGGGAACGTGGGTTTTTTTTAATTTTTGCTGGAGGGGAATGTTTGTTAATCAAAGCACCCTTTCCCAAATGCCTTTTGAAGCAAAAGATTTCCCTCCTGCAGGGATATGTTGAGTCCTCTGATTCATTCCTAAGAAGATGAGACGCCCATCTCCGCCTATATGGGTCGGCTTCACCACTTACACTTGAGGACCAGAATTTCTATTGCTAAGCGGTTTATTAAGCGAGCTGCATGCAATTTTATGACCTTTTTTTGGGGGGGGGGGCATGGTTGTTAAGCGAATCACGGAAGTTGTCAAGTGGATCACGCACGGAAGTTGTCAAGTGGATCACGCGTGATTAAGAGAATCCAGCTTCCTCCACTGACTTTCTTTGTGGGAAGGTACGAATGGCGATCAAGTGGCCCTGGGGCCAGCGATGGTATTCACCTGGTATGGACTGGTTTGCTGCATGCATGCCTCCAAGCTGCGCGCACAATCAAAGCGTGCTCACATTTGCGAACCGGTAGTATGTGAATACACCCCACCCCACCCCGCCTGGGACGATGCAACGAAAAGCTTAGCCATCACTGCACTAGACCAATATTGCTGCTTTTATTCAACGTTCACACTAGAGATGCATAGGAACAACCATCCCTGGATAGATGAAATCTTTACCGCAGCCTCGTATGGAGGTTTTTTTGTGCTGGATGAGAAAAACAAAAGCCTTGATAAGTTGTGCATCTCACTTGTGAAAAGCACCTAACTTTCGCGTATCACAACCACTGTAGCTGATTCCCTTAAGTTTTGGGAGCATCATATGGACAACTGACTCCATCCTTTTTCCTTGGATCCTTCCTCTCCAGTACACCTGAGAAAACCAGATAGGAAACACAAGTAGATGAGCTAATTCGGCTTTATTGTTGAGCTACATTATCAGAATCTTACAGGTTTGCAGGTAGGAGTTTTTCACAGCCACTGTTGACCTGATCAATCAAGGCAGCACCTTCCTAAGTTTCTTCCTCTCTCCGTCTTTCGGCTAATCGTCTCCTAGGCAGCATCTCTTCTTCTTGTTCCTCAAGGTCACCCACACATTCCACTACAAGTCCCCTTTCCTGGAGGTCCATAACCCCCTTTCCCTTTTGTCCCTCCCCCTCTCCCTGGCATCTGGCAAGGCCAGGCAAGCTTGGGCAAAGGTTTACCGCTTCCAGATGCCATAATCGCCCTGATCTAATGAGCTTTTTGAAGCTTGCCTAATTCTGAAAGGCATGTAAAATAGAAGAGCAGTGTGAATTAATAACACAAACTTGGCTAGCTCTGCGGTGAATTTGGTAGCCTGCCATAACCATCAACCCCATATGTGCAGTTGTACGTAACGAGCGTGGCTGAATTTCTTTCAAGTTGCCCATAATGATGATAATTACGATTAATGAAAGGAATATTAGCCTTCCGAGTTAGCGTGGCTGGAAAAAAATATGGGAAATATGGATTTTTCCCCCCCTGCCCGCTGTGCACATTGAAGGGATGTGGGGCTAGCATTGTTTTAAAGAGGGTGCACAGAATTGTGCTTTGGATGTCACCTTTATTAAAATGCAGTTTCTATCCTTGCTATTGCTTCCACTGATGCCGGACAGCACAGAGACTAGAATGTTTTATGATGGTGGAAGGGGTGGATTGATACAGATTTAATCTTCATTTGAATCTCAAGACTTATTGTTATTGAGGCTCGCTGTACATCTTTGATATGCCTACAATAGCCTTTATTTCATATTTTTTAAAATTTAAATTGATTTGTGTTTCTGTCTTTTCTACTGTGGTTGCAAGCCATCCATAGCTTTTAGGACAGTGATGGCTAAACCTTTTGTCGTTGCATGCCGAAAGTGCCCGCATACACCCATAATGCAATGCTTGCATGACCCCCTGGTGCCACCAGCCCCCCCCCCCCCCCCCGTGCATGCATGTGCAACCCTGTGTGTGCCCCGCACCCTGTGCATGCATGCTCAGCTCCCCACATACTCTATGCATGCACACGCACCCCCGCACATGCCCTGCTCCCTCACAAATGCGTGTGTACCTTACGCATGCACCCTTCCCCCCACATGCACAGCAGAGACCCGAAAACCAGATGCCCGGTGGGAGGCGCATGCACGGTGGAGGTGAGCTGGGGCAACGGCTCGCATGCCCACAGAGAGGGCTCTGGGTGGCACCTGTGGCATGCATGCCTTATGTTCGCTATCACGGTGCAGGACAATGAGACGAGTGGCAGATAAACTTAAAAAAATAAATAAAAATAATCAAATATATAGATTGCCAAGTTAAAAGACGGCTGGGTCTTTGTGGTTGTTTATGAAACACTTCTGTAATCCTGTGTCCTTCACAGGACATTTTTTGCTTCCCTTTTTCCCCATCGGAAAGGCCACACTGACGAAGTTGCCTGAGCCTTGTTCCAGAATTTTCCACTGCCCCGGTAAGAAAGTGCGAGGGAAGAGACAGAGGAAACAGAGTTTGCTTGTGGAGTTCAAAAGGAGGAGGAGGAGGAGGAGAGGAAAGTGACCAGAGAGGCTGTATGGCCAAAAAGGATTATTTGCACAGCTGTGGGAGTGAAAGGCCATATGCTGAATAGCTGCTGATTGGAAGGGCTTTGTCTGGAAACCTGCTGTCTCCTCATTATGGGTCGTCTGCATATTGTAACTCAGTAGTACAAGGAATAAAAACCTGTGCCATCTTCTAGAAGAGGGATCAGGAATGGAGGGGAGGGGGAAAGCAGCTTTGAAGACTTATCCAATACACTGATAGTTATTTCTTTTTAATTTTTTTTTTAACCTCGCTTTTATTTTATTTTTTTATAAATGACTCAAGATGGTGGACGTACCTCTTCTTCCTCCTATTTTCCCCACAACAACAACAACAACAACCCTGTGAGGTGGGTTGGGCAGAGAAAAGGGGACTGGCTCAAAGTCACCCAGCTGGTTTTCATGGCTGAGTGGAACTAGAACTCTTCTGCTGGTAATCGGCCCAAAATCACCCAACTGGCTTTCATGCTTAAAATGGGACTAGAATTCCCTGTCTCCTGGATTCTAGCCTGGTGCCTTAACCACTTCACTAAATCCAATGGTAATGCTAAGGATAGCTAACATTGTATTCAGCTCTAGTTCCCATTGATTATTCTGTTCTGACCTAGGCTTCTCCAGCAGCACGAAGCCGAATCCTCGTCCCGATAAACCCCTTTTATTTAATTGACAGTGAATTCCTCTCCAGCAAAGTCTTTCCTCTCCCACCGTCTTTCAAGATAGTTCACAACTACCGACCTTTATTAGGCTTGGAGAATGGCCAGGCCCATATCTTTCAGACGCTGCAATACTTGGCAAGAATGCAGGAATTAACTAAGTGTCTCCTGCAAACTCCACTCCCCTTTCGCTCCTTTTATTTCCTCTGGGAGGGGCCATTCACCGTCCATCTGTGGCCTTACTCTCCAGTCAACCCTTGTTCCTTAGCAGTTCCCTTCGTCTGGCAACTCTGCGCATGCGCACACTGGGAAAAGGCTCCAGCTGTTCGTCTGCCTCACTGATGTCTGACTCTGAAGGCAGCTGATAACTGTCAGATGGCCCTGGCCCCCTCTCTGCTTCTGACACAGAGCCCTCCCCAGACTCCAGGACTGGCTCATGTTCCTTCCCAACCTCCTCATAGTCCGAACCTGCTGCCAGCTCCGCTGGCGGACCACAACATATTCTAGGATTGAAAGGGTATCTTTTCTACCAGGAAATTATGAAGAATATACTAAAGGAGCAAGATTGACACTAATAGAAATATGACCAAGATAAGGTTATTAATTTTAAAATGCTTAACTATCCAAGTCCAGATGAACTGCACACAAGGATAGTGAAATAAATTCCTCGTGATCTGGCTGAAGCTATATGTATTATTTCTGGAAGATCCTGGAGACGTACCAGATGATTAGAGGAAGGCAAATGTTCCTATCTTAGGAAAGAGGAAATAGTAAGTTCCAAGAACTATAAATTAATCTGCCTGATACTAAGACCTAGACGTGTTCTAAAGCAAGTCGTAAATCATAAACAGTAATTATTGGAGATCAGGAAAGATTTATTAGGAATAACTCTCATCAGGTTAACTTATGTTTTATCAGAAAATGTATTTAATAGACTATGGGAATTCAGTGCGTGTAATAGATCTTGATTACAGCAAAACATTTTGCAGAAGACTACATAGGATTCTGTATTAATGACCTGGATAAAGAGATGGGAGGAATGCTTGTGTAGAGGACACAAAATTGATCCAAGAAGACAGAAATAAAATTCTAAACAATCTTGATGGATTTTAAAAAAAACAACATGCTGAAACCAAGGATGAAATTTTAAGGGAGATGTGCAAAGAAAATAAAATGGAAATGGACCAAAGACATGGATAGTTGGCTTGGTAATAGTAATTGGAATACATGGCAATATGTATGAATCAGCAGTGTGATGTGGCTACAAAATGAAAATCTGGTTTGGGGCTGCCTCAGGAGGCACATAATTTTGAAATGATTAGAAGAAATAGTGTCCTGCTCACTGAATCAAGGAAACAAAAACAAACACTCAAAACGAACAAAACAAAAAATGAAATACCCTTATTAGTCAGTTTAAAGATGAAAATAGGAAAAACATCAAAGTTTTCTAACCTTACTTTGCTTTAATTCTGTTGCAAACAATAGAGTATACAGGTAGTCCCCGACTTACGACCACCAATTGAGCCCAAACTTTCTGTTGATGAATGAGATACCTGTGAAGTGAGTTTTGCCCCATTTTACAACCTTTCTGGGATGTGGTAGCTCAGTGGCTAAGACGCTGAGCTTGTTGATCAGAAAGGTCGGCAGTTTGGCAGTTTGAATCCCTAGTGCCGCATAATGGAGTGAGCTCCTGTTGCTTGTCCCAGCTTCTGCCAACCTAGCAGTTCGAAAGCATGTAAAAATGCAAGTAGAAAAATAGGAATCACATTTGGTGGGAAAGTAACAGCGTTCTGTGCTCCTTCGGCGTTGAGTTATGCCGGCCACATGACCACAGATACGTCTTCGGACAGCGCTGGCTCTTCAGCATTGAAACAGAGATGAGAACTGCCCCCTAGAGTCAGGAACAACTAGCACATATGTGCGAGGGCAACCTTTACCTTTACCTTTACTTACAACTTTTCTTACCACAGTTAAGTGAATCACTGCAGTGTTAAATTAGTAACACAGTTGTTAAGTGGCGCAGTGGTTAGAATGCAGTATTGCAGGCTATTTCTGCTGACTCCCAAGGCTGCCTGCAGTTTGGCAGTTTGATTCTCACAAGCTCAAGATTGACTTAGCTTTCCATGTTTCCGAGCTAAGTGAGAAAATGATCATAAGTACTTTTTTCAGTATCATCGTAACTTTGAATAGTCACTAAACGAACTGTTTTAAGTCGAGGACTACCTGTGTGTCCGCTTTGATGATTATGTAACATTCAATTGGTACCAATTCTTAGTTACCGTACTTTTCGGTGTATAAGATGCATCTTCTCCCCCCACTCCCCAAAAGAGTGGAGAAATCTGGGTGCGTCTTATACACTGAATACAGCATTTTTGGCCTATCGAAACCCTGCCCTCTTTGCAAAAATGGATGTGCAGAGGGTTTCGGAGGCTTGAAAAGTGCTCCTAGGGGCTGGGGAGGGCAAAAATGAGCAAAAAATGGGTGGTACAAGCCTCCCAAAGCCCCTGCATGCCCTTTTTTTGCAAAAAAAAAAAAACAAAAACCAGGTGTGCAGAGGGTTTGGAAGGCATGCAGAGTACAAAAACCTTTTTTTAAATTTACCTCTTCAAAATCATGATGCGTCTTATACTCTGGTGCATCTTATAGTCTAAAAAATATGGTACCAAATGGATAAATTTTCTTCAGAAGGATCCGTGGCTAACCTGGTCTTTCAGCTCTTCCTGACAGGCCTTTGCTCTTCTCTTCTTCCCTTCCATCTTTCCCAGCCTCAGAACCTTCTCTTGAGAACTGGATTTTCACATAATGTGAAGTAGGATTATTTGAGTCTGGTCATTTGTGCCTTGAGGAACAACTCTGAGTTGATTTGTTCGATGATCCATTGGTTTATTTTCTTGGCTGTCCACCGTATTCTCAGCAGCGGTGGGATTCACTTAGCTTTGCCACTGGTTCGCCATTGTGAGCGCTGGTGTGCAGTTTGCCGCTACCAGTTTGGGCGGACCAGTCCGAACCGGCTGAATACCATCTCTGATTCTCAGGGTGTCTTCTCAAAACCAAAGTTCGAAAAGGATCTATATTTTTCCTACCCTGCTTCTCCAAAGTCCAACTTTTGCTTCCAAAGAGGGTCATGGGGAATACCGCTTGTCTGCAAGATTCTAAATTTTTAAAGAATATACATGGCATCTCACTGTCTTTTCCAAAGGTCTTTGTTGCTTAGGATTTACTAAGCAAGTAATTGTGCAAGAAATCCATTAGAGAAGAGGAAACCCTCTTCTGAAATCAATGTGAAGGGACAAAATGTCCTGATTAAGAAGGTCAAGCTCTTAAATAGATCCGGGGCAACTGGGCCCCAGGTTGGTCTTGAGGCTTGATTTGATTGGCATTTTATTGCTTTGCCTCAAGGAGGAGAATGTATTGTGATATCTTTCCTCTAATATTTTAGGAGGGTTTTTCATATCTATAGGAATTACATATGTGCTTGCTGTAAAATCAAACTAATTGACTTGGGAGTTCCCACTCAAGGCACAAATGGCCAGGCACAAATTATCCTACTTTAGACACATTTTGTGAAGACCTAGCTCCCATGAGAAGTCCATAAGTCTGGAAAAGGTGGTAGATTAGAAAAAACAAGAGGACAACTAGCAACCAGCAAAGCTGGCTGAGAAATTCTGGGAATTGAAGTCCACAAGTCTTAAAGTTGCCAAGATTGGAGGCCCTTGGTTTAGATGATGGCCCTACAGAGAGGCCTACAATATTTTTCAGAGTATAGAGGGTGAAAATCTGGGTACGTCTTATACAGCATTTTTTGCCTCCCGAAACCCCGCCCCCTTTGCAAAAATGGCCATGCATAGCCTTTAGGAGGGTTCCAGAGTGCTCCTGGGGGCTGGAGAGGGCAGAAATGAGTGAAAAAATGGGGCATTTTTTGCTCGTTTGTAGCCCCCAGGAGCACTCTGGAACCCCCCTAAAGGATATATGTGCCCCCCTTTTTTTTGACAAAAAACCAGGCCGTTTTTGAAAGGTCTGCAGAGTGCAAAAACCTTTTTTTTTTTAAATTGCCCCTTCAAAATCTTGGTGTGTCTTATACTCTGGTGCATCTTATACTCCGAAAAATACGGTAAATTTGACACAACCTCTGCTTCTTTCTAGTGCTTAGCGCAACGGTTTCTCCTTCCCTGTTTTTCCTCTAATAAGCCTTGAGAGAGCTATTTTCCCCTCACCAACGTTGAGTTGGCACTGTAGGACGGAAGGTTGAAGTGGCTGCTTTTGATGCAGGTCAATTTCAGAACAAACCCAGCTATTTATAACGTTGGCTGGGTGCCCCGGAGTTGTTCTATTGAATGAATGGCCTGGCCTGCAGACATTTGCATTGTATGCTCTCCACTGCTTATACCCAGAGGTGCTATGGAGAAGGTGGTGAAAATATGCACCATGTTGTTTTGTAAGGTGGATTCATTTTTGGAGGTGGACATCACCCCTTGCTTTCGAGCCAAGAGATTCTGGAGCCTCGGTGGCGCAGTGGTTAGAGTGCAGTACTGCAGGCTACTTCTGCCGGCTGCCGGCTGCCTGCAATTTGGCAGTTCAAATTTCACCAGGCTCAAGGTTGATGCAGCCTTCCATCCTTCAGAGGTGGGTAAAATGAGGACCAAGATTGTTGGGGGCCATCGTGACCCGACAAATGCGCGCACGACAAAAGTGCGCCGTTAAAACCGCGGCGAGAAAACCGCGACGTCATAAATGCGCCCACAAAACCGCGCCCACAAAACCGCGATTTACGTTAAGGTAAGGGTTAGGTTTAGGATTAGGTTCAGGGTTAGGGTTAGGGTTAGGGTTAGGGTTACAGTTAGGTTTAGGGTTAGGTTTAGGGTTAGGTTTAGGGTTGGGGTTAGGGTTAGGGTTATTAGGTTGTTATTAGTTGTTTGTTGAAGGTGCGCTTTTGTCGGCGCCCTGTTGGCGTGATTTCCACCTCGCGGTTTCCTTGCCACGGTTTCGTCGGCACGCTTTTGTCGAGCGCACATTCGTTGGTGAACCGGGGGCCATAGCCTGACTGTAAGCCGCTTAGAGAGGGTTGTTAAAGCACCGTGCAGCAGTATATAAGTCTAAGTGCTATTGCTATTCTGTCCGACACGGACTTGCCTTAGACCGGCGTGGAAGAAACCTCTTGGTTCTTGTTCCCATTGTGTCCTATTTCCCACTCATCCCTCCATCCTTGCATCCTGTCATCTTACTGAGCATGATGCTGAAGTGCCCAGCCCGTGCGTGGGTGGCCTTCTTGCTCTGTTGCTGTCAGCTAAAAAAAGGTGTAATATAAACACTTGTCTAATTGCCACATGAGTCTTCCAATTTAAAGACAGAAGGTAACATCAGAGCCCTGGTTGTTTTGCTGGCAATTAAACAACAGCAGAAAGGAGGTGAAAAGGCAAGGGGAAGCAAATCTTATGCAAAACAGGCACACCAGCAAATTAATGTATGCAGAAGTTGTTTTTTAATGAGTAGCTTTGTCATCTTGGTCTTCTGATTTCCCCCCCCCCTCCTTTCCTGTGGCACTCTCGTGTTTCCTGTGCTTGGTCTAAGAAATGTCTTGATCAAACCAAAGAATCATCTTATTAGGTTTCACCCTGCCAGGTTAGACTGGAACCAATTAAAACACGCAACCAAAAATCCAGGAGCTCCTGGCAAATAATTTCATTGTAGAGAAAAAACTTAAGAAATCATAATGAAAGCATCCCAGCAGCTGTTGGCTATCAGATGAGATCAAACTTCTTTTACCTATTCCTCCCCACTAAGGAGAAACAGGACAGATAGAAATCAGAATTCCTGTTTTAAAAAGAAGACAGATAGTCCTTGTCTTACCACTGGTTGCTTAGCAACCATTCAGTTACAGCCTGCCTTAAAAAGGGCACTTATGACCCAAGTCTCCTTCACCTGGGAGATTTAGGTGTCCACACTTTGGAGCTCAGCAACAGAGCATTTGCAGTATCCTGTGGTCCAAGACCTTGTTTTACAACGGTTTTGCCAAAAACTGGTGCTTCCTTCAATTTTTCAGCAAAGTGTTATAACTGCAATTGTCAGGCTCCATTTTGGTTGTAATTTGAGGACTACCTGAAACTGTCTCTTGCCTGGATAATGGTTAGATCTGATAATCCATTCAGAGGAAACTCTGACCAGGTAGAATGGAATGGAGTGGAGTAGAATAGGAATAGGAATAGGAATGGAATTAGAAATGAATGGAATGGAATAAGAAATAGAAATAAATAGAAATAGAAATGAAATGAAATAATGAAATGAATGGAATGGAATGATGAAATGGAATGGAAAGAAAAGGAAAGGAATGGAATAAGCATTAGAATTAGAAATGAATAGAATAGAATAGAATTCTTTATTGGCCAAGTGTGAGTGAACACACAAGGAATTTGTCTTTGGTGCAGATGCTCTAAGTGTATATAAGAGAATAAAATATATTCATCAAGAATAAAAAGATACAACGCTTAGTGATAGTCATAGGTTACTAATAAGCTATCAAATCGTACTAGGAAACAAATAAAAAACAATATAAATTGAAAGATACAAGCAACATGGTTATAGTCATAAGTGGTGAGAAGTACCTCTCATGATTCTGACCTATCTCTCTGACCACAACATGGTCAACAACGTTCTCTTACAAAGTCCACACGCAGGGCTTTAGCATGGTAGGAGATAATGTGGTCATTATTGTTTTTTTGGATTTAATTTTGATGTGATTTATGAAAATAAATAGCCATGGAAAACAGACTCTGAGTTAGAGGTGAATGTACAACATTTCTGGAGGACATCCAACTTAAAGTCATTTCCTTACTAGCAACTTATGGAATCACCCGACCATCGTTTTAACAATAATTAGAACAGTGCTTATATCACTTCAGTGAGGGGCATACAGTGAAGGCACAATAAGTCACTGGTGAAGAAATGAGTGGAAGGGTGTCCTGTCTTCCATCTTATGCAGCCTAGAATGAAATCGCCAATGGACATGCATTTTCAATTTGCCAAGCAAGAAATACAGCACTTGCTCAGGAATCTTTTGAGTTATGGATGAGGTCAACTGGTCCCTGAACTCTCACTTTAAAATGTTCATTGTGATCAGTTGGATCAGATGAAGATTTACAAAGCCCTCTTACTCTTTCTCTAGCATTTTTTTTAAAATTCTGGATCTTCTGTCTAAGACTTGGAGCAACACACGCAGACCAGTGACAAAATAAGTGTTTGGCCATTGGTTTATAGTCTAAATGGCGCAGCACAAAAAAGGGGATTGATTGGAAGGGTAGAAGAAGAAAAAAAATCACTAAGTGACTGTCACAAAGTTCTTACAATGAACGATCCGTTGGATAATAGAATAAAAAGTCCTCCTAGTTGTAAAGTTGTCCCCGTGATTGCTGAATGGAATTTCTGGATGGCTTGTAGTGTCATCAGGGGACATGGTGGCTCAGTGGCTAAGGCGATGAGCTTGTAGATCATAAAGGTCGGCAGTTTGGCGGTTCGAATCCCTAGTGCCGCATAACATAGTGAGCTCCCATTACTTAGAGCCGAGGTGGCGCAGTGGTTAAATGCAGCACTGCAGGCTACTTCAGCTGACTGCACTTCTGCAGTTCGGCTGTTCAAATCTCACCGGCTCAAGGTTGACTCAGCCTTCCATCCTTCTGAGGTGGGTAAAATGAGGACCCAGATTGTTGGGGGCAATATGCTGACTCTGTAAACCGCTTAGAGAGGGCTGAAAGCCCTATGAAGCGGTATAGAAGTGTAACTGCTATTGCTATTGCTATTGCTACTTGTCCCAGCTTCTGCCAACCTAACAGTTTGAAATCATGTAAAAATGCAAGTAGAAAAATAGGAACAGCCTTTGGTGGGAAGGTAACAATGTTCCATGCATCTTCGGCATTTAGTCATGTCGGTCACATGACCACAGAGACATCTTTGGACAGTGCTGGCTCTTTGGTTTTGAAATGTAGATGAGCACCGCCCTCTAGATTCGGGAACGACTAGCACATATGTGCGAAGGGAACCTGTTACCTTTTTGTAGTGACATCAAAGGTAAAATGAGCCAGTATGCCCACTCTGTAAACCACTTAGAGAGGGCTGTAAAGCACCATGAAGCAGTATATAGGTCTATGCGCTATTGATATTGCTGTTTTGGCTGGAAACCAACATATACATTTACTTTTGTGAATAGTGTGGCTGGGTGAGAAAACAGGGGGATCTGCTGTGAATCGTAAAGAGACTATATGATGACACGAAGCATATGGATGTGAAAATTGGAAGTGTCAAAGACCAAAGTAGTTGCATGTAGCAGGCAACATGGAATGAACAAATTGCAAGTTATACAGACCCGATTAAAAATAAGCCCACAAAAGTGGGTTTCTTTGGCAACAATATGGAAGGTGCCTAAGGAATATTTCTGGATCCATCAGATAGTCCAACTCTGCATCTATTGGTCCCTTCCAACTCTGTTGGAATCCTGTTTTTTGGAGCATGTCATCTTCATAGATGATTCTTCCTTGCAAACGTTGCAGCATCAGTCAGGCCTGTAGTCATAAGAAAGACAAAGAGATGATGGGCAAAGGATGAGCCGAGGTGGCACAGTGGTTAGGGTGCAGTACTGCAGGCCATTTCAGCTGACTGTTATCTGCAGTTCAGTGGTTCTAATCTCACTGGCTCAAGGTTGACTCAGCCTTCCATCCTTCCGAGGTGGGTGAAATGACGACCCAGATTGTTGTTGGGGGCAATATGCTGACTCTGTAAACAGCTTAGAGAGGGCTGAAAGCCCTATGAAGCGGTATATAAGTCTAACTGCTATTGCTATTGCTATTGCTAAATTCCCCAATGGTAAAGGTTCCCCTCGCACTTATGTGCTAGTCGTTCCCGACTCTAAGGGGCGGTGCTCATCTCCGTTTCAAAGCCAAAGAGCCAGCGCTGTCCTAAGACGTCTCTGTGGTCATGTGGCTAGCATGGCTAAACCAAAGGTGGTTCCTATTTTTCTACTTGTATTTTTACGTTCTTTCAAACTGCTAGGTTGGCAGAAGCTCGGACAAGTAATGGGAGCTCACTCCGTTACGCGGCGCTAGGGACTCGAACCACCGAACTGCCAACCTTTGTGATCGACAAGCTCAGCATCTTAGCCACTGAGCCACCTACCAAAATTCCCCAAAAGCAGATCATAAAAATGAAAACAGTTGACATTTCCAGTTGCTAAACAGGTCCAGTCTTGGGTTTTTTTTTGAAAAAATCAGACCAATTTAGCTTGGTGGTACCCCTGTGGAACTGTTGATGCAATTCTTATTTTTTTGGCATCATCGGAAGGTACAAATGAGGTTTTACTGTCTAACGCCCCATGGGCCCCGCTGAAGGTTCTTGGTAGAGGGATATGATAAATAGCGGAGGTTACTGATGGGATTACAGCTGTCCTTTATCTTAATTTTGCATGTTTGTTCTTCTTAGAAGAAAGCCGTGCCAATAAGATTATGACATGAGTCAAAGACATAATTTTCCCCGCTTGCTTTACAAGAGGAACGTTACATGAGGGATATCATTTGATCCGTGCTGTCAAACTACAGGGGGAAACAACTCGCGCTTTGAATTTTCTATCGCGCATATTCGAAGATAATGGAGAAAGTAATTGGAGGATTGGAGGATTCGGAATTTTTTTTAAAAGCCACCTTCCTTGCTCACGGAGACTTTAGGCAGGCAAGACCTGGACCCTACAGATATTTTTAATTTAAAAAAAAAATTAATTCAAGAGTGAAAATGTTTATAACAGTTGATCCGTTTGCTCCTCTTCCTGGCAAACCTCTGTTTCTGGTCGAGATGCCTGCCAGCATTATGTTTAATTGAAAGGACTCAACTTAATTAAACTATAAAAAAAGCACTCTGCGGAGAAGTTTTGCAAAGGGACATGAAGCCAGACAGCTTTATTTCACATAATGTTTAGCGCGCGCAGGGGGAGCCCATTGCCTTCCTCCTCCCCAGAAGAGATGTAATTTCACATTACGGAAACAATAACGGGCGGGGCGAATTGTTGGTTGCTTGAGTTGGGAGTTGAGATTGCCTTCCCAACCCCGTTGATATATAAATGTATGGGGTGAAGTGCCCTAATTTTCAGTTTTCTGAGTCCTTTGTCATTTTGCATCACCACCTTCTTGCTCTCCGCACACTTTAATTTTTGGAGGGGCATTCAATCAGTTACTCTTTTAAGTGAGCTTAATTGTGTAAAGATTATAATGCATAAGAGAGCCGCCTGTAATTAGAATGGGGGTGGTGCCATTAGACAGTGTTTTTAGTGGAGAAAATTATAGTCTTCATAAGCGGAGCAGAGAGTGGAAGCTGCATATATTAACAAGGCAACAAGTGTCATGTTATGCAAGTGTAGGATTGACTGTGTTCACTCCACTTTCCTTCTCCTTTGTTGCTTTGCGGTTGGGCTCGAACTCAGGGGTGGGTTTCAACCGGTCCGCGCGGACCGGTTGGTCGGTGAACCCGGAAGTAAGTAACTTCCGGGAATGCTGAAGGGCCCATCCGCCCGCCCTCGCTCCTTACCGGTCTTTAAAGGCTTCTGCACTTCCACGCAGGCACATGGCACATACAGCGCCTGCGCAATTCTCCTGTGTAGGAGCATCGTGCAGGTGTTAAGACGCATGCGTGAACTGCACACGTGCACGAGGACGCCGCCGGCCCCGTTCCAACCGTACCGGTTGGAACGGGATTAGCAACCCACCACTGCTCGAGCTGTACTTAAAATATGCAGGGAAGAGCCTGCAGTTGGCCCACAGGCTTCAGAAAAAGAACTAGTGGGCTTCACAGAACAAAGATTTTCCCTTTCTCGGCTTGAAAAGGCCCTCTGCATTCATGTATAGGTACACCATCATTCCCCCTCCCTCTAATTTAGGGAATTCAGGTGTACTTTGACTTCCCCAGTTCTGTCAGTTGGACTGTTCCCTGATATTTCAACAACCGACGACCCGCTGCTTTTAGTTTAGGAACAAAGTTTCTTCAAAAACTTGAAAAGCTTCAGCGGTTCCACCGCACAACTTCAGGAGCTGTTTTAGAAACGACACAGGGGATCATCACGATATTGGAGAATGCCTCCTCCACCCCCTAAAAAAGTGAATAAAGCAGAAAATTCTGGGGATGTTAGTAGACACGTCTCCCCCACCCCCCGCTTTCGTCTGGAGAATTATACAGTGTCTGGAGAAGAATATTGCATTTTTCTGGCCAAGAATGTCTTTTCTCCTGTTAGCATTCCATGCCCACTGAGCATACTCAGCGATCACTGATTCCACCAACACCCCCAGTATCCCCACCCATGTTTTTAAAGATGGTTTTTACTGTAAAATCTGGGAGTTTTGCTGAATTGGCTTGAGTTTGCTCTTTTGATGGATGGATGATTGGATGGATGATGGATGGATGGATGGAGTGCCATCAAGTTTCTCTGGATTTTGTCAGAGGGCGGGCCGCCTGCAAATTACAATACAATACAATACAATAGCAGAATTGGAAGGGACCTTGGAGGTCTTCTAGTCCAACCCCCTGCCTAGGCAGGAAACCCTATACCGTTTCAGACAAATGGCTATCCAACATCTTCTTAAAGACTTCCAGTGTTGGGGCATTCACAACTCCTGGAGGCAAGCTGTTCCATTGTTCTAATTGTCAGGGAATCCCTCCTTAGTTCTAAGTTACTTCTCTCCTTGATTAGTTTCCACCCATTGCTTCTTGTCCTGCCCTCAGGTGCCTGAAAGAATAGCTTGACTCCCTCTTCTTTGTGGCAACCCCTGAGATATTGGAAGACTGCTATCATGTCTCCCCTAGTCCTTCTTTTCATTCAACTAGAGATACCCAGTTCCTGCATTGACAGCAGCACCTGGGCTGCTGGTGCCCTGAAGTTTTAAGAACTCTCCCTTTACCATCCCAGCAATGTGTGGCTCTAAAAGCTGAGCAGAGAAGCAAATGGTGGTCTTGGAGTTGTGGTCTTGGTGTGAAAGTGAGAGGAAAGGTGGTTTTGTGCTTGTTTGGGAAACCAAAACAGTCGCTAGCAGCCTAAGGCAAACAGACTGTTCTTCAGAAACGGGGCTCCCAAAGAGAAGTAGTGGAGGAACAGAAGTTGTAGTAGAATATAGGGGAAGAGTAATGTAGCCTTTGAGTACATGTGGGTGTGTTGCCTACAGGCCAGGTGGGGTGGTGTTGGCTCTCTTGGTGTTTTGGAGCCCACTAACCTAGGTGTATATAAAAGAACCTGTAACAGGCTCCTAGCAACCACAAACAGATAGATTTTTCTCTCTTTTGAACCTGAGAACACTATGGTGTTGGTTTTCAACCTAATAGCTAGAATGAAATGGATCGTCTTCTGATCCTTATCTTGATTCTTCTGCTGGATATCTTTCTAGCACCAGTCCATTGGCTTGAAGATCATCTTAGGTCGTCTTCTACAGGTAGTCTTTGACTTACGACCTTTAGTTTAGCGATGGTTAAAAATGGCAACGGCGCTGAAAAAAATGTGACTTACAACTACAAAAAGTGACAGTCCTTGCACTTAACAACCATTGCATTATCCACGACCACATGGTCAGAATTTTGGCACTTGGCAGTGGGCACACGGTTGCAGCATCCTGGAGCCATAGGATCGCTATTTGCAACTTTCCCAACTGCTTCTGTCAAGCAAAATCAATGGAGGATCCCAATTTGCTTAACAACAGTTGTGGTGTGTGTGTTTGTGTCTCTGTGTGTGTGTGTGTGTGTGTGTGTGTGTGTGTGTGTGTGTGTGTGTCTGGTCATGAAATTGGGTGAAACTGACTTAATAACTGCCTTGCTTAGCAATGGAAATTCTGGTCTCAATTGTGGTCGTAACTTGAGGACTATATAGTAAAACAGTGTAAATCAATCTCTCATCTAGCTCCAACTTTTGGGTGCGTGTGCATGTTTATTTCACAAGGGTAACTATGTGGCTTTCCAACAATCTGGGGTGCTCCTCTGGCCTGGGCCATTAGTTTGAACTTCAGTTCCCAGAATTCTCAGCTGCTCTGCAGGACTTCCTTGCTTGATCTAATATACATCCAGAGCAGGAGTATCAAACTTGATTTCATTGAGGGCCACATCAAGGTTGTGTTTGACTTCAAGGGGCTGGGGTGGGGCTGGCCAGGGGGTGGGCATGGCCAGCTTGATGTCACTCCTGTCGGGGGCGCCTGTGGTGGCCCAAGCGCTCTGCCAGCAAAAATAGGCTCCCAAGCTCCGTTTTCAGCTGCAATGGCCCCCTGCAACCCTCTGCCAGTGAAAACAGAGCTTGGGAGGGCTGCAGGCGGCCCTCCCGAGCTCCGTTTTTGCTTGCAGAGACACCGCAGGCTGGTCCTTCACTGTTTCCAGGGCGGCCCTGTGGACCAGTTCTAAGCACCCCATGGGCCAAATCTCCCCCCCCACCCCGGGCCTTGAGTTTGACACCCCTGATCTAGAGGATTTGAAGTCTAGTGCATCTTGAGACTTGGGAAATCTGCAATGTAACATAGACCTAAGGTGCTGCGATTTGTTCTCTGTAGGAGAAAGGATTAATATATAAAAAATATGGGTGGATGAATGTGAAATCACAAGTTTGTTGGGTGGCTAGCTGCCAATTGTCTTGATTTTGGCTCCCCTGATTATTTCTTCCATGTCAAGTTGTGGCCTATCTCTGTATAACAATTGCTGTGTTGTTTGTGTCTGTGTGTGTGTGTGTTCCTCCTCATTTTTGCTGCCTCTGCACCTGTAGGTAATTTATTAGGGACAATTAAGAGCTTTTAGGGTGGCAACTGTCACTCTTGATGCCAGAAGAAAAGTGGCTGGGAGTTGTGAGGGCATCTCTTGGCAGGGAATCAGATGCTTTTTGCAAGGGGCAATTTTTCCACTTCTTTCGGTCCTCCCCCCCCCCCTTTCCTTGAAATAACATGACACTGTGGGAACATTGATTTCTGCTCTGAGTTGTTAATGAAAAATTCCTTGTTGGCTCCTAGTTTCTGAAACCCTTTGAGACCTCGCGGGCTTCAGGAGTAAACATGTCAAATGTGTGATGTATGACTTTGTGTGAACTTCCTAGGGACAAAAGCTTGCCTTTTTTTTTTTTCATTGTTCCTAAAATGAAGAACTTGCTTTAGCCTTACCCTGCACCCTCCCTCGTGCCCTCTTCCCCTCCCCCCTCTTTTTTCCCCCCTTAATCAAATCTGGCCGATTGTTCTTCCGTAAGGGACTTCGGCACCACGAGAGGGAAGAAAGCACCCAGGTCCCTTTAAAAGCTGGGTAACAAAGTTAGGCTGGTTGATTTGCTAAACTGATGTCAAATGCCTCCCTATCCGGAAAAAGGAACGCAAAGTTTAAAAAACGGTTTAGAATTCCGAATCCTATTTATGAAATGCCCTCTCCGAGGGTGAGATCACGTCCTTGGCAGGCTGTGTTAATTAATGTGGAGAACTCGGTTGCATGCTCATAATTTTGAAAGAAATTAGAATTGCCGGTTTGTCCCTGTGTTGTAAGGGTGATAGTAAAGGGGGGGTGGGGGAAGAAACACACTGGCTAATCAATCTGATTGTGGATAATGCTTCATCATTAAAAGGTGTTAAGGGGATAACTCACCCACATTAAATGATCTCGAGTAGATGTCTGATTAATTTGGATACGGGTTTCAAAGCTTCTAAATTATTCTTGGGACTTGGGCCCTAAAAGTATCATTTTCACACGAACCTGATTGGAAGCAGAGAGCTGGTTTTGCACACTACCAGTGAATCGGGTGGGATTCAAAAATTTTAGCAACCGGTTCTCTGCCCGGTTGCTGAATGGGAGTGGCAATGGTGGGTGATCCTACTTGGCCAATTGCACCACAGGAGGGGGCATTTCTACCCTCCCCAGGCTCTGGAGGATTTTCTTGAGCCTCCAGGAGAGCGAAAATGGTCTCCCCCAGGCTCTGGAGGCCGGAAACAGACCCATTTCTGAACTTCCAGAAGGCCCTTTTTTTGCCCTCCAAGAACCTCCGCTCAGGCCCTGCACTTATCTGGCATCCAAAACGGCCGCGTTGAGACTCCTGGGAGGAGTGGGGCAAGGTGGGCGGGGCCAGCCAGTCCTTGCAAGTACTGGTTCGGCAAACCAGATGTAAAATTACTATCCAGTTTGCCCAGACTAGTCCGAACCAGCTGAATTCCACCCCTGCAGTGAATCTTAGCACAGCTTGCAGTGTTCAATTCTAAGGAATGAGAATTGGGCTTCAGGTTGAGATAAGTGCTCAGGTACCGAAGCACACAATTTTTCTCTTTGCAACGAGAAAAAAAGAGAGATCCATTTCTGTTTGCATGGCAGATGTTTGACCTGTTCCTTCTTAGTGCATCCTCCGTAGCTGGGCTCGGATAGCCGAAAACCTTCTGGGGGCTCAGCCACGACACAAATTGAGGTCTTTACCTTCCAATTTACGTCTTTGGTTGGGTACGAGACATTCAACTCTTGCTTGCTAGACATCACACCTAGGCATTAGCCAGCAATCAATTTTCACTGGTGTGAAATACACTCAGGCCCGTGCGGGGTGCTATGCCTGTTGGGAGGTTAAAAGAACAATACTTCTCATTCTGTTCCTTTATTAAAAACAAATAAACAAACACCATCTGCCTGGCCAATTCTGTATTTCAAAGGCACGTTTTAATATACCTTGCTCTGGTATGTCGGTTCAAATATTTCTCCAGAAAAATGACATAAATAATTTTTTTATTTTGATTTACCTTTTTTCCAGCACATATTAGTATGGCTTATATTTTTCTGTTGTGCTAGGATTGAATTGTTGCTGTTTTTTTTTTTTAAAAAATCTTGGATGTTTTAATCTGTATCTGTGTTTCGTAAACCGCCGATAACCTTTTTTGATTGTGGTAGCATAAGAAGTATGAGGGAGGAAGGAAGGAAGGAGGGAGGGAGGGAGGGAGGGAGGGAGGGAAGGAAGGACCTCTTTTCCCCCCATCTGCTCTCAAGTACAAATAGTCCTTGACTTGTGACTGTAATGGAGCCTGCCCATCACAGTCGCATGTTACAATGGCTGTAACATGGGCTGGTCCCACGACTGACCCAATTTCATGACTTTTTGGGATGGTTGGTTAGCGAGTGCTGCAATTGTAACATGGTTGCTAAAATATTAAGCAAACCCCACGGTTGTTAAGTGAAACTGGTTTGCGATGGGTGCAGTTTTGCTGAGAAAGAAGTACGTGCTGGTTTTTAGCAAAACCCATAGTAAAATGTAACCATCATGTGACTGCAGGACTCAAAACAGCCATAAACGCAGCCCAGTTGCAGGTGCCCAAAGTTCAGTCACATGACGATGTGGAAGGGAAGAGAACTGTCATAACTTCAAATTCAGGCGGTAAGCAGCTCTCGGGTAGATCCATCGTAACTTTGAAAGGTCGTTCAGTGACTTGTTCGTAAATCAAGGACTACCTATATCAGGATAAGATTGGCCATGTGCAGTTTAAGTACAGCAATGCACCATTTCCTGATGTGCCTTTTATTATTGCATAGGATACCATTTACTTTCAGAGACCCAGACATGCTTTGCAGACCAAAAAAAAAAAGAAGAAAGACAATCCTGTATTTTAGTGAGCCATTGCCTGAAACGTCCTATTGTGTGATCCCTGTGTCAGAGGCTGCTTCTGCTACCCAAAGGAAAAAATGGAGGCCCGCTCACCTAAGTCTAGTAAAAAAAGTCCCGTGGAAAAGGAGTGTTCTGACCAAGACTTCAGGAGAACATGAAGCAAACTCCTTGTCCCGACAAAAACTCTTTTTATTCATTGACTGTGAATTCTGCTCATTCACATCCAGCAAAGTCGTCCAAGGGAGGATTTACAGTCACAGACCTTATCTGGCTTGGAGAGCTGCCAGGCCGATATCTGCAAAACTTAGCAAGGAGTCACGAACCAATTAAGTGAACTAATGGTCTCCTGCAAACTCCCCTCCCCTTTCGCTCCTCTTTTATTTTCTCTGGGAGGGGCCATTCATCGTCCACCTGTGGCTTTACTCCCCAGTCAGTTCAGTTTTTCAGTTCAGTTTATTAAATTTATATGCCGCCCTTTTCCCCCGAAGGGGACTCAGCGCGGCTCACAACTCTAACCGGGGAGGGGGATACAGACAAAAGATTTAAAAACAACAACATAACAATATATAATTTAAAACTCACAACAGTCATACCATTCGAGACGGGGGCAACAGCTCTTTAGCCCCAGGCCTGTCAGAACAACCAGGTTTTGAGGGCTTTGCAGAAGGCCTGGAGGGTGGTGAGGGTTCGAATCTCCACGGGGAGTTCGTTCCAGAGGGTCGGAGCAGCCACAGAGAAGGCTCTCCTCTGGGTAGTCGCCAGTCGACACTGGCTGGCGGATGGGATTCGGAGGAGGCCTAATCTGTGGGATCTAATCGGTCTAGTGGAGGTAATTGGCAGCAGGCGGTCTCTCAAGTACCCAGGTCCAGTTGACCCCTGTTCTTTAGCTGTTCCTTTCATCTGGCAACTCTGTGCATGCGCACACTGGGAACAGGCGCCAGTTGTTTTTCTTCCTCACTGATGTCTGACTCTGAAGGCAGCTGATAACTGGCATACGACTCTGGCCCCCTCTCTGCCTCCGACACAGAGCCCTCATCAGAGCCTTCCCCAGACTCCAGGACTGGCCCATGTTCCTCCCCAACCTCCTAACTGTCCGAATCTGCTGGCTGCTGGCAGGCCACAATAAGGAGTTTCTAAGAAATTTATTTAAACTCAAGACCAACGTGAGTATTAACCGCAGTGTTTCCCAACCTGGGGAATTCTGGAGTTGATGTCCACACATCTTCAAGTTCCCCAGGTTGGGAAACACTGTTTTAAAGTGCAGATTAAAGAGCTAATTTCATGCTTAGAACATTTTTTTAAATAGAAAGAATTGAGCTGGGAGCAGGAACGGAAGTCTCCAGGCCTGTCTGTTGAAACAAAGCAAATTAAAGCCAGCGGATGAACAAATGTAAATACAGTACAGATTGCCAGCAGCATCCAATGAGATCTCCGTTTTGCTCTTCAATGAGTCTTTGTGAAAAGCTTGACTGCTAGTGGCTTTTTGGGCATATCCATATTATGGACGTTATTGTTATGGAAATCGTGTTCTGTTTGCTTTTTCCCTGGATTCTCTTTTTTGTTTTCCCATCCCACTCTTGGGATTTTCTGCCGGTGTCCAATGACGTCCGACTCTGTTTAGCTTTCTGAAACCAGGCGAGGCCAGATTCAAATTGAAGGCAGATTTCGATGTTTGGGTTGGATGTTTCGCTTTGTTCACACATTTTAATAATTATCTACTTAAAAATTGCTTCATTACATATCCTTCCTTAGCGATGACACAGAGGCAGAATCAGCCAAAAACTGTACGTCAAAATGGATGCCCAGTTTTAAAGATACAGTCATCGTACAACAGCGGGGTTGGTGGATTAAACCTATAAAATGTACATCAAGTTAGAGCCTAAAAAAGAAAATTGGTACAAAATGTTTTATAGGGGGTACACAACTCCATCAGTAACACCTGAGATAGACAAATCATACAGTAATGAATATTGGAAAGGAATGTTTTTACCACGTGATGGATATGTCAAAAGAACTCAAAAATATTGGAAAGGTATAGATCAGGGGTGTCAAACTCGCATCGTCACATAACGTATCATGATTTCCCCCCCTTCGCTAAATGATGTGGGTGTGGCCAGCCCACAGCCCACGAGTTTGACAATCCTTGCTTAATGGCTGGAAAGCCAATAGCCCGGGTTTGAAACCCAAGCATCCTGCGACAGGGTGAGCTCCTGTCCTCACCCCGACTCCTGCCAACCTAGCAGTTGGAAAGCACGCAAAAGCGAGTAGATAAATAGGTACCACTTCAATGGGAAGGCCACAGCGCTCCGTGACGTCATGCTGGCCACATGACCATGGAAATGTCTTCGGAACAGTGCTGGCTCAATGGCCTCGTAATGGAGGTGAACACCGCCCCCTACAGTTGGTAATGATTAACGGAGTAAAGTCTGCAAGAACTCCTTTTACCTTTATTATTTTCACAAATAACTCAAGGAGGAGAACACATCCAGTGATCTCTTTTGAATGCTATTATTTAACTTTGGAGGAAAAAGCCAAATAAATTTGTTCTTGTAATATTGACACCATAAATGATACTTGATAGATTTTTTTTCCTTCCTTTTCTTTAGCGGTATTTTCTATACTTTAAATTACCTATATAAAAGGATGTCAATCACCTTTAACTATATCCTATAAACACCGTTGTGTTGAAACAATACGACAGATCAAGATTTATAACCATATAATAAAAAGGGGGGGAAATTGACTCATTGTTTGCCCTTTCCTTCCTTCCTTTCTGTATTTCAATATTTATCTGAACAAGGAGGAAGGATCTGCGACTGACCTCAGACAAGTTCTGGTTTGTGTCTTCTTTCTTCTTTTTTTAGAACAGGGGAAGTGGTTTTGTGGATAAGACAAAGTCTGGCACATCTATGCTGTACAAGATTAGACAAACTTGGAGAACCTCTGCACTAATGTGCATATACATACAACCAAAACAACTGCCATCTTTTTTTTAACCATAATAAAAGCCTATTATCACTCCAAATTATCTTAGCTCTATAGTTGGCAGGACTGTGACACTGAAGACCAAGGTTTCTCAACCTTGGTTACTTGAAGATCTGTGGGCCTCAATTCCCAGAATTTTCCAGCCAGAGTAATAGCAATAGCACTTAGACTCATATACTGCTCTACAGCCCTCTCTAAGCGGTTTACAGAGTCAACATATTGCCCCCAACAATCTGGGTCCTCATTTTGCCCCCCTCGGAAGGATGGAAGGCTGAGTCAACCTTGAGCTGATGAGAATCGAACTGCTGGCAGTCAGCAGCCTGCAATACCGCATTCTAACCACTGCACCACCACAGCTTTTATCCTGTCTTAGAGCAGGGGCAGGAAAAGGTACAGAATAGGCGGTACCTGGCTCAACTGTGAGAAGCATTTAGGTGTCCTGATTGATCAGTGCTTAAGAATGGAATGGAATTGATTGGACACACAAGGAATTTGTCTTTGGTGCATATGTTCTCATTGTACATAAAGAAAAAATAAATTAGAATATATTCATCAAGAATAATAAGATACAACATGAGCCAACAGTGTGCTTCAGCTGCCATAAAAGCCAGTGCAGCCCTAGGCTGCCTCAACAGAAGGATAGCATCATGGGAAGTGATAATATCGTTCCATACTGCTTTGGTAGGATCACACTTGGAATACTGCATCCAGTTCTGGTCACCACAGAACTTTCTAGGATGCTGAGGCCCTAGAAAGACTGTGTCCCGTTTCCCCCAGGCACTAAATATGACAGCCCTGAAGCTCCAACGGAAAAGATTGCTTCCAGGGCTGAACAGACTGCAGAGAAGAGCATCAAAGATGATAAGGGATCTCGAGGCTAAATCAGCTAAGAGAACTAGATATATTTAGCCTAACAAAGGGGAGACATGATAGCATCTTCCAATACTTTGTCAGAGGGTGTCAATTTATCCCTCCAAAGCCCCCGAGGGCAGGACAAGAAGCAATGGGTGGAAGCTCCTCATAGGGAGATTCAACCCGGAAATAAGGAGGAGTTTTCTGATGGCAAGAATAATCAATCAGTGGTACAGCTTGCCTCCTGAAGTTGTGGGTGCTCCATCATTGGAGGGTTGATACTTTTGGACTTTGGTTTTGGAGATGTTGTGGCCTGCCAGCAGAGCTGGCAGCAGATTCAGACAGTGAGGAAGTTGGGGAGGAACATGGGCCAGTCCTGGAGTCTGGGGAAGGCTCTAATGAGGGGTCTCTGTTGGAGGCAGAGAGGGGGCCAGGGCCGTATGCCAGTTATCAGCTGCCTTCAGAGTGAGACATCAGTGAGGAAGAAAAACAGCTGGAGCCTGTTCCCATTGTGCGCATGCGCAGAGTTGCCAGACGAAGGGAACAGCTAAAGAACAGGGGTCAACTTGGGAGTAAGGCCACAGGTGGACAATGAATGACCCCTCCCAGAGGAAATAAAAGAGGAGCGAAAGGGGAGTGGAGTTTGCAGGAGACAATTAGTTCCCTTAATTGGTTCATGACTCTCCGAGACTCCTTGCCAAGTTTTGCAGATATCGGCCTGTCAGCTCTCCAAGCCAGATAAGGTCTGTGACTGTAAATCCTCCCTTGAAAGACTTTGCTGGATGTGAATGAGCAGAATTCCCAGTAAATTAATAAGAAATGGTTTTTTTTTGTCAGGGCAAGGAGTTTGCTTCATGGTCTTGGGAAGCCTAGGTCAAAACAGGAGAAGACTCCTGAGTCTATAGTGGACAGCCAAGTAAACAAACAGTGGAATCAACTTACTTCCTGGCACAAATGGCCCAGCTGAATCTCCCTACTTTACGCACCTTATGTGAAGTTTTAACTCTTTGGAATAGGCTTTAGTCATGGGAAAGGTAGAAGGAAAGAGAAGAAGAGGAAGACAAAGAACAGGGCTAGTGGACTCCATTACAATGTGCACCTTTGGGTGACTTGAAGGAACAGTTAGATTTTCTCCACAATGGAGCCCTCGCTATCTATCTGGCTGGGAAGAGTCAACACGGACTTGATGGTGCATGATAACGTTAGACCTCAAAGCACCGAGGTTGGCAGCTGCCATGGTGCCCAGGCCTTTAGGATCATCTCATTACTTTTTAATGGGGCGACAGGTTTGCTAGTTCTGGGTAGAATTGCAGGTCATTTGCAGGCTTTCAAAGGAGGTTAGAGGCATGTAATCATAGTGGATTATACTACTATCTCCCCTCTCTAGCAGGGATTGGTACTGGACTGAAGCAACATCCCAAACAGCCTCTTTCAAATTACAGAATTATGGAGGATGGAGAGGAGAAGAATAGGTTCTTCTATTATTGCTCCCGAGCAACCGATGGTGTCTGTAATTTTGCAGCGATCAGAACGAGGAACTTCTGATAGGCCACTTTGTGGTGAATTGGCTCAGATCTCTTTAAAATCATCCCACCGAGCAAAAAAAACATTGAATTACCACAAATTCCTACCGTTTTTAAGTACGATGGCGTAAAGAAGCGTTTCCTTTAATTGCTCCTGAACCTCCGGCCTTTTTTTTCCCCAGTTTTAATGGATGACCCGATTTCAAACATTGAGAGAGAAGGAGAAATATTTTGCTCCACATTTTATTTTTCATACCGCACGGGATTTGATGCCCCTTTCTTATATTTCTACTACTCAGTTTTCCTGTGTGCCGAAAGAGTTCTGAATGCTGCCTCTGCCCTGGATCCTTCATCATTTTGGAGCTCCTATTTTTGTACCTTTTCCTATCCCACGGATATCCTTTTTCAGGAATGGCAGACAGAATAGTATAACGCAGGGGTCTCCAACCTTGGTAACTTTAAGACTTATGGACTTCAACTCCCAGAATTCCTCAGCCAGCTTGTCCTCGGACTTACAAACCACAGTTGGGACCAGAATTTCCATTGCTGAACTAGGTGATTGTTAAGCGAGCACCCAGTTTTACCATCTTTTCTGCTATGGTTGTTAAGTAGATCACTGCAGTTGATTACATCGTGCAGTCATTCAGTCGGGCTGCAGTGTTGCAGATGTGAGGACCAGTTATAGGTCCCTTTTTTCCAAGGTCACTAAGTGAATGGTTTGTAAATTGGTGACCAGCTGTACTTCAAGAGAACTTTATAATACAGATAGTATAGTTCACTTAGTAACCAAAGATGCAACAGCACTGAAAAATGTGACTTATGGCCATTTTTCACACTTACGACCATTGCAGCATCCCCGTGGTCACGTGATCAAAAAATCAGGGGCTTGTATGACTCGTATTTATGACGATTGCATTGTCCCGGGGTCAAGTGATGCTCTTTTGCCACCTTCTGTCAACGGGGAAGCCAGATTCACTTAACAATGGACTTAAACTGCAGTGATATACTTAACTATGTCCAGAGAAGTAATAAAATGGGGCATAACTCACTTAACAACTGTTTCACTTTGAAATTTTGGGCACAATTAGCGTTGCAAGTCGAGGACTCCCGGTATATTATTCCACTGTTATAATCTGTATAATATCTATATTACGTAATCTATATCAATGATTGTTGTTGTGTGCCAAAAGTGCCCGTACGCTTGCTCGCACCCATAGTGCAATGAGTGTGTGACAACTCCCCCCCCAACGCATGCACATGCGACCCTCCCAGCGCATGTGTGTGCAACACCTCCATGCCATGTTTTGGGCCTAGTAGGCCTCCATGGAGCCTCCTGGGACCAAAAATGGGCTGCCAGGACCAGGATGGGACACTGAACTTCCGCACTCCTCCCCACCCACTCATATATGTGTGCCGCGCCTCATTTGGGCCTGGTAGGCCTCCCTGCAGTGTCCTGGGACCAAAAACAGGCCCGCTTCCCCCTTGTGCATGTGCACGCATCTCCTACATGCGCCCCGCCCACTGCGCATGCACAGCAGAGATCTTGAAATCAACTGGCTAGCGGGAGGTGCACGCTTGCACAGTGGAGCTGAGCTGGGGCGACGGCTTGCGTGCCCGCATGAGAGGGCTCTGTGTGCCATAGATTCACTATCTCGGGTCTATATAATCGTTGCTAATTCAGCAACGAGGAGCGTATTTTTACTCCCCGCATTGGCATTGTTAAGAAGGCCTATGGATTCTCTTAAGCCAAAAAATCCTTAGAAAGAGATGACATTTCATCCGAAATCCGGCCAGGGAAAGCTGCGGCAAATTTATCTCGCAAACTGTTTGCCTGAAAAGAGCGAACTTTCCATTCCAGTTAGGCAAAGTCATTTTGCCATGGGGATAATTGTATGCCACAGAGAGCTGTTGTTGTTGAGGCCCAGTTTCCCTGGGAGCAGCTTTATAATTGTTTGGGTTTCAGGTATCCACACTGACTTCTTTCTGTGTTCCGGAGGGATTTTAATCCTCCCACTTCAATTATTTGTCTGAGAAACAACTTGCGGAGTGGGAGGGGCAGCAGGGGTGTGGGAAATCATGATATTTAGCAACGGATGGGGAGGTCACATTGTGATTGGCACAAATCAGTCTGTTTCTTGAAACATTTCCTTCCTCCTATGAGAAGACTGTTGGATAAAACCTTCTTTATTGCTTATATTCTGATAAGAGTATCTTGCACGTGTGGTTGGAATCACTGTGTCCAGGCAAGCATTATCTAAATCAGGGGTATCCAAACTTGGGAACTTTAAGACTTGTGGACTTCAACTCCCAGAATTCCTGGGCAGCTTTTACCTTACCAAGAGTGTTTGATTGATTATATAAGTGCCATCAAATTGTTGTTGACTCCTAGCAACTACATAGATCTTCTCCATGAAGATCTATTCCCTAACCTGTTCTTTCAAATCTCAACCATTGGTGGGAGACTCGATCCACGCATCTGCTCTCTGACTGAGTCCATCGACCTTCTGCTGGTCGTCCTTCTCCTTCTCTTTCCTTCCACCTTTCCCAGCGATGGCACTTCTTCCAGAGATCTGGGTCTTCACATAATGTGTCCAAAGTAGGATAATAAAGTCGTGGTGGCATAGTGATTAGAATGCAGTATTTGCAGGCTGACTCTGCCCACTGTCAGGAGTTCGATCCTGATCGGCTCCAAGTTGACTCAGCCTTCCATCCTTCCGAGGTCGGTAAAATGAGGAGTCAGATTGTTTGAGGGGGGGGGGGGAATATGTTGACTTTGTAAACCACTTAGAGAAGTCTCTATAAAGGCAGTATATAAGTGCTATTGCTATAACTTTTTATAACTGTTTTTTGGGTCTTGACTGAGAATTCTGGTTTGATTTGTTCAATGAGTCATTGATTCATTTTCTTAGCTGTCCACAGTGCAGGTAGTCCTTGTGTTACGACTGTAATGGAAACTGCCCATTACGGTCGTAAGTCATAATGGCCACAGTCACATGACCTGCTTGATTTTATGACCTTATGATCGTTGTTAAGCAAACCCTATGGTTGTTGGTTAAGTGAATCCACGGTTTTTGCTATGGAGCAGGTTTTTGCTGAAAACTACTGGAAGGAAAGAGCTACTGTTTTTTGATGAAACCGTCGTAAAATGTGGGCCACTTGTTGAATACCTGAAGAACAATCATGTGGCTGAAACACCCACCCACCCAGCGGTGGGTTCCTACTGGTTCGGACCAGTTCGGACCAGTTTGGGCGAACCGGTAGTGGTTTGGCAGCTTAGCTCACTGGAACCAGCAGCGACCCAGGCCTGCCATGCCCCCGAACCAGTTCTACGGACAGCACCATAGGTGGCGCCATCTTGTTTTTTGCTTCTGCGCATGTGTAGAGCAATTTTATTACACTGCATGCGCACGCAGCACGCATCAAGCGCATGCGCAGTGCGCCCATGAGCGAATCGGCAGTAATGACTGCTGGAACCCATCCCTGCACTCACCCCTCCCAAATTGTCAGAATCTGCTTCATAAGGAGCTCCAGGTAGGGTCTTCATAACCTCAAACGGTCACCAAGCAACTAGTCGTAGGTCGGGGACTATTTTTATTGTCAAGAGTCTTGTCCAATACTCTTCCTATCCTGCTTCTTTAAAATTCTACTTTTGCTTGTAGGGAATACTAAAGTTCCACTTTTGCTTACCTAGACAAGGGGTCGGCAATCTTAAACACTCAAAGAGCCACAAAGGTCCTAAATGGAAGCTCCCCCCCATTCAATTCTGGAACCGACCAGAGTCCGGTTCCCCCCACTATAGAGTCTCCTCCTAGTATAGCATCCTTTTTCCTTTGCTGACTGGAAGTCCAGTTCCCCCCACCATAGAGTCTCCTCCTAGTATAGCATCCTTTTTCCTTTGCTGACTGGAAGTCCGGTTCCCCTACCATAGAGTCTCCTCCTAGTGTAGCATTCTTTTTCCTTTGTTGACTGGAAGTCCAGTTCCCCTACCATAGAGTCTCCTCCTAGTGTAGCATCCTTTTTCCTTTGCTGACTGGAAGTCTGGTTCCCCTACCATAGAATCTCCTCCTAGTATTGCTGACTGGAAGTCCGGTTCCCCTACCATAGAGTCTCCTCCTAGTATTGCTGACTGGAAGTCCGGTTCCCCTACCATAGAGTCTCCTCCTAGTATTGCTGACTGGAAGTCCAGTTCCCCCCACTATAGAGTCTCCTCCTAGTATAGCATCCTTTTTCCTTTGCTGACTGGAAGTCCAGTTCCCCCCACCATAGAGTCTCCTCCTAGTATAGCATCCTTTTTCCTTTGCTGACTGGAAGTCTGGTTCCCCTACCATAGAATCTCCTCCTAGTATTGCTGACTGGAAGTCCGGTTCTCCTACCATAGAGTCTCCTCCTAGTGCAGCATCCTTTTTCCTCTTCCTGTCCTAACTGAAAGCCCTATCAATTGTGGAGCCTACTGGAGACAGGAAGCCGCAGCAGAGGGATGAAAGAGCCACATGTGGCTCCAGAGCTGCAGATTGCTGATCCCTGACCTAGACTGTCACAGGAAATACCATTGCTTGCCTGATTCTGACCTTTGTAGGTGTATCACGGCGTTTGAATCTCTTTCCCAAGGTTTTCACGGCTGCTTCACCAAGTGCTAATCTGTGATGTATTCCTTTCCTACTTGTTCCTTTACTGTCAATGGTTGATCCTACAAGGCAAATGTTATTTAAAATTTTGATATTTTCATTGTCAGTTCCAAGGCTGCTTTGGTCTACCTCGGGGGTGGGTTCCGGCTTCTTCTACTGCCGGTTCACTCTGGGACGCACTTTGGGCGCACACATGCTTGATGGGTGCTAAGCGCGCATACGCAGTAGGAAAAAAAAATAAGATGGCGCTGCCTAAGGCACCGCCGATAGAACTGGTTCGGGGGCGTGGCCTGCCAAGTTACTACCTACTCGGCCAAGCCAGTCCGAACCGGTAGGAACCCACTTCTGGTCTACTTGTTGTCATTCTTTGCAATTAATTTTAGTCCCGTTTTTTTTTTTCGTGCTCTTTGACCTTTCCTACTGGGATCTGCAGATCCTTTGTATTGCGGCTTTCTCACCTGATTGAAATCTTAGGAGGCTCACAGAGTAGAGATAATCAAGGTCCCCCCCTCTTTCCTAGTACAATGCCTTTCTCTCACTCTGTTTGTATCTTGCTTTTTCCTCCTTTTTTGCTA
Source organism: Thamnophis elegans (assembly GCF_009769535.1). NCBI lineage: Eukaryota > Metazoa > Chordata > Lepidosauria > Squamata > Natricidae > Thamnophis > Thamnophis elegans. The sequence goes on from NC_045544.1 coordinate 132,007,615, forward strand.
TGTCTCTCAGAAGGATGGATTATGTTCTTACGTGCCAAACCAAAGCAGAAGGGGATAGATTGTGCCTTATTTAACAGTCAATTAGTTTTTAAATACATTTTATTAACTAAATTAATATTAGTTAATTGTTTTGTCTTGCCTCTGTTTCGGGGTGGGGGGGAGTGTGGCTCCTAGCTACTGTATCTAGGCACATATATGTAAGTGCACACTCATATAAATGTATATCATATGCATACATTTATTGGAGGAAAAATATCTCCAGGATTACTTTCAATTGCATTCATATAGTGTGGAGGATGAGTATCTCACAGGCTTCCTGCTGGCATATTTAAGTTTTTTTTCCTCTTGGGTGGAATAAATTTAAAGGGTCATCTAAATTCAGTTATATCTTCCTTTTGAGTAAGTTATGGTAGGTTTTTTTTTAATTTTAGTGATTGTTTTACTATGTAGGAAAAAGGAAATATGTAAAAGAGAAACAGTACATAAACATTTACTGAATTAATAGGAAATAATACCATTCCACAGTTTTAGGAAATAAAAATTCTTGAAGCAAGTCGTAGCAATAATAATAATAATAATAATAACAACAACAACAACAACAATAATAATAATAATAAAAACAAACAATAATAAGTTGGTCCAAAAGTATTAATACCCATATTAGAGTTTAGAGTTTTAGAGTTTTATTAGAATTTGTAGGCCGCCCTTTTCCCTGAGGGGACTCAGGGCGGCTCACATAAAACCGGGAAAGGGGAATACAGACATCAAGATAGAAACATATAATAAAATGGTAGGCAACATACATTCATCATTCGGGAGGGGTAACTATCCTTATCCCCAGGCCTGACGGGCGAGCCAGTTCTTCAAGGCTGTGCGGAAGGCCTGGACGGTG